>NC_053398.1:139827761-141068595 GCF_905171765.1 Bufo bufo | reverse complement strand
CAAACACAACCACTATATAATTGGTGGCGCTGTGCTTGGTATTGGGTGACTTGTCTGAGCGGTCCCTTCAAACAGCTGATCGGCGGGGTAAAGACTAGGGATGAGCGAATCGACTTCGGATGAAACATCCGAAGTCGATTCGCATAAAACTTCGGTCTAATACTGTACGAAGCAGGAGCCAAAGTCCGATGAGCCAAAGTTATTGCTTTGCCAGACTTCGCGCAATAACTTCATAAATTAATTTGTACTGTAAAACAAAAAACATTTCCCGAACTCGGGTTCGGTTCCAAGTGGTACCTGAGTTCGGAACCCGAGTTCGGGAAATGTTTTTTTACAGTACAAATTAATTTATGAAGTTATTGCGCCAAGTAATAACTTCAGCCAAGACATTCTAATACTGTATGAAGCTCCTGCTCCGTACAGTATTAGAACAAAGGCGATATTTCATCCGAAGTCGATTCGCTCATCCCTAATAAAGACCTATTCCTGCCGATACGTCATCAGTACGTGAATGGCAGAAAACCTCTAGAAATAGGATCATATAATATATCTGGACTTATAGAAACCTACCACATTTCCACATACAACGACTCATGTTCATAAGCCGACTCACGCCGGCCGAGCGCTTACACGTGATTCTAAATCACAACAACATGACAAGATGACTGGAGAGCGAGGAGATAAGGCGAGGCAGATATGTTCTCGGAAATACCTACTTGAAACAGAGGACTCGCCGGTATTATACGTCGTCGTATCATCTGGAATAAAGAAAACACAATTAGATACAAGCTGAATACCCGGCTGCCAATCACCGCGCCACTTAACTGTGCCGAGATCGTTTGTTGTACAAAACAGCACATCAGTTACTAAATGTGGCTCGTCTTCTGAAAGTACACAATTAACTTTCCATAGAAGAATGAATGGAAATGTCTTCTCCCTCTTAAAGGGGAAAACAGAACAGAACACAATGCGACTATTGTTTTCGAAGACGTGTAAATCAGATTTTTCAAGCTAAAATTAGGAGATGTTCCGCCTTCAGACACAATGCAAAGAGCTCTATAAAAGGTGTAACCCTGTAACGTACCGCACTTGCAATAATGTATCCTCCGCGTTTTCTCAAAGGGACACAATATGCAAGAATTAAAATAAATAAATAGAAATCCCTAAAGCCGTCGTCTCCTTCCAGTGACCGTGAACCAGGTTGAGGGGCAGCTTGCAGCACCATTGGTCTGTCGGTCAGTGAAAACCAAGGAAAACTAAGCCCCACCCCTTTACTTAAAGGGGGTTTCCAGGTTTTTCCTTTTTAAACTGTATTTGCAAATATGCTCCAGACAAAACTGATGCACTGCATTATGACTATAGCACGACTTCTCTTGAACTCCTTGAGTTATGCACTGCCTCTTAGCGCCTGCACAAGGATAACACGGCATTTAAAGAGGGTGTCTCACTTCAGCAAATGGCGTTTATCATGTAGACAACATTAACACGAGGCACTTACTAATGTATTGCGATTCTCCATAGTGCCTCCTTTGCTGGCTGGATTTATTTTTCCATCACATTATACACGGCTCATATCCAGGGGTTACGACCACCCTGCAATCCATCAGTGGTGGTCATGCTTGCACACTATAGGAAAAAGCACCGGCCTCTCTAGTGGGAATGCATGTACGACTGCACTTTTTTTTGCTGGCTTGATTCATTTTTTTCCCATCACGTTATACACGGCTCATATCCAGGTGTTATGACCACCCTGCAATCCATCAGTGGTGGTCATGCTTGCACACTATAGGAAAAAGCACCGGCCTCTCTGGTGGGAATGCATGTACGACTGCACTTTTTTTTGCTGGCTTGATTCATTTTTTTCCCATCACGTTATACACGGCTCATATCCAGGTGTTATGACCACCCTGCAATCCATCAGCGGTGGTCATGCTTGCACACTATAGGAAAAAGTGCAGTCGTATATGCACTCCCACCAGAGAGGCCGGTGCTTTTTCCTATAGTGTGCAAGCACGACCACCACTGATGGATTGCAGGGTGGATATGAACAGTGTATAAGGTGATGGAAAAATGAATCCAGCCAGCAAAGGAGGCAATATGGAGACATAGTAAGAGCCATGTATTATCTGCATCTACATAATAAATGTCATTTGCTTACGTGAGAGGACCCCTTTAAGTGCTTGTTCCTTTAACACAAGTGGACCACTTATTAAAATATCTTAAATGGAAATAATACCCCCCCACTGTGCCGCACATACACCAGGTTATTAGTCAAAGTGCGCATGTCACATCAACATGGGGAATGCAAAGTTGTGGGTTTGGACGAATGAATGGGACTGAGGAATTAAAGGGCATCTGTCAGCAGTTTTGTCCCTATGACACTGGCTGACCTGTTACATGTGCACTTGGGAGCTGAAGACATCTGTGTTGGTCCCATGTTCATATGTGCCCGCATTGCTGAGAAAAATGATGTTTTATATATGCAAATGAGCCTCTAGGAGCAACAGGGGCGTTACCGTTACACCTAGAGGCTCAGCTCTCTCTGCAGTTTGAATGATAGGACCAGGTAGTATAAACATCATCACACCTGGACCTGTCAATCAATGTGAAGAGGACGCGGCAGTGATTTCCATCAGTGATTGAGAGCCAAAACCAGGATTGGATCGTCAGAACTGCAGGGAGTTGCACCACCATGATCTGATTTTGATGGCCATCAAAAATTCTGGACACCCCATTTACCTAATTTTTCAGAGTATAAGACGCACCAGGGAGCGGTGAGAAGCGGAACCGTCTGGAGCAAGTTAATTTATTAACTTTTTCTTTTTTTTATGTCTAATCTGAGGTCTGATGGGGGTCTGTTCTGAGGCTGAAGGGGGGGGTCTGATCTCTCTCCTCCTGTACCAGTTTGTAACTCATCTGGTTTATAATTAGTGCAATTGTCTGTATTATGTATGTGCACCGCTTATCACATGTACAGCGCTATGGAATGAATGACGATTTAATAAATAATAATAATCTGAGGCTGATGGAGCTTGGGGGTCTGATGTAACATTTTTCTTATTTTCCTCCACCAAATTCTAGGTGCGTCTTATAGTATGAAAAATACGGTAAGCATCTCAAATGTTTCAGCTGATATATAAAAGACCCCTGCTTCTCTGCCGGACGTCGACAAGGCATTGTCCTTGCAGACTGACGAGCAATTACCGACTATGCTCAGAGGGGTTTCTGAGAACAAAGGGTCCTCGACTGCTCCAGTCACCCGCTGTGCACAGAATTGCAGGACCCCACCGATCATATCCTAGTGATAAGATCAAAATATCCTTTTAGGCTACCTGCACATGCTGTGTATTTGTGTGCCGAAGATCTGCACCAAAACCGCCTAATAAAAAGGGAAAAAAATAATAATAAATAAATAAACAAATCCTCACTATTTATTTCCGTTTTGAAGCAGATTTTACAATCTCTCTGCGTCTGACTTCTGGAGTAAAAAAAAGAAGCCGCAAACCTCATGTTTGTGACTTTCTAGACACCATTGTGATAATATATTGTCACAAGTGGCTTTTTTTTTTACACCAGATTTGAGAAAGGGGGCGTGGCCAGCAGCCGCAACAAATTTATCTTTTTTTTTCACCAGTTTTATGGCACAAATGAAGAGCGAAATCGGAGCTGCCATAGATGTCTGTCTATGCGCACAGACTGCCAGAGGATGCGCCTAACATGACGAGGCCTGTGCCTCCTCAGGCTGCACAGGGGATGTCAAGACAGAAACCTCCCCCTTTGGGCTCATGCACATGAACGCATTTTATTTCCGTGTCTGTTCCTTATTTATTTTTTTTGCGGACCGTATGTGGAACCATTCATTTCAACGGGTCTGCAAAAAAAAAGGAAGTTACTCCGTGTGCATTTCGTTTCTGTATTTCCGTTATGCAAAAAAATAGAACATTTCCTATTATTGTCCGCATTACGGACAAGGATAGTGCTGTTCTATTAGGGGCCGGCTGTTCTGTTCCGCAAAATACGGAAAGCACACGGACCTCATCCGTATTTTTTTGCCGATCCGTTTTTTGCAGAACGCAAAATACATACGGTCGTGTGCATGAGCCCTTTCTGTTTAACAACCCCTCTGTAGTCTATGGCAGGGATGGCCAACCTGCGGCTCTCCAGCTGTTGCAGCACTACAACTCCCAGCATGCCCAGGCTACCTACAGCTATCAGCCTACAGCAGGGCATGGTGGGAGTTGTAGTTTTACAACAGCTGGAGAGCCTCAGGTTGGCCATGCCTGGTCTATGGGGTAAACCAGTACATATAAAATTTTTAAATCTGTCGACAGGTCAATTTCCACACATTAAAAAAAATACACACGGCGTACGAGATCTGGCCAATCGCTCTTACTTTACTGGTGCTGTATTACGCACATAATCCGCAGTGTGTGCGGTTACTCTTAGGCGACCTGCACATGGGTGAGGGTTTCCAAACTGAGTTTCCCCAACGATTTTTGTGCACATTTCGATGCAGATTTTGCTGCGATCTCACCCTTTGCAATCCACAGTAAAAATCAGCAGAAACCCGTTCCGTGCAGCAGAAAGAGATTTCTGAAATCTCGTTCACTTTGCTGGTGCTGTATGACGCTGAGGTTTCTCCGCATGCAACCAGCCACGTGTGCAGGTAGCCTTAAGGGACGATACAAATCATAGAGCCGAGCGTTATTAAACCAAAGCAAACAGCGTGCAACTACTATAAAAGCATTTAATGAGCGGCTTACCCCACATCGCAGTGCAGCGATAAATCATCTGGCAGGACAACAGAATAGTTTTTCCATATGATCTGATACAAAACGTCGTTAACAAGCCTCATACATTATTCCGGATAAGAGATGCTTAGAAATCGGAATATCGTACGCGGCGCTCTGCACTACAGGTACGCAATGCGTTTATAGAAGGTGCTGCGTCAGGTATTGGTGTCCTATAGTGCTGCTAATGGAACAGGTTGGCAGGGACAAAATCAATGCAGCGTGTGAAATGACCCCAGCGCGTTACCCTAGGACAACTTCCAACTACAATTCACTGCAACGTTACATCAAACCCAAGCAGAGGAATAGATCTGAAATCGAAAAACAAATGGCGACGGCTCTGTCCAAGGTCTGGTATTGCAGTCTTTTCCTATGCAGCCGCGGGGAAACTACAACTCCCAGCATGCACATGTTTGGATGTTCTCCGGACTCTTACAGCAGTGAATGGGGCATGCTGGGAGTGGTAGGCTGGAGCGTTGGAGGTTGCTGACTCCTGCAATACCAGTAGGACTAAGGAAGGGTGTGGAGTTTTGGGGAATAAAAAGGCAGATCATTTTTTTTCAATCTCATATCCAGGAAATGATAACCTATCCTCACATCGGCGGGGGTCTGAGTCCCCGCACCCCCATCGATCAGCTGTTTCAGGGAGCTCTTGGGAGTACAGCCGGCACCAAGCACAGCGCCGTACATTGTATAGTGGCTGTGCCTGGTATTGCAGCTCAGCCCCATTGACTTTAATGGGGCTGAGCTGCAACTAGGCAATGTGATCGATATACGATGAGGTCACTAAGCGCCCGGCCTCTTCTAACAGCTGATTGGCGGGGGTCCCAGGTGTCTGACCTCCTGCCCATCTGATATTGATGACTTATCGTGAGGACTAACCCCTTTAACCTAGAGCCTCTACCCAATGGCCTATGACAGGGATGGCCAACCTGAGGCTCTCCAGCTGTTGCAAAACTACAACTCCCAGCATGCCCAGACAGCCTACAGCAGGGCATGGTGGGAGTTGTAGTTTTACAACAGCTGGAGAGCCACAGGTTGGCCATGCCTGGCCTATGACTTCATATTGATTGTACAGGTGATATGTCAAACTGTACGGGCCCTATCCCTGCTCATCGTGGTGATACTGTTCTTATGTGGCATGAAGTTGTGATAGAAGCATAAAGTTTAAAGATTGTATAAATGACTGCCTCTCCTCAGAATAGGCCATCGATGTCTGATGAGCGGACGGTCCAACTGCCCACACCCATGCCAATCAGCTGTTACAGAGCAGCACTGGCACCAGAACTTCACAGCTATGTCCATTGTAGGGTTGTTGCGGGTATCGAAATTTCGATACCCAATCGATACTTTTGTCCTGGTATCGATACGATACCGGGATTTCCATTTTTCCGATACTGGGCTGCGCTTCTGCGCAGTCTAGTATCTCTGGACATGAGCGCGTTGCTGTCGGCGCGCTCATGTTCTCTCAGCAGCACAGGGGAGAAGGAAGCAGTCTCTACCTCCCCCTGTGCTGCCGCTGCCACCAATGAGAAGAGAGGGGCGGAGGAGGGGCGGGCGCACTGCGCCACCAATGATAGGACTTTTCCTACACAGAGCGGCGCACAGCACTTACTATTATTCCTGGGCGCCGCTCCGTTCGCCCGCTGTGCCCCATTACTGTCTCCTCTCCTGCTCCACATGCTGATTACTATCGGAGCAATGGGGAGGAGACATCAGCTTCTCTAGTGGGCGTTCCTTCTTCCTGCGCTGCGATTGGACAGCGCTACAGCCAGGGAGAAGGAACGCCCACTAGTGAAGCTAATGTCTCCTCCCCATCGCTCCGATAGTAATCAGCATATGGAGCAGGAAAGGAGACAGTAATGGGGCACAGAAGGGGAACGGAGTGGCGCCCAGGAATAATGGTGAGTGCTGGGACATCGCTGGGCACCGCTCTGTGTAGCCTAATACTTAGTCTGGACCAAGGAAAAGTAGACTTTAACACATAATACAGGAGGCGGGTGCCGGCAGCAGAATCGCATTGCCGGCACCCTGCCCCTGACAGGGAGCTGCGAGCAGCGGCAGTAAACCCCTCAGGTGTGGCACCTGAGGGGTTAACTGCCGCTGATCTGCCAGTACCCGCCTCCTGTATTAAGGGGTAATTATCATTGGTGGAGCAGGGTGCCCCCCCCCCCCCTCAACCCCCCATCCCATTAAAATCATTGCTGGCACAATGCGCTGGCCCCTCTCAACCCCCCAGTATTAAAATCATTGGTGGCAGTGGTCACAGGGTCCTCTCCCCTCCCCTCATTGGTGGTGTAGTGGCAGCTTCTGATCGGAGCCCCAGCTGTGTAAGCCTGGGGCTCCGATCCGTTACCATGGCAGCCAGGATGCTACTGAAGCCCTGGCTGCCATGGTAACATCCCTGATGCTGTGTGCACAAAGCACAGAGCAGCAGGGAGAGTGTGGAGTCCTATTCACCCTGATAGATCTCTATCAGGGTGAATTGGACAAGGGATGAAAGATCCCAGGTTCTGGCCCCTAAGGGGGAAATGGTTATTAAATAAAAAATGTCAAAAAGGAAAAAAAAAAAACACCAAAATATTAAGTATAAATCACCCCCTTTTCCCAATTTCACATATAAAATGTATAAATAATAAACCTATTACATATCGCCACGTCGGAAAAGTCCAAACTATTAAAATCTATGTGGTGAACGCCGGAACAAAAATAAATAAATAAAAACTGCGCGATTCGCCATTTTTAAAAATGCGGAATGCACGTGGCCTTTTTGGTTTCTTTTTTTCGCGTGGTATCGAATATCGCAATACTTTTTCATGGTATCGAAACCGAATCAAAAATTTGGTATCGCAACAACTCTAGTCCATTGTGTACTGGAGGGACCTGGTTTCTGCAGCATTGTTCCCATTCACTTCTGTGGTTACAGCGCTGCAGTAACCAGCTCCAGACACGCAGTAGAGGGAGCTGTGTAGATCTGGTGCCGGAGCTACTGCAGAACGGCTGATGGGCGGGTGCCAGTCCCCCTGCCGATCAGATATCGATGGGCTGTCCTGAGGAGAGGCCATCACTTGTAATATCCTGGACAAACCCATTAAAGTGGTTTTCCGAGACTTTTATACTGATGATCTATCCTCTGGTCATCAGTGGGACCCCCACCGATTAGCTGTTTGAGAAGGCACTGGCGCTTGCAGTAGTGCTCCCACTGCCTTCTCCAGCTTTTCCTAAGCCATGTGACATCATGTTCATCGGTCACATGGCCTAAGCGCAGCTCAGCCCCATAAAAGTGAATGGGGCTGAGCTGCAATACCAAGCACAACCTCTATACCATGGCTGGCCAACCTGAGGCTCTTCAGCTGTTGCAAAACTACAACTCTCAGCATGCCCAGACTGCCTATAGCCATCAGCCTACAGCAGGGCATGGTGGGAGGTGTAGTTTTACAACAGCTGGATTGCCGCATGTTGGCCATGCCTGCTCTATACAATGTTCGGCGCTGTGCTTAAACAGCTGATCGGAGGAGATTCCAGGTGTGGGACCCCCACCGATCAGATACTGATGACTTATCCAGACGATAGGTCATCACTATACAAGTTTTGGAAAACACAGTTAATACTTTTCCACTTTGGCGTCGTTTCTCTTCCAGCAGGACTGTTGCTGGTTATCTTGTTATTACCCACCACTAGGGATGAGCGAACTTTGTGTTTCAAGTTCAACGTACAAGGTTCAAGTTATCTAAGAATTCCGTTATGGATTCTGCCACTACAGACCATATAACTTATAATATCGTTGAGAATGGAGTTTTATCTTGGGCCACGCCCCTTTCCATACATGTTAGGCTCCTTTCACACGGGCGAGTTTTCCGCGCGGGTGCAATGCGTGAGTTGAACGCATTGCACCCGCACTGAATCCGAACCAATTCATTTCTATGGAGCTGTGCACACGAGCGGTGATTTTCACGCATCACTTGTGCGTTGCGTGAAAATCGCAGCATGCTCTATTTTGATCGTTTTTCACGCAACGCAGCCCCATAGAAGTTAATGGGGCAGCGTGAAAATCACAAGCATACGCAAGCAAGTGCGGATGCGGTGCGATTTTCACGCACGGTTGCTAGGAGACGATCGGGATGGAGACCCGATCATTATTTTTTTACCTTATAACATGGTTATAAGGGAAAATAATAGCATTCTGAATACAGAATGCATAGTACAATAGGGCTGGAGGGGTTAATTCTTTTTTTTTTAACTCACCTTAATCCACTTGTTCGCGCAGCCAGCATCTCTTCTGTCTTCATCTGTGAGGAAAAGAACCTTTGATGACATCACTAAGCTCATCACATGATCCATCACCATGGTGATGGATCATGTGACGGACCATGTGATGAGCGTAGTAACATCAAAGGTCCTATTCCTCACAAGACAGAAGAGATGCCGGCTGTGCGAACAAGTGGATTAAGGCGAGTTAAATTATAATTTTTTTTTTTAACCCCTCCAGCCCTATTGTACTATGCATTCTGTATTCATGTTATAAGGGCAAATAATACAATCTACACTACAACTAACCCAAACCTGAACTTCTGTGAAGAAGTTCGGGTCTGAGTACCACAGTCAGTTTTTTATCACGCACGTGCAAAACGCATTGCACCCGCGCGATAAAAACGGAACGCAATCGCAGTCAAAACTACCTACTCGCGAAGGTTTGCCGCAACGCATCCGGACACGCTCGTGTGAAAGAGGCCTTACAGAACACGTACAGGACACTTAAAAGGGGTTATCAGAGACTAAAAAATGTCCCCCATAATGAAGATACCTACCTGGCTCTCCGCTCCTCCCCGTATGCACATGAAAACATCCGGGGTTGGGGAAGGCCAATGGCAGGCAGTGACGGGGACGAGACTCCCTAGTGTCACCCACGATGCTAGTGAGGCTCGTCACCACCTGCCATTAGGATACGCCCCACCCCTTTTATTTAAAAAAAAATATATAAAAATAAAAATATAAAACCCTAGTTGCACCACTTTCTAGGCGCAGACACATTAGTAATTCTGGGTCAGTGTATGTACACTCAGTACCCAACTTTTTATATAGACGTAGTTGCTCGGCCAACATTTTAATTTCTAAGTTACAGATATAGTATAGGTATAAGTGAATCAATTTGTCTCGTCAACAACAGCTCATCATCTGCGAGGGGCTGCCCAAGGAGCATGCCCCCCTGCTGCTTGATGGACAGCGCTAGAGGCTCTGCTTCTATAGCGGAGGCCCAGGCTCTGTGCAGCGTTGCGGGCGCAAGATTGTCAGGGCTAGGCGAAATGTACAGCCCTGTCAATTAAGCAGCGGGGGGGGAAGGGGCGCTTCTTCAGCAGCGGGGGCAGCCCGGTCGCAGATGAAGAACTTTTTTTTTGAGGAGATGAATCAATTCACTCATCTCTAATGCAGTAGTGTTTGTGGGCAACTAAAATAGTTTAAGAAAAAAAATAAAAAATTGCTGTAACCCATAGCAACCAATTTATTTCCTGTACCCTATATAAAAGAATAAGGGAGGAAGTTATAGGTCGTTACCTAAAAACGTAAGCGGCTGTGCGAGATCTGTGCGTTTCCAGGAACAGGGTCACTCCTGCAGCTCAGCAAATAAATAGGAGGTGTAATACCAGAAACAACCCTAAGGAGAAGAGTGGCGCTGTCTGTAGAAACACCCCTCCCCCCCCTCTAAGCCATGAAGCTCCAATGACTCAAGGTATAGAAGGTCAATATACGGTCCGTTATATTTACAGCTTTACATTTAAAAAAAAGGAAGTAAAATAATTAAAACGAAGCTGTCCATTCCTCAGATTTACACACTCGGTGTTCTGCAGCCGCTCAGTCCTTAGGCTTTAGAAAGCCTTTTTTCACTTTGCTGCTCTTAATATTACTATTTTCATCTTCTTCTTCTTCTTGGATGACTTTACGATCTCTCTTCTTTGTAAATTTCTGTTTGATGCTGGTCACTAAAGACCCATATCTGCAAAAAGAAAAGGATTTTGTTAAGGAAGTTCAGTTTTTTGCTACTCATTATATAACTGTCTCCGTCGTCACATGTAAAAGAGGGAAGCGGAGCGACAGTGCCTCTACCTGCAGCTACAAGGCACTGCACCATAAAAAGAAACAAAAAAAAAGGGACAAAATGCAACAAAAAACATGCTGCAAAGCAATACAATACAATGGTGAAACCATTCGGGCTTAGTCCTGAAGGGCAATCTGATACACTGATGGGGAGGTGCATCCCACAGGCGCTCTCTCCTAGGTGATATTTTAAAGGGAATGTGTCATCAGAAATTTGACCTGCTGTTTTATGTTTAAAATATTTTAAAATACTGCATTTTTTGCTTTATAAGACGCACCTTTTTTCCGCCAAAAGTGTGTGGGGGGGGGAATGGCCGTGCGTCTTATAAAGTGAATACTAGTGAGTGCTTCCATTGTGGAATGATACCACCTCTGTGTATAGATAAGACAGGATCCACCATTCACCTCTTCTTTGCTTGTACAATGACCTCTGCACAGGTCACAGAGCATGCCCAGAAACTCTCCCATGTCAGTCAGCGAGGTCCCCTCCTGACCATGGGGCTGCCGTAAAGCAATTTTTATTAATGCTGTGTAAATGCCGTTAAGAACAGCCCAGGCAAGATGGCTGCCCCCGTAATCAATATACAAAAATCAGAAAATAAAAACAGATTAGGAGAAAAAAAAAAAAAAAAGATGTCACATTTTTGGTGACATTTCCTTTAATCCTCGCTTCATGCTATGTCCCATTAGACTACACATGAGGCATAAATACAGTGCAGTCTTCACGTAGTGTGCCTATAGACACCATGACAATCAGCGCTGTGTGGGGGAAGGGAAGGAGTAACCGTGTAGAGCAGAGGTGGCGAACCTATGGCACCTGTGGGCAACCGCACCTTGGAAAAAGTCTATGGTGTGCCAACTAGACTAAGATGCAGTCTATTGTTCTCGGTTATTAGCCATTTTGCTATATATATATAGATAGCTTTGTTTTCGTGGCCCTTTAAATCTTCGCTGCGATTTGATGATCCTAGTAATGGGCAGTAACTGTAAGATCACAGCAGCTGCTTTGCTCCACATAGGCATCCACTGGAAGACTTTGCATCCAGCTTGCCGTCACTGCAGGCACTTACACGCGAGTCTATACCGCCACCATATATTACCTGGCCAATGCCGAATATCTTAAATACTCCCTGTGTGCCTGTCACCATCCCCACGCATCGGAGCCTGGAAGGCTTTCCGCTGTGATTCATGGTGGCATTAATGGATTCAGCAGAGCACATACATATATATTAACGGCGCGTCTCTCATCACTTCCTGATCATGGAATAAGATGATAAATCCTACCGGAGGGCCATTTCTTCGTCTGTCACATCCACATCCATTCTTCCGTCCTCGAGGACCTCCTCTTCGGCATTTGTCTTGGAGTTCATCTGGACCATAAGCTTCTGAGAAGAGAAATGACATGATTGAGTGCACGGTGACACGAGACTGATGATCGCGCGCCATCGCAACGCCCTGCGCGCCACAGATACGGACAGACGTGGTTTTCCTATTTTCCGGTAATGGGATTTGCTCTTGTGAAACACAGTATAGGCGGCGATAAGCATCCGCGTCCTTAGAGGGGATCTGTCACCATAATTATATCAATTATATGTGCGTCCTAGGATAATGTACAGCACAGAGAGGGCCCAGGTTATAGCAGTCCTGCCTTCAGTTACTCTAATGGGAGGGCAGATACCAATATGCGACGCCTCTTGGTGCTGCTCATTTGCATAAGGTATTTAAATATAAAAAAGGTATAATTGTTTTTGGAGCCTCACCCCCAATCGGAAAGGTTTGTGGGGTCACAATGATTCCGGCTGGCCGTAGCTATAAGATAAATGTTGGCCGAATTCACCGATTTAAGCAGGACTTGCCGACCATCTACAGTATATGGGGGCCTCCCGGCTCTCGCCTAACAGCACATGTTGCCGAAAATGAGGATCGAGCTGTCGGATTTCAGTTGCCGGATCCTTTTTGTTCTCAGGGAGAGATAAGCCGATACCAAAAGTGTGTGGCAGCGGCTTTCTCCAGCCTCCCCTTTCAGGACACATGCATGCTCAGCCGAGCATGCATGTTTATAAGGGTGTCAGGAGAGACAGCGGCTGGCTGAATGAACATGTACGGCCAAGCCTTAGCTTGGAAATCGGAGGGACATTAGATCAAATCACTGAAATCTGCCCAGTGTGAGCCAGGACCCCTGCAAAGAGGACTCGGCACCACCGACTGTCCCTGACTTCAATGGGTACGACGTGCCAGTTGCCTAAACTGGCAATAACATCTAATTACCAGGGGCGGGGGGGGTCCCTATTAAACAAGAAAATAGACAGGAATATATGGTGTACATTCAAATAATGCAAAAAGAAAGCGCAAATGTAATGGATTCAAATTTGGGCCACTCTAAGCACACGATATGGCTGCGCTGACATCATACATACCCCAAAAAAGTTACAAAAGTGCTAAAAACCTATTAAAGTGTGGCCAGACCATACCAGCCGAGGCCATGACACATCCACACGGAGGTCACACCGGCGGCCCTGCTCTAGGACAGGGATGGCCAACCTGAGGCTCTCCGGCTGTTACAAAACTACAACTCCCGGCATGCAGAGTCTGCCTACGGCCATCAGCCTGCAGCAGGGCATGCTGGGGGTTGTAGTTTTACAACAGCTGGAGAGCCGCAGGTCGGCCAGCCCTGCTCTAGGACTTACATGTTGTCCGACATCGATCATCCTGCAGAAGTCCTTACCTCAATCTCCGGATTAAACCCTTTGAAGGACATTCTGCCGTACAGGAAGTCTTCGCATGGGAGGAAGCTTCGCTCTTCGATAATGAAACTCCTGAAAATGTTGTTCAAATTTCGATTAGCATGACCGTACATTTATCGGCGATTAGGTCACATTCCAAAAACGAGCGGGAAAGACTGAAACCCAAATACACATCATTTATTAGCGCTAAATCAGCTCAGCAGGAAGTCTGCAAAAAAGTGGGTGAAAATTTGATTTTTTTTCGGTACAAAAAAAAAAATATATAAAAGTCTTCAAAACACTAGGACCGTGTGTGAACGGTAACCCGGAAGGCAGTTTTTTAATGAAGTTCCTAAATGCACAAGGGCATCTATGTATTAGGGCTCATATGCACACGACCGTATGGACTTTGTGGTCTGCAAAAAATATGGATGACGTCTGGGGAAGGTGACAAAAAAAATAATAAAGAAAATTCTGCACATCATATGTATCGCATATAACAGAGATGCTCAACCTGCGGCCCTCCAGCTGTTGCAAAACTACAACTCCCAGCATGCCCTAACAGCTGTAGGCTATCCAGGTTTGCAACAGCTGGAGGTCTGCAGGTTGAGCATGCCTGGTATATAATATCATGGAAGCAGCGAGGGGTTAATACAGAAAATCTTCGGAACCCGGCTCCTCTTGTTCTGAGTGTTGCGTTTCTTCCGTTTTGGCACTTTTAGGCCTCATGCACACGACCATTCCGTTTCTTGCAATTTGCGGAACGGAACAGGCGGCCCATTGTAGAAATACCTATTCTTGACCGCAAAAAGGACAAGAATAGGACAGGTTATCATTTTTTTTGCTGGGCCACGGAACGGAGCAACGGATGCGGACGGCACACGGAGGGCTGTCCGCATCTTTTGCGGCCCCATTGAAGTGAATGGGTCCGCACCCGAGCCGCAAAAACTGCGGCTCGGATGTGGACCAGAACAACGGTCGTGTGCGTGAGGCCTTACTCAATCCGCTGGAGTCGGCCACACAGGCCGACATAAGGATCAAAAAAATCTATCCTGCAGCCCATCCCTACTCGCTAGGTAAACCGGACTAATCTCACAGCCGCTAGCGAGAAATGTACCAAGCCAAAGGCCGGCGGGCTCTGAGGATATTACGTATCGGAAAGGCGCAATATGCGTTACCCCAGCAGCTCCACACCGGGCCCCTGTCCTACACGGATGGGATCTGCATAGAAGCTGTAGGAAGGGAAAATCCCCCGACTATTCTGCACTTTATAATCAGCTTGCTAATGGAAATGACACTGAATGACATTAAAGCAGGGATTGCTATTCAAGCATTTGTCCTGTTTTATGCATAAAGCATCTAATTGTAGTAAAACTGCTGCCTTTACATTTGGAATATGGATATTTCTGACTTTGGATGAATCCTTTGTCTGTGCTGCATGAAATGGAGGATGGGCATTAATTTCAGGGGCACTGCTCCTTTAAAGGGGCTTTCCGAGACTTTTATACTGATGACCTATCCTCCCATCAGTGTCTGTTCAGTGGGGGTCCGACACCCAGCACCCCTGCTGATCAGCTGTTTGAAAGGGCCACCAGTGCTCTGGCTTTCTCCCTGCTCACCAAGCACAGCGCCGTACATTGTATAGTGGCCGTGCTTGGTATTGCGCTCAGCCCTATACACTTCAATGGGGCTGAGCTGCTCCTAGGCCACATGACCGATGAACGGGACATCACCGGCCTGGGCTAAACTGAGAGCATAAAACAAGATAATACACACAGGGCGCGGCGCGCACGTACAGTGCAAGTCCTAAAAATCACTCCCGTGATCAGGGAGACATAAAATCAAGGAATTGGACTTGGAGCAGAATGATATTAGCAGCAGTGGATGAATTGTATAGTAAAATGAGCGCCTTAGGCCTCACCGCCACACAGATCGCAGTCCAACTGTCCTCCCGATGACGGAGGCCCCGTAGTGTCAGCGCGGTGGTCTCGCTTTTATTATACTCACAAAGTTAAAATTCATGAAAGCATATAGATTAAAAAACAATTGGATGCGGTTCCCTTCCCCGGCCGGCTTTTCCTACTCCGCTTCCTCAAGGGCTGCTGAACCGCATCCTATCGTTTGTAAATCGATGTTTTAGGAATTTTAACGTTGTGAGTATAACAGAAGACCTTTACTTACCGTTACGCCCTGCACGATATCTTCGCGTCCTCTCCACGCTATCTGGAAGTCTGAATGATACCGAGTGGTATCTCCCTGCAGCTTTATCCTGAGGAAGGTAGAGGATTGTGAACGATCTGACTCGCCGAGGGACCACCACCCTGACACCGCGGGATCTCCGTAAGAAGCGGAGTTTGGCCGCCAGTCAGACGGGCTTATTGGGAGGACAGTCGGCGGTGAGCACGGACTTTACTATAAAATTCATCCACTGCTGCTAATACCGCCTGCTCCAAGTCCAATTCCTTTATTTCTAAACTGAGAGAAGGCTGTGGCGCTACTGCAAGCGCGATGCCTTCTGAAACAGCTGATTTGTGGGGGTCCCGGGTGTCAGACCCCCCACCGACCAGAGACCGATGACCTATCCTGAGGACAGATCAACAGTGCAAAACTCCCGGAAAACTCCTTTAAATGGTCAATTTGCTATCAATGAGTGGATGTAGCGGAAGGGTTTTGGACCCTTTAAGGCTTAAAGATCTACAGCAGTAAAGCGCGCAAAAAAAAAAAGGACCACCACCGAGGCCGCCGCGGGCAGGCTGGTGATAAATTCATTAGAGGCAGCAAAACGCCGAGGAGCTCCAGGGACTTCCAATTATTACAGGTTGCAGCCTCCTGCATTTAAAAAACTATTTTTAAGACAAACCCAATAAATACTACAGAGGTCAGGATTCAAGAGGACACGCCTGGTGACCACGGGACGTCATTTGCTTTTCTGTGCACTTTTAAATGACTGGCGGGGGGCAAGAGATAGACCAGGGCCACTACCTCTGAAGTCAATGGATGGCACTGCCATTGGGCAACTTTCCACGGACTTCTATGGGGAGGGACTGTTGACTGGATTTGATGCTGCCGGTCGTCGGTGTCTTTTCACACCTGACACAGCCGGCGTTTGATGGGGAGATATGTCATGCAGAACTCCTTACTCTTTCTCCTTCAGCTCAGGCAGGTCGAGGAACCAGTGTTCATCGCTGATGATCTTCTTCTCTTCCTCTTCTAACTGTTTCTTGGTTTCTGGGTCAAGGCTCCTTTGCATAAACTAAAGGAAGAGATAGGAATAGATTTAGTAGAAGCCGCCATCCACCAGCACAGCTTAGCCGGGATTTACAATACCGCTCTGCTACCACGAGGGAAGGTTAATACCATTAACAATTCCGTTTCTCCTGTTCTGCGCTGCAATTTCGCGGACATCTGGGCGACAAGAATTATGGCGACATCTGCTCCTATAAATGGTTCCGTCCCCCTGCATTCTGAATGGAGAGCGATCCGTTCAGGATGCATCAGGACGTCTTCAGTCCAGTCATTTTGACTTTTCAGGACGGAGATGATACCGCCGCATGCTGCGGTTTTATCTCAGTCCAAAATTCCGGAACACATGCCATTTTTTCGCCATTGAAATGCATTGGGCTCCGAGTGTTCCGGCAAAACGGATCCGGCATTGCGGTCTGCGCATGCTCAGCCCGCCAAAAATGTTAAAAAAATTAATAAAATGCTGGATACGTTTTTCCGGATGACACCGGACAGACGGATCCGGCATTTCAATGCATTTGTCATAAGGATCAGGATCCTGATCCGTCTGACAAATGCCATCAGCTTGCCTACGTTTTGACGGATCCGGCAGGCAGTTTCGGCGATGGAATCCTCCGCCGCAAGTGTGAAAGTACCCCAAGTTTCTCCTTGTGAAAGTGGGCAGTTTGGCGCAGTCTTACAGGTCAGGAAATATACAGTAACATATAGGGCAGCAAAGCAATAGGTGGCAGTAGAGAGCAGTTCCGTTTCCTTTCCCCCACGGAGCCACGCCGGGCCTAGAAGACTCCCTAAGCCAACCTGCTGTTCCGCTCCACAAGGGGTAAGCAACTTCCACCACTCCAGCCGTTGTAAAACTACAACTCCCAGCATGCTTCATTCACTTCTATGAGAATTCTGAGAAGAAGTGAGCAAGCTTGCATGCTGGAAGTTGTAGTTTCTCAGCAGCTGGAATGCTGGAGGTTGCCGACCCCTGTCCTATACCTTGCAAAGGGTGAAACGCATTAAGTATTAGTGCGCCGGATTCTTCTGCGATTAGTGCTGGATGTACGCACGCTGAACTGGAGCGACACCGCGGACTATCTGCCGCTCTTAAGATGTGTAAGGTCTTGCAGATTTTTCCAGCAAATTGCGTGGCGACCCTGCACCCGTAGGAATGAATGAACGCGCGCTGGTGCACACACGTTTCTTACGCACCTCCTGCAGAAGCACAGAGGTAGGAGGCATATTTTATTGTCACGATGGGCATCATAACCCACGATTGGCCAGCAGCTCCAAGCAAGGCACGCCAGCTGTTGGCAAAGCACGGAGGGCTTAGATTGCGTGAGGTCATCGCTATGGCCTATCCGGCCGGGGATTCGGGCTGAGATACACCGACGTCACTCGCTGACAGACAGACGTCCTATGAGCTGCCACTATCCCCATTCTGAAATGGGCATCTTGCCAGCTTCCATAAGACTGACTTCCTTCTTCCATGTTTGTGTATTCAGAGAAATCGCCAACCTACAGCAGGCGAAGGTAATTTACCCAAAGGGCGGTGAGCGTGTCACTCGACGGCTGCTTAATGCATTTCATGGGAGGGTTTGGAAGCGGTGCCCTCCCTCCGCTCATTAGGCTTCCATTAGACCTACCCGGCGCGCCGCCTGGCATTAAGAAAGAAGCCTTTCAGTGCATGACCGGAGATGGCGGATGTAATACGGGTCAGCGGCTTCCTATTTAATCTCCCCGGGCTCACGTCAGTGTGGGCATTACAGGCACTTACCAGGCAATGGGGCACCCCGCTGCTTTTAATGCAGATGTACAGAGGCGAGCCTCACAGCTGGATCCTCCCTACAGCGCAGGGTGCACCTTAATGAAGTGTCTAGATTAGAGATCACATATGACCCGGATCCGGCCGCCCGGAATGCACGTGGCTGTGCTGACATCTCCCATGATGGCTTTTTACTGTTATTTCAAAGTGGAAGGAAAGTGGATTATAATAGAAGAGAAGAAGCAGGACTTGCAGCCATTATTCTTCCCCGCTGGAGGAGAAGCACAGCACACGTAGTGTTAATGGCACACAAGCTAAGGAAAGGGGATCAACAAGGGACCCTCTAAGGCTACTTCCACACTTGCGGCAGAGCAATCTGGACGCAAACTGATGGCATTTGTCAGACGGATCCGTCTGACAAATGCATCGAAATACCGGATCTGTCTCTCTGGTGTCATCCGTAAAAATGGATCTGGTATAATTTTTTTTTGCATTTTTAAAGATCTGCGCATGTGCAGACCGGAAAGCTGGATCTGTTTTACCGGAATGCCGGATCCGGCACTAATACACTTCAATGTAAATGAATGCCGGATCCAGCAAGTGATCAGTATTTTTGGCCGGAGAGAAAACTGCCGCATGCTGCGATATTATCTCCGTCCAAAAAACGTAAGAGGGACTGAACTGATGCGTCCTGAACGGATTGCTCTCCATTCAGAATGCATTAGGATAAAACTGATCAGTTCTTTTCCGGTATTGAGTGAAAGTACCCTCAGACCCTTCAATGTACTCTATTAGAACATAAGGACATCATAGAGACACAGTAACCTGCGGGGAGACCACCTGTGTAGCAGGACACCAGTAACCTGAGGGGTAATCACCTGCATAGCGGTACCCCAGTAACCTGTGGGCGAGCACCCATATAGCAGTACACTGGTCAGCACTCAAACGTATGGGCTCCGCCGAGGGAAATTCGTTATCACCAAAGTATCGCGAGACTTTGGAATTCGATTTTTCCAAAGTTTGATGGTTCCAAAGTTGGCTTCGGTACAGAGGTACCAATTGGATACCTGTTTTAAAATGGTTTTCAAGTTTAATAATCAAATGCCAAAGTAATTGACACAAGTCTCGCGAGACTTCGGTTACAACTCTTTTTTTCGCCGCACCGGAGCCCATACGTTTTAATGTTCTGCGGAAAACGGATCTCCGTACAGCGTTGAAACAAAGTTTAGAGAGAAGCGACTTTGGATCTAGGATTCGAACCTCGCTTTGCTCATCCCTTGTTGGGATCAGCTACTAGAAGAGGCCTTGACGTCACTCACTGTGCATCGGTCACATGTCAAGTCAATGGGGCTGAGCTGCAATACCAAGCACTGCCACTATATGATGTATGGCGCTGTCCTTGGAAAGCTGCTGCATTCTTCAGAGCTCCAATGAGCACGGCGGCTACCCGCTGATCGGCGGGGATGCCGAGCCTTGAACCCCCGCCGATCCTGAGGATAAGTCATCAATATATTTTCCAGGATAACCCCTTTAAAGGGGTATTCCCATCTGGAACATTAATGGCATATCATTAGGTCAGAGACGTGGGACCCGCACCAGTAGTAGGGGCCCTCTGAACTAAGTGATGACTAGCCGCACATGCGCGGCCATCCTCCGTACATCTCCGGCTGTCCCATAGAATGAATGGAGCGGTGACTGCGCTTACGCGGTTGTGCGCTCTATTTACCGCTATGGGACTTTCGAAAATACCATTCAGCTCGCTTATTTAGTTATTTGCCTATTTTCGGGACTCCCATGGCCATGAATAGAGAACACACTGCACATGCTTCCTTCACATCGAGGGCGACAGCGTCCCAGAGTTGGGACCCCGGCTTATCTGTCATGGAGGCCTCTCACTCACCCCAGGGAAAAAATAGGTGATTTTTTTTTTCTATTAGGCCTCCTGCACACGAAAGTGTGCTGCCCGCTGCTGTATTGCGGACCACGTTTGCGGATCTGCAATACACGGGCGCCATTCCATGGGCATTCCGCATCCCGGATGTGGACCCATTCACTTCAATGGGTCCGCAAATCCGGAGATGCGGAATGGAAGCACGGAATGGAAACCCACGGAAGCATTACCGAGAGCTCCCGTGGGGTTTTGTCCCGTACTTCCGTTCCGCAAAAAGATACATGTCCTATCCTTGTTCAATTTGCAAAAAAGAATAGGCATGTCTAACATGGCGGGATCTACGGAAAGAGACAATGTGTTTGGCAGATCTGCGGTTTGTGGTCCACAAAACGGACACAGTTTGTGTGAATGCGGCCAATACCTTGGGCATCATTTAGAAAGATCGGCATTTACGCTGGCAGAGAAAGAACGAAATGACGAGGCACAGGCCGGCGCCTGGAGTAACGACCAGTCCAGCCCCCGACTGAAGTCGTTCTTACTCCAGTTTTAAGGTGTAAAAGTAAGTAAATTCGTTGGGGCTGATGTCCCCGCTCTGAAGCGGCGTAAAAACGCCCAAGCGTTACACCTAAAACTGGCATAGTGCACTTTGCAAATGACCCCCTGTGTGAACACTGTGCCACCAATGCGGCACCTGAGAGGTTAACTGACAGGTTTTGGCGGATCGCCGTTCCCAGTCATTGAGGCAACCTACATTTGTATTTAAGGGTTAATTATATGCATCAGTGGCTGCTAGAGGACTATGCTGGGACTTGTAGTGCACCAAAGTCTATCGCTGCTGCAGGCATGGTTGCTAGAGGACTATGCTGGGACTTGTAGAGCACCAAAGTCTATAGCTGCTGCAGGCATGCTTCAAGAGAGGACTATGCTGGGACTTGTAGTGCAGCCAGGGATATAGCTGGGGGACAATGATAACTAGTTGTCAGAGCACAACAGCTGGAGCGGAACTACACGTCCCAGCATACCGCCAGACAGTACAGCTACAAAGTCTCAGGCTGAGGACTGACAGCTGGTCACACACAAGAGGTTCCGCAGCGGCACGTCAGCCATGTGCTCCCCCACACAAGCATCCATCATGGCGGCGGCCACCGCCTGAGCTCCTGCCCCGACCTTCCTCACCTTCATCCGCAGGAGGTTCTTGGAGAGTTTTCCCGTGGCCATGGTGACCAAAAGCACGGCAACCACCGGGAGAGTCAGGAACCGCTTCACAGGCCCCGGCACCTGAACTGCAGCCTAGCGACAGACAGCACTAGTCACCTCCCGGCAGCCAGGAAGAGCAATCGATGCGCCGAGGTAGCCGAGCAGAGCCAGTGTACCACGTGACCCGCCAGCTGCTGGACGCTGCGTTCTGGTCACGTGTGATTCCCGACCTGTGGGATTATAGCTTCTCATTCACGGAACGTGTGCTGCCCCTTGTGGTATTGCGGACCCGCAGGCGCTCTTCGTGGGCATTCCGCATCACCATTTGGGTCCGCGAATCCAGAGATGCGGATGGGTGTGGAATGGAACCCTACGGAGCGCTTCCGTGGGGTTTCGCCCCGTACTTCCGTTCCGCAAAAAGATAGAACATGTCCTATCTTTGTTCTGTCTTTTTGCAGAACGGGCGGATCGCGGACCCATTAATCTCACACGGGCGTTTTGGCTTTCCGTTTCTGAGATCCGTTCAGGGCTCTCACAAGCGTCCAAAACGGATCAGTTTGGCCCTAATGCATTCTGAATGGAAAAGGATCCGCTCACAAGGCATCAGTTTGCCTCCGATCTGTCTCCATTCCGCTCTGGAGGCTGCCTGCAGCGTTTTGGTGTCCGTCTGACTAAGCAAAGCCAAGCGGATCCGTCCTGACACACAATGTAAGTCAATGGGGACGGGTCCGTTTTCTCTGGCACAATAGAAAACTGATCCGTCCCCCGTTGACTTTCAATGACGTGATGCTAATAGAAGACATAATACAACCGGATCTGTTCATGACGGACGCATGCAATTGTATTATTGTAACGGATCCGTTTTTGCAGATCCATGACAGATCCGCCCAAGACGCAAGTGTGAGAGTAGCCTAAGGCCTTCTGCACACGAACGCGTGCGCTCCGTGGCCGTATTGCGGGCCACATTCACTTCAATGGGTCCGCAAATCCGGAGATGCGTAATGGTGCTTCCGTGGGGTTTCGTCCCGTACTTCCATTCCGCCCAAAAAATTAAACATGTCCTATCTTTTTGCGGAACGGCCGGATCGCGGACCCATTAAAGTGAATGTGTCCGCGATCCGCTGCGGCTGCCCCACGGTGGGCCATTCTCTGTGTGTATTCTGATTCCGTATGTTCGTATTTCAGTATATTTAGAAAGAATGGGCACCGTTTTATATTATACAGGGGGGCCATTATATATTATACAGGGGGGCCATAGTGATTGCAGCTCTGGAGTATAATACAGGATGTAACTCAGGATCAGTACAGGAGAAGTATTGTATGTACACAGTGACTGCACCAGCAGAATAGTGAGTGCAGCTCTGGAGTATAATACTGGATGTAACTCAGGATCAGTACAGGATAAGTAATGTATGTACACAGTGACTGCACCAGCAGAATAGTGAGTGCAGCTCTGGAGTATAATACAGGATGTAACTGAGGATCAGTACAGGATAAGTAATGTATGTACACAGTGACTGCACCAGCAGAATAGTGAGTGCAGCTCTGGAGTATAATACAGGATGTAACTCGGGATCAGTACAGGATAAGTAATGTATGTACACAGTGACTGCACCAGCAGAATAGTGAGTGCAGCTCTGGAGTATAATACAGGATGTAACTCAGGATCAGTACAGGATAAGTAATGTATGTACACAGTGACTCCACCAGCAGAATAGTGAGTGCAGCTCTGGAGTATAATACAGGATGTAACTCAGGATCAGTACACGATAAGTAATGTATGTACACAGTGACTGCACCAGCAGAATAGTGAGTGCAGCTCTGGAGTATAATACAGGATGTAACTGAGGATCAGTACAGGATAAGTAATGTATGTACACAGTGACTGCACCAGCAGAATAGTGAGTGCAGCTCTGGAGTATAATACAGGATGTAACTCAGGATCAGTACAGGAGAAGTAATGTATGTACACAGTGACTCCACCAGCAGAATAGTGAGTGCAGCTCTGGAGTATAATACAGGATGTAACTCGGATCAGTACAGGATAAGTAATGTATGTACACAGTGACTCCACCAGCAGAATAGTGAGTGCAGCTCTGGAGTATAATACAGGATGTAACTCAGGATCAGTACAGGATAAGTAATGTAATGTATGTACACAGTGACTGCACCAGCAGAATAGTGAGTGCAGCTCTGGAGTATAATACAGGATGTAACTCAGGATCAGTACAGGATAAGTAATGTATGTACACAGTGACTGCACTAGCAGAATAGTGAGTGCAGCTCTGGAGTATAATACAGGATGTAACTCAGGATCAGTACAGGATAAGTAATGTATGTACACAGTGACTGCACCAGCAGAATAGTGAGTGCAGCTCTGGAGTATAATACAGGATGTAACTCAGGATCAGTGATGTATTACCGTGCCATTGTTCTGAGGCTGTAGAATGCCATGAACGGCAGGTCTGAATAGAATATATAGCACATCTCATGCCATTAAACTCCAAAACCTAATTATAGATCCCCAGATAATCTGCTGAGACCCAGCATTCCCGGCTCTGAGCTCTCAGGGTGCACTCGGGTCATGCATGTATCACGCCTTCCAGCACATTCATTAACATTGCCGACCATTAGGTTTTAATTACAGGTCCTTGGTGTCAAGATTGTTATTTAAAGCTACAGTAATTTGCTGAACCTTTAGACTGTTTTCTAATTAAGTGCGATTGATTGACTACTAGTGAAATATCACTACCGGGCCCCATGTCAAAATGTATGGTTGTGTACGGGGTCCTTTACCGCAGGAGGCTGTTTGGCACTGTAGAACACAGGCAGTGCTATGTATGTATTATGTATAACATTTAGCGTCTTAAAGGGGTTGTCTACAAAGGGTCCTCCTCTTGAGAACACCTGGGATCAGCGGTAATCTGTGAAGAAACCTGGCAGTAAATGTTCCAACACAAGGGAAATAAAATATTACATAGTGCCTATACAAATCAATGCAGTGTCAGTGTAATGCAGGACAAGTCCTCCAGAAACTTTTTTTTGGGGGATCTGCTCCCTGGTTTGGCCAAGAGATGAGGAACCTGAACTAGAATTCACTAACACGATGTATGAAAATGGTGTTTGTAGATTAGACAGCTCCTCAGGGGCGGGGCAATCTCTTACAGGGCATAGTGAAACTGCTTCACCCTCTATCATTGCAGTCCAGGTGATCTGCCGAAATAAAGCACCAGATAATCGAGTGGATCATGTGTACGTGCCACTGGCATCCCCTCTAGGGCACCAGGGCTGAAAGTGACTGCATCACTCTGTTCCCTTTAGGTGTGTCCTTGGTGGTCTACCTATATGCCGTATAAGTCACTGGATTCTATGCGTGCATTTTCCATTCATGGTACTGGTATCTACATATGTGCTATTGGGTGCTGCCCCCTAGGGTACCAGGACTGCATGGGATTTAAATAGCTCTACCCCCTACAGTTATAGCCCTGGTGGTCTGCCTATATATAGTACCAGGTAATCAAGTGGATTATACTGTATTTCTTATTCATGGTGCTGGCATCTAATTAAGTTGTAGCGGGCACTGGTCCTAACTGAAGCACTAGGACTTGCATGTGACTGTGGTTAGTCCACTCCTAAAGGTATGCTCCTGGTGGTCTGTATGTAAGCCAGATAAGCCACTGGATTCTGTGTGAATTTCTCATTCATGATACTGATATCTACATATATTGTACATAAGTGTCCCCCTAGGACACCAGGGCTGCAGGTGACTGCAATTACTGCATCCCTATAGTATTGACCATTGTTGTTTCCCTATAAGCTATTCGATTCTATGTATGCATTTCTCATTCAAGGTACTGGTATTTTCATATTTTGCACCGGGTTCTGGCCCACTAGGGAACCAGGGCTGCAAGCGACTGCAATTACTATATAGTTACATCCCTGGTGGTTTGCCTGTATGCCAGATGAATCATTAGATTCTTTGTATGCTTTTCTTTTTCATGGTCCTGGTCTCTACATTTGCAGGACAAGTGCTGGCCTCCTAGGGCACCAGGGCTGCAAGTGATTGCAATCACTTCACCCTCTATAGTTGTATCCCTGGTGGGCTGCCTAGTCTATGTATGTATTTATCTTTCACCGTACTGGTATTTACACTGGGTGCAGGCCCCCTAGGCAACATGGCTGCTACAGTTACACCACCCCTGATACTTACATCCCTGGTGGTCTGCCTGTATGTCAGGTAAGTCATTAGATTCCATGCATGCATTTCTGCTTCACATTACTGGTATCTATAGATGCTCGGACAGGGATGCTCAACCTGCGGCCCTCCAGCTGTTGCAACATACTGGGAGTTGTAGGTTTGCAACAGCTGGAGGGTCACAGGTTGGGAATCCCTGTGCTAGGACAACTAGGACACCAGAGCTGAAAGTGACTGCAATTACTCCACCATCTATAGTTGTATCCCTGGTGGGCTGCCTATAAGCCAGACAAGTTAGTAGTCTATGTATGCCTTTATCATTCACAGTACTGGTATCTACATATGTTTCACCGGGCGCTAGCCCCCTAGGTCCGGCATGCATATGACTAAAATTGATCCACCCGCTATAGTTATGTCCCTGATGTTCTGCCTATATGCTAAAGAAGACCCTGGATTCTATGTATGCATTTCTTATTACATGTGTTGCACTGGGTGCTGCCACCCTAGGACACCAGGGCTGCAAGTGACTGCAATTACTTTACATTTTATAGTTGCATCCCTGGCGGTCTGCCTGTACGCCAGGTAAATCATTAGGTTCTGTGTATGCATTTCTCCTTCACGGTACTGGTATCTACACATGCTGTACCCTAGGACACCAGGGCTGCAAGTGACTGCAGTTACTCCATCCTCTATAGTTGTATCCCTGGTGGGCTGCCTGTATGTCAGGTAAGTCATTAGGTTCTGTGTATGCATTTCTCCTTGACGGTACTGATATCTACACATGCTGCACCCTAGGACACCAGGGCTGCAGTTACTCCATCCTCTATAGTTGTATCCCTGGTGGGCTGCCTATATGCCAGAGAAGTTATTGGATTCACGGTACTGGTATCTATATGTTGCACTGGGTGCGGACCCCCTAGGTCACAGGGCTGCGTGTGACTCCGTTCGATCCACCCCTATAGTCACATCCCTGGTGGTCTGCTTATTTGCCAAACAAGCCACTAGGTTCCATGTAGGCATTTCTCATGCATTGGCAGATGCTACGTAAGTGAGCCCGTATCCGAGAGCGCTCTTGAGGGTAGAACCGCCGCACCTAATATACACTTTATTTCCACTGAACCCGATCAAGTAGCTATTGACGGTATTATTCTACCCTATGAAAAATGAATCTGTCAGTGGGAAATAAGAAAAACATAATGCAACGGAGATTGAATTCATAGCGACAAGTACAGATCCAACAAGATGAAGGTTTAATTGAGTTAAGTCGGGTGGCGGCGTTTACATCCACTTCAGATATGGCCGCAGGTTTCTCTCTGTTTGCCCTGTTTTTATTGTTTGTGTAGATGGCGGTGTAATGTGACTGTGTCTCGGGGTTTGTTACACCGGCGCTGCTGTTATTATCCCTGCTGATGGCGAGTAAATGTGAATTGTGCGCATAATTCACCTCTCGCCGTTATCCACATAATTCATCGGAAATCGCGGCAGCGTGGAATTCCATTACCCGGCCACTTATAGAGTTTAGTCCGTATCCTGGCGCAGAATTGCTGTGCGTCTGGGGAACCCTTTCCCGACCGTAAAATAGTTATGGGTTTAAATTAGTACGGCAAAGGGGAGTCCATCTTATTTTTTTTTCTATTTAGCTGTGCGAGATGGCTAGTATATATAGAGAGCGGCAGCGATAAGTGGTGTCGTAACCTAGAAAGCATGGGGCCACATTGCAACGATCGAAATGGGCTCCACCGAACAGAAGGTCCATGTTCTTTTCCCAGGCTACAGAGCCGTAGAGGATGCGGCTGTCAGCCGGCATCCAAACTCAAATTACAGTATCAAAAAGAAATGACCAAACCCAGAAGTAAGGGCCCCATAGCAAGGATCAAACCAGGTCCCCCCACAGGACAGAAGGTTTTCCGCCTAAACCCCTTTTAATTACCCTTGGGCCATTTTTTCTACTGCCTCATTTGCTAAAAGTTGTTTCTTTAGAGCAGGCATCCACAAACTGCGGCAAAACTACAACTCCCACCATGCCCTGCTGTAGGCTGGTAGCTGTAGGCTGTTCGGGCATGCTGGGAGTTGTAGTTTTGCAACAGCTGGAGGGTCGCAGTTTGAGGATGCCTGCTTTAGAGGGTAGAGTCCTGACCAAGTTTTCACCCCCAGTAGAAGAGGAGATCATCTCAACTGGGCCCCCTCTTGCCCTTGGCCCCATAGCAGTCGCATGGTAGTTACACCCCTGACCAAGCCATATACATTGACATGGACATGGAACCTTTGCCCGGTTTTCTGTAAACGAAAAGTTCTGCAACTTGCTATACTAGGATGTCTCCATGCTGTGTAGTGTGTTACTGTGTTGATAAGTAAAGGTGCACAGGAGGACCTCGTGGTCAGACCACGCAGAGAAAGAAGAAGAAGAAAACCTGCAACAATGCATGGTAGTTAGCTAGCAAGTGAGAGTAACACCTTTCAAGTGCTGCACCCCACTAGGAACTTAGGTAAAGGTTGGAGCAGGAGCACCCATAACAGAGGGGAGCATTGAGCAGGGGCAGCTGACCTTAGCACCACCCAACTTTCCTAGCACCAATGAGTCTTTGGAGGAACTGTGAAAGGCCAAGTTAGGCGAAAAACGGACCAGCCACCATGCCCCACAGAGTAACATCAGTGAGGGTGTGGTGCACCGGACTGTGCTAGGTTTAAGTAGTCAACATTTGAAGAAAGTGGTGGCTGACAGTGTGCCATGCCTGGGCACTATAGGCAATGCAGAGAGGATCCGCGGCCTGTGGTAATGCCTGTGTAGGGTGCGGAGACTAGCCGTGGCCTATACCAAGTAGCAAAGAGCCATCTCCATCACTGCCAAGGGACATGCCCCTTCTTGGCGTGGTCTGCAAATGCGGCAGTATGGACGACAGTGCAAAAATGGTAGGCGGTTTATACATGAATTTCGAACACGTAGAATACTCTGTGTGAACGAGCTCTAGGTTCTAATAAGCTGTAAAAACATTAAATGAATAAAAAAAATAGTTCAAACAGCAAAAATGAAGCTTGGTGGCGCAGGGGGCGAAACGTAAAAAACAAAAACTATCCGAAAAATAGTGCAAAAGATGCCGAAAGCGCCAGGTGTGCCCCTGGAGCTGTACTCGCTGCCAGTCCCGGAGTGTCAGGACTGTCGATCTCTGACGTGTCTCCGGGATTCCCACGTCACCTGGGCTCCAGCGATGGCAGCTACGTAACGCGCTCGCCTTATCTTCAGTAGGACACAACATTTCTGATGTGGGTAATATGTCTCTGTAATAAATACGGGCGCATCAACATAATGAACAATTTAAAGAAAACTTCATTTTGCAGAATAGTAATAATCTTTATTCTGGGGCTATTACGGGACGTCTTGCTGGGGTTTCGGTGACTTTTAATTTCAGTTATAATAAATAATGTAGCGCGCGCTAAGCTGCGAGAAGATAAAGGTGAAATTCATGTACTTTCCGCTCTCTGTAATGGAAATATTAACTACTTTGTCCTACAGCTGCTTTCCAATTAGTTTCTGGGAAAATGATATTCTTCTTTAATACAGATACGATAGCTCATTGTGGACTGACTCGGGGACTTACCAACAGTTTGTGCAGGAAAAAAAGTCCACTTGGATTTTTTTGCACTTGTGTATTGGAGAGAACTGGTCTTAAAGGGAAACTCCACTACTGTATGGATAGTCGGGGTTTGCTGGGAAGTCTGTGAGAGGCAATCTCCATTCTCTTCTGGAGAACAGCATAGCTGATCTATCTACAGTATCTATCTATCTATCTATCTATCTATCTCATATCTATCTATCTAACAAACAAAAATTCAGACAGCAGCACTAGTCCAATAGACCACGGATACAAAATCCTTCAAACCGCAGGCTCAGCAGCTAAAGTAGATTATATACATTACAGACCAAAAGTTTGGACACACCTTCTCATTCAAAGAGTTTTCTTTATTTTCATGACTATGAAGGCATCAAAACTATGAATTAACACATGTGGAATTATATACATAACAAACAAGTGTGAAACAACTGAAAATATGTCATATTCTAGGTTCTTCAAAGTAGCCACCTTTTGCTTTGATTACTGCTTTGCCCACTCTTGGCATTCTCTTGATGAGCTTCAAGAGGTAGTCCCCTGAAATGGTCTTCCAACAGTCTTGAAGGAGTTCCCAGAGATGCTTAGCACTTGTTGGCCCTTTTGCCTTCACTCTGCGGTCCAGCTCACCCCAAACCATCTCGATTGGGTTCAGGTCCGGTGACTGTGGAGGCCAGGTCATCTGGCGCAGCACCCCATCACTCTCCTTCATGGTCAAATAGCCCTTACTTTCAAAATTTTCCCAATTTTTTGGCTGACCGACCTACCTTCATTTCTTAAAGTAATGATGGCCACTCGTTTTTCTTTACTTAGCTGCTTTTTTCTTGCCATAATACAAATTCTAACAGTCTATTCAGTAGGACTATCAGCTGTGTATCCACCTGACTTCTCCTCAACGCCACTGATGGTCCCAACCCCATTTATAAGGCAAGAAATCCCACTTATTAAACCTGACAGGGCACACCTGTGAAGTGAAAACCATTTCAGGGTACTACCTCTTGAAGATCATCAAGAGAATGCCAAGAGTGTGCAAAGCAGTAATCAAAGCAAAAGGTGGCTACTTTGAAGAACCTAGAATATGACATATTTTCATTTGTTTCACACTTGTTTGTTATGTATATAATTCCACATGTGTTAATTCATAGTTTTGATGCCTTCAGTGTGAAGCTACAATTTTCATAGTCATGAAAATAAAGAAAACTCTTTGAATGAGAAGGTGTGTCCAAACTTTTGGTCTGTACTGTATATACACGTGTTATGTATAAGCACAAGGGCACTTTATGATTTTGAATCAATGGGAATTGATCACTATCACAAATTTTATGGAATAAATGTCTTTTAAAGAATCTGTACCCATATCTTTATTGATCATCGGCACCGACATTTTGGACTCATAATGCACTTTATTTTGAATCATGTCATTTTATATGGAAATCACTTTTTTATTTAAAAATCATGTTTATTGAATAATTGAATGTAATAATATGTAATTGGATACTTACTTGCTTATATACACTGGTTATCACTGCTTTACAAAGGCTCCATTGAGATGAGCTGAAACGTTGCATTGGGCTGAATAAAGAATTCAAGTTTTTCACTATAAGACCGGAGTGCGGCCGGGTTACCTGTCTATGCTGTTGTTTGTGGATTTTGCTTGTCCGGAATGCTGCAAGGACTCTGCACCTGGCACTGAAGAGGGCTGCTATTATTAGTCTTTGTTTGTATCTGATTATCTATCTATCTCCTATCTATCTATCTATTATCTATCTATCTATCTATCTATCTATCTATCTATCTAATATCTATCTATCTATCTATCTATCTATCTATCTATCTACAGGGAGTGCAGAATTATTAGGCAAGTTGTATTTTTGAGGATTAATTTTATTATTGAACAACAACCATGTTCTCAATGAACCCAAAAAACTCATTAATATCAAAGCTGAATATTTTTGGAAGTAGTTTTTAGTTTGTTTTTAGTTTTTAGCTATTTTAGGGGGATATCTGTGTGTGCAGGTGACTATTACTGTGCATAATTATTAGGCAACTTAACAAAAAACAAATATATACCCATTTCAATTATTTATTTTTACCAGTGAAACCAATATAACATCTCAACATTCACAAATATACATTTCTGACATTCAAAAACAAAACAAAAACAAATCAGTGACCAATATAGCCACCTTTCTTTGCAAGGACACTCAAAAGCCTGCCATCCATGGATTCTGTCAGTGTTTTGATCTGTTCACCATCAACATTGCGTGCAGCAGCAACCACAGCCTCCCAGACACTGTTCAGAGAGGTGTACTGTTTTCCCTCCTTGTAAATCTCACATTTGATGATGGACCACAGGTTCTCAATGGGGTTCAGATCAGGTGAACAAGGAGGCCATGTCATTAGATTTTCTTCTTTTATACCCTTTCTCGCCAGCCACGCTGTGGAGTACTTGGACGCGTGTGATGGAGCATTGTCCTGCATGAAAATCATGTTTTTCTTGAAGGATGCAGACTTCTTCCTGTACCACTGCTTGAAGAAGGTGTCTTCCAGAAACTGGCAGTAGGACTGGGAGTTGAGCTTGACTCCATCCTCAACCCGAAAAGGCCCCACAAGCTCATCTTTGCTGATACCAGCCCAAACCAGTACTCCACCTCCAACTTGCTGGCGTCTGAGTCGGACTGGAGCTCTCTGCCCTTTACCAATCCAGCCACGGGCCCATCCATCTGGCCCATCAAGACTCACTCTCATTTCATCAGTCCATAAAACCTTAGAAAAATCAGTCTTGAGATATTTCTTGGCCCAGTCTTGACGTTTCAGCTTGTGTGTCTTGTTCAGTGGTGGTCGTCTTTCAGCCTTTCTTACCTTGGCCATGTCTCTGAGTATTGCACACCTTGTGCTTTTGGGCACTCCAGTGATGTTGCAGCTCTGAAATATGGCCAAACTGGTGGCAAGTGGCATCTTGGCAGCTGCACGCTTGACTTTTCTCAGTTCATGGGCAGTTATTTTGCGCCTTGGTTTTTCCACACGCTTCTTGCGACCCTGTTGACTATTTTGAATGAAACGCTTGATTGTTCGATGATCACGCTTCAGAAGCTTTGCAATTTTAAGAGTGCTGCATCCCTCTGCAAGATATCTCACTATTTTTGACTTTTCTGAGCCTGTCAAGTCCTTCTTTTGACCCATTTTGCCAAAGGAAAGGAAGTTGCCTAATAATTATGCACACCTAATATAGGGTGTTGATGTCATTAGACCACACCCCTTCTCATTACAGAGATGCACATCACCTAATATGCTTAATTGGTAGTAGGCTTTCGAGCCTATACAGCTTGGAGTAAGACAACATGCATAAAGAGGATGATGTGGTCAAAATACTCATTTGCCTAATAATTCTGCACTCCCTGTATTATCTATCTATCTATCTATCTATCTATTATCTATCTATTATCTATCTATCTATTATCTATCTATCTATCTATCTATCTATCTCATATCTATCTATCTATCTATCTCATATCTATCTATCTATCTATCTATCTATCTATCTATCTATCTATCTATCTATCTATCTATCTATTCATTATCTATCTATCTATCTATCTATCTATCTCATATCTATCTATCTATTATCTATCTATCGATCTATTATCTATCTATCTATCTATCTATCTATCTATCTATCTCTCTATCTTATTCAGGTCACTGTGGTAACAGTCAACAGTATTCCAGGTCCCTTGGGCCTCAATTATCAATATCGATTACAATAAATACTGTCCTTGTTGCCCATAGCAACCAATAGCAATGCAGCTTTAATGTTTCCAAATCTGCTTTGTGCTCAGTTGCTATGGGCAACAAGGACAGCTTCCCTGTAAGACAGTTTTAGTCAATGGGCTGGACCGTCTTCCTGCTGAAGGTTTTCTGTGGACAATCTGAATCAGTAAAGCGTCGATCTAAGAAACAATTCATTACAGAATCTCACACATGCCGCCATGAATAACGACTGGTCCGAAAAACGTGGTGCCTGCACCGATTGCCGAATGATGCACCAGCACGGCAATAGTTAAATGCACGTCCATGCGCTTCCTTCGCCGGCCCCGGGGCAACGTCTGCCAATTATTCTACAAGCGGTAATTTCAGCAATACCTGGTGTAGGTTAAAGTAATAAGAGAATAAATACAGCGTCGTCCGGTAATTGGTGGTCGCTCCCACACGACGCGCTCCTACCCTTTCATTAAGCTGAATGGCGACACGGCGGCACCTGCAAATAAATCAGGCTATTTTTCCTTCTGTCAGGCGGTTAATCAGAGAGCGTCAGCGTGAGACTAATGGGCCCCGGTATTTATCCTGATTAGAAATTGTAGTATTTACATTTTTATTGTGATCTCAAAATTGCTACATCAGGTCAATGGCGTCGGGCGGTATAGAGAACGCCAGCACCTGGCTTAGTAATACAGCGCGCCACAATAGCGTCCACTTTCATGGCTTAGAACAGGGAACTGGATGGATGGCTCTTAAAGGGGTATCTCCATATCTCCATCTTGTATATCTCTAGGATATGCTATCACTTTATGATGGTGGGGGGGGGGGGGGCGACCTCAGGGACCCCCAGTGATCCTGAGAATGAAGGTCAGTAGAACTGGTTTAGAGGGGATGCAGCAGTAAAGCTCTCAGGGTCAGTGAGGGTCCTGCAGGTCAGACACCCCCAACCACAAAGTCATGGCAAATGCTTACCAACACTGAAAGTGCAAAAATCAGGACATTTAAAGTTTTTATTTTCAGGAATACAGTTGTCAGGATTGATCCTCCATATATGATCAGTGGAGGTCTGACACTGCAGCCTCCTCTCATCTTACTAAGCACAGCGCTGCGCATTGTATAGTGGTTGTGCTTGGTATTGCAGCTCAGCCCCATTCAATTGAATGGGACTGAGCAGCACCTAGGCCATGTGACTGATGAACGTGATGTCATATAGCCTAGGAAGTACATATACAGTGTCGGCCAGAACATGTCCTTATATACAGTGTGAGCCAGAACGTGCCCCTATATACAGTGTCGGCCAGAACATGTCCTTATATACAGTGTGAGCCAGAACGTGCCCCTATATACAGTGTCAGTCAGAACATTCTCCTATATACAGTTTCAGCCAGAACATGCCCCTATATACAGTGTCAGCCAGAACATGCCCCTATATACAATGTCAGCCAGAACATGCCCCTATATACAGTGTCAGTCAGAACGTGCCCCAATATACAGTGTCAGCCAGAGTATGCCCCAATATACAGTGTCAGCCAGAACATTCCCCTATATACAGTTTCAGACAGAACGTGCCTCTATATACAGTGTCAGCCAGAACATGCCCCAATATACAGTGTCAGACAGAACATTCCCCTATATACAGTTTCAACCAGAACATGCCTCTATACATAGTGTCAGCCAGAACATGCCCCAATATACAGTTTCAGACAGAACATTCCCCTATATACAGTGTCAGAAAGAACATGCCCCAATATCCAGTGTCAGCCAGAACATGTCTCTATATCCAGTGTCAGCCAGAACATGCCCCTATATACAGTTTCAGAAAGAACGTGCCTCTATATACAGTGTCAGCCAGAACATGCCCTTATATACAGTGTCAGCCAGAACATGCCCTTATATACAGTGTCAGCCAGAACATGCCTCTATATACAGTGTCAGACAGAACATTCCCCTATATACCGTTTCAGACAGAACATGCCTCTATATACAGTGTCAGCCAGAACATGCCCTTATATACAGTGTCATACAGAACATGCCCCTGTATACAGTTTCAGCCAGAACATGCCCTTATATACAGTGTCAGCCAGAACATGCCTCTATATACAGTGTCAGACAGAACATTCCCCTATATACCGTTTTAGACAGAACATGCCTCTATATACAGTGTCAGCCAGAACATGCCCTTATATACAGTGTCATACAGAACATGCCCCTGTATACAGTTTCAGCCTGAACATGCCCCTATATACAGTGTCAGCCAGAACATGCCCCTATATACAGTGTCAGCCAGAACGTGTCCCTATATACAGTGTCAGACAGATCATGCCCCTATATACAGTGTCATAGAAGAACATGCCCCTATATACAGTGCGAGCAAGAACATGCCCCAATAAACAGTGTCAGCCAGAACATGCCCCTATATACAGTGTAAGCCAGGACGAGTCCCTATATACAGTGTCAGACAGAATGTGCCCATATATACAGTGTCAGCCAGAACGTGCCCCTATATACAGTGTCATAGAAGAACATGCCCCTATACACAGTGACGGACAGAACATGCCCCAATAAACCGTGTCAGCCAGAACATGCCCCTATATACAGTTTTGGAAATAATGTGCCCCATGAACACTGCAATCCAGAAAATGCACCAGTAAGCATTGCTGCCAATTGTGATAGAGAGCGCCTCCCAGTGCCTGATAGAAGGTAATGTCATCCCACAAATAAGGCAGGGATGACTGGCCTAAGGGTCATGCAACCATTTTCTTCTTCAAGGAATGAGGCAGGTGAGTGTATTCCAGCAGTAGAGGGACCCTTCAGCCCTTGTCATGGGACCCCCCTCCCCCCCCCCCCATATTCTCCTTTCTTTGCCTTGTTCTATAATCATAGGTTATGTGCCCTGCACTTAGATCTACCATTAGCATCGATCATCGCATGAGCAGATCTGCAGCACATTGCACCGCAGTCTGCTCCACCAGCACTGAGCGTAATGCATTCAGTTGTTTTTTCCCCCAACTTCATGGTTAAAAGTATTTTCTCATTACTGATAATGGGATGATGAGATGAAATATGACCGTTAGCATTTATTATGCTGAAAGCTCTCGTTCTGAGGAGCCCACAGTGATTTCAGGCAGCGCGGGAATAACTCAGGTCCATTTTCCAATCATCATGCACATATTCTCCTACATCTGTGTACAAATCTGGTAATTGTATTGAAGAGCACGCTGCCAATATCGACGGCTCCCGGTCATTCCTCTTAAGCTGCCGCCATGTGTGCGGAGGAGAACTGAAGGTACCAGCAGGGATTACACCGGCAAGAAGAGGGAACATTTATAAAATCGGGGTGAGCACAAGTGCAGGAGAGGATCAGCATGTCCGTGTGGGAGGTCCAGGTTGCAGCCTTTTGTACCTGAAGGGGAGTGATTCCCCGAAACGCGTTGTATTGCTGCAATAAAATACTATACTCCTGATCCTGGTGACCTGTGGACGGTTTTTGCACCGTGGGACGTTTTATTTCTGCTAACTACTTTGATTGAGAGGGCCAGGGAGTGTAAATGGCATCACTCCTGGCTCTGTCAATCAAAGTGGAGAGGACCCAGCAATCGCAGAGAGAGCAGAGCCTCTAGGTGTAACGGTAACGCCCCCATTGCTCCTAGAGGCTCATTTTCATATATTAAAACATTATTTTTCTCAGCAATGCGGGCACATATGAACATGGGAGCAACACAGCTGCCAAGCGCACATGGAACAGGTCAACCAGTGTCATAGGGACAAGACTGCTGACAGATGTCTTTTAAAGGGCATCTGTCAGCAGGATAAACCCTATTAAAATCAGGCATACTGCTGGTTATAGGATCATATTGCGTTAAATCATCCCTTAGTTTAATTCTGTGGCACTTTATTCAATATGCTAATTCTGTGTTTTAAACACCATGTGGCGGGTTTAGCCCGGCTCACCACTGCTTTCCCCCCTTAGCCAGACCCCCTTCCCCTTGAGCAACAGGTCCAGGCGTCCTCATTGTCTATCCTGACCCTGTAATCCTGACGCATTTACTGACACATGAGCAAATCGGATTTTGACATCAGGTAAACATTCATCGGCACGTGCACAGTTCAGATCTCAGAATAATGACCACCACCCCGGCTGCCTCGTCTGCATCAGCACTGATTCACCAGCGCATGCGCAGTTCAGATCTCATGATCATCACCACCTCTTTGGCTTCCTCTTCTCTGCATCATCACTGATTCACCATTCACCAGTGCATGCGCAGTTTGGATCTCAGAATTGTGACCACCTCCCCGGCTTCCTCTTCTGCATCAGACCCGATTTACAATTCACCAGCGTATGCGCAGTTGTGATTTCAGGATCGTCACCACCTCCCCGGCCTCCTCTTCTGCATGGGCACCGATTTACCATTCACCAGCGCATGCGCAGTTCAGATCTTAAATTGTGACCACCTCCCCGCCTGCCCTTTCTGCACCAGCGCTAAATGATTTTTAGCGCAACATAATCTACTGTATATGCACATGCGCTGAAAGGTGCGGTACAAGAGCGAGCCAAAAAGGCAATCACTTGGGTAGAGCACGTGACCGCCGCCATTTTTGGACCCGTGGTAACCATTTTGGGATCCAGTCCGGCTCCACAGGTGAGTTAAATATCCAATTTATTGTATTGTAAAAATAAAATAATCCAACAGCAAGGTGAAAGCAGCGACGCTTCTGAGTCTTATCAGAAACATGAACTTAGACAAAGAGTAGGCCTCACGTTGGTGGGTAGGTTGTCCCTCCGGAGCTGCTTAGCACAGGAACAGTTGGAAAACATTCTGTTAGTTGTAAATGGCGCTGCTTCCTGGGCTTGTGACCAGAAATTCAGCTGCTTGCTCGAGAGCGGCCATCTGGGAATAAAATGGAATAAAGTGGAAGGCGCTGATCTGGAGGTTTTCAATGGGGCCTTGCCATGTAGACTGAGGTTTTAAGTGGATTTGTGACGCCTTGACGTCTGTAACGCGGGTGAAATGGGATTGTTTAAAGCTTTCACTTCCCAGATCTTATAGTTAATGGTCAGGATATGAAGAATTCATCTTAAATAATCATCATGCCCTTTTGTATGGACGTCATACCCTTAACAGGAGATTCTATGCTTCATCAGCTCATATAAAATTTATTATATAAAAAATCTTCTCCACTTTGATAAGTGGATCTAAAAGAGATTGGGGGACTGATTAATAGAGTATTATTGGCTGAGAGTAAAATATCGATGCCTGGTTATTGACTCCATCATCCATCTGTTGGTCCTGCATCTGACCCCCTTCCTTGCACTGTGCCAACCAGGGGTGCACCTAGCCCTTCTGCTGCCCGAGGCAAAAACTGAAACAGCGCCCCAACCCCCCAATGCCAATTTCTTAACCTAACCCCTTCCCCCCAGCCCTACATACTTGGAAAACATTACATAAAGAGCTACAAAACATACAGGGTAATACAGCGCCACATACTGTGCCCACTGTGCTTCCCAATACTATACTGCAGACACAGATAATCCCCCTTCTGCTGCCCCTACCTGGTGCTGCCTGAGGCAATCTCCTCACCTCGCCTCATTGGTGGTGCACCTCTGGCCTCACCTCGCCTCATTGGTGGTGCACCTCTGGTGCCAACCACCTAACATCAAGGTAACCCCAACCACCATCAGGCAGGAGCCCCTGAATGTCAGAAAGCGCCCTGAGGGAGGAAAGTGAGGACGGTCACTGTGAACTGTCCACAACCACCACTCCCATTCTCACTGCAAATGCATGCTGTCACTCCTTTCACCTTTGTGGGACTTCCGAGAGATAGGCAAGCTCTGTACTCTGCATCTCTTCTGGGTAAGTGTTGGGATTTTGGATGAGTTTAAATCTTGGCAAACCCCTTTATTGAGAATGAAACGGAGCTACAGTACCAGGCATGGCCTCAACTGCATGTACGTCGCTGTGAAGCCTTCATACTTCATACAATTGAACAGTGAGGATGCCAAGGGCCAGACCCCCAATGATCAACTCAAAACTGGAAACTGGTGCTTGTTATAAACTTCTGGAGGGTCCGGTCATGGTGTTTGTTATACCCCCTCCATAGACTGACAGTGTGACGCCTTACATTTTTTTTGAATTTTATGGTGAAGAGAGGTAGTGCCTTACAGGTTTGTACCACCCACGAGTAACCTTTACTCATGGGCGGTACAAAACTGTAAAGAACTACCACCCACAAGGGGATGGACCAGATATTTATATTTGATTTTTGCTTCGTTTCTACTAGAGGATGATGCTGAAACGGTTAAAATGTTTGGAAATCAGACATCCGCTTCTCTTTCCAACCGTTTAAAGGCCTGCAGAGGGGGATAGCAAATGTTCCTGCCTCGCACGGCCTCGGCTACAATTTAGTGCTGATTAAACTTTCTGCAGTTCCATGTTAGATGAATAAAACACGCTGGGCAGACAGGGAGCGCTTGCAAATTCACATTTTCTGATGTCATAAATGGTAGATATTCTGCATTAAAATTTTAAACGCCAGCAGTAAATGAACACCTATAGATTACTCTGGCACGGGCTCACTCACGCGGCCTCCTCCCACCGCCTCTCATGGCCCCAGTGTGAATGCGAGCGCCACTTCTAATGCTTATGCTGGCAGGACGCATATATCTCCTCTGCATTTTTTTGGGCTTCATGGAGTAAACTTCTTGTCAAGCAGAATTCTGCATTAGTAGAAAGCAAAGTGGAGGGAGGGCAACCGCTGGAAGCAATTTCTTCTAGAAAATCTTATGTGGCCTGGTGTGAAAAGTACATTTGCCCTCCACCATATTAATAAGGTGCAGGGGTCCCTTTAAGAGGGAAAACATTACTTGTTTTGTCGTGACGCAAGTTGCAGTGAAGCAACAAGGGCACAGGGCCCCTTTTAGTGATGTTGTTGATGGTCCCCAGGAGTAGGAATGCCAGAGTGGTGTAGGGTAGCCTAAATGTCCCTTTTAGTGCACTTGTGCATGTGTCGCGGTGCTCCTACCTGGATGCGCTGGAACCCCAGGCAGAAAAGGGAAAGTTGATGAAGGGGATGATGAAATAAATTGAGTCCAGAACTTGTGATGACATTGATAACAGCTTTACTTGAATAAACGTTAATCAGAAACAGTCTTCAAACTTTGTCTTGGTTCCCAGCAGGTGTTGGCATGAACTGTGGCAGGCAAACTCCTCCCTGCTACGTCTGTTGCTCTCTGGCTCTGCTGTGCTAACAGGATAGCTGTATAACTTAGCTTTAGCTGCAGGCTGTAACTTCTCTCTGTAGTCTGACTCTAAACTGTCCAGGGAAAACTTTACTCCTGGTCTCTGAGGCTTCGGGCTTTGGCCTCTGTGTCCAGCAAAGCTGAAGGTGCTCCGGCTGGCCCATACAGGGCTCGTCCAACAGGGATGGGCTCCTGCTGCTTTCCCCTAGCAGAGGGTACTCTGAACTAACTCCTCACTAACTAGTCCCTCCCTCTCTTAGAGAGAGCTAGAATGGAAAGAAGGATTCCATTCTAGGTAAAATAGCCCTGCCATTTATGCCGCCATCTGCTGGTAAACCAGGCATATTACACTTGAACAGTTACATAACAAGAAATATGGATACACATTTTGCAAGACCTGGAAATCAATACATAGGATGATGTTAGGTTAACCATAGGAGACAGTAGCAAGGCGCAAAGGTGGTAATGCACCTCTGGGGCGTTACAAATGCTGTACATGAGTCTTAGTTCTGATAAATGTCAAAAAGCCCTTTGCCACCTCTACTGGCATAGGACCCTGGGTGCTGTTGCCCCATGTGCACCCACTATGGGTATGCACCTGCTTTTAAGAGACATAAAAGGGAGAGTTGAAGCATTCAGTGGGACAATACAGAGGGGTCGCCCCATCAGGATGGCTATGACAGAGGCAATCCTTTTCAGACCAGAGGCCCCACGACAAGGTTCTCACCACCTCAGTAATCAGCTGATGACTACACACTATACATTTCTCCTAAGGTGGCCAACAATGCAATACATGGATGGCAATAGTCTGCCTGAGCTGTATGATAGTGTCATGGTCTTACCTGCTTGCTGCTCTCCTTCGTTGGACATGTGCTGGCGGCCATCTTGGGTCCTGGGTTTCTTGTAGCCTTCCACCCTGCGGCTCCTCCTTCCCCTGGGAGGAGCTGGATGCCTAGCTCATATATATAGGAGGTCTGTGGCTTCAGTTCCTTGCTTGGTCCTCTTGTGTTCACATGCTTCTAAGACTGCTGCTGCTTCTGGTTCCTGATCCTGGCTTCGTCTGACTACCCTGCTGGTTCCTGATCCTGGCTTCGTCTGACTACCCTGCTGGTTCCTGATCCTGGCTTCGTCTGACTACCCTGCTGGTTCCTGATCCTGGCTTCGTCTGACTACCCTTCTGGTTCCTGACCTCTGGCTTCGCAAAGACTCTGCTCGGTTTCACCATCCGTTTGGACTTTTGCTTTACAGCTTTATTTTCAATAAAGCCTTCTTATTTTCACTTATCTCTTGTTGTACGTCTGGTTCATGGTTCCGTGACATTAGGACCAAGCCATGAATTCTGACGGTACAGGGCCATCCTCGCTACCCACGCTGGTTGCCAGACTTGATCAGCAGGATCACCTGTTGGGTCGGTTCGCTGTGGCGTTGCAAAACCCTGCTTGAACGCACGGCTCATTTCGCTCCCGTTGCCGATGGGTCGGTTGTCGCTCCTGGGCTCGCTCCTACTGCCGCTCCGGTTGTTGCGCCAGAGTCTACCCCGACACCTGTTGTTGCGCCTGCGGTGTTTCGGGGTATGACCGGTTCTGCCCCTCTTCCACAGCGCTTTGGGGGAGAGCCAACTCAGTGCCGAGGTTTCCTTAACCAGGTGGGCATTTATTTCGAGTTGCTGCCACATGCCTTTCCTACTGAGAGATCAAAGGTGGGCTTCTTGATCTCGCTGCTCTCGGACAAGGCCTTGGCCTGGGCCAGCCCTTTATGGGAGAACAACAATCCGGTGGTTGCCGAGTTTTCCGGTTTTGTTGCTTCTCTTCGGAAGGTATTCGATGTGCCGGCTCGTGCTGCCTCTGCTGCGAAGCTCCTTATGTCCATCAGACAGGGTTCACGATCCGTAGCTGAATACGCCATTGAGTTTCGTACCCTGGCAGCAGAGGTGGGCTGGAATAATGAGGCTCTGGTCGCTGCTTTCTCTCATGGTCTCTCGGATGCCTTGAAGGATGAGGTTGCAGCTAAGGACCTACCAGTTGAGCTCGAGTCTCTTATTTCTTTCCTGATTTTGATTGACACCAGACTCAGGGAGAGACCTTCCTTTAAGGAGAACCTGCGGAGGTCTTCTAACAGATTGGTGCCTACGTTTGCTGTCCCACCCGTGCCTCCCTCTCCTCCCACGCCTCCTGGGGATGACTTGTCTGGGGGTGAACCCATGCAGCTGGGGTTTGCTCGCCTGTCCGAGGGGGAGAGGGCACTCCGGAGACGCGAGGGCCGATGCATGTACTGTGGTCTCGGTGGGCATTTTCGGTTGGCATGTCCGAACCGTCCGGGAAACGCTCGTACCCTGAGATTCTGTCGGGGGCAGATCTTGGGTGGAGTCTCCTCGTCCCCGGTTTCCCGTGTTGACAAACCACTGATCACTGTTGTCCTCTCCTGGGTCGGGGGCTCGGTGACGACCCAGGCGTTGGTGGACTCTGGTGCTGGTGGTTTGTTCATTGATAGTGTGTTCGCTGCCGCCAATTCCATTCCTCTGCAGGCTCGAGGTTCCCCACTGGCTCTTGAGGCGATAGACGGCAGACCCCTTCTGCCGCCACACGTGACTCATGAGACCCTTCCAGTGGGGATAGCCATTGGTGCCGTTCACAGAGAGTCGGTCTGCCTCCAGGTTATTTCGTCTCCACACTACTCGGTGGTCTTGGGGTACCCCTGGCTCCAGAAGCATAATCCGACTTTCGATTGGAGATCGGTCGAGATCCTCTCGTGGTCACCGCAGTGTGGGGCTAGTTGCATCCATGGGTCTGTCAAGTTGCTGTGTACTTCCTCGGACTCTCTGTTGCCTCCTGAATACGAGGAGTACCGGGATGTATTCGATAAGGTGCGCGCGGTTGCCCTACCTCCGCACCGCCCATACGATTGTGCCATAGAGTTACAATCTGGTGCCGTTCCTCCTCGTGGCAAAGTCTATCCACTGTCGGTAGCGGAGAATGAGGCCATGGAGGAGTACGTGAGGGAGGCGCTTTCACGCGGACACATTCGCAAATCTTCGTCCCCGGCAGGGGCTGGATTTTTCTTTGTGAAAAAGAAGGGCGGTGAGTTGAGGCCTTGCATCGATTACAGGGGTCTCAATCGCATCACGATCAAGAACGCTTACCCGATACCCTTGATTTCCGAGCTGTTCGATCGCCTAAATGGGCCACGGTCTTTACCAAACTCGACCTGAGGGCGGCATATAACCTGGTAAGGATCAAGGCGGGCGATGAGTGGAAGACCGCGTTTAACACCAGGACCGGTCATTACGAATCCTTGGTTATGCCCTTTGGGTTGTGCAATGCGCCCGCAGTCTTTCAGGAATTCATCAACGATGTTTTCCGTGACCTGTTGCAGCAGTGTGTGGTAGTCTATTTGGATGACATCTTGGTATATTCTGAATCCATGGAGGCCCACATTCTGGATGTCAGACGAGTGTTGCAACGGTTACGAGAGAACAAGCTGTTCGGTAAGCTTGAGAAATGCGAATTTCACCGATCCCAGGTAACCTTCTTAGGTTACATCATTTCCGCTGAGGGGTTCTCCATGGATCCTGAGAAGGTTTCGGCTGTCTTACAGTGGCCCCAGCCCAGTGGTCTTCGTTCCCTGCAGCGCTTTTTGGGCTTCGCCAATTATTATCGGAAGTTCATCAGGGACTTTTCCATGCTGGCCAAGCCTCTCACGGATCTGACCAGGAAGGGCAGTAATTCCCAGGTCTGGCCGCTCGAGGCCATCCGAGCTTTTGAGGCCCTAAAGTCCGCCTTTGTGTCGGCTCCGATTCTGTCGCATCCCAACCCTGGGTTGCCTTTTGTCCTCGAGGTGGACGCGTCTGAGACGGGAGTAGGCGCCCTTCTGTCTCAGCGTAGAACACCAGAGGGTCCTCTGCTTCCTTGTGGGTTTTACTCCCGGAAACTGTCTTCCGCGGAGTGCAACTATCAGATTGGTGACAGGGAGTTATTGGCCATCGTGCAGGCTCTTAAAGAATGGAGGCACTTGCTCGAGGGTTCGGTGGTTCCGGTTCTCATCCTGACGGACCACAAGAATCTGACCTACCTTTCTGAGGCCAAGAGATTGACACCACGTCAGGCCAGATGGGCTCTGTTCTTGTCACGTTTTAATTACGTGGTCTCCTACCTACCCGGTTCCAAGAACATCAGGGCGGATGCCTTATCACGGCAGTACTCCGAGCTGTCCAGGGAGGAGTCGATTCCGACTTCGGTCATACCTCCGAATCAGATCCTGGCCGCCATTCGCACCAGCCTGACCTCTCCCCTGGGTGAGCAGATTTTGGCGGCTCAATCTGGTGCTCCCTCTGGGAGACCCAACGGCAGATGTTTTGTGCCTGAGGAGTTGCGCACTCGGTTGTTGCGAACCTACCATAACTCCAAGACCGCGGGGCATCCTGGAAAGAATCAGCTGTCCTGGGCTGTTTCACGTCTGTTCTGGTGGCCTTCCCTACGTTCCGACATCGCCGCATATGTAGCGGCATGCTCCGTTTGTGCCCAGAGTAAGTCCCCTCGGCACCTTCCGTTGGGCCTTCTGCAACCCATAGCCACCGGGGAGCGCCCATGGTCACACCTGGGGATGGATTTCATTGTGGACCTCCCTGCATCCCGAGGCCATACGGTCATTCTCATGATTGTGGATCGGTTTTCCAAAATGTGCCACTGTGTTCCTCTCAAGAAGTTACCCTCTGCACAAGAGTTGGCCACGATTTTTGCCAGGGAGGTCTTCCGGTTGCACGGTTTGCCTAAGGAGATTGTGTCGGATCGGGGGAGTCAGTTTGTGTCCAGGTTCTGGCGCGCCTTTTGCTCCCAGTTGGGGATTCATCTCTCCTTCTCCTCGGCCTACCACCCTCAGTCCAATGGGGCCGCAGAACGATCCAATCAGGCCTTGGAGCAATTCCTTCGTTGCTATGTCTCCGATCACCAAGACAATTGGGTTGACCTCCTGCCTTGGGCTGAGTTTGCCAGGAACACGGCGGTGAACTCTTCCTCTGGGACGTCTCCCTTCATGGCCAATTATGGGTTCCAACCTGCCGTGTTACCGGAGGTATTCTCTCCCCAGGATATTCCGGCTGTGGAGGATCACCTTTCCGTCCTACGTGCTTCTTGGGTACAGATCCAGAAGTCCCTTGAGGTCTCTGCGCAGCGCCAGAGATTCCAGGCTGATCGCAGACGAGCGCCTGCTCCTTCCTACCAGGTCGGAGACCGTGTATGGTTGTCCACCCGCAACCTCAACCTTCGAGTGCCCACTCCCAAGCTGGCGCCTCGCTTTGTTGGTCCCTTCCGAGTGCTTCGCAGGGTAAACCCGGTAGCCTATGCCCTTGCGCTTCCTCCTGGCATGCGGATCTCCAACGTGTTTCATGTCTCCCTGTTGAAGCCACTGGTGTGTAATCGTTTCACTTCCTCGGTTCCTCGGCCTCGTCCGGTCCAAGTGGGCAATCGTGAGGAATATGAGGTGAGCAATATCCTGGACTCACGCCTGGTCCGCGGTCGGTTGCAGTTTTTGGTCCATTGGCGTGGTTATGGTCCAGAGGAGCGTTCCTGGGTTCCCTCCGCAGATGTCCATGCTCCTGCCTTGCTCCGAGCCTTCCACGCACGCTTCCCTCAGAAACCGTTTTGTGCTCCGCGGAGGAGGGGCCCTTGAGGGGGAGGTACTGTCATGGTCTTACCTGCTTGCTGCTCTCCTTCGTTGGACATGTGCTGGCGGCCATCTTGGGTCCTGGGTTTCTTGTAGCCTTCCACCCTGCGGCTCCTCCTTCCCCTGGGAGGAGCTGGATGCCTAGCTCATATATATAGGAGGTCTGTGGCTTCAGTTCCTTGCTTGGTCCTCTTGTGTTCACATGCTTCTAAGACTGCTGCTGCTTCTGGTTCCTGATCCTGGCTTCGTCTGACTACCCTGCTGGTTCCTGATCCTGGCTTCGTCTGACTACCCTGCTGGTTCCTGATCCTGGCTTCGTCTGACTACCCTGCTGGTTCCTGATCCTGGCTTCGTCTGACTACCCTTCTGGTTCCTGACCTCTGGCTTCGCAAAGACTCTGCTCGGTTTCACCATCCATTTGGACTTTTGCTTTACAGCTTTATTTTCAATAAAGCCTTCTTATTTTCACTTATCTCTTGTTGTACGTCTGGTTCATGGTTCCGTGACAGATAGCCATTAATCTCCCACCTAACTTACTTTTAAAACCCTTTAACCCTTTTGATACTAGGCCCATGAAGTCCTTTCCTCACTTTTTTGTAATTTATCCTATACTTGCCCATTACCCCCAGAGTCTCTAGGAGGCTCCTGGAAAAAGAGGCAAGTCTCCCGGGTACAACACAAGCCTCTCAGAACACCAGCAATCCTGTGATTGGCACCCTGACACAGCTTCGGCACCCAGGTGCAAATTCGAGAGGTGGAAACCGTAAGCTGTACAGTTTAATTTGGATCTCACAGGTACTTCTGACTCTACTTGAGGTCCCCCCTCTTGTGTCTCTGCTCCAGGTTTGCCCCTACTATAGTGTCTCTGTTCCAGGTTTCACCTCTATCAAGCCTCTGCTCCAGGTTTACCCCTTTTCTAATATCTCTGTTCCAGGTAGCCACTCCCATCTTGTGCCTCTGCTCCAGGTTTACCACTGTTCTAATGTCTCAGTTCTGGGTTCCACTCTTCTTTTGTGCATCTTCTTCAGGTTCACCCTACCTGTGCCTCTTCTTCAGGTTCACCCTACCTGTGCCTCTTCTTCAGGTTCACCCTACCTGTGCCTCTGCTCCAGGTTTACCTTTGCTCTAGTGTCTCTGTTCCAAGTTCCACCCCCTTCCTGTGCCTCTGCTCCAGGTTTATCTTTGCTCTAGTGTCTCTGTTCCAAGTTCCACCCCCTTCCTGTGCCTCTGCTTCAGGTTTACCATTGTTCTAATGTCTCAGTTCTGGGTTCCACTCTTCTTTTGTGCCTCTTCTTCAGGTTCACCCTACCTGTGCCTCTGCTCCATGTTAACCCCTGCTCTAGCGTCTCTGTTTCAGGTTCCACCCACTGTTGTGCCTGTGCTCCAGGTTCACCAACAAGGTGCCACTGCTCCAGGCTTGCTCCTGCTCTAGTGTCTCTGTTTCAGATCCTACTCCCTTTGTGCCTTTGCTCCAGGTTCACCCTACTCTCTCGGTCCTCCCAAGTACCTCTGTTCTAGACTAGTTCCCCCCTTTACTGTCCGTTCTCCAGTCTCCCTTCAATATTAGGGCAAGGAAAAGCCATTGTAAAGGGGCCGTGGGCTGTAAAAAGGGGGTCTGGCCAGACCAGTTTTGTTTTGTGCTTCAGTAGGTGCTTCGGTTTCTAGGATGTCCATGAAGACAATTTAAAACATTTGGGTAAGTGTTCTCTAGACAGTCCCATGTGCCATACATGAGACTGGTGTCTTCTCATGTGGTAGTGGGGCATTTGGGTCACCACAGGTGCCAAGGCTTTTGTAACCCCTATAACTACACCCCTGTCTCGAGGCTGTATAATTATGGAACTATAATTGACCAGTGAGATATTGTAGAAGTGACTCTTAGCGTTTCTATTTTCCGGTATTGAGATCCATCATAGGGTCTCAATACCGGAAAAAAACGCTTCCGTTTTGTCCCCATTCATTGTCAATGGGGACTAAACGTAACGGAACGGAATGCTCCAAAATGCATTCCGTTCCGTTTGGTTGCGTTTCCATACCGGAGAGCAAACCGCAGCAAGCTGCGGTTTTCTTTCCGTCATGGGATGTGAAGCACAACTATCCGTCTTGACCCACAATGCAAGTCAATGGGGATGGATCCATTTTCTCTGACACTATAGAAAAAGGATCTGTCCCCCATTGACTTTCAATGGAGTTCATAACGGATCCGTCTTTGCTATGTTACAGATAATACAAGCGGATCTGTTCATAACGGATGCAGACGGTTGTATTATCAGTAACGGAAGCGTTTTTGCTGAACCCTGCCGGATCAAGCAAAAGCGCTAGTGTGAAATAATACTGGTTCCCTGCTCCTTGCAGAGCTGGAAATACCACAGCTGCAGTCAAGGAATTATCTGTCTCTTTCAGTAGAACAGGAATCATCCAGATTTATAGCCAACCTGATTACTTTACATTCCCTTCCCTCCATTCATGTAAATAGGAGGGAATTTATACCATAACCTGAAGAAATTGTCACTCAAAGTGTAATCTAAAATCTTCCATTACAGTAAATCACGAATCTAGAGGAAGACAAGGACTTCTAGACACGTTGCTGAAAATACACTCAAGTCAACCAAGTCCTCCGACTAAGGTCATATACCGCTATCAGTGCAGCTCCGCTATGAAAGCGCCAGTCCATCCATATAAGAAAAACTACTGTAATTGGTCTCTGTATTCTGCACTGTGGTTAACTGAGCAACAAAAGTTGCACCCATAGCAGGGCCGTTTCTTGGACCGGGGGCGCTGTCAGAAGAAGGGCGCCGGCAGGGCACATCAGGAGATGAACGCTGCGCTTCCATTGTGGAAGCGCTCACTCATCACTATAGTCATCTGTATCGCCGTCCTCAGGATGGCGATACAAATGTCTGTGTTGCGGCAGCCGGCAGGGGAGGGAGAGGTGTGTCCCCTCCCTGTTCCTCTGATAGGCTGCCAGCACTAGGCCGGCAGCCTATCAGAGGCCGGTGCAGGCGGCGCGATGACGTCATTGCGCTGCCTGAGCCAGCGAGGGACACAGGCCGGAAGAGGCATCGCATCCTGGAGGAGGTAAGTATAAGTTTTTTTTATATATATCTATGTACAAATGACAATACTGGCACATAAGGGGTGCTGCTGGCACATAAGGGGGGCTACTGGCACAGACATAAGGGGGACTACTGGCACAGACATAAGGGGGACTACTGGCACATAAGGGGGGCTACTGGCACATAAGGGGGGCTACTGGCACATAAGGGGGCTGCTGGCACATAAGGGGGGTTGCTGGCACATAAGGGGGGCTACTGGCACATGATAGGGGGACTACTGGTACATAAGTGGGGCTACTGGCACATAAGGGGGCTACTGGCACATAAGGGGGGTTGCTGGCACATAATGGGGGCTACTGTCACATAAGGGGAGCTACTGGCACATAAGGGGGGCTACTGGCACATAAGGGGGGCTACTGGCATATAAGAGGGGCTACTGGCACATGATAGGAGGCTACTGGCATATAAGGGGGGCTACTGACACATAAGGGGGGCTACTGGCACTTGATAGGGGGGCTACTGGCACATGATAGGGGGCTACTGGCACATGATAGGGGGGCGACTGGCACATAAGGAGGCTACTGGCACATGATAGGGGGGGCACGCTGGCTACTGGCACATGATGGTGGGGGGGCTCTTATTACTGGCACATGATTGGGGGGCATTATGGTGGGCTTTATTACTCCCCCATGGTATGACCCCCTAGTAGCAGCACCAGCCTCTCCCTGCTCTGCTATCCCTCTGCCCCTTCTCCAAATCCTTATTATGAAATCTTTCTCATTAGGATAAAGCACATCAGCTCCGCCGAGCCCCCGGCCAAAGTGTGGAAGTGGCGTCCGAGATCCCCAAGGGCCAAGCCAAGTAACTGTAAGTTTTTATGTGGAATATGTTTATGTTATACACATATAGCCTACACTGTGCCCCACAATATACAGTACACCGCTATACTGTGCCCCACAATATACAGTATACCTCTACACTGTGCCCCACAATATACAGTACACCGCTATACTGTGCCCCACAATATACAGTATACCTCTACACTGTGCCCCACAATATACAGTATACCTCTATACTGTGCCCCACAATATACAGTATACCTCTACACTGTGCCCCACAATATACAGTATACCTCTACACTGTGCCACACAATATACAGTATACCTCTACACTGTGCCACACAATATACAGTATACCTCTACACTGTGCCCCACAATATACAGTATACCTCTACACTGTGCCACACAATATACAAAATACCTCTACACTGTGCCACACAATATACAGTATACCTCTACACTGTGCCACACAATATACAGTATACCTCTACACTGTGCCCCACAATATACAGTATACCTCTACACTGTGCCCCACAATATACAAAATACCTCTACACTGTGCCACACAATATACAGTATACCGCAACACTGTGCCCCACAATATACAGTATACCTCTACACTGTGCCACACAATATACAGTATACCTCTACACTGTGCCACACAATATACAGTATACCTCTACACTGTGCCACACAATATACAGTATACCTCTACACTGTGCCACACAATATACAGTATACCTCTACACTGTGCCCCACAATATACAAAATACCTCTACACTGTGCCACACAATATACAGTATACCGCAACACTGTGCCCCACAATATACAGTATACCTCTACACTGTGCCACACAATATACAGTATACCTCTACACTGTGCCACACAATATACAGTATACCTCTACACTGTGCCCCACAATATACAGTATACCTCTACACTGTGCCCCACAATATACAGTATACCGCTACACTGTGCCACACAATATACAGTATACCTCTACACTGTGCCCCACAATATACAGTATACATCTACACTGTGCCACACAATATACAGTATACCTCAACACTGTGCCCCACAATATACAGTATACCTCTACACTGTGCCCCACAATATACAGTATACCGATACACAGTGCCACACAATGTACAGTATACCTCTACACTGTGCCCCACAATATACAGTATACCGCTACACTGTGCCCCACAATATACAGTATACCTCTACACTGTGCCACACAATATACAGTATACCTCTACACTGTGCCACACAATATACAGTATACATCTACACTGTGCCACACAATATACAGTATACCGCTACACTGTGCCACACAATATACAGTATACCTCTACACTGTGCCACACAATATACAGTATACCTCAACACTGTGTCCCACAATATACAGTATACCTCTACACTGTGCCCCACAATATACAGTATACCGATACACTGTGCCACACAATGTACAGTATACCTCTACACTGTGCCCCACAATATACAGTATACCTCTACACTGTGCCACACAATGTACAGTATACCTCTACACTGTGCCCCACAATATACAGTATACCTCTACACTGTGCCACACAATATACAGTATACCTCTACACTGTGCCCCACAATATACAGTATACCTCTACACTGTGCCACACAATATACAGTATACCGCTACACTGTGCCACACAATATACAGTATACCTCTACACTGTGCCACACTATACAGTACACCGCTACACTGTGCTGCACAATATACAGTATACCTCTACACTGTGCCACACAATGTACAGTATACCTCTACACTGTGCCACACAATATACAGTATACCTCTACACTGTGCCACACAATATACAGTATACCTCTACACTGTGCCCCACAATGTACAGTATAACTCTACACTGTGCCACACAATATACAGTATACCTCTACACTGTGCCACACAATGTACAGTATACCTCTACACTGTGCCCCACAATATACAGTATACCTCTACACTGTGCCACACAATATACAGTATACCTCTACACTGTGCCCCACAATATACAGTATACCTCTACACTGTGCCACACAATATACAGTATACCGCTACACTGTGCCACACAATATACAGTATACCTCTACACTGTGCCACACAATATACAGTATACCTCTACACTGTGCCACACAATATACAGTATACCGCTACACTGTGCCACACAATATACAGTATACCTCTACACTGTGCCACACTATACAGTACACCGCTACACTGTGCTGCACAATATACAGTATACCTCTACACTGTGCCCCACAATATACAGTATACCGCTACACTGTGCCCCACAATATACAGTATACCTCTACACTGTGCCACACAATATACAGTATACCTCTACACTGTGCCACACAATATACAGTATACATCTACACTGTGCCACACAATATACAGTATACCGCTACACTGTGCCACACAATATACAGTATACCTCTACACTGTGCCACACAATATACAGTATACCTCAACACTGTGCCCCACAATATACAGTATACCTCTACACTGTGCCCCACAATATACAGTATACCGATACACTGTGCCACACAATGTACAGTATACCTCTACACTGTGCCCCACAATATACAGTATACCTCTACACTGTGCCACACAATGTACAGTATACCTCTACACTGTGCCCCACAATATACAGTATACCTCTACACTGTGCCACACAATATACAGTATACCTCTACACTGTGCCCCACAATATACAGTATACCTCTACACTGTGCCACACAATATACAGTATACCGCTACACTGTGCCACACAATATACAGTATACCTCTACACTGTGCCACACTATACAGTACACCGCTACACTGTGCTGCACAATATACAGTATACCTCTACACTGTGCCACACAATGTACAGTATACCTCTACACTGTGCCACACAATATACAGTATACCTCTACACTGTGCCACACAATATACAGTATACCTCTACACTGTGCCCCACAATGTACAGTATAACTCTACACTGTGCCACACAATATACAGTATACCTCTACACTGTGCCACACAATGTACAGTATACCTCTACACTGTGCCCCACAATATACAGTATACCTCTACACTGTGCCACACAATATACAGTATACCTCTACACTGTGCCCCACAATATACAGTATACCTCTACACTGTGCCACACAATATACAGTATACCGCTACACTGTGCCACACAATATACAGTATACCTCTACACTGTGCCACACAATATACAGTATACCTCTACACTGTGCCACACAATATACAGTATACCGCTACACTGTGCCACACAATATACAGTATACCTCTACACTGTGCCACACTATACAGTACACCGCTACACTGTGCTGCACAATATACAGTATACCTCTACACTGTGTAGGGGATATACTGTTTATTGTACAGCATGGCACAGGGGTTATATTGTCCGGCATGGTGTAACCTCCATACATTTTATGTACAGTATACAGTAATCCGCCATCTGCTTTGAATCTGGAATTATACGTTACTTGGTTTTTGTACATTTACTTGCGTGTGCTAGGTGACACCTGCTGTGATTGGGGTTTAGTTAATTATTAAATGCTAACATGACAGTTTTTTGGTTTTGCACATTATTGATGATTGTATTTCAGGACTACTCTTCTAAGGGTATTGCCTTCCTTTATACTGCAGTTCTCCTCTACCACTCTGCCTGCCACTTTTAGCAGTTTAAGGGTCCATTCACACGTCCGCAATTTCGTTATGCATTTTGCGGAACGGAGTTGCGGACCCATTAATTTCTATGGGGCAGCACGATGTGCTGCCCGTATCCGGAATTGCGGATCAGCACTTCCGGGTCCGCAATTCCGATCCTGAAAAATATAGAACATGTCCTATTCTTGTCCGCAAGTGCCTGCGATGTGCGGTCCACAAAATGCGGAACGCATATCGCATATCGCCGATGTCCCTGTTTTGCGTATGTTTTGCGTATCCGTGGATCCGCAAAACACACACGAACGTGTGAATGGACCCTAAGCAGTAATTTATGATTTTCTTTTGCTCTCAATAAATCTTGTGTTGAGCATAAAAAAAATATAAAAAATGATATGGTGAGACGGTTGCAAGTACTCTTCTAATATGATTTCATCGAGCAGTTTTGATGGGGGGGGGGGGGGGGGGGAGAGTTTTTTTGACACTCTCCCTGAGAGATTTTACCTAGAAACTGCACTGACCCATAGGAAGCTTTTTTGGACACCCACACGCATACAAGACTTTATCCACTGCTCTCTTCTCCTCTCCTATTCTGTCCATATTTGACACTCTATGGCTTTCTGCCCCTTACGGATCTGCCCCTGCGGATATGCAAAACAGACACCTGCCATGTGCACCCTGCGTCATGGTGCAGACTCACTGACTTTAATGGGTCATCGATCCACATGTTGCGGCCAAAGATAGGACATGTCCTATGTTTTGTGACGAGGAGGCATGGACCTGGAAGCTCACGGAAGACCTTGCTGGTCCATGTGGCCGTGCCGCAAAAAATAGGACAAGTGCACGGGGTGGGGGGTACACACGGCTGGGGTCTGTGATCGCAAAACGGACAAGACCATGTGAATAAACTCTTATACTCACCTGTAATTATGAAGGCTTAGATGACTGCCTCCCCATCAATTTTTGTAGATATGCAAATATTATACAGCCACGTGGTCTTTCCTTGTAGGGGACATAGGCACAGATAGTACTGTCTCCCTGTCTGTCCCTGTAAATGATGTAGGTACAGATAGTACTGTCTCCCTGTCTGTCCCTGTAAATGATGTAGGTACAGATAGTGCTGCCTCCTTGTCTCTCCTTGTAAATGATGTAGGTACAGATAGTGCTGCCTCCTTGTCTCTCCTTCTAAATGATGGAGGTACAGATAGTGCTGCCTCCTTGTCTCTCCTTCTAAATGATGTAGGTACAGATAGTGCTGCCTCCTTGTCTCTCCTTCTAAATGATGGAGGTACAGATAGTGCTGCCTCCCTGTCTCTCCTTGTAAATGATGGAGGTACAGATAGTGCTGCCTCCTTGTCTCTCCTTCTAAATGATGGAGGTACAGATAGTGCTGCCCCTCTATCTCTCCTTTTAAATTATGTAGACACAGATAATACTGCCTCTGTGTTTCTCCTGGTAAATGATGTAGTTACCTAGATAGTACTGCCTCCCTTTCTCTCCCTGTAAATGATGTAGAGCAGGTAGCACTGCCTCTCTGTCTCTTTGTAAATACAGTTGACACACACATAGCATTGCCTCCCTGTCTATCCCTGTGTAAGTACCTGTTGAGACAACTAAAACTACCTCCCTGTCTTTCCTTGTATATGACATAGACACAGATAGTACTGCCTCCCTATCTTTCCATGTAAATAGCATAGACACAGATAGTACTGCCTCCCTGTCTCTCCTTGTAAATGATGTAAGCACAGATAGTACTGCCTCCCTATCTTTCCATGTAAATTATGTAGGTACAGATAGTACTGCCTCCCTGTCTCTCCTTGTAAATGATATACAGCAGGTAGCACTGCCTCCTTATCTCTCCTTATAAACATTTAAAAAATAGTACTGTATCTCCATCTCTCCATATAAATGGCATAAGTAAGGACAGTACTGCCTTCCTCTCTCTTGCAGGGTGGCAAGTCATGATACATTCTCCCTGATTCATTCACATAAATTGAAAGATGAATATTTGTGCCGATGACCTTCCCGACCCTTTGCGCCAATGGTTCGTGATAATACAACAGGTCGTAGAACGTTCTGTTTATATTTGTTGGGATATTATAAGGCTCAGATTTGAGCACTTACTGAGCCATAATAGTTTCTCACCCTGTGTAGAGCTCGCCTGTATAGAAGGTGCAGAAAGATGCTGTAACTCTTGACAATGTCATATTGATCGCTTGCTACAAAATCTATAATAAGGAGTAAGGAGCTTGTTTATTTTTTTAAGATGAAGCTCTCTCGTCTACGGGTATTGATTGGTAAGGATTCACCAGGGAAAACGGCGTCCATCACTTCTGCTGCACACTATACCACTGACTGAGCGGTCGTCGGTAGGTGAGGGATGGTCTCTACGAAACTTGTCTGCAGCAGCTGTGGTACATCGGAGAAGAGACAACCCGAGAGCTTTATGGTTTTGTCTTAAAAAATTCATTTATTTACAGTATTTTTTTTGTATCTATCTAATATCTATCTATCTATCTATCTATCTATCTAAAATCTATCTATCTATCTATTTATCTCATATCTATCTATCTATCTATCTATTATCTATCTATCTATTTATCTCATATCTATATATCTATCTATCTCTATCTATCTATTTATCTATCTATCTCTATATATCTCATATCATTGTATGGATAAGTAAGGGTTAACACCTTGACTCAACCTCTTTAGGTGGCAAGGAGATGGACCTTGGTCCGTCCCCTGGTTAGTGGAGAGTCTAGTGCTATGCTGTGGAAAAGTGATGGGACCTACATGTGCTTACTCCTCAGAGCTAGTCCTGAGCTCATATCTATCTACGGTATTTATCAATCTCATTATTTATCTCTCTTTCTTTCGATCTATCTATTCATCTTATATCTTTATCACTTAAGTGATTGCTAGGCAATGTGTACACACACCGTGAAACTGTCTTTGCTGTCGACAGCCACCAATCAGAGCGTTTCTTAAAGGGGTTGTCCACTTTCTGGTTACTGTCGACCAATGTGTTTGTGAGATGATTATATGGCACTTACTATTAGGTCTCTTTCACACGGGCGTGTCCGGATGCGTCCCGGTGCATTGCGGCAAACCCGCGTGAGTAGGTACGCAATTGCAGTCAGTTTTGACTGCGATTGTGTTCCGTTGCTCAGTTTTTATCGCATCGGTGTAATGTGTTTTGCACGCGCGTGATAAAAAACCGACTGTGGTACCCAGACCCGAACTTCTTCACAGAAGTTCAGGTTTGGTTTCAAGGTTGTGTAGATTGTATTATTTCCCCTTATAACATGGTTATAAGGGAAAATATTAGCATTCTGAATACAGAATACATAGTACAATAGGGCTGGAGGGGTTAAAAAAATAAAATAAAAAATTTAACTCCCCTTAATCCACTTGTTCGTGCAGCCGGCATCTCTTCTGTCTTCATCTGTGAGCAATAGGACCTTTGATGACATCACTACACTCATCACATGGTCCGTCACATGATCCATTACCATGGTGATGGATCATGTGATGAGCGTAGTGACGTCATCAAAGGTCCTATTGCTCACAGATGAAGACAGACGAGATGCCGGCTGCGCGAACAAGTGGATTAAGGTGAGTAAAATTATTATTATTTATTTTTTAACCCCTCCAGCCCTATTGTACTATGTATTCTGTATTCAGAATGCTATTATTTTCCCTTATAACCATGTTATAAGGGAAAATAATAATGATCGGGTCTCCATCCCGATCGTCACCTAGCAACCGTGCGTGAAAATCGCACCGCATCCGCACTTGCTTGCGGATGCTTGCGGTTTTCACGCAACCCCATTCATTTCTATGGGGCCTGCGTTACGTGAAAAACGCACAAAGAGGAGCATGCTGCGATTTTCACGCAACGCACAAGTGATAGCGTGAAAATCACCGCTCATGTGCACAGCCCCATAGAAATGAATGGGTCAGGATTCAGTGCGGGTGCAGTGCGTTCAACTCACGCATCGCACCCGCGCGGAAATCTCGCCCGTGTGAAAGGGGCCTTACTGTCTTTGTTTAAATTCTGCACCATTTTCTGTATTTCATGAGGTATTCTCCCTTGTTTACAAAATCTTTTGTGCTGTCCACACAGAGGTCCTGTCCATAAAATGGCCGCTGATGGAAGGTCATGTGACCAGATTACATCCATGTGATGCTTGCTCCATCCAAATACACTGCACCTGCACTAAACTCCCAACAGAACAAGTACAGGTGGCAGCAGGTGCAATGTATTTGAATGGAGCAAGCATCACATGGATGAGATCTGGTCACATGATCCTCCAGCAGCGGCCATTTTATGGACAGGACCTCTGTGTGGACAGCAAAAAGACTTTGTAAACAAGGGAGAATACCTTATAAAATATAGAAAATGGTGCAGAATTTCAACAAAGGCTAAATTAGCAAGGGTCATATAATGATTTCACAAACACATTGGTCAACAGTAGCCAGAAAGTGGACAATTCCTTTAAATGTCTCTGGAAGCATGAAAGATGATCTCTGATTGGTTGCTTTGGACAACAAAGACAGTTTTATTGTTAGTTTTTTTTTATAAATGAAGCCTAAAGTGAGGTATATGCTGCTTACCTGCTTACACATGCACTACAGGCAGCAGCCCTCTCTGCATATCTCCTCTGCCTCTCTTAACCCCTTTGTGCCCTGCAACATACATATTGTCACGAGTTGGAGGTCCCAGGAGAGACCACCGCGTCATCAAGCAATAAACGGAAATCAGGTACAGACACATAAGAGTTTATTGCACAGACAAAACATGAGCTCTATGTACCGTCAGCACAGTGGGAGAAAACCCCCACTGCGCCACTGTCTGGTAATACTCCAGAGGGGCGTAACTAAGCAACTCCTGGTTTTCACTAGAGCCCTAGATGGTAGGGTTAGACTTAGCCGCAGGAAGTTGCCAGGGTCCACTCTGGAGCGTGAACTAGACAGTGACAGCAGGGACGAATGGACAACAGGTACCAGAAGGTACCGACGGCACATAGGCAAACATAACAGACAGGTAAATACAAAACAGGGCAAATAATAACACAAGCAGGAGTTCATGCAAGGGAGCAGGAGTGGCAATGAGCAGAGAAGGACTTGCTCCACCAGTAGTAAACTGCATGGCCTTGTCATGCCACTCTGCTGCAAAGGCTTGCTGAACACAGACATCAGAATAAACACAAAGTAACTAAAACATAACTGGCAGAACAGATAACAGAAAGACAGGAAAGAAGACATCAAAGAGGACGGGAAAGAGGACGTAAATGAACAAGTAGGGAAACTCACAGAGCACAGACAGACAGACACAGATCCCATGGGTCAGCAGCATGGGGGAGAGAGTACAAACCAGGAGCAGGACAGACAACACACACCAGGAGAGCTGACCCAGAACTGAGGAAACCTCAGCCTTATATACAGGTTCCATGGGTGCAGCAGAGAAGCCACACCCATGGAGCAGACAGAGGATTAACTCCTAATAGGCACACAGGGGAGTTAACCCATACAGAACCACAAATAACACAAAGGAACAGAACTTCAGCGAGGAGCGCCAAACGAGCAAGAACGGAAGGTCACAGCCAGAGATAGTGGCTGTGACACATATACTGCACATCAGGCTCATGCACTGTGCCGTACATGTATGGCATGGTGAGGGCAACGGCTCAGAAGATGATCTGCTGGTGTGAGCGGTGGGTGACACCCTGCTGCATCTTCAATCCCGGCAATTTAATCCCTTAGACGTCACAGTCTATAGCGATCACTGCATCTAAGGCACCTCCATTATCCCCTACAACACAATTGCAAGATGCCAATGTCTTTTCAAGGAGGCCGGGGCCTTAACAGGGCTATTACAGTATATTATAACAGCGATCAGAAGATTGCATGATCTAACCCCGAAATGGGACATAAAAAAGTGGGAAAAAAAAATCAATAAAATATTTGAAAATATATAAAATAACTATTAAAAAATCCACCAAAAAAGTCACTATTTTTTTTTATCAAAACAGTAAATAAACAAATAAAATAACCTGTTGCCACATCCCTAATGACCCCTACTATAAAATGAACACATTGTTTCCCCCACAAGGTGAATGGTGTAAAGAAAAGAAAAGAAAAGAAAAAAAAAACTATTCTAAAATGGCAAAGAAAAAGAATATAAAGTGATGAAAAAGTTTAATGTGCACTGACCGGATGGGTGTTGGGTGACCGGATGGGTGTCCTTGTAGTTGTCTACATAGTCATTCCACAGAAAAAGCCCACATACAGCTACATTGGTGGAAGAATATGAAAGGTATCGTTTTTGCAATACGAGATAGAAAAATCTGAAAATCGCCACAACCATAATGGGGTAAATGGGTGGTGCATATGTCAGAAGGTCACAGCGGTTGGCTACTCACTCGGTTTCAAGAGATCGCTCCATGACCTAGTGGTGGGAATGGATTCCGGGCCAAGTTTTCCTGCTTAGGTTTGCAATTCTTTTTTGTCCCATTTAGGAATCGGTAGCTTTTCCTTTCAGCTGTCAGCCGCTCCGAGCTACTTTATATTCTCCTTTTCGGCTTCCCTTGTTGCCAGATATAGACCTTCCTTCCAGATCTTCTATTCTGACCTCTGGTGGAGTTGGAGTTGCTGTGGAGCTGTTGGAACTGGAGCTGTTGGATCTCCGGTTCACTCCTGTTGTCTCCCTTCTGGGATTGTTTGTATTGTTTGTCCTTTCTCTGTTGTTCCCCTAGTGCTCCCACTGCCCTACTCACTACCTAGGGCTTTTTTTCAGGGTCAGCCAGGCACGAGGCCCGAAACGCGTCATTTTTACTTGGCTAAAAAATATTCAATAAAGAAGAAGATTCTTATCCTACATTTGAGTGTCCTGGGCGGTGTATTTGCGCCATCCTGCGGTCCTGTTATATCTACATATCAGACGTGATAGCTTATGTAAGCCCCGCCCAAAAATAGGTGGCCTTTCTGGTTTGGTGGAATTCCCGGGGAGGGGTCTATTTGTCCCAAATTTGCTAACTGAAAGTATGCCATTACCTGGAATTGCCACTTTTGCCCAGGGGCCACCTCAGCTTGTTCCACCTGTCCTCCAGGCAGACACATCTAAGGGTTTCATCCAGCGAGTGCCTTGAAATGCAGTCCAAACCCCCATGGTGAAGAAGAACTTCCCTGGAAACCCAGTGGATGGACCATCTGATTACATCTACCCCCTAACCATGCAGCCACTGCATTGGATGTAGGCTTTATAAACCTCTACATCTTTAGCTTCATCCACCTTTAAGCTTTCAAATATGAAGTGATTTATACAATCTTGTGTCTACAGGCATAAAAAAAAAATGAGATTGCTATCATATAGCCTCCAAGGAACCATGCCGGACACCTCCATGGAGCTTTCAACAACTTTCCTATCCATGATTAATTCTGAGAGTGAGCTGTCTTGCTTTCTTCCAAGCTGTGACCATGAAGTGGAAACATACATATTCTATCCTGGAGGAATAGTGAGGAGCGCCCTCCATTTCGACAAAATTGTGACCTCTTCTGCTGGGAACTCAGTGTGAAGAACAATTATCCTTACAGATGTCATCATGACTTCTCAAACTTGCCAGTATATTTCTTCGTTTGGCAGGAGAAAATGACGGCGGGATCAGTAGAGCCAGCCTGAGTAGAGCCCAGGAGCGCTCCAGAGAGGCTTATAGCCTTGTGCTGATGAGATTTAACCGGCCAAGCTGCCAGAAACAAAAGGAAGAATCTATCTTCAGGCCCACTTATCTCCTGAGAGGAGGACACAAGCAAGTGTTGGCCTTGTCAAACTGCATTTCAATTTGCTGTAATATAACGACTTCTAATCTGCATTAAGTCGCTGCACGAAAAAGATTTTCTCATCATTTTTGGTCTTGGTATTTGGAAATTTTCAGTGATTTACGATAACTTGTGAAAAATATTAGGTATGCTGCCTGTAGCCTCCATGGTCCATGCTATGTCTGAGAATGGGATAGAGAAGGTCCTTCCCAAGAAAGCCAAGCTGCTTCTGAAGCACCAATTGCACTACATCTGTTAGTCGCTTAAGCAGTTTTTTGCGCCTCCAGTGATAGTTCCTACCCAATGTCATCTCTGTTCTGTGCACACATTTCTCATGGTCATCCTCAACCCCTCCCATTAGATGGAGATATGCTTGTGGCTGTTCAAGAGCAATGTTTATCTGGGAACATATGCTCATTTTATCTGGACACCATAGTCACTGTTACTCACCTTGCCCAGCACTGCAACCCAGCAAGTGGCCACGACTCTTGCCAACAACTGGTTGGCAGGCAAATAGATGCTTCCTACTTTGTCTTCTCCGACTACCATCCTTTTTTTGCAGCCCTGCTGGATCAAGCCGCTGCTTTCTGCTCTGGCTCCACGGGATCTTCGAATCAAGCCTGTTAATCTACTAAGAATGGAATTGCCCTGTCTTGCCTTTCCTCCTGATTGAGGTACCATCTCATCCATTGTTCCTGGATCTTTTTGACCCTGACCTTGGCCTTATACCTTAGTATTACCTCTGCCTCACACTTGAGATTGTTTTTCTGGTACCTGTTGTTCTACTCCTGGATTCATTTCTGGCTATACTCTTCTCCCATCTTCTGGCCTATTGCATCCTGACTGTTTTCCTGGTGATGACTCTTGCTCCGTTAAGTTCCAGTTCTGCTATCACAAATCTGTGACTATTCTTGGAACCATGTCCTGTTGATCCTCATTTCCAGGGCTAAGGGTGAAGAGCAGAGGATCCCATAGACTCCGCACCCCAGCCTAGCCAGCGCCGAACTTTTTACAGCTTAGAGAATCTCCACCTCCAGTTTGTTACCGTATCCATCACTATTTATCTGGGCACTATAAGCGCTACTTATCTGGGCACCATATGACAACATTTATCTGAGCATCATATGACACTGTATATAGGCGGAGCTGTATACCACTGTTTACCTGGGCAATGTAGGCACTATGTATAAGCAGATAAATATGACTTTTACGGTACTTACTGCCATGATAATCCTCCACGGGTGTTATACAGCGTTCCTACTGCTAACATGATTGTTTTAAATTTTTTTACTTCTTTGTTCGGATTGAGCATGTGCAAGAATTGTGTGGAAATAGCATTATATGAATTCTTTCAAATTGCATTAAAAGGGTTGTCCCATGAAACGCATTCTACATTTTTCTAACCAGCACCTAGACCAGATCTGAATACGTTTATAATTGCATATAATTAAAATTTTAGTATAGCCACTGAGTTATTCACTGAAATCTATCTGCACTGCGCCCCCTGCTGTTTGCTCCTTTCCTAATTCCTCCGTCCTGCCCACTGAGATGGAAGCACATGCTCAGTTCCATCCTTCAACTGCTGCGGTGGAATGGACATTCCCTGTGATGGAGCTTGCCCCCCTAAGCTATCAGCTTGAAATAAATCTAGCAGAGCATTTGGATCAATAAATGTGGAGATCCTTGGATCCATGTGAGGTACAGGGCTGGTTCTAAGTTGTTAGAAATAGTACAATACGATATGTATTATATGATATTGGGTTTTAATTTTTTACATTACTCATGGGATAACCCTTTTATGATTTGGCTTGGCTGATGGTTACTGATGGCCGAACTCAGAGCTTCTTCAATATCACGGACTCTAAATTGCATGGAGATCCTCATTGTTACATTCAGGCTTGGCACCTTGTGCTCCATACTTTCTACTATATTGTAACGGACAGTGGGCGTGGGCCCACAGTGCCAACTAACCACTTTGACTTTGGGCTAAACTAAGGGCCTTGTCCTGGTGGTTTCCTTGTTTTCACCCATTAATCCATGTACAGGGATCTGGACTTTGCTGCAGGCAACCAACCAGGCTGTTACCTCCTGTAGTAATCCTGGTGTAGTTGCCTGCTGACCCACGGGGGTCAGAGACACCAAGGAATAAGGCAAAAAGACGTACTCTGGATACTTCCAAGTACGTTTGTATTCCAGATAGCAATTCAAAGTTCGGGGAAGGCGGCAACGAGCAGAATGAATAGTCAGGCAAGCCGTGGTACACCAGTAGTCAGACAAGAGATCACACCTTTGCTGGTTACTAGAGACTAGAAAACCTCAAAGCTCAGGCATGGGGATGGGACAAGAAGACCAACTAAATAGGGAGACTGATCAGCACCTTAATCAGCGGCAGGACAGGGAGCAATGGAGAAGGATTAACTCTTGCAGTGCTGAAGAGAAGTAGTCCCAGTACACACAGGGAAAACGGGCCAATGACTGCGCCTGTCCAGGAAAGCAGGACAGTGGTGGACAGGAGCCGCCAGCATAACATATATCACTGCAATGAGACCTTTAATGGCAGCCATACTGGATGTCACCCCAGATTTCCCAGAAACAAATATAATGAGACAGGGAGGGACGACTCCAGAATTTATATTTACGGGTAATATATTTTTAGGGGGAAATGTTCATTAAATTTGTCCGATCGTGTCTTAATGGAAACGATATGTTCCACCTGATTGCATCACGGAAGCGGCAAAATAAGTATGCATCATTTCTGAGCGCTAATGGTCGCCAATGCTAAGGCTTATTAGTATTATTTTACATTATTGCTTGAAAAATGCAAGCGGCAACTGTAATTCTAAATCAGCCATTAAATCTCTATTGGACAAAGACCAACACTGTACTTTGTTATTAATATTTTACCCATTTAATATGGTGATCAAATTCATAAAGCAGCAAGATGGGCACATCAGTGTTAAATTGTCCAATGAAAATATAATTACGCATAATTACAATTTGACTTGTACAAGCTTTTCTGACAGTTATGTTTGTGGGGGATTTTAATGCGTAAATGGCTTAATTTGGAGACTTTTTTTTTTAAAGCTTCACTTGAAAACTGAAACTGGTGGTTAGCGGAAGAAACAATCTATAATATAAGGAATAAAGTTTCTGGACCCAAAGAGATTCAGAGGAAAGCAGCTGCTCAGTTTCTCTGCAGCACCTCCGCAGGGAGAATGAAGTATTACACCAGGGGCCAGCAAACTTCAGCATATTGTGAAACTACAACTCCCAGCATGCTCCTTTCACTTCTGTGGGAGTTCAGAGAACAGCCAAGCAAGTGTGCAGGATGGGAGGTGTAGTTTCACAACACCTGGAGTGCCAGAGGTTGCTGATCCCTATATTACACAGTTCTTGTTGAAATCAATGGGGAGACCATGTAATGCGTGTCATCATTCATTTCAGAGTCTAAATAATATTTGTTTCTGGAACCCAATATAACCAACATGGGGCAAAATGGCTACCGATAAAGACTTGGGGATACTGGTGGACGGCAACCAATGCCAGGAAGCTGCTGCCAAGGCAAAAAAGTAATGGGATGTCCTCAACCAGGCATGGATACTCCTGACAAGAACATAGTTTTATGTTTCTACAAATCACTAGTCAGACCAGACATGGAGTATTGGGAACAGTACTGGGCACCTGTGTATAAAGAATGATATATTTGAACTAGGGCGGACATTGCTTGTGCGGTTCGCTCTTCAGTCACATCTATGAGAGTTCCGTAAGTAGTCGAGGTCACTCTCTAAGATCTTTTTGGAACTCCCACAGAAGTGAACGGAGAGCACAGGCACCACACATTTGCTGTGCACCGTACTTCACATTGGGGGCCCCGTTCTAGAGATGGATGTGGGTACCACCTCTCAGACACTGGTGGCATATCCTAGTGATCCGATGTGTGAGATAAGCTATCCCCTTTTTAAGGGGAAGGCTGACTGGCAAAAATATGGCTTCGGGACGATCTAATTACAATGTACAAATGCAGGAATGGACAGTACAGAGATCTCTCTAATGATCTTTTTAGACCTTGGTCTGTAACCATCCCCTACATCTATAGGAAAGAAGGTTTCATCATCATCAGGGATTCTTTACTGTAAAAGCAGTGAGTCTATGGGACCCTCAGCCACAAGACATTGTGATGGTTGATTTATGGAACAAGTTCTAGAGCGGCCTGGACGGCGTTCTTGAAAGTAAAAATATAACAGTTTATGGATACCAGATTTTTGGAGATGGGGTGTTGATTCAGGGATTTACTTTAAATCCCAGGTTAGGAATTCTTCTCCTAATATGGTGCGATTTGTGACCACCTCATGGAGGTTTTTGCCTTCTTCTAGATCAACACTAAGTCCAGTATGGCCGTCCCTCTAGTCGGGTCCTGAACCAGTTGGGAAAGGTAATGGTCTTTGGTTATTGCCAAGAACCTGTTTCCTTTATAGGATGTACAGGTTTCTGTTTCCCAGTCTATATCTGGGTAGTTGAAGTCCCCCATAATAACCACCTCATTATGATTTGCTGCCTCGTCTATCTCGTTTAGTAGTAGATTTTCTGTGGACTCTGGTATATTATGTGGCAGGGGTGTCGTTAGATCAAAACATTCGGGACTTGAGCCCTGGATGTTTTGACCAGTGCCCCGAATGATTGCTGGCACTGGCAGGGCTGGCCGGCGCTCTGACTCTCCTGCGCTATACCGGTCCCGCCGCTCACATATATTTAACTCTAAACTGTAATCCAAATCCGCCTGCAGACTTAACTTTTAACTTGAAATCAGCCACTCATCTCATTACTAGATTCTTACTCAGCTCCGGTAACAGCAGGCAGTGCGGGCGGCGCTCACTCACTGATGTCAGGCGCCTGCTCCTCCCACTAGGCGGTGCAGGCGCGTGATGTCAGTGAGTGAGCACCGCCCGCACTGCCTGTTACTGGAGCTGAGAGTAAGATAGAGTAAAGACTAGAGATGAGCGCTGATTTAAAGTTAAAGTTAAAGTTGCAGGATACGGATTAGCATTACAGTTTAAAATGTTAATGTACACTCCTGTGAGCGGCGGGGAAGGGGATCTGTGGATGGCACTGTTATGGGAGGGTGATCTGTGGATGGCACTGTTATGGGAGGGGGATCTGTGGATGGCACTGTAATGGGGAGGGAGATCTGTGGATGGCACTGTTATGGGAGGGGGATCTGTGGATGGGACTGTTATGGGGAGGGAGATCTGTGGATGGCACTGTTATGGGGAGGGAGATCTGTGGATGACACTGTTATGGGAGGGGGATCTGTGGATGGCCCTGTTATGGGAGGGGGATCTGTGGATGGCACTGTTATGGGAGGGGGATCTGTGGATGGGACTGTTATGGGGAGGGGGATCTGTGGATGGCCCTGTTATGGGAGGGGGATCTGTGGATGGCACTGTTATGGGACGGGGATCTGTGGATGGGACTGTTATGGGAGGGGGATCTGTGGATGGCACTGTTATGGGGAGGGAGATCTGTGGATGACACTGTTATGGGAGGGGGATCTGTGGATGGCCCTGTTATGGGAGGGGGATCTGTGGATGGCCCTGTTATGGGAGGGGGATCTGTGGATGGCACTGTTATGGGAGGGGGATCTGTGGATGGCACTGTTATGGGGAGGGAGATCTGTGGATGGCCCTGTTATGGGGAGGGAGATCTGTGGATGGCACTGTTATGGGAGGGGGATCTGTGGATGGCACTGTTATGGGGAGGGAGATCTGTGGATGGCACTGTTATGGGAGGGGGATCTGTGGATGGGACTGTTATGGGGAGGGAGATCTGTGGATGGCACTGTTATGGGAGGGGGATCTGTGGATGGCACTGTTATGGGGAGGGAGATCTGTGGATGGCACTGTTATGGGAGGAGGATCTGTGGATGGCACTGTTATGGGAGGGGGATCTGTGGATGGCACTGTTATGGGGAGGGAGATCTGTGGATGGCACTGTTATGGGAGGGGGATCTGTGGATGGGACTGTTATGGGAGGGGGATCTGTGGATGGCACTGTTATGGGGAGGGGGATCTGTGGATGACACTGTTATGGGAGGGGGATCTGTGGATGGCCCTGTTATGGGAGGGGGATCTGTGGATGGCCCTGTTATGGGAGGGGGATCTGTGGATGGCACTGTTATGGGAGGGGGATCTGTGGATGGCACTGTTATGGGAGGGGGATCTGTGGATGGCACTGTTATGGGAGGGAGATCTGTGGATGGCCCTGTTATGGGGAGGGAGATCTGTGGATGGCACTGTTATGGGAGGGGGATCTGTGGATGGCACTGTTATGGGGAGGGAGATCTGTGGATGGCACTGTTATGGGAGGGGGATCTGTGGATGGGACTGTTATGGGGAGGGAGATCTGTGGATGGCACTGTTATGGGAGGGGGATCTGTGGATGGCACTGTTATGGGGAGGGAGATCTGTGGATGGCACTGTTATGGGAGGGGGATCTGTGGATGGCACTGTTATGGGAGGGGGATCTGTGGATGGCACTGTTATGGGGAGGGAGATCTGTGGATGGCACTGTTATGGGAGGGGGATCTGTGGATGGCACTGTTATGGGAGGAGGATCTGTGGATGGCACTGTTATGGGAGGGGGATCTGTGGATGGCACTGTTATGGGGAGGGAGATCTGTGGATGGCACTGTTATGGGAGGGGGATCTGTGGATGGCACTGTTATGGGAGGGGGATCTGTGGATGGCACTGTTATGGGAGGGGGATCTGTGGATGGCACTGTTATGGGGAGGGGGATCTGTGGTGGATGGCACTGTTATGGGGATGGGGATCTGTGGTGGATGGCACTGTTATGGGGAGGGGGATCTGTGGTTGGCACTGTTATGGATGATCTGTGGGGTTGCCCAAACGGCTAGGCCCTTCACTGTAGTTATTAACCCCATTTAGCAGTCCCCCATTCACTGAATGGGGGACTTCTGAAAGGGGTTAATAACTACTGCAAAGCCCCCCCCTCCGGTGACGATGAGGGCGTGGCTTCATGGGATGGGGGCGTGGCTTCATGTGGGCTCGTGCCCCGGATGTCTTCAGACCCTAGCAACGCCCCTGTTAGGTGGTTTATAATAAACTCCAATTAGTATTTTATTATTGTTTTTGCCTCCATGTATCTCTACCCACAGGGACTCCACATGTTCATGTCCCTCACTTATATATTCCCGGAGTGTGGGCTTTAGACAGGACTTTACATAAAGGCAGACCCCTCCCCCTCTCCGGTTTTGGCGATCCTTTCTAAACAGACTGTAACCCTGTACGTTAACCGCCCAGTCATATCTATCATCCAGACATATATCAGTTATTCCCACTGTCATAGTCCTCCTCACACATCACGAATTCCAGTTCCCCAGTTTTATTAGTCAGGCTTCTGGCATTAGTATACATATAATTAAGAGGTTTATGTATATTTTTTACCCTACACCTTTCCTTCTGAACTGTTCTAGTCCCTCCTTCCATTCCTCCCCCAGTCCCATTACCTCGCCCCCGGTCTCTATCAGCCCATCCCTACGATAGAGCCTGTAGGGGACAGAGAAGTCGCCCAGTTCTCCGGGAACCCAAACCCCTCCTTCCTACACCAGCTCTTGAGCCACTTGTTCCCCTCCCTAATCTCCCGCTGTCTTTCTTGTGTGGCTCGTGGTACCGGTAGTATTTGTGAGGTCCTCGCCTTAAGCTGGTGACCTAAATCCCTAAAATCATTTTTGAGGACTCTCCACCTGCCTCTAACTTTGTCATTGGTTCCGATATGGACCATGACCGCTGGGTCTTCTCCAGCCCCTCCCAGTAATCTGTCAACCCGATCCGCCATGTGTTGAACTCAAGCGCCAGGAAGACAACACACCATTCGGCGATCCCGGTCTTTGTGACAGATCGCCCTATCTGTACCCCTAATAATGGAGTCTCCCACTACCAGCACCTGTCTGCCCTGCTCTCCTGGTCCCCCTAATTGAAACAAAACATTTTTTTTGTCAAAAATGATTAAAAAATTTCCTCCGAAGGTGTTCATAGCCTTTAACGCTGCGTTTACATTGTTTCGTATACTCATCTTAGGCCCCTTTCACACAAGCGAGTTTTCCACTCGGGTGCGATGCGTGAAGTGAACGCACAACACCCGCACTGAATCCCGACCCATTCACTTCAATGGGTCTGTGCACACGAGCGTTGTTTTACACGCATCAGATCTGCGTTGCAGCCTGTCCTATATTCTTGCTTGCAAAATGGTGCGAGTTTCACTGAACGCATCCTGAGCCAATCCGTATCGTTTGTGTGAAAGAGGCCTTATACTCCAGTCACATACAAAGCTGCTTTTAAAATTCTTGCAAACAGATAGCAGCTCTGTCATCCAAGTTCCCACAATGCTAATACAAAAAATAAATAAATGGTAGAGTTCTGGGTGCAGCTTGGGATGTGACTAGAGAAGAAAATTGGTGCAATAACCCTGAAATGAGGCAATAATGTAAAATGAAGTGTTCTCCGCCTGTCTTAAACTTTGAGCACAGTCATCCTTTTAAAACCGATGGCGGTAGGAACCCAAGAGTGTATCCAATCCACATCGGATTAATGAGACTGCTAAAATCAAATCAGGCGAGCTATTTTTGGGGGATGAGTGATGGGAGTCGTAATAGAACCTCTTATTCTCAGCCAAAACAATCTTAATTGTATAGAGCCATATGAAAAAGCCTAATTATAATAGATCAAGTTTGACTAAGCCGAGATTAATTCTCGCAGAAAATGGAAGATGGAGCATTAAAATGGTCGGAACGTTGAAATATTTCATCCCGTTCTCCATTAGAATGAAGCAGATGAATCACTGAGGGATACGGAGCGAGCAGGGCACGGCGAGAGCGCAACGCTCCCCGGATTATTCCCCTTATTTTTTTTTTTCAAGGCGCATTCATTATGTCAGGCGCACGTTCCTTTTAAATCATCAATAGGATGATGCCTTTTACAGGGGCGGAGGGCTGACAGGCAGCTGCGTTCTTACAGTCGTTTTATGGGGAAATCCATAGGCTGTTCCCGAAAGCAACGGTCCCATCCCTGGCCTTGTGCGGAGACGCTTTGAAACTTGAAAATACATTTCTATATTACCGGGGATCCTCGGGGAGGTATCAAAACCAGATTGAAAAGAGAGATTGAAGGAGCAAAAGGAAAATGAAAGAGAGTAAATCATAAAATGGGCAAAATATTAGAATAATGTTATAGATTTTAAAGGGATAGTGCATAGACTCTAGATTTAAAGAGGACATCTCCCCGCTCCTGAATAGCTTCATGCATTCCCCATGTAATAACAGTTCTGGAACATCTATTCTTATGTCTGTATGTTGTGCCATTCCTTTATTATTTCTACTAGAAGTTATGAATGAATTACTAGCAGTCTGCAGTAAGGGTACAGGGGGCGGTAACCAGTTGGGGGTGTGTCCCTGCACAGTCTCACTCTATCCAATCAGTGCTGCAATTTTCAGACTGTGCAGGGACACGCCTCCAACTGGTTACCTCCCCTCTGTACCCTTACTGCAGGCTGCTAGCATTTCATAACTTCTAGTAGAAATAATAAAGGAACGGCACAACATAGAGCCATAAGGATAGATGTTCCAGAATTGTTATTACATGGGGAATGCATGAAGCTATTAAAACAGGCAAGTCAGGAGCGGTGAGAGGTCCTCTTTAAAGGTAATACCTGCCTGTTGACACCATGATACTGAACTTTGAATCCTCTTCATAGACATAGAAGTGTATGATAAAATTCTGGCTGCCTGCAGCCGCCACTAGGGAAATCTGAGGAGCTCATTGCATGCTGTTTATAAAACAGTACAGTATGCAGTTAGCTCCTGAGCTCCCCCTAGTGGTGGCTGCAGGCAGCCAGAATCTGATCATACAATTGTATGTCTATGCAGGGGTTTTGACTCTCACTTCATTGAAAATCTCCAATATTATACTTTTTATGTTGGATATCAGCATAATGATAGCATAAGGCCATATTTAAACAACTTTTAAAGTTTTAGGGATGATTTATGAAATTCTGATCCTCTGCATCTCGGGCTAAGTTCTGCATGGCGACTTTGGCCGTGCCTCATGTTGTAGATTGCAGGATCTCGGTGAATGTCGATGTGGTTGCATTGCGAGCCGCAAGCTACGAAGCAGAGTAGGATTGGATTCCTGGAGGCTTGCATGTGTTGGTCGCAAGGGTTGCAATGCAATCACATTCCCTTTAACTAGGTTGCAAGGAAGCCTTGCGATATCGTGATCTTTGGCCAGTGATTGTGTAGCCATCGCCTTAAAGGAACACTCAAAATAGAAAATTCAAAAAATCAAAAGACCCTCAACACTTTTACACTTTAATTTGATTCTTTTCTTTGCTCCTAAATTGTCCTTTCACAATTGCAGCTGAGAAATATCTAAAGAAGTCTTCTCTGGGTGTCCCAGGAGGTCATTGATGACCCTCCTCCTCCTCCTCCTCACTGTTCTGCATCTGGCTGTAAGACAACTGACTGCAGCAGAAGCAACCCCAAGGGGAAGAGATTAAGCTCTTAAGTCCCACTCCTTCAGCCGAACAAGGGACTAATCATCAGCAGTTTAACCCATGTGCTCTCTGCAGGATTTTTACAGGACTGTTTCAGTAACATGCAGAAAATCTTGACTGACAACAGCAGGGGCTAGAGTATCTGCTGTTTCATATAAAGGCTGTTGTCACCGCCAGTTCTTTGAGAAGGTCTGTTAGACGTTCTTCTCTACCTCTTGCATGAGGTTCTTTGTTTTGGTTTCACTTTGTCATCTCCTTTCCTTCTCCCAGCTGTCACCTATTTACACTAATAGTCTCCCTTTATATTCCCTCCCATACTGCCTCACTTTGCGGTTTATACTTCTTCCTGGATGAGTTGCTCACTGCTGGAGGCTGCTACTCCTGATTCCTCAGATAAGTCATTTTCCTTTATTTGTGTTTCCTTGCTGGCTTGATTCTAGGTGACCCTGACTCTGTCCGTATTAAGTGCAGGGAGCCAGTGGTCGTGTCCCCTCACTATTATAGGGTTTTCAGGTGTCACACAGTATAAGGTACGTGGGCATGCAATCGTCTACCATAAAGACCTTTGCATGGGCATAGCAGTCAGGGAGAGCTCTAGGGGTTTTATAGGGCTCACCCATATGCTCCTTAGTTTGTGATCAAGCCAGTCCGATGTTTATTTATAAGTTCCAGCTTTCTGCAACACCTTCTGTGACTGTTGTGTGCTGTTTTTTTATTGTTCCGATGCATCTAAAATATAAAATAAAGCAAACTTGCAAATAGTCTTCATTAAGAATTCTCTACTGTTATTAAAGCTGATGTCTCCATAGTAACAGACTACAAACAAACCCTGTGTAGTCTGATCCTGTAGATATATATATATATATATATATATATATATTATAGCATATATTTCCTCCTATCTGCCCACTATTTCCTTTACTATAACAAATATACATTAGGAAGAAGGTAAGGACTAGTGGAAAGGGAGTATGACAACAGGATCAGACTACACAGGATTTGTTTTGTAGTCTGTTACCATGGAAACCTATAGGTTTATTAACCAGCTTTAGACACAAAATGGCAGGACATTTTCATTGAGGACAATTTCCAGAGTTGCTTCGATGGATTGGGAGCATGACCACTATGACATATGTCCAATTATGCAGTGATGCACCCCTGACTCCATACTGGTGCGTACTGCGGGAGTCTGAGAAAACTGAATGTCAATTGTATTAGCAGCCATGGCGGATACGGTATTTTACTTGTCACCCAAGGAAATGGCTGGATAGAACTTGTGGGAGCTCTTTTTGATTTGTGGGCTACCATGGTCTTGTTTTTTTTTATAATTTTGTTTTATTTTGATGCGTATTAACCCTTTAAGGGCTCCCTTCATCCTGGCTGTAATTAATAGTGAACAGGTGCAGGCTGACGGTGAATAATAAATCGCCACGTCAGTCAGACAAGGGGGCTCTGTTGGTCATCTGATCTTGTACAGGGCTTGTTTTTGATCAGCACCAAGGGAGATTAATTGTGATGCTGAATTACAGACAAATCTATTCTCCACGTGCCAGAAGCGCCGCGCAGGATTTCACTCTTTTCCGTTCCGTTGACCTCAGCACTAAACACTGCGGAATCTGTCGGACTCTTTGATTCTATTGGAAAAAAATCAAAAAGGATTGGGAGGTGGGACTGTAGAAAATTAAGATAACACCCTGCGAAATGAAGCTGTTAAATGCCTGGTGACAACAACTAGAGGGAATTAGACGTCACCATTGTCTGCAACATGGAACATTTGACAGGTCCTACTGTTATGTAGTCGCAGTGCAGTGGGGATTTTTTTCTGTACAATTTTCCTGGGGATTTAGACATTTCTATACAGAAATTGTCATATAGATGACTTATAATACCAATATGATGCTTAAAGGTTGGCAAATCTAATTTTCATGACTCCTGAATGAATTCTGAGTGACTGTGGAAATAATAGGAACAGCCTTGAGGGTAACAATGCAACTTCCCCCCCAAATGTGTAACTGAGCACTGATGCAACATCTGCACCAAGCTCCACACCATTATTATCCATTTATAGTACAGGTGTAGTGCATAGGCCATTGGGACCTATCAGGGTAGGAATGCAACCCCTAGCGTTATGCACATGGTCTCCCCTTTTAGAAGGGATGAGTATCTGCGGAACTGCGGAACCTCTTGCCCATGGGATAGGGGGAGGAGGCTTATCTAATAGGCCCCATGTTAGCAGCCTAGGGAGCATATAGGGCATGTACTCTTCTGTAATAATACTCATGGTCCACGAGTCCTCCCAGCTTTTAGCTATAAGCATCTAAGATGTAGCTCCTGTGGTTGGCATGAGGTGGTGGAGTAATGCAGGTTGGTGGTATCCTTCTTTCCAAGGGATGAGATAACTTAGCCTACAGGGGGCGATTCTTCTACAACATTACCAAGCAATGGATCCTCATAAAGGGTGTTACCAACCATTTCTTTTTGGAACTCCTGGCTATCTTGGCCCAAGAAGAGAAAGTTGAGTGACATCACCAGGAAGGGGGACACATTTGCCATACATCTAGACAGACTTCCATCCTTGCCTGATTGTCTAAACAGGTTGAGTTGACATCTAATCTATCACCTTTGTAGGAAGGATGGACCTGCACATCCTCCCCACAGGTACCACAACAATTAAAAATAAGGTAAAGGAAAACTAGGCAAAGGGTCAAATCACTTTTTTAACGACAAATGGGAAGGCGTGGCAAAAAAGCACCTCTTCTGTGCATCTTGCACTTCTGAACACCTGACCCTGCTGAGCATATGGTCATCCTGACCACCTTGTGCTGATGGACGCCTGGCCCTCCTAAGCATCTGATCCTCCTAAGCACCTGGGTGTCCTGAGTACCTGCCACCCTGAGCACTGAATGCTCCTAAGCACTTGGCCCTCCTGAGCACCTGGTTTTCCTAAGCACCTAGTTATCCTGAGTACTCAGTCCCCCTGTGTAACTGGACCTTCTAAACACCTGGAACTTCTGAGCAGCTGGTCCTCCTGAGCATCTGGTCTTCCTGAGCATTTAGTCATCCTAAGTACCTGGTCCTCCTGAGTACCTGGCTTTCCAGAGAACCTTACCATCCAGAGCACCTAGTCTTCCTGAGTACCTGGCCCCTCAAGAGCAACTGGCCATCCTTAACACCTGGCCCTCCAGAGTATCTAGTCCTCCTGAGCATATGGCCTTCCTGAGCTCCTGGTCTTCCTGAGTACCTGGCTCTCCTGAGCACCTGGTCTTCCTGAGCACCTAGTCCTCCTAAGCACTGGGTCTTCCTGAGCATCTGGTCCTCCAGAGCACCTTGCTCTTCCGAGCACCTGGCCCTCCTGAGCACCAGATGCACTTGAACATCTGAATCTCCTGAGCACCTGGTGTTGTAGGATATCCTAATTTGACTCTGAGCACCGGAGTCTTAAAGTAGGATGGAAACTACACACATTTCAAAGAGTCTATATTTCATCTACATCTATAGGTTTTGATGGAGATTATATGGTTCCTTTGTTGGGTGCTGAAAATATCCTAGTAACAAAACAGCTGAATGGGGAAAATGTAAGATCTCCAATCCTTGGCTTCTCATCTATATGACAGGAGCATGACAATACAGATAATTACGTATTTCTTGAATATTTACAGATATCCATTGAGAATACAGTGCCCTTAATGTTTCAGTACTGACAGCAATGAGGACAAGGGGAACTAAATAGGAAGCTTTGAATGTGTCTTTGGATAATAAGACTCTAACCCTTGTATCAAGTCTTCATGTCTTGCAGCCATATTTTCTTATTGCTCAGCTGCCGACATTGTTACTTGTGTTGTCATTGTCTTCTCCTCATTTTGAGTGGATCATTAACACATGAATGTTTAATAGTGAACAATAAGACCAGACCCAGCTGCAAAGTGTTTTCCTATTCTCCGTCTGTATTTGAGAGAGATACGAGAGGGAAAACATCTGTTCTGCAGCTGAAGTGTCACCTTGGGGACCATCGGTTTGTGCCGCAGAGAAGCTCACTGATTGCATTGGCCATTACTGTCATCTTCAGAGTTGTTCCACAAAGTTCAGGCTTTTATGCCCTTTACTAAAGTAACTAATGTTAAGACATAAAATTTGGTAACTTTCTTTCCATTGGAGAGAAAGCCATCGCCAGGTTTTTGAAATTTTTGAAATGGTGTATTTTGAAGTGCAGAACTTCTAAAATCCTTCTTTCACTCAGCTGTATATTTCAGGGATGAGCACTGGTATATAAACCAACCTACTACTTATTCTGGATGTGTTTAGTGGATAGACAAGAAGACTATCCCAATTAAACTCAAAGATGGAAACATCATTTTAGGGTACTTTCACACTGGCGGCAGAGTGATCCGGCAAGCAGTTCCGTCGCCGGATCCAGAAAAACGTATGCAAACTGATCAGTCATAAAAATGCCTGATCAGTCAGAAAAATGCCGGATCCGTCTTTCCGGTGTCATCCAGAAAAACGGATTCGGCATTTATCTTTTTCACCTTTTTTTTCGGTCTGCGCATGCTTAGACCGGAAGGACGGATCCGGCACTAATACATTCCTATGGAAAAAAATGCATTCAGGCAAGTCTTCATTTTTTTGGGGTCGGAGATAAAACCGTAGCATGCTGCGGTTTTATCTCTGTCCTGATCAGTCAAAAAGACTGAACTGAAGACATCCTGATGCATCCTGAACGGATTGCTCTCCATTCAGAATGCATGGGGATAAAACGGATCAGTTCTTTTCCGGTATAGAGCCCCTAGGATGGAACTCAATGCCGGAAAAGAAGAAAACGCAAGTATGAAAGTATCCTAATGTATCAGCTACTGTGTCAGTGAATGCATCATTTAATGTATCATTGTATCAATCAAACATATCAATCAATGCATCAGCTAATGTATAAATAAATGTATCATTAAATAAATTATTTAATGTATTAATGTATCAGCTCATGTATCACTCAATGCATCAATCAACGTATAAACAGATTAATCAATGTATCAGTCAATGTATCAATCAACGTATCATTCAATGTATCAGCTCATGTATAAAGCAATGTATTATTTAATGTATCAGCTAATATATCAGTCAATGTATTAATCTATGTATCAGGGAATGTATCGTTTAATGTATCAGCTAATGCATCGATCAATGTATCAATCAAATTATTAATTAACGTATCAGCTATTGTATCAATCAATGTATTATCTAAAGTATCAATCTATCAGTTAATGTACCAATCAATGTATCAATTAGCGCCCTCCCACCTGCTCATTTCTGGGTCGCCCTTCTACTTGCTGGGCCACTCTTACAACAAATACACGTAGAGATGGCAGCTGACAATTACATGTGCGGCCTGAAAACTAGCCCTGCTGGCGCCGCAGTGTGTTACGGGCAGTCTAAATGTATCAGTCAGTGTATCAATCAATGTATGGTTTAATGCATCAGTCATTCTCTTTGATGTTTCTAGGTTGAGGAAATCTAACCTGACACAGAAATAGAAGTGAATGCTTCAATGAGTCAGAGACTTCAAGGTTTTGGAAAATCCAATTTCTGGCTTGCTACTTTCTTTTTTACATTCTTGGCTAATTAAACAAAGCTGTGGTAAAAATTGTACCATGGGGTGAATGTCCACCCTTGGACACTATTTTGTTTCTTTCCATATATGTTTACCGAGCTCCAAATCGACTCAACGAAGAGATAATATTTTTCCTGTTTGCAGCCACCACTGGGGGGAGCTTGTGAGCTAACTGCATACTGTTGACTCATTGAACTCTATAATAAAACAGTATGCAGTCAGCTCTCAAGCTCCCCCTAGAAGCGGTGGCAGCAGGTGGAGCTATAAACATGTACTATGTGCTCTTTCTTCATGGAAGTCACATCACAATGGAGGCTGTTAGTTCACAGGCTCATCATGAATAGAAGCCTTTGCCCACATTTTATTGGGGGTTAGCAACAATCGTCATAGCTAATAAACAAAATGATTCTAACTTTTGGCGCCTGCGATGTGACTGACTATCCACATTTCTCACAGATGCCGGCAGTGGAGACATACAGATCATTCTCACTCATGTTAGGGAGCTAATGTAGCGGCCGACGTGAAATTGGGAACATTAGATAGACCGTAGAGAATAAATGGGCCCGAATGCTGCATTTAGCAAGGCTCGCCGGCCCGCTCCTTGATGCTTTGCTAGAAAATTTCATCTGGTGTAATTTGCACTTGACCGAACTGGAGAGGCGAAATTTTGAAAATTATGTATTTTATTTCTCCAATAAAGAGGGGAAAACTAACAGAAATAGGACAAAATGAATTTAAGGAGGACCTGTCGCCTCTCCTGGCATGTCTGTTTTAGTAACTACTTGTAATATAACTCTACATTGTACCATTCCTTTATTATTCCCCTTAGAAATGTATGAATACATTGACATCTGGGGGTGTGCCCCTACAGACGGACATTGTCCAATCAGTGCTGCCTGTGTCAAACTGTGTAGGGACACCCCCCCAGCGTGGAGCCTGCCTTAGACTATTGCAGAGGTTCCTAATGATACATTTGTTTCATCTATGTATATATTTACGGAGGCAAAAGAACTGCAACTCTTCTGTAGAATTTTTGGAGACCAAAGATGGATACGCGCTCAAGCGTCCCTGGTAAGTGCGCATGCGCTGTTCGGTAGGGTAGATACTGGGTCCCTTCTCTTATAGACTGGCAGCTGGTATCTCCATTTTTTTTTATACTGATCGCCCTCCAGCGCGGGGACATCTGCAGATTTCTATAGATATGCACGCATGTGACACGTATGCACCCTATGTCGCACCACCAGAATTCCAATACGCATGCGCGTTATGTACATACGTATATTAGTCACCGGGGATCAGCACTGCTTCATGTGATCATCCTGCCCTTGAACGTGCAATTCACGTGCAATGAATGAAGAGTTTTTTATGTGTTTGGATATTATTTATTAGGAATTCTATAGTTGCCTATTGTATCGGCACTTCTGACTTGCGCTGTGCAATTCCACCCCTTAATAAATGCGTTGTCCCGTCTCAAGATTTGTGGGTAATCGCTGAGATATGTTGCAAATGTCATCAAGGTGCGGGTCCCACCTCCTGTCTCCAGAACAGGGTCACCAAAGTGATGCACACTGCGCAAGCGTGGCCACCTCTCCATTTACCACCAGCTACTGCCAGCGCTCAGCTATTTTCGGGACTCCCACAGTGGTCCACAGAGGATGACCATGCGTGTGCGGGTCGAGCAGATCCCAGGGGTAGGACCTGCACCTACCTGATACTTGTGGCATATCCTGGGAGGGGAACCATATGGGAATACCCCTTTAACCTTGGTACTGTAAACAATTTTCATTTTCCATATTTCCTCTCTAAGAGCCATGACTTTTTCATTTTCCATTCACTTAGGTTTTGTTTTATGCAAGACAAGTTGTGCTTTCTAATGGCGCCATTCAATATTCTCTCTCCTTCTGTACCAGTTTGTAACTTGTCTTGTTCATGCTTAGTGCAATTGTCTGTATTATGTATGTGCACCGCTTATCATATGTACAGCGCTATGGAATGAATGGCGCTTTAATAATAAATAATAATAATAATAATATAGGGTAGAATCGGTAAAAAAGCACAATTCCGTCAATGCTTTGCAGGTTTTGTATTTCCGGCGTTCACTGGGCGGTAAAAATGACATGTAACCTTTATTCTGCGGGTCGGTACGATAACAGCGATACCAAATTTATATAATTTTTGTTATTTTTACTCCTTTAAAAAAAAAAAATGGTTTAAAAAAATTGTTTTCCATCACCATATTCTGACTCCCATTTTTTTGCAGGGTGATCTTCATTGATACCATTTTGGGGTATGTATGTACTTTTTGATCCCTTTTCATAAAAATAAAAAAAAAAGGGATTTTTGTGGCATTACCACTTCTGCACCCTGCTACTATCTCTAATGGACTAATATAGTGTCATCCTATGTATTTATTTCCTGGTCCTGTATATTGTGCTTTTCATATTTTGCAACTGATGTGTTAACACGTAATGCGCCTGGTTAACCAGCAGGTGGCAGAAAACATGGCAGAGTTACAGGTATATAGCATGGAGCTTTCCATTCCATTCTAACACCCCCCTCTGTGGAGGAGTGGGCGAGTCCCACTTACTGCAGCAAGGGTGGAGTTCCGTTCCTAGTCAGTTTTAGCTTACCCCCTGCTAGGGCAAGGAAGCAGGTGCACGTCCCTGTTGGATGAGCCCTGTCTAGGCCAGCTGGAGCACCACAGCTTGGAGCCTCTGAAGCCAGGAGGAAGAGTTCCCTGGACAAATCTAGAGTCGGACTACAGAGAGAAGTTGCAGCATACAGCTAAAGCTAAGTTATATAGTCAGCCTGTCAGCACAGCAGAGCCAGAGAGCAACAGAGAGGAGTTTGCCTGCCACAGTTAATGCTAAAGCCTGCTGGAACCAAGATAAAAGTCGGTGAACTGTTGGAGAAACGTTTATTCAACCAAAGCTGTTATTGAACTTCATCACAAGGTCTGGACTCAAGTTATTTCTTCAAATCTTCCCCCTATATTTCCCTGCTTTTGAAAGGCAACACCTGGGGTCCAGCATATCCAGGTAGGAGCACCGTGACACGTGCACCAACATTAAGGGACATTTAGGCCACCCTACACCACTCTGGCATTCCAACACCTGGGTACAATCTACTACATCACTAAAAAGGGGCCCTGTGCCCTTGTTGCTTCATTGCAACTGGTGTCACGAAAAACATGTACTTTAAGGGACCCCTTGCCGTGAGCCCGATGACTGCACCCCCTTCACGCGCAATAAATACTTTTATATTTTAAAACTGTGCAGGAACCATCAACGATGGAGTATTAAAGAGTAGGCTGTCAGTTGCACTGTGGCTGTCACCGTTTTGGGGACTGTGTACCTGTCACTTAGTGGGGCACAGTGAAAGTCACTTTAAAAGGTTTTTCCAGTATTTTTTTACTGATGACCTAGCCTCCTGATCAGTATCTGATCGGTGGGGGTCTGACACCCCGAGACACCGTCGATCAGCTGTTTGAGAAGGCTCCTGTGAGCTCCGTGACCTTCTCTCTGCTCACCAATCACAGCGCCGTACATTGTATAGTGGCCGTGCTTGGTATCGCGTTCAGCCCCATTCAGTTCTATGGGGTTGAGCTGCTCCTAGGCCACGTGACCGATGAACGTGACATCACTGGCCTAGGAAAAGCCTAGAAAAGGCCGCAGCGCTAACAGGAGCGCTGGTGCCTTCTCAAACAGCTGATCGATGGGGGTCCTGAGTGTCGGACCCCCACGATCAGATACTGATAACCTATCCAGAGGATAGTTTATCAGTATAAAAATCTTAAAAACACCCTTTAATGTGGACACTGCAGCTGATCATTGGGGGTGCCGGGTGTCAGACCACCACCGATCAGATATTAATCACCTATCCTGACTCAGTATACGTCATCAAATATCATTCTCAGAAGACCCCTTTAATTCTCTTCCTCTTCTTCTACACTTTGTATCTGGATCTCCCTGTGATGCTCGGTGGAACGATCTCATTTACCTCCTTCCTCCGTGATGGCTCAATACCCTGCCATTAGTTTAGCGCCGATTTCCTTTTGACAGGACCCTCCATCTCTTCACTCCAGGTTTAGCGGAATAAAACTTTAATTAACAGGATCATTAGCACAACCTGATTTACTCCCGCAGCCTCCGGCTCGCACCTCCCCCGGCAGCCGCTGCGACAGCATTGAATTTCAGAGCCGTAGGTAGCTCGGTTAATTGCCTCCGCGTCCTGCCTATCCATATCGTTCAATTCTGCAGGATCATCTACGGCTCCCCCTGCGAGGAAAGGGTTATGCACCATACGCACGCCGCTGGGAACCATCCGTCTACTTCCGGAGGAGACATTTTTGCAGATTTGTAATCTCTCGGGCCAGCGAGGAGCTCTTTCCATTATACTCTACACAGGCTGGGGTGATGATCCCTTTTATTAAATCCTTTCTCATAGCATTGTGGGTATTAATGATAGACTGCAGGACAAACAGCCTTGAAATGTACGGCGCAGCCGCTTCTCCCAGACGGCCTAGCTGATCATGTTGTCCACGGCCCAACACACTCGGGGAGGAAGAAGAAATTTGTGGTTCTGTGAACGTAATGGGGTGTTCTGGTTATGACACGTTATAACCTATCCACAGGGGGCTGGGGGATAACAATTAGAACGGTGGGGGTCCCCCACCAATCACAAGAACGTGGATCCACTAGGGGCCCCCCAAAATGAACGGAGCAACAGGTCATCTCTAGGTAGTTCGGAAATAGCCATACTCTTGATTGGTCGGAGTTCCCGGTGGTGGGATCCCCACAAATCTAACAGTTATCTCCTAACATGTGGACACCACTGGAATATCAGCAGAGCCAACCCTATTAAACCAGTCACAATGCCTGATAGGGCTGACCCTGCTGGTATAAGGGTAGACGAAAGCATCTAAAGAAGCACCAAACCTTACCGTCCAGCCCGAGCGACTGTATTCAATTTGGTGCATAATTAGACACCTGCCTAAATATTACGCAGGTGTCTAATTAATATATTGGACTATTTTGTCCCATTTTTTTGGGGGGAGGGTGGGGTCATTTGAGGGAACGACCAGAAAGGGTTAATGACGTGTCCTCCGCCTGTGCTCAGTAGTTAAGATTTCATTTCTTGCTGCAGTGCATTTTGCAGAGTCAGATATTTCCCCCTCGGGAGGTTTTAGCTAGTCGGCCAATGCTCCCCACGGATAGTTAACTGTGAGAGAGTCATCTATACGTACAAATTAATTAGGAGCTCGGTGATATTTCACGTGAATTACCGCAGGTGTCTGCCGTCTCCTCCGCTCTGTGCACCGTCATTCAGGAGCGCCAGGATCCACGGCGGCACTGGAAGAACGCGCTCGTCTGGCAATGAGCATCCATCATTTCTATAAGACAGACCCTGATCTGAATCGCCGGGGGGGGGGGGGGGGGGGGGGGTTGTGCTTTATTACACTTAATTTGACAGTCTGACGATGCTGCAAACAAAAGTCAATTCAAGGATCGTAGGAAACGAGAAAACTCGGGGTCACCGATCGCTGTAAGGACAAATGTTATCATCTGGGTATAATAGGGGTAGATGGAGTAGGCAAGAGTAAAGAAAGCCTACAAGAAAAGCATGCCAGTAAAGAAAGCATGCCACACAAAAACATGCACTAGATCACGGTCTATCGCAGGTCCTCTCTGTAAGAGTAGGGTCCTCCAAAAACCAATTCCAGTCCCTCTGGGCCAGAAGGGTCTGGAGAAGTGCCAGTCTTGCTCTGGCTTCCACCTGGATGCCACCCCAGGTGTTGGCCAAGAGCTAAAGTCGAGGTCCGGCCTTTCCCTGAATGGAGGAGGCCAAGGGGTTTTTCAGGGTGGTGAGGAACCAGATGCCACTCCCACCCTAGACCTCAGGAAGGGTTACCTATTAGGGCTCCAAAACCCTGAAAATTCCAAGTAACAAAACAAAACGTGAAAAGCAAACACACAGCAAACATAAAAAATAAATAAGTGACTGTGTGCCAGTTACGGCCCGGACATTCGGCCGGAATGATAAAATTTCCTCTTCTTACGCCAGGCTGTAAATCCGGGCAAAGAGAGGTGAGTGCAGTCAAAATGGGAGAAAGTGAAATGCGTGAAAATGTGTCATCACTCACCCACAGGGAGTTCAGGCACCCCACTCCTGGGGCACTTCTGCACCTCGGGATATCAAACATCTCAGCCCATGGCTTGGATCTGGAGGCCCTTGGTCACCTACCATATGGCACTAATGGCCAAAGGCGTACACCCTAGGTTCCTCCATGTGGCTTTCTGTTCTACATCCTGGTGGCCTGGATTATACAACCAGGACCTGATAAGAACAGATACTAGCAATGAACAGCACAATGGCATTGGCGCCCTTTATTATTTCCTATTAGGAGCTGAAGAAAATCTCTGCATTACACCCTCTACAAAGTTCTTGGCCAAACATGGGAATTAGAAAGTTCGACTTGTGCCATTACTTAATTGTAGCCAGAATATCCTTAGAGAAACTGTCAGCAGGATTAACTCTCCCAAATCCGTTTTGCAGTTGAAGAGATATTTTACTTAATATGCTAATTAGGGCTTCAGGGGGTGTGTCCTAGCCTACCAGTGCACTGCAGTCCCTCCACCTTCCTTACTGAGCCACGCCCCCTTTCCTTGACTAATAAGACCCGGCATCCTTATTGCATCTTCCTGGCGCTGTACCAAGGTATTATTTCAACAAGCAGGATCAACCCGACCAGGCAGTATGCCTGACTTAGAGGGGTTGATCCAGCTGACCGGTCCTCTTTAAAGGTGTTTTCCAGTATTAGAAAAACATGTCTTCTTGCTTCCAAAAACAGCACCTCAACTGTGTCCGGCATTGCCACCCAGCTCCATTAAAATTAATGGTCAGCCGCCATGTTTTTCTTATCTTTTAAATTGGGTTTGGACAATTCCCAGCAGTGGAATCTCCTATTATAAGTACCAGTGGAGCGGCCATAATGAAACTTTGTACAGCTCCAGTTGAGTTTGATGGGCATCAGCTGGCTGTAGATATGAGATGTTTTGTTGTAAGAAGACAAACTTTCTAAAAAGAAGCTGATCGATGGTGGACCAAGTTTTCTGTTGGTGACTGGTTCCTATCAGAGGTGAAGCAGCATCGAGATATATGTTCGCCTGCAGAAGCCCTTGTAAAGAGCAAATCTTGTTCTGGAGGACCTGACAAATCTTACATTAGGCTGGTCATAGACATGTTCATCTGCAGACCATTGGCCGATCAAGGAAGAATTGGTGAGATATGCTGATCATCTGATGTCTGTGGTGGACCAGATCTGCCAGTGATCTGCAGATAAATATCTCATATCCACAGATAGCTTAATGGATGATGTGCCAGGTCCTCCAGAGCAAAGTTTGCTTTCTAGCAAGGGCTGCTGCAAAGAAAATGTACGTCTAGTTACAGCTTCCTCCATGATAATCGTAGATCATTGACAGAAAATTGGTCAACCGCAAATCTGACTTGTTTTTAGAAAGGGCTTCACTTGGTAATACAGACCCTGTAATGGCTGATAGAAACCTATGAGGAGCACCAAAGGGGTTCAGATGTCTGTAATTGTTTAAATTGGGAGAGAGGTCCGGGTTCATAGACCCCACTGATGACCCCATTATGACATGTCCGAAGATCATTCTTGGGAGGAATCCCCATTAAAAAATAGTTTGATAGCGGCTCCTTAAAGCAGGTTGTCCCACCATAAAAAGCAGAGGGGATAAGTATCAGATCTGTTGGTGCCCGACTGCTGGTACCCCACAGATCACAAAAATTAGGTACTGGAGTCTTTGGATTGACTGGAGCAGTCACCTATAATGACCTTTGGCAGTCCCATAGAGTTGAATGAATGCGTGCCCACTGCTCCATTCATTCTCTGAGCTCTGCCACCCCATTCTTGTGATTTATGGGGATCCCAGCAATTGGGCCCCCACCAATCAGATACTTACCTCCATCCTGTGCATAGGGGTTAAGTTGTTATTGTAGGACAACCCCTTTTATGGGGTACTCATGTAATACCAAGTTATCATCATCCCCTGGCTAGGAGAAAACTGCTAGATTTATTGGGGTTCAACCAAAGGGAGCTTTGCTGATCACACTAATGGGGTCCTAAGTCACTTGATTGAATGGCGCAGTGGTTGAGCATGCACACTAGCACTACATTACTGTATATGAGCTGTACTCAGTTACCTCTATTATACCCATAGACAGTCAGTGGAGCAGTAGTTTGCATGCTTGACTGCTGCTCAGCCCTAATAGGGGACTTAGGAACTTCTTGTCACGGCCTCAGTGTTGTGTGCGTGACACCTTTGCCGTGCATGCTGGTTGCCAGGAGCAATGCGTTGTTGTTGGCTTGTATGTGCTTTGCTCCCCTTCTCCTGGTTCCTCCCCTGTCTGGTGCTTGAGGGGTTAACTTCCTAGCTGGGTGTGGCCACTAGGGTTTTATCTCCTGTGGCTCCCTGGCTGAAGTGAGTGGTACTTCAGCTGTTGTTGGTGCTGGAGCTCTACTCCAGTCCAGGGTGTTCTATCTGCCCAGTCCTTGAGGGCCACCTAGTGGGACATCGATGTCTTCAGCGATGTCTTCCTTATGTATCTTCCATGTTCCCCTACCTTACCTGTGTTGTTGTTTGGTGTGGGTTTATGTTCAGGGTGTGGTGTCTCGTATTGTTGTTGTTACATGTCTGGTCAGTTAGTGTTTTATGTCCGCCCATGTATGCAAGGATTTACCCTGGTTGTTTTCCCTCCGGAAGGGGGTCTCAAGGTTCCCTGGAGGGGGAACATCAAGTCAAGTCAGTGAGCAGTTGCTGGAGTGCTGGTTCCTATGTGTGTCAGTACGTACTGAGTCCGGTATTCTGTTCGGATGTCAGTACGTTTGCATGGGTTCCAGTTCACCTTGGTGTGGTCTGCTGTTGTGCCGTTCAGCAGCTGTGGCAGGTAAGTTACCATGCATTCCGGGGTTCTTGGTTCAGTGATTATCCCCACCACTGGATACTTACCTGCTGTTCCACTTGGCTTTTCTTTTTTTCCTATATTTGCTGCTAGGTCGGTGGAGACTCCTGTTCTTCTGTGTCGTGGAAGAACAGGTCGTCTCTTCCCTGCTCCTATGTGAGGGATTATTAGGGCAACTCAGGGTCCTAGGTTTCCTGGGTATGAGCCGTCCTACCATCCAGGTCCGCTCATACGTTGAGGAGTTAGGGCGTGGATTAGGGACGCTTTAGAAGGTGACCTGCTCCCGTATCTCAGTCGCTGGCCTAGTCGCTATCTTATTTACCCGACATTGTACGGTGGGGGGTTTCCCCCACTCCCCACCGTGACACTCCTATTCTGATTATTGTGCAGTGGCCGGGTTAGACATGGTTCCAGAGCTATGCTGGGTCCCCCAGACACCGGTGAGGTGTCACCACATGTTGCATCTCTCCAGAGGGAATGGTAAGGCATGGTGCACCCCAATGGGAAGTCAAGGTTTGCAGTAAACCAGTGTGCTTCTTTACTGGAGAAACTCAAGTGCAAAGCAATGAGCTGGCTTCTCCAGTCTCCTCCCTGGCAGAAGAAGGTTTTGTGCTGAGGAAAGGCCTGAGCTAGCTGTTCCTCTCTCACACAGAAGACTGTACCCTGGACAAAAACTTATTGGCCCAGGGTCTGTGGGTCAGTCATCTGGCTGGCCATCTGGTCAAAAGGCTGGTGGCCAAGGGTCTGTGGCAAGGTTTTCCCATTTCAGCATCCTCTTCTGGTCACTTGTGCAGTCTGACAGAGTTTCTTAGAGTAAACACTGGTCCGTATCTGCAGACAACTAGGGTCTCTAACTGCTCTCCTTATATACAGTTTCTAGCTAAACTGGAACCTTCTAGTGGAGTGGAGAATCACAACCTAAACAAAAACAATGTTGCAATTTCACTCTGTCATAGACTTGTATAGACTTTCAATACAAATCTATGGGAAAAACTTTGTGTTTTTCCCAGATATAAACAAGTCTTCATACATAATCAACAGATCTAAACCAGAAAGTTCAAAGTTTTGCATAGTCCCTTATAGTAACTGTGGAAGATTTCTAACATCTCAGTGCATAGATAGAAAGTCCCAAAGTCTCTCAGTATTAGCTGACTGTGCATTAACCTTTTCCACAGTGCAATACAGATGTTGTGCAAATGAAGATATATTACAGGCATGCTCAACCTGCGGCCCTTCAGCTGTTGCAAAACTGTCTGCAGCAGGGCATGATGGGAGTTGTAGTTTTACAACAGCTGGAGGGCCACAGGTTGAGCATCCCTGATATATTACAATAAACATATAAAATGCAACAATATAAAATAGTATAAGCGTAAAATCATAGCGTAAGTTAACCCTTCCAAATGCATAGTCCACTCTTGCACCAGGACACTACAGTCGGTTGGACCCCCACCAATCTAGCAGTTATCTTCTATCCAGCGGATAAGGGATAACTTGGCATTACTGGTATATCCCTTTAAATATCCTATCACCCTGACAACTCTATCCTACCCAACATCCCACCATCTTCTCTTTTTCTCCAGGTGAGGTGCATTGTGAGAGAACTGATGTTGATTTCCCTGACATTTGCTGAACATGTCTTCATAACTGCCATTACTGTCATCACTCACTGCTGCTGCCCTTCCTCCACCGGCGAGATCTGCGGCACTGCAAAGGAACGATTATCCATGATGTCTCCAGTGAAGTGCAATTATTCTCATTTTGGATCCTTTTTTTTTCCCTCTTTCAAACTCCAAATGAATTCCCAGCGGAGTAGAAATGTCATTATCGATGCGCAGGAGATTCCTCCAAATGGAAACACAAGGCAGATTCCATTATCTCTGGAAAGATTTCAAGTATTATTATTATTCGTTTTTTTCTTTTTGACTCTTCGAGAAAAACACAAGTGCCATCGATTTCTGCCTTGCGGATGTTTGGATTAGTGAAGCTGGCGCTCCATGACAACTGTGGTAACAGTAAAATCACAATGGCTGTGTGACCGCGAGGTCTCCCTCTGACCAACACAAACATCCATGCAACGGCACTTTCTATAGGAAAACACTGAGGTCGTGCGACTTTCTGACATTGTAATCTGTTCTAGATGGCTCCTTCCTCCAGCGGGAGATTTGCCAACTCTTTCTAAAGTCTGGAAGGTCTCCCCTTTTTCTGGGAACCTTCTGGACACTCCAGGAGTTAAAGGGGTTCTCCGGGAATTAAGAAAATGAAAATATTTAAATATTACTTTATGATAAATATATTCCCAAATATATTTAATTAGTTATAATGGCTCGTTTAGTCTAGGGAGCAATCATTAGGGGAAACAAAATGGCCACCGTCCAATTAGTACACACAAAACCTTTCCTAATCACACAATAGGACACGTTTCTTCATGACACTGAGCTAAAGAGCTGATTCATCCTCCTCTATGCTCTGCTTGTCAGGGATTATGTTACTGAATACAGTTTAATCTGATCTTCAGCTGAATCTCATGAGGAGGCATGAAGTACAGAGAGGAGGTGAGGTGTGGATAATGAGCAGCAGCTCTTGTATGCAGTCTCCATTACCACAGCCACAGTATTCCCTGTCCATCCTCTCTGTACTAAATTCCCCAGAGATTCGGCTAAAGTTCTTATCTGCTGTATTCAAGATCATAATCCTTGACCAGTAGAGCAGAGAGGGGGACGAGGCAGCTCTTTAGCTCAGTGTTGTGAAGTAATTTGTCCTTCTGTGTGATTAGGACAGGTTTTGTGTGTACTAATAGTACGGCGGCCATTTTGTTTCTCCTGATGATTGCTCCCTAGACAAAATGAGCCATTATAAATAATCAAAGCTATTTGGGATTATATTTATTATAAAGTAATATTTAAGTATTTTCATTTTCTTAATTCCTGGAGAACCCCTTTAACAAGTATCGGCATTGGTAACACCCAGCTGCCAATTTGTACATACATTTCCAGAAGGAATAACAAAGGAGCTGATACATCATTCCCTATATTCATACTGCTACGTACCTAGGCAGATTCGGTTTGTAGGACTCTGAAGAAGTCATGCTTTTACACTCATGCCGAGTTCAGAATAGCAGTGTAGATATAGGTAAGGTCCTTATAGACAGAGAGAACACTATACTGGCAATTTTTGAAAGAAAATGTATATTTTGGCAAACTTCAGCTAATGGCAATTTCTGCCCGAACAAACCCTGTTCATAGAAAGTCCTGTCCCAATAAACCCTGATCTTGGCAAGTCCTGCTCCAACAAACCCCAATCATGGCAGGTCAAGCCCTGACAACTCTTGCCCCATGGCACGCCTGCAACAAACCCCACCTCCCATGACAAATCCTTCCCTAAAAAAACCCACATCATAGCAAGTCAAGCCCCATGGATAGTCCTGTCCCAACACACTTCGCCCAAAGGATAGTCTTGCTCCTACAAACTTCACCCCTATGGATAGTCCTGTCCCAAAAAACTGTGCCCCATGGCAAATTAAGTTCTGACAAACCCTGCCCCATGGCAAGGTTTGCCTCAACTAACCGCAGCCCATGGCAAGCCAAACCCCAACAAATCATGCTCCATAGCAACTATGACCTCGTCCTCCAATGTTCCCTGGGTACTGATTGGCAAATCTTTGTTAAAGGGGTTATCCCATGAATAATGGGACATCCCAACTAGACATCATATAGTTATCGACAAACCTTTCTAACAAAGCTAGAACCAGCCCTGTACCTCTCATGGATCCAGATATCTCCACATTCATTGTTCTACTAGATTTATATCAAGCTGGCATCTCAGGAGGCGTGCTTCTGTTCGCTCAACCAAAATTCAGTTTTGTGTAAAGTACATTTTTTTGCTCTGAAAGGTCTTGAAAGTGGTGACCATATCACCAGTTGAATATGACCTCTAAAGACTTCCAACAAGCCATTTCTCTGTCCTTCAATCCCCAACGCTCAGTGGACATAGTGTCCACCATGATGGTCTCCTGAAAATCCCTCTGTTCTAATTGGGGTCATGGAACTGAGATGGAACAGTAGTGGCCGGCCCATTGCCCAATCCTATGGCATCCGATTGCTTGGATCTACCGCTAACCCGGCTCGATTACACGGATAAGCATGGCGAGGGGAAGCCTCTTACCTAACGTTGTGTTTGCACAGTGTACCGCAATTCCATTATGTCTGGTGTGAGGTGCCATAGAGTGCAGTCAGGCGGCACAATGGCACTCATTACAATGTAGCAGCCTCTCGAGAAGGTAACAGTGAAATAATATTAATATGCAGTCATTAACACATCGCTAGAGAAAAGCTGTGAGTGTTACATGCGCTCCACCGCTATGGAAAACAAACACACTGAAATGAGACAATGCACTCACAGGCTTTCAACACTGGAGAGATGGATCATTTGTCATCTCATTTAGATTTTTTGTAGTGAGTTGTTTGCAATTTTTGAATTAATGATAGCATGCTGGGGCCCACGACCGTGGCATACCTTCCATGGAGGCAGACCCCATGACTACTGCGGGCCTGCTGCTAAATTCCTTCTTCTGTTCCCAACATGAAAACACTGCCTGAAAGCAGCCACCACTAGGGGATACGCATAGAGATTTGTACAGCTTCCATTGCATTTAATGGTAACTGTATACATTTTTATGTGGTGAGCTCCCCCTAGTGGTGTCTTCAGTATTATAATACACTGTATGAGGGAGGCCACAGACATAGAGCTGCATTGGGGAGATTTATCAATGTATTCGTGCCAGCGGTTTGATGTAAATACACTGAGCAATAGGGTGCGCCCTATTTACGAAGCATTTGTTCAACTTTTTCCAACATAGATATGGAGGCAGAGGACAGTTTTTTTATTATTAAAGGGGTTATGACAAGTTTTTAAGTTGTCCCCTAACCACAGAGTAGGGGACAACTAGCTGATCGATGGGGTCTGACCGCTGAGACCTCCACTAATCATAAGAGCGGGAGCCCTTTTCCCCCATTCTGATGGAGGTCATGTATGCTCACTGTTCCTTTATTTGTTCTCTATGGGAGATAGCCAAGTACAGGACTCATCTCTCTTGAGCACTCCCATAGAGATTGGCGAGTTATCCCCTATGCTGTGGATAGGGAATGACTTAAAGGTTTGGCACAACCCCTTTAAATTTCCTAACGTTTAATAATAAAAATCGGAAATGTTTCAGAAATCCGGGGTCTTGCTTTGCATTTTGCATTGCCTGGGAGTGTACTGGGAAACCGGGTCATGGAAGGGGGCCAATACTAGGTTTAGCTGTAGGACCCTGTGAGATTTGTGTATGCCCTCTAAGCCCCAATGCACAATATGTACCAAGGTCTCCCCGTGCCAGTTATAATACTGAGGTTCTCTTAGGTGGCAGAGAGGTTATTGGGCCTCATCAAGCACCAGGACCACCAACCTCTGCAGCCTCTAAAATGACACCGCTGTGAGTTGAATCAAATTCAGTCATGACGAATGAGGGTCCTTTGATGCCCTCTGGCAATGCTCGTTCTCGGTTACCATGTTACTAGTATAACAAATCCCATTTGGCCTTGTTTAAATAATCATTCAAAACTGGGCATATAATTGCCCATAGCAACCAATACGGGTAACATCTCTCACTCCCTGATCATGTCCCAAACACCTATGTGGGCACTGACTCAAAGTAAGCAACAAGTTGACTGCAATTACAAGAACTTTAAGTTCTTGGACCTCACCAGGACCCCCAGCCTATCATGTCCCCTAGGACATCAGGGTGCCCCCAACAGTGGCGTAATGTCACAGCGGACAGGATATCAAATACATAGAAAAACAAACAAACAAGTTTCTAAGCGAGAAGCTAGGGATCAAGGTCACCTCCTGATAAATCCCTACCAGCTCTCCCTATACTGCTATGCCCACATTCAGACCCTTAAGGTGGGAATAATGTGTCCTCGTGCCTGGGCTGAAAATACCCTAGAATCCCTGTGATGGTGAAAGGGGAATAGAGGGCAGCCTGCTCCCTCAGAACCTGGAGGGGCAGGCGTCTCTCTAACTGCCTAGAAAGCAAACCACAAGAGAACAGAAAAACCACTTATCTTTTCTGAATAGGAAAAGTCAATCCTCCTTCCTTACTTCCACAGAGCCTGACAGAAACTATAACCCACAGGGAACACTGGGAGTGGGTGTGATTTCAACTGAAACCCACGACTCCAAAACAAAACAAAACAAAAGGCTAGACACGTGCTGCTAATCTGGCAGACCTCCGCACATAGCCTGAGCAGGGCATGACACGTACCTTCCACGGGGGAAGACCACACCACTGCTACGGGTCGAGTGCTGAACTGCTTCTGTTCCCAACAGAAAAACACTGTATTTTCATGCAGCCGCCACCAGGGGAAACTCAATGGTGACTGTATACATTTCTATGCACTGAGCTCCCCCTGGTGGTGTCTTCAGGCACTACTTTATAATACATTGTGTAACCGAAGCACCTGCCCCCCTAATAGCTCTGGGGGTATTTCACTGTCTGAAAATTAAAGGCATTCTTTGTAGTCAAATGTTTTGCTATTTTCGATCTCTGCTTCCTGTCAGTCAGTGAGAACTTGCATTTTCTAGGGTCCATGGACAAAGCAGAGCCGTATGTACAGAGGCTGTGGAGCAGTATACATAGAGGCCATATGACTCCTCCGTATGGAACCACGCAGCCTCCATCATTCTAACGTACCATGCTCAATTGATACAGAGAGACCCCATCAAGGTCTCCCGCAAATTCTGATACTTGGTGGCCACCAACCGGTGCATAGATTTGCAGGTTAACTAAGGCATGACCTTCAAATTTACGCGTTGCGTTTGCCCCATTGGACCTGTCTGTCCATCTCATAATCAGGACAGATCCCCCTAAAAGTAGGTAAACCCTGTTCCTATTGAATGGCAGCAAGCAGAGATCTTGAAAATCCTAAGGCGTAGGTACAGAAACTACATTGAAAAATGGCATAAGATTTCATCATAAAGCATTTTGTAACTAATCGACTTCTGACATATTGCAAAACAGCAACATTGTATATCCTTGTATTTTCACGCCTCGCTCCCGGCTGTTTTCCGATGCAGACGACTCCTCTTATTGTAAAAGACATCGTACAACATTATAATATTTAGCAAAAAATGATACGTTCTGAATGAGAAGACTGCGGATGCCATGCACTTGAGAATTGTTATGTTTCTATCACAACTCTGAGCCTTTTTTTATCAGAGGCGTAAATTGAAGATGAATAAGACGCGGGCGCCTCCTTCCGCAGATAGCGTTCTGGAGCCGTAATATAAGCTCATTATCTCATAACGTGGGATTACATACGTAGCGTCTAATGCCGTAATAATCATTTCCTAACCGCTCACTTCACGATGGGCCGACCCGATAGCGGCAGCTGCCAGATAAACGAAAATTATTTATGAATAGTTAGAAAAAAGCGGACCTTTTCCCCGAGCCTGACATCGCCCATGTAAGAGCTCATTATATCCCATTAAACGTCTCTCTGATGATCTGACAATCGATAGAAAGGAAATCTGCAAAAGACAAAGAAAATTGCAAAGTTTAACAAAGGGACATTCAATCAGCTTGCACAATATAGGAAAAAGCACCAGCCTATGTGTGCTCCCGGCCACCAGAGAGACTGACGCGTTCTCCTATAGTGTGCAAGCACGGCCACTGCTGATGGATTGCAGGGTGGTCGCAACCATGGAAACGAGCAATGTATAATGTGATGGAAACATGAATCCAGCCAGCAAAGGAGGCAACATGGAGAATCACAATACATTAGTGAGTGCCTTGTATTAACTTTCTCTACTGAAGTGAGAGGACCCCTTTAACCCCTTCCCTTCCCAAGACCACCATGGATGTTGACATTAACCTGTACACCGCACCAAAGCACTTGGGATGTTAACATTAACTCTTACTCTGCCCTAGACTGCTAGGGATTTGGTCGTTGACCTCTTCAATACAATAGACCGCCACATATATTGGCATTGACCCCTTCGGTACCTAGACCACAAGAGATGCTTGCAATAACACCTTAACTACTCGAAACCGCTAGGAATGTCGTGTTTAACCCTTTCACCACCTTGGACCACAGAGAAATTCTAATAGAAATTCTTTGCACGATGCGTTCTTTGTGTCCAGCCACGGACAACCCTATGGACATTGTTCTCATCAGGGATGAGACAATTCCGGAAGGTCCTACCTCTTTAAATTCCTTATCGAATAAAAATCCCCAAAGTTTGCCGCATAATAATCTTCTTCTTTGGTTGTGAAGTTAATAACAGAGAAGAGTTTATTACTAATGAGCTTTGCAATGACTAAAAATGAGCAAAACCGAATCGTTTCGCGTTATAAAACGTTTCATGGAGCTGCGCAAGAGCAGCTCGGCTCATTTGTGAACCTGCCAGAGAAAGTATAAAAAAAAATAACTATCAATGTGGTTCCCGAAATTGGTGTGACATGCCACCGCTACTTGACAAGCACATGAATCATCCGCTGCCCGGGTGAAGCAGGTGAGAGCAGCACAGTTTGGTCACTTACTTGTAAATTAAGAGGCACCATGGTCACTGGAGGGATAGAAAGGAGGGGCTGTTTGAGTTAAAAATAAATAAATTGTTAAATGGCACGGAAGGGGTTAATAATTTAAACAAGTTATACTTACCGGTTCATGCCCCCCTCCCGCTCCAGCTTTGCAGTTCCTGTTCTCCCGATTGCTGCATCCATGATGTCAGGGGCTGGAAACGGTTCCTGATTGTGTTCAGGTCTTGTTACAATGTATCAGTCTCCTGTGTGTTACTTAGACATGACCAGGGGTTGTCCAAGTTTATAATTTACCCCCTAGCCACAGAAAAGGGCATAGCTAGCTGATTGGTGGGGGTATGACTGCTAGGACCCCCACTGATCTTGAGAATGTGGCCCCTGACGGTGTGCCCTGCCGCTCTATTTATTCTCTATGGGACTGGCAGAGATAACCGGGTATGGTGCCCAATGGATGGAGCAGTAGGGCGCATGCTCGACTTGCTGCTCCATCATATCGGGTGGGAAGGGACCTCCATTCCATTGATCTGACCCCCACCACCTAACTTGTGGACAGTGTTGGACTGGCCACAGTACCAGAGCATCCTCCAGTGGCCATAGGCCTTAATACCATAGTGGGCCCCAAAGAAGAATTTCCTTTGGTGGGCCCAAAAAACCCCACTCCAATTATGCCTGTGGAGAGGGGATAACATAAACTTGGCACAACCACTTTAAACTGCTGGATACAAAGAGATCTTAAATCTCAAATCTTGCCCCTAAAAGAGTCTTGATTAAAAAATGAATCTTTTTGTTGGGTGTCTACGGCTCTTCCGCGGATCTGTGTTTCCATGGTTACAGACTACAAACAAACTCTGTTTGTAGTCTGGTCCTGCAGTCATGATGAAGTCTGATCCATTCCTTTTCTACCCTGTTGTCTGTGGGTTAGTAAGGGCAGCTGAGTAGCAGAGGGAGTGGAGTAACCTATGACTGCAGGATCAGACTACACATAGTGCTTGTTTGTAGTCTGTAACCATGGAAACGCATAGCTCTGCATAGGAGCTGAAGACACAAAACGGTAGGCAATTTTTTTTTTAATTATATTAATTTATTATATAAATTATATATTTGCCGAGTTGCTTGATTTTGTATTCTAGATATGTTGGAGCAGTAGATACTTACATATGTTCATATGGCTGTGCCTCTGTGGTGCTTCTTGCTGCTGGCCGCTTGCATGACTGATTGCACGCAGGTGTCTTAAAAATCCCCCCCTTCTTATTTACCCTACCATAGACTTCCAGCTTGTGATGATGGACAGGAGAAGCAGACCAGAAACACGGGATATGAATGTTCCAGGTGAGGACGTGATGGGATCACAGTACCTCTTAATGAATGCCTGCTCTGGGGGGACGGGTATTATCCAGTCTTCTGTCAGTCACTTCGCTGCACTGCTGTAACACCGGGTTATATTTATCACCGCCGCTCTGAGGATGATCCTAATAAGTTTTATACTGTTAATTGCTTCAAGCAGATAAAAGATAGAGGCGGCTGAGACAAAGGCTCCAGAAATGAAGAACGACTTAACCCCTTCTCGGCCAAAACGTTCCTAAATTTCTATCTCGGTACCACAGGATTCATCCATTTCTAAATGATATATTGTTTCCTAGTTAAATCATTTTCTAGAATGGTTCTTCAGACACCAATATGGCTGCCCATTAAAGCCCCCCTCAGGGGTAAGCAGATTTATCATTAGAGAGTTGTATGATGAGCTAAACCTCAGCGGAACTGCAATGCCGGCCATATTGGTGTCACGGACGTTCCTGCGACAGATGGTAGGAGATCTGTGAGACTGGCAACAAGTGGTTTGATCTGACATGTTTTCCTTTTGGATCAAATGACGTCTGTGTTGTTTCTGGTGCTTCTTTCCCCAGGTGTGGCTATTGTGGTCATTTAACTTTCTCTATTTATTGTTGTTTCTCCCACTATGCTATGCGGTTTATAGCTTCTGTTGGACTAGTGGTTAGCTTGTGTTTGGTTCTCGGCTGAGTTCCTGGTGCTCCCAAAGCTTCATTGAAGCTAAGTGTTTCCTTTCCCTTTTGTATTTTGTTTATATACAGTACAGACCAAAAGTTTGGACACACCTTCTCATTCAAAGAGTTTTCTTTATTTTCATGACTATGAAAATTGTAGATTCACACTGAAGGCATCAAAACTATGAATTAACACATGTGGAATTATATACATAACAAACAAGTGTGAAACTACTGAAAATATGTCATATTCTAGGTTCTTCAAAGTAGCCACCTTTTGCTTTGATTACTGCTTTGCACACTCTTGGCATTCTCTTGATGAGCTTCAAGAGGTAGTCCCCTGAAATGGTTTTCACTTCACAGGTGTGCCCTGTCAGGTTTAATAAGTGGGATTTCTTGCCTTATAAATGGGGTTGGGACCATCAGTTGCGTTGAGGAGAAGTCAGGTGGATACACAGCTGATAGTCCTACTGAATAGACTGTTAGAATTTGTATTATGGCAAGAAAAAAGCAGCTAAGTAAAGAAAAACGAGTGGCCATCATTACTTTAAGAAATGGAGGTCAGTCAGTCAGCCGAAAAATTGGGAAAACTTTGAAAGTAAGGGCTATTTGACCATGAAGGAGAGTGATGGGGTGCTGCGCCAGATGACCTGGCCTCCACAGTCACCGGACCTGAACCCAATCGAGATGGTTTGGGGTGAGCTGGACCGCAGGGTGAAGGCAAAAGGGCCAACAAGTGCTAAGCATCTCTGGGAACTCCTTCAAGACTGTTGGAAGACCATTTCAGGGGACTTCCTCTTGAAGCTCATCAAGAGAATGCCAAGAGTGTGCAAAGCAGTAATCAAAGCAAAAGGTGGCTACTTTGAAGAACCTAGAATATGACATATTTTCAGTTGTTTCACACTTGTTTGTTATGTATATAATTCCACATGTGTTAATTCATAGTTTTGATGCCTTCATAGTCATGAAAATAAAGAAAACTCTTTGAATGAGAAGGTGTGTCCAAACTTTTGGTCTGTACTGTATATGTGTGTGTTCCTTTCCTTGTTGTTTGTCATTAGGCCTGAGGGAGACTCCTGTTTGTCCTTCCTTTTGGAGGAACAGGTAGACTCAGTCCTGACATTAGTTCCAGGGTCCTATAGGGTGAGATAGGATTCTAGGTAGCCGTGTATGAACTTGCCTAGCTTTGGGGCCTGTTCATACTGGTAGTCTGTCAGGACTGGAGTTGGGGTTTTCTCTAGGAGGTGTCCATCTTCCTTCCCTAGTTTCCAGGCCTTATTCCGGTATCCCCTTTCCCTCCTATGCCCGGTGTGGTGTTTTCCTCCCACACACGAGCGTGACAATTGGATTTCAAGCAGTTTTCCAAGAAAGGAATGTAACGAAAACATTGCTCAATGGATAGATTCAAAATAAATGTTTTACTATATGCGCCACCCGTTTACATAGGATACGCTCTAAGTAGTGTGTAAGACCCCTTTCAACACACCTCAAAAGGAATATAGACCCCAGATCAGTCCCCATAAATATACAGACATTGGACCAGAACCCATAAAAATACAGTCCTCAGACCAGTCCTGATAAAAACTGAACACCAGACCAGACCTGATAATAAAAAGACCCCAGACCGAACCCATAAAATAAACGTCAGACTAGACCTGATAAAAAAAAAAACCTCAGACCAGACCCATATATATACAGACCCCAGACCAGAATGCATAAATATACAGACTTCAGACCAGACCCCATAAAAATACAGTCCTCAGACCAGACCCGATAAAAAAGGAACCCCAGACCCAATATAAAAAGACCCCAGGCCGAACCCATAAAAATACGGATGTCAGACTAGACCTGATAAAAAACAACGAGACCCATATATATATATACAACCCCCAGACCCCATAAATAAACAGACCCCAGACCAGACCCCATAAATATACAGACATCAGCCCAGACCCATATATATATAGTCCCCAGACCAGACCACATAAATATACAGACCCCAGACCAGACCCCATAAATATACAGACATCAGCCCAGACCCATATATATATAGTCCCCAGACCAGACCACATAAATATACAGACCCCAGACCAGAGCCCATAAATATACAGACCCCAGACCAGACCCCATAAGTATACAGACCTCAGAGCAAACCCATATATATACAAACCCCAGACCAGACTCCATAAATATACAGACTCTGGACCAGACCCCATAAATATACAGACCCCAGACCAGAGCCCATAAATATACAGACCCCAGACCAGACCCCATAAATATACAGACCTCAGAGCAAACCCATATATATACAGACCCCAGACCAGACTCCATAAATATACAGACCCTGGACTAGAACCCAGAACAAACAGATATATGCCGGTGTTAATAAATGACCCCAACAGTCCTCAGACTAGACCTGTTAAGTAAAAAAGACCCCAGACAGAACCCATAAAAATACAGATATCAGACTAGACCTGATAAAAAACAAACACAAGAGAAGACCAATATATATACAGACCCCAGACCACACCCGATAACAAATAAATCTTACATAAAAACAGACCTTAGACCAGACCCAAAAAAAACATATACCAGACACTATAAAATACAGACCCCTTAACAAATTCTGACCTGATTCTAACCCCTAAATGAATATAGACCCAGGACCTAAACCATAAACGAATACAGTCTGCAGATAAAACCCCCTAAATAAATACATAGCCCAGATCAGACCCCCTAAAAAAATTATAGACCCCAGACCCACTAAACAAATGGTTCCCTAAACACTCCCAGACGAGATCACCTAAACAAATATACACCCCAGACTCACTAAACAAATGCAGGACCGAGGTCAGACTCTCTAAAAATAAACCCCTAAACTAACCCCTAAGCAAATAAACACTACAGTCAAAACTGCAGCATGCCCAAGGGGCATGCATGAGTGCATATTTGGCTGAATGGGTGTAGTAGTAGTTGTACTCACGGTTCTGAAGCTCCTCGGACTCATGCAGTGATGAGAAGGGTGCACTGGTTCTTTTTTTCGGGGCACATGCCGTTTCTTGGGACCCTTCTGCCCGATGGGGGTAAAAGTGCCTTTGATGTTGATGGTTTTTACGGTGATGCCAGCACCTTGCGGTGCAAATGTAGTGCAGGAAGCAGGAATGATGAGGAAGTTGTGCAGCAGAAAGTTTTTTTTTTTACTGAGGAAGTCAAATGCAAACAGTTCAGAACAGGTCTTACATGGAATGGACTGGCAGATGTTACAAAGAAATGCAGTATCCCATTCCTCAGATGTTACAGTTCTCGCAGCCGCACAGGTAATCATAGGCCAAGAGGTCTTTTTAAAAACCAGCTGAAGCGGTCTTTCTCACTCTGCACTTTGCTAACTGACTTGTACCTTAGCTTCCAGATGTGTGTACTTTAAGCAATATCTTGCAACCAATAAGGACATTCCCTTCCGCACCAGGTGAACACTTCAGCAACATTTTTTGTACAGGTTGCTAATCCACTCTTCCACCTTGGGATGTGGAAATATACACAGGTTGTCCAAACTGTGTGGCGTGTGCTCAGACACGGGTGCCGTAGAGTCCATAAAGTCCTTTGGAAGACTGATCACCTCTACAGGTCTTTCTCTAGGCCTCCCCTGCATCTAGTCCGCTTTATAGAGATGTTCTGGCTGTATCCTGGATGGACCCAGGTCCAGGATGAGCTGGCCTGTCAGCCTCACATATTTGTGCTCCTAGGCTAGGCTAGACTACAACAGACTGACAGAAACAGACTGACTCTAGAATGTTCTGCCCTCTCTTATTTAGAGGATGACGTTAACCCCTATCTAGTGGTGGCTAAAAATGTGGCCTGTGATTGCCACGTGCTTACAGAATTACACAGTAAATGCATACCATGACATGACAAATATATTTTTGCATTTCGCAGTATAATGGGACTCTTGGAGCAGGATGCTGCAAAACCACCTGAACAAATGCAGACCCCAGCCCAGGTCACATCCCTAAATAAATAGACTCACTAAAGTGATACGGACCCCAGAACCCCCGTGTCCTCTATCCTGTATATAGGCTGTGTATGTGCTGCCCCAGTAACATGAAGGACATGGTGAGGAGAATCCATCACTTTGAAGACTGCCCTATATTTGGCAATGCTTTCTTTTGATGATTATACCCAGCAGAATCGACAACTAAAAGTCTTCAGCGGTTTATTCCTCCGGCGTCACCAGTAAATAAAATTCAAGATAATTTAGGTCTTTTATATTAACATATCAAAGATAAGTGTGATTATTGATGTCTGTACCTGAAACTTCCCAGGGACATCACAACACAGCATGGTGGGAGCCGAAAAAAGTCATTGTTTTCCTCAGATTTAGAAAATTACATATAATCATCGTCTGGTGCTTAGTTTATGTCTTTTTATACTGTCCTTAAAGTCAGGGGGGGGGGGGGGGGCGGGGGTTCATGTGAATATTGTTTTGCTAAAAAGTATTATAGTAGTTATATTCTTGTACAGAGGAGCAGTATTATAGTAGTTATATTCTTGTACATAGGAGCAGTATTATAGTAGTTATATTCTTGTACATAGGAGCAGTATTATAGTAGTTATATTCTTGTACATAGGAGCAGTATTATAGTAGTTATATTCTTGTACATAGGAGGCAGTATTATAGTAGTTATATTCTTGTACATAGGAGCAGTATTATAGTAGATATATTCTTGTACATAGGAGGCAGTATTATAGTAGTTATATTCTTGTACATAGGAGGCAGTATTATAGTAGTTATATTCTTGTACATAGGAGCAGTATTATAGTAGTTATATTCCTGTACATAGGAGCAGTATTATAGTAGTTATATTCCTGTACATAGGAGCAGTATTATAGTAGTTATATTCTTGTACATAGGTGCAGTATTGTAGTAGTTATATTCTTGTACATAGGAGCAGTATTATAGTAGTTATATTCTTGTACATAGGAGCAGTATTATAGTAGTTATATTCTTGTACATAGGAGGCAGTATTATAGTAGTTATATTCTTGTACATAGGAGGCAGTATTATAGTAGTTATATTCTTGTACATAGGAGCAGTATTATAGTAGTTATATTCTTGTACATAGGAGCAGTATTATAGTAGTTATATTCTTGTACATAGGAGCAGTATTATAGTAGTTATATTCTTGTACATAGGAGGCAGTATTATAGTAGTTATATTCTTGTACATAGGAGCAGTATTATAGTAGATATATTCTTGTACATAGGAGGCAGTATTATAGTAGTTATATTCTTGTACATAGGAGGCAGTATTATAGTAGTTATATTCTTGTACATAGGAGCAGTATTATAGTAGTTATATTCCTGTACATAGGAGCAGTATTATAGTAGTTATATTCTTGTACATAGGAGCAGTATTATAGTAGTTATATTCTTGTACATAGGTGCAGTATTGTAGTAGTTATATTCTTGTACATAGGAGCAGTATTATAGTAGTTATATTCTTGTACATAGGAGCAGTATTATAGTAGTTATATTCTTGTACATAGGAGGCAGTATTATAGTAGTTATATTCTTGTACATAGGAGGCAGTATTATAGTAGTTATATTCTTGTACATAGGAGCAGTATTATAGTAGTTATATTCTTGTACATAGGAGCAGTATTATAGTAGTTATATTCCTGTACATAGGAGCAGTATTATAGTAGTTATATTCTTGTACATAGGAGGCAGTATTATAGTAGTTATATTCTTTTACATAGGAGAAGTATTATAGTAGTCATATTCTTGCACATAGGAGCAGTATTATAGTAGTTATATTTTTGTACATAGGAGGCAGTATTATAGTAGTTATATTCTTGTACATAGGAGCAATATTATAGTAGTTATATTCTTGTATATAGGAGCAGTATTATAGTAGTTATATTCTTGCACATAGGAGGCAGTATTATAGTAGTTATATTCTTGTACATTGGAGCAGTATTATAGTAGTTATATTCTTGTACATTGGAGCAGTATTATAGTAGTTATATTCTTGTACATAGGAGCAGTATTATAGTAGTTATATTATTGTACATTGGAGCAGTATTATAGTAGTTATATTCTTGTACATAGGAGCAGTATTATAGTAGTTATATTCTTGTACATAGGAGGAGTATTATAGTAGTTATATTCTTGTACATTGGAGGCAGTATTATAGTAGTTGTTTTCTTGTACATAGGAGGTAGTATTATAGTCGTTATATTCTTGTATATAGAAGGCAGTATTATAGTAGTTATATTCTTGTACATAGGAGGCAGTATTATTGTAGTTATATTCTTGTACATAGGAGGCAGTATTATAGTAGTTATATTCTTGTACATAGGAGCAGTATTATAGTAGTTATATTCTTGTACATAGGAGGCAGTATTATAGTAGTTATATTCTTGTACATAGGAGGCAGTATTATAGTAGTTATATTCTTGTACATAGGAGGCAGTATTATAGTAGTTATATTCTTGTACATAGGAGCAGTATTATAGTAGTTATATTCTTGTACATAGGAGGCAGTATTATAGTAGTTATATTCTTGTACATAGGAGGCAGTATTATAGTAGTTATACTCTTGTACATAGGAGGCAGTATTATAGTAGTTATATTCTTATACATAGGAGGCAGTATTATAGTAGTTATATTCTTGTACATAGGAGCAGTATTATAGTAGTTATATTCTTGTACATAGGAGCTGTATTATAGTAGTTATATTCTTGTACATAGGAGCAGTATTATAGCAGTTATATTCTTGTACATAGGAGCAGTATAATTGTACTTATATTTTTGTACATAGGAGCAATATTATAGTAGTTATATTCTTGTACATACTGTGAGGACAGTATTATAGTAGTTATATTTTTTTAAATGGGGAAGTATTATAGTAGCAAAAAATCTTTTCTTTGCTGGGACTGTTGTTTCTGCCCTTGCAGTATTATAGTAGTTATATTCATGTGGATAGAGAGCAGTATTGCATTAGATATATCACAATCTTGTACATAGGGGGCAGTATTTCACTAGGAATAGTAGAGTCCAGGTCACCAGTTCAACTTTGGATGGTGGTGCTATATACAGATAGAAGGGTCTAGCATCTTATTCCAGTAAAAGACGATATTTTTATTGACTCATATATATCCATCAGATACAACACAGTAACCCTTTACCTGTTTTGAACCTCCTGGGATGTAACTCATAGCACATAGTCTCTTAAACAAACAAAGTATTTAAAAGAAAGAGTAACCAATCCCTACCTAAAACATGTGTCATGTGGTTCTGAAAGGTTTGCTAACACAAGTGAAGTAAAAAGGACTGGATTATTTAAAGTCACAGCAGCATAAAAAGAAAATTACGCCAAAAAATGACATAAAAACTATAGTGAGAAACAGAGAAAATTTTGCATAACATGTCAAAAATGGTTTGAAAATGTTTTAAATCAGCACATTGATCTGAATACTTTTGCGATTACATGTAAAAATTTATTTTAGCCATTAAAATTGCTATTTGCAAAACGCCACCTTCTGTGGTCATACATACTCAGTTCCTTCCTTCAACTGCCATCATCTCTTTCTACAGTTAAAAGCTGTGACCGTTATAAAAAGAGAGAGCTGCAGCAGAAAGGACACACTCCCTGAGCTGTGCTAGAGAGAGAGCTGCAGCAGAAAGGACACACTCCCTGAGCTTTGCTAGAGAGAGATTGCTGTGGCAGAAAGGACACCCCACAGAGCTGTCATAGGGAGAAACCTGCAGCAGAAAGGACACCCCCAGAGCTGTGATTGGGAGAAACCTGCAGCAGAATGGACATCCCCCAGAGCTGTGAGTAGGAGAGAGCTGCAGCAGAAAGGACACGCCCCTTAAACTATGATAGGCCGAGAGCTGCAGCAGAAAGGACACGCCCCTTAAACTATGATAGGCCGAGAGCTGCAGAAGAAAGGACACGCCCCTTAAACTATGATAGGCCGAGAGCTGCAGAAGAAAGGACACGCCCCTTAAACTATGATAGGCCGAGAGCTGCAGAAGAAAGGACACACCCTTGAGTTGCTAGCTTGATATAAATGTAGCAGAGCAATTGGAGCAATGAATGGGGAGATCTCTGGATCCATATGCGGTGCAGGGCTGGTTCTAGCTTTGTTACATTAATCACGGGTTCACCCCTTTAAATGAATTTCTGCATGTGCGTTCTTTTGGAACCGGAGCAGCTCTCTCCCACTCATAATATAAACATTGGTGGGCAGACCGAATTCATTTGCTGACAATTTTGGACAGAAATATTGTCTTCCCCTTTAAATAATTCTGCTGAGGTTTCTTCTACAGTTCTATGAGAGGAGACAGCCTCTTAAGAATCTGTCCATTGCATCTTGGGACATGAGTACTAAATCTCAGCAGCGCACTGTCTAGCAGAAAATGAGACATAATAACTTCTACCAAGTAGATTATTATTTCTGAAACGGCTGTAGGAATATTCTGAGAAGTCATCGGCTGCCGTTATGACACCGCCTATGATACTGGATATATGAAAAGACCTTAGGGTGTGATTACTTTTGCAATCCCCTGACACTTGAATAGGGACCAAGGTGACAATTATAAGTTGAGTTGGACCAGCTTGGCTTTTCCGTCACTATAGACTAATGGAGGAGGTTCGGCGCTCTAATGAAGTGCCCGTGGTTTTGGTGGCAGATTCCTCCTCCATGCTTTAGATACTGGTAGGGTCTGATGCCAAAGAGCAGCGGCTGTGTCACCGTTCTTGGCGACTTACATCTCGTGTTCGGAAGAATGTGTAATTGGGGTCGCAATCACGAAATCAATTGGATAATTTCATGGCGCTGGCAGGGGTGATTATAAATATTACAGAGCTGTAATTAAAGACTGAGCTTCATTAGAAAGTAAAGAAAAAGAAAACGATGGAATAATAAGCATCTTCTCTCCAGGCACGGCATCTTCAGCATGCCATTCACAAGAAGGGTTAAATTACGCATGGGTAAAATGTACTCAAACGGGTGCAAGGGAAAGTGGAGTAGATGCAACCAAATGGATAGCAAGCGATCTGATTAGTTATTAAAAAAAAAGAAAAAAGGCCCCACCCATTTATATAGGACACGCCCCCAACCTTTGGCATTTGAATGAGAAGTAGCATACATGATCCATTTCATCACACCCAAGATGACTACAGAGCCCCAGACCAGACCCCCTAAATTACATAACACACACCAGACCCCACAAAATAAATACAGACGCTCCAGACCAAACCTCCAAAACAAATACACACTGCAGATCGGACCCTCTAAACAATTAGAAACCCCAGACCTCTAAACAAATACAAACTACACATCAGACCCTCCTAAATAAATGCAGACTCCAGGCCAGATGGCATGAACAAATACAGACCCCAAACCAGGCTTTTTTCATAGATACAGACCCCCAAACCATACCCCAGACCAGAGCTTCTACACAAAAACAGATCACACACCAGACTCCCTTAATGAATACAGACTCCAAACCAGACCCCCCCTAAAAATCATAGACCACAGACCAGATCTATTAAACAAATACAGACCATAGACAACCTAAATAAATACAGATCCCAGGACGGCTCCCCTAGACAAATATAAGCCACACGACAGACCCTCTAGATAAATGCAGACCCCAGACCAGGCTCACTAAACAAGTAAAGACCCCACACCAGACCCCCTAGATAAATACAGACCCCAAAACAGACCCCCTAAACAAATACAGACCAACATACCGGGCTCACTAAACAAATACAGATACCAAACTCTCTTAACAGTTATAGACCCCAGACCAGACCCCCTAGATAAATACAGACCCCAGACACGGCTCACTAAAGAAATACAGACCTCAGACCAGGCTCACTAAACAAACACAGACCCAAACTCTCTTAGCAAATACAGACTCCAGCCCAGACCCCCTAGATAAATACAGACCCCCGACAAGGCTCACTAAACAAATACAGACCCCAAACTCTCTTAACAAATACAGACTCCAGCCCAGACCCCCTAGATAAATACAGACCCCAGACACGGCTCACTAAACAAATACAGACCTCAGACCAGGCTCACTAAACAAACACAGACCCAAACTCTCTTAGCAAATACAGACTCCAGCCCAGGCCCCCTAGATAAATACAGACCCCCGACAAGGCTCACTAAACAAATACAGACCTCAGACCAGGCTCACTAAACAAACACAGACCCAAACTCTCTTAACAAATACAGACTCCAGCCCAGGCCCCCTAGATAAATACAGACCCCCGACAAGGCTCACTAAACAAATACAGACCCCAAACTCTCTTAACAAATACAGACTCCGGACCAGACTCCCTAGATAAATACAGACTGCAAAACAGACCTCCTAAACAAATACAGACCAACATACCTGGCTCACTAAACAAATACAGATACCAAACTCTCTTAACAATTATAGATCCCAGACCAGACCCCCTAGATAAATACAGACCCCAGACACGGCTCACTAAACAAATACAGACCTCAGACCAGGCTCACTAAACAAATACAGACCCCAAACTCTCTTAACGAATACAGACTCCAGCCCAGGCCCCCTAGATAAATACAGACCCCCGACAAGGCTCACTAAACAAACACAGACCCAAACTCTCTTAGCAAATACAGACTCCAGCCCAGGCCCCCTAGATAAATACAGACCCTCGACAAGGCTCACTAAACAAACACAGACCTCAGACCAGGTCTCTAAACAAACACAGACCCAAACTCTCTTAACAAATACAGACTCCAGCCCAGGCCCCCTAGATAAATACAGACCCCCCCGACAAGGCTCACTAAACAAATACAGACCCCCAAACTCTCTTAACAAATACAGACTCCAGCCCAGGCCCCCTAGATAAATACAGACCCCCGACAAGGCTCACTAAACAAACACAGACCTCAGACCAGGTCTCTAAACAAACACAGACCCAAACTCTCTTAACAAATACAGACTCCAGCCCAGGCCCCCTAGATAAATACAGACCCCCCCGACAAGGCTCACTAAACAAATACAGACCCCCAAACTCTCTTAACAAATACAGACTCCAGCCCAGGCCCCCTAGATAAATACAGACCCCCGACAAGGCTCACTAAACAAACACAGACCTCAGACCAGGTCTCTAAACAAACACAGACCCAAACTCTCTTAACAAATACAGACTCCAGCCCAGGCCCCCTAGATAAATACAGACCCCCCCGACAAGGCTCACTAAACAAATACAGACCCCCAAACTCTCTTAACAAATACAGACTCCAGCCCAGGCCCCCTAGATAAATACAGACCCCCGACAAGGCTCACTAAACAAACACAGACCTCAGACCAGGCTCATTAAACAAACACAGACCCAAACTCTCTTAGCAAATACAGACTCCAGCCCAGGCCCCCTAGATAAATACAGACCCCCCGACAAGGCTCACTAAACAAATACAGACCCCAAACTCTCTTAACAAATACAGACTCCAGACCAGACCCCCTAGATAAATACAGACCCCAAACCAGACTCCTTAAGCCAAAAAACAAACAAAACATAGACCAGACCCTCTATATAAATAGGGAACCCAAATCAGACCTCCTCCTGAACAAATACAGACCCCAGAACACGCTCACTAAGCAAATACACACTTCAGACCAGACCTCCTCTATAAAAGAAGACCCCAGACCAGGCTCACTAAAGAAATGGACACGTCGGACCAGACCGCTTAGATAAATACAAGCCCCAAATCAGATTCCTGTAACAAATACAGACCCCAGACCAGGAGGCAGCTAACTAGGAGCTGTGATGTGGTATTAAAAAGATGGGTATTGGTATGAAGGCATGACTGCTGCCTTCCTACTTTCCTTTTCTGTCAAAGATTGACTAGGTTTTGTTTGACAGTCTGGTGTCTAGTTGCTATGGATACACTACCTAACAACTACAGTTTTCCATGAGGTTTGTTAAGCAACCCATCCTTAAATGGGTCCTGTCACTTCAGCAAATGGCATTTATAATGTAGAGAAAGTGAATACAAGGCACTTACTAATGTATTGTTATTATCCATATTGCTGCCTTTGCTTGATTCATTTTTCCATCACAATATACACTGCTCGTTTTCCATGGTTACGACCACCCTGCAATCCATCAGCAGTAGTGGTCGTCCTTGCACACTATAGGAAAGAGCGCCAGCTTATGCGCGCAAACATGGTCCTGGCTGCCAGAGGGGCCTGCACCTTTCCTATAATGAGTAAGCACGGCCACTACTGATGGATTGCCGGGTGGTCGCAACCATGGAAACGAGCCGTGTATAATGTGATGGAAAAATGAATCCAGCCAGCAAAGGAGGCAATATGGAGAATCACTATACATTAGTAAGTGTCTTGTATTAACTGAAGTGAGACAACCCCTTTGAGGCTCCATTCACACGTCCGCAATTGCGGACCCATTCATTTCTATAGGGCACGATGTGCTGCCCGGACACGGAATTGCGGATCCGCACTTCCAGGTCCGCACTTCCGTTCCGTAAAAAAATAGAACATGTCCTATTCTTGTCCGCAATTGCGGACAAGAACAGGCATATTCTATTAGTGCCGGCAATGTGTGGTCCGCAAAATGCGGAACGCACATTGCCGCTGTCCGTGTCTTGTGGATCCGCAAAACACGTTGCGGACGTGTGAATGGAGCCTAAGGGTACATTCACACGACCGTATAATTTTATCCGCATCCGATCCGCATCCGTTTCCGCATTTTGCGGAATAGATGCGGATCCATTCATTTCTATGGGTGAATAAAATGGGTGAATAAAATGTGCGGACAACGTTCAGTATGTTGTCCGCATCCGTGTTTCCGCATTTCTAGTCCGCAAAAATATGAAGCTTCTCCTACTATTGTCCGCACAGATCGGTCCGCAGCCCCATTCAAGTCAATGGATCAGATCCGCAAATTGCGGATGACATACGGAATGGTTTCCGTATGTCATCCGTTTTTTGCGGATCCGTTTCCGTATTTTTGAAGGCCTTAATAATTCTTAAATTTTTTTCTCTATCTTTTTTTTTTCCTTCCATTATTTGCGTACCGTAAAAAACGGAAGACATACGGAACACAAACAGAAGTAATTTGTCCGCAAAATGCGGAGACAGGCGGTTCCGTTATTTGCAGACCGCAAAACGGAAAGGATTAACCCTTACAACGAGATTTCTCAGGTCTTCAGCTAAAGGCCAAAACAAGTTGTCAGATGTGGTGCTGAAGGGAAAGATGTGGCCCCTTTCAGGAGCTGTCTGACACCACCGCACTCCAGTCCACCAGTGATAGAAGATCCTGGGGCCCCTATTCCATATTTATGACCCATTAGAGACCATATCCCTGTGGAGGTTCTCGATAGAGGGCGAGACCAACCTGTAAAGAGACCCTGCACTCCAGGGGCCCCATAACCACCTCATGGTCTAGGACATATCCAGTGAAGTATCTAATTAGAGTCTGAATCCCTCGGTGTAACTTACGTAAAGTCAGGGGAGAAGAGGCTGATGGAGAAGGGGGCAGGAGGGTAAAGGTCCAGATCCCTACATGTGTGTGTTTTTTTGATTATTTTTAATTTTTCTTAACCTTAGGCCTCATGCACACGACCGTTGTGTGCACCCGTGGCCGTTGTGCCGTTTTCCGTTTTTTTTCGCGGACCCATAGACTTTCAATGGGTCCGTGGAAAAATCGGAAAATGCACCGTTTTGCAGCCGCATCCGTGATCCGTGTTTCCTGGCCGTGAAAAAAATATGACCTGTCCTATTTTTTTCACGGCCAACGGTTCACGGACCCATTCAAGTCAATGGGTCCGTGAAAGAACACGGATGCACACAAGATTGGCATCCGTGTCCGTGATCCGTGGCCGTAGGTTAGTTTTTATACAGACGGATCCGAAGATCCGTCTGCATAAAGCTTTTTCAAAGCTGAGTTTTCACTTCGTGAAAACTCAGAACCGACAGTATATTCTAACACAGAAGCGTTCCCATGGTGATGGGGACGCTTCTAGTTAGAATACACTACAAACTGTGTACAAGACTGCCCCCTGCTGCCTGGCAGCACCCGATCTCTTACAGGGGGCCGTGATCAGCACAATTAACCCCTTCAGGTGCGGCACCTGAAAGGGTTAATTGTACTATCATATCCCCCTGTAAGAGATCAGGGCTGCCAGGCAGCAGGGGGCAGACCCCCCCCCCCCTCCCCAGTTTGAATATCATTGGTGGCCAGTGCGGCCCCCCCCCCCCTCCCTCTATTGTAATAATTCGTTGGTGGCACAGTGTGCGCCCCCCCCCCCTTCCTCCCTCTATTGTAATAAATCGTTGGTGGCACAGTGTGCGCCCCCCATTGCCCCCCCCCCTCTATAGCATTAACAACGTTGGTGGCCAGTGGGCAGCCTCCCATCTCCCCCCCCCTCCCCCCCATCATCATTGGTGGCAGCGGAGTTCCGATCGGAGTCCCAGTTTAATCGCTGGGGCTCCGATCGGTAACCATGGCAACCAGGACGCTACTACAGTCCTCGTTGCCATGGTTACTTAGCAATAGTACAATAGTAGAAGATTAATACTTACCTGCTGCTGCGATGTTCGTGTCCGGCCGGGAGCTCCACCTACTGGTAAGTGACAGCCTCAGGTCTGTGCGGCGCATTGCTAAATGAACCGTCACTTACCAGTAGGAGGAGCTCCCGGCCGGACACGAACATGACAGCTCCCAGGTAAGTATGAATCTTGTACTATTGCTAGTAACCCGCTGCCACCAATGATCGGGGGGGGGGGGGGGGGCGCAAGATGGGAGGCCGCACACTGGCCACCAATGTTGTTAATGCTATAGAGGGAGGGGGGCCAATGATTGCCACCAACAATTTATTACAATAGAGGGAGGAAGGGGGGGGGGGGGGGGGCGCACACTGTGCCACCAACGAATTATTACAATAGAGGGAGGAAGGGGGGGGGAGGCGGGGGGGGGGGGCACACTGTGCCACCAACGAATTATTACAATAGAGGGAGGAAGGGGGGGCGCACACTGTGCCACCAACGATTTATTACAATGGAGGAAGGGGGGGGGGGCCGCACTGGCCACCAATGATATTCAAACTGGGGAGGGGGGGGGGGGTCTGCCCCCTGCTGCCTGGCAGCCCTGATCTCTTACAGGGGGATATGATAGTACAATTAACCCCTTCAGGTGCAGCACCTGAGGGGTTAATTGTGCTGATCACGGCCCCCTGTAAGAGATCGGATGGCAGTCATGTACACAGTTTGTAGTATATTCTAACTAGAAGCGTCCCCATCACCATGGGAACGCCTCTGTGTTAGAATATACTGTCGGAAATGAGGTTTCACGATCTAACTCATATCCGACAGTATATTCTAACATAGAGGCATTCCCATGGTGATGGGGACGCTTCAAGTTAAAATATACCATCGGATTGGAGAAAACTCCGATCTGATGGTATAAAAGGGACTCCGGACTTTACATTGAAAGTCAATGGGGACGGATCCGTTTGAAATGGCACCATATTGTGTCAACGTCAAACGGATCCGTCCCCATTGACTTGCATTGTAATTCAGGACGGATCCGTTTGGCTCCGCACGGCCAGGCGGACACCAAAATGACTTTTTTTTCATGTCCGTGGATCCGCCAAAAATCAAGGAAGACCCACGGACGAAAAAACGGTCACGGATCACGGACCTACGGACCCTGTTTTTGCGGACCGTGAAAAAAAACGTTCGTGTGCATGAGGCCTTACCCTGCGGCATGGGTTGGCATCAGTACTGAGGCTTCATGAGCTGACAGCTCTAGAAGAAGTTGTCAGTCCCATACCCTGACCCCCCTGACACCTGGAGGCAGCTCTTAACTCACATCTAGATGTATTTACCGATTTCCTGCTACAAACCTTCAAACGATCTTCTCGTATCAAGTAGATTTTCAGTTAAAAAAACGTTGTTACTTTAGAACTATTAAGAAAAAGACGTGCCAATAAGAGCTTAGAGGTATAAATACCCGGGCGACTGACGGTTTGCAGAAAATTGCAGAACATTCAGTCAAGAGAAAATCTAAATTTAACCACATAAGATGCCGCTATTATATTTCTCCTCAACTGAATAAACCAACTGGCTACAGTAACATCATTTCAACCAATGGCCATAACACCAGGATGTATAGAATAGAAACAGATGGCAAAACCTAGTGACCTTTCAAGCCGTGGTTAAATCTACAAGTCCCTGGTGTCTAGTGGTTTAACATCTATGGTTTATTTGCCTATTCGTGGTATCGAGGAATTTAAGAGAGACCTACAGTTTGTTTTGACCTCTCAATCCCTGGTTTCATTTCCAAGTCCCTGGTGTCTAGTGTTATAATTGCCTATTTGTGGTATAGAGGAATTGAAGAGAGATGTAGATGGCAAACTTTGGTGACCTTTCCATCCCAGATTTAATTTCCAAGTCCCTGGTGTCTAGTGGTGTAACATCTATGGATTAATTGTATTTTCGCGGTATCAAGAAATTGAAGAGAGACCTACAGTACAGACCAAAAGTTTGGACACACCTTCTCATTCAAAGAGTTTTCTTTATTTTCATGACTATGAAGGCATCAAAACTATGAATTAACACATGTGGAATTATATACATAACAAACAAGTGTGAAACAACTGAAAATATGTCATATTGTAGGTTCTTCAAAATAGCCACCTTTTGCTTTGATTACTGCTTTGCACACTCTTGGCATTCTCTTGATGAGCTTCAAGAGGTTGTCCCCTGAAATGGTTTTCCAACAGTCTTGAAGGAGTTCCCAGAGATGCTTAGCACTTGTTGCCCCTTTTGCCTTCACTCTGCAGTCCAGCTCACCCCAAACCATCTCGATTGGGTTCAGGTCCGGTGACTGTGGAGGCCAGGTCATCTGGCGCAGCACCCCATCACTCTCCTTCATGTTCAAATAGTCCTTACTTTCAAAGTTATCCCAATTTTTCGGCTAACTGACTGACCTTCATTTCTTAAAGTAATGATGGCCACTCGTTTTTCTTTACTTAGCTGCTTTTTTCTTGCCATAATACAAATTCTAACAGTCTATTCAGTAGGACTATCAGCTGTGTATCCACCTGACTTCTCCTCAACGCAACTGATGGTCCCAACCCCATTTATAAGGCAAGAAATCCCACTTATTAAACCTGAAAGGGCACACCTGTGAAGTGAAAACCATTTCAGGGGACAACCTCTTGGAGCTCATCAAGAGAATGCCAAGAGTGTGCAAAGCAGCAATCCAAGCAAAAGGTGGCTACTTTGAAGAACCTAGAATATGACATATTTTCAGTTGTTTCACATTTGTTTGTTATGTATATAATTCCACATGTGTTAATTCATAGTTTTGATGCCTTCATAGTCATGAAAATAAAGAAAACTCTTTGAATGAGAAGGTGTGTCCAAACTTTTGGTCTGTACTGTACATTGGCAAAGTTTAGTGACCTTTCCATCCCTGGTTTAGATTCCAAATTCCTGGTGTCTAGTGGTTTATCATCTATGGTTTAATAGCCTATTCGAATCGTGGTATCAAGGAATTTAAGAGAGTCATACTATAGATGGCAAACTTGGGTGATCTTTCCATCCCTGATTTAATCTCCAAGTCCCTGGTGTCTAGTGGTTTAACATCTATGGTTTATTTGCCTATTCCTGGTATCGAGGAATTTAAGAGAGACCTACAGTTTGTTTTGACCTCTCAATCCCTGGTTTCATTTCCAAGTCCCTGGTGTCTAGTGTTATAATTGCCTATTTGTAGTATAGAGGAATTGAAGAGAGATGTAGATGGCAAACTTTGGTGACCTTTCCATCCCTGATTTAATTTCCAAGTCCCTGGTGTCTAGTGGTTTAACATCTATGGTTTAATTGCCTATCTGTGATATTGAGGGATTTAAGAGAGACATACATTGGCAAAGGTTTGTGACCTTTCAATCTGTCGTTTAATTTCCAACTCCCTGGTGTCTAGTGGTTTATCCTCTATGGTCTATTTATCTTTTGGTGGTATCAAGGAATTGAAGAGAGTCATTCATTGGCAAAGTTTAGTGACTTTTCCATCCCTGGTTTAGATTCCAAATCCCTGGTGTCTAGTGGTTAAACATTTATGGTGTAATCGCCTATTCATGGTATCGGGGGATTTAAGAGAGAAATACATTGGCAAAATTTTGTGGCCTTTCAATCTCTGGTTTAATTTCCAAGTTCCTGGTGTCTAGGGATTTATTATCTACTATTTAATTGCCTATTTGTGGTATTTAGTGATTTATCAGAAGCTCTGCCAACACTTAGTAATACCTTTATCAGGTTCTTGGTGTTTTAAATGTTGTTCCTGGTGCCCAGTGGTTCACTGTCAGGATCCTGGTGTCCATTGGTTGATTTATAGGTCCTGGACATCTACTGGTAGAATGTTCCTGGTGGCCAGTGGTTCAGTGTCACATTCCTAACACCCATACGTATAATGTGCAGTTGTGGTCCAGTCCTTGTTGTCCAGTGGCTGGATATCAAGTGTCTAATGTTTAGTATTATTCAGTGGTTCAGTGTCAAGTCCCTGGTGTCCAGTGCTTTAATGTCAAGTCTTTGGTATCAAGTCCTCTGTACTAAGTAATCATCCAGAGGTTCTTTGTAAAGTCCTTGGTGTCACTTAATTTTATGTACGGTGTCCTTTGGTTCATTAAAAAGTCCCTGGTGTCCTGTGGTTTGATGTAGAGTTCCTCATGTCCACTACTTTAATATCAACTTCATTTCAAGTCCCTGCTGTCCTGTGGTTTACTGTAAAGTCCCTGGTGTCCTGCGGTTTACTTTAAAGTCCCTGATGTTTTGTGGTTCATTGTCAAGTCCCTGGTGTCCTGTGGTTCATTGTCAAATCCCTGGTGTCCTGTGGTTCATTGTCAAGTCCCTGGTGTCCTGTGGTTCATTGTCAAGTCCCTGGTGTCCTGTGGTTCATTGTCAAGTCCCTGGTCTCCTGTGGGTTCACTGTCAAGTCCCTGTTGTCCTGTGGTTCACTGTCAAGTCCCTGTTGTCCTGTGGTTCACTGTCAAGTCCCTGTTGTCCTGTGGTTCACTGTCAAGTCCCTGGTGTCCTGTGGTTCATTGTCAAGTCCCTGGTGTCCTGTGGTTCATTGTCAAGTCCCTGGTGTCCTGTGGTTCATTGTCAAGTCCCTGGTGTCCTGTGGTTCATTGTCGAGTTCCTCATGTCCACTACTTTAATATTTACTTCATTTCAAGTCCCTGGTGTCCTGTGGTTCATTGTCAAGTCCCTGGTGTCCTGTGGTTCACTGTAAAGTCCCTGGTGTCCTGTGGTTCATTGTCAAGTCTCTGGTGTCCTGTGGTTTGATGTTGAGTTCCTCATGTCCACTACTTTAATATCAACTTCATTTCAAGTCCCTGGTGTCCTGTGGTTTGATGTTGAGCTCCTCATGTCCACTACTTTAATATCAACTTCATTTCAAGTCCCTGGTGTCCTGTGGTTTGATGTTGAGCTCCTCATGTCCACTACTTTAATATCAACTTCATTTCAAGTCCCTGGTGTCCTGTGGTTCACTTTAAAGGTTCTGATGTTCTGTGGTTCATTGTCAAGTCCCTGGTGTCCTGTGGTTCATGGTTAGGTTTCTGGCATCTAGTGTTTCAGAAATCAGCTGCTGCAATTCCTTGAAAGTCTAGGCTGGTTCTCCATTGGATGGCATGATTCGAAGACCGCAAATCTTACCTCCCATGAAGACCTATTGCCACATGGATTAGAAGGTAAAGCAGACGTTAACCCACAAATTTGAGGGCCATCGCATTGGCTAGTGGGATAACTGGTTGGGAGGGCGAGGTCGAGGTCACGAGCCTTGATGGAAACTTTAGGGTGGAGTTTCCCTTTATAGCCGTATTTTATGGATGCCCTAGTCGTTGTATCACTCCCATTTTCCGGTCCCTCCTGCACTCTACTTTTCATGCAGCAGTATATCTGAACAGTCACGTAGAGCGTCTCTGGTAATGAGGTTCCTGTCCCCGTGTATGTCAAGGAAAACATTGGTGTCCTGAAATCAGTTCAATTGCATGATCGGAACGTTTCATTAGGCATGAGCACATTGAAACGTCCAGCTTCCCAGCAGCGAGCAAATCTAAAAATGTCTCCTCTCATGTGGCGGAGCAGGTGCCCCATTCAGCTATAATTGGGAATCGGCAATTACTGATTTTATCTTTTTCGTTCTGTAAAAATCTCGCAATTGAATTACAGTTTTTTTTTTTTGTTTTTTTTGCTCTAGCTCGGAAATATGTCGCTCTCACCTCTTTGCTAAAGTACTCGCGGTTACAATGACGGGGAGTCTATTGTAGCATGAAACTGTCATCGCTCCTGCTATAATGAGAAAACTGTAATTAGTGCTTTTTGGAGCCATTAAAGGGGCAGAGTCCCGTTGCATATCTAATGCAGTCTGATTCTATATTATTGCTATGTGAATGTTGACTTCTATACAAACAGCAGCTGTGATACCAGGAGGTAAGATACAGATATAAGGCTGGGACTTCATTTATATTGCAGGTGTCTGTAGCCAAATCTTATCCTGTCTGCACTGATTAACACCCATGTCGATTGCAGTGGCCGGGTTTAAGGTGGTCCCAACGCTACTCCGAGTCTAGGTGTCACTACTAGTGTTGGGTGAGCATGCTCGCCGGAACACCAGTTCGGCTCGAGCACCGCTATGCTCGGCCGAATATCGCGTGTGCTCGAGTCAGTGTATTTAAATCTAATTTAGCCTCTATTTCTGAAAAGTTTCTGGCAGGATTCAAACTCACAACCTTCTACATTACAGCCAAGAATGTTAACCACTACACTATAAAGTTGCATGGCCAGTTACTAAAAAAAAATTAAATATGAGACTTCTGCTGTATAGGAATACTTACTAATAGTTAATTTTTTTTTAGTAACTGGCCATGCAGCTCTATAGTGTAGTGGATAAGATTCTTGGCTGTAATGTAGAAAGTTGTGAGTTCGAATCCCAGAAACTTTTCAGAAATAGAGGCTAAATTCGATTTAAATACACTGGGGTGTCCCCAAGCACTGACTCCATATATGGACAGAGCTATATATGGAGTCAGAGGAGGGACTCCTAAGCCGAACTAGAGTCCCGACACCCTTCCCTCTTCAGAGCAGGGGGTGCCTGGTTTAATGCTCGGGTTCTCCTATTGACTTCCATTGTGCGCGGGTGTTCTGTAGAGCACCAGAGCGTTGGGAAGTATTCTATTCGAGCATCAGAGCACACAAGCACTTTGGTGCTCGACCAACACTAGTCACCACGTGTTGCTGCTCTCCGGAGGGGATGATAAGGAGTGGTGCAACCTGATAGGAAATAAGTCCAGAGAGTCAGGGTCTGCAGTAGACCAGTGTGCTTCTTTACTAGAGGAACTCAAATGAAGCACTGAGCTTCTCCTGCCTCGGGCAGAAGAAGGTTTCATGCTGAGGAAAGGCTTGAGCTAGCTGTCCCTCTCTATCTCAGAAGACTGGTACCTCTGGTGGCCCAGAGTCTGTGGCTCAGTCATCTGGCTGGCCCTCTGGTCAAAGGGCTGGCGACCCAGCATCTGTGGCAGAGTATCCCCATCTCAGCGTCTTCTTCTGCGCAGTCTTTTCTGCTGAACACTGGTCTCTATCTGTCTGCAACGAGGGCCTCTGACTGCTCTCCTTATATACAGTTTCTAACTGAACTCAAACTTTTGAACTGAACTGAACTCGAGTGGAGAATCACAGCCTAAACAGAAACATTGTTGCAATTTCAGTCTGTCATAGACTTGTATAGAGTTTCTAAGCAAGTCTATGGGATTGACAGAAGTTTGTCCAGATATAAATACGTCTTCAGACATAAAAAACAGAGCAAGAGTGTCTGTTTTTTTTTATCTCCGAAACTTTTAATAATCCTTCATAGTAACTGTAGAAGATTTGTAACTTCTCATTGGATAGATAGAAAGTCCTAAAGTTTCTCCGTATTAAAAGCTGGATGTTTATTAACCCTTTTCAAAGTGTGATTCAGATATAGTGCAGTAAAGGTGCAAATAACCAGGATATATTAAAATAAACATATAAAATGCAGTTGAACAATATAAAACAATATAAGTGGACACAACCGCATAAATCTTAGTGCAAGTTAACCCTTCCAAGTGCACTAAAGTAGTGAGCTGATGGCTCTGCACAGTGGCAATAGGGGCAAATGTCCACAAACGTCTATAGTGCAAAGTACCCTTGCTCCTGGGGATCACAAGATCTGTCATTATTGCTGGCGGAAGCTACAGGCAGATGCACATTTCTCTGCAGTGGCCACTACAGGAGAAATGAGGCATTACATGGTGTCCATTCAAATAAATGGCTGTCCATGTAATATATGGGAGCCAATAATCTTTTCCTTAGTGGAGATTTATTTGCCTGTAGCTCATAAACCATTTTACCATTTGGAGGCGCAATGTGATGTTCCAGGACCCTCGTGCAAAACCTGTAACAGAGTCATCCACGTACCGTGCACCAATTATGTGGCAGATGGGCCTTAAACACCCCCTGGGACCCCTTCTGCTCAGCCTATAGCTACACATGGGAGAGGGATTGAGAATGTAGTGCCGAGGTCAGCAACCTCTGACTCTCCAGCTGTTGTGGAACTGCAGCTCCCAGCATGCAAATTTGTTATACAGTTCCTGGAACTGTAAAATAAGTGAATGGAGCGTGCTGGAAGTTGTAGTTCCACTAGACCTAGTGAGTTAGATGGCTTGATGCAGGTTTCTATATGATCTCAGACCACTGCATGGATTGCAACCCTTCCTCCTATCTACTAGGCACCTACACCACAGTTCATCCTGAGCCTCCTGGTTCTGCTTTGAGACTTAGGGAGAGTTCACATGACTGTTATTGTTTCTGTTCTTCTGATCCGTCAATAAATAAAGACAATGGATCCTGTGCATCAGTTATGCCCATTTGGCCTCTGTTTCAGCCATTTCCGTCCGAGATCCATTTTTTTAGACTTTTTTTCCCCATCTAAAAAAACGGACCTCAGACAGAAATGGTTCAAACGTATGCGCAGGATCTGCTTTTTTTTACACGATCCATTTTTTTCCTTTATTTTTCTGACGGATCAGAACAGAGCAGTAGGGTGGAGGGTGGCGGGGTGTAACTGACCCCATAGGGCACGCTGGGGTTTATAACAAGGGGCGGCTTTCACAGGCTCTGCTGACTGGCTCACTAAAGCAAACCTTTCCACGGCTGACTACGACGCTCTCATGGAGCTGCACGGACTGAATTTTAATGTCTCCTCTTTTAATTAGAGCAGGTAAACAAAGGCAAACAGCTTTTTGTGCACAAGAAGCGCATTTGTGCCGGAGCTGCAGAGTCTCGATGTGACCTGATTAAACTGCATACTATTATCATGGTCGGATTGAATACTCTCTTGGACGTGATTGACGCCCATATCATAGCTGTCCCGCAGTGCAGAAGGCGGTGTCATGTCACGTATGAGAAGAGAGTACAGACAGACTGCAATAGCATCCAACCAGCAATCACTTAAAGGGCATCTGTCAGCAGTTTTGCACCTATGACACCGGCTGACCTGTTACATGTGCGCTTGGCAGCTGAAGGCATCTGTGTTGGTCCCATGTTCATATGTGCCTGCATTGCTGAGAAAAATTATGCTTTAATATATACAAATGAACCTCTAGGAGCAACGGGGGAGTTACCATTACACCTAGAGGCTCTGCTCTCTCTGCGACTGTCGCGCCCCCTGCACCTTGATTGACAAGGCCAGGTGTGATGACGTTTCCCTGCCTGGTCCTGTCAATCAAAGTTCAGAGGGCGCCGCAGTTGCAGAGAGAGCAGAGCCTCTAGGTGTAATGGTAACGGCCCTGTTGCTCCTAGAGGTTAATTTGCATATAATAAAGCATGTCACGCACAAGCAGCACAGCAGCAGCAGGGTGGGGAACGGCGCTCTAGTTCGGCTGCCCACTGCCATGTGAGGAGTAGGAGTGGTGAAGCGGCCGCCGCTCAGGAGACTTGTGTAGCAGCAGTTGCGCTGCGGTTGCAGCTCGTCTTCCCGGCTCGTGGACCCCCCGCAGTGCATGGCCCATGTGCCCGCCCCGCTGCCCTGACAGCCACTCACTCCGCAGGCGCTGCCCCGTGCTCTGCATCTAAGCAGCAGCAGCAGCAGAAGAAGCATGGGGAGGAACTGGGCCATGACCGTGGTGGAGCAAAATGTCCTGCAGCAGAATTCCCAGAAGGTAGGAGCTGCCCCCGGTCCCTGCCTCCTCCCTCCCCACTGATACATTACTATGGGAACTTATGGGGATATCTATGGAGGGCACTGTTGTGGGGGAATCTGTGTAGGGCACTGTTATGGGGGGATCTATGGAGGGCACTGTTATGGGGGATCTGTGGAGGGCACTGTTATGGGGGGATCTATGGAGGGCACTGTTATGGGGGATCTGTGGAGGGCACTGTTATGGGGGATCTGTGGAGGGCACTGTTATGGGGGATCTGTGGAGGGCACTGTTATGGGGGATCTGTGGAGGGCATTTTTGGGGGATATCTGTGGATGACACTGTTATGGAGATATCTGTGGATGACACATATATAGCATAAGATGCTATATATGTGTCATCCACAGATATCCCCATAACAGTGTCATCCACAGACATCCCCATAACAGTGTCATCCACAGACATCCCCCATAAGTGCTCTCCACAGATCCCCCATAAGTGCCCTTCACAGATCCCCATAACAGTGCCCTTCACAGATCCCCCATAACAGTGTGTCATCCACAGATCTCCCATAACAGTGTCATTACAGGGGGTCAAGACTTTCAAAGATCTATTGGGGTCCCAGAGTCACTTCAATGACTTGTGGTCACCCATCCCTTGTGGTTATCAGAGCTGCAACGACAATGGGGCAATTGAGGCTGGCTCTGTCTATATGGCCCTATACTATGTGCATTTGCAGTCAGCAGTCATTTTCATGTCATGCCCAGCAGACACACACGGTTTTCCATATCTTTGCCACATTCACCTTCCCGTTTTGCTCAAACCTGACACTAAAACGACGATTCTGCTTCTCGTCCTTTCATTCCCCCAATACCCAAGACTAGCCGTCCTCAGGGGCCCCTGTCTGAGACAGTGCTGGACGTAGTTCTGACATGGAAAAAGTGTTTTACTTGTGACATAAAAATAGGACGGAGTTGTCCAGGATTGGAAAAACACGGCTGCTTCCATCCAAAAACAGCATCACCCTTGCCCATGGGTTGCAGATCGTACTGCAGATCACCTCCATTGGAGTCAACGGGGGCAGAGCTGCAATACAGCACACAACCCATGGACAGGGTTGGTGCTGTTTTTGGAAGGAAGCAGCCATGTTTTTCGAATCCTGGTGTGTTGTAAAAGTATTTTACATAATTAAGTACTGACTGGTTCTGTCCCCTTTAATTATTACATCGCCTTCTATATTCTTTGTAATGTAGTGAGTTATAGATAGTTAGACGTGTACAAACCCCTCATTGTGCAGAGGAGGCCACATGCCTGAGTGATTATCTCAGACATGTGTGTTGCACACTGGACATCCTTAGGAGAAGGGGCTGAAAGTTCTAAACCTTTTTGCACAAAGATTATTGGAACTCCTCTGAGAACATCACCCAGATAGGACGTTGTAAGGTCGCTGTCTCTCTCGTATAACCATGGGGTGTCGGCCTTGTGCTACGACATGGCGACAGGAGTCCTGGCCTTTGAGATGGAAGCTGTCATCGCCATCTCTGTGAGAAGGTTCTTCGCTACCTCTTGCATGAAGTTCTTTGTTTTGGTTTCACTTTGTCATCTCCTTTCCTTCTCCCAGCTGTCATCTATTTGCACTGATTGTCTCCCTTTATATTCCCTCCCATACGGCCCCACTTTGCGGTTTATACTACTTCCTGGATGGGTTGCTCACTGCTGGAGGCTGCTACTGCTGATTCCTCAGATAAGTCTGTTTCCTTTATTTGTGTTTCCTTGCTGGCTTGATTGTGGGTGACCCTGACTCCGTCCGTATTAAGTGCAGGGAGCCGGTGGTCGTGTCCCCTCACTATTATAGGGTTTTTGGGTGTCGGATAGTGTAGGGTACGTGGACATGCAATTGTCTAGCATGGGGATCTTTGCATGGGCATAGCAGTCAGGGAGATCTCTAGGGGTTTTATAGGGCTCACCCATATTCTTCTTAGTTTGGGATCAAGCCAGTAGGATGTTTATTTATAAGTTCCAGCTTTCTGCAACACCTTCCGTGACAGAAGCAAGTGATTGCTATTTACTTTTATTACTCTGTATGTGATTTGTCTGTTTTATAATTTCCATCACATTTAGAAAATATATTTATTCGCTTAGCCTGCTTAAGCCTATTTATTCTCAAATTGTCAAAACCCAGCTCTGCTACAGCTGAAGATAATTATACTGAGATGACTGTAATATAATGGACACTTAGCTCACCCATTATAGGATGGCAGGGGCCTCTTCTCTTCCTGCTCCTGCCTCTGCGGTGCCTTTAATACAGTCAGCTGGATTCAGTCGGGTCAGTGGAAGGCTTGTCAGCAAGTAGGTAGCTGAGGAGGCTGGAGGATAGGTCTGTGGTGTGGTGGAGGTTCTGAACCTGTCTGGATGGTTAGCACTGCCTCATGGAACTGAGTGTCTGTGATGTGATGGGTGGTTTGGGTTGCCCCAGGTCCATTATAATCCTCCTATAGAGTGTCATACGTTAAACAAAATCAGACTACTTTGGGGTCTCAGAGCTGAATTTCTATTTCTGATGTGAAAACACTAAATTTTCATGCTGCCACGACAAGGGGGAGCAGAGTGCAAAGAAATGATTACAGCTTCCATTTCAATGATAACTACATAAATTCCTATGTATTGAGCTCCCCCTAGTGGCGGCTTCAGGCTGATAGTTTTGTAATAGATGGGAATCTGGAGATTTTCCTGGAGAAATATGGAGGTGAGAATGAATTCCCTATTTCTATTTTGCTGACATCGAATTTGGATAAAATGGATGAGGCAGGGGTTGACTTTTTTACTGCAATTTTTTTTTTTTATTAAAATTCCATCCACTTAAAGTAGAAAATAATAAATAAATAAAAATAAATAAATAATAAAAATAAAACGTAAATACATTAGAAATCTGGGATGTTGCGCTTTGCATTCTGCATTTCCTGGGAGTGTTTGACGCACGCATAGTGGGAAACTGGGTGGAGCAGGGGGCCCCATACTACGTTTTGCTCTGGAGTCCAATGAGGTCTGTGTAGACCCCTGCCCCTATGGTTTTTAGAATTACACAGATTTCCTGTTGGCTCTCAGGCTGCAGGACCTGACCTCTCCCTCGGGTCCTTACTGCACCAGTGCCTGTGCAGAACACACTTTGCTGTATTAAAATCCTTGCTCAGGGAGAAATGTGAATGCAGCTTTGAATGTGACTAGAGTAAAGGACACACTATAACAATAGAATGAATCACGTCATCTTTATCACTGCACATGACGCAGGTGTAATTGGTACACAGTGTGTGCACGCTTCACATTCTGTTTTATAATGCACTGGGATAATTAGGTCATGAATTGCAGTAAAAAAGAAAACAAAACAGGAAGATAATAATTCTAATTCCCAGATTATTCTGCTGCACAAAAGAGGGCAGTATGACTCTGCTCCGAGTCTCGGCTCATGCCCGTAGACTTCTTTACGTAATACATTTAGAATGCAGTGAAGTGCCTTTAATCCGGCATCTAACCGGAATGATTCCTGGTAATCTGGAATCTCACAAGACTGTGGCCGCTTGATAATCCAGAACATTTGATAATCTGGCACCGATCAAGAAGTGACACCGTAGAGCTGTGTTCACATGGCGGATCCTTGAAGCTGAATGAGGGTTTGCAAGAGAATCCACGGCAGAAATCCCAGGCTGACCCCGGATATCTGCCGCAGATTTGCCGTTTGTCATACAGTGGGCGCGCACACCAATCGGCCCCATTCTAATCCGCGTGCTGCCATGGTTTCCGTGCAGAATCGGCTTCAGTAAGGGGCATCGCGGATTTTCCAGTGGGAGGTGTTTGGTGCAAAATACCTGTGGTGTGAACATCCCCCTAAAGGTGAATTGGCACGTACTATAAATTTTAAATCTTATGCAAAGGGAAAAATTCACGCCAAAATTTTGCAACAGATTTGCTTGTGGCATAAACTTTTTGATACGTGTGAATGCACCCCAATAAGAACAGATTCTAGAGGACAAATCCGGCTCTGCTACATATGAATATAGAAGAATCATTTATTCATACGCCACCTTCAGCATCCGCTCTGCAGAACAGGGGGGCACGCGGTTATTTTAATACAGATTGCATCCAATCTCTTGCTCGCTCTCATTGACTCGGGAGACATAACCTATCCTTCAGATGTCTTCCACCCCAAGATGGAAAGGAACAGATCCCCCGGATGATGTCCTGCTATCATTTCATATTCATTGCTTAAAGGTTTCTTGCAGCATAAAGAATTTCCTTTCCTCGGTCCAAGGACGCAGATTTATCTGCAGGGGGATTGGAGAAGGGTAAAGAGGTCATTTCCCGCTGCACAGCTCTCCTAATATCCTGAATGGCAAATACCTGCATTTAGGCCTCGTGCACACGACCGTTCAGTTTTTTTGCCGTCCGCAAACCGCGGGTCCGCAAAAAATGGAGGCCGCCCGTGTGCCTTACGCAATTTGCGGAACGGAATGGGAGGTCCATTGTAGACATGCCTATTCTTGTTCGCAAAACAGACAAGAATAGGACAGGCTATATTTTTTTTGCGGGGCCTTGGAACGGAGCAACGGATGCGGACAGGACACGGAGCATCTTTTGCGGCCCCATTGAAGTGAATAGTTCTATCTATCTATCTATCTCTCATATCAAATCAGCTTCATTGGCAGGGTGGGGGTATAGGAGTCCATGGTATATCAGGCTCCTCTCAGTCTATGGCAGGCAGTAATATATTGTGCTGCTGTGGCCGCTGTGTTCTCCTCTCCCCCAGCGGTATGGAGAGTCTCTCTTCCTCCTCCATGGAGGTGAAGTCTGGGCAGAGATCAGACAGTCTCCTGAAGTCAGTCTCGCTCACTGCTGAGTATTTGGGGCACCGCAGCAGGAAATGAGCCTCATCCTCCACGGCCTCCTGGTCGCACTGCTGGCACAGTCTGCTCTCCCCGGGCACGTACCTCTGTCGGTGACGCCCGGATTCAATGAGCCGGCTGTGGGCGCTCAGTCTGTACCGGCTCAGGGTCTGTCAGTCTTATCTTAGATATCTATCTATCTCATATCTCTATCAATTTAATCACTATAACTGCTGTGTCTGTGGTGGATGTGGATGCATCTCATGATAATATGATTACAGTCGGAGTTGCCCTTTATGCTCCTTCCCTCGGGCCTCTGTGAGCTCTTCCTTACAATAGGTTTTCTTGTTGCTTTCTGGGGCTGATCCTTCACAATACGTTCATTCAGATACATTAGCAACATGAAGCAGCGGCCATGCGATCAGCTTGCATTCTGTCCTTGGATACTTTGTATCTGCATCTGAAGACAATTGGATACCTAAGTCTCCTAATAAGATGCATTTCAGCAGCTGACGCGCCAGCTAGTGCTGGGAATCTGCTCTCCCCCTCCATGGACAGATATTTATATTAATAGGATGGAAATATCTATCTGTAATGGCATATGGTGCACACTCCATTGAAGCTGCTCTATGGTGGGGGCCTCGTCTCCACCTTCTTGACACCTGTAAAGCTGCCGTCAAGGCAATGACAATCCCGGTCCGACATTGGAATGGTTCACCCTATGAATATTAGCCGCTTTTGCACTGAACTCAATGGCCCGTTCACTTCTATTACAAGTAGAAAATGGGAAATCATTAGGGATCTCATCACGCGCTCCCCCCATAAGACATATTTTATACACTGGCGGAGCAGGAAAAAAATGATGATATATCAGATATTAACGCCGTCTTCCCGGCTGCCGTCAGGTTTGGCCATCAAACGCTTCACATTTACAATTTAATATTTTTAGCTTCTAACAGCTGGTATCATGTCACTTTTATGTGGCTATAAAAACAGAGGCTAACCAGATGATATAACAGGTTCACTTACTTCCAAGAACGTCATTTATATGGCAGTATAGAAGTTGATACCTGAGCCTCAGGGCCCGGGTCTATTCACCTTCTTCATGGGGTTATTAGTAGAGAAGAGTGTTGCTGTGCTCGGCAGAGGAAGCTCCATAAAGCACTTTTTCCCTTGACATTACAATAGGGAAGTCTACAGATCTTGTACAATAGTCTCCAACCTACCAATCTTCAGCCTCTGTAAAACTACAACTCCTTGCAGACCACCTATGTTGAGAGACATCATGTTTCATTTTTCATACTGGTCTACAGGGGAGAAGAGAGATCCTAATTCTTTATACAAATTTAGCATGGCCCCACCCCTGACTTCCCAGGCTGATAGCCCCGCCCATGAGTTTCCAGGCTTATGTACCCACCCTAACTTCTAAGCACACTTTCAGTCTAAATTGAGTTTCATTGCAATGTTTGCACTCAATTTCAATGATCATTTACTTTCTTTAGTGTAGAGATTTGGGCTGCTGTATGCACGGTCCACCCCTGAGTTTCCAGCCTGATAACCCCACCCCTGAGTTTCCAGGCTGATAGCCCCACCACTGAGTTTCCAGGTTGATAGCCCCACCCCTGAGTTTCCAGGCTGATAGCCCAACCACTGAGTTTCCAGGCTGATAGCCCCACCCCTGAGTTTCCAGGCTGATAGCCCCACCCCTGAGTTTCCAGGCTGATAGCCCCACCCCTGAGTTTCCAGGCTGATAGCCCCACCCCTGAGTTTCCAGGCTGATAGCCCCACCCCTGAGTTTCCAGGCTGATAGCCCCACCACTGAGTTTCCAGGCTGATAGCCCCACCCCTGAGTTTCCAGGCTGATAGCCCCACCACTGAGTTTCCAGGCTGATAGCCCCTCCTCTAAGTTTCCAGGCTGATAGCCCCACCACTGAGTTTCCAGGCTGATAGCCCCACCACTAAGTTTCCAGGCTGATAGCCCCACCACTGAGTTTCCAGGCTGATAGCCCCACCCCTGAGTTTCCAGGCTGATAGCCCCACCACTGAGTTTCCAGGCTGATAGCCCCACCACTGAGTTTCCAGGCTGATAGCCCCTCCACTGAGTTTCCAGGCTGATAGCCCCACCCCTGAGTTTCCAGGCTGATAGCCCCACCACTGAGTTTCCAGGCTGATAGCCCCACCACTGAGTTTCCAGGCTGATAGCCCCTCCACTGAGTTTCCAGGCTGATAGCCCCACCCCTGAGTTTCCAGGCTGATAGCCCCACCACTGAGTTTCCAGGCTGATAGCCCCACCACTGAGTTTCCAGGCTGATAGCCCCACCACTGAGTTTCCAGGCTGATAGCCCCACCACTGAGTTTCCAGGCTGATAGTCCCACCACTGAGTTTCCAGACATATCCTCAACTCAAACAGACAAAAGTGAGTTGAATTGCAGTGCTTGCACTCAATTCCAATGACCCATATATTTTCTTCCTAGGTGTTTGGGGCTCTGTTGTCCTGATGTAGAACCTCAAATTCCTGCATAGACAAAGTTACATTCCAAAATGCTGGATCCCTGCAGAAACTACTAAAGGGATATGCATACTTCTCATACATTGAACTCTACAAAACCACCAAAAAGTCATATGGCTGCAACTTAGCACTTGTGGGTATAGGTGTCCCCTGTAAAGTTCAAATTTGAATTTTAACTAGCCTAGTGGTGATTTTGGGTGATGGGTGTCTCAGCCATAGTCCCTCACTTTGCAGCAGGGCCTGAAATGCAGGATTTTGCTGATCACCCTTCTATCTTATCTCTCACTTATTTTCTTGAGGCAGGATTAAGTTAATCTCTCTGGAGAATCTTTGGAAGGAGCAGGAGTTCTGCAGTGTGCTTCCTCTCCCTTCTCTAGCTACTCTCGAACTCCCCCTCCTGGGGGACCCCTGTTCCCTGTTCCTACCAACCTTTGCCATCCACTCCTCCTCTTACTGGAAGAAATGGCCAATACATAAAATACATGATATACAACTGTTTACAACACATTTGCAGACACCCCAGGCCTGGTGTACTGCACATGCTCTCATAGAACTTGTGTTCCTCATGACCCCAATTCCCTTAGCATTGGCCCGGGTGAAAGGCACTCATGTAAGAGAACCCTAATACAGGCACTGCCGTCTCCCGAGTCATGGCTGTTTGTAATTGTTTACTTGGTAACATCTAACACGACAGCGCGAAAGCTCCGAATTCAAGACATACCATCTGTTTAACAATGTTGTGCGGTCTGATTTCCTGCCAACTTCTCTGAATGTTTCCTTTCATTTGATCCAGTGTCACAGTGTGTCTTCCGTACACCTATTTACAATCTGCTCTTTGAAGGAATATGTCAGTTCTTTATTTATGTCTCTGCCCGGAGGTCTGTGGGTTCATCAATGGAAATTTTTTTCGTCCATAACGTGGGAGCGCCTTCTGACTGGGACAATGTAAACGGGGGTGACCTCTGATGTGATAGTTAGTGATGGACGAACATTGGCCGGGACGTTTCGCGAACATTTCGCATTAAATGTTCGCGAACCACGCGTTCGCGGCGTGCCCCGTTGACTTTAATGGAAGGCGAACCTGAAAAACCTTCAGCAATAAGGAAAGGACCGGCACTCACGTAAAGTAGCTTTTAAGATGCTTGATATATTTGTCACATACAAGTGACGCGTTTCGTGCCTTCGTCAGACTGCATGCATATACAAAATAACTACTTGTTTAAATAGACCGCCAAGATACAAAGGAACTGACGTCATATGAAAAACACCGCCCCCAAGAGCAGAAAATACATAAAGAGAAATAGCAAAACTTATCATAATGATAAAGTCCATATAATGCGTTTTAGAGTTGCCAAATGTTTTACATACAATGCGTTTAACTCTTTGGTATTGGGAATAGGTCCCTCATTGAATTTGCTCCTTACCTCACCTCACCTCAGTTTACTCTGCATTGTGATGCCTATAGAAAAAAATGTGGTTGATGCTGCACAGGAAAGTAGATCGCAAAAAAAGCCGCACGTTCCATTGGTAGTCAAATATCATCCAGGCCGGGAAGAATAAAGTTACGTTAAAACCAAGCACACCATTGTTTTTCGTGTGAAATTCCCAATAAGTTTGATGTGTCACATGACCCTCTTCCTATTGAATAAACAAAAGTTGGATTCAAAATGGCCGACTTCAAAATGGCCGCCATGGTCACCACCCATCTTGAAAAGTTTCCCCCCTCACATATACTAATGTGCCACAAACAGGAAGTTAATATCACCAACCATTCCCATTTTATTAAGGTGTATCCATATAAATGGCCCACCCTGTAGTTATTTTGTATATGCATGCAGTCGCTGTGGGTGGAAATTCCTCTGCCAGCGCCCGCAACAGCAGCATCTCTCGCAGCAAGGCCTGGAAATTCTGCATTCTGTCAGCCCTCTGTGATGCTGGTAACATGTCCGCCATTTTGTGTTTGTACTGGGGGTCTAAGTACATTGCCACCCAGTACTGATCCTTGCCCTTTATGCATTTTATACGGGGGTCCCTCTTTAAACACTGGAGCATGAAAGCCCTCATTTGCACTAAATTGGAAGTGGTGGAGTGGCCTGGCTCCTGCTCATAATCCAGGAGAATGTCTCGGTCTCCTCCCCCCAGCCACGGACAATACCAAGGATCTCCGAAAATTTGTGGGTTCTGGCGGTGTTGCTCCCACTGGGCTCGGTGATGGGAGGCCAGGTGCCTTCTTAAGGCGGTCGTCCCTAGGTGAGTGTTGGGCTTACCGCGACTTATGCGTTGACAGCACAGGCTGCAGATGGCAACACTATTGTCAGCAGCTGACACGTTAAAAAAAGCCCACACTGCGGAGCCATGTGCCGGCGTCCTGGGAGCGCAAGATGTGACCGTACATGGTGGATGGCTCGCTCCAGATACATTTGCAGTCTGCTTTTTGCCTCCTGTGCACTGCGAGCTCTACCTGCTTCTCCTCCCTATCTGCTGCTCAGTCTCTCCCTCTGAACTCCCCTCCTCTTCCTATCTTGTGGGCACCCACGTGACGTCCATCGACACTTCATCATCGTCACCTTCACCACCACTGACATTTGAGATCTCGGAGTAGGCAGCAACAGCGGGGACCACCCTCCTTGGGCTGATCTGGGTACTGTCGTCAGACCGCTGGGTGGCGGCCGTTGCTACCTCCTCTTCCTCATTCGATGCCAAGAATGGCTGCACATCGGTAAGGTCTGGGAATGGATGGGAAAATAATTCCTCTGACTCAAGTGGAGGGGATATGGTGGTGGTGGTGTCTTTGGGGGTGTACACAGACAGCAGAGAGTGAGAAGGGTGCAGATACAGAGGATGAGGAGGATGCAGAAGCGGAAGGCTGAGTGAGCCACTCAACCAACTCTGATGCGTCCTTTGAAGTAATCGCACGCACCTTTTCCAACTTCCCACTTAGGCTCCGGCTTGGTGCACCTGCCTGACCCCTACCATCCCTGCCTCATCAGTATTTTGTGGAAGTAGGTATCTCGCAGGCCTCAATCAATATTTGGTGGAAGCAGGTATATCACACCCCTCAATCAGTTGTTTTTGGGGCAACAGGTATATCACACCCGTTGCAAATAGTTGTTCCAATAGCTCTTGTCCCTCTATATAGTTGCAGTATCGCAGCAGAACCGCACACAACTGCTGCACAATAAAAATACACATCACTTATCCTGTACTGATCCTGAGTTACATCCTGTATTATACTCCAGAGCTGCACTCACTATTCTGCTGGTACAGTCATTGGCCCAGATTCAGGTAGATTTGCCCATTACTTACACCTCAGCCGCTCAGCTGAATTTCTCTGCGCTGGAGCAATTTTGCCAAATTGCCACCTGATTCAGGAATCGTTTGTTCATTTAATTTGCTCCTGTTTAAGGCAAAGCTGAGGGCGCAAGGCCGTGCAAGTCAAAGTGGGTGTGCCCCTATGTAAATGAGGAATTTTCGGCTCAGCAGAGGTTTGCTAGCATAATTTCAGGGCAAATCCTGCTCAGCTGCTTGCACTGAGCAAATAAATAGGAGCAGACTTGCGCAGGTTCTTTGCTGAATTTCATCCTGCTTTGCTGAAGTCAATGGGTCCGCGAAAAAAAACAGAAAACGGAACAACGGCCGCGGATGTACACAACGGTCGTGTGCATGAGGCCTCAGTCATCTGAAAAAGGTTGTAGCGCCCTCTGTAAATCCTCTCCCGTGCCATCCTACGAGTCGGCTCAGTCAATAGAATATCAAGAACCATAGCTGCCCCTGGCATGTTGGTGCACAGATGTGAGGTCCCGAAAATGTGGGTGCTCTGCTTGTTCAGATCGTCTGTCTAGGTGCTGCTGAAGTTGCGCGCTCCTTCAGATGACATTTGGCCATCTTTTGCTAACTTGCCCCTGCTTTTAACAGGAGCAAGTTTGACCAGGGAAAAAAGCTTGCACGCTTCCAGCGCAAGATGCGCATCACACGCGCATGTTTCTGAATCATCGGCAGTACCTAATTTGCATATTCGCTGAGGGAATTCCATGAAGGCGCAACTTACACCCCGCGCAAAATTGCGCAGGAACAGCTAGGCTGCGTGCACGGGAAAATGGCCGCATTTCAGGCTTAACTGGTTTACAGAATCAGCCGCAAATTTGCATAGGAGCAAATCAGTACTTGCGCGGCGCAAATCACACTTGTTCCCGCGCAAGTGCTTCTTGAATCTGGGCCATTGTGTACATACATTACTTATCCTGTACTGATCCTGAGTTACATCCTGTATTATACTCCAGAGCTGCACTCACTATTCTGCTGGTGCAGTCACTGTGTACATACATTACTTATCCTGTACTGATCCGGAGTTACATCCTGTATTATACTCCAGAGCTGCACTCACTATTCTGCTGGTGCAGTCACTGTGTACATACATTACTTCTCCTGTACTGATCCCGAGTTACATCCTGCATTATACTCCAGAGCTGCACTCACTATTCTGCTGGTGCAGTCACTGTGTACATACATTACATTACTTATCCTATACTGATCCTGAGTTACATCCTGTATTATACTCCAGAGCTGCACTCACTATTCTGCTGGTGCAGTCACTGTGTAAATACATTACTTATCCTGTACTGATCCTGAGTTACATCCTGTATTATACTCCAGAGCTGCACTCACTATTCTGCTGGTGCAGTCACTGTGTACATACATTACTTATCCTGTACTGATCCGGAGTTACATCCTGTATTATACTCCAGAGCTGCACTCACTATTCTGCTGGTGCAGTCACTGTGTACATACATTACTTCTCCTGTACTGATCCCGAGTTACATCCTGCATTATACTCCAGAGCTGCACTCACTATTCTGCTGGTGCAGTCACTGTGTACATACATTACATTACTTATCCTATACTGATCCTGAGTTACATCCTGTATTATACTCCAGAGCTGCACTCACTATTCTGCTGGTGCAGTCACTGTGTACATACATTACTTATCCTGGACTGATCCTGAGTTACATCCTGCATTATACTCCAGAGCTGCACTCACTATTCTGCTGGTGCAGTCACTGTGTACATACATTACATTACTTATCCTGCACTGATCCTCGGTTACATCTGTTACAGTTTCATACACAATTCCATGGGCTGCAGAGCTGAGGTCTTCCAACATTCCCTGCTTGTTCAGTGTATTCACTTAGGCTACATGCACACGATCGTATGTGTGTTTTGTGGTCCGCAAATTGCGGATCCGCCCAAAAAAAACAGATGACATCCTTGCGCCATCCGTTTTTTTTTGCGGATCCATTGTAACAATGCCTAAAACTGACAGGAATAGGACATGTTCTATTTTTTTTTTGCGGGGCTGCAGAACGGACATACGAATGCGGACAGCACACGATGTGCTGTCCGCTTTTTTTGCGGACCCGTTGAAATGAATGGGTTTGCATCCTATCTGCAAAAAAAACGGAACGGAACAGACACGGAAAAAAAATACGTTTGTGTGCATGAGGCCTTAGTCTGCTCAAGATGCACATTCTAGGACCTTACTGTACCTAACTGTCTGGATGCCTTATAGAAGCTTTGGGGTGTGTCCATCAACAAGCTTGCTGACCGTTTCCAAAATCATCCAGCAACGTTATGAATTCCGCTCTGGACTAAAAACTAATTTAGAAAACATCTATGGTCTTCCCTGATGACACCTATCTGTAGCTGCCCTGCAGCCTTCTTGGTGGTGCCTCCTCTCCTCATCTTCCTCCCCATAGACAGAATGGTTTTCTATAGTAAAGTTTAAATTGACATAAACTGTAGACGTGTTCCTCCTTCCTCCCCCTAGATGTTTATTATGTAAACTTCAGAGCTGCGCTCCTTGTACAGTGGGAACAAGCCAGTAACCTTTCATTTCTTTTTCCTTCTCCTGCTGAACATGCAGATGACTTTTAACATTTACGACATTGTAGAATGATTTAAGGGGCTTATTGTAGATTTACTAACCTTTACTTTTCGGCAGTTAACACCTCCAGACGTCTCCCCAGACACTGTGCCTTTAATGGAGACTGGTGCTACCCGCCTGTGCGTGATATTTAGTTATGTCATTAAATACTCATTCACATTGGATAAACAGTACACAGGAGTGGTGCTGTGGGACAGGATTTATTTTCCTTTTTCTTCAAAGTCATTTTCCGGGTGGCACAGTGTTACAGATACTGCTATAATCTCCAGCCAGAAGCGGGGGCATGTCCTCATCTTGGACGTCTCCATAAGTGATTGGCGCAGTGGTGCAGCTATAGGGCTTGCTATGGTAACTTGACCACAAAAGCCCCTTACTAAAGAGTCCAGCGGTCTTCCACCTCCTCCTAATACAAGGTGTCATGGCGTGGGCATGTATGGCTGCCAATGGAACTGCTCATTATCCTAAGCATACCACCTCATCAGTGAAGCATGGTGGTGGTAGTGTCATGGCGTGGGCATGTATGGCTGCCAATGGAACTGCTCATGATCCTAAGCATACCACCTCATCAGTGAAGCATGGTGGTGGTAGTGTCATGGCGTGGGCCTGTATGGCTGCCAATGGAACTGCTCATGATCCTAAGCATACCACCTCATCAGTGAAGCATGGTGGTGGTAGTGTCATGGCGTGGGCCTGTATGGCTGCCAATGGAACTGCTCATGATCCTAAGCATACCACCTCATCAGTGAAGCATGGTGGTGGCAGTGTCATGGTGTGGGCATGTATGGCTGCCAATGGAACTGCTCATGATCCTAAGCATACCACCTCATCAGTGAAGCATGGTGGTGGTAGTGTCATGGCGTGGGCATGTATGGCTGCCAGTGGAACTGGTTCTCTTGTATCTATTGATGATGTGACTGCTGACAAAAGTCAGTGTTTCGGGCAATATTATCTGCTCATATTCAGCCAAATGCTTCAGAACTCATTGGACGGCGCTTCACAGTGCAGATGGACAATGACCCAAAGCATACTGCAAAAGCAACCAAAGAGTTTTTTAAGGGAAAGAAGTGGAATGTTATGCAATGACCAAGTCAATCACCGGACCTGAATCCGATTGAGCATTTCACTTGCTGAAGACAAAATTGAATGGAAAATGCCCCAAGAACAAGCAGGAACTGAAGACAGTTGCAGTAGAGGCCTGGCAGAGCATCACCAGGGATGAAACCCAGCGTCTGGTGATGTCTATGCGTTCCAGACTTCAGGCTGTAATTGACTGCATAACAAAATAATAGCAAAGACAGGTGCACTCTGCAGTCTTACTAAACCCTCAAACTGATTTTAAAATTTAGAGATTAGCCAACATGTCCTACGGTGTAGGACATCTCTGAGCCTGAGCACCGTGCCAAGGTTTCTCAAGTAGCTCGGGACCTAACACTCACCTACCTGTGCCATGTGGGCAATACCAGGAGCCAGTGGGAAAATTACAGGAGCATGAGGCCGACTCACAGACAACTCACCAGTTACCTCCAGCATGTAACCATGCTAGCAATGGGAGGAGGGAGGAGTCTGCGAGTCCCACTCAATACTGGCTGATAAGGCCCAGGCCTCACAGGTGCACCTAAATGTAGCCTGTAGATGGAAAGCAGGCACATTTAAATTGGAGTTTATACACCTCCAGGAATCTATATATATACAAACTGAAAAGAATGACATGGTATTAAACAGGCAGGAAGTGCTCAAACCCACATGCAGTTGTGCATATATATACAGGGGAGCAAACATGGCACAGGTAGGTGAGTGTTAGGTCCCGAGCTACTTGAGAAACCTTGGCGCGGTGCTCGGGCTCAGACATGTCCTACACCGTAGGACATGTTGGCTAAACTCTCAATCTTAAAATCAGTTTGAGGGTTTAGTGAGACTGCAGAGTGCACCTGTCCTTGCTATTATTTTGTTATATTGATTATTACATCCACATAATTGCTATCTTGTGTAGGATGTCTATTGTGGTACTTGTGGTCCGCTGTGGGCATCCTCCACTGTATGCATTTTTGCTGGGGATCGTCATTAGCAACGGGCCACAAGTGCAGGATTTGCTCCCCTGTATATATGCACAACTGCATGTGGGTCTGAGCACTTCCTGCCTGTTTAATACCACGCCATGCTTTTCAGGCTGTCATTGACTGCAAAGGATTTGCAACCAAGTATTAAAAAGTGAAAGTTTGATTTATGATGATTATTCTGTCCCATTACTTTTGGTCCCTTAACAAGTAGGAGGCACATATGCAAACTGTTGTAATTCCTGCACCGTTCACCTGATTTGGATGTAAATACCCTCAAATTACAGCTGACAGTCTGCAGGTAAAGCACATCTTGTTCTTTTCATTTCAAATCCATTGTGGTGGTGTATAGAGCCAAAAATGTCAGAATTGTTCCGATGTCCCAATATTTACGGACCTGACTGTATTCTGGGGCCATTATGGTGGGCATTATAGACACTAGAGGCACTACAGGGGGCCACAAAGAAGGGCAGTATTGCTGTGCGGTCTGGGGGCATTGTATATACATGGGCACTATGGAGGGCATTATATCTACATAATTCACTGTGTGTGGGGCATTATATATATTCATTATATATATTCTGGGGCCACTGGTTGGCATTATAGACACTGGAGGCACTACAGGGGGTCATTATAGATACTGGGGGAAATATGGTGGGCATTATTCATACTGGAGGCACTACAGGGGGCCATTATAGATACTGTGGGCACTATAGGGGATCGTTATAGATACTGGGGCCCCTAAAGGGAGCTGTTATAGATACTTGGGGCATTACAGGGGGCCATTATAGATACTGGGGGAATTATGACAGGCATTATTTATACTGGGGGCACTGTGGGAGGGCATAATATATACTGAGGGCTCTGCAGGCATTGGGGTCTAAAAAAAAAAGCCATTTAATCAGTTTTTAACAGCCGTTAACAAATGGATACAAAATGGACGTTAAAACTGAATAGACAGACAGAAGATGGATGCAGACACGGACGCAAAATAGCCATGAAAAACTGACAGTGTATCCGTTTTTAAAAGCCTTTTTTTTGGCTTTTAATGTGTGAATGTACCTTAACCTCTTAGGTTACAGCCTATAGTTTAAACCAGAGCTGCATTCACAATTCTGCAGTCTGCAAAGCCAAACTCTCCCAGCATTCCCTGCTTTGATGGTTTGCACTGTGCCTAACCGTCCGTCTGCATTTTGGGAGATCAGCTAAGCTGTTGGCGTAGTGTCTGAAGACATCCTTGCTGACTGACTCCAATACCCTAACAAAGTTGTGAATTTGGCTCTGGAGTATAACACAGGGTAAGGGCTCATGCACACGACCCGCATACGGCATCGGCCGTGTGCATCCCGCATCGCGGACCCATTCACTGCAATGGGTCCGCAATCCGGGAGCAATGGAACGGAGGCATGGAACGGAAGCCCACGGAAGCACTACGGAGTGCTTCCGTGGGTTTTCTGGCCGTGCTTCCGCACCACAAAAAAAACTTTTTTGCGGTGCGGACAGATCACGAACACATTGAAGTTGAATGGGTCTGGATCTGTCTGCGGCCGCCGCACGGAAGGGCCAGCACGCAATCGTGTGCATGAGCCCTAAGTCATCGGAAATATTTTCAATACTGCCTAAGCTGTGAAGTTAATCTGAACCGGGACTTACCCAGAGGTCCGTCTCTCCGACACGTATGCCCGTATTCGCTTGTCACATATCATCCCTACTGTTTCTGGAATTAGAATACAGGCTTAAAATTAAAGAAGAATAATTAAAGATTTGGGAGGCGAGGGGTTAATCGGCAGATGTGTCTCGGATAGGACAGAACCCATTCTCACACAGCAGAGGCCAAATTGTTTGCGCTTCTGATGGCGAAATCTCCAAAGACACTTTGCCAAGTAGCAGAAAGCTGCGTGCGAGGATTTCTCTGGAAGCCGGAGGGATTAACATGTCTTATGTCAGCGCCTCCCGACTATTCCAGAGATGTAAAGCCCTGTAAATGACACCATCTCATATGTATGCAGGGAGCCCACGCTGCGTCTCGCTGGAGTCACTTACAATAACTTGTCAATTGCATTTAACCACTGCTGGGACAGAAGCGATTTACAGGGCAGCGCAGGGCATGGCGGATCTCCGGGGACGCCTGTTAAATACTCAACTCATCTCATTTAAATGGTCAAAGGATATTGCTTTACCGTGCGAGGGGAATGACAATACACCCCCCACCCCCCCTCCAAGGGATCACACGTATCGTGCCATAGACCCATAGCTGAGGATGCACAGATCAAAGCAGGCGGTTATACAGAATGCATAAAATAGAGGACATAGCCTGGGCCCCACCGCTACAGCACAGCTCCCTTTAGCCCCTTTGCATGCTGTGCCGTATGCAGCGAGCCCCCGAGGAGCCGGAGTAGAGGATGGGAGTGGTAGTGGCCCTGATGATGATGTGTCGCGTTGTACTCCCTCAATCTGTCACTCTCCGGGGTCGGTGCAGTGAAGGAGGGGCATCCTATGTTCCCTCGGGGCACTCCCTGTAGTTATGAGCTCCTGCCTGATGGTAGTTTGGGGGGTGCCCTTAATGTTGAATGTCCGTGTGGGTTCAAGGCAGGGCTTGAAATGGTGCAATGGGCAGCGTGTGCTGTTAGGAGAGTCAGTAACCAGGCCATATTGACTGTGCACCAACTAGGAGTGGTAGTACATCCAGGAATTACCAAGCATAAGCTAAGCAAGTAGTTTACAGCAATGGCCCTCTGATTACTTTTTTCGATTTCTACTCTCTCCAGCACTGGGATCTTTAGCTAGCAATTGTAATCCATCACAATGTCTGCCATCCGTACGGCGGTGTGTGGTTCCAATAATAATATGATTGGTCAAATTGTACCTGCAGTCTGCAGGGTGTCTGAACTCGTTATCCCTCCACTGCATCATTGCCTGAGAATGCTGTATGCTGATCACCTTGTTGACTAAAATGTTGTAGCTTTGGAATCCACTAATCGGGGGTGCATAGTGTGTCTTCACTTATTTCCCCGATGCAGCAGCAAAGTCTGTAATGTTCTATGCTGGTTACTTTTATGACTCTCATGTTGTAGCCATGAGAATTTTCCAATTCTTCTCGCTCTCTCTCTGTGATGGTAGTGGAGGACACACGGGGATCTGTTAGTCTCCGGAAGCATTGAAAAAGAATGCCTGAGAAGAGGAGCACATACTGTTTCTCCTGATTCAGGCCCCTCCTTACACTCCTACTCCTAGAACAACTGGAAGCTTCTCCTGGAACTACAAACCGGATTCCAAAAAAGTTGGGACACTAAACAAATTGTGAATAAAAACTGAATGCAATGATGTGGAGATGGCAAATGTCAATATTTTATTTGTAATAGAACGTAGATGACAGATCAAACGTTTAATCCGAGTAAATGTATCATTTTAAAGGAAAAATACGTTGATTCCAATTTTCACGGTGTCAACAAATCCCCCAAAAGTTGGGACAAGTAGCAATAAGAGGCTGGAAAAAGTAAATTTGAGAATAACGAAGAGCTGGAAGACCAATTAACACTAATTAGGTCAATTGGCAACATGATTGGGTATAAAAAGAGCTTCTCAGAGTGGCCGTGTCTCTCAGAAGCCAAGATGGGTAGAGGATCACCAATTCCCACAATGTTGCGCAGAAAGATAGTGGAGCAATATCAGAAAGGTGTTACCCAGCGAAAAATTGCAAAGACTTTGCATCTATCATCATCAACTGTACATAACATCATCCGAAGATTCAGAGAATCTGGAACAATCTCTGTGCGTAAGGGTCAAGGCCGTAAAACCATACTGGATGCCCGTGATCTCCGGGCCCTTAAACGACACTGGACCACAAACAGGAATGCTACTGTAAAGGAAATCACAGAATGGGCTCAGGAATACTTCCAGAAACCATTGTCGGTGAACACAATCCACCGGGCCATCCGCCGTTGCCAGCTGAAACTCTACAGTGCAAAGAAGAAGCCATTTCTAAGCAAGATCCACAAGCTCAGGCGTTTTCACTGGGCCAGGGATCATTTAAAATGGAGTGTGGCAAAATGGAAGACTGTTCTGTGGTCAGACGAGTCACGATTCGAAGTTCTTTTTGGAAATCTGGGACGCCATGTCATCCGGACCAAAGAGGACAAGGACAACCCAAGTTGTTCTCAACGCTCAGTTCAGAAGCCTGCATCTCTGATGGTATGGGGTTGCATGAGTGCGTGTGGCATGGGCAGCTTGCATGTCTGGAAAGGCACCATCAATGCAGAAAAATAGATTCAGGTTCTAGAACAACATCTGCTCCCATCCAGACGTCATCTCTTTCAGGGAAGACCCTGCATTTTTCAACAAGATAATGCCAGACCACATTCTGCATCAATCACAACATCATGGCTGCGTAGGAGAAGGATCCGGGTACTGAAATGGCCAGTCTGCAGTCCAGATCTTTCACCTATAGAGAACATTTGGCGCCTCATAAAGAGGAAGGTGCAACAAAGAAGGCCCAAGACGATTGGACAGTTAGAGGCCTGTATTAGACAAGAATGGGAGAGCATTCCTATTTCTAAACTGGAGAAACTGGTCTCCTCGGTCCCCAGACGTCTGTTGAGTGTTGTAAGAAGAAGGGGAGATGCCACACAGTGGTGAAAATGGCCTTGTCCCAACTTTTTTGGGATTTGTTGACACCATGAAATTCTGATTCAACATATTTTTCCCTTAAAATGGTAAATTTTCTCAGTTTAAACTTTTGTTCCGTGATTTATGTTCTATTCTGAATAAAATATTAGAAGTTGGCACCTCCACATCATTGCATTCAGTTTTTATTCACGATTTGTATAGTGTCCCAACTTTTTTGGAATCCGGTTTGTAGGTGGAGGGGCCAGCCCACACCCTAGTCTGCCTCTGCAGCCAATGACGGTTCTCAGGATTGAAGTGTCCCCAAGCAGCCAGTAAAGGGAGCTGGAATTGAGCGTAAAGGGGCAGGTAAGTATGTTTTTTTTGTTGTTCGGTTGAAATTTAAAACTGTAAAGCTGGACAACCCCTTTTAGTGGTTAAAATGAGGGTAAAGTCATTGCTGTGATGGGAAAGTTGCAGATATTGGCTAGTAACATAGTGGTCACATATTTCGGGAAATGTAGCATTGTCTGGCGACTATTCAAAAGAATGTAGTAGGTGTCGGGGCACTACCCCTTTAAATGGGTGGTTTATAGTATAAACAGGTTTAGTGAAAACCCTCTTCATCCCATATTAAAAATACTATTTTTTATACTTGCCGTACATAAAAATTTAAATTGTGCTCCGATTCTTTTACTAGCCACTGGGTTTAGATTGACACGTGACCATCCCTGCCATGCAATTTCATTATGGAGGGCGCATTACCATGTCTAAATCTGAATACTGGCGCAATGGGCGACACAGAAGAGCAGAATTTTAAGGTTATTTATAGCAGAAAATGTTTCCATATAGCAGAACGCATTTTTTGCTCCATTCACCTCCAAAGCTGCATTCGCAATAGTCCTGTTTCCCTATCTCCAGACTGAAATGAATTTTGGGAGACTGCCAAGTTACTCTTCTCTCGCAGGTCTTCGAGGGAGGATTGGCACCGCAATTCTGGGCGCGCCATGACTCCTAGGCGCAAATTCCCTCTATTTTAGTGTAGTGATCAGCAGGGGGTGAGGCTTATTTAAAGGGATTGCTGCAAAGGCAGCCTGTGGGACTGATTCTGCTGCAGCAAGCTGCCTCCCAGCCGCAGGCGAAACGGCTTAACCCTTTTTTCTTGTAGGAATCCATCTATTTGCAGGAGATAGGGGCACATATAGAAGACTCATCCTCAGGAGTGGGATTCCAGGTTCCCTACTCAACGGCGGACACGCGGCGTCACGACACATTTTACATATACATACACCATATACATGGTACACATACAGAAATACGCCACAAATACACTGCACACACATACCACACAACTAAGTAGCTAAACTATCAGCGGCGGGCGAAGCAAAGGAAGAGAACATCTCCAGCTGCCCTGCCACCGCCAGAGCACCGGATCGGGACTTAGCTGGTAACACTGTTCTCCAATCCAGATGTAATTTTAACAAAATTTTCGCCCTCCATGGCAAATGTCTACATGGGATGGTGGGAGTGCCATTCATTATTTTTGCCAAACAATCCTTGGAGTGGCTCCCTGAGATGGTAGTCATGTCATGGCCACATCTTGCCATCCCCCGCATGTGGTGCATAATGTCCCGAAGGGAGAGTTTATTCGGGCCAAACGAAACTGCTCCAAAGATGATACATTTAAAAAGGAGATGGAGGTTGTGGCCGATAGACTTACGGAACGAAAATATCCTCCCTGGACCCTTAACCGTGCAAAGGCAAATGTATTTACTAAGTCTAGAGAAAGTCTGTTTTTTTCCGGAGGCCACGCGATCCGACAATAGAATACAACAGAACAAGTGTTATGATAAGACTGCACAATGTATCCCTTCTGTATCCGCAGATTTGTCGCATTGTCAGAAGGCATTTATCTGTCCTTAATGATGACGAGCAATGGTCTGACATCACCTATGGTGGTGTTAAATGCACTGCTCGCCGTGCGCCAACCATAGCGCAAAAGATTAGTCCCAGTCTTTTTTCTGACAGCGACAAAAATACTAATAATAAGTTTACCTGGTTAAGACATAAGGGTACTTTTAAATGCGGTCACCGTATTTGTACATGTTGCAATTTTATACAAATGGGCTCCTCGATATATTCTACGGCCACCCGCAACACTTTTGATCTGAAACTGCTGATCGCCGTTACCTGTGATCCGCGGGATTTCAGCTATTTAAAATCTTAGCCAGTCAGCAATAAACTTGTCATGAGTAAGGATCAGTATTAGAGGATCCGAAACGCGTAGACCTATTTGCTAGGTTGGATTTTTAACCACTTCCCGCAACTGTAACGCCGAAAGGCGTCATTGCGGCGGCTCCCCCAGGCTACGCTAACGCCAATAGGCGTCATCTCGCGTGAGCCGAGATTTCCTGTGAACGCGCGCACACAGGCGCGCGCGCTCACAGGAACGGAAGGTAAGAGAGTTGATCTCCAGCCTGCCAGCGGCGATCGTTCGCTGGCAGGCTGGAGATGTGTTTTTTTTAACCCCTAACAGGTATATTAGACGCTGTTTTGATAACAGCGTCTAATATACCTGCTACCTGGTCCTCTGGTGGTCCCCTTTGTTTGGATCGACCACCAGAGGACACAGGTAGCTCAGTAAAGTAGCACCAAGCACCACTACACTACACTACACCCCCCCCCCCGTCACTTATTAACCCCTTATTAGCCCCTGATCACCCCTGATCACCCCATATAGACTCCCTGATCACCCCCTGTCATTGATTACCCCCCTGTCATTGATCACCCCCCTGTAAAGCTCCATTCAGACGTCCGCATGATTTTTACGGATCCACTGATAGATGGATCGGATCCGCAAAACGCATCCGGACGTCTGAATGAAGCCTTACAGGGGCGTGATCAATGACTGTGGTTATCACCCCATATAGACTCCCTGATCACCTCCCTGTCATTGATCACCCCCCTGTAAAGCTCCATTCAGACGTCCGCATGATTTTTACGGATCCACTGATAGATGGATCGGATCCGCAAAACGCATCCGGACGTCTGAATGAAGCCTTACAGGGGCATGATCAATGACTGTGGTTATCACCCCATATAGACTCCCTGATCACCCCCCTGTAAAGCTCCATTCAGATGTCCGCATGATTTTTACGGATGCACTGATAGATGGATCGGATCCGCAAAACGCATCCGGACGTCTGAATGAAGCCTTACAGGGGCATGATCAATGATTGTGGTGATCACCCCATATAGACTCCCTGATCACCCCCCTGTCATTGATTACACCCCTGTCATTGATCACCCCCCTGTAAAGCTCCATTCAGATGTCCGCATGATTTTTACGGATGCACTGATAGATGGATCGGATCCGCAAAACGCATACAGACGTCTGAATGAAGCCTTACAGGGGCATGATCAATGACTGTGGTGATCACCCCCCTGTCATTGATTACCCCCCTGTAAAGCTCCATTCAGATGTCCGCATGATTTTTACGGATGCACTGATAGATGGATCGGATCCGCAAAACGCATCCGGACGTCTGAATGAAGCCTTACAGGGGCGTGATCAATGACTGTGGTTATCACCCCATATAGACTCCCTGATCACCCCCCTGTCATTGATTACACCCCTGTCATTGATCACCCCCCTGTAAAGCTCCATTCAGATGTCCGCATGATTTTTACGGATCCACTGATAGATGGATCGGATCCGCAAAACGCATCCGGACGTCTGAATGAAGCCTTACAGGGGCATGATCAATGACTGTGGTGATCACCCCATATAGACTCCCTGATCACCCCCCTGTCATTGATTACCCCCCTGTCATTGATTACCCCCCTGTAAAGCTCCATTCAGATGTCCGCATGATTTTTACGGATGCACTGATAGATGGATCGGATCCGCAAAACGCATCCGGACGTCTGAATGAAGCCTTACAGGGGCGTGATCAATGACTGTGGTTATCACCCCATATAGACTCCCTGATCACCCCCCTGTCATTGATTACACCCCTGTCATTGATCACCCCCCTGTAAAGCTCCATTCAGATGTCCGCATGATTTTTACGGATGCACTGATAGATGGATCGGATCCGCAAAACGCATCCGGACGTCTGAATGAAGCCTTACAGGGGCATGATCAATGACTGTGGTGATCACCCCATATAGACTCCCTGATCACCCCCCTGTCATTGATTACCCCCCTGTCATTGATTACCCCCCTGTAAAGCTCCATTCAGATGTCCGCATGATTTTTACGGATCCACTGATAGATGGATCGGATCCGCAAAACGCATCCGGACGTCTGAATGAAGCCTTACAGGGGCGTGATCAATGACTGTGGTGATCACCCCATATAGACTCCCTGATCACCCCCCTGTCATTGATTACCCCCCTGTCATTGATTACCCCCCTGTAAAGCTCCATTCAGATGTCCGCATGATTTTTACGGATCCACTGATAGATGGATCGGATCCGCAAAACGCATCCGGACGTCTGAATGAAGCCTTACAGGGGCGTGATCAATGACTGTGGTGATCACCCCATATAGACTCCCTGATCACCCCCCTGTCATTGATTACCCCCCTGTAAAGCTCCATTCAGATGTCCGCATGATTTTTACGGATGCACTGATAGATGGATCGGATCCGCAAAACGCATACGGACGTCTGAATGAAGCCTTACACGGGCGTGATCAATGACTGTGGTTATCACCCCATATAGACTCCCTGATCACCCCCCTGTCATTGATCACCCCCCTGTCATTGATCACCCCACCTGTCATTGATCACCCCCCTGTCATTGATCACCCCCCTGTCATTGATCACCCCCCCTGTCATTGATCACCCCACCTGTCATTGATCACCCCCCTGTCATTGATCACCCCCCTGTCATTGATCACCCCCCCTGTCATTGATCACCCCCCTGTCATTGATCACCCCCCCTGTCATTGATCCCCCCCCCTGTCATTGATCACCCCCCCTGTCATTGATCACCCCCCCTGTCATTGATCACCCCCCCTGTCATTGATCACCCCCCCTGTCATTGATCACCCCCCCTGTCATTGATCACCCCCCCTGTCATTGATCCCCCCCCTGTCATTGATTACCCCCCCTGTCATTGATCACCCCCCCTGTCATTGATCACCCCCCTGTCATTGATCACCCCTCTGTAAGGCTCCATTCAGACATTTTTTTGGCCCAAGTTAGCGGAATTATTATTTTTTTTTTCTTACAAAGTCTCATATTCCACTAACTTGTGTCAAAAAATGAAATCTCACATGAACTCACCATACCCCTCACGGAAACCAAATGCGTAAAATTTTTTAGACATTTATATTCCAGACTTCTTCTCACGCTTTAGGGCCCCTAGAATGCCAGGGCAGTATAAATACCCCACATGTGACCCCATTTCGGAAAGAAGACACCCCCAGGTATTCCGTGAGGGGCATATTGAGTCCATGAAAGATTGAAATTTTTGTCCCAAGTTAGCGGAAAGGGAGACTTTGTGAGAAAAAAATTAAAAATATCAATTTCCGCTAACTTGTGCCAAAAAAAAAAATTTCTATGAACTCGCCATGCCCCTCATTGAATACCTTGGGGTGTCTTCTTTCCAAAATGGGGTCACATGTGGGGTATTTATACTGCCCTGGCATTCTAGGGGCCCCAAAGCGTGAGAAGAAGTCTGGTATCCAAATGTCTAAAAATGCCCTCCTAAAAGGAATTTGGGCACCTTTGCGCATCTAGGCTGCAATAAAGTGTCACACATCTGGTATCGCCGTACTCAGGAGAAGTTGGGGAATGTGTTTTGGGGTGTCATTTTACATATACCCATGCTGGGTGAGAGAAATATCTTGGTCAAATGCCAACTTTGTATAAAAAAATGGGAAAAGTTGTCTTTTGCCAAGATATTTCTCTCACCCAGCAAGGGTATATGTAAAATGACACCCCAAAACACATTCCCCAACTTCTCCTGAATACGGCGATACCACATGTGTGACACTTTTTTGCAGCCTAGGTGGGCAAAGGGGCCCATATTCCAAAGAGCACCTTTAGGATTTCACAGGTCATTTACCTACTTACCACACATTAGGGCCCCTGGAAAATGCCAGGGCAGTATAACTACCCCACAAGTGACCCCATTTTGGAAAGAAGACACCCCAAGGTATTCCGTGAGGGGCATGGCAAGTTCCTAGAATTTTTTATTTTTTGTCACAAGTTAGTGGAAAATGCAGATTTTTTTTTTTTTTTTTTTTTCATACAAAGTCTCATATTCCACTAACTTGTGACAAAAAATAAAAACTTCCATGAACTCACTATGCCCATCAGCGAATACCTTGGGGTCTCTTCTTTCCAAAATGGGGTCACTTGTGGGGTAGTTATACTGCCCTGGCATTCTAGGGGCCCAAATGTGTGGTAAGGAGTTTGAAATCAAATTCTGTAAAAAATGACCTGTGAAATCCGAAAGGTGCTCTTTGGAATATGGGCCCCTTTGCCCACCTAGGCTGCAAAAAAGTGTCACACATCTGGTATCCCCGTACTCAGGAGAAGGTGGGGAATGTGTTTTGGGGTGTCATTTTACATATACCCCTGCTGGGTGAGAGAAATATCTTGGCAAAAGACAACTTTTCCCATTTTTTTATACAAAGTTGGCATTTGACCAAGATATTTATCTCACCCAGCATGGGTATATGTAAAAAGACACCCCAAAACACATTCCTCAACTTCTCCTGAATACAGAGATACCAGATGTGTGACACTTTTTTGCAGCCTAGGTGGGCAAAGGGGCCCATATTCCAAAGAGCACCTTTCGGATTTCACAGGTCATTTTTTACAGAATTTGATTTCAAACTCCTTACCACACATTCGGGCCCCTAGAATGCCAGGGCAGTATAACTACCCCACAAGTGACCCCATTTTGGAAAGAAGAGACCCCAAGGTATTCGCTGATGGGCATAGTGAGTTCATGGAAGTTTTTATTTTTTGTCACAAGTTAGTGGAATATGAGACTTTGTATGAAAAAAAATAAAAAATAAAAAATCATCATTTTCCACTAACTTGTGACAAAAAATAAAAAATTCTAGGAACTTGCCATGCCCCTCACGGAATACCTTGGGGTGTCTTCTTTCCAAAATGGGGTCACTTGTGGGGTAGTTATACTGCCCTGGCATTCTAGGGGCCCAAATGTGTGGTAAGGAGTTTGAAATCAAATTCTGTAAAAAATGACGAGTGAAATCCGAAAGGTGCTCTTTGGAATATGGGCCCCTTTGCCCACCTAGGCTGCAAAAAAGTGTCACACATCTGGTATCTCCGTACTCAGGAGAAGGTGGGGAATGTGTTTTGGGGTGTCATTTTACATATACCCATGCTGGGTGAGAGAAATATCTTGGCAAAAGACAACTTTTCCCATTTTTTTATACAAAGTTGGCATTTGACCAAGATATTTATCTCACCCAGCATGGGTATATGTAAAATGACACCCCAAAACACATTCCTCAACTTCTCCTGAGTACGTAGATACCAGATGTGTGACACTTTTTTGCAGCCTAGGTGGGCAAAGGGGCCCATATTCCAAAGAGCACCTTTCGGATTTCACTGGTCATTTTTTACAGAATTTGATTTCAAACTCCTTACCACACATTTGGGCCCCTAGAATGCCAGGGCAGTATAACTACCCCACAAGTGACCCCATTTTGGAAAGAAGAGACCCCAAGGTATTTCGTGATGGGCATAATGAGTTCATGGAAGTTTTTATTTTTTGTCACAAGTTAGTGGAATATGAGACTTTGTAGGAAAAAAAATAAAATAAAAAAAAATCATCATTTTCCGCTAACTTGTGACAAAAAATAAAAAGTTCTATGAACTCACTATGCCCATCAGCGAATACCTTAGGGTGTGTACTTTCCGAAATGGGGTCATTTGTGGGGTGTTTGTACTGTCTGGGCATTGTAGAACCTCAGGAAACATGACAGGTGCTCAGAAAGTCAGAGCTGCTTCAAAAAGCGGAAATTCACATTTTTGTACCATAGTTTGTAAACGCTATAACTTTTACCCAAACCATTTTTTTTTTACCCAAACATTTTTTTTTTATCAAAGACATGTAGAACTATAAATTTAGAGCAAAATTTCTATATGGATCTCGTTTTTTTTGCAAAATTTTACAACTGAAAGTGAAAAATGTCATTTTTTTGCAAAAAAAATCGTTAAATTTCGATTAATAACAAAAAAAGTAAAAATGTCAGCAGCAATGAAATACCACCAAATGAAAGCTCTATTAGTGAGAAGAAAAGGAGGTAAAATTCATTTGGGTGGTAAGTTGCATGACCGAGCAATAAACGGTGAAAGTAGTGTAGTGCCGATTTGTAAAAAAGGGCCTGGTCTTTAGGGGGGTATAAACCTGTGGTCCTTAAGTGGTTAATGTTCTCTTGTGTTTTGTAATAAAGAACGTCATCTTTTTTGGAAGCTGGACTTTTTTCTTCATTTTCAAGTTTCCTATATGGCGCTTGGTTCCCGGCGCAGTCCGTGCCTCCACTACAAGTGATATTAGGTGAGCGCAGCCTTGGACCTTTGTGCTGTGTTAGAACAGACTACCGGATTTACCGAGCGGACATGTGGACCTGGCCATAATGGGCAATGCAAGGTAAATGACAGGGGAAGGACAAGCAGGCTCCTCTCGGCTCTCGCCGTACACATCAAGTGCAATTTTGAAACGCAGCGATCAATTATCCAGTTTTATCTTGGGAGGAACAATATGTTCAATTTACAAATGTCAGAATATTCAAAGAATTACTTAATGCCTGCATTTCCGCGCTAAGAGGATTGCTTTAATTAAACAGAGAGAGATTATCAGGCTTTGTTTTGAGCTGATAAAATCCTTCCACAAGATAAAATAAGCTCATATAGCCTGGGCTAAGCTGCAAAGGAAAAAAAAAAAGCATTTATATTTTTGGGTATCATGGGTAATAACGGTTTTGGTTAATGCCGATGTCATCTGGGTGATCGGCAAAAAAAACAACAACTGAGCAACTTTTTAAGGTCATCTTCAAGGTTACCTCAGTTTGCTTCTCTAGCCTTTTATCTAAATACCTTGGTCATAGCAAAGTGCATCTGAGCATCCCTCATGGCACCCGCACCCAGTGCACATGCTACGATGGCCCCCTACCCAGCGATGCCAATGTTCGAAAAAAAGCAGCTATGGAGAAACACATCATGTAAGATCGAACTGTGATGTGGGAACACAAGGGACGCATAGCAAAGATAGAAATTGGGTGCAATTTGGGTACTAGTTTATGGCCACCACGAATCCCTATACACTGAAGTTCATGGAAGTGATTTGCCTTTCATGACCGCATTGAACCTTTGGACCTTTTGGCTGGAGCAAGAACTTGCAAGTCATAGAGAAGAATACTTCTTAACCACATTCTACTGCAAACTGGTGTCATCCAATTCAATCACAAGGTCAGATCTTTTTTGGCGTCAAGAACCCTTGCACCTTTGGCTGGAGCAAGACCTCGCAAGTCATAGAAAGGAATACTTCATGACCACAATCTTCTGGACACCGGTGTCATCCCATGAATTCAATTCAATCACAAGGACAGATCTTTTTTTGCATCAAGAACCCTTGGACCATTGGCTGGAGCAAGACCTCATGTTAGCCCAGCTGTCCGTGTCAGCGCTGCTGCCCCTACCCACGGGCACTTCCGCCGGGCTCCCTCTTTCCCTCCTGCTGCCATGCTGACAAGCGCGGGCAGCATGTAGCTTAATTGTTCCATCTGTGCTCCATGCCAGAGTTTCCTTCCTGCTGGAGACCTGCACGGTTGTTAGGGCTTGTATGGATATGTCTCTCCTCCCTTGTGAGGCAGCACGTACACGCCCTCAGTCTCACCAGCCTATGGCTGGATTGCAGGAAGTATTTAAAGGCGCTTCCTACCAGAGGAAGATGCCTGAGCAACTCATGGTCATTAGCTTGTCTAGTTCCAAGTGTCAAGGTGTTTTTTCAAGTTCTGCTTTGCTGTGTACCGGACCCTGCTTTTGGAATTATCAGATTTTGCCTGTTTGCCGCCTGCCTCTGACCTCGGACTTTGTTCACGAACCTTGCTTGTTTGCCGCCTGCCTCTGACCTCGGACTTCGTTCACGGACCTTGCTTGTTTGCCGCCTGCCTCTGACCTCGGACTTCGTTCACGGACCTTGCTTGTTTGCCGCCTGCCTTTGACCTCGGACTTCGTTTACAGACCTTGCTTGATCGCTGCCTGCCTCTGACCTTGGACATCATTTAAAGACCTTGCTTGATCGCTGCCTGACCTGACCCCGGACTTCCTGACCACATACATCCCCTCTGTGCTTGCACCGATATCTCTGACCCCCTGGTCAGCTGCCACTGACTCGGGGACTGCTCTGGAGTGGCACCTGGCAACTACCCTAACGGCCCAAGCCTATCCTTACTATCAGAGGCTCTAGTGAAGACCAGGTAGTTGATCAGTCATGCCCCTCCTGTCAGTGGTGCAGTGGGTCCACACCTCATGAGACAGAAAAAAATACTTCATGACCACATTCTTCTGAAAACCAGTGTCATCCCATGATTTCCATTCAATCACAAGGCCAGATCTTCTTTGGCGTCAAGAAGCTTAAAAGCAAGACCTCGCAAGTCATAGAGAAGAATACTTTATAACCACATTCTTCTGAAAACCAGTGTCATCCCATGATTCCAGTTCAATCACAAGGCCAGACCTTGCTCAGACATCAGGAGCACTAAGGATTTCTTTGAGGTACAGTATATTGCAAGAGATCTCCTTCAAACCACATACAAATCAACATCTGACAGCCCAGATCTTCCGTGCTTGTCTTCTCAGTAAATGGCACTTTGAATTTGTTATATTTCAGATGAAGTGCATATTCCCCCGAGTGCTGCAATATTGTTACCTGCTTCTCGTCTACCTTTATAGATTTCACTGTCTGGTCTGACACGGATAAGCTTTCTTCAGGGTTTTTTCTAAGGGAAAATGACAAAAATAAAAACCCAATTGCTCAGATTGTTACTTCATACCACTATCTTTACTTTAGGATCATAAAAGCGTTCATAAGAATATAGTATAAGGCTTCATGCACAGGACCGCAAAACATGGATACCGGCCGCGTGCATTCCGCATTTTGTGGAATAGAACAGCTGGCCCCTAATAGAACAGTCCTATCCTTGTCCATAATGTGGAATTTAATAGGACATGTTCTATTTTTTTTGGCGGAAAGGCCATGCGGACGTCATTTCAGTTTTTTTTTCTTTGCGGTCCTATTAGGGTGAATGGTTCCTCATACGGGCTACAAAAAAAACAGAACGGACAAGGTAAAAAGATATGTTCGCGTGCATGAGATTTTTACAAAAATTTCACCCTAACTGAGCTCAGATCATATCAAGTCATAAAAATAAATAAGGAGGGTTGGATGTCCAAAGGCACTGGACTCCATCCATGAACGAATGGACGAATTTAGAGATCAAAATAATCCATGTGGCGTAGACCAGAAGTATTTGAACCCCTAGGATTATGAGGTGGAGGAATTGGTCAGGAATAAAGCTCACCGTATACTGTCAGCCGAGTGTGCATGTGTTTTCAATGAGAAGGGAAAAAGCTTCTGCCAGACTCCTGTGGCAGTGGCTTAACAAAGGATTGGGCAAGTCTGATTCTTCTTTTTCCAAACATCTGCTGTCAGGGAAAAGTCAGAACCCCATAATATGATTTAGTTGGTCTATATTGACAAAATTGGCAGGTTCTGTTGATGTTCCTCTATCGTGTATGGGTGGCTTAAGCTTTCTCTACCGTTGTTTCGTTCTGACCACAGGTTCTGGGATGCATGCAGTGTCTTTATTCAAGGAGACATCTGAGGACTTCATGAAAGAGCTATCAACGCTTATGAGGATGTGGCTTCTAAAACTTTGAGATACATCAATCTGGATATCAGGTAGATAATGTGCATCATAGTCTCCCCCAAGAATTGTCATCTGTCAACAAAGACTCAACAGAAGTCAAAGAAATTTGCTAAAGACCACCTTCTGGAGACCTCCTTGGAAACAGCATAACCGAATTAGCTGGATTAAGTGCCTCGTGAAATGCAAACCATTGCCCCTGAGGTGATTAGGTGTCACTACAAACACCACCCAGAAAACAGCTGATTTGCAGAGGGGAAAGCTGAGCCAACCACCAGACATTTTCTGCTGAAGTGAAATTGCAGATTAGGAATGGCTCTCTGTCTTGGTTGATAGATGGGGGTCCTTGCAGGGCACCATCTCTATGGATCAAATATGCCATAGGAGGTTGTTCGGCTCGAGCACCGCTATGCTCGGCCGAATATTGTGTGTGCTCAAGTCAGTGTATTTAAATCTAATTTAGACTCTATTTCTGAAAAGTTTCTGGCAGGATTCAAACTCACAACCTTCTACATTACAGCCCAGAATGTTAACCACTACACTATAAAGCTGCATGGCCAGTTACTTAAAAAAATAAAAATAAAAATAAAATGAGACTTCTGCTGTATAGGAATACTTGCTGTATAAGTATTCCTATACAGCAGAAGTCTCATATTATTATTATTATTTATTTATTTTTTTATTTATTTATTTATTTATTTTTGGCCATGCAGCTGTATGGTGTAGTGGTTAAGATTCTTGGCTGTAATGTAAAAAGTTGTGAGTTCGAATCCCGCCAGAAACTTTTCAGAAATAGAGGCTAAATTAGATTTAAATACTGTGAGTGTCCCCAAGCACTGACTCCGTATATGGACATAGCTATATATGGAGTCAGAGCAGGACTCCTAAGTCAAACTAGAGTCCTGACACCTTCCACTCTTCAGAGCAGGGGGTGCCTGGTTTAATGCTCGGGTTCTCCCATTGATTTCCATTGTGCTCGGGTGCTCTGTAGAGCACTTTGGTGCTCCAGCAAAACTACTGCTGAGCATTCTAACATAAGAACTTCTTCTCATCCATGAGACAGTGCCACCCTAATGGCTTGGACCTGTTTATTGACATGAAACTATGTTGGCTTGACGTTAGTAAATTCTATGGAAGAACGTTACATTGTCCTTCTGTCAACTGTAGCACTGCTAAAGGTTAGTCTTGTTGTAAGACATTGACCCTTAAAACATACAAATCTAGCATCCTGCATTTAGCCTACAGAAATGTTGTCCAAGGTTCTAAAATTGAGAATTCATGTGAAGTATCCTTCAAGAATCCATCAAAACAATTCTGTAGAAAGAACTACCCAACAATGCCTCCATGTCAAAGTGAACTCATCTACAGATAGCTACGGTAAGTTGCCAAAGTCGTTGTTCCTCAAGAGGGTGATACCAGTACTTGAATTTAATTCACATACTTTGTCCCCCCAAGAAATGTAATTTTGGATTTTATGATGCATCTCTTAATAAATGACAGTGTTATGAGATGTATAAGTCTTGGGCCTCATGCACACTGCCTGGAAGCTTCCAGTTGTATGGGCTAGAATATGGCACCATAGAGGTCTACAGAACCATATTGTACATCTATCTGGACTCCTCCAAGTTCATATACAGTCTTTCTGCTGGATATATATGGAATGTGGCAGAAACAAACCATGCCATGTTCCATCAGATGCCGTAGGACAGCGCTGCTTCTGAGGGAGCATGCCTTCATAATGTGGTGCCATATGGAAGCTCTTTAAGAAGATACCATATGGAAGCAAGTTGAGTACCTACAGCTCTAGTGCATGGCTACATATTATGATTTTATGGGCTGAATTATAGTGCTTTAGACTGTACATCAGCTTGAAATGTGATTCATTTATGACTTGCTTCCTGCTTTAAACCCCAGGAGACTTTGAATGCCCACCAGCCACCACATAAGTTGCCATCATGAAGCATGTAGGGAATTTCTAGGCAAGACGCCTTTATTTGGCATATTCTAAAAAAAATTATTCATGGAAAAGTCTTAAGTTCCAATTACCCTTCTCTCATCTGTATGGCCGGTTTCGAAGACACCAACAAATGCCATCTGGAAAGCATATAAGACATTGCTTCCAAGCCTACTGCTGGCAATCTCCCTGGGAATATGGGTTATTGGCTGAGCCCCCAAGTGCTTTCACACAAAATCCTCTGTGGAAGTGCAGCAATTATTACCTTGACAGTTTCTGTATTGTTAAGTTTTGCCTGTCATTGTGCCATTTCTATCAGTTCTTGCACTACAAAGTTCAGAGCTATTTGTGCATTGAATTTAAGGGGTTATATGACACTGGGGGTTATATAACAGCACCACCCTTCTCTATGGGCTGTGTCTTGCAGCTCAGCATCAGTCACTTAAAAGCAACTTATCTGCAATACCATATGCAACCTGTAGACAAGAGTGGAGCTGTGTATGGGGGAAAAACGGCAAATCCATTTTTCATGGTGCACCTTTAAAAATAACATAGATGTGCAGCATGAAGGTAAAAGAAATTGGTCAGATAGTTGTTGTGCCAGGAAGTGTTCATTGACCGGTTTTGGAGTGACATCAAAACTATACTGCGTCCTCCAGACACCGTCAAGTTTGTTGCTTTCCAGAGGGGTTGCTATGGCATGGTGTAGCCCAATGAGGAGTAAATCCACAGAGTCAGGGTCTACAGTAAACCATTGTGCTTCTTTACTGGAGGTATTCAAGTGCAAAACAATACAGGCAGTGCACTGAGCTGGCTTCTCCAGTCTCCTCCCTGGCAGAAGAAGGTTCTGTGCTGAGGAAAGGCCTGAGCTAGCTGGCCCTCTTTCCCTCTTATAAGGCTGATACCCTGGTCAGAGAGCAAGTGGACCAGGTTCTGCGGCTCAGTCATTGGGCAAGGTATCCCCATCTCGGCATCCTCTTCTGGTCACTCGTGCAGTCTGGCAGAGTCTCTCCTACTAAACACTGGTCCATATATGCAGACATTTAGGGACTCTGACTGCTGTACTTTTCCACAGTTTCTAACTGAGCTAGAACTCTCTAGTGGGAAGGATGATGCTGGAGAAGCACAACCTAACAGAAGCAATGTTGCAGTTCTCAGCTGCCAAAGACCTGTATTGAGCCTCAATACAAGTCAATGGGAATGACAAAGAGGTTTTCAGTCATAAACAACTGTCTGACAGAGCTAAACCAGATGGGCCAAAAGATGTATCTGTTTTTTTTCCCCTCCAAAACTTAGCTTTACATAGTTCCTTATGGTAACTATGGAAAATTACTAGCTTTTCAGTGTACAGGCTAGAAAGTCCAAAAGTCTCTCAGTATTAGCTGGCTGTGCATTAACCCTTCCGACAGTGTATTGCAAATACAGTGCAATAACAATGGAAATGAACAGGATATATTACAATTAACATACGCAATGAAGTTCAAGAATATAAAACTGTGAAAGTGTAAACAACAGCATAAATCACAGTGAGAATTAATACTTTAAAGTGCACTAAACTAGGGAGTTGATGGCTTTGCATAGCAACAATAGGTCCAAATGTCCAGACTTCAAAGTACCCTTGCTTCAGGGTACTTCAGGAGCCCAGGGATGACATGATAGCTTTCAGTCACAACTTCTATGTTTTAGTCATAGGGCTGAGCTTGGGAAAGAAATGACTACATTGTAATCCATCAGAACCACTGTCAGGCTTACTTGGGTCCTTCAGAGATAAAGTCAGAAGGCCCCTTGTAAAGGCCTGCATTGAGTCAGATGGTTCCATTAAAGGTAGCTTCTGTTGACACCTCCCTATATGAATACTTTCATACACTAAAGTTGTCTAAGTACAATGCCACCGTCAACATATGCTGCAAAAATAGTAGCAGTGCCATACAGTGCCAAAGTAATAGCACCGCCATACAGAGCTTGCAGCTCTATATATTGTATAAAACTGTCAACTTGCAACAATGCTATATAGTGTATGCCTAACAGAAGTATAAATTAATAATAAAGGGGTATTTCCATCTCCCAATGGCCAAGGACCACCCCAACCTCCTACCAACCTGGTGCCAGAAGTGGTTGGCACTATAGAAATAGCCGAGCGTGCTTCCATAACTCCCATACAGGTTTATGTATACAATTTCGGACCATTCAGAAGGAAGGGAGCCGAGGGGCCCCATTTTAGATGGGACTCACATCCATCAGACATTTATGGTGGAATCAGGTGGAAATAACCCTTTAAAATTTCTGGTGGTAATAAGCCACATAGGTCGTACACCCCTAAGGCTGGTCCACTACAAGCAATAAGCTCTAAGTCCACAGAGCCTGTTGGGGGTTGCAGTTTCTTTCCCAATAGCTGGAGAGTCACTGGTTGGAGACCGTTACTGTATATTACATGGAAGGTCATTTGTATGGGGATTATATGAAAGCTTTCGCAATGAGTTATAATGGAGGGGCTGCTGCCAATTGTCTGGATCTCTCCATAAACCGCTAATTTGCCAGATGTGGATTAGCAAAATTCAGGGGAACAATTTAGCCTCAAATCCATCCAGGAAGGAAAAACATGACTGTTTGCTCTGTCTTAAGTCCAATTCTACGGGAACAGTTGTTCGGTGCCGATAAAGAGTCTTTCACGAGGCTGCTAAATGTGTCTTTTGACAAGGAGCCATATTACACTGTCCTCAGCAACAGAATATCTGAATCTGTACAGATCTATGAAAATACAGGTCTTATGGGTAGTGGGTGAGGAACCACAGCACTAACCAACCGGCTTGGCTTTGGACTAGATCTAATGGTGTTATCTTGGAAGCACCCTGGTATTTACCCTTTTATCTCTACACAGGGATCTGAAATTCACTGCATGGGATCCAGCAGGCTTCTACCTCTTGGCGTAGTCCCGGTGTGGTTGACAGATGACACACGGGGGTTTAGAAACACAGATGCGAAGCACAGACAGATCAGGTAATACTCATAGTCAGAAAACAGGTCAAGGTCAGGGCAGGAACAGCATGTTTGAATCCTTGAAACTAGCCCCAGGTCAGGTCGGCAGCAAAGGGTCAATACGGTTAACAGGCTATGGTCAGAACAGGCAGCGGAGGGTCAGGGTTGACATACAGGCAGAAGTTGGTACACGAGCAGACAAACAGAATAGCACATCTTCACTCGTAACTAGCAAGCTAGAAAACATATCGCTCAGTCGCACTCCCATATGGGAAGGTGCCTAAAGTACCCTAAAGTGATCAGCCATTGGCTGGAGGATACTAGAATGGGTGCTGGTACTTTAAGTGCTGGGAAGCTCATGAGTGCCCTAGAGACAGACTGGGAGAGAAGCACAAGCTGGGACCTGCAGAAGACACATGGTGCCCATGGAGGAGCAGGCGAGTGGTGGGCATGGGACGCCATTGCAACAACAGGCTTTACTTATGCATCAGGCCGAGCTGCAATACCGCACGGGGACCATGGGCAAGGGTGACGTTGTTTCTAAGACAGCAAGTTTCGCACCTTCGACACATAGAAAGTGTCTCAAAATAGCTGTGGAAAAAAACCTATTTATGTTAAACCAATCTTGAGTAGAGGTGGAGGGGTGCAACATCTATTGTCCTCCACTTACAATGCTATTCTAACACCTCTCCTGAGGCAGTTAAATTATACCTAATAGCTTCAGTCATGCAAATTGCAACCAACATCCTACCTCCATATGTTGAGAAAGAATATTATGCTGACTGAAACATGAATCACCAGTATTTAATGCCAGGGATTTCTTGTACAAGTTATTCTAACTAAGAAAGAGACTCGGACGACTAGTGAAACATCTTCAGGAGAAAATACAAGTCCAGTTGCTCTGACTTATTTCTACTGATCTTTAAAAGAGATCTATTATTGTCTGCAGTCATTCAAGAAAGGCACATAACCTTGGCATTTCAGAGGTAAAATAAGCTTCCTTTAAATATTTTGCAGTCCAGGACCATACATAGTGCTAATCCCAAGGGGACTACAACAGAGGTGATAATAGGTATTCAGGCTGCAGGTTCCTAGCTCGGGGTCTCCATTCTTTTTAAGTTTTCCAATATCTGCCTAGGCCATTACTACTCCCATTGCTCCAGTGTCCTCTGGGCTGATGAACGTTGTCGGGTATATAAAGCAAATGCTTTATATAAGTATAAAAAAAATTAACGGATCAAAAGAAAAATTATCCAAAAGATGACCCGTGAGATGGATATAAAAATCTCAAAAAGAGTTCAATCAAGAACCTGATTATTTTGTGCAATCAGTAAAACAGGGTACAAGCGTCTATGCAAAAATATAAATGGTTTATTATACAATAGGTTAAAATACAAACAGAAATGAATCAACATAAATTTCAATAATATACAATGATATGCAGTACCCAGAATTCACCACTATATAGTGCCAACAAAACACTACTCAACCAACACAAGAATATTATGCAATACGGCTTTAACCCCTTAAGGACCGGGCTCATTTTCACCTTAAGGACCAGGCCATTTTTTGCAAATCTGACCAGTGTCACTTTATGTGGTGATAACTTTAAAACGCTTTGACTTATCCAGGCCATTCTGAGATAGTTTTTTCGTCACATATTGTACTTCATGACACTAGTAAAATGGAATTTTCACTGCTGTGGTTTATTCAGTCACTTTTAAAGACATAGTGACGCGTTTCAGCACATGGAAAGTGCTTTCATCAGACCATACAACACACTACTATCATTGTGTCTTATATACATTCAAAAGGTAAAGGGACTGACGTCATGAGATGTAAGGCTCCTCCCACATGGAGGCCGATACAGGTTCAGTTGTGTGCATACCATAGGAATCAATGTAAAGCGGTGGAAAAATTCAAGTCCGCTGAAAATCAAACATAAATCAAAGTATAAGCATTATGCATATTATGCAAACATGATCAAGCATTAGATAAAGCCAGAAATATTGTAATTCCTGTTGAGGCCTCTTGGTTCCACCGTTTGAAGTCGGTGGATCCAGTACGCCTCTCTCTTTAGGAGCATTTTATTCCTATCGCCACCGCGGCGGGGTAATGGCACATTTTCGATCACTTGAAATCGCAGTTGGGATATCGCATGTCTTTTCTCATGAAAATGGTGCGGCAAAGGAAGCAATAAATTCTCAGTACGAATAGTGGACTTATGTTTGCTTAATCTGTCTTTGATGCGCATAGAGGTTTCACCCACATAGAGCAAACCACAGGGACATTTGAGGATGTATATGACGTGTTTGCTGTCACATGTGAACATGCCCTTAATTGAGATCTGTTCACCGGAATGGGGATGGGTGAGGTAGACGCCTTTAATGACACTGGAGCAGTTATTACAGTTCAGGCATGGGAATGTGCCCTGACGTGGAGTGGTCAGTGTGGTCTGTCGCAGACTGGGTTTAATGGTGCCTATGTCGGCCCGAATAATTTTATCCCGAATATTATCTGATCTTTTGAAGCACATCATTGGCGGAGTCTGGAATGCCTCTATCTGGGGGTACGATCTTAAGACTACGTGCCAGTGTTTATTAATAATGCCTCTGATCTTCTGTGTCCATGGGTGATATTTCACTACTAATGGGATGCGGGGGGGTTTTTTTGTTTTCTCTTCCTGTGGTTGATCGAGTTTTTTCTTTTGAGTTTCTAGTAGATGTCTGGGGTAGCCTCTATTGAGAAATTTATTGGTCATCTCTTTCATCTTAGTTTTACAGGTGTCAGGATCCGTGACGATCCTTTTTACACGTTGGTACTGTGAAAAGGGGATACCTTTTTTAATTGCTGGGGGATGACTACTTGCAAAGGTAAGCAAACTATTGCGATCCGTTTCTTTGGTGAATAGATCGGTACACACTGTGCCATCATCACTGCGTATTACCCACGTATCCAGAAAAGATATTTTCCGATGATCAAATTGCATGGTGAACTGTAGTTCACTCCAAATGGAGTTAAGGTAGAGATTGAACTCTGTGAGGGATCGAACGTCGCCCCGCCACACGCAAAACACGTCATCAATAAATCGACGCCAAAATGTACAATGTTTCAAGAATAAAGGATTAGAATAGACAAATTCGCTTTCAAATGATGACATGTAGCTATTTGCATAAGGCGGCGCGACGTTCGATCCCATCGCGGTCCCGCGGCACTGTTGGAAAAACGTATCTTGAAATAAAAAATAATTTCTTTCTAATATGAATTTTAGAAGGGTCAGAAAAAAATCTTTTTGGGGTGCTGTGTGATGGCTGGTGTTGAGCAGTCTGGACGCTGCTTCCAGACCTTTGTCATGAGTGATGGAGGTGTAGAGGCTGCACACGTCAAACGTGACGAGTATGCAGTCTCCATCCATTTTAAGGAGGCGGACCTCACTCAGAAAATGTCCTGTGTCGCGTATATAGGAAGGTGATTTTACAGTCAAAGGTGTGAGGATTTTCTCAAGAAAAATAGCAGGGGGGGAGAGAATTGAATCGGATGAGGCCACTATGGGGCGTCCAGGTGGTCTTGTCATCCCATTAGTAGTGAAATATCCCCCATGGACACAGAAGATCAGAGGCATTATTAATAAACACTGGCACGTAGTCTCAAGATCGTACCCCCAGATAGAGGCATTCCAGACTCCGCCCATGATGTGTTTCAAAAGATCAGATAATATCCGGGATAAAATTATTCGGGCCGACATAGGCACCATTAAACCCAGTCTGCGACAGACCACACTGACCACTCCACGTCAGGGCACATTCCCATGCCTGAACTGTAACAACTGCTCCAGTGTCATTAAAGGCGTCTACCTCACCCATCCCCATTCCGGTGAACAGATCTCAATTAAGGGCATGTTCACATGTGACAGCAAACACGTCATATACATCCTCAAATGTCCCTGTGGTTTGCTCTATGTGGGTGAAACCTCTATGCGCATCAAAGACAGATTAAGCAAACATAAGTCCACTATTCGTACTGAGAATTTACTGCTTCCTTTACCGCACCATTTTCATGAGAAAAGACATGCAATATCCCAACTGCGATTTCAAGTGATCGAAAATGTGCCATTACCCCGCCGCGGTGGCGATAGGAATAAAATGCTCCTAAAGAGAGAGGCGTACTGGATCCACCGACTTCAAACGGTGGAACCAAGAGGCCTCAACAGGAATTACAATATTTCTGGCTTTATCTAATGCTTGATCATGTTTGCATAATATGCATAATGCTTATACTTTGATTTATGTTTGATTTTCAGCGGACTTGAATTTTTCCACCGCTTTACATTGATTCCTATGGTATGCACACAACTGAACCTGTATCGGCCTCCATGTGGGAGGAGCCTTACATCTCATGACGTCAGTCCCTTTACCTTTTGAATGTATATAAGACACAATGATAGTAGTGTGTTGTATGGTCTGATGAAAGCACTTTCCATGTGCTGAAACGCGTCACTATGTCTTTAAAAGTGACTGAATAAACCACAGCAGTGAAAATTCCATTTGCGAGTGCCGGTCCTCTTCTTTACATTGTTTGCTGGGACGCCGACCTTTTGACACCGCAGCCATCACAAGGCAGTGCCGACCCTTATCTTCAATATTCTAACTGGTAAAATGGAGTAAAAAAAAATTCATTTTTATTAATAAAAAAATACCAAATTTGCCAAAAATTTAGAAAAATTAGCAAATTTCCAAGTTTCAATTTCTCTAGTTCTATAATACATATTAATACCTACAAAATAGTTATTACTTTACATTTCCCATATCTCTTCTTCATGTTAGGATCATTTTTGGAATTACATTTTATTTTTGGGGGACGTTACAAGTAAAGTTTAGTTTAGTAAAGTAAATCTTGAAATTTCTCAGAAATTTTCAAAAACTAACTTTTTAAGGTCCAGTTCAGGTCTGAAGTAACTTTGTGAAGCTTACATGATAGAGACCACCCAAAAATGACCCCATTCTAGAAACTACACCCCTCAAGGTATTCAAAACTGATTTTACAAACGTTGTTAACCCTTTAGGTGTTCCACAAGAATTTATGGAAAATAGAGATACAATTTCAAAATTTCACTTTTTTGGCAGATTTTCCATTTTTATATTTTTTTTCCAGTTACAAAGCAAGGGTTAACAGCCAAACAAAACTCATTATTTATGGCCCTGATTCTGTAGTTTACAGAAACAGCCCATACGTAGTCGTAAACTGCTGTACGGGCACACGGCAGGGCGCAGAAGGAAAGGAATGCCATACGGTTTTTGGAAGGCAGGTTTTGCTAGACTGTTTTTTTTTACACCATGTCCCATTTGAAGCCCCCCTGATGCACCCCTAGAGTAGAAACTCCAAAAAAGTGACCCCATTTTAGAAACTACGGGATAGGGTGGAAGTTTTGTTGGTACTAGTTTAGGGTACATATGATATTTGGTTGCTCTATATTACACTTTTTGTGAGGCAAGATAACAAGAAATAGCTTTTTTGGCACCGTTTTTTTTTTGTTATTTACAACATTCATCTGACAGGTTAGATCATGTGGTATTTTTATAGAGCAGGTTGCCACGGACGCGGCGATACCTAATATGTATACAATTTTTTTATTTATGTAAGTTTTACACAATGATTTCATTTTTGAAGAAAAAAAAAACATGTTTTAGTGTCTCCATAGTCTGAGAGCCATAGTTTTTTCAGTTTCTGGGCGATTACCGTATCTTAGGTAGGGTCTCATTTTTTGTGGGATGAGATGATGGTTTGATTGGGATTGATTTTTACACCGTTTTTTTATTTTTATTTTTTTTACGGTGTTCACCTGAGGGGTTAGGTCATGTGATATTTTTATAGAGCCGGTCGATACGGACGCGGCGATACCTAATCTTTTTTTTAATTTATGTAAGTTTTACACAATGATTTCATTTTTGAAACAAAAAAAAACATGTTTTAGTGTTTCCAAAGTCTAAGAGCCATAGTTTTTTCAGTTTTTGGGAGATTATCTTGGGTAGGGTATGATTTTTGCAGGATGAGTCTGATTGGCACTATTTTGGGGTGCATATGACTTTTTGATCGCTTGGTATTACACTTTTTGTGATGTAAGGTGACAATTTTCTTTTTATTTAGCACAGTTTTTATCTTTTACTTTTTACGGTGTTCATCTGAGGGGTTAGGTCATGTGATATTATTATAGAGCTGGTCGATACGGACGCGGCGATACCTAATATGTATACTTTTTTATTTATTTATGTAAGTTTTACACAATAATATCATTTTTGAAACAAAAAAAAAATCATGTTATAGTGTCTCCATAGTCTGAGACCCATAGTTTTTTTTTGACCCAGACCCACTTGGTTCTTGAAGATCCAGTGGGTCTTATGTCTGTATAATACAGTACAGTACACTATATAGTGTATTGTACTGTATTTTACTTACACTTTGACTGAACAGATCTATGCCTTTAGCACAGATCTGTTCAGCACCATGGACAGCAGGTGCCTGAGAAGGCGTCCTGTTGCCATGGGAACCTTCCCAGTCTGCCATCCTGTCTGGGGGCTGCAAAGGCACAGCAGCCCCCCGATGGGAGAGGGAGGGAGCTCCCTGACTGTTAACCTTTTCCATACAGTGGTCCGTACGGACCGCGGTATGGAAAGGGTTAAACGGCTGACATCACAGCACAGATGTCTGCTGACACTCTGGTATAACCACTGGACACCAATGAATATTCATGAGGAGGCGGGCAGGGGATCGCGATCCCGCCTGCCGCACCGCCCGCTTCCCGCACCGCCCGCTTCCCGCACCGCCTGCAACCCCCCCCCTGCACCACCCGCCGACATAAAATCATTCGGGGGTGCAGGGGGGGTGAAAAAAATCTTTATTTTGGGCATTTTAAAGTTTCTGATCCCCGCGGGGATCAGAAACGGCAGAAAGCGCTGCAAACCGCAGGTCTGAATTCACCTGCGGTTTGCTGTGATCGCCGATACGGGGGGGTCACATGACCCCCCCTCGGCGTTGTGACAGGATGCCTGCTGAATGATTTCAGCGGGCATCCTGTTCCGATTAACCCCCGCCGCAATCGCGTTTTAAACCCATGACGTACCGGTACGTCATGTGTCCTTAAGGACTCGGGAAACATGCCGTACCGGTACATCATGTGTCCTTAAGGGGTTAAACTTGTGAGAGATATACAATAAATGGATTATGTGGAAAACGCAATCAAGAAAATGACAGATACGAGCTCTTGCTCCGCCCAAAAATGATGACCTACTCAGATAATGGTAGCATTGCAACAAAACTTATAAATTATTGGCTTGAGATCAAACTAGGAAATATAAAGATTCCCAACAGAGAGTTTCTCCAATATTATCCCCTTTATTCAGTTATATGCATCATAACTGAAATTAGAGAGAATACTGATGTCGCAACTAACGTTACATGTCCGCAAATGAGCGGGTATCTGGCTAAGTATCAAGCCAATTAATTTAGATCAATACTACATAAAACAAAAATATACATTACCCAAGGGTCAAGTGATGTGCAGAGTCTTGGGGCAGCCAGCTCTCAAGAGTTTTTCCCGATAATCCAAATGTTTCTCCAGAGATCTATAATCCAAATGTTTCTTTGTTTGTTTTTTCTTTCTCCCTCTTTTTCTTTTTTTCTTTTCTTTTTGGGGCTGGTTTCTTAACCTAAAAGTTATCAGATGAAGACACCCTCCTAGTTTGGAACTTTCCAATCATTGTTGGATGGGTGTGTGCATTGATAAGGAGCGTGACGTCATAATACTACCCAGAATGCACTTTTGCTACTGGTGTAGTATTAACTGCTCATATCTAGGTGGCACTGTTGAATACGCAATAAGCATCATACCATTAAGGGTTAACTCATACATGCCTGATATTTTCAATACTACACACCTCTGACATCTGGAGGCCTTGTCTCAGAGCCGAGGGACAAACTTTGATACATGAATGTATACTTTGAGGAACATCTAGACAATTCTCACACAGTGGAATTCATGTTCAGATAGGAAAAACAATGAAGCCTCAGAATCTGCAGGTGCGGTGTATCTTCTAACTTTCTAAATGTATAATATATTGCTACAATAACACTAGCTTTTGAACGGCACAGTAATCTTCTCATGGACTTACTTTGGCCTACATGAAAATCCATACAAAACAGTAAATATAAATCAACATTGCTCTTAAAGGCAATGAATACCCATTATAACTAAAATAATAGATATAACTGTTTACACTTATGAAAAAGCACAACAACGCTAGACATGATAATTTGCATATGTTTTACCCAGAAATCCAGAGGAGCATTGTTTAGCCTACAAAAGTCATCACGTATATCAACTGGTCCCCCTAATAGAAAGAGTACCCACCCAGAGGTTCCCCCTAAGGCGTCCAAACTAGAAAAGCTGTTCTCATTTGCTTTTCTCTGATTAAGGGCTTTTCTCCTGAAAGAACTACTTGCAGATATGAGGCTGACTTAGCTATATTTACTCCCTTGCTATTAGCTTTTCTTCCAAAACAGAAAAGAATGCTAGTCTCTGTCCTGTCCTCCTGGATTATCAGATATATTCTAAGCAGATCATGAGCAGACAGCTATGGTATCATACGGTCTCGGCTCAGTTTTTAGACAGGAATCCTGTATTGGTCAGACAGAAGGTCGGATGAGAGCAGCTGCAGTGGCTGCTCCCTGGATCATAGACAGAGGCCGGCTGTTGTATAATACCGTCAGTGTGTCTATAGACTTCTGTACATGCAGAGAACATTCTAAAAAGGATGTCTGTTCTGTATCTGACAGCTTATGTTCTCAGCTCTGTAAGTGGGTGGACAGTAGGACTGAATGTTTCCATGCCTTCCTCATGTGTGATAGCAGCATAATTATACTAATTATAATAATAAATGACTGTACGGGGGTAACAATATGGGAAAAACACGAGGCCCATGCAAATTTTAATTTTTTTAAGGACATAGGATATTTTTTATAATTTTATTTTATATTTTTTAATAACCCATTCAGTAGATATTTCAAAATAGAATGATGATAATTGTATTCTGTACGTATAGAATTTTTATGAACTAGCATTTCCTAGAAATTCTTGCAGTCCAGCAGATTCTATTCTTATTTTAAAGGGGTTTTCTGGGTGCTTAATAGGATAGGGCATCAATATGCGATCAGTGGGGGTCCGACTCCTGGCACCCCTGCCGATCAGCTCTTTGAAAAGGCCACGGTGCTCCAATGAGCACTGTGCCCACCTTGCAGCTTACCAAACACAGCGCCGTCTATAGTCTAGTGGTAGTGCTTGGTATTGCAGCTCAGCCTCATTAACTTGAATGGGACTGAGCTGCGTGTAGGTCATGTGACCAACGAAAGTGACGTCACTGGCCTAGGAAGAGGCTGCAGCGGATCACCTGGGATGCAGTGTGTTGGACCCCCGTGAATCTGATTTTGACGACCTGTCCTGAGGATTAATCATCATTATAAAAATCTCAGATGACCCCCTTTAACTTGTCTCTGCCCTTACAAGTACATTGCATATACAATGTTTTTTTAGGGCTGTCCTACAATCCAGAATAATCGATGATCTGGCACCTATCAAATCCTGCCTACTCTGGATTACAGGAAATTCCATGATACTATCAGTATGAGCAGTACCGTATGGCTCTCCTCTCACCCATGCAGACTGTGGAGCCTAGAGGCTGACCCCTGAGGAGCGAACTACTCAGTATTTGGCTCCCGGGACACCCCTGATATTAGGTTAGAATTATATACATTACTTACCTTAATTACCTTAAAGGGGTTGTCCATCTAGTACGATTCTGCTTGCGGCAGCTCAGGTCCATATTACCCCTATAGTCAGTGATGGTTTTATATAGCGCTTTTTTGAATCAACAAGCGATCATGTAATACATGACCAAGTGCTCCGAAGTGAGAGCTGCTTTATGCAGTGACTCTCAGCCCTAGTCAATCATTTGAGTTTGGGACCCCCCATGTGATATTTAGATTCCCTAGCAGGGCTTATGGACAGGGACTCTATGCAGACAACCCCTTTAAAGGGCTCAGTACAGTGTAAAATGATAAAATAAGCCATACTTTCAATCCCTCACTACTTCCATTTCAATGCTTCCCACCGGTCGGTCTCAGTCCTTCTCAACACACAGGAAATGACCTCTCAGCCAATCACTGTCCACAGCAGCGTCCCGCCTCAGAAGGTGATTGGCTGACCAGTTTTTTTTTTTGTGTGTTGACCAGGAAGTAGAGACCAGCGAGGGATCGGGAAGCATCAGAACCAATGTGGCATCGGTAACAGTGAGTTTGACTTAATTAATAATTTTACACTATTCTAAGGCTGTCGTCCAAAGATACCCTCATAGACATGCATGCTCAGCTCGGCCAGGCAGGTGTAAGGTTAAGTTATTGCGTGTAATGAGATGTTTGCTTTTATTATATGGTCAGTGGTGGAGAGGATGTTTGGGTGGGGTCATCCAGCTGCCATTACCTGTGTGAATTAGTGCCATAGTTGGCAGGAGGGTGTTTCTACTGCCCTGCCTTGCCGCAATTGGCTCCATCTAACCCACCTTGGAGGATTCTAGGGGGCATGGATTCCTGCCAAGTCAGTTGGGGTGTGGCACTAGTGAAACTGAGGTGGTCAGGCCGTGTGGCAGCTGCCGATCTGCCTATGCGAAGTGACTGCCAGACAAGCAGGTAAGAGCCGAAGAGCGCAAGCAGGGCAAAACTGTATGCATCTTAGGTCGGAGGCCCTATTATTAATTTTTCTTTCGGCTCAGGAACTAACTGGCCAAGACAGGGTGGCTTGTTGGTGTCCCTTGCCCCCCTTTCTCATTGACAGCCATACTGGCGGCCATATTGCTTGTCACCCAACTTTCCGAGAACGGACAAAACAGCTGAATAGCATTTACAGGGAAGGACAACTGAAAGACTTACATTCAGGAGGCCATTGCTCTGCGAGGTTAAGTGACCCCATCTGCAGCTGGTGGAATGACAGCGAAAAACCCACCCGATCCTCATGACTCGTTAATGAGAACCGTACACCTCGTAATTTAGAGGACAATCGATTTCTAATCAATACTTGGGTCGGCTTCCCTCCATATCTCCCTGTGACAGGAATCTTGTAAAAAGCACATTATAATTTTATGGGTTTTCAATCCTCAGAGGTGTCATGGCAGACGGAGTGAGAGAGGTCCGAAAACACATCAGATATTGTTTTACCAACACAATCGACTTTCTCTAACGCATTTCAGCCGCCTGCGCAGGTTTACAAACAGACGTTAACTGCAGGGATATGACGAGAGGCCTGATTTTTTTTAGCACTAGATTTTCCGCAGCAAAAAACCTGTCTGTGTTAGATATGTTTTTTTTTTGGGGCGGATCTGCCACCCTGTGAAATCCGCAGCATATCTGTCCTAGTATGGACGTACCCTAAATGGTTAGGAGCTCCAGCTATGTACAACCCGATCTTCCTGGTTCATAGACTTAGGGCTCATGCACACGACCATGTGTATTTTGCAGTCAGCAAAACACAGATCCGTAAAAAAAAAAAACGGATAACATCCGTGTGCAATCCGTATTTTGCGGAACGGAACAGCTGGCCCCTAATAAAACATGTCATATCCTTGTCCGTAATGTGCACAATAATAAGACATGTTCTATTTTTTTGCGGAACGGACAGATGGAAACACACAAAGTAACTATTTTTTTTTTGCGGACCCATTGAAATGAATGGTTTCACATACGGCCCGCAAAAAAACGGAACAGACACGGAAAGAAAATACGCTTGTGTGCATGAGGGATGAGGCAGGGTTTACAGAAACTGTTATTTCTCTTAATTTGCACATTTCCAATATTTAGTAAATAAAGTATTTGCTCCTTTTTTTTTCACACAGGAAGATGGAAACGTTGACGAAAATGTTGAAAGGGAATTCATCATCCTCGGTTTCCATGCCTACTGCCTGACTCCCCGATACTCGCCGTCCTGAAGTGTGGAAAGCTTTTCAGGAGGGATCATCTGACTTCAGTTTAACTGGCAATTAGCATGCCGCTGGGGAGAGGCCGGTGCCATGTTTGTGATGAGCGGAGAGCGCATCTCTTCAAACCCTTCCACATTTCTGCATTAACCCTGATCGTTGCTGAGACATGACATGGAGATGATCTAAATATTTCTGTTATATTTTGAGCCATTTGATACAAATTGATAGAGAGAAAGATATAATACTTGCCTAAATACCAATCCCCTTATATTGGGCAGTAGGAGCCATCCACCATTGCCAAAAAATGGCTGCCTTCTTCCAGAAAACAGCCCCACTAGCCACTTTAATTGAGCTGCAATAACACAAAACACCTGTTGACAGGGGAGGGCTGGCAGCCTCAGTCCTGGGGGGCAAATCCAGTCAAGTGGCCCATTTTTAGCCCCACCTATTATTAAAAGCCCCTCCTACATATAATAGGCCACTCCCAACAAACACTGTACAGCTGACATTCTATAGTTGCGGCCTGTCTCTACACATCATCCGGAGAGGGGGGGCCCGTCCTGGCTGCACTGCCTGCTTCACATTATACAATAGACAGCAAGCTACTGTCACGGCTGAGGATGGGGAAAATCCTCAGCCGTGCGATGCCAGAGGATGTTAGTGGCTGCTCAGCCAGGATGACAGAAATAGGGAGCAGATCACCTCTTAGAGCATCCCTAATCTGACCCTGACTCCTAGCTGCATGAGCCGACCTTGAAGGTAGGATGGCTCATGCTCAGGAACCTTGGATCCCTACTGACCCTCCGCCGATCCCTGAGCTAGGAACTGGGTAGATAGCCCGTTCCTCCTGGACACGGAGGAACAGGAGTCTCACTGGCCAAGCTGCAAGGAAAAGGGATACAAAAACAGACCTATGGATATGGCAGGTGAACTGCACTAGTTCCACCTACCTGCCACAGCCTTGCTGACTGGATCCCTGTGCTGACACGCTGACTTCCACACCATACTTAAAAGGACACAGCAAAGACACATACAGACAGGAACCCAGAGCCATAGCTGCATTAAATAACAGAAGGAAAACAACATCGGCTAAACATCACATAACATTTGCTATGACCACAAGGGTGACCCTCACTGGCAGATGGTATTAAGTAGGAGGATGACTCCGGCAGACCATGGCTGAAATGCCAGCTCCCCCCGCAAAGAAAACAAAAACAAAACACTAATACTTACCTCCATCAGCAGCGATGTGATGCAGGCCTCTTCCGGCCTGTGTGCTGCCCGGCTCAGGCGGCGCAATGATAATGACGGCGATACAGATGAATATGGAAGCGCTCATCTCCTACTGCCCATCGCAGTAGAGAAGCAGAGTGCAGATGTGCTCTGTGCAGAGATGCTGTATACAGAGAAGCAGAGTGCAGATATACTCTGTGCAGAGAGACTGTATACAGAGAAGCAGAGTGCAGACATGCTCTGTGCAGAGAGGCTGTATACAGAGAAGCAGAGTGCAGACATGCTCTGTGCAGAGAGGCTGTATACAGAGAAGCAGAGTGCAGACATGCTCTGTGCAGAGATGCTGTATACAGAGAAGCAGAGTGCAGACATGCTCTGTGCAGAGATGCTGTATACAGAGAAGCAGAGTGCAGACATGCTCTGTGCAGAGATGCTGTATACAGAGAAGCAGAGTGCAGACATGCTCTGTGCAGAGAGGCTGTATACAGAGAAGCAGGGTGCAGACATGCTCTGTGCAGAGAGGCTGTATACAGAGAAGCAGAGTGCAGACATGCTTTGTGCAGAGAGACTGTATACAGAGAAGATGGGTGCAGATATGCTGTGTGCAGAGAGGCTGTATACAGAGAAGCAGAGTGCAGATATGCTGTGTGCAGAGAGACTGTATACAGAGAAGCAGAGTGCAGATGTGCTCTGTGCAGCGATGCTGTATACAGAGAAGCAGAGTGCAGATATACTGTGTGCAGAGATGCTGTATACAGAGAAGCAGAGTGCAGACATGCTCTGTGCAGAGATGCTGTATACAGAGAAGCAGAGTGCAGACATGCTCTGTGCAGAGAGGCTGTATACAGAGAAGCAGGGTGCAGATATGCTCTGTGCAGAGAGGCTGTATACAGAGAAGCAGGGTGCAGATATGCTCTGTGCAGAGAGGCTGTATACAGAGAAGCAGAGTGCAGATATGTTCTGTGCAGAAAGGCTGTATACAGAGAAGCAGAGTGCAGACATGTTCTGTGCAGAGAGGCTGTATACAGAGAAGCAGAGTGCAGACATGCTCTGTGCAGAGATGCTGTATACAGAGAAGCAGAGTGCAGACATGCTCTGTGCAGAGATGCTGTATACAGAGAAGCAGAGTGCAGACATGCTCTGTGCAGAGATGCTGTATACAGAGAAGCAGAGTGCAGACATGCTCTGTGCAGAGAGGCTGTATACAGAGAAGCAGGGTGCAGATATGCTCTGTGCAGAGAGGCTGTATACAGAGAAGCAGAGTGCAGACATGCTTTGTGCAGAGAGACTGTATACAGAGAAGATGGGTGCAGATATGCTGTGTGCAGAGAGGCTGTATACAGAGAAGCAGAGTGCAGATATGCTGTGTGCAGAGAGACTGTATACAGAGAAGCAGAGTGCAGATGTGCTCTGTGCAGCGATGCTGTATACAGAGAAGCAGAGTGCAGATATACTGTGTGCAGAGATGCTGTATACAGAGAAGCAGAGTGCAGACATGCTCTGTGCAGAGATGCTGTATACAGAGAAGCAGAGTGCAGACATGCTCTGTGCAGAGAGGCTGTATACAGAGAAGCAGGGTGCAGATATGCTCTGTGCAGAGAGGCTGTATACAGAGAAGCAGGGTGCAGATATGCTCTGTGCAGAGAGGCTGTATACAGAGAAGCAGAGTGCAGATATGTTCTGTGCAGAAAGGCTGTATACAGAGAAGCAGAGTGCAGACATGTTCTGTGCAGAGAGGCTGTATACAGAGAAGCAGGGTGCAGATATGCTCTGTGCAGAGATGCTGTATACAGAGAAGCAGAGTGCAGACATGCTCTGTGCAGAGAGGCTGTATACAGAGAAGTTGGGTGCAGATATGCTCTGTGCAGAGAGGCTGTATACAGAGAAGTTGGGTGCAGATATGCTCTGTGCAGAGAGGCTGTATACAGAGAAGTTGGGTGAAGATATGCTCTGTGCAGAGATGCTGTATGCAGAGAAGCAGAGTGCAGATATGTTCTGTGCAGAAAGCAGTGGCGTACATATAGGGGTCGCAGGGGTCGCAGTTGCGACCGGGCCCGGCACCCCAGGGGGCCCGGCCGCCTGCGGACCCCTGGCCCCTGCGCTAATCTGTCTTGCAGTCAGCCATCAGCGCCGGGCCCGGGCAGGAGAGAGCACGGCGTCGGCGTCAATCCCGCGAGACCTGTGAACTCCTGCGGCAGGTCTCGCGCGCCTGCCTGAACTCACGCAGCAGACGGGACCCGGACGGGAGAGAGACGGAGAGCGAGGACCCAGCACAGTTCACTTCCCCTAGTGCAGCGCGCCGCAGCAGCCGGTAAGTAAGGAAAAAGCCGCACTGACTGGAGTAGATGACTGGGGGGGGGGGTTTGAGCTGGCCGAGTAGTGGGGGCCCTGGCCTGTGATGGCCAGCCCGGTTGGGGAGGAGGGGGCTGAATTTATTGATGGGATTGGGGTCTTTTGGGGCCTGGGCTGATGCTGATCTGAGGGGTCTTTCGGCTAATGATTGATCTGGTGGCTGATGGGGGGGGGGGGTTCTTTGGGCTGATGATCTGGTGGCTGAGTTGGGGGTCTTTAGGCTGATCTGAGGTCTAATGGGAATGGTGGGCTGAGTGGGGGTCTTTGGGCGGATCTGAGGTCTGATGGGGGTTGACTGGGGGTCTGATGGGGGTCTTTGGGCTGATCTGAGGTCTGATGGGGGCTGACTGGGGGTCTTTGGGCTGATCTGAGGTCTGATGGGGGCTGACTGGGGGTCTTTGGGCTGATCTGAGGTCTGATGGGGGCTGACTAGGGGTCTTTGGGCTGATCTGAGGTCTGATGGGGGTTGACTGGGGGTCTGATGGGGGTCTTTGGGCTGATCTGAGGTCTGATGGGGGCTGACTGGGGGTCTTTGGGCTGATCTGAGGTCTGATGGGGTCTTTGGGCTGATCTGAGGTCTGATGGGGGCTGACTGGGGGTCTTTGGGCTGATCTGAGGTCTGATGGGGGTCTTTGGGCTGATCTGAGGTCTGATGGGGGCTGACTGGTGGTCTTTGCTGATCTGAGGTCTGATGGGGGCTGACTGGGGGTCTTTGGGCTGATCTGAGGTCTGATGGGGGCTGACTGGGGGTCTTTGGGCTGATCTGAGGTCTGATGGGGGCTGACTGGGGGTCTTTGGGCTGATTTGAGGTCTGATGGGGGCTGACTGGGGGTCTTTGGGCTGATCTGAGGTCTGATGGGGGCTGACTGGGGGTCTTTGGGCTGATCTGAGGTCTGATGGGGGCTGACTGGGGGTCGGATGGGGGTCTTGGGGCTGATCTAAGGTCTGATGGGGGCTGACTGGGTGTCTTTGGGCTGATCTGGGGGCTGACTGGGGGTCTGATGGGGGTCTTTGGGATGATCTGAGGTCTGATGGGGGCTGACTGGGGGTAGGAAACTAAGATGTCTGTCTGTCAAACTCTGCAGAGATGAGAGATGGCTGAAAGAAATCATCATGGTGGTCTGGTCTGAATGGAGAAGATGAAGAAAGAGAACATCTACTGTACATCAAAGGAGACGTCACTGGATGTAAGAGGTATGGGCGCGATATATAGGTAGGGCTGTGCATGGGTGTGGCTTGAGGGTGGGCGACTGGGCGGGGACACAGGGGCCCCATAATCTCCTATTGCCCGGGGAAGTGCCTCTTCTGAGACCAGGCTCTGGATCCGCCACTGGGGGGGCGGCGGCGGGGGGGGCCCATGGATCAGTTTCGCACAGGGGCCCCATGGATTGTGTGTACGCCACTGGCAGAAAGGCTGTATACAGATAAGCAGGGTGCAGAGAGGCTGTGTGCAGAGAGGCTGTGTGCAAAGAAGCAATGAGCAGAGAGCATGGGGAACATTTACTAAGAGTATTGGCAAAGCCTGTCTTCAATTTGTGCCTCATTTATGATCCCTTAATAAATCTGGTTTGTCTTTTTTGGTTTATGTCTGACCTCTAGTGGTCATTTTCTGGTAAGACAGATTTAAATTCACTAAACTGGTCTAAATAGTATGCGCATAAAAATGTGGCGCAACTGAACTGAATTTTGGTGCAGATCTCCATGAAAGTAGGCGAATTGTGGTGCAATTCACCACTGAAAGCAAAGACAGAAAAGTACACCAGCCCTAGGGTGGCATAGAAATTAGACTGTTTTTACGACAAAATCTGGTGCAAAATAAGGCGCACCTACATAAATACGATGGAAATTGGGCTAAGTCTGAAAACTTCTGAGTTTGTCTTAAAACTCAAAATAGGCACAGCAGGCGCAAAAACTGTTGGTAAATGAGGCTTAATAATAAGACAGTGGTACACAGGCTTTTTATTCATGAAAACTGGAGGCAACACTTTAGCAAATGTGCCCACATGTGTGCAGAGAAGCAATGTGTAGAAAGAGTGCAGAGAAGCAATGTGTAGAGAGGGTGCAGAGAAGCAATGTGTAGAGAGGGTGCAGAGAAGCAATGTGTAGAAAGAGTGCAGAGAAGCAATGTGTAGAGAGGGTGCAGAGAAGCAATGTGTAGAGAGGGTGCAGAGAAGCAATGTGTAGAGAGGGTGCAGAGAAGCAATGTGTAGAGAGGGTGCAGAGAAGCAATGTGTAGAGAGGGTGCAGAGAAGCAATGTGTAGAGAGGGTGCAGAGAAGCAATGTGTAGAGAGGGTGCAGAGAAGCAATGTGTAGAGAGGGTGCAGAGAAGCAATGTGTAGAGAGGGTGCAGAGAAGCAATGTGTAGAGAGGGTGCAGAGAAGCAATGTGTAGAGAGGGTGCAGAGAAGCAATGTGTAGAAAGAGTGCAGAGAAGCAATGTGTAGAGAGGGTGCAGAGAAGCAATGTGTAGAGAGGGTGCAGAGAAGCAATGTGTAGAGAGGGTGCAGAGAAGCAATTTGTAGAGAGGGTGCGGAGAAGCAATGTGTAGAGAGGGTGCAGAGAAGAAATGTGTAGAGAGGGTGCAGAGAAGAAATGTGTAGAGAGGGTGCAGAGAAGGAAGCAATGTGTAGAGAGGGTGCAGAGAAGCAATGTGTAGAGAGGGTGCAGAGAAGCAATGTGTAGAGAGGGTGCAGAGAAGAAATGTGTAGAGAGGGTGCAGAGAAGGAAGCAATGTGTAGAGAGGGTGCAGAGAAGCAATGTGTAGAGAGGGTGCAGAGAAGCAATGTGTAGAGAGGGTGCAGAGAGGCTGTGTGCCTAGAAGCTATGTGCAGAGAAGTAATATGAAGAGAGGGTGCAGAGAAGCAATATGCAGATAAGAACTCTGCAGAGAAGCAGTTTGCAGAGAGGATGTGTGCAGAGAAGCAATGTGTAGAAAGAGTGCAGAGAAGCAATGTGTAGAAAGAGTGCAGAGAAGCAATGTGTAGAGAGGATGCAGAGAAGCAATGTGTAGAAAGAGTGCAGAGAAGCAATGTGTAGAGAGGGTGCAGAGAAGCAATGTGTAGAGAGGGTGCAGAGAAGCAATGTGTAGAGAGGGTGCAGAGAAGCAATGTGTAGAGAGGGTGCAGAGAAGCAATGTGTAGAGAGGGTGCAGAGAAGCAATGTGTAGAGAGGGTGCAGAGAAGCAATGTGTAGAGAGGGTGCAGAGAAGCAATGTGTAGAGAGGGTGAAGAGAAGGAAGCAATGTGTAGAGAGGGTGCAGAGAAGCAATGTGTAGAGAGGGTGCAGAGAAGCAATGTGTAGAAAGAGTGCAGAGAAGCAATGTGTAGAGAGGGTGCAGAGAAGCAATGTGTAGAGAGGGTGCAGAGAAGCAATGTGTAGAGAGGGTGCAGAGAAGCAATTTGTAGAGAGGGTGCGGAGAAGCAATGTGTAGAGAGGGTGCAGAGAAGAAATGTGTAGAGAGGGTGCAGAGAAGAAATGTGTAGAGAGGGTGCAGAGAAGGAAGCAATGTGTAGAGAGGGTGCAGAGAAGCAATGTGTAGAGAGGGTGCAGAGAAGCAATGTGTAGAGAGGGTGCAGAGAAGAAATGTGTAGGGAGGGTGCAGAGAAGGAAGCAATGTGTAGAGAGGGTGCAGAGAAGCAATGTGTAGAGAGGGTGCAGAGAAGCAATGTGTAGAGAGGGTGCAGAGAGGCTGTGTGCCTAGAAGCTATGTGCAGAGAAGTAATATGAAGAGAGGGTGCAGAGAAGCAATATGCAGATAAGAACTCTGCAGAGAAGCAGTTTGCAGAGAGGATGTGTGCAGAGAAGCAATGTGTAGAAAGAGTGCAGAGAAGCAATGTGTAGAAAGAGTGCAGAGAAGCAATGTGTAGAGAGGGTGCAGAGAAGCAATGTGTAGAAAGAGTGCAGAGAAGCAATGTGTTAGAGAGGGTGCAGAGAAGCAATGTGTAGAGAGGGTGCAGAGAAGCAATGTGTAGAGAGGGTGCAGAGAAGCAATGTGTAGAGAGGGTGCAGAGAAGCAATGTGTAGAGAGGGTGCAGAGAAGCAATGTGTAGAGAGGGTGCAGAGAAGCAATGTGTAGAGAGGGTGCAGAGAAGCAATGTGTAGAGAGGGTGAAGAGAAGGAAGCAATGTGTAGAGAGGGTGCAGAGAAGCAATGTGTAGAAAGGGTGCAGAGAAGCAATGTGTAGAGAGGGTGCAGAGAAGCAATGTGTAGAGAGGGTGCAGAGAAGCAATGTGTAGAGAGGGTGCAGAGAAGCAATGTGTAGAGAGGGTGCAGAGAAGCAATGTGTAGAAAGAGTGCAGAGAAGCAATGTGTAGAGAGGGTGCAGAGAAGCAATGTGTAGAGAGGGTGCAGAGAAGCAATGTGTAGAGAGGGTGCAGAGAAGCAATGTGTAGAGAGGGTGCGGAGAAGCAATGTGTAGAGAGGGTGCAGAGAAGAAATGTGTAGAGAGGGTGCAGAGAAGAAATGTGTAGAGAGGGTGCAGAGAAGGAAGCAATGTGTAGAGAGGGTGCAGAGAAGCAATGTGTAGAGAGGGTGCAGAGAAGAAATGTGTAGAGAGGGTGCAGAGAAGGAAGCAATGTGTAGAGAGGGTGCAGAGAAGCAATGTGTAGAGAGGGTGCAGAGAAGCAATGTGTAGAGAGGGTGCAGAGAGGCTGTGTGCCTAGAAGCTATGTGCAGAGAAGTGATATGAAGAGAGGGTGCAGAGAAGCAATATGCAGATAAGAACTCTGCAGAGGAGCAGTGTGCAGAGAAGCAGTTTGCAGAGAGGATGTGTGCAGAAAAGCAATGTGCAGAGAGTCTGTGTGCTCAGAAGCAATGTGCACAGAGGATGTGTGCAGAGAAGCTATGTTCAAAGCAGCAGTATGCAGAGAAGGAGTGTGCAGAGCAGCAATGTGCAGAGAAGCAGTGTGCAGAGAAGCAATGTGCAGAGAAGCAGTGTGCAGAGATGCATTGTGCAGAGAAGCAGTATGCAGAGAAACAGTGTGCAGAGCAGCAATGTGCAGAGAAGCAGTATGTAGAGAAGCAGTTTGCAGAGAAGCAGTGTGTAGAGATGTAGTGTGCAGAGATGTAGTGTGCAGAGATGCATTGTGCAGAGAGGATGTGTGCAGAGAAGCAGTGTGCAGAGATGTAGTGTGCAAAGAGGACGTACGCAGAGAAGCAATGTGCAGAGAGTCTGTGTGCAGAGATGCATTGTGCAGAGAGGATGGTTGCAGAGATGCATTGTGCAGAGAGGATGTGTGCAGAGATGCATTGTGCAGAGAAGCAGTTTGCAGAGAGGATGAGTACAGAGAAGCAGGGTGCAGAGTTGCATTGTGCAGAGAAGCATAATTGCATTTAATAGACTAAGCTCCAGAAATTCATGGCTTACAGTAAGGAGAGACATCGGGGGCTCTGTGATGACCTACTAAAGAGAACGGGGTCTAAAAATAACAAGGTCTACAAAATTGTCTTTCTTAATCTTCTGCTTATGAACTTTTAAGGACCTGACTCTTTTTTTTGTGTGAATTGTATATCATCGAAGACATAACACAACCATACAAGAAACCGCTCTAGTACAATAAATGCACGACACGGCCGGATCTAGAGAAGAGGAATACTCAAAAGGGCGCAGAAAGAACGGGTAAAGTCAGGCGGAGCGCTGAGTGCCTTACATGTGGCCCAGATATATGTTCACCTGAGGGCAATGTTCTCTGCAGCTCCTTTATGAGCTTCTCTTTGACACTAATGCTGCCAGTGCCATCTACTTGAAATAAAAATTAACTACGTGACTCTTTAGTCAACTAAGTTACGATGACTGAGAATTCTGATGTCCCTCGGAAACTGAGCAAAAACTCTAAGAGATATCTATGGTATATTAACTCCTGTTTTCAACAGTCTATAAAACAATCAAAATATAACTCCAGAGCGGTGTCTACACGTCCAGAATTCATTTAGTATGATGAGCTTTGCAGGATCGTTTTTTTCTCTTTTTGTATTCTGTGTTCTATTTAGTTTTATGTTGCCTAGCAACCGTTTCTACAATTGGGTAACTGCCAGTTAAGTGCAAATAGATGTTACTCACCTGTCCCAGATTCAGCACCTTCACTGCCTCACTTTCTCACCTTGGTCCGACTCAATCTCTTCCTTTGTGCATCGAGTTGCTCTCTATCACAGCTAAGGGAGTGTGTGCTTCCTGCTGCAGCTCTCTCCCTATCACAGCTCAAGGGGTGTGTTCTTCCTGCTGAATCACTCCCTATCACAGCTCAGGGGGTGTGTTCTTCCTGCTGAATCTCTGTCCCTATCACAGCTCAGTGGTGTGTTCTTTCTGCTGAATCTCTGTCCCTATCACAAGGGGATGTGTTCTTCCTGCTGAATCTCTCTCCCTATAACAGCTAAGGGTGTGTGTGCTTTCTGCTGCAGCTCCCTCCCTATCACAGCTCAGCGGGTGTGTGCTTCCTGCTGCAGCTCTCCCTATCACAGCTCAGTGGTGTGTTCTTTCTGCTGAATTTCTGTTCCTATCACAAGGGGATGTGTTCTTCCTGCTGAATCTCTCTCCCTATAACAGCTAAGGGTGTGTGTGCTTTCTGCTGCAGCTCTCTCCCTATCACAGCTCAGGGGGGGTGTTCTTCCTGCTGAATCTATCACAGCTCAGTGGGTGTGTTCTTCCTGCTGAATCTCTCTCCCTATCACAGCTCAGTGGGTGTGTTCTTCCTGCTGAATCTCTCTCCCTATCACAGCTCAGGAGGTGTGTTCTTCCTGCTGAATCTCTCTCCCTATCACAGCTCAGGGGGGGGGGGTGTTCTTCCTGCTGAATCTATCACAGCTCAGGGGGTGTGTTCTTCCTGCTGAATCTCTCTCCCTATCACTGCTCAAGGGGTGTGTTCTTCCTGCTGAATCTCTCTCCCTATCACAGCTCAGGGGGTGTGTTCTTCCTGCTGAATCTATCACAGCTCAGGGGGTGTGTTCTTCCTGCTGAATCTATCACAGCTCAGGGGGTGTGTTCTTCCTGCTGAATCTATCACAGCTCAGGGGGTGTGTTCTTCCTGCTGAATCTATCACAGCTCAGGGGGTGTGTTCTTCCTGCTGAATCTCTCTCCCTATCACAGCTCAGGGGGTGTGTTCTTCCTGCTGAATCTCTCTCCCAAACACAGCTCAGGGGGTGTGTTCTTCCTGCTGAATCTCTCTCCCTATCACAGCTCAGGGGGTGTGTTCTTCCTGCTGAATCTCTCTGCCTATCACAGCTCAGGGTGTGTGCTCTTCCTGCTGAATGACTCCCTATCACAGCTCAGTTGTGTGTTCTTTCTGCTGAATCTCTGTCCCTATCACAAGGGTGTGTGTTCTTTCTGCTGAATCTCTGTCCCTATCACAAGGGGGTGTGTTCTTCCTGCTGAATCTCTCTCCCTATCACAGCTCAGGGGGTGTGCTCTTCCTGCTGAATGACTCCCTATCACAGCTCAGTTGTGTGTTCTTTCTGCTGAATCTCTGTCCCTATCACAAGGGGGTGTGTTCTTTCTGCTGAATCTCTGTCCCTATCACAAGGGGGTGTGTTCTTCCTGCTGAATCTCTCTCCCTATCACAGCTCAGTGGCGTGTTCTTTCTGCTGCAGCTCTGTCCCTAACAGTCACATCTTCTAACAGCAGATACGGCTGGTGGCAGTTGAAGGATGGAACTGAGCGAGCATTTATGGAAGCGCCATAATAGAAGCACGCCCTTTATAAGACACACTGCATCTTATAAAGTGAAAAGTACAGTACCACAGGCAAGGGGGCCACAGGCTGCGCCGATGCCACCCATTCAAAGACAGCACAAGACGCCACCTGAGGCGAGATTCTCATCTCGCCTCATGGGAAAAGCAGGCTTGGTTATGTGACATAACTGTATTCAGGGCTGTGCGGGAGTGCAGGGCTGAAGGCTAAAGTGCCACCCCTGCAGTCCTTGCAGAGTGTCGCCTTGGGCCACTGCCTCACTTTACCTCATGAGAGGCGCGCCCCTGCCTCTAGCACAATGCTGGTTCCTTCGTCCCTAATCTTCATTTGACCATGTTACCATCATGTAATAAAATGTAACAAAATTCTCTAAGCTGCAATCCTCTTGGTATTAGTTAGACTTGGAGACTTTGAAGCCTAAAGAATCCCCTTATTTTCCCTTCAACCATCACCCCCCCGCCTTCCCCCCAGCAGCCTAGGCAGGAATGGAGTCAGGGGTCATCACCAAGACAGTGATCAGGACGCGATAGCTCAGAAGACAAGATGGATGTATAGTCTGAAATGTTGCCAGTGGTCAGTGCCTAATGCAGAACAACAGGTAGAAGAACAACTATCTAAAGGGCGAGATAGAGACAATACCAGGAGGAACAAGGCTAAATTCAGGATCATGGTCAATCAGCAATCAGATCAGGATTCAGGAACTGTAGCATAGGGAACATGAGTGAACCTTTAGCATCAGGCAAGTAGGACCATTGACCACGCCCTTTTACCCTTTTTCAGCCACCTATTGCATGCAACATTTAACTATGGTCGCGTACCCTGTGCCAGTCTATGGTCATGTACCCTGTGCCAGTCTGACTATGGTCATGTATATATAATATCCAGCCATTGTCTGCCACCTAGTACCATCCCAGTGATGCCAAACACTCTGCGCTGTTCAGCAGGTTGGCACACCAAACACGAGCAGTGCCACCTATTCACTGCCAGGCGCCATTCAGCCACTGTCTGAAATCCTGTGCCACCAGGGCAACATAAAACAGTATGCTGCCTTGTGCCCTCTGCCAGTCTGGCACTGTCCTGCACCCTGTACTATTCATAGCCCTTTGGACAGTCTGTGCCACCTATTAGGCTCCATGCGCCACTGCTGGGCACCCTGTACCAGTCATAATCTATGGCCCCTAGTCAAGCAGCAGGTGTGCCCTGACCCCTGTACACAAGTGTGTGCCACCCTGCTGCCAGTCACTGTCCTGCAGCCTCTAACACCCTAGTGCAGGTTGTCAGAGTGCGGTTGCCAGGGGTGCTCACCAGGTTCTGCTCCTCGCTGTGCTCCAGGTCCACATTGCCTTGGCTTTCGCCAAGATCATGTGTCTTCGGCGCGTGATCCCGCGAGACCCACCTCTGGAGGTCACTGGTCTCGCGGGATTGCGCGCCCGAAGTCAGGGCCGGTGCAAGGATTTTTGTCATGATTCATGTCCTTTTCTTGTGCCCCCCCCCCCCATCATTTCACATTTCTGCCCCTCATGATTCATATCCATTTCTTGCCCCCCCATGTGCTAATATCATAGTGCCATCCTCTCCCCCTGCCCCCTAATGTGCCAGTATCAAGTGCCTCTCACATCCCCTCTCCATGTGCCAGTATCATGGCACCAATAGCCCCCCTCCCCCGTGGCAGTAAAGTAACAATCCGGTATTTAAATAAAATAAAAAACACTTTCAGAAACGTTGCTCCTGGGATTCGAACTCACAACCTTTCACATCAGAGGCAAGGCATTTAACCACACAGTTATGAGAGCAGTATAGCCAGTTGCTTGAAAAAAAAGTAAAGTAACAGTCCGGTATAAAAAATAAATAAAAAATTTCAGAAAAGCTTCGCCTGGGATTCGAACTCACAACCTTTCACACCACAGGCAAGGCATTTACTCACACAGCTATGAGAGCTGTATAGCCAGTTATTTAAAAAATAAATAAATAAATAAGACTTCTACTGTAGATAACTTTGATACCTAGTGTACATCCATACACATGACAGCTGCCCCAACACACCCAGCTCTGCTACATCGAGATGTAGCAGAGCTGGGTGTGTTGGGGCAGCTGTCATGTGTATGGATGTACAATAGGTATCAAAGTTATCTACAGTAGAAGTCTTATTTATTTATTTTTTATTTATTTAAATAACTGGCTATACAGCTCTCATAGCTGTGTGAGTAAATCCCTTGCCTGTGGTGTGAAAGGTTGTGAGTTCAAATCCCAGGCGAAGCTTTTCTGAAATGAGATTTAAATACACCAGGGTCTCGTAGTAGGAGATCTTGAAGGTACCTTGACTGAAGTAGGAGATCTTGAGGTACCTTCAACTAGAAGATGGCACCAACCGTATATTGGAATATAGGGTATCAATCAAGGTTCTTACACATCTGATCACCTCTGGTGTATGTTGTGTAAAGGTGGACCACTACTCTTCCTGACTCCACCACATTTGGATCGACAAAGCACATATGTTTTTTTTCAATGGGGAGAGAAGGAGGAGGAGGAGGCTACTCTGGCAGACGCTTATTTATCTCTAATGGAACAAATCTTCATGTATGTTAAAATCCAACTGGCCTGATACTTCTTTCCTGCAACATCTGCCATTGTGGGATGGTAAAGAGATCTCCATAGACATGAGACAGTTGACTGATCCCTCTGAAATGGCACTTTTTTTAAAAATAAAAAATCTAAATGTTTATTTTTTTTAAATAAATGTACAATTACACCCTTGGAATCCACCCGAAATCTTGAGAGAAAACCGAGTTTTTATTCTTAGACACCATTTGGTTTTATAATGTCATCTGTCTTGAAGAAGCACGAGGGAGGACTCATTAATCCTTCCTTTATTCTGCGCTGCCTTCGTCTTTGGAGAAGAGGTCAACAGAGGACTTTGTAGAGGACGAGAGTTCTGGAAAATCCGGCAGCGCTCGGGCGTATATTTAGGACGGATGTTAAGTAGAAATCTACAACCTGACAGTAGTTAAAAGCCCCTTGGCCCCTTTCCAGTAAATGATGCTCTTTTAACTTTCTTTCCAGGAGCCGCACATTTCCCTCCTTATTGGTTTCTGCTGAAATTCTACTATATGAGGAGGAGCAGCCAGGAGATCCATCTATCTATCTATCTATCTATCTATCTATCTATCTATCTATCTATCTATCTATCTATCTATCTATCTATCTCATATCTATCTATCTATCTATCTATCTATCTATCTATCTATCTATCTATCTATCCCATATTTATCTATCTCTCATATCTATCTATCTATCTATCTATCTATCTATCTATCTATCTATCTATCTATCTATCTATCCCATATTTATCTATCTCTCATATCTGGTACTTGGTAGGTGGGGTCCCTGGTACAGATATTACATTGGGGCAGCCTCATCTAGTTCCCCTCTGTATGGGACTTAATGTAAAGCCTCCTATAGAGTGATAGTTGCAGCCTATGTAATTGCAGGTTAGAGCGCTACATTAATAATCTGCGGAGCTCCTCTTGTTTTATACATAGGATCTAATTAACATTTCATTAATTGTAACAGCAGCCGCAGCAGGAATCCTGGAGAGTCGGAGAGTAATTGACACCTCAGACAGTGGAAATATCACCACAGACGTGTACATACATTTATGTCGTAGAATTTCCTTTTTTTTTTATTTGATGTTTTGTCTGCCAAACACATAATCTGTCAAGAGAATAAGAGAACGTCAGGTTCATACAGGGGAAGCGAGCCTTATCACATACCTTCCGTCAACGACAGTCCCTTGCGCCTTCCTACACTATCTATCTATCTATCTATCTATCTATCTATCTAGAAGAGAAAAGAAAAGAAGCAGCACTCAAAAAAATAATAAATGTGGGTGCAAAAAGTCCTCCTTATAAGACCTGTGACCAAGGTCCAGATTGTAGACATACAGCAAAAACGAAGGCAGCACTCCAAGTTTGTGAAAAAGGTGGAAGGTTTATTCACCCAACCAGCAGCAACGTTTCAGCTCTCTCTATGGAGCCTTTGTCCAGCTGAGTAACATGTGCATGATGGCATACATAAATAGTGGCAGTGATTAACATGATTACAAATCAATTCCAATGGTCATAAACATAAATAAGATGAATATAAAAATTTACAGTCATATAAAGAGTATAATTCATCCATACAGCTAGTGTACATATAGTGGCGAATAGGCGCATACATAAAAATTCATAGTGTAATTCATACTGTGTACAATATGCCCCAATATTACATAATCAGTGATTATTGCAGAAGTGAACAAATATGTGAATAAATTAAAGAAAATACTTAAAAACCTTTGAATGGGTAAGAGGCTGAAGCACCATGGTGGAGACTGCTGGCGTCCGGAAACAGCAGCTGCGCATGCGCCGCGCCGCATATTATCGCGAGACTTGCATCAAAACTGAGTGACGTCGCTGGCCATAACAAAGATGGCCACAATGGAAAAAATGGAGTGAGGGCGCCTGCGCCACCAGGCGTTAACGCCCATCCAGCTTCACAGAGTACTAGTTGATAAGATATATACCGCATTTTCAGCAGAGAAGCCGATCCATAGATCGGGGGCCGGCGGTTCAATGCCGGTCACCGTCAGGACATCCGTCATGAAAGGGGGGCGTGGTTCTCATACCAACTCCACCCCATCGTCCAGATATATCGGCGCATCCGCTCCAAAGCGCTCGTGCCTGTCATGTAGTAGCCGATCCAAATCAAGGATCAGTCATAACAGACTGCAAGAGCGCAAGGATCCAATGCATCGGTAAACTTGCAATAACAAAGATATATGAAAAATTTATAAAAAAATGAGGATCTATCTATCTATCTATCTATCTATCTATTATCTATCTATCTATCTATCTATCTATTTATTATCTATTATCTATCTCATATCTATCTATCTATCTATCTATCTATCTATATATCTCCTATCTATCTATCTATCTATCTATCTATCTATCTATCTATCTATCTATTATCTATCTATCTATTATCTATCTATCTATCTATCTATCTATCTATCTCATATCTATCTATCTATCTATCTATCTATCTATCTATCTATCTATCTATCTATCTATCTATCTATCTATTATCTATCTATCTATTATCTATCTATCTATCTATCTATCTCATATCTATCTATCTATCTATCTATCTATCTATCTATCTCATATCTATCTATTGTGGGGACTCTCTCTGGTAGACAGGACAAGCGGACGCAGTATAGAGGCAAAGACCAGTTTGTAACTCAAAAACCTCAGTGTTTTATTCACACTTATGGCAATAAAACAGTACGACAGTCCATTTGCAGTTTTGGTGTTCGTTCACACCTAGACAGTTCATACAGCAAAAGAGTCACCTGTTATCCTAGGTGTTGGTTCACACCCGATCGGCATTGCTCAGGACAAAGCCGACCTCCCAAACTCAGCCCTCCAGCCCAGCACACGGCTCAGATCCCAATCCAGCGATTGCCAGAGCTCCTCTGTCAGACAGAGAGGTAATTACCACCAACTGACACTGCTGGCTGGCTTTTTATATAGGTCAGTCAAGAGCTAGCCTGGAACGTGGGGAGTAGTCACCCACCCAGCACTTTGACTACTCCCAGTAAGAGCCGTCCTGGATCAGCTATTACAGCTATACTAAATAGCAACGTGTTAAACAGCAACTGCTGCTGACTCATGAAAACTGGCTCTAACTCCATGGAGGCCAGGAACCTCGGTGACACATAGCTTCCGTCAACGACCGTCCCTTGCGACTTCCTACACTATTTATCTATCTATCTACAGTATATATCTGTCAATTTATCTCATATCTATCGTCTGTCTATCTTTGGGAGCAATCTGATGTCCCTGTTTCTGGGGAAATTCTACGGTCATTGTATAAGGGGATACTCTTCTTCCAATGTATATGGGTACACTTTGCTGTCACACTTTATGGGGGCGCTCCTCTGGCCCTGTTTATGGGGGCGCTCCTCTGGCCCTATATGGGGGCGCTCCTCTGGCCCTGTTTATGGGGGCGCTCCTCTGGCCCTATATGGGGGCGCTCCTCTGGCCCTGTTTATGGGGGCGCTCCTCTGGCCCTATATGGGGGCGCTCCTCTGGCCCTGTTTATGGGGGCGCTTTTCTGGCCCTGTTTATGGGCGCTTCTTCTGACACTGTAAGCACTGTGGGATGTGGGACATGTTGAGTCGCCGTAAAAACTATCCCGCTGTCCCCTATCATCCCTGTGATATCTCCTGGGTGCTGTTCCCTCTGTACTGTAAGGGTTAAACAATGCAGATCTGTTCACTGGAAACTCTTGGAGCTGATACCTGGCATCATGGAGGTGGTGCCCCCATAAGAATGACGTCCATAGTGCTGCAATAACATAGACAGTTACAGTGCCCCCATAATAGTAACAGCCACAATACTGCAGTAACAGAGACAGTGACAGTACCTTCATAACAGTGACATCCACTATACTGTAGATACTGAGACAATGACAGTGCCCCCACAACAATGACAACCAGAAAGGAAAGTGACAATGTCCCCTTAATAGTGACATCTACAATGCTGTATTACCAGGGACAATGACAGGGCAATCCATAATGCTGGACTGATGGGGATAGTTACAATGTCCCCATAGTAGTGGCATCCACAATGACTTGGACATTTACAGTATTGCCATAACAGTAAGATTCATAACGATGTATCCTGGAGCCTCAAAAACAGTGCCGGGCTTAGTACTCCTATAATGGTGACAGGCAGAGTGCCTCCATGACAGTGACAGCCACAGTACTGCTATAACAGATTCAGCCACAGTGTCTCCTCAACAGTGACAGCAAAAGTGCCCCATAACAGTAAGACTCATAGTGATGTAATATAAGTGACTGCCGCAGTGCCTCAATAACAGTGCCAGACATAGTACTGCTATAATAGTGACAGGAACAGTGCCCCCATAATGTTAATAACCACAGTCCCCTCATAATGTTAATAACCACAGTGCCCCCATAATGTTAATAACCACAGTCCCCTCATAATGTTAATAACCACAGTGCCCCCATAATGTTAATAACCACAGTCCCCTCATAATGTTAATAACCACAGTGTCCCCATAACATTAATAACCACAGTTCCCCCATAACGTTAATAACCACAGTGCCCCCATATTGTTAATAACCACAGTGCCCCCATATTGTTAATAACCACAGTGCCCCCATATTGTTAATAACCACAGTGCCCACATAATATTAGTAACCAGTGCCCCCATAATGTTAGTAACCACATTGTCTCCCTAATGTTAATAAGTACAGTGCCCCATAATGTTAATAACCACAGTGCCCCAATAATGTTAATAACCACAGTGCCCCCATAATGTTAGTAACCACAGTGCCCCCATAATGTTAGTAACCACAGTGCCCCATAATGTTAGTAACCACAGTGCCCCCATAATGTTAATAACCACAGTGCCCCATAATGTTAATAACCACATTGTCTCCCTAATATTTATAACCACAGTGCCCCATAATGTTAGTAACCACATCGCCCACATTATGCTAATAACCACAGTGCCCCCATAGTATTTATAACTACAGTGCCCCCATAATGTTAATAACCACAGTGCCCTTATAATGTTAATAACCACAGTGCCCCATAATGTTAGTAACCACAGTGCCCCATAATGCTAATAACCACAGTGCCCCCATAATGCTAATAACCACAGTGCCCTCATAATGTTAGTAACCACAGTGACCTTCCAGGATGTTTTCAATGAATATTTGGAGACCACACAAACTCCGTGCACATGATGACCTTGAATCCCAAGTCACAAGACATTTCTAAGCCCGTGTCCCATCCGGAATGTCCCAAAACTATTCGAAGCACCCCTGTTCAACGGAAAAATGACATAAATTCTGTCCCAAAGGGTCCACTTTGTGGGACTGTCCCTCAAAAATGGGGCTACATCTGGAAGGAACCATTAGTACCCACTGAGCCGGGATGGATTTGAGCGAGCCGCATTGTCGTCCTCATTCCCTACGGATACAATGTATCACTGGATCCTCGCAGGGTTAAATGGAGAAAACAATGTCTGCAGAGACTTCACGTGATGACGGCACAGCGTCTCCTGTGTGATTTCCTTGTTGTGACATGATCCTCTCCGTTACTACAGAGTAATGGCACAATTCCCTGCCTCGGGGTTCAGAGGATTCCGACAGTCACTTACTGTTAGGAATAAACGCCGCCTGTCAGTAATAGCGGCAGCGATCTGGCAAAACAAACGGCGTATTCCCATAATCATCGCTCGCCTGTTATATATGTAACCTTCCCTTCGATACGGCATCCGAAAAAGCTCGTTAGCGCAACCAAATCGCCTCGCACCTCCTTAAGTGGAATTTTCACCTTAAATCAGAAAAATTGCCAATGCATAGAAACCACTAAGTGGAATATTTTTTGCATTTGTTTCTTTCGTCTTATCGGTTTCTCGCCTTCCCGTCTCCTAGAAAATGGCCAACATTACAGCAACCATAGGGGTCGCCACACATACCTGTACCGGCCAATCCAATAGATGGACCGCCTTGTAGTACGCGGACGGGTGGGTCTGCCGAAGCAAGAGCCTTTAGTTTTGGGCAACGCTGTGCTTTTTCTACATGGATTCCTCACAATCGTCAAGAACTGTGCTTGCTGTCAGTAAACAGAAACATTCTTGTTTACATTCAAAGTCTAGAAGATGCTCTCGACTAGCTGCATGTTTGTTACAATGTAGCAGTATGAGTGCAGCTCTTCTTACATGCACTGGTGCGGATCTCCAGCTGCGTGGCACAAAATCTCTGCCGCAGAAATAAGTGGCGTGCCCATGCCAAGGATTGGAGGCATTGCATGACAATGGGGCTGATCCTCGTGGGAATTGGCAGCAGCACACCCTATGCAAATACCCTTAGCCAAGCTACACAGTACATTGTAACAAAAAGCAGCATTCACTCACGGCAAGCAGAGGTCTTGGAAAGGCTGTGTAACTGAATAATTTGCCTACTTTTTTTGCTATGGTTTCGGCTGCTTACGTTTTTTAATTGACTGCTTTGTCGGGTGGATAATCATCCCGTCTGTTTTGTCTCTCATTCTTTCACCTTGTCAGGCGATGCTGCTGCTGCAGTAAATATGCTGACAGTCGTCAGGAAGCGGAGATGTGTTAGATTGGATCATGCAATGTGTTCTATTACATTGCAGAGACTCACACCATCCTGAAGATGAGAGGTGGCTGAAACAATGCAGTTTTATGGCTGATAGGCGGCTGCAGACCGCAGAATCCAGGCATCTCCTAGAGATTTGTCATTCGATTACTGCATTCACAAAATCCTCCAGAGATTATTCATTTGTGTACTAAATAAAAAAAAAAAACTATCTCTAAATTTGCAAAACAACTGGAACTATATTGAATAACATCCTGTACTGAAGTTACCTTCTGTATTATACTCCAGAGCTGTACTCACCGTTCTGCTGGTGCAGTCACTGTGTACATACATTACTTATCCTGTACTGATCCTGAGTTACATCCTGTATAAATACTTCAGAGCTGCACTCACTATTTTGCTGGTGCAGTCACTGTGTACATACATTACTTATCCTGTACTGATCCTGGGTTATATCCTGTATTATACTCCAGAGCTGCACTCACTATTCACCTGGTGGAGTCACTGTGTACATACATTACATTACTTATCCTGTACTGATCCTGTGTTACATCCTGTACAATACTCCAGAGCTGCACTCACTATTCACCTGGTGGAGTCACTGTGCACATACATTACATTACTTATCCTGTACCGATCCTGTGTTACATCCTGTACAATACTCCAGAGCTGCACTCACTATTCACCTGGTGGAGTCACTGTGCACATACATTACATTACTTATCCTGTACCGATCCTGAGTTACCTCCTGTATTATACTCCAGAGCTGCACTCACTATTCTGCTGGTGCAGTCACTGTGTACATACATTACTTATCCTGTACTGATCCTGAGTTACCTCCTGTATTATACTCCAGAGCTGCACTCACTATTCTGCTGGTGGAGTCACTATGTACTTACATTACATTACATATCTTGAACTTACCCTGAGTTAATTCCTATATTCACAATTATATTAGTTGCTACTGGAATCAGATTTAAATTGTATGTGTTTCAGAGCTAAGATCTGAGTCATTTCCTTCTTGTTCAGTCTCTGCACAGATCTTAATGTGTTGCGTTCTGTAAAGTGCTCATCTTGCGTTATAGCAGCTCAGTAAGGCTATAGAGATATGCCTCCAATACTGCAGTCTCCAGCACTATAAGCAGCAGAGAGATATCCCGCAGCGAACCATCCAATAGTAAGGTTCAAAACTCCAGAAATTTATTTGGCAGGTGGTACAACGCGTTTCAGGGACCACGTTCCCCTTCATCAGGTACAGACTCCCTGAAACACGTTGTACCACCTGTCAAATACATTTCTGGAGTTTTGAACTTTACTATTGGATGGTTCTTTGCGCTGCGGGATATCTCTCTGCTGATCTACTTGCCTTCTGAGGGACTCCAGGCATCCCCTGCTAGAAGTACCTGCATCCTTGGCCGCATACCTTGCACCACAAGGGGCATTCAACACCCCTCGATGAGTCTACACTAGAGTTGTGCCTAAGTTTAGCACAGCCCCACAACGTGAGCCTCCATTTTGGAGACATTTCTTTACCGTAGCTGTACGTTATCACCCTATGGTACGCCTATTTTGTGTTTCTCAGCTAAACACTGCCTGCACAATCGACTGATCCTGCATTATAATGTCCTAGCATCCCCTGCATGTTCAGTGTCTCCCCAGATATTAGTGTTTTGTAGCCTGAAAAGTGAATTCTTCAATGCATTATAGCATTTAGTCAGAGATGTCTTAGAAGATGCTCACTGACTGTTACCAAGAACATCAAGCAGAATTATTGAAGGGTTAAAAAGAATTAGCTGTATAATCTGTATGAAGGACAGGAGGTTGGGTGACATCATATTGAAGGGTGACTATATATACATTTACCTCCTGTCTGAATAAGGAAAAGTTTCTAGTCAGCATTATTATAACAAGAGCTGCCTGTCTGTATAAGGAACTGCTATTATTGTAATGAGAGCTGCAGCTATTCTTGTATGTATGCATGAATGTATATAAGGCCTGTATGACAAGCAATAAATAGAACTGTTACTGACATCATACTGCTTGTGTCACTGATAAGTTCTCCAGGCCTGTCTTCGGGGACAAAGGAAGGAATCAAAGTGCATTGAGACGGAATATACACTTTCAATTATGATTGCAGCTCTGGACTTTTGTCTGAAACATTGGGTGGCCCCATACCAACCACACTTGTCAGCAGTCCTAATTCTGTCCCTGTGAACCGGTCTGATGTACTTTTGTATGCCACATGTCAAAGTGGGCACTTGTGGACCTTCTGGCCCATTCTGGGGCATTCCTGGGTTGTCCTAGAGGTGGGACTTAAAGTGCCAACAGATGTCACCGCTGCCAATGGGTGACAATTTATGTGTTTTCCATTTAGTGCCATACCAGTAGAGTAATTCAAACTGGTGGTAATGCAATAAAGTTATTTGGTCCTGCACCAGTCAATATGTAAAACTTCACTTTTAGAGGTTTTCCGGGAGTACGATCTTGATGAACTATCCTCGGGATCTGATCGGTGGGGGTCTGACGTCTGATGAGCTCTACAGTCTCCTCACAGCTCACCAAGCACAGCGCCGCCCATTGTATAGTGGCCGTGCTTGGTACTGCAACTCAGGCCCATGCACCTAGGCCACGTGACCGATGATCGTCACCCGGCTGAGGAAAAGGTTGCAGCGCTCAGCAGTGAACCACGACCTCTTCCGACAACTGGCAACTTTTCCATACAAGTTTTTGATCACAAGCACAATCATCATCAAACTCTGCATTTAGCAGCCGTAACGCGCACTTGAAGCCGGCGACTCGCTCCGTTCCATATGGATATGGCTTTTTTACCCCGCAGTTAAATTTTGACAGCCTCGCTAATCGCCGATGACTATTTAAAAGCTCTGAGAAATGAGATAAATTCCACTTTCTTGAAGATTTGCACATTTACGGCCTATCCTGGCTCCGCAGTCACTGCTACTCCCCGGAGCCATTGTCAAGACTGAAGAGCGATCAGCATTTTAAGAAAAGAATGTCAAGAGCTGAAATTACAAGGCGTCCCGCGGATGGTGACATGTGGCAGGTCCTCCCGGATCGTAGTGCACACCTTCCATGTGAATCTGAGAAGCAGTAATTGCATTCTTGGTTCATTTTCATCTCGCACCTAAATCAGGAGCCCGGTTTTCACAGACGCTTTGCAGTGAATTAAATGGGAAGTGAAGATCATTAGGAGGCGCGGCGGGAACGCTATGCAGATCAGCGAGACTGACGACTCAGGAGTGTAACTCTACATCAGGCAGGGTCCAGAGCCTAGGAGATACAGATCCATATGCACTAGAACATTACACCGGGTTTCCAGATCTTTCTTCCCCACAGAATCAATAGCAGATTATGATAAGGTGTTTGGGTCGGCAGCCCCGGGACCGAGATCTCTGTAGGGGCCAGCGCCGCTCCAAACGCCCCCCACGCTTAGACTGAATTCAGCAGCGCCGAGCGCCGCACTGGGACTCTAAGTTGTGCGGTCGCACAGGTTCTATTGAATGCACTCTCTCCACTGCTGACAGTCGCCGCTCTATCCCTCATGCTGCCGCTGCTGCGTTCCAGACGGAAAAGGAGGCGGTCAGAGGAAAGGAGGTGGAGGCAGCGCCAGACGGCAGGTGACATCTACTACATTATCTGTACTCAGAAAGATATCTCTTTGTTATCTGTGGTGTTACATAGGACTGCAGGTGACATCTACCACATTATCTGTACTCAGAAAGATATCTCTTTGTTATCTGTGGTGTTACATAGGACTGCAGGTCACATCTACTACACTATCTGTACTAAGAGAGTTATCACTGTGTTATCTGTGGTGTTACATAGGACTGCAGGTCACATCTACTACATTATCTGTACTCAGAGAGTTATCACTGTGTTATCTGTGGTGTTACATAGGACTGTAGGTGACATCTACTACATTATCTGTACTCAGAGAGTTATTACTGTGTTATCTGTGCTGTTACATAGGACTGCAGGTGACATCTACTACATTATCTGTACTCAGAGAGTTATTACTGTGTTATCTGTGCTGTTACATAGGACTGCAGGTAACATCAATACTTTATCTGTACTCAGAAAGATATCTCTTTGTTATCTGTGGTGTTACATAGGACTGCAGGTGGCATCTACTACATTATCTGTACTCAGAGAGTTATTACTGTGTTATCTGTGATGTTACATAGGACTGCAGGTGACATCTACTACATTATCTGTACTCAGAGAGTTATTACTGTGTTATCTGTGCTGTTACACAGGACTGCAAGTAACATCTAATACTTTATCTGTACTCAGAGAGATATCTCTTTGTTATCTGTGCTGTTACATAGGACTGCAGGTGACATCTACTACATTATCTGTACTCAGAGAGCTATTACTGTGTTATCTGTGCTGTTACATAGGACTTCAGGTGACATCTACTACATTATCTGTACTCAGAGAGTTATTACTGTGTTATCTGTGCTGTTACATAGGACTGCAGGTGACATCTACTACATTATCTGTACTCAGAGAGATATCTCTTTGTTATCTGTGGTGTTACATAGGACTGCAGGTGACATCTACAACATTATCTGTACACAGAGAGATATCTCTTTGTTATCTGTGGTGTTACATAGGACTGCAGGTGACATCTACTACATTATCTGCACTCAGAGAGTTATCACTGTGTTATCTGTGCTGTTACATAGGACTGCAATTAACATCTGTGACACAGTGAGAGGTTTGGTCTGGGAAAACAGGTATTTTCCTCCCAGCATGTGCTGCTGGGCTGATTTACAACTAGGTGAGGTCAAATACCGGACCAGATTTTAAGTGCCGGTCCGGGTTTTGGCAGAACCTGGCTGTCCTTAAATAGGCAGCTGGGCTCAGAAGCCAGGTCTCTGTGTTGGGATCTGGGAGCCTTGTGTCTGGATGAAGGATTGCTACCTGTTTGGCATGAAAACAGGTTGGTGCTGCTATCAGCAAGGACTATTTGAGGCAGAATTGCCGCATGGTATCAATTACCACCAACACCGCAAGGGGACTTTTTGTTTGAATATGAGTGCACGGAACCCTAACGTTCGTGTGCATGTAGCCTATGCTCTGGAAATTGTGTCCATGGATTACGGATGACACACGAAGGGCAAAAAAATGGACACACGGACCGAACACACACGGATGAACCACTGAGTATCTTGTCACAGTTGTCATCACGGACACGGACGTGTGATCCTGTGGCTCTGCACTGCCGCCATGTTTCCTGAATATAAGGACTTCTATTTCCGGATAACTTCTATCTCGGTCTCTGCCAGTAACCCCCGCTGTGCCCGCCATGCTTCCCGTCCGCAGTACGGCTCTGCGTCTCCTCCAGCTATTTCTTCTCTACCTTCCTCCGCATTCGCACTTGCAGCAGCAGCTCCTTGGATGTTTCTCCGCTTACACCTTGTGCCCGGATCCTTCCCTGTAATTTACTGTCAGGACCAGATCTGCCTTTAATCTCATTTATTCCGCGCTCGATCTAATTTCCTTTCTGCAGACGGCGCATCTAATCTGCTTCATGTACAGTAACTGGAGTCGCTATCCCCCCCCTCCTCCTCGCCCGCTCAATACGGAATTCCCACCTGTTGTAATGACTTGTAGAAATCGAATGAAAGGTGGGACTTGGAGAATAGGGCATTGGGGGAGGGGAGAGCGAGACGGTAAAATCCTTTCTCGGGACGCAGGCGCTGAATGAATATAAGTCAATGAAGCGTGATATTATGTCAGAGATTACTGAATTTTAGGAGATGTTACTTCATTAGAAGCACAAATTAAAAGTCTTGGTGAGTTTTTAGAGGAACTCTCCAGGCAAGACGGATAACCCCTAGTGCAGGGCCAGAGGGGGCGGGGCATGACAAAATTCTTTATTTTTATTTTCTTTCATTTACTGTGTCGTGCCCCACCCCCGTTCCAGCCCTGCTCTAAGCATAACGCAATGTATCAATTTTGGCTGGAGTGTTCCTTTAAGTTGTGCTTTTTCATTAGGAGGTTATATAGGGTGAGGATCAGGGTCTAAATCCTGTGCGCATTGGAATTTATGGGTGCCCAGCAATGCTTATAGGGGTGTTCCTGATGTTAAAAGTTATCCCTAACTATTAGACCGGTGGGGGGGGGGGGGGGTCCAACCACCAATCATTAGAACGGGTAGCTTGTACCCATTTGGGGCCCCTAAAATGAACAGAAGGGAAGGTCGGGCATGCACCCAGCTGTTCCATGGGAGTTCTGGGAATACTGTACTGGACTATCTCCCATAGAGATGTATGGAACGGCAGTGTGCATGCTCGATCTGCAGAAAGAGGGAAGGGGGGTTGATAGGGATACTGGGTCCCTGTTCTCATGATGGGTCGGGATCCCAGCCGTAGGACCCCCACTGATCTAATAGTTATACCCCATCTCGTAAATAGGGGGTACCTTCTAAAAACTGGAATATTCCTTTAAGTTACCTTATAATGGACATGAATGACAATCCCCTCCCCCTTATCATCTTAAAGGGTTCTCCCTACTACAGACATTTATGAATTACCTTTAGTTCTAACCACTCCCTTGGCTCATCACTATAATGACAAGTGACTATGAATGCCCACCTGTGTCCATCCCATAGTTGTCCGAGCCATGCAATGAGACATTAGGTGCAGTGGGTGACCTCCTCCCACCTAACACAAATAGGCAACCCCCATCAATATGCTTTATTAGGGCACAAGGACATCAGATGGAAGTGTACCACCCCAGAGTTGTGTTACTACACACCTCTGCCCCGCTACTGTCTTCTAAGAGCCTGTATATTGTCATCTGATGTTATTTATATTATGTCTTCACAAATGTGCATCTAAAACCATGTTAAACACAATTGTTCCTTGTAATTTTCCAGGTTCACCACCAGGTGGCAGCAACTCCATTGGCAAGGTCCTAGTCCTAGTTTAGTGTATCTAGGCTGGAATGGATTATTCCAGCTTAGCTCCCCCTCTGTGAGCGAAGTGGGCTGTTCCCACATCCTGCAGCATGGGTGGAGAAGGAAGTTAGGGTCAGTGTAGCCTCCCCCCTGCTAGGGGTAGGGTGTGTGTAGGAGATCCCCTGCATAGGGAAGACAGCAAGGATCTTGTCTCGGTTGAGACTTGATCATATTCCCAGACTGAGCACCTTCAGCCTCAGCTGGACGAAAAGAAGCAGAAACTACAGACAACCTCCAGAGTTCCAGGAAGAAAGCATCCCCTGAGAAATCATCTGTGAGTAAGGCTACATGCACGCGACGGTATGTGTCCGTAAAAAAAAACTGATGACGTTCTGTATGGCATCCGTTTTTTTTTTGCGGATCCGTTTTTTTTTGCGGATCCATTGTAATAATGCCTATCCTTGTCCACAAACTAGAAAAAAATAGGACATGCACAATTTTTTTTGCTGAGCAACGGAACGGACATACTGATGCGGACAGCACATGGCATTTTTTGCGGACCCATTGAAATGAATGGGTCCGCATTCTATCCGCAAAAAAAAACGGAACGGACACGGAAACAAAATACGGTTGTGTGCATGAAGCCTTAAAGAGGTTGTCCGAGTTATATTTATTGATGACCTATCCTCAGGATAGGTAATCAATATCAGATTGGCTGGGGTCCGACACCCGGCACCCCCGACAATCAGCTGTTTGAAGAGAAGGCGCGTGCCGTGCCAGCGCTGCCTTCTCTTCACTGTTTACCTTCTCGCCGTTGCATCTGCAGTGGTGAGCAGCTGTAATTACACCCAAGCCGTCCTATTCATTTCAATGGTACGGATCGCTCCTATAAAAAAATTTAAATAAAAATCATACTTACTGCTGGCCTCCGCCATCTTCATTGAAGATCCCGCGCAAATTCCTGTGCTCGTTGATGTATGACACCACCACGCCGGCTGACGTGATGATGTCACACAGATTGCACACTGGATCGCAATCAAATGGATGAGGTAAGTATGATTTTATACATTTTTTTAAAATTTTACACTAATATTAATGTTAGATGCTGCGATCAGCTATGAACGCGGCATCTGAGGGGTACAATGACAGCGGACGGCGCAATCGCCACTCCCTGTCATTGCACCCACTATTTAAAAAGAAATGCACTTCGTCACAAAGCAATACTTTTGTAACATTCGGCGAAGCAGCCGAATCGAATTTTCCAATACTTTGCTCATCACTAGTCATCAGTATTAAATGCTCAGACAACCTCTTTATCACGCTAGTCTAGGACCATTTGATAATCCAGAATATCCCATAATCTGGCACCTGTCAAGTTCAGTAATTTTGCTATGCTGATTTAAGCTCCAGTTGCAGTTTTTGAACTCTCTGGCAGGGATGATGCTCTGGACCAGGGATCGCCGACAGTTACATTGTATCTTGTGGTTTCATCAAGGTAACAAAGTAACGAATGTGTAATAACAGAAGCAGAGGGCTGGAGCATGCAGACTATTACAGAAGTGGGTGCACGGGGCGCTGAGGGTCAGAAGTTAAAGGTGAGACCACCGTCTTATCGCCTAGCAACCCTTGTCTTTTACTTTCTGGCTGATTATTTGCATTTATGGCAGTGGAGGAGGAACAATTGTAATGTGAAGGGTTAACAATTATTTTACTGTACCTGAATAGGTCACTGGGTTCCAGAGGTAATGATTGGGTTTCTGATATGATCTGTTTTGTCTCGGTTCTCAATCTGTGGTACATTGATGCAAGCTCGGACTGGACCACAGGGGAACGGGTGAATCCAGGGGCGAAGCTTAAAGGCTCATGGGCCCTGGTACAAGAGTTCAGCTTGGGCCCCCCTTCCCTCAGTGCTTTGTGACAATGGGCAGGGGTGCACCGAGCCTTTCTGCTGCCTAAGGCAAAAATTCAAACTGCATCCCCCCCATGCCAAACTCTCAACCTAAACCATACAGTTTTAATGCTGTGCAACCCCCTAGAGTCCTGGAATCTGTTGTATTACACTGACATAATGCTGTGCGATCCTGTCAGAGGATGGTACGCCCCTGGCTTAGGGGCCCAGTTACAGGTGCGACCACTGCAACCCCTATAGCTACGCCAGTGGTGGAATCCCCTGGTGAGCCCCCAGCAAAGCATCTGAAACAGCATATATCAATATTAAAAACTGGGTAGATTGTTTAACAAGCTAGTTTATTGCTCTAAGGGAGAGCCACAATAGATGGCAGAGGGACTATAGATAGACCCCGGGCGGGGGCACCTAAGGGAGAGCCACAAAGGATGGCAGAGGGACTATAGCAAGAACCTGGGCAGGGACACCTAAGAGAGAGCGACAATAGATGGCAGAGGGACTATAGATAGACCCTGGGCAGGGGCACCTAAGAGAGCGACACAAAAGATGGCAGAGGGACTATAGATAGACCCCGGGCAGGGGCACCTAAGGGAGAGCCACAATAGATGGCAGAGGGACTATAGATAGACCCCGGGCAGGGGCACCTAAGAGAGAGCGACAATAGATGGCAGAGGGACTATAGATAGACCCCGGGCAGGGGCACCTAAGAGAGAGACACAAAAGATGGCAGAGGGACTATAGATAGACCCCGGGCAGGGGCACCTAAGGGAGAGCCACAATAGATGGCAGAGGGACTATAGCAAGAACCTGGGCAGGGGCACCTAAGAGAGAGCGACAATAGATGGCAGAGGGACTATAGATAGACCCTGGGCAGGGGCACCTAAGAGAGCGACACAAAAGATGGCAGAGGGACTATAGATAGACCCCGGGCAGGGGCACCTAAGGGAGAGCCACAATAGATGGCAGAGGGACTATAGATAGACCCCGGGCAGGGGCACCTAAGAGAGAGCGACAATAGATGGCAGAGGGACTATAGATAGACCCTGGGCAGGGGCACCTAAGGGAGAGCCACAATAGATGGCAGAGGGACTATAGATAGACCCCGGGCAGGGGCACCTAAGGGAGAGCCACAAAGGATGGCAGAGGGACTATAGCAAGAACCTGGGCAGGGGCACCTAAGAGAGAGCGACAATAGATGGCAGAGGGACTATAGATAGACCCTGGGCAGGGGCACCTAAGAGAGCGACACAAAAGATGGCAGAGGGACTATAGATAGACCCCGGGCAGGGGCACCTAAGGGAGAGCCACAATAGATGGCAGAGGGACTATAGATAGACCCCGGGCAGGGGCACCTAAGAGAGAGCGACAATAGATGGCAGAGGGACTATAGATAGACCCCGGGCAGGGGCACCTAAGAGAGAGACACAAAAGATGGCAGAGGGACTATAGATAGACCCCGGGCAGGGGCACCTAAGGGAGAGCCACAATAGATGGCAGAGGGACTATAGATAGACCCTGGGCAGGGGCACCTAAGGGAGAGCCACAATAGATGGCAGAGGGACTATAGATAGACCCCGGGCAGGGGCACCTAAGAGAGAGCGACAATAGATGGCAGAGGGACTATAGATAGACCCCGGGCAGGGGCACCTAAGGGAGAGCCACAATAGATGGCAGAGGGACTATAGATAGACCCTGGGCAGGGGCACCTAAGAGAGAGACACAAAAGATGGCAGAGGGACTATAGATAGACCCCGGGCAGGGGCACCTAAGGGAGAGCCACAATAGATGGCAGAGGGACTATAGATAGACCCCGGGCAGGGGCACCTAAGAGAGAGCGACAATAGATGGCAGAGGGACTATAGATAGACCCTGGGCAGGGGCACCTAAGAGAGCGACACAAAAGATGGCAGAGGGACTATAGATAGACCCCGGGCAGGGGCACCTAAGGGAGAGCCACAATAGATGGCAGAGGGACTATAGATAGACCCCGGGCAGGGGCACCTAAGAGAGAGCGACAATAGATGGCAGAGGGACTATAGATAGACCCCGGGCAGGGGCACCTAAGAGAGAGACACAAAAGATGGCAGAGGGACTATAGATAGACCCCGGGCAGGGGCACCTAAGGGAGAGCCACAATAGATGGCAGAGGGACTATAGCAAGAACCTGGGCAGGGGCACCTAAGAGAGAGCGACAATAGATGGCAGAGGGACTATAGATAGACCCTGGGCAGGGGCACCTAAGAGAGCGACACAAAAGATGGCAGAGGGACTATAGATAGACCCCGGGCAGGGGCACCTAAGGGAGAGCCACAATAGATGGCAGAGGGACTATAGATAGACCCCGGGCAGGGGCACCTAAGAGAGAGCGACAATAGATGGCAGAGGGACTATAGATAGACCCTGGGCAGGGGCACCTAAGGGAGAGCCACAATAGATGGCAGAGGGACTATAGATAGACCCCGGGCAGGGGCACCTAAGGGAGAGCCACAAAGGATGGCAGAGGGACTATAGCAAGAACCTGGGCAGGGGCACCTAAGAGAGAGCGACAATAGATGGCAGAGGGACTATAGATAGACCCTGGGCAGGGGCACCTAAGAGAGCGACACAAAAGATGGCAGAGGGACTATAGATAGACCCCGGGCAGGGGCACCTAAGGGAGAGCCACAATAGATGGCAGAGGGACTATAGATAGACCCCGGGCAGGGGCACCTAAGAGAGAGCGACAATAGATGGCAGAGGGACTATAGATAGACCCCGGGCAGGGGCACCTAAGAGAGAGACACAAAAGATGGCAGAGGGACTATAGATAGACCCCGGGCAGGGGCACCTAAGGGAGAGCCACAATAGATGGCAGAGGGACTATAGCAAGAACCTGGGCAGGGGCACCTAAGAGAGAGCGACAATAGATGGCAGAGGGACTATAGATAGACCCTGGGCAGGGGCACCTAAGAGAGCGACACAAAAGATGGCAGAGGGACTATAGATAGACCCCGGGCAGGGGCACCTAAGGGAGAGCCACAATAGATGGCAGAGGGACTATAGATAGACCCCGGGCAGGGGCACCTAAGAGAGAGCGACAATAGATGGCAGAGGGACTATAGATAGACCCTGGGCAGGGGCACCTAAGGGAGAGCCACAATAGATGGCAGAGGGACTATAGATAGACCCCGGGCAGGGGCACCTAAGAGAGAGCGACAATAGATGGCAGAGGGACTATAGATAGACCCCGGGCAGGGGCACCTAAGGGAGAGCCACAATAGATGGCAGAGGGACTATAGATAGACCCTGGGCAGGGGCACCTAAGAGAGAGACACAAAAGATGGCAGAGGGACTATAGATAGACCCCGGGCAGGGGCACCTAAGGGAGAGCCACAATAGATGGCAGAGGGACTATAGATAGACCCCGGGCAGGGGCACCTAAGAGAGAGCGACAATAGATGGCAGAGGGACTATAGATAGACCCCGGGCAGGGGCACCTAAGGGAGAGCCACAATAGATGGCAGAGGGACTATAGATAGACCCTGGGCAGGGGCACCTAAGAGAGAGACACAAAAGATGGCAGAGGGACTATAGATAGACCCCGGGCAGGGGCACCTAAAAGAGAGAGCCACAATAGATGGCAGAGGGACTATAGCAAGAACCTGGGCAGGGGCACCTAAGAGAGAGCGACAATAGATGGCAGAGGGACTATAGATAGACCCTGGGCAGGGGCACCTAAGAGAGCGACACAAAAGATGGCAGAGGGACTATAGATAGACCCCGGGCAGGGGCACCTAAGGGAGAGCCACAATAGATGGCAGAGGGACTATAGATAGACCCCGGGCAGGGGCACCTAAGAGAGAGCGACAATAGATGGCAGAGGGACTATAGATAGACCCTGGGCAGGGGCACCTAAGGGAGAGCCACAATAGATGGCAGAGGGACTATAGATAGACCCCGGGCAGGGGCACCTAAGAGAGAGCGACAATAGATGGCAGAGGGACTATAGATAGACCCCGGGCAGGGGCACCTAAGGGAGAGCCACAATAGATGGCAGAGGGACTATAGATAGACCCTGGGCAGGGGCACCTAAGAGAGAGACACAAAAGATGGCAGAGGGACTATAGATAGACCCCGGGCAGGGGCACCTAAGGGAGAGCCACAATAGATGGCAGAGGGACTATAGATAGACCCCGGGCAGGGGCACCTAAGAGAGAGCCACAATAGATGGCAGAGGGACTATAGATAGACCCCGGGCAGGGGCACCTAAGGGAGAGCCACAATAGATGGCAGAGGGACTATAGATAGACCCTGGGCAGGGGCACCTAAGAGAGAGACACAAAAGATGGCAGAGGGACTATAGATAGACCCCGGGCAGGGGCACCTAAGGGAGAGCCACAATAGATGGCAGAAGGACTATAGCAAGAACCTGGGCAGGGACACCTAAAAGAGAGAGCCACAATAGATGGCAGAGGGACTATAGCAAGAACCTGGACAGGGACACCTAAGGGAGAGCCACAATAGATGGCAGAGGGACTATAGCAAGAACCTGGGCAGGGGCACCTAAGAGAGAGACACAAAGGATGGCAGAGGGACTATAGCAAGAACCTGGGCAGGGACATCTAAGAGAGAGACACAAAGGATGGCAGAGGGACTATAGAAAGAACCTGGGCAGGGGCACCTAAGGGAGAGCCACAATAGATGGCAGAGGGACTATAGAAAGAACCTGGGCAGGGACATCTAAGAGAGAGACACAAAGAAGGCAAAGAAAGGAAACCTTGGGCAGGAGTGCATAAGGGAGAACCAAAACAGGAACCAAAGCCACCGTAGTAAATACCTGGCCTGGGGCACCTAAGAGAGTCACTAGAGCGGCCACATGTACTATAGATAGTACCTGCTGCAGAGTCATAAAAAGGGTCACCTAGAGGAGGGACACTGAAGGGGTACAGACTCTATAAGCAGGCACCTATAGCAGAGGCACCAAAGTGGGCATATAAGGCAGAAGAACTACAAGTGCAGGCTGAGTCAGGGGCACCAAACAGGGTACAGGCACAGCTGTAAACCCCCAGGGACATCTAGGGACACTGTCGGGGGCACAGACAGTATCATTGGCTCAGGTACAAAAGTATAGAGGTGCGTGTGGCTGAGAGGCCTATGTGGGCATCTGTGAATGGCACACATTGCTCCACAAGAGGAGCGGGGTGTATCTATATTCCATTTTCATAGGTTTGGAGGGTTAAAAGTGTAATAAATGTGATAAAAAGTTCCCAAATACAAAAAAGACAACTCCTCCCCCGCTCCTTTGTCACATAGTCTGCTGTCATCAATGTTGTCTTCTTAATATAACCGTGTGAAGAAAACATTTTACATCAGGATAATAAAAGTGTTAATTAAACATAAACATGAAAGGAAGTATAAACCCCCCTTCCCCCCAGACTGCGAGAAATCCGAGCTCCTGAGCGCTTCTCGTCTCTGTTCATCCCCCACAAGGAGCACTTAGTGCGGCTCCACAATGGAGGTGACGTATGTCAGGATGGATGGAGACCCCCGGATAAATCGATGCAGGGAGCAGGGGTGGATAAAAGGATTAAATGGCTAATGAGCCAACCTCCAACTCAGGGAGGCATTAAGGAGCGAAGCCAAGATGAATGCGATGGAATAAGGAGCGAGTCATAGAGCCATTAATGACCACAGCCATGATTACTGGGCAGTCTCATTGGAGGGTCAGCGATGGCGCTCGCGGCATGTATGGAGCGCGGGAGCCTTAATGAGGTGGGACGTCCGAGTTCAGGTCTAGGAGAGCGAAACTAATTAGGAATTGTTCTGCAAAATAAAGGAAAAGACTGAAATAAACGCAAGAAAGCGACAAGAAGCGAAGATGCCAAGTCCGCAAATAATTCTAAAATTGTCGGAGGACGAGGAAAAGCTGCTCTGATGCTCCAAGGTCGAGCGACATCATGGGGCCCATGGATGGTTACTGGACACCAGTTTCTGGGACAGCTGGAGGAGCACCAGTATGTCAGCCACTGGAGTGAAGCCCACACTAGAGGCGCTATCCTGCCGTCCTTGGAGCCTGCACAACAACCATGCCAAATGATGCTGCTAAATAGGAGTAGAGGACGTATCACTACATGGAAAAGGGGTTTTGGGAAATCGTTGGTGAGCCTCAGCCCCAAAATCCTCCATAACATTACACTAGTCACAACTGCCCCCATAATGTTATACCAGCCACAAACAGTGTGAATGGTGTAAAGTTCCTACAACATAAAAGCAAAGATCTCCCTTAATAGTATAGCAGCCACAAATCTCCCCATAACAGTGTACCAGCCATAAATGTCCCCATAACAATGTACCAGCCGTAAATGTCCCCATAACAATGTACCAGCCATAAATGTCCCCATAACAGTGTACCAGCCATATATATGTCCCTATAATAGTGTACCAGCCGTAAATGTCCCCATAACAATGTACCAGCCATAAACGTCCCCATAACAGTGTACAGCCATATATATGTCCCTATAATAGTGCAGCAAACACAAAATCTCCCATTACAATTTACCAACTGCAGGTGCCTCTATAAGTGCCAGCAGCAGAAGCCCCCATAGGTTACAGTCACAATTAACAATGTACCAGCCTCAGGTGCCCCACACTAGTTCTTACGGAAGGTCTTGACAACGTTCTGGTGGGTGCCCCTCTGTGAGCCATTTTGGCATGGCATCTGCCATTCAGTATCTACATGCGGTTGTACCCTGCCCTGCCCTCTTCTTCAGCGCTCGTTACAGAATCCCAATTAGTTATTTAAACAATATGATTAAGATCCATTACGTTGGGGGTTTTGTCTGATATTTGACTATTAGCTCCAAATATGCCGAGGGATAGAGATGTTACAAAATAGATTATTCCAAGTAATTATGGCGCAATGTAATTACTACAAAAATTGAGGTCAGGAGATGGCATTTAGCATCCCAGACTTCAGAGATTCCTGAGCAGATTTATCTCGCCGTCTGGCTCCTCAGCCAATTATTAAAAGCTAACATTTTGTATAACAAGTAAAAAAGTGTTTCCTTTTGGGCCTGATCTTTGATGGGTAACTCGGTGCTGCAGGACCACGCCGGTCACGTCCGCTCACTCAGGAAAATTCAATTTGGTTATTTATTGTGTACTTTGTGAGGCCATCATTCCTGTCTACATTACACACACTTGTCTACATCACCACACCGGTCTACATCACCACACCGGTCTACATCACCACACCCGTCTACATTACACACACTTGTCTACATCACCACACCGGTCTACATCATCACACCGGTCTACATCATCACACCGGTCTACATCACCACACCTGTCTACATCACCACACCGGTCTACATCACCACACCGGTCTACATCATCACACCGGTCTACATCATCACACCGGTCTACATCACCACACCTGTCTACATCACCACACCGGTCTACATCACCACACCGGTCTACATCACCACACCGGTCTACATCATCACACCGGTCTACATCACCACACCTGTCTACATCACCACACCGGTCTACATCACCACACCGGTCTACATCATCACACCGGTCTACATCATCACACCGGTCTACATCACCACACCTGTCTACATCACCACACCGGTCTACATCACCACACCGGTCTACATCATCACACCGGTCTACATCATCACACCGGTCTACATCACCACACCTGTCTACATCACCACACCGGTCTACATCACCACACCGGTCTACATCACCACACCGGTCTACATCATCACACCGGTCTACATCACCACACCTGTCTACATCACCACACCGGTCTACATCACCACACCGGTCTACATCATCACACCGGTCTACATCATCACACCGGTCTACATCACCACACCTGTCTACATCACCACACCGGTCTACATCACCACACCGGTCTACATCATCACACCGGTCTACATCATCACAATGGTCTACATCACCACACCGGTCTACATCACCACACCGGTCTACATCACCACACCTGTCTACATCACCACACCGGTCTACATCACCACACCGGTCTACATCATCACACCGGTCTACATCACCACACCGGTCTACATCACCACACCGGTCTACATCACCACACCGGTCTACATCACCACACCGGTCTACATCACCACAACGGTCTACATCACACACACCTGTCTACATCACCAACCCGTCTACATCACACACACCTGTCTATATCACCACACCGGTGTACATCACACACACCCGTCTATATCACCACACTTGTCTACATCACCACACTTGTCTACATCACCAACCTGTCTACATCACCACACCTGTCTATATCACCACACCTGTCTATATCACCACACTTGTCTACATCACCAGACCGGACTACATCACACACACACTGGCTGACCTATTCCATGTGCGCTTGGCAGCTGAAGGCATCTGTGTTGGTCCCGTGTTCATATGTGCCCGCATTGCTGAGAAAAATGATTTAATAGACGCAAATTAGCAATGGGGGCGTTGCTGTTACACCTAGAGGCTCAGCTCTCTCTGGAACTGTAGCACCTTCTGCACTTTGATTGACAGGACCTGACAGTAAAAACATCAGCACACCTGGTCTTGTCAATCAAAGTGCAGAGGGCGTGGCAGTTGCAGGGAGAACAGAGTCTCTAGGTGTAATGGCAACGCCCCCCGTTGCTCCTAGAGGCTAATTTGCATATATTAAAAAAAATTCTCAGCGATGCGGACACATATGAACATAGGAGCAACACAGATGTCTTCAGCTATCAAGTGCACATGTAACAGGTCAGCCAGTGTCATAGGGACAGATCTGCTGACAGATGCCCTTTAAATGGTGCCCTTAAAAAATAGAACTTGTTCCAAAAAATTAAGCCCTTATAAGGGCTCTTGCACACGGCCATTGCCGTTTTTGTGGTCTGCAAACACGGATACCGGCTGTGTGTGCTCCACATTTTGCAAGTTTTGTATAACGTCATGCCCTCTATAGAACTCTTCAATCCTTGTTCATAAAATGGACAAGAATAGGACATGTTCTATTTTTTTACGGGCAGCAGAACAAACATATTTTTGTATATATATATTTTTTGTTTGCCACATCTCTTGTCCACTCTGGGGTGTCGGTCATGTTTTTAACGTGGTAGACAGCCATGTGTTATAGCATGATCGTCCGGTTCTTTACCCTATATGTGATTTATCTGTCTTATCTTATATTTAATCACACTTAGTAGATATATTTATTCACTTAGCCTGCATGAGCTTATTCATTCTCAAATATTTGAATTCACATTACGTTACAGATGCAAACCTAAAATACGTTTGTGTGCATGAGCCCTAATGCTATGTAATTGGAAAAGTAAAAAAAGTTCTGGGGCTTGGAGAGTAGGGAGGAAAAAACAAAAACGCAAAAATGAAAATTGTTTGGGTCCTTAAGGGGGTTTACCTTAGCAACGTGTTTCTATAAAAGACAGCAAGCGCTAGCTGACACTTGGGCACTTGCTATATTGATACACAGAGGATTACTGTTGGCAGGTGTGGATTTATTGGATGGAAATTAGATTGTGGGCTCATGGGAATTAATCAAAATCGGCTTCATGTACAGAGGCGGGACCGGAAAAATAATCTTAAAGCGCTCCACCCTACGGCAGCCATTATAATGTAATTGCTGGGACCATAAAGCACGCACAGAAAAATACATTGTTCTTCCCATCTTCATTACTTGTAACGCTGCCTCGCCCCAAACAGACGTTTTCAAATAAAAAACAGATAAAAACTAATTTTCCATCTTCTTACATGTGTTGCAGTTTAATGGCCGCCATCTAAACGGGGTCTGTTCTGTCCCCATCCACCCGCTATGTTTTGGAAATTTTATACCAGGTATAATGTGGCTATTACATGCACAATCTAATCTGAATGTTCTGCCATAAAAAACTACAGCCAAAAAGCGCAAACAAAATCATTTTTTTACGGGGTATACGCGCATCCCTTAAATTTTGTTTATCTACCCAATTTCTTTTTACGTCCACCCCATCCGGCTCGTTCGGGGAGGTGGCAGGGTCTGTCTAGAATATAGACGTGCCTATAACTGGAAGGGCCAACAAAAGGCTGACATTTAGGATATTTTCAGAAACTTGCTTCTTGTAGTAATTATTTTTATTAATTTTTTTTATTATTAAAGCGCTATTTATTCCATGGCGCTGTACATATGATAAGCGGTGCACATACATAATACAGACAATTGCACTAAGCATGAACAAGACGAGTTACAGAAGGTGAGTGTTCTCAGGCCGGATGTCGGTCATTCAGTAGCGTCCTGGGTACTAACAGAAGTAGAGGCTGTTTGATCAGAGCAGACGTAAACCTCTGTATGTCCTGTACATCCTTTCTATTCAACAACAGCAAGCAGTGGTTTTGTGATAAGTGAGAAACTGGGCACAAAGGGGGTCATTTTTTTTTTTTTAATTGTTTTTATGTCACTTTGAAGTCTGGTTTGGTTGGACCAAATTTATGAAATGGTGCACAGTTTTGATGTATTTGATGCAACTGCATTGTGTTGTATGAATTTGGCCTAAAAAAGTCACCGGAGGGGGGAAAGAGGGGGGGCTGCCTGGCGTTGGATGCAACTTTTTGGCGACATTTCAAGTGTCACAGACAGTAAATGTGCCTTAATCCAGGTATAATCTCACTCACTTTTCTGTCTTAAAGGGGTTGTCCAGGCTTTTACCATTGATGACCTATCCTCGGGATAGGTCATCAATATCAGATCGGCGGGGATCCGACACCCGGCACCCCCCGCCGATCAGCTGTATGAGGAGATGGTGCACGTAGTGTGCACGTGCCATCTCCCATCTCTCCTGTCCGCTGCTGCTGTCTATGGTCTTTGCCATAGACAGCTGCGGTGAGCAGGAAGAGAGAAGGGAGCCGTCTCCTTATACAGTTAATCATGGGGGTGTCGGACCCCCGCCGATCTGATATTGATGACCTATCCCGAGGATAGGTCATCAATGGTAAAAGCCTGGACAACCCCTTTAAACACAGACCACATTGAAAAGTAAGGTGTCTGCAAAATGTTGCAGAAATAGCGCAATTTCTCTTGTCGTTAGACCATAAACCTGACGTATTTGGTTTGATAAATTACCCCCAAAGCGCATGAAACCTGGCATCCAGTTTGCAGGCAGAGAGGATGTGAGAGATTTGTTATTTATCTTTTGCTGACTTACTTAGATTGCTAGAGTTGTATCATTATGTCGTTGTATACAATGTCACCGTCACCACGGCAACCATTATCACTGCTTTTATACCTGATATCAATGGTGACTGTAAACCAAAGGAAGACTGTTTAGTGAAGACCGTGCGTAATTCTGACTGCCTTCACTCATGGTGGCGGTATATATATATATATATATATATATATATTGTGGGGACTCGCTCTGGTAGACAGGATTAGTGGACGCAGTATAGAGGCAACAACAAGTTCTTTGGATCAAACAGTTCGGTGTTTAATTCACACTTTAGGCAAGTGACAAAACAAGCAGTCATATTCAAACAAAAAGTCACCTTGCGGTGTTGGTGGTAATTCACACCATGCGGCAATTCTGCCTCAAATAGTCCTTGCTGATAGCAGCACCAACCTGTTTTCACGCCTATGGCATACATATTAGGACATCGCAGACATCATCCACAACTCCATCCTCCATCAGGCAAAACTCACTCCTACCTCAGACTTTAGACAAAACTCCGTCCTCATCCAAAACTCCATCAGACCTCAGACAAAACTCCGTCCTCCCTCAGACATCAGACAAAACTCCGTCCTCCCTCATCCAAAACTCCATCAGACCTCAGACAAAACTCCGTCCTCCCTCAGACATCAGCCAAAACTCCATCCTCCCTCAGACATCAGCCGAAACTCCGTCCTCCTTCATCCAAAACTCCATCAGACCTCAGACATCATCCAAAACTCCGTCCTCCCTCAGACATCAGCCGAAACTCCGTCCTCCCTCATCCAAAACTCCGTCCTCCCTCAGACATCAGCCAAAACTCCATCCTCCCTAACTCAAAATACGCCTTACTACACACACTCTTCACCTGACGGAGCTGCTAGCTGCTGGAGAGGCAAAGGATGACGTCATGACCATGTGACGAGTCACGTGTGTGGGAGGGGTCAGATGTGCACAGCAGCTGGTAGAGTGTACAGAACTGTAGCCATCAAATAGAGCTGTGTACTAGAGATGTGTGTGTAACCTGCATGTAGCAGTGCTGTGTACTGTGTAGCAGAGCTGTATGTGTAACCTGCATGTAGCAGTGCTGTGTACTGTGTAGCAGAGCTGTATGTGTAACCTGCATGTAGCAGAGCTGTGTACTGTGTAGCAGAGCTATATGTGTAACCTGCATGTAGCAGAGCTGTGTACTGTGTAGCAGAGCTGTATGTGTAACCTGCATGTAGCAGAGCTGTGTACTGTGAAGTAGGGCTGTATGTTGTCACGACCATGGTTATGGTCGTGATTCTTTGGTCGCATGTAGTTGTCAGCGGTTTGTTCTATGTTGTCACACGTTGCCAGAGGCAACTGCATGCCGTGACAGCGAGCCGCCTAGCCACCAGCTGCAGCTGCTACACTGCCAACAACCATATGTTGCCAACGGCAACCACACGTGAGGCAACAAACCCAGAGCCCTCACCTGTGGATGTGGTTATGCATGATGTTAAGTTGATGTTGTTATCCTTTCTATGTTTATTGCAGCTATGGATGTCCTGGTTACCTGTGTGATTTGTGGTGTGTGCTGTGTCCTTAGTGTTTGTGTGGACAGCAGTACTGGTGCATGGGTTCCAGTCAGCGAGGCTGTGGCAGGTAGGTTTGGAACTGGTGTAGTTCACCTGCCATATCCATATGTCTGTATATGTTCCCCCTTCCTTGCAGCTTGGCCAGTGAGACTCCTGTTCGTCCGTGTCTTGGAGGAACAGCTCGTCTTATCCTGCTCCTAGCACAGGGTTTTCCTGAGGGATAGTAGGGACCCTAGGTTACAGAGTATGAGCCCTCCTACCATCTGGGTTGGCTCATACAGTTAGAAGTCAGGGTCAGTATTAGGGACGCGATAGGAGGTGACCTGCTCCCTGATCCTGTGGTCCTGGCCTAGCAGCTACCCTATTCCATAACATCGCACGGATGAGGGTTTCCCCCACTCTTATCCGTGACAGTATGACCACAATGGCTCCTTGCTTGGATCAACCTTCGAAAGAGGGTGCAGCATGCATCGCCATCTGCTTTTGGGCTGCATGCGCATTCTCCGGAGGGAGAGCGTTATGGGGGTTTCACCGTTTACGGTGCGGTGACTGGATTTTCCCCGTTATTCCTTCACCGTTGTCTGTTTTGGTGTCCCCGTACTTTTCATTCCCCACCCCCCTCCCATTGTTTGTTGCGCCCCACCAACTTTGCCCTTTTGTTTTGGGGAGGCTTTGAGCGGTGGGAGTGTCTACGCTCTGTAGCTCTGCTACATGCAGGTTACACATACAGCTCTGCTACACAGTACACAGCTCTGCTACATGCAGGTTACACATACAGCTCTGCTACACAGTACACAGCTCTGCTACATGCAGGTTACACATACAGCTCTGCTACACAGTACACAGCACTGCTACAAGCAGGTTACACACACATCTCTAGTACACAGCTCTATTTGATGGCTACAGTTCTGTACACTCTACCAGCTGCTGTGCACATCTGACCCCTCCCACACATGTGACTCGTCACATGGTCATGATGTCATAACAGGTCCTTTGCCTCTCCAGCAGCTAGCAGCTCCGTCAGGTGAAGAGTGTGTGTAGTAAGGCGTATTTTGAGTTAGGGAGGACGGAGTTTTGGATGAGGGAGGACAGAGTTTTGGCTGATGTCTGAGGGAGGACGGAGTTTTGGATGAGGGAGGACGGAGTTTTGGCTGATGTCTGAGGGAGGACGGAGTTTTGGCTGATGTCTGAGGGAGGACAGAGTTTTGGATGAGGGAGGACGGAATTTTGGCTGATGTCTCAGGGAGGACAGAGTTTTGGATGAGGGAGGACGGAGTTTTGGCTGATGTCTGAGGGAGGACGGAGTTTTGGATGAGGGAGGACAGAGTTTTGGCTGATGTCTGAGGTTGGACAGAGTTTTGGATGAGGGAGGACGGAGTTTTGGCTGATGTCTGATGGAGTTTTGGATGAGGGAGGACGGAGTTTTGTCTGATGTCTGAGGGAGGACAGAGTTTTGTCTGATGTCTGAGGGAGGACGGAGTTTTGGATGAGGGAGGACAAAGTTTTGGCTGATGTCTGAGGGAGGACGGAGTTTTGGCTGATGTCTGAGTGAGGGCGGAGTTTTGGCTGATGTCTGAGGGAGGACAGAGTTTTGGATGAGGGAGGACGGAGTTTTGGATGAGGGAGGACGGAGTTTTGGATGAGGTCTGATGGAGTTTTGGATGAGGGAGGACGGAGTTTTGTCTAAAGTCTGAGGTAGGAGGGAGTTTTGCCTGACGGAGGATGGAGTTGTGGATGATGTCTGATGATGTCCTAATATGTAGGCCGTAGCTCAGAGATATGTGCAGGACATCCTGCTGCCACGTGTGTTCTTCTCATGGCAGGACTGACAACTTCTGGAATGATGATCTGCAGTCTGCCCTAGAAGTGATACAAGGAAAATAACAGCTAAGTGATATGTGCAGGACCTCCTGCTGCCACATTTGCTCCTCTAATGGCAGGGCTTTCATAGCAGGGGTTTCCCTGGATTGTCTCCTCCAGATTACAACACTTCCTTGGCTGCCCAGTCACCAGTTCATCGCCAATTAAGCATTTATGGGACCAGCTGGGAAGCCGGCTTCAGCAACCTACAAGTGTGCAAGATCTACAGGCCCAGCTACAAAATGTGTGGGCAAATATGCCCCCGGATACCATATGCTCCATAACTGTAATACATACATTGCCACCATAACAGTGATAGATGCTGTGCCTCCATATAGTAATTTTTCATACATAAACTCCTTTATATAGTCAAACCATGCTGGATCTATTCTAACCAGTCTGCCCTATGACTGTGATAACCACAGTGTCCCCATAACAAGGACAGCCATGGTGACCCATAGCAGACACAATGCCCCCATAACAGAACAAATCACAATATCCCCATAACAGTGACAGTTACAGTGCCCCCATAATAGAAGGAATTACAATGTCCCCATAACACGTCTCAGGGGAGCCCTTCTGACCATTCCTAAGATCTTTCATTTGCTCATACAGCCTTCCTGTGGTTCTGGGTTGAGTTTTGTTTTAATTCTCCACCATCAGATATAAATGTTGTCTGAGCTCCTCCAGGCTCCTCTGATTGCAGAGCAGTAAATGTTCGGCACTGTCACCTGCTCAACTTTCATATTTCTCTGATAATCACCGCACCAGCGTCTACATTACATGATCCACATTATGGTTTTTATAACCTGCTCTACTGTCCTCTACAAGGCGGGTCGGTTATAATGATTCCTCTGTACAAGGGTTAATTCATCTTCTAATATCAGTTTATGTGTGTCCTCTACAAGGCGGGTCGGTTCTAATGGTTCCTCTGTACAAGGGTTAATTCATCTTCTAATATCAGTTTATGTGACTGCAGATCGCCGGTCCCAGGGGATTGTAAAATCCTGCACACTGTGCATATTAATGAAGTAAGGATTCACTCCACACACACCAGGCCACACAACCTTGAGAAGAGCAGCATCTACAGAAGTTTTCGATGAAATTTTTCATTTCCGCCTAATTTATCCAATAGACTGCAAATCACCTCTGACAGGAATTAGGGAAGTCAGGAGGTTTGAGAAGAAAATGCTGATAAAATCATAATCGCTGCAAATCAGTGACTCCACCTTGAAGAAGACAAATGAGTGTGGTTTGTAGATGCTTACAATAAGTCAAAGTGACCCTGCTTTCCATTGTCATAGTTGTCATGAGCTGGAACCCCACTGATCACCAAAATGAAGTGGACCATGATGTTTGTCTTTAAACTCAGGGATACTTTGGATTTGAGCTTGGAGAGGATCTTATTATAGGTGTTATTCCACAGCTTACATAGTCCCACCAAACATCAGAGTGTTACATCACCGAACTCAAAAGTCACTCTCTCTACACTGCTCTATCCATGTGTCATGATGATGTCACTCTTGCCTGCTTCTAGTCCTGACATTGTGCAGTCTTGGATAGTTCTGGTTATGATCCTTGGCTCCATCTTGGTTTCTGTTTATGGGTTCGTCCCTGGTTGTGGTGTCCTGGTTGGTGACATCTATTACAACCCTTAGGCTACGTTTTTGAGATTTTGTGTTCCTGGAACTGGTGCCATCTGACCTTTGGCTGTGACTTGTTACAATGCACTAACTAGTCTTCGTCTGTTGGTTGCTGATCAGAGATTTTCTCTGGGATTGTGACCCTGGGAGTACCTACTGTACCTGCAGCAAAAATCACCTCCTATAATCTTGTGGAAGACTCTCTTTTTCTAAATGTTGGCAAACAATGAAGAACCTACAGATTGGGGAACCCAAGCAAAGGTGATGCTTACAATGGGATGGATTGTAAGGCCCTAGATTTTGGTAACATCAACTTTTCTATAGGATAAATTCTCTTCTATGTATTTTTCTCCAACCAATATAAACTTAAAATATGCCTATAAACAGCTATGTGAAAACACCCTTACAAAATAATTACTAATTGCCCTTTACTTCTTAGGTCCCTATAACAGACACCTCAGCTCCTCTGGTGGTTACTCTTGTCTTCTTGTTGTCACTTTTTTCCTCTGGTTATCACTATTGTCCTTTTATAGTCACTTTTGTCCTCTGGGTGTCATTCAGGTCCTCTAGTTGCCACTCTTGTCCTTTGACTATCACCCTTGTCCACTGGTGGTCATCTGTGTCGTCTGGTTGTCACACTTTTCCTGCTAAGGTATTTGTCTTCCAGTGGTCATCCTTGTCCTCTAGTGGTCAACCCTGTCCTCTAGTGGTCAACCATGTCATCTGGTGGTTACCCTTGCCCTCTGTTGGTCACGCTTGTCCTCTGTTGGCCACACTTGTCATCTGGTTATCACCTTTTTCCTCTGGTTGCCACCCTTGTCTTTTGGTGGTCATACGTGTTCTCTAGTCGTCACCACTGTACAATGTGGTCACCCTTGTCCTCCAGTGGTCACTCTTGCCTTCTGGGGGTCATGATGGTCCACTGGAGGTTATCCTTGTCCTCATGTTGTTGCTTTTGTCCTCTAATCATCACCCTTGACCTCTGGACATCATGTAGTTACTCTTTTCCTCCGGTAGTCACAATGGTCCTTTGATTGGCACTTGTGCTCTGGTTGTCACCCTTATCCTCTGGAGGTTATCCTTGTCATCCTTGGTTATCCTTGTGATTTTAACCTTTGTCCTCTGGTTACCACTCTTGTCTTTTGGTGGTCACGCTTGTTCTCTTGTCATCATCATTGTCCTCTGTGGTCACTCTTGTCCTTTGGTGCTCATGATGGCCAACTGGAGGTTACCCTGGTCCTCCTGTTGTCACTTTTGTCCTCTGATCATCACCTTATTCTCTGGTGATCACAATGGTCCTTTGATTCTCAAGCTTATTGTCACCCTTATCTCGTGGGGGTTATCCTTGTCCTCTGGTTTTCACCTTTGTCCTTTGGTTCTCAACCTTGTTTTCTGGTGATCACCCATCACCCTTGTACTGTGGTCATCACCTTTGTTCTCTTGCCATCACCCATATCTAGGTTAACTATGACACCTCATAGAAATGCAGGCAAAGGGACGAAGGAGACTAATGACAGCAATGGCAGATTGTATATGCTTATTAATATTCCACAGAATAGACTGTAATTAGCATTGTGTTATTAATAAGAGATCTCATTGGAAACTCAATGTTTTATATCCGTGCCAAGTTCTACTAGAGAAACACAATCCCTTACTATTGATAGATAAATCATTGTATGACAAGATTATTAATGATCTTGCTGAATATCAGTGACATTGAAGGCAAAAATGCTCGTTTTCAGTGTCACAAGTGGGAAGCAGAGGTGCGGGAACTTACTGTACCCTTCCATAGCCATGAATATAAATGCGTCTTTAAATTACGTCTTGGCTTCATAATTATGGAATAACGTTAATAGGATGGATATGTCACTAGCTTGAGTGGGAGGTGACGTACAGTATTAGATGCAGCATAAATTAGGAGACAGGGTTAATGGATTAATAATCTGCTGCCGATATATGGTAATAGCTGGAAATATAATTAGCTGAGAAGGTGTCATGCCCCCCGATATTGCCAGGGCTGCACAGAACTGGACAGCATCATTCATCTCAATGGACAACAGGGGAGTGGACACAAAGCACATTAGGAATGTTCTTAGGGATGTGGGAAGGTACGGGAGAAATGTGACATATGCCACTGATCGGATGACTCCGAACACCTGACATAAATGCCACAGATCAATAGTTTGAGCTAAAACATAGAAAAATAACATTGTAGATGACATTTTTATAACTGGACAGATTTTAGCCCTCAAATACATTTTCTCACCCCCTACAACTGCATAGCTAGAGAGATTTGCTTTTAAAGGCTTTATGACAGCTATCTGACATTTCCAGGGCAAAGACCAATATTTAAAGGGGTTGTTTCAAAAAACATACTCTGCATTTTTCAAACCAGCACCTGAATCTGAATACTTTTGAAATTGCATGGAAAATGTAAAATTCTGTGTAGCCACTGAGTTATTCAATAAAATGTATCTGTATAGCGCCACCTGCTGTATGTTCTTTTTTTTTATACTTTGTCCTTCTTACGGAGCTGGTCAAACATGCTCAGTTTAAATCTTCAGATGCCACCAGCCATATGTTCTGTTAGAAGCTGTGGCAGTTACAGGAAGAGAGCAGCAGCAGAAAGGACACATCCCCTGAGCTGCCTGGCTGAAGAAAATCTAGCAGAGCAACTGGAGCAGTGAATGGGGAGATCTCTGGGTCCATGTGAGGTGCAGGTCTGGTTCTAGCTTTGTTAGAAAGAGATTGTCATGGACTATATGACTTCCGATTTATTTATTTTTTCTTGGGATAACCCCTTTAAGGCTCTTGAAAAAGACTCGAAGACTTCTTGATGATATATGTGGAAGATATCCAGCACTCTTCAGACATAAACATTTGGACATATCAATAACAGTAGGGAACGTCCCCACCAGGTGTGGGTCCCCTTCTTCTCTTCTTCTTTGAGAACCCAAAGAATTGGAACAAGAATGGTTAGACAAGCTGTAAAGGATCCCACCACATACCCAGCCCGATCCTCAGTTTTTATATGCCTATCTTCAGCTTTACATTGAGGGAACTTCTGAAGCAAACTTTTAGATTTTTGATTTTCAAAAATGAGACCCAAGTACAGTAGTAATGGTCCATGTAATTCCTCCTTTGTGTATAGAGGGCAGGACTTGGATAATGAAGATGTCACCAATTTTCTCTTCATCAGCTTGGATTTCACCATTGGGTCCTTTTTTGTAGTTTGCTTAATTCTAATTGTTGGGGTGGGGGGTGCATGACTGAGGTGAAGGGGCCTCATGCATGGTAAAGAGTTCCGCTGACCTGACGTGTCCATGCATATGACCTCTACCACTGTGGTTGACCAGTGTCTTTTCACAGTGAGGTTACTACTGCCCTGCTCAACACTGGGAGTTCCCATTTTCAGTTCTATCCTTTTCTCAGGTCGGGCTGAGCTCACCATAAAGGGATTTGGCCCTAACAGTTGCAGCAGAGCTAAGCCTGCAAACAAGAACAGCAGAGGCAAATTTGCAAAGACAAAAGGGGCGGAATGTATTAATGCTGCAAGCCAGAATAATTTAGCAAATTTTGGTGCGAGTCCTGTTTTTCCCTACAAATATTGTGCATGTTTTCCCTTTATTTCCACGTTATCAGTCTTTAAAAAAAAGTTGAGCGGGGTTTGGCTGTAACCCACACTACAGTACCTGACAAATTTAACAATACTTGTGCCAGAAAACCGGCATAAACGACACCAGAAATCTACGTCGGCTTTCATTTTAGTCTTTAGCACTTTAGGGTTAGCGGAGCTGAATATGTAGCTCAGAACGTGAAAAATACAGATACAGAAATTCAAGACAAAAGGATTTCTGGGAGCAGGATAACTTCCGGAACAAGGTGCAGCGACATACGGGGTGCCCAGCTACATTCGCGCTTGCTGTGGTTTCGTGCAGCTCGGTAATAAGCATTAATGCGCCTGTGGTCACCGCGGCTCGGTGGTCACCGTACGTGTCGTCGCACTGTAACACCCTGAAGTCGTAGTGCAAGTGATAGAAATAGCTCCCTCACCAGCCTGATTGAGGAGCAGGGTTAAGTACATGACCTAACATGATATAAATCCTGTGCTCGGAAGTGATAGCTGCATTCATAGCTTAGTTTATTTGTCTTCAAGGACGATCCATCATAAGACGTAAGGATGTTTTCATCAGATGTATTAGTACCGTAGTGGTCCATGTCCTTGTCACAGTATTTGCAGGGAATGCTCTTTTGTTACCTGCCGTGAACATAAACTTGGTTTCATTCTGAACCTCATTGAACGGTTTACGAAAGATGTCATCAAGAATAATGAATCGACCATCCATAGACTTGTCTTCAGTTACTTATTCTCTTCTAGTCCATTTCCCAGAACCTGCTGGTTCAGTGTCTTCACCAAATGACTGTTATTGTGGGCGATGCTGGTCTTAGGATGCACAACCTGCATAGGGCACCACATGGGTCTCTTTGATTTCAAAGTGGAATCTTAAAGGCTATGGACTCCTTTGGGGCATTTTATTTTATAATTGCATTTTACTCATTTTGGGCTAAACCATTTTCTTTTATTGGTCTTTATAAAAAAATGTCAGCAGTTTTTGTGATACATGTGGTTAAAAGCAGTCTATTAAAAGCAGTCTATTTGCAGACTGTTCCTCCAGAGTACCCTCAGCTGACGGCTCATGTGAAGACTTATCTCTGATCTCCTGACCTCATAAAAAATCAATATATGTAGCTTAACTCTTACCAAACTGATTTGTTTTCATTGTTAATTTTATGGAATCGGCTCGTTTTATGACTGATCTCAGTATCTGCTATGGCTTGTTGGTTCTAGCATCAGTATCTGCTATGGCTTGTTAGTTCCAGCGTCATTATCTGTTATGGTTTATTGGTTCCTGCCTCAGTATCTGCTATGGCTTGTTAGTTCCAGCCTCAGTATCTGTTATGGCTTGTTGGTTCTAGTCTCAGTATCTGTTGTGGTTTGTTGGTTCCAACATCAGTATCTGCTATGACTTGTTGGTTCTATGCTCAGGATATGCTATGGCTTGTTGATTCCAGCCTCAGTATCTGCTATGGCTTGTTGGTTCCAGCCTCAGTATCTGCTATGCCTTGTTCGTTCTTTGCTCAGTATCTGCTATGGCTTGTTGGTTCCAGCCTCAGTATTCGTTATGGCTTCTTAGTTCTAGCCTTAGTATCTGCTATGGCTTGTTGATTCCAGACTCAGTATCTGCTATGGCTTGTTGCTTCCAGCCTCAGTATTCATTATGGCTTGTTGGTTCTAGTCTCAGTATCTGTTGTGGTTTGTTGGTTCCAGCCTCAGTATCTGCTATAGCTTGTTGGTTCCAGCCTCAGTATCTGTTATGGCTTGTTGGTTCTAGTCTCAGTATCTGTTGTGGTTTGTTGGTTCCAAACTCAGTATCTGCTATGACTTGTTGGTTCTATGCTCAGGATATGCTATGGCTTGTTGATTCCAGCCTCAGTATCTGCTATGGCTTATTGGTTCCAGCCTCAGTATCTGCTATGTCTTGTTGGTTCTTTGCTCAGTATCTGCTATGGCTTGTTGGTTACAGCCTCAGTATTCGTTATGGCTTCTTAGTTATAGCCTTAGTATCTGCTATGGCTTGTTGATTCCAGACTCAGTATCTGCTATGGCTTGTTGGTTCCAGCCTCAGTATTCATTATGGATTGTTGGTTCTAGTCTCAGTATCTATTGTGGTTTGTTGGTTCCAGCCTCAGTATCTGCTATAGATTGTTGGTTCCAGCCTCAGTATCTGTTATGGCTTGTTGGTTCTAGTCTCAGTATCTGTTGTGGTTTGTTGGTTCCAACCTCAGTATCTGCTATGACTTGTTGGTTCTATGCTCAGGATATGCTATGGCTTGTTGATTCCAGCCTCAGTATCTGCTATGGCTTGTTGGTTCCAGCCTCAGTATCTGCTATGCCTTGTTCGTTCTTTGCTCAGTATCTGCTATGGCTTGTTGGTTCCAGCCTCAGTATTCGTTATGGCTTCTTAGTTCTAGCTTTAGTATCTGCTATGGCTTGTTGATTCCAGACTCAGTATCTGCTATGGCTTGTTGGTTCCAGCCTCAGTATTCATTATGGCTTGTTGGTTCTAGTCTCAGTATCTGTTGTGGTTTGTTGGTTCCAGCCTCAGTATCTGCTATAGCTTGTTGGTTCCAGCCTCAGTATCTGTTATGGCTTGTTGGTTCTAGTCTCAGTATCTGTTGTGGTTTGTTGGTTCCAAACTCAGTATCTGCTATGACTTGTTGGTTCTATGCTCAGGATATGCTATGGCTTGTTGATTCCAGCCTCAGTATCTGCTATGGCTTATTGGTTCCAGCCTCAGTATCTGCTATGCCTTGTTGGTTCTTTGCTCAGTATCTGCTATGGCTTGTTGGTTCCAGCCTCAGTATTCGTTATGGCTTCTTAGTTATAGCCTTAGTATCTGCTATGGCTTGTTGATTCCAGACTCAGTATCTGCTATGGCTTGTTGGTTCCAGCCTCAGTATTCATTATGGATTGTTGGTTCTAGTCTCAGTATATGTTGTGGTTTGTTGGTTCCAGCCTCAGTATCTGCTATAGATTGTTGGTTCCAGCCTCAGTATCTGTTATGGCTTGTTGGTTCTAGTCTCAGTATCTGTTGTGGTTTGTTGGTTCCAACCTCAGTATCTGCTATGACTTGTTGGTTCTATGCTCAGGATATGCTATGGCTTGTTGATTCCAGCCTCAGTATCTGCTATGGCTTGTTGGTTCCAGCCTCAGTATCTGCTATGCCTTTTTGGTTCTTTGCTCAGTATCTGCTATGGCTTGTTGGTTCCAGCCTCAGTATTCGTTATGGCTTCTTGGTTCTAGCCTTAGTATCTGCTATGGCTTGTTGATTCCAGACTCAGTATCTGCTATGTCTTGTTGGTTCCAACCTCAGTATTCATTATGGCTTGTTGGTTCTAGTCTCAGTATCTGTTGTGGTTTGTTGGTTCCAGCCTCAGTATCTGCTATGGCTTGTTGGTTCCAGCCTCAGTATCTACTATGACTTGTTGGTTCTATGCTCAGTATCTGCTATGCCTTGTTGGTTCTATGCTCAGTATTTGCTATGCCTTGTTGGTTCTATGCTCAGTATCTGCTATAGCTTGTTGGTTTCCGCCTCAGTATTAGTTATGGCTTGTTGATTCCAGCCTCAGTATCTGCTATGGCTTGTTGGTTCCAGCCTCAGTATCTGCTATGGCTTGTTGGTTCCCCCATCCTTGCGAAACTTTCCAGTGGGGCTGTCCATTATTTCAGTGATCATATTTATCTACCAAAAACACAGACGCAGAAGAAGAAAAATCTTGTATGGTGAAGAGGAAAGGGGAACGAAAAGAAGAACGAATGCAGTCGGCTAGAGGAAAGAAAAAAACAAACATGAAATATGTGCTAATCTGCTGAAAGGCCACCACATTTTAGTGTTTAATTATGAAAATTTTTCTCTCCTGACAAGTGAAATGAATTTAGGCAGCCATGCATGGGGAGAAAGCTGAAGTGCCTGCAAATAAAATCAAAATCAAAATGAAAAATGTAACTGTGAGTTTCATTACCAACATGAGGAGAACCATCCCTTCTATGTGGCATTGTACGGCAATCCATCAACAATGTGATTCTTCGGAGTTATAAATGACGCATTTCATGGACAGCATCAAGGATAATGGAGAACGTTTTGTTGTATTTACGCAAATAAATCTCTAATCTGTAATCATTTAGCATTCGCGGCTGATTTGTGTAGTTAATCTGCAATCTTGCACGGTTGACCTCAAGTATTGATGGGCTTAGTTACCCCTCTGCATTTCATGTTCTAATAGGAAATGCATATCTTTTAGTGTTCCTTTAGATCCCTGAAGAAGTCTTTATGTTTGAACATATTCTATAACTAGCCGTACACATGCATTCTCAGCTCCGTTGAGTATACTTATGATCTGGATGGGCAGAGGGAAGTAAGCTGCTGCCGAACATCTCATGAGGTGACTTAACTCCCATCAGAAAAAAACATAGGGCATGCTGACATCCAACTGCAGAATTATTCTCTCCCCCAACATTTTCTGGATGCTGGCGTCTTCCTCTTTCAAATTGCCTTGTGTGTGCTTTCCTCCCTGTGTGATTTGCCATCCTTGGATTCTTTCCCTCCTCTCCACGCTCTGATCTGCCATGTATAACCTCCTCTCACTCCCTGCTGCTATCTTCTACACTGAGAAAAGGGAGGAGGACAGCATCGAGAGAAATGTCACATATAGGAACTCTGTTCTGATGGATTTAGCTACGTGAAGGAACAGCCTGCTGGACAATCCTAACACCAGTGTGAAAGAAGCCTACATTGTTCTTCGGTACACCCTGCTACATTGGCCCTCAGTTCGACACTGCTACACCTGTCCCCAGGACAGGTCTGCCACATCGGCCCTTATTTTAACTCTGTTACATCGGCCCTCTGTTCAACTTTGCTACATTGCTCTCAGTTTAACTCTTCTACATCGGTCCTCAGTGCAGCTTTGGCAAACCTTAATCCTTCAGTTCTGTTGGACCAGTTCTCCAGCTCTGCTACACTGACCCTCCAGCTCTGCTACACCAGCACTGCCTCTCTGCTGCCTGTCTGGCTATTCTGGAAACCTATATATATCTTGTATGGTGTAAAGCTCCCATTTCTTACACATATGAAAACTCTGGTGGTTTCCTCTAGCTCTGCTAGACTCCGCCTGAGCTGGCATTCAGCCGCGTTAAGTAGTCGGAGGGAGGTCACAAGGCTAATGTTTTCTTAAGCCGTCTTAAATGTGTTTGTAAGTAGGAGATTTAATGAGAGACTTTATTGGTCAGTGAAGTTTTCGGGGATTAGACGCTTGGTTTGTAGTTCCGAGCTGGTTTGGAAGTCTATGAAGTCAAATCTCATCCTCCAAAGCGTCCCACAAACCGTCCGCCGATCTGCACGGCTCCGATCTTCGCCCTTAAACTCCAAAAGAGAAGACATTCCGTCTCGATATTGAGGTTAATCTCCAAAACAGCGCGGCAAAGCGTCCTCGAGCCACCCAGGCTTTGAGTTAATCGGTAGGAGGTTTTATATTCTCCTCCTTAATGAGAAGGACGGAAACAAACTGCATCTGGTCGTCTTCTCCTCGGATATCTGTCTTCTGGGTTCACGGGACGAGGCTTGTCCAGTCGGACTCCATTAGTTTTAACGGGATTGACTCTGCGCCATCTGCTTTCTGAATGAGTTCTTCTAAATCACAAGGAAACAACGCGGCTCCCGATTCTTACCAGATGACTTTGGAAATTAGACTCATAATTGCTAAAACGTTTGAAAGGTCTGCTGTAATCAACACAGCCGGAGAAATTGGGCGGAAGTCTGATGGAACTGATGATGTTTTTATAGCCTACGGGGAATGAAGGAGCCAAATGGCTGTAACGCCCTGTGCCTGACGCTTCCTTATTAAACAGCTCATTCTGCATATTAGGGGCTATTAACTTAATTAAGATAAAAAAGCAGGAACCTATTGTACCCAGCTAGACAGAAAAACAAACATCTGAATGGTTACCATAGCTGGCCACTGGAGGCCGCACTGTGTACTACTAGTGACGCAAAGGTTTTGCGCCACCATTAGGTGTTATTTTACTATAATTCAGTTACTTTTGTAATTTATTTTCTGTTACAAAAATGCTCTAGTTGTGAGAAATGCCCTTTATTTTACTATAATGGCGCCCCTGGTGTTTAATCTGTATAGTGGTCGCACATGCTCAGCTCCATACTTCAACTGCCACCAGCCATATCTACTGTTAGAAGCTGTGACTGTTACAGGGAGAGAGCTGCTGCAGAAATGATACGCCCCCTGAACTGTCATAGGGAGAGAGCTGCTGCAGAAATGATACGCCTCCTGCACTGTGATAGGGAGAGAGCTGCTGCAGAAATTACACATCTCCTGAACTGTCATAGGGAGAGAGCTGCTGCAGAAATGATACGCCTCCTGCACTGTGATAGGGAGAGAGCTGCTGCAGAAATTACACATCTCCTGAACTGTCATAGAGAGAGAGCTGCTGCAGAAATGACACATCTCCTGAACTGTGATAGGGAGAGAGCTGCTGCAGAAATGATACGCCCCCTGAACTGTCATAGGGAGAGAGCTGCTGCAGAAATGTTACGCCTCCTGCACTGTGATAGGGAGAGAGCTGCTGCAGAAATGATACGCCCCCTGAACTGTCATAGAGAGAGAGCTGCTGCAGAAATGATACGCCTCCTGCACTGTGATAGGGAGAGAGCTGCTGCAGAAATGACACATCTCCTGAACTGTCATAGAGAGAGAGAGCTGCTGCAGAAATGACACATCTCCTGAACTGTCATAGAGAGAGAGCTGCTGCAGAAATGACACCTTGCCTGAACTGTCATAGGGAGAGAGCTGCTGCAGAAATGTTACGCCTCCTGCACTGTGATAGGGAGAGAGCTGCTGCAGAAATGATACGCCCCCTGAACTGTCATAGGGAGAGAGCTGCTGCAGAAATGATACGCCTCCTGCACTGTGATAGGGAGAGAGCTGCTGCAGAAATTACACATCTCCTGAACTGTCATAGAGAGAGAGCTGCTGCAGAAATGACACATCTCCTGAACTGTCATAGAGAGAGAGAGCTGCTGCAGAAATGACACATCTCCTGAACTGTGATAGGGAGAGAGCTGCTGCAGAAATGATACGCCCCCTGAACTGTCATAGGGAGAGAGCTGCTGCAGAAATGACACATCTCCTGCACTGTCATAGGGAGAGAGCTGCTGCAGAAATGATACGCCCCCTAAACTGTCATATGGAGAGAGCTGCTGCAGAAATGACACATCTCCTGAACTGTCATAGAGAGAGAGCTGCTGCAGAAATGACACATCTCCTGAACTGTCATAGAGAGAGAGCTGCTGCAGAAATGATACGCCCCCTAAACTGTCATATGGAGAGAGCTGCTGCAGAAATGATACGCCTCCTGCACTGTGATGGGGAGAGAGCTGCTGCAGAAATCACACATCTCCTGAACTGTGATAGGGAGAGAGCTGCTGCAGAAATTACACATCTGAACTGTGATTGGAGGAAATCTGCAGCAGAAAAAACACGCCCCTTGGACTGTGATAGAGATAGAACTGCTGCAGAAAGGACATGGCAAACTAAGAAGACAGGTTGGCATTAGCAGGAGCTGCTCAAACCCACATGCAGTTGTGCATATATATAGGGGAGCAAATCCTGCACTTGTGGCCCGTTGCTAATGGCAATCCCCAGCAAAATGCATACAATGGAGGATGCCCGTGGCGAACCACAAGTACCACAATAGACATCCTACACAAGGTAACAAGTGCGGATGTTGTAATTAATGTAACAATATAACAAAACAATAACAAATACAGGTGCACTCTGCAGTCTAACTAAACCCTCAAACTGATTTTAAAATTGAGAGATTAGTCAACATGTCCTACGGTGTAGAACATGTCTAAGCCCGGGCACCACGCCAAGGTTTCTCAAATAGCCCGGGACCTAACACTCTCCTACCTGAGCCGTATGGGCAATACCAGGAGCCAGTGGGCAAATTACAGGAGCATAAGGCCGACACACAAACAGCTCACCAGTTATCTCCAGCATGAGGCCATGCCAGCAATGGGAGGAGGGAGGAGTCTGCGAGTCCCACTCAAGACTGGCTGATATGTCCCAGGCAGTGGCGTACCTCCAATAGAGGCAGACCACGCAGCTGCTATGGGGCCCCTGGGGGAAGGGGGCCCGCAGTGGAGGATAGGCCCCGCCCACTAATTACACTTGTATGGCTACCTGAGAAAGTAAGAGGTGGAGAAGGACCTTTGGTGATGTCATCAACCATGTGACCAGTGCAGGAAGCCAATGAATAGCAGAGCAGCAGAAGTCTAAAGGACCTTTGGTGATGTCATCATCATGTGACCAGTGCAGAGGACTGGTGAAAGACCTGTGGCATATCACTGTGAGGGGGCGGAGCTTCTGTGTGGTGCCTGAAGGAGAGGTTAGTGGTGTTCTGGGATAACATAACATCCTAGAAAAGCTGGGAGTTGTAGTTTTGTCGTATTATATGTTTCTCAATGTAATTTAAACGTATGCCCTAGTACAGGTTGGTAATGCTGGGAGTTGTAGTTCTCTCCTCTTATACCACCTCTTTGGAATGTATACTGATGACCCATAATAAGTCTGGCCATACTGGGGGTTAAAGTTATTTCTTTTTAAAGCTCTTACCTGGTACAACTAGATGATGTCCTATAATCTGGACATGCTGAGAGTTGTAGTTCTCTTTTCTTAGGCTGGATTCTCATCACAGTTTTGTTTTCCGTTTTGCATGCAGGACTTTTTTCTGTCTAAAATAACGGATCTCCGACAGAAATGGCATAAACGGATGCGGAATGTGCAGAACTGATGCTTGAAATACAGGATCATTTTTTTCCCTTTATTTTTCTGTTTATCTGATGGATCAGAAGAACTGAAAACTAAACGGTGATATGAACCCGGCCTTATACTCTGTGTAATATCTACTTGTATCTGATCATAACAGCCTGGACATGCTGGGAGTTGTAGTTCTCTCCACTTTCACCTCTCCCTGTGTTGCTCCCTAATTTCCAATAATAATCTGGTGATGATGAGACTTGTAGTTCCCTTGTCACTATTATAATGTTCTGCAGCAGCTGAGGTGTGTATTACTTGTTCACTTCTGTGCTGGTGACGGTCGCTGTTCTGCCGTCATAGGAGCACAACAACGAAAATCACTGCAGTTCCGGATCTGGCACTTCATGGACGACAACACCTGACGGATCCCGCTGACTATGATGAGATCTGTCAGGTTTCCATCTTCCAGGCTATAAAATTGTGTCCAGCATTTATGACCTGATCCACGAATGAGGCCCCAACACAGATGTGAACGAAGCTTTATATGTTCTGCAGCAGCTGAGGTATGCATTAGGAGGTTCTGACAGTTCATAAGGCAAGGGGGGCTATGGTGGCACTGGTATACTATTATGCCAGCACCACCATAACACCCCCAATGAGCTGTGCCTGTGTGCTGCTTATAGTGGACAGTGCCCTCAGACAATGAATGGGGACAATCAAAAGCGGGTTTTTTCCCGGTATTGAGACCCTATGACGGATCTCAATATCGGAAAATAGAAACGCAAGTGTGAAAGTAGCTCCTAATGTCTACACGGCTGCAACTGCTGGGGGTATGGCAGGGGAGAAGCCAGGGCAGGTGGTGGGATGGGCCAGTGGACGGAGTTAGTGGGGCCCCATTAAGATTCTTGCTATGGGGCCCAATGATTTCTATGTACGCCCCTGGTTCCAGGCCTCACAGGTGCACCTAAATGTGGCCTGTAGATGGAAAACAGGCACATTTAAATTGGAGTTTATACACCTCCAGGAATCTATATATACAAACTAAGAAGACAGGTTGGCATCAGCAGGAGCTGCTCAAACCCACATGCAGTTGTGCATATATATAGGGGAGCAAATCCTGCACTTGCAACGTCCCTGAGAAAGGGCATGACCACTTGCAACGTCCCACATATAAAGTATGTAAATGGGACACTTCAAACATCTTAATGTATATACATGTACAGTATGTATTTCCATTGTATGGTATTCTCTATTATCTGGCTGGCAATTTCATTTACACCCATTCGTCCCTAGGTACACCACATAATATATATAGTGGGGGGGGGGGGGGGGGTCTAGCTTAGAGGAGAATGTAGAGAAGGAAGTAGTGTGAGAGGAGGAGAAGCAAGTTACAGGCTAAAGTCACCATGTAACTGTTTTCCTTTCCTCTGATCAAGCCTGGAGAAGACAACCACAGCAACCAAGCACCAGACAGTCTATGTACTAAGATGCAGAGAGCCTAGTGAGGGTAACCGCTAACTATAGCTTATGGACCTCATCAGCACAAGTGACCAGGAGTAGCTTTCCGAGTGCCTGGACACAACTGGACAATTAATGCGGAGAATTGTCTTTATCACTAACTAAACCTTCCGGGTCGTAGTGAAAACCAAAAACCTTTCTAGAAGAGTTTCTTGCCAAAGAATGAAGCAGATGTGTTTGCCTGCCGTGGGGGGAACGCCCTTAAAGGATAACTCCTAAATAAATAGTTAATAGCATCTTTAGTGCCAGAGTGCTATAGAGTGAACTTGGGATTACCGCCAGGATCCTTGCCTGTAAAGTATCAGCATAAGGGTCTATTCACACGTCCATTGTTTCTTTCCTGATCTGTTCCGTTTTTTGCGGAACAGATCTGGACCAGTTCTGTACCCATTAATTTTCAATGGGTCCTGAAAAAAATCGGACAGCTCAATGTCTGATTTTTTTTCAGGACCCATTGAAAATGAATGGGTACAGAACTGGTCCAGATCTGTTCCGCAAAAAACGGAACAGATCAGGAAAGAAACAACGGACGTGTGAATGGACCCTTAGAAGAATCTCTCCATTGACAACTGCCACTACCTGATAATAGGAGCACATGTGAACTTATTATTATTTGTGCTATACAAAAAGCTTTCTATTGATGAACTGTACCAACTGTCCAGAGACTATTGATTTTCAGTAAATGTTCAACTGGTTTACTACAACCGACTCCTCATTCTTACTACTACTCTCAACATTTGCACCTAACGGTGCTGACGTCACGAACCAGGGGCCCAGCCGCAAAAGCGCCTTACACCCATTACCATCAAGGGCACCTTAACTTCCATCTGGCTGGTGTTCCCTGCAACCGAGAGTGCCCCGGAGGATTTCCTGCTGTCTTCCCATCCACTGTACGCCAGCCCAGGGAGGCATCTACTAACCGTGAGTACATTAACTATTGCACCCATTACCATCAAGGGCACCTTAACTTCCATCTGTCTGGTGTTCCCTGTAACCGAGTGCGCTCCGGAGGATTTCCTGCTGTCTTCCCATCCACTGTACGCCAGCCCAGGGAGGCATCTGCTAACCGTGAGTACATTAACTTTTGCACCCATCGGCCCACTGTGAGCCTCACGTGTTTCCCCCCTGTGGTTTGGTATGCTACACACTGAGCTGCCAACCTGAAGAGGTTCATCTGTATCTAATCCTATCATGTATATTACAGCCTGCCATGCCTGGTACACAGCCTGTTGTATGCGATTCTGCCTGTCGAGCTGTGTATCTAATCCTATCTTTTATGATACTGCCTGCTGGAGTGTGTATCTAAAGCCTCCCATGACTGTATTCATTTTGCAGTCTGCAGGTTGCGCATCTGCTAAATAAGGATACTGTCCGTGTGAGATCTGCATTATTTTACAGACCCATTGACTTCTATAATTTGAAGGTCTGCATTTTGAGGACTAGAAAAGGAGATGTTCCACAGTGTCCCTAGTGCCATCCACAGTGTCGTGACAAGGAAGGGGGGGGGGTGCGGTCTGCCCCGGGAGGTTGACAGAAGCAATGAGCGCTTCCATCAATACAGATTGATTGAGTGCCGGGGAGCTGTGGTTCTGCCACTCATTGACCGCTCAGCTCCCCACGCCCCTTCTTTCCTTCAGGCCGGCACACAGAATGGTGAAGCTCACTGCTCCACCATTCATCTTGCAGACACAAATAGTGCTGTGGGCCTGTGTGGGAGGAGCCTGTAGCCCAGGAATCTGCCTAAGCTCCACCCACACAGGGTTGCAGAGTGATCTGTGTCTGTAGGAGAGACCTGGATCTGAGCATCAGGAACGGGACCAGGTGATTAGTTACTGTGTTTTTTGTTTTATTAACACAGAGTGGCCAGAGAGGGCATTACTACTATTAAGGGTGCACAATGGGCACTACTACTATTAAGGGGGCACAATGGGCATTACTACTATGAAGAGGGCAAAATGGGCATGACTACTATAAAGAGGGCACAATGGGCATCTCTACTGTGAAGGGGGCACAATGGGCAATATTACTGTGAAGGGGAGCAGAGGGCATTACTACTGTGAAGGGGCATAACTGTTATGGGGCACAGTGAGGGCATAACTACTGTGACGGGGCACAGAGAGTGCATAACTACTGTTAAGGGGGCACAATAAAGGGATAAGTACTTTAAGGGGGCACAGTGTGGGCATAACTACCGTGAGGGGGCACAATGTGGATATTAGGGGGCACATATCTGAACATAGCTACTGTGAAGGTTGTACAATGAGTGCAATACTGCTTTGAGGGTGCACAATCTTTTTAAGTATTAGGTGGGGTGGCAGAGAAAGTACCCGCCCTGGGTGCCAAACACTTTAGGCACGCCACTGGTCTCCTTTGCTAACCACGGTGCCCTTAAATACCATCCAAAGCACCCTTAGTGCCATCCACAGTGCCCCCAGTGCCACCTACAGTGTGGCCAGTGCCATCCACAGTGCCCCCTGTGCCATCCACAGTGTAGCCAGTGTCATCCACAGTGCCCCCAGTGTCATCCACAGTGTCCAAATGTCATCCACAGTGCCCCCAGTGTCATCCACAGTGTCTAAATGTCATCCACAGTGTCCCCTTTGCCATCCACAGCTTAGTGATTATAGCGAGGTAACAGAGGCCCTGAAATCCCTGCAGGAGCAGTTACGTGACAGTGAAGATGATCCTGGGAACGCCTGCGCTGCGGAGGGTAAGTAAAGCTGTCCTAATCTTCTCTCTACAGGTAAAGTTCAAAGAAGAATTTTGACTCTGGGGCTGCAGAACCCCTTTAAATTAAGTGCATCCTCCAGCAGCACAGGGAATATGAAGGCCAGCGTAGCCCAATCAATGGTCTTAGCAGTAACCCTCCTGAGCCTGTGATTGGCTGAGTGCGCATTTCCTGGCATTTCCTGCATGTTGAACCGGGACCAGGAAGTGAAGATCGGCATCAGAAAAATGTATTTTCTTTTGCTTTTACTTTATTTAACGCCCTTCTGTCCCAGATTCTTGGAAAACCCTTTAAAGGGTAGCGAGAGGTAAATCATTAGGTAGCCCAAAATGAAATAACTGAGATAACATATGGTGAAACCGTGAAAGGGTCTTCTCATTGCCTCTTTCTCCTCCACCTTCTACTTCTGGTTTTGGAAGGTTCTGAATTCTTGGAATCGCCAGTTGGATGCCAGTGAGACACAATGTACCTGTGTATGTTTCCTTAATGACTCCGACATTCCTAATAAGACTCATCTCTAACCTGGTCCTGACCCCCCACCCGTCATACTACTCTGCCTCCGCTCATGGCTACCTGACCACATGCAAGTCCCTGGTGGAAAGTATGACAGCTTTTTATGCGTCCTCTGTCAGACGTCTCCATCTAGGAATGGACGGGAGGCCTGTGGGGTGTTGATTACCCTCTGAGACAATGCAGATGGCTGGCAATTTGACAGACTCCAGCAGCACTGAACTGTGAATATGAGAATGCAGAGGCAAACGGTGTGACTATTATGGCTCTGTCACGCCGCAACAGACAAATGACAGTGACCCAGTTTACACAGTGGCACCTGGTAAGAATTCATCGTGGCAAGATTTTATTCCCGTCCGTAAATGTAACCGGCTGGGCTTGTGCATCTGACAAACGGGTTCATTAGAGGGGAAATTTGCTTACTGAGAGTCAAGCGTATTATGCAAAAAATAGAACCATTCAGAGGTGGGGTCGGAGCTCATTTTACTGGTATATTTTGATTGGCTGACCAATTTCTTTGTTGGCACCCCTTATGGGTAGGGATGAGAGTTAGGACTGCAAAGTTAGGGTTCGCAAAAAAAATTGAGTTCGGGACTTTTTCACTGAAGTCCATGTTCGGTGTTCGGGAGATTATATTATTTTCCGTTATGACATGGTTATATCGGAAAATGATAGCATTCTTAAGACAGAATGCAAGACAATATGGCCATTTAGAGGTTAAAAAAAAACAACTCACCTCATTCACTTGATCGCGCTGCAGCAGCTTCTTCTATCTTCACTGAACAGGACCTGCCAAATGACCTGCGATGTGCGCGATGACGTCACCGCCCTCTCCCACGCGGTGATGTCATCACCCACATCGCAGGTCCTGTTCAGTGAAGATAGAAGAAGCTGCTGCAGCGCGATCAAGTGAATGAGGTGAGTTGTTTTTGTTTTAACCTCTAAATGGCCATATTGTCTTGCATTCTGCTATTATTTTGCGATATAACCATGTTATAATGGAAAATAATAAAGCGAAGTTCGGGTTCCCTTTGACTTTATTAGGGTTCGGGGTCAAGTTCGGGTCCTGAACCTGAACTTTGACCTGAAGTTCGGCCAAAACCGGCGAACCCGAACTTCCATGGGTTCGCCCATCCCTACTTATGGTATCAACACTTGTAGCCTTTTTTGGCATTTTAGTCTTAGAAAAAAGCATCTGCAGCACGATGTCAATCATCTGCTCCTAAAGCCATCAGGACACTGTTGTGTATTAAAAGTAGCATGATCTTCACAGACAGTGACCTAGCCAAGTCACTGCAAGGTCACCAGAAAGGGTGGGATGGGCTCTTTTGTAGGTAGAGGAAGAAAGGCTTCTTTGCTGTAAGAGCAGGGATGCTGTGCAATGGTCACCTCAGGTTATAGCAGACACGGCTGATGCCAGGATAGAATTGTTTCTGATGTGCGTTGCGGGATGTGAACTGTTTCAATTAAGTTTTACAATGCCCATATGACCGATCCACAACAATGACGAGAACGGGGGCCCTGTGTCCCCTGTGAGTGGCGGGAATTCCATTAGGGCTCTACTGGCATCTTACCGTGTTTCTAATGTTTTATGCTGTTTTACGTTGTTTTTGGCTTCTTGCATTGCTGCTTGTGGATTCTGCACCTCACTGCCAGGAATTGCAGAAAATGTTGGAAATCTGTGCACCCCTCACCTGGAACTGCAAGGAATTGTGATTTGAGGAATTGCATCTCAGAGGACATAGGAGATAGGAGAACCTTACTTCAGCTCAGCAAGAACATTGTTGGAAAGACTGTGCCCTTCCATCGTGTGTGGGGTTGTGTTTTGCAACTTTCTACTCATTAAAAACTGTACATAATTTGTTCACCTTTAACTTTCTCCCGCCTATTTTTGCACATTAACCCCAAAGACACCCCAACTTCCACCGACCAGGAGACTCCACATAGGGTATATCCCAGGGAAAACTACTACTATCAACATTTAGTGCAAGTCCTTTTTCACTACTCTGCCAGTTCTGGGTGTGAGGGGGGTTTGGTGGAGCTCAACCACCGTCAACATTGTGACCCAATCCAGAACCACTACTCCCATCATCTCCACAGTCTCCCTGGGTTGATGCTTTTTTTTTTTGCCAGCCCATTCAACCCTATGGGACTGGAGAAGAGTACATCATTCGGGTACCATTGGCGGTCGCATAGAGTTGAATGGCGGTGGAGAAATAATCCTAGTCTGCTCTGATGTAGAGGAAGGGAAGAAAGTAGTAACCTGAGGGTACGTCTCATTGTTGTACCCCTGGAAAACCCCTTTATTAGTTTACACTATTCTTTTTCTTATTATTTTAAATTATTATTAGTATTATTTTATACTACTATTATAATTTTTTATTAATACACATTAATATTATATTTGTCATTTACTAGTTAAGCATTATTTGATGTAGTATGATTATTATTACTAGTTTATACTATTCTTTTTCTTAATATTTTAAGTTATTAGTATTATTTTATATTACTATTATTTGTTTATACACATTAATATTTTCTAGATAAGCATTATTTATGTAATTTTATTATTATTAGTTTACACTATTCTTTTTCTTATTATTTTAAATTATTATTACGGTAGTTTTATCTTATACTACTATTAATATTTGTTATTAATACACATTAATATTATATTTTTAAATTACTAGATAAACATTATTTTATGTAATTTGATTATTATTATCATTAGTTTATACTATTCTTTTTCTTATTATTTAAAATTATTATTGGTATTATTTTATATTACTATTATTTGTTAATACACATTAATATTATGTTTGTTATTTACTAGATAAGTACTATTTGATGTAATATTATTACTATTATTATTATTACTACTATTATTTATATTACTTTTATTTATTTCCATGGCATAAGCAAAATCTCAGGAATCTTCCACAGCAAATTTGGCCGCATCCATCAGACTGTAGGGAGAAAAATTCATAAAAGCCAGAAAAATCATTACTAATCAATTTTGCCCAGTGCGTCTAACACTCTACAATATTTCCTCCGCTGTCTTTTTCCTTAACTATAATTTCTACAGATCTGCTCTTCCAGGAATATCGGATGAAATTCTAATATCTTGTAGTATAATAATCAAATAACAGGTTATTAAAGAGTATAACAAATGAATACAATGATCCGCCGCACCGATGTTAACATGGGATGCAATTCCCTAATATGTTTCATAGGCAGAAACAATCCTGATAATAAGGGCTCAAGCACAGGGCCGTATGTATTTTGCAGTCCACAAAACACGGATCCGCAAAAAATACGGATAACGTCCGTGTGCATTTCGTATTTTGCGGAACAGCTGGCCACTAATAGAAAAGTCCTATCCTTGTCCGTAATGCAGTAAATAATAGGACATGTTCTATTTTTTGCGGAATGGACATAAGGACATACGGAAACGGAATGCACGAGGAGTCATTTACGTTTTTTGCGGCCCCATTGATGTGAATGGTTCCGCATATGTGATGCAAAAAAACTGAACGGACACAGAAAGAAAATACGTTTGTGTGCATGAGCCCTTAGGCTGTGGGAAATTACAATTTACGGATGGCCTTTACAGCATCTTCTCCCAGTCGAATGTTTAGCCTACAGGCCGCTAAACAAAGCCTTTCTGTAGACAAGGATAGAATACAGTATGGCCTGGGCAAAAGGGGCAACTGCTCTGCGGTCTTCAACAATTATGGGCCACCACTACTTTATTTTGTACCAAGCACACCCCTCTCCGTACTTACCTCTCCCCATTGGGGCTGACGATCTGAATTCCAGATTAGCCTAGCAGTATGTCTTTGGAGAACACAGAGAGAACATACCGCACATGTTGTCCTTGTTTTCACTTGGACCTAGAACCCCTAGCGCTCCAGCACCATGCATTTGGACCTAGAACCCCTAGCGCTCCAGCAGCATGCATTTGGACCTAGAACCCCTAGCGCTCCGGCACCATGCATTTGGACCTAGAACCCCTAGCGCTCCGGCACCATGCATTTGGACCTAGAACCCCTAGCGCTCCAGCACCATGCATTTGGACCTAGAACCCCTAGAGCTCCGGCACCGTGCATTTTGACCTAGAACCCCTAGCGCTCCGGCACCATGCATTTGGACCTAGAACCCCTAGCGCTCCGGCACCATGCTTTAGGCTCTATGTAGTGGTTATTTAGGCAGTCTAGGGTACAATTATGTAGACACTCTTTAGTGCAGTGGTATTATTATGCACAGTTTGGCTCTACATTTTGTTCGTGCAGTGTTATGGTGAATTCACCTGTGGCATGTTCGCTCCAGAAATTTCTGCGACTGAAAATCAATTCCAGTTATCTGAATGAGGTTGCTTCTGCAACAAGCACATGGATTGTCGTATGTAGACTCTGTATAACGGTAATAGGTTACTTTCCCATCTGTGCTTTGGTTTCTGGTTTTAAGATCCTGCAGAGAATCTTTTAAAACTGGACCAAAAGGGTTCAGTTTGATTTAACACATCCGGATGCATCTTTTCTGTTAGGATGCGGTCAGGGGCGTTGCTAGGTTAAAACATTCGGGGCCTGGGCCCCTGATTTTTTGTCCCAGGTCCCGAATGTCCTGCCTGCCAGCTAGATACAACTGTATTGTGGTCCTCAGGACGGAAATACAATTGAATCTAATGCCCTGCAAGAGCTGAAGGACCTGTGATGACATCACAGTCCATGTGATCAGTTCTAAATGAAGTAGCCGAAAAGGACCTGCAATGATGTCACCATCAGTGATGACCAGTTCGCCGTGTTCGCCCATGAACACATGCGGGCTGCCATCTTAACTCACAAGTCCGGCGATGCACAGGTAAGTCCTTACCTGTGCTGGGAGCCGGTCTGAAACAAATGCGGTCACCGGGAGCAGGCAGTTCCAAGAACAGCCCGATGAAGGCCCCTGGCGGCTGTTCTCGGAACTGCCTGCTCCCGGTGACCGCATTTGTTTCAGACCGGCTCGCGCACAGGCACAGGTAAGGACTTACCTGTGCATCGGCGGACTTGTGAGTTAAGATGGCAGCTCGCTTGTGTTCGCGGGCGAACTGGCCATCACTGGTCACCATTATGTGACCAGTGCAGGAGAGGACGGCAGTGAAGAGGAGAAGTCCTGGGGAAAAAGCTGTGGTGAGGTCTGCTACATGAGGAGAGGTAAGTGAAGGGAGAGGCAGAGCAATGCTGGGAGTTGTAGTTATTTAACTGGGACTGTATGTTAGGGCTGAAGGGAGGAAAGTTATTTACATGGGACAGTGGGGTGTAGTGATGCTATTTACATGGGACTGAAAGTTGAGGCGGTGATGTTATTTGCATGGTACTATATGTTGAAGGCGGCTGTGGGAGGGAGTGATATTATTTACAAGGGACTGAATGTTGAGGGGTAATGCTATTTACATGGCACTGCATGTTGTAGGTGGCTGCGGAGGGGGTGATTTTATTTACATGGGACTGTATGTTGAAGGTGTCTGGGGGAGGGAGTAATGTTATTTACATGGGACTGAATATTGAGGGGGTGATATTATTTACATGGGACTGTATTTTGGAGGGGGCTTTAGATAGAGAGGGATGTTATTTACATGGGACTGTATATTGGAGGGGGCTGGAGAGATGGTGTGATGGTATTTACATGGGACTCTATGGCGGAGGAGGAAAATTATGTTATTTACATGGGACTGTATGGTGGAGGGGCTGAGGAATTATAATTTCTTCGGACAGTAAACGGAGGAATGTAACTACAGGGGGCACTGCAAGGGGCATTATAAATACTGGGAGGGCTTCAGGACGAGCATTATACAGTAGGGGGCATTATAAATACTGGGGGCACTTCAGGGTGAGCATTATAACAGTAGGGGCATTATAAATACTAGGGGCATTTTAAATCTAGGGGACATTAGGCGTTCCTATTACTACTGGGGGCTTTATAGGAGGGACTTATAGATCCGCATTATTTCTACTAAGAGCACTATGGGGGTCTTATTACTACTGAGGGAAGAGCTTTATTACCACTGGGGGAACAATAGGGGGCCTCAGAGAATTGGGTCATATGCATTGGGGCTTGGGCCCCGGATCTTTTGAGACCCTAGCAACTCCCCTGGATGCGGTTGTGTTGAATCGAAATGGATCCATCTCTAAAAACAATGCAAGTCAATGGGTGATCCGTTTTTTTTAGGATCCCCCCAAAAAAAAGGATCTGGCACCATTGACTTACATTGTTTTTAGTGACGGATACCGGTTTGTTCCGTTTCGATGCATCTTGCAGCGGTTTTGTGTCCGGTCACAAACCGGAATGCCACCGGAATGGAATGTGTACTGATGCATCCTGAATGGAGCATACCCCATTCACAATACATTGGCCCTAAACTAAACCGTTTTGGCCCGGTTTTGAGATCCTCTGCTGGATCTCAAAACTGGAATGCCAAAACTGTGATGTAAAAGTAGCCATATTTTGGCAAAGTCTGGCGCTATCATTTTGCACAATATTACTCTCCATATTCCTCCCTCCCACAATAAATAGGAAACCACCCACCTATATTTTATCCATGGGTGCCCACAGGTTCATGAGGCTCCTCTGAGGGTTAGAAGGCCTGTATTATCTTACAGAATTGCTATTGAAGTGTTCCTCTCACATTGCCTTTGCTATAATGTAGCAGTATTGATTTAAAATATGTCATTTACTGACGGCAGACTGATGTCCCTGGTTCGATGTACCAGTTTATTGTGTTTTCTTGCTCTTCACTTATTTCATTTCCATTTACCGGCAATATGCTGCATACGAAGTGCTGGGTTCTCTAATGTCACTTTTATTAATGTAAATGGATATGAAAGACAGACTGACCATGACAGAGTCTGGGATGATTGTCATTTGGTGCAATGGAACAACAAATCAAAGAGGAATTATATAACCCCATGCACTTTTTAAACGAACCTTCAATTTCAAACAAAATCAAGAGAAATAGAAACAATGGCGAAAATTTCTCAAACTACTGTATAGTACAACACATAGCAACCAACTTTCCACCTTTTATTCTTCACAGCTCCTTTGGAAAATGAAAGGTGGAATCAGATCGGTTACTATGGGCAACTAAGCCAGTTCTACTTTACACCAGTTTGATAAATCTCCCCCAATATTGTTTAGTTACACTCAGTACAGTTCCTTTAGCCTGCCTTCCATTAGTCCAAGAAAGTCCATTGTTTGTCTCCAAAACTGTGGGACAATCTGGAATCTCACAAGACCAGAAGCAAAAGACTAAGAAAAGAAATACAATTAGCATTTTTTTTTTTTTTTACTCTGGGCAGTCTTTTTGCATGTCCCAAATGGCAAAAGTCAAAAACGATCAAGAAAGTTTCTTGCTTGTTCTTCTCAATCACTTCCCACTATGTAGAAGAGTGGTCAAGAGTGGAATGAGTTAGTCATTGCGTAAAGGTGAAGATTAGAAGAGTATGGATCTCAGTGGAAGTTCTCTTCTCTTTCAGAAGAGTAGAAGAATGTGGTCCTATGAGAAAGGTCCCTCCTCCAGAAGGAATGTGAAAAAGTGTGGCCCTCTCAAGAAGATCCCTCCTGATTGAGGGTAAAATATGTGGTCAGTATGTCAAGGTGAGGTGCATCCAGCAGGAAAGTAAAATAGTGGAACACTCAGGGACTCACCTCCTGCAGGACAATAAAAAAGTGTGGTCCTAAAGAGAAGATCCTTCCTCCTTAAGTAGAATAGTCAGTATTCCCTGGGGAAGGTTTCTTTGGCAGGAATGTAGAAGAACGTGGTCCTTCAGGAGAAGGTCCCACCTTCTCCTGGATGTAGAATAGCATAGTGTTCAGGGGAAGGACCCTCCTCCTACAGAAATAGAATAGTGCTTTTTAGGGCAAGGACTCTCATCCTGCAGTGTGGTTCTCTGAGTAAGATTTTTTTGAAATAGGAGTAGAATAATGTACCCATGTATGAATTCATCCTCATCCAAGGGAAGGAGTCTCCATATAGAGTGTAGACGAGTTTAACCTTCCTCCTACAGGGGAAGGACTCTCCTTCTGCAGTGGAGAACATTGCTGTGGTCCTCAGAGAAATGAAACTCCTTCTACAGGAATAGAATAGTTCTTTCTGCAGGGGGAAGTCTCTCATCTTGCAGGCGTGTAGAAGAGTTTGGCCCTCTGGGTAAGATCCCTCCTGCATGAGAGTACAATAGTGTGGTCCTCAAGGGAAGGTTTCTCCAGCAAGAGTGTAGCTTCCTCCTACAGGAATATGTGTGGTCCTCAGGAGAAGGACTCTCCTTCTGCAGAAGACAAGATGACTGTGGACCTCAGAGGAAGGTTCCTCTTTCCACCAAGGATGATGGAGCCATCGTGAGTTAGGACTTCATAAGCTTGACAGAAGGGTCAGTAGACAAACAATAACCTGCTTGCCAAATACAGGCTGCTACAAATGACAGCTGTCTGGATAGTGTGGAGATAAGTTGGATCCATAAGGATTGATCCTGGTAATTGCATTCTATCAGGGAAATTACAGGTCACGCCATTGTCTAATATATATGTAATGTGCCTCCAAATGGAAACTTTGCTTTAAGGGGAAAACATTGACATGTCTGAATATTTCATCGGCAGCTAATGCCGCTTTGAAGGATGCAGCCTAGCTTCAGAGGGGACTCTAATCCCAGGCAGGTGGTTGGTAGAGCAGACTCATTTACAATCTGAGGCATAACATGAAGGAATAATTCGCCTGCTGAGTAAATTTAAAAGGTAGCACAGTGTGAGGAAGCGTCATATAAATGAAATATTGGGAAAGCAGAATTTAAGCCTCCGCTAAATGGAGAATGCGCTCCTACACCTGCAGCATCACCATTTTTCTTCTGCTCTTGGTGGGTTAATTCCGGCAAACACCTCGAGGTCTGGAAGAAAAATTTAATTTTGCTAAATCGGTGTATAATACGCGTCTCTCCTGTGTTGTGTCAAAAGCTGTGTTCAGCCGAGCGAGATGAAGGACATTAGTAAATGACTCCTGATAACAGACGGCAGATTCTCCCTGTAAATTGGCCTGGTTTGGCCGCTGACGCCCCTATTGTCACGACTTGTTGTGTAAGAGCTTTTGCAATGTCCAGGAAAGCAGACGCTCTTGTAATGAGGAGAATTAAGGGCTGCTTAAATCATCGCATTTGTGTTACAGAAAAAAAGCAAAACTCCTTCAACGGAAAGAAACCACAGGAATAAAAAAAAAAGGAATATTTTATGGAAATGCATTCACTGAAGGAGAACCGCAGCCAAAAACTCCAAATGAGTCTCTCCTTTCTTGGCAAGAGGTCTCATTTTATATAACAGGAGCCCCGCAGAATGAAATATTTACTTCTGAGGGAAAAAGAAAATGTATGGTAAATTATTGATAATCCAGCGCTCGCAGGGTTAACATGATGATCAGATGATAAAAACACAAATGACCGTGTCTTTTTTGTCCTTCTTCCCTTTCCCCCCCCCCCTCTTGCTCTCTTTTCCTCACCATACCTCCCTTCCTTCCAACCTCCTCTTTTGATTCTTCTCTGTAATGCTCTTTCTTTGTCACTGATTCCCTCTCCTCCTGCCCTCCCTTTCTCTCCTCTACCATTCTCTCCCACTCTACATGCCTCATTTTATTTGCCTCTATATCCTCCTTTCCTCCCTCTCATCTGTAGCTGCTCCTCTCTCTGTGCCTCTCGAATCTCCCAACCTCAATCTACCTCCCTCCTCTATGTTTGTCACCCTCCCTCCCTGCCTCTACCTCTCTTTGTCTCTCCTCCCTATTTCCCTCCTCTCTCTAACTCTTACTGGCTCTTTATCTTGCACACCCTCCCTCTCTTTCTCTCACTCTCTCTTCCTTCCTCCCTCTACCTCCTCTCTCTCTTTTGCTCTCATCCCTTTTCTCTCTCTTACTTCTTCTACCTCTCTCTCTCTCTCTCTCTCTCTCTCACACTCTTTTTCTCCTCTCTATACCTCCCTCCTCTCTCACTCTCTTCCCCCTCTTCCTCCCTCTCTATACCTCCCTCCTCTCTCTCTTTCTCCTCTCTATACCTCCCTCCTCTCTCACTCTCTTTCCCCTCCCTCTCTATACCTCCCTCCTCTCTCACTCTCTTCCCCCTCTTCCTCCCTCTCTATACCTCCCTCCTCCTCCTCTCTATACCTCCCTCATCTCACTCTCTTTCTCCTCCCTCTCTATACCTCCCTCCTCTCTCACTCTCTTTCCCCTCCCTCTCTATATCTCCCTCCTCTCTCACTCTCTTCCCCCTCTTCCTCCCTCTCTATACCTCCCTCCTCCTCCTCTCTATACCTCCCTCCTCTCTCACTCTCTTTCCCCTCCCTCTCTATACCTCCCTCCTCTTTCTTGTTTGTTCTTTCTCTATCCTCCCTCTACCTCCCTCTTCTCTGTATATCCTCCATTTACCCCCTTCCTCTCTCTCCCTCTTTCTCTCTCTTCATCCCCTTACCACTATCCTCTCTCTCACTCTCTTTTTCTCACTCTCTCTCCCTCTTTACCCCCTTCCTCTCTCTCCACTATTTCTCTCTTCCTCCCTCTACCTCTCTCTCACTCTTTGTCTCTCCTCCCTATTTCCCTCCTCTCTCTAACTCTTACTGGCTCTTTATCTTGCACACCCTCCCTCTCTTTCTCTCACTCTCTCTTCCTTCCTCCCTCTACCTCCTCTCTCTCTTTTGCTCTCATCCCTTTTCTCTCTCTTACTTCTTCTACCTCTCTCTCTCTCTCACTCTTTTTCTCCTCTCTATACCTCCCTCCTCTTTCACTCTCTTCCCCCTCTTCCTCCCTCTCTATACCTCCCTCCTCTCTCTCTTTCTCCTCTCTATACCTCCCTCCTCTCTCACTCTCTTTCCCCTCCCTCTCTATACCTCCCTCCTCTCTCACTCTCTTCCCCCTCTTCCTCCCTCTCTATACCTCCCTCCTCCTCCTCTCTATACCTCCCTCATCTCACTCTCTTTCTCCTCCCTCTCTATACCTCCCTCCTCTCTCACTCTCTTTCCCCTCCCTCTCTATACCTCCCTCCTCTCTCACTCTCTTCCCCCTCTTCCTCCCTCTCTATACCTCCCTCCTCCTCCTCTCTATACCTCCCTCCTCTCTCACTCTCTTTCCCCTCCCTCTCTATACCTCCCTCCTCTTTCTTGTTTGTTCTTTCTCTATCCTCCCTCTACCTCCCTCTTCTCTGTATATCCTCCATTTACCCCCTTCCTCTCTCTCCCTCTTTCTCTCTCTTCATCCCCTTACCACTATCCTCTCTCTCACTCTCTTTTTCTCACTCTCTCTCCCTCTTTACCCCCTTCCTCTCTCTCCCCTATTTCTCTCTTCCTCCCTCTACCTCTCTCTCACTCTTTGTCTCCTCTCTGTACTTCCTTCCTTTCTATGAATAACTTTTTTCTCTCCCTCCCTTTCTCACTTCCTCCTCTCTCTGACTGCCTCCCCTCCTTCCCTTTGTATACTTCCCTCCTCTATCATTCTCATTTGTTCTTACTCCCACTCTTTCTCTATCCTTCCTCTACCTCTCTATATCCTCCATTTGCCCACTTCCTCTCTCTCCCTTTCACTCTTTCTCTCTCTTCATCCCCTTACCTCTCTCACTCTCTTTCCACCTCTCTCTACCCCCCTTCCTCTCTATCTCTCTCTCTCTATCCCCCTTCCTCTCTCTCCCTCTTTCTCATTCTTTTTCCACCACTCCCTCCCTATCTATCCCTCCTTCCTCTCTCTCTATTCTTATCTCTCTCACTCTATATATATATGGACTGTACATATAGAATACGTATGTTATGCATATGAGAACTAATAACAATGTATAATTGCAGCAAGTCTGTGACCAAAGAAATAGTCCGATTTGTAATACATGAAAAACTGGAATAATGAGCTTTAGAATGCAGATCACACACTGTGCGCGGCCATAAAACCTATGATTAGTGTCTCGTTCCTTCTTCTTGCGGTCTTCATGTAGACTGTGTGTGATCTGTGCCGCTTCTCTCCGCACTAGCAGCACTCAGTTACTTGTTTTGCGAGATTAAAGGCGATAAATAGCTTTTTCTGTAGGCAGTAAGGATGAGCGAACCAGTTCGGACCGAACTTTGTTATTTATCGGACGTCAGACAAACCAGAATCTTTTCAGGTTTAATTTAGACGAAATTCACTAAAATAGCGCGTTACCCCATTTTATTGCACGTGTCGGCGGGAAAAAAGCACTAGGGAGGAAGAAGAAGGGAGGGCACTAGGGAGGCGGAAGAGCTTGTCCTGATTGGCTCCCAGGCTGACAGACAGTATGGGCTATGCTGGGCTATGAAAGGAGCTGGGTGGGACTTACAGTGTCTTCTAGAGGGAGAGTGAAGAACATAATCAGGGACAGTCAGAAACCAATCAATCGAGCTTATTGCCAGGGAAAGTGAAGGGAAAGTCTAGGATTGCAAAGAAGAAGTGTGTGTTGTGTACAATAGAGAGAAGCAGGGCAGCTGATCAGGAAGAGAGGAGACAGGAGCCGTGGCGGTGCAGGTGCGCCTCAAAAGCAACTACCTGCAAGCAAATACTTTTATTTTGTTTCGCCATTTTCACAGATTTTTTTTTGTGGGGTTCAATATAATTACCGTATTTTTCGCCCTTTAAAATGCACCTGCCCATAAGACGCACCTAGGTTTTTGAGGAGGAAAATAAGAAAATAAATATTTTGAACTAAAAGGTGTGCTTTTGGTGGGTTTTGAACTAATGGTGGTCTGTGGATGACACTATTATGGGGGGATCTGAGGATGTGTAGATGACGCACTGTTATGGGGGATCTGTGATGACGCTGTTATGGGGGGGATCTGTGGATGGCACTGTTAGAGGGATCTGTGGAAGGTACTGTTATAGGGGATCTGTGGAAGGCACTGTTATAGGGGATCTGTGGAAGGCACTGTTATAGGGGATCTGTGGATGGCACTGTTATGTGGGATCTGTGGATGACACTGTTAGAGGGATCTGTGGAAGGCACTGTTATAGGGGATCTGTGGAAGGCACTGTTATAGGGATCTGTGGAAGGCACTGTTATAGGGGATCTGAGGATGGCACTGTTATAGGGGATCTGAGGATGGCACTGTTATAGGGGATCTGTGGAAGGCACTGTTATGGGGGATCTGTGGATGACACTGTTATGAGGGTATCTGTGGATAACACTGTTATGAGGGCATCTGTGGATGACACTGTTATGGGGGAAATCTGTGGATGACACATACAGTATATAGCATCTTATGCTATATATGTGTCATCCACAGATATCCCCCATAACAGTGTCCCTGTGTATAGTTAATAGTGACCCCAATACAGGGGTGGAGGCTGGCAACTGGTGTTAAAAGCTCGGCGGGGCCCGGTGCAGTCACTGTACTCTATTACACCTGGCCCCGCACACACCAGTATTCATATGTATACTGTAGGCAATCCAGATAGTACTCACTATGAAGCTCCCGTACTAGCAGGCAGGCTGGCCGGTCACTCACTACCTCACGCGCCTGCTCCGCCTGCTTCATTAATAAAGTGGGAGGAGAATGCACGTGAGGAAGTGAATAGTGGCTAGCCTGCAGTGCCTGCTAGTACGGGCGCTTCATAGTGAGTACTATGTGGATTGCGCTACCTTGCAGTTTACATATGGAGTGCCTACAGTTTACATATGAATACTGGTGTGTGCGGGGCCCGGTGTATTAGAGTACAGTGACTGCACCGGGCCCGGGCCCCGCCGTGAGTTGCCGGCCTCCAGCCCCTCCTCACTCCCCGCTGATACATCACAGTCAGCGAAGTATCAGTGTTAGCGGAGTAAAAATGTCAGCATTTGCCCCATTAGACGCAGGGGCATTTCCCCCCCACTTTGGAGAGGGGGGGGGGAGTGCGTCTTATGGGGTGAAAAATACGGTAAGCAGTATATATATAATATTCCAGAAAAGTCAGTCCACCCCTCACATTTCTGTAAATATTTTCTTCTATCTTTTCCTGTGACAACACAGAAGATCTGACCCTTTGATACAATGTAAAATAGTCAGTGTACAGCTTGTATAACAGTGTAATTTGGGTGTGCCCTCAAAATAACTCCATTTTTTTGGGGGGGGGGATTGTTTAATGTAATTAAACCAGCACATATACAGTACAGACCAAAAGTTTGGACAGATCTTCTCATTCAAAGAGTTTTCTTTATTTTCATGACTATGAAAATTGTAGATTTACACTGAAGGCATCAAAACTATGAATTAACACATGTGGAATTATATACATAACAAACAAGTGTGAAACAACTGAAAATATGTCATATTCTAGGTTCTTCAAAGTAGCCACCTTTTGCTTTGATTACTGCTTTGCACACTCTTGGCATTCTCTTGATGAGCTTCAAGAGGTAGTCCCCTGAAATGGTTTTCACTTCACAGGTGTGCCCTGTCAGGTTTAATAAGTGGGATTTTTTGCCTTATAAATGGGGTTGGGACCATCAGTTGCGTTGAGGAGAAGTCAGGTGGATACACAGCTGATAGTCCTACTGAATAGACTGTTAGAATTTGTATTATGGGAAGAAAAAAGCAGCTAAGTAAAGAAAAACGAGTGGCCATAATTACTTTAAGAAATGAAGATCAGTCAGTCAGCCAAAAAATTGGGAAAACGTTGAAAGTAAGGACTATTTGACCATGAAGGAGAGTGATGGGGTGCTGCGCCAGATGACCTGGCCTCCACAGTCACCAGACCTGAACCCAATCGAGATGGTTTGGGGTGAGCTGGACCGCAGAGTGAAGGCAAAAGGGCCAACAAGTGCTAAGCATCTCTGGGAACTCCTTCAAGACTGTTGGAAGACCATTTCAGGGGACTACCTCTTGAAGCTCATCAAGAGAATGCCAAGAGTGTGCAAAGCAGTAATCAAAGCAAAAGGTGGCTACTTTGAAGAACCTAGAATATGACATATTTTCAGTTGTTTCACACTTGTTTGTTATGTATATAATTCCACATGTGTTAATTCATAGTTTTGATGCCTTCATAGTCATGAAAATAAAGAAAACTCTTTGAATGAGAAGGTGTGTCCAAACTGTACGTGATCACTACACCAATAAACAGGGTAGCTCACAAAAGAATCTGAGAGTTATAACAAATTTAGCCCAAATCCGTTTCCCTATTTCACACTTTTTTAAAGGGTTGGGGTGGAGGAGTGAATGCTGATTATATTCAAACTAGCAGCATATATACGCGTTTACTACACCAATACACAGGGTAGTGCACAACATTATCTGAGAGGCCCAAAAATGTATGGAGTACAGAAGGGTTCCAAACGAAAGACCCAGAGCCAGAATGTGGGAAGTAGAAACACCATCTCTCCGGCCTGAAGTAGAGGTAGTAGTAGTAATAGTAGGCCGCAGTTGTCCCTTCTGGCTTCAGAAAGACGCAACATTATAGTTGAGGAGAAAGAGGATGAGATTGTGGATTAGATGGCTCATTCCTCCTCTCAGTCACAGCAGGATGACATGAAGGTGACTTCAGAGTCCAACATCGTGCCGTGGAGCCAGGGGTCCCAGTGTTCCTCCTGTTCCTCCTCCTTACAACCCCAAGGAAGGCTTTCAGTGGAGCCATCTCAGTCTCCACCGCCCCTTCCTTTTTCCTAAGAAGTGGCAATAAAACTCCACCAGTCTCCCTGTCGATGACCTATGTGAAAGCAGTCAGCATTTGTACTGCCCTAAAGAGGAGGAAGAGGAGGAGGCTGCAGACCCCAGGCATAGCCGTGTTGGTGGGAGTAGTGGTCCTCGCCGCCTCACTATTGCGACAGTGGCAGTCGGGGAACAGCAGGGCAGGGGGGACAAAGAACCCACCATGATATCCCACAGTCTGATAGAAGCAAAAGGGAGGGTGAGGACTTCGAAGACGATTGTGTGCTGGACAGGACCTGGGAGCTGAGGCAACATCAGAGGAGGGTGATGGCAGCAACAATAAAGAGCAGAGGCCACGTACCTCCCAAAGAACACCCAGAACCACATCAGGTTCGGGATCTGGTGATGTCGCTGATGCAGTGGGTGGTTTAGGCCCAAAACATGCCAGAGCTAAGCCCAGCTCGGCTGCCTATACCCATGCGTGAGCATCTCCCATCTGGCAGTTTTTCTTTACACTGCCAGAAGACAAAAGCATTGCCTTGTGCAAACTATGCAACAGCAAAATAAAATGTGGGCAGGCAAACACAAACAGATCTATTAAACCACATGAAGCGGCATCACCCCATCCCGTGGGCAAACAGAGGTGGCAGCTAGCCACCATGGCAGGAGTTCCCTCCTTCTCCCGGTCCATCTTGTCCAGGCAGGCTGGATGCGGTCAATAGACATCATGCCAATAATGCCACTTGTCAACCATCCCATTCCCCCAAAACACCATGTGTGTTTAAACATAATCTGCCGCCAATAAGGGACAATTTTTATAAATATGTCCCATTAGAGGCCAATTTACACTCGCCAATTACCGCCATGCTTGTTTCTACGCTGTCGTAATAATAGTTTGTCAATGTTAACAAAGGGGAAGGTTTACAATAAAACTATCAATTATGTTGTGATACGGTAAAAATAATTGTTATTGATGACATGATAAGTGTGAATGCTGCACATAGTGACACTTACACTTGGCATTGCTGTCTATCACACAGGTCCTGGTGTGCGGTGGTGTGGACTATGCTCTACTGTGAAAAAGAGGACATGTTATACTGCACCAGAATTGGGAATATGTGTCCATAGATGACCCTACTCCGAATAATAATAATAATCAGGGCCGTCTTTAACGCGGGGCAAAAGGGGCAGCTGCCCCGTGCCCAGTTGCTCTTGGGGGGCCCAAGGCTCTTGCACTGCTGAACATAAGTATTTGAACACCTGAGAAGATCCGTGTTAATATTTGGTACAGAAGCCTTTGTTTGCAGTTCCAGAGGTCAGACGTCTCCTGTAGTTCTTGACCAGGTTTGCACACACGGCGGCAGGGGTTTTGGCCGACTCCTCCACACCGATCTCCTCTACATCTGTCAGGTTTCGGGGCTGTCACCGAGCAACACGGAGTTTCAGCTCCCTCCAAAGATGTTCTATTGGATTTAGGTCTGGAGACGGGCTAGGCCACCCCAGGACCTTGGTATGCTTCTTACGGAGCCGCTCCTTGGGTATCTTGGCTGTGTGCTTTGGGTCGTTGTCATGTTGGAAGACCCAGCCACAACCCATCTTCAATGCTCTGACTGAGGGGAGGAGTTTGTTGCTCAAAATCTCACAATAAATGGCCCCATTCATCCTCTCCTTAATACAGTGCAGTCGTCCTGTCCCCTCGCAGAACAGCCCCCCCAAAGCATGATGTTACCCCCCCCCCCATGCTTCACAGTAGGGATGGTGTTCTTGGGGTTGTACTCATCCTTCTTTTTCCTCCAAACACGACGAGTGAAGTTTAGACCAAAAAGTCTCATCTGACCACATGACTTTCTCCCCGGCCTCCTCTGGATCATCCAGATGGTCATTGGCAAACTTCAGACGGGCCTGGCCATGTTAAGACTTGAGCAGGGGAACCTTCCGTGCGATGCATAATTTGAAACCATGACGGCGTAGTGTTCTACCGACAGTGACCTCTGAAGCTGTGGTCCCAGCTCTCTTCATGTCATTGACCAGCTCCTCCCTTGTAGTTCTGGGCTGATTCCTCACCTTTCTTATCATCAGTGATACCCCACGAGGTGAGATCTTGCATGGAGCCCCAGTCCGAGGGAGACTGACAGTCGTCTTTAGCCTCCTCCATTTTCTAACAATTGCTCCAACAGTTGATTGGTTATTTTCACCAAGCTGCTCGGCAATTACCCCGTAGCCCTTTCCAGCCTTGTGGAGGGCCACAATTTTGTCTCTGGTGTCTTTTGACAGCTCTTTGGTCTTGCCCATGGTAGTAGTTGGCCTCTGACTGACTGTGGGGTAGACAGAGGTCTTTAAAGAGCTCAGACAGGTGCTACTAAGTTAGATTAATGAGTGGAGTAGAGGTGGACTTTTTAAAGGCACAGTAACAGGTATTTGAGAGCCAGAATTCTTGCTGTTTCTCAGGTGTTCAAATACTTCTGTTCAGCAGCAGTGCAAGACAAAGAAATTCTTTAAAAATCATACAATGTGATTTCTTGATTTTATTTTTTTTACATTGTGTCTCTCAGAGTGGGAATGCACCTACAATGTGAATTTCAGACCCCTCCATGATTTATAAGTGGGAGAACTTGCAAAATCACAGGGTGTTCAAATACTTCTGTTCCTCACTGTAACTGGATAATACAATCACACAGCTATAACTAGATATTACCACCATACTGTGACTAAATAATACTACCATACCGTAACTGAGTAATACCACCATATAGTGGCTATATAATACCACCATACTATGCCTGGACAACACCACCATACAGTGAATAAATAACAACACCATACCATCACTTAGAAGCGCCTCCATGGTGTTCAAGAATGAAAAAACTACACACACTACAGTAATATTAAAAAAATTACCACCAGTAGGCTGAGACTAAATACTGTGCTCATATTGCAGTCAGATCCCATACATGTGGTCTGCAGCATTTCACAATTCTGATCAGACTTGGTTAAAAGCAGAATACGCAATTCATTTGCTTTCCGCATCTTCTCCATCTGGCCCAGACCTCCATGACAACTTATTTTAGGTACCATTCACTTCTACACAGTTTGCCGCACACACATTTCTGGCTCCATGCTTTCCCAGCACTTCCCTACTCTCTTCAGAAACCCTCCATCCTAATGCCCCCTTAATAGTGAAGTCCTGCTGTGACCCCTAATAATATGTCTGTAATGATGCTCAGTGCCCCAAAATACTGTACTGAAATAAAAGATAGTGCCCCAGAGTAGACAGTACCATAGGCAGCTGGCTGGAGTGACCACTGCAAGAGCATCAAGGTTAATCCACAGCAGCAGTACTTTGTTAACCCCTTACAAGCTAGCCCGAATATGAATACGTAACACAGGACCCCTTGTGTTCACGTCGGGTAATGCAGGGAGGCCGAATACACGACGGTAATAACAATAAAAGATAATTAATGCTTTACTTTTCATTAACTACCACAAGCTCCTTCCACGGTGAGATAATCAGAGAATATGTGTGATATCAGCACATACTGCGGACAAAACTTGGAGCAAACATCTAGAGGAAGAAGGATGTGTATGGGCTCAGCAAACGTTCACTCAGCATGACGTTCAGCCACAAGCCAAGGCACTAATGAACCGAGCTGCAAATTTCCTGCAATTATAGGGCCATTAACAATTAAAGAGTGTACTGCGCTGCTGATCTGGGGATTAATATGAAGTACGGCATGGCTAGATGTACGGCTATGTCTCTTACAGAAAGTAAAATGTTGCACTCTGGAAAAAGTTTAGATGGGCCCTAGGGATTCTGCTTAATGGAAGAGGTGTCAGCAGTTTGTAACCTGGTCAGTGGGGGGCGCTCTGCTTGTAGTGGCTGGATTGCCCTTATATGAAATCTATATGTTTGTAACGAGCTTATCACTCACTGGTCGCAATTCTGCACCAAGCACTGCACCACTGTCTCCTCTTCAGTGCCTTGGGTTGCCGCACATTCACTGATGATGTCATGCTGCAGTGTCTTTCAAACCTGGTGGCATCAGGTCCCGCAGTACTCAGCAGTACTATACCAATTCAGCTCTGCTACTTGTCTCTGCTACATCAGTCCAAATCCGCTACTTTGCTCTGCTCTGCTACATCAATTCAATTCTGCATCAGTGCAACTCCTCTAGTCATCCCTGCTACATCAATCCAACACCCATTTCTGATATGTCAGCCTAATTCCACTATTCTTCTGGCTCCTCTAATACAGATGTAGTACCCCAGACCTACAGATACTATAAATTGTTTATATTGCTATGTCATGTATTTTACTGTTTGCTTCTGGTCGTAGCTACCAGCAAGGAAGGTTGGCAGAAATTGGCAGGAACAGGGTTAACCAGCCTGTTCCTCCCCTCATGGTAGGAGTGAACTGTTCCTGCTTCCTGCCAGGAGAGGAAGCAGACTGCAGTGCTCCTACTCCTGTTACAGATTCTCCAGGGAGAAATACTCAATCGAAGCCTTGTGTCGCGGTGCGGTTCACTGTGACAGTTTTGGCCGTGTAGGCTGGCTGCATGTTCTCTTGCATACTGGCTGCAGGCTGACACCTGTGTATGCTGGTTGCTTGGGACTGCGTGCTGGCTGCGGTGTAGTGTGTGAACTATGGCCTGTGTTTGTGATTCCCGTGTCTGCATCTCTGTGGTGCCTGTCACCGGTGACTCTAACTCTAGCCTCATTCTTTAGTATTATTTCCACTGCACCGATCCCCAGGGGGCAACGGCCTGAGGGAGCACACAGTGACACAACACTTCATCAGGGCTACTACCACTCCTATCCTCTATACAAGTGTATCGGAATGAGCCACCCCATTGAAATAATTGGGACGGCTTGTAATTCAAACAGCTGATCGGCGCGGTGCCGATCTGATATTGATGACTTATCCAGACCTACTCTTACTGAATTCTCATGGAGCAACAAGCTTGACAGTTACAACAGTCTTCCAAATGGCAACTGGCTTAGTGGTTACAATCTCATGAGGGGCAACAAGCTTATAGTCTCTCAGGGAGGGTGTAGGCTTAGGCAGCAGGTTAAACACGGATGCTGTCTCTTCAAGAGGCAAAAGCTTACTGTTTCTTGGCATGCCTAGCGCCCAATTTCGCTGGCTGGAGTCGTCTGTGGCTTGGCAGCAAAAAAGATCATTGTAGCTGCTTTACAGGCCATGACACTTTGTCCTTGTGGTCAGGGGTGCACCTAGCCTTTCTGCTGCCTGAGGGCGAAAACTGAAATGGCGCCCCCCAATGCCAATTTCTTAAAGGGCTTCTGTCACCCCCAAAACAAATTTTTCATTTTTGGGCATATTAAAATCCTTATTGGATGACTATTCCCTATATAGGGCTCTTACCTTGTTCTGTGACTTTGTTTCCTTAAAAATCGAGCTTTTAAAATATGCAAATGACTTCACTAGCAGCAAGTAGGGCGTCTACTTGCTGGTAGCCGCCGCATCCTCCTTTTAAAAAACCGCCCCCTCCTCCTGTTGATTGACAGGACCAGCGAGCGCTCTCCTCCTCCGGCTGGCCCTGTCAGCATTTCAAATCCCGCGCCTGTCTTCATTCGGCGCAGGCGCTCTGAGAGAAGGACGCTCGCCTCCTCAGCACTCCCTCAGTGACATCTTTTCTTTCGGTGACGTCATCGGCGCAGGCGCACTGAGGGAGTGCTGAGGATGCGAGCGTCCTTCTCTCAGAGCGCCTGCGCCGAATGAAGACAGGCGCGGGATTTGAAATGCTGACAGGGCCAGCCGGAGGAGGAGAGCGCTCGCTGGCCCTGTCAATCAACAGGAGGAGGGGGTGGTTTTTTAAAAGGAGGATGCGGCGGCTACCAGCAAGTAGACACCCTACTTGCTGCTAGTGAAGTCATTTGCATATTTTAAAAGCTCGATTTTTAAGGAAACGAAGCCACAGAACAAGGTAAGAGCCCTATATAGGGAATAGTCGCCCAATAAGGATTTTAATATGCCCAAAAATGAAAAATTTGTTTTGGGGGTGACAGAAGCCCTTTAACCCCTTCGCCACAATGAAAGACCTCATTGCCCATGGCCCTTCCGCTGCCCCCCACTTGTCCCTACCTGGTGCTGCCTGAGGTGACCGCCTCACCTGGCCTTATTGGTGGTGCGCCCCTGCTTGTGGTGCACAACCACACAACTGGAGCAGGTGCTCCCAGGTTGCAGTATCTCTCTATTTGCATCTCACTGTACCCACGCTGCACTGTTACACACAGGTGATGATAATCCCGACCTGGCTTCTACACAGTCTCTAGCTGCTTCAGGGTGTGGGAGCTAGAAAATGCAAGCCAGCTGCCCCTGTCCAGTTACCTACTCATATGCTTCTTTAGCCCTGTCCATGCCCTTGCACCCTTTTTGCTAGTGCCACACACCTCCACTTGCCAGCTGTCTAACATGCAGGAGTTTTGCTGACAGTATTCTGCTAGCACTCTCCCTTAGCCAGGGTATGTAGATCTGTGAACTGTATAGTTGCCCCAGACGAAGGACATCCTAACTATACCTCTACCAATGTGTCCAGACGGCCCTACCCCAGATGTTCAGCTGTGTCACGTGACACAACTCAGCCTTGAGTCCAGTTTAGAAAGAGTCAGATGGGCGGAGCAAACATTTTATGACCCTCAGTTATGTCCATTAGTTTAGCTTTCATATGGCATTGTCCAGATGTCTTATTGGGATAGTCCAGGATACAAAAAATATTTTATCCCCAGGATGCTTTGGTGATCACCACTGGTCTCTGCTTACTCCCCTGAAGCAGATCACATCATACCCTGAGCAGAGCCCAGCATGGACCTCTGAAGTCACAGCACTTCCCTACTCTTAGAAATGGACAACCCCTTTAAACTAAAGGTTCCTGGAAGTTCTGCCTAGTCTGTATTGGGTCAGACAGGGTGGCATGAATAGGGTATTGGGTCATACCTCTGCATAGAAGAGCATCATATTTCAGACGTTTCTGTGCACAAACACAATGATTAACGGCAGAATAGGGTCGAAATAAAATCCGATAAAAACAGAAGGTCTGCACTGCATCTAGTTTACTGTTTAGCGGCATTAAAGTCATGAAATCCAACATCCACAATAAAAATAACAGAGGCTACATCAGCAAGATTTATATGTGCAGGAGAGAAGAGCGGCGAGCATCGAAATGTAAACAGATGAACTTTTTACTCCTCAGATTCGCCTTCGGACAAGTTGCTGGAAACTTTCCAAACTCACTCAATAAAACGTGAGTCGATCCCTTATGAAATAAAAGCAACATAATGTTCAGGACTTTATAGGGCGATATTCTAGATTTTTTTATGGTGCTTAGTGTAATAAGAAGAGGTGGAGGGGTTCAGAATGGCATAAAAAAAAAACATTATCTCACCGATCCCCTGCTGCTCCTGATCTGTTCTATTCTCTGGTCCCTGTCAACACACAAGAAATGAGCAAATCGATTAGAATGCATCCCAAATTTCCCAAAAAGCTCAGATTCCAGAGACAGAGAGAAGTGGCTTGCACGTCTCATTCAGAGACTACAAATTCTTGGACACCCAGTAATCTTCTCTTTTTGGAAAGAGAATTGGTTTGCATGTCTCATTTCCAGTGGAGTATTACACGTGGGTCTCTCTCTCTCTGGTCTTCTAGGACTCATATTTATTCTCTGAATCTACCCCAAAAAATACGACTCCTCGGAGACCAGAGACTGTTTTATATCAATTTTTAGACCAATTGGATCATAGTCAAGTAGAATCGATTTGGACCCAATTCAAATTTTTTTAAAAATTCACCAAATTGGACACAAAACAGATTTCAAGAAATTTGCTCATCTCTACTGCTCAGCTCCAATGGTGACCCACTCCAGCCAGAGATTAGGAGTCGAGAAGGACCAGGAAGTAGAGACTATAGAGAACCTGGGAAACATCGTAATATGAGTGGCAGATGATTGGTGAGGTATTGGTTCATTATTTTTTTTTGGCCATAACCAGCTGTATAATTTAAATGGTTTTTGTGCTTTTACAAAATGTATTCTTTCTTCTAACCTGTAGAAGAAAGAAAGTTTGGTTGGTACTTACCGCTCCGTTGATGCTGCCAATGCCACAGGCTGTGGGCTCTTCCTCTTGGATCCTAACCAGAATTGTTCCCTTCTTTTCCTGTTCAACTGGATAATAGAAAATGAGGCTGAACAGGAAGAGAAGGGAACACATCCAGTTGGGACCCAAGTCTTGTGTGAGCGCAGTGGAAATGGCAGCATCGGTGGAGCGAGAGACAGGTAAGTACTAACTAAACATTCTTTCTTCCAAGGGTTTTTAAAATGTTCACAAAACTCTTTAAGATTCGGTGTGGAAACAATGTAGATACATTGTGTTATGTCTAGAATTCAAGGTTCAGATCATAACACAGCGATTTAAATCAATGTGTGGTGCACCAACCTCACCACCCCCATCATTTTGCTATTAGGTATACCACAGCTGTATGATCTGCTGGATTCATCACAAACTCCAGTTGCTGCTCTTTTCTGCCACCATATTTTACACTGTAGCACCTCTCCTGACATGTCAGTCTTAGTAACTACTTGCATCAGGGGTGCACCACCAACGAGGCCAGGTGAGGCGATTGCCTCAGGTAGCACCAGATAAGGGCAAGAGAGGGGCAACCGAAGGACCATGGGCTTAAGGGAAGGGGTTAGGTTAAGAAATTGGCATGGGGGGGGGGGGCACCATTTCTGTTTTCACCTCAAGCAGCAGAAAGGCTAGGTGCACCCCTGACTTGCATTACCCAGTTAATAACAATTCTGGATCGTCTATATTTATGACTCTGTGTTGGGCCATTCCTCTGTTATTTCTACTAGAAGTTTATGAATTAATTGTCAGCAGATGGGTGCTACCAGTCTAGGGCGTGTCCTGCCAGTCTGACACCAGCAGCACTGATTGGACAGAGTCAGGCACACCTGTTACTGGTAACACCCAGCAGTATCTTTACTGCAGACTGCTAGCAATTTATTTGTAAACATCTAGCAGGGTTGACACAACACAGATCCCAAAAATTGATCCTACAGAACTGGTATTGCATGAGAAATGCAGGTAGTTACTAAACTGACATGTCCACTTGCTGGACAGCCCACTAATTCTCTGAATAGAAACATTGGGGCCCAGGAGCTCCAGGTTACACCTCTATGGAGGTCTATGAAATACCATGGGCTTGAGTTACTTCATGGAATGATATATTTGGAATTGTTTTTGACTAATGAATTATCTTGTACATTGAAATGGAATGAGATCTCACAGTTTTGGTTGTGTTTTTAGATTAAGGAGCTATTTCTGGAGCTCGGTGGGAGACAGCTCGAGAGACGTGAGCTTAAGCCTGAGACTGTGCTGAGATTTCTATTATTCATATCATCAATTTCTGTCAACAGAGTGACCTACTCGAGAGCGCGGTCCAATGCATCGTATTTTATTTTCACCACTAAGAGATAGATATTCTTCAGGAAAACAAAAATGTTTCATTTGATTGAAATGTAGATGCTTTATTTTATTTTATTCACATTGCAGTTGAGTCAGATGATGTCCAGTACGAAGAGAAGAACCTTCATATAAGAAGGAAAATCTTTACATAAAGAGAAGATCGTTCATACAAAGAGGAGCATTCATATAAAGAGATGTTCAAGTGAAGAGTATAACCTTGATATAAAGAGGAGAGCCTTCCTATAAAGAGGAGAGCCTTCCTATAAAGAGGAGAGCCTTCATATATAGAGGAGAGCCTTCATATAAAGAGAAGAGCCTTCATATAAGAAGGAAAATCTTCACATAAAGAGAAGATCGTTCATGTAAAGAGAGGGGCATTCAAATAAAGATGAGAGCCTTCATATACAGGGGAGAAGCTTCATATAAAGAGAAGATATTCATATAAAGAGGAAAGTCTTCATATACAGAGGAGAACCTTCATATAAATAGGAGAACCTTCATATAAAGAGGAGAGCCTTCATATAAAGAGGAGAACCTTCATATAAAGAGGAGAACCTTCATATAAAGAGGAGAGCCTTCATATAAAGAGGAGAACCTTCATATAAAGAGGAGAACCTTCATATAAAGAGGAGAGCCTTCATATAAAGAGGAGAACCTTCATATAAAGAGGAGAACCTTCATATAAAGAGGAGAGCCTTCATATAAAGAGGAGAGCCTTCATATAAAGAGGAGAGCCTTCATATAAAGAGGGGAGCCTTCATATAAAGAGAAGACCTTAAAATAAAGAAAAGACCTTCATATAAAGGGGAGAAATTTCATACAGTTAGGTCCATATATATTTGGACACTGACACAAACTTTGTTTTTATTACCTGTTTACTAAAACATATTCAAGTCATATGTAGTAATAGGAAAATGAGCGAGCACTCATACACTTGGCAACCAAATTGACATGTGCAGAAAGTATTTATTAAATCCCCATAAAATACAAGTAATAAAATTTATAAGAACAATGTAGCAATAATATACAACATTACAGTCACATATATTGTGGTAGATATAATCGATACTATATTCGATAAAAATATATTCAATAGAAATATTCGATAAATTGAATGGTAGAAAATTCTATGTTAAAATATTCGATAGAATATTCGATACCACTCAATAGTGTCGATAAATTAAATAATATATATCACACTAAAAAACTTCAAGTATATGCTGTTATTTGGGTAAGAGGGGGTATTATCTTCTAGCGCTCTATCCCAATTTGGGAAACTGAATGTCACTGAAAATGCTGTAGGTGTATTCACTGGGAGCGCAATATGTTCATAAAGTGTCCACAGGAATCCTGATAATGTGAAAAGTCTCTTATAGCTGTTGTGGTAAATATTAATAGTTGTAATCAGCTCGCATCAAAGTTTGTGTAAGGAAAAAGGTGAGTCCCCCTTCCCTCAGCCCCAGTCAGAGAGAGACTCCTTCCGCCCGCCTCAGTCTGCTCACCTTTATTTACTAACAAAAGGTGTAAAAGGGGCTGGCCCAAGACAAGGATACAGGAAGTGATAACATGCAGGAAGTGATGTCAAAGGACAGGGCGGGGCAATCAATGTGGCCAGGCAGACAATGCACACGCCCCATCCCTGTATAAGGAAGGATGAGTCATGTCCATTGTCCGATCAGCCAGGTGGCCGCCCACCCCCCATCACCGTCAGCATGGACCTCATTCAATACTGCTCAAAGGTGATCAGTATCTAATAAAGACTGGTTCCCATAGGCTTGAAATTATCTTCGAGACATTGCTACAGCTATTGTCAGTATACGGTACTAGTATACCGACAAGGCAGATATGCATGTCTTAAAAGCAGATAATTCTCCAAGCCAATGAGAAGGTTTTCATACTAAAGGTTTTGCCACTGGTCCCGATTCAGCCAAAGTACCCTCTGCTAGAGCGCTCCCCGGCTAAATCAGACACAGGGAGACAGATGACAAACTATAAAAACACACACACATCCTAAAGTAAAATGTCCGCATAATAAAATTTCCACAACATAGCATATCCTTCTAAGGTCGATATGAGCTTTGAATCGAAGAAAACTTTAAATCGATGTTTGGCTTACCATCTAGCGTCTGCTGTCTCCCTATTGCTTCAATGGAGCTTTAAATATTTGCCGGCTTATTCAGTCGCTCCACACAGCAAGCTGGTTTGAATTTCGCGGGAGTTCCAAAGATCGCGGGAGTTGACACTCTGTTCCGCAATTTCCTTTGGTGCAGCTTTCGACGATAAGAATAGTTAATCCTTTACTGTAGAGATTTTCTTCTGTATGGCCATACAGTGTTATCGGAGGCTTTTCAATGCAGGTACATCACTTGTTTCACCATACGCGTTACGGGTAGATTCACTCTCCCTTCCTCAGTGGTCTATATTCAAGTCATAGTTATATAGCGGACATGGACATAAAGTCTGGACTTTTAGCTTTCATTTGAGGGTATCCACATTAAAATTGAATGAAGGGTTTAGGCCCCTTGAAGGGAACACATAGCACCCGCACTGAATCCTGACACATTCATTTCAATGGGTCTGCGTACATTTTTTTTCACGTTTTTTTCACGCATCAGTTCTGCGTTGCGTGAAAAACGCAGCATGTTCTATATTCTGTGTTTTTCATGCTGCCCTTGCTCCATAGAAGTGAATGGGGCTTCAGTGATAAAACGCATTGCATCCGCAAGCAAGTACGGATGCGATGCGTTTTTCACTGATAGTTGCTAAGAGATATTGCTTGTAAACCTTCATTTTTTTATCACGTGTGTGAAAAACGCATCAAAACGCATTGCACCCGCACAGAAAAAACTGAACAACTGAACGCAATCGCAGACAAAACTGACTGAACTTGCTTGCAAAATGGTGCGAGTTTCACTGAACGCACCCTGAGCGCTTCTGGAGCCAATCCGTCACGCTTGTGTGAAAGAGGCCTTAGGCCTTTAAGCTCCTTTACATGGGGCACCCTGTTTTTAAAGGGACCGAAATTAATTGGACATTTGACTCTCAGGCTGTTTCATGGGCAGGTGTGGGTGATTCCTTCATTATTTCATTCACAATTAAGCAAATAAAAGGCCTGGAGTTGATTTGAGGTGTGGTGTTTGCATTTTGAAAATTTTGCTGAGAAGTAAACATTCGGTCAAAAAAGCTCTGCATGCAGGTGAAACAAGCCATCCTTCACCTGCGAAAACGGAAAAAATCCATCCGAGAAATTGCTACACTATTAGGAGCGGCAAAATTAAGTAATGTCATAGCCAGACCCTTATTTCTGATATTTGCGGACTCTGTACTGACAGGGAATGTCCCACAGGATTGGCGCGTGGCAAATGTGGTGCCAATATTCAAAAAGGGTCCAAAAACAGAGCCTGGAAACTATAGGCCGGTAAGTTTAACATCTGTTGTGGGTAAACTGTTTGAAGGTTTTCTGAGAGATGCTATGTTAGAGCATCTTAACGGAAATAAGCAAATAACGCCATATCAGCATGGCTTCATGAGGGATCGGTCATGTCAAACTAATTTAATCAGTTTCTATGAGGAGGTAAGTTCTAGACTTGACAGCGGCGAATCAATGGATGTCGTGTATCTGGACTTCTCCAAAGCATTTGACACTGTACCTCATAAAAGGTTAGTATATAAAATGAGAATGCTCGGACTCGGAGAAAACGTCTGTAAGTGGGTAAGTAACTGGCTCAATGATAGAAAACAAAGGGTGGTTATTAACGGTACACATTCAGATTGGGTCACTGTCACTAGAGGGGTACCTCAGGGGTCAGTATTGGGCCCTATTCTCTTCAATATATTTATTAATGATCTTGTAGAAGGCTTGCATAGTAAAATATCAATTTTCGCAGATGACACTAAACTGTGTAAAGTAATTAACACTGAAGAGGACAGTATACTACTACAGAGGGATCTGGATAGATTGGAGGCTTGGGCAGATAAGTGGCAGATGAGGTTTAACACTGACAAATGTAAAGTTATGCACATGGGAAGGAATAATGCAAGTCACCCGTACATACTAAATGGTAAAACACTCGGTAACACTGACATGGAAAAGGATCTAGGAATTTTAATAAACAGCAAACTAAGCTGCAAAAACCAGTGTCAGGCAGCTGCTGCCAAGGCCAATAAGATAATAGGTTGCATCAAAAGGGGCATAGATGCCCGTGATGAGAACATATTCCTACTACTTTACAAATCACTGGTCAGACCACACATGGAGTACTGTGTACAGTTCTGGGCTCCTGTAAACAAGGCAGACATAGCAGAGCTGGAGAGGGTCCAGAGGAGGGCAACTAAAGTAATAACTGGAATGGGGCAACTACAGTACCCTGAAAGATTATCAAAATTAGGGTTATTCACGTTAGAAAAAAGACGACTGAGGGGAGATCTAATTACTATGTATAAATATATCAGGGGTCAGTACAGAGATCTATCCCATCATCTATTTATCCCCAGGACTGTGACTGTGACGAGGGGACATCCTCTGCGTTTGGAGGAAAGAAGGTTTGTACACAAACATAGAAAAGGGTTCTTTACGGTAAGAGCAGTGAGACTATGGAGCTCTCTGCCTGAGGAGGTGGTGATGGTGAGTACAATAAAGGAATTCAAGAGGGGCCTGGATGTATTTCTGGAGTGTAATAATATTACAGGCTATAGCTACTAGAGAGGGGTCGTTGATCCAGGGAGTTATTCTGATTGCCTGATTGGAGTCGGGAAGGAATTTTTTATTCCCCTAAAGTGAGGAAAATTGGCTTCTACCTCACAGGGTTTTTTTGCCTTCCTCTGGATCAACTTGTAGGATGACAGGCCGAACTGGATGGACAAATGTCTTTTTTCGGCCTTATGTACTATGTTACTATGTTACTATGTAAAATCTACAGTTTGGTACATCCTGAGAAAGAAAGAAAGCGCTGGTGACCTCAACAATGCAAAAAGACCTGGACGCCCACAGAAGACAACAGTGGTGGATGATGGCAGAATAATTACCATGGTGAAGAGAAACCCCCTCACAATAGCCAACTAATTGAAGAACACTCTCCAGGATATAGGCGTATCAATATCCAAATCGACAATAAAGAGAAGACTGCATCAAAGTAATTACAGAGGGTTCACTGCACGGTGCAAGCCACTCATCAGCATCAAGAATAAGAAGGCTGGATTGGACTTAGTTAAAAAACATCTTTAAAAACCAGCACACTTCTGGAAGAACATTCTTTGGAAGGATAAAACCAAGATCAACCTCTACCTGAATGATGGAAAGAAAAAAGTATGGCGAAGGCACGGTACAGCTCATGATCCAAAGCATACCACATCATCTGTAGAACATGGTGGAGGCAGTGTTGTGCTTGGGCATGCATGGCTGCCAGTGGCCCCGGGGCCCTAGTGTTTATTGATGATGTGACACAGGACAGAAGCAGCCATATGAATTCTGGGGTCTTCAGAGACATGCTGTGCGCTCAAATCCAGCCAAACTGATGGTCGGCGTTTCATAATACAGATGGACAATGACCCAAAACATAAAGATCCTTCATATGAAGAGGGGGACCTTCATATAAAAAGGAAGACTCTTCATGTATGGTGAAGAGGACAAGCTTCATATGAGGAGAAGACCTTCCTATGAAGATAGGATCCTTCGTATAAAGAGCAGAGCCTTTTTATTATACCCAGCCCTGACACAATCTCACACTGACCTGGAGGACAAGTTCTTACACGGCTTCCTGACTACCATCTCACAAGTCCCATAATCAGTGAAGATATGGGGATGCTGTTCTCTATCCCGCCTCCAGTTAGTAGGGCGCCACTGCTTTATACTATATAATACCACACATTTCCCTTTGGGAACTATCAAAATCACTTTCATGAATTTTTGGGTAGAGTTTTTCTTCTCTGTGGACAACTCCATTGATGATGAGCTGATCTCAGGGTGTAAACCAGTCACCAGCTCTCTGTGGGTGAACAGGACACATGGGTTCAGTTGCTCCGCAGCGCCACCATAGGGAAAATTAAGCATTACCTGATATCCGATGACATCAAATCGCTGAACAGAATGGTAAGGGTTCAAGGAGGGGTAGCGCCTGACCAGTAGTAGCCGTTGGTGGTGAGATACCTGCTGCTGTAGGGTTACCATAACCTCTTAGAGAGATGAACAAACAATTATTACCCATTGAGTTAAATGACACATTCAACTCTGCTATATCGCTAGATAATTGTCCATTACAGTTATATAAGCGTTTATATAATGTCCCATCTGTCTGGGGTAGCGCATGGACAGAAGCTAACGGTGGCAGACTTGCCTGAGGCTCTTAACGGTGATGTCTTGTCTGTCATTGCTGACATTGTTGTATCACGCAAAACATGTAAAGCTGTCCACCTGATGGTTGCAGGGATTTTAGCAGCAAATCCTTTGTAGAACTGTCCATGGTGCTGAACTGTACAGAGCGTGCCTAATGATCCCTATAATAAGTCACAATGACTTTTTAATCATGTGATTGATGAGCAGAGGTCATGTGACTGTGGCCGCCAGTAGCAATACTAAGCACTGAGGTATCACCCGTAGGTTCTGTACTTGTAGGGTCCATGAGAAGACACAAGTGCTACTGTAATAAGACACAGGGCATGGTCTGGAAGCCCATTCTGCCATGTATATATATTTCCCAGAGCCCAGGGCTGGATACAGAGCAAAGCTATAGAACAGGGATAAAAAAAGGGAGATTTCTAACCAGAACAAAAACATTGCTGGAAAATCCGGTGTGCATGCGCAATGCACAGTACTGCTTCTACCATTTAAAGAGCACCCGCTAAGAGGATCCATCCCATTATACCATGCATACTGCCAGGTTGGCTTGATCCTGCTGATTAAAATGATACCTGTATTGTGAAAATCCGTTGTAGCGTTCCTGAGAAAAAGAGACTTTTATTTTTTAAGGAAATGAGAGCATCGGGGCACTGATGGGCGTGGCCAGCATTGGAAAGCTGAGGAGCCAGACCCCACCCCTCAGTGCTCTGAAGCTCTCATTTGCCTAAAGAATAAAAGTCTTGCTTCTCAGAAGAGACACATCCGATTTTCACAACACAGGTATCATTTTAATCAGCAGGATCAACACTACCAGACAATATGTCTGGTTTAATAGGCTTGAGGTCCACTTTAAGTCTTTACAGCTGCCCTTGTGCCTACCTGTGACATGGAGAGAATAAGGTGGTCACTGGGAATTAATTCCACTAGGGTGCGGCAGCAACAGAGAGAGCTGAGCCTCTAGGTGTACTGGCAACGCCCCTGTTGCTCCTATAGGCTCATTTGCATATAGTAAAACATAATTTTTCAATACGGCCACATATGAATATGGGACCAACACAGATGGCTTCAGCTGCCAAGCCCACATGTAACAGGTCAGTCAGTGTCATAGGGACAAATCTGCTGACATAATTAAGGGGTTGTCTATCTTTTATTCAGACACCCCAGTGTGGCCGGTTCTGTGGTGGTGATCATACTTTCTTGAGCTGGGTTTTGGCTCCATCGCTCCAGCGGTGGCTCTGCAAGTCCCGGGTCTCCCTCCATCAACATCCAATGACCGCCCATTGTGCCAATGGGTCAGGTCCAGGAGATTCCACTCATACAAGGTCTGCTGCCCTACTCACAGTCAGGCTGGTACACTTGTCCGAAATATGGACGCACAATGCTCATGTAATGTGCTTGTGTGGACCTGACCTGAGAATGATACATCTGCATCGCGTTGTGAGTGCGTTGTGTGTAGTTGTATATGTATATCGATATGTGTATATATATCTTGTATATTCAGCAGATGCTGCTGTGATCTCAGCACAAAGGAGAACGTATAAGCGCCAGGTGAAAATGCAGCAATGAATGGAAGGAAAGAAGCAAACATTTTAATGGTTGATGGTCGTACCCTTGATTTAACCCCTTAGAGTACACCCATATGCCTTTTTACGGTGGTCACTAAGGGGCCTTACGATGGCCCAGCCTAAGCGCTGCAGCGGAGAGCTGGGGCTTGGCTTGCAAAATCTCCCCCATATGTTTGGTATCAACGCATCCGTAATGACACAGATTGCAAATTTTTGCTTAGTCACCACCAAAATTTTTTAAAGGGGTTATCCCATCTTAGACAATGGGGGCATATCGCTAGGATATGCCCCCATTGTCTGATAGGTGTGGGTCCTACCTCCGGGACCCGCACCTACAAGGAGAACGGAGCGGAGAAACTTGAGGAGGGCGCACTGCACATGGGCAGGCGATATGCCCCTATTGTCTAAGATAGGATAACCCCTTTAACTACAAGCGCTCAAAAAGTGTTATTTACATCAAAATAATACCAATGAAAACTACAAGTCATCTCGCAAAAATCAATCCCTACCACAGTTCCAAAGAAAGAAAAATAAAAAAGTTATGGGTCTTGGGATGCAGCGATGCAAAAAGATTTTCTCCTTTTTTTTTTTTTCAATAAAAAGGAGTTTTATTGCGCAAAAGTAGTAAAAAAACTATATGTATTTGGTATCGCTGTAATCGTACTGACCCAGAGAATAAAGAGATCATGTTATTTATGCCAAAAAATAAATGCCACAAAAAAAATATATAATGAATGGCAGTATTGCTGTTTTTTCACATCCCCTTCCCAGAAAGAGTTAATGAAAGTTAAACAGAAAGGTATGTGTACCCCAAAATAATCTTATTAAAAACTACAAATTGCCCCGGAAAAATAAGCCCTCATACAGCTACATAGAGGAAAAAGTAAAAACGTTATAGCTCTTTGAATGCAAAAATAAAAAAATGAAAGAAAAAAAAAAAAACGCTTGGTCAGTAAGGTCCAAAGCAGGCTGGTCACTAAGGGGTTAAGGAGCGGAATGAGAAGCGCCATATGTAAACACGTGTAACGCATGGCGGTAATTCACTCTGCAGCATCGAAAAGAGATGCAAAGTAAATGCAAGATTTCAGGTAATATAAAGGAAAAAAATCCGGAGCATGGCCGCCGAGGGCAGCTCCGGAGCATCGATGTGCAATATCCTGCGCCAGGAGGGGGCGCCATCTAATATGACACTACAACTCCAGGCAGGCTTGGACATCTGTGTCACGTTACAACAAGCTATTACACTACCACTCTCATCATGCTCTCACAACCTGCATCTTTGTGTGAAAGTAGAGACCATTGTGCGTGAGGCTAGAATAGTGGTGTCCAAGATGTCGCACCACAACCCCCAGCATGCTCTAAAAGCCACAGCTCTTTGTACAGGGAGATATTACTGTATATCAGGTAAGAACAGTGATGGGAGACTGCAACTCTCATCATGCTCTGTGTGTCACTGTGGGTCAGATTAAACAGTGGACTATAACCTGCAGCTCCTCAGCTGTTGTGATACTACAACTCCTAGCATGCTCTGACCACCCACAGTTATCACAAGGCAGAGGTTAACGTGTGTCAGGTCTCTAACCTGTGGCTTTCCACCCATTGCACTACAACTCCCAGCAGGTACTGGCAGCCTCAAATACTTGTACAAAAGACTATACCTCCCATTAGAAGAGTGTTATCTGCTGTTAGGGCATGCTGTACTACAACTCCCAACATATACTTATAGCCACAGATACTTGTACAAAGATTCTACTTCACATTACAAGAGAGGATTCTGCTGTCAGGGCATGCTGCACTACAACTCCCAGCATGTACTGACAGCCACAGATACTAGTGCAAAGACTATACCTCCCATTAGAACAATGGTATCTACTGTCAGTGCATGCTGTACTACAACCCCCAACAGATTGTACAAAGATTATACTTCACATTAGAATAGAGGTATCTGCTCTCAGGGCATGCTGTACTACAACTCCCAGCATGTACTTACAGCAAAGACTATACCTCCTGGAACAGCAGTATCTGCTGTCAGAGCATGCTGTACTACAACTCCTAGCACTCCTAGATACTGATGCAAAGACTACACTCCGCATTACAACATGTCTGCTGTCAGGGCATGCCGCACTACAACTCCCAGCATGACCGGACAGCAGTTTAGCAATAGCCGAAGAACTGCAGAGCCTGAGATTTCAGAAGCACCATGCTGCCGTGGATTGCTGGGGGTTGTAGTCCCAGCACATCTGCAGGGTAAACATTTGGAGGATTTGGTGACATTTGGCAGGAAACATTGTGCCGATTCAGGACAATCAGTGACACCTGAGTAGGGCTTGTTTGATGGCGGTATTAACACAAGGCGCTGACCTTTGGTGATGCCCCGCGCTCCATTCTAGAAGAGGATAGACTCGTTACTGAAGCGTGCAACCCTCTCAGTGTAGAAGACGCTTGAGCGATCCATCTCATCACCAGCTGTCAGCGGCCGAGCGGCGCCAAAGACGCCGAATAAGACAAGACGTCAAATTCACTTGTCCGGATCTTATAGGAACAGGAAAATGTTAGGGCAGTTTTTGGGATCAGATTACATAGCGTATGAATGGGACCATAAGGCGGATATTGGATAGACAACTCCATGACAGCAGCTCCCTCAAAATAAATCCATATATATGAAAAAATCCCATGAAAAGATCCTACACGGCATCACTTTGTGGTTCTGAATGAAGGACTTTATAACCCGCCATATACGGCTTCTGTAGTGAAGCTTCCAGGGGAGAATAGCGCTATAATGCATTACGCTGGAATTTTATTTCTCATGGCTTCCAGTCGAGCCCCATTAGGGTCCATTCACACGTCCGCATCCGTTCCACAATATCGGGAACTAGTGCGGACCTATTCATTCTCAATGGAGCAGGAATGGATGCGAAGAGCACACTATGTGCTCTCCGCATCCGCATTTCCGGAGCGCGGCCCTGAACTTCCGGGCTGCGGCTCCGGAAAAAAATAGAACATGTCCTATTCTTGTCCGCAATTGCTTGTCTTCTCCGATGAGTCACGTCTTCTGCACCATGGAACGGATGGACGTTGGCGCGTCAGGCGAGAAACGTCATAGAACAATAAACACCCTGGGCCCCGCAGAAATTTTTTGAACAGGGTCCCCAAGCAACTTCTTTACAACCCCCACCCTTGTGGCTAGTCAAGAGTGCTCTCTCAGAGGATGCCCATCATCCGCTCCGTCCATTTCCTACAGCGTCACTGTATATACTGTACTGTCATTGCATAATACGGTTGACCTGACTATAACATCTTTTAGTCCTCCTCCTGGATGGGCCCCTTCTGGGTTTGGGCCCCAAAGTAGCCGCTTCCCCTATAGCTATGCCCCTGGATCAAACTTTTCAAATCTCCCTAATCAGAACTTGCTTTTGGAAATGACACATTCAAAGTCCTTAATTACCAGTGGTTTGTAGGATCTAAGGGGTTAAAACTGCCTAGATCGGAGTAATCTCTGATCCTGCTCCATCACTGTGACGTCCTATTACAGCACAGAGCTCTGCACACAGTCACGTATTAGTGCTTCACTGAGCAGAAAGGGGTCAAGGTCTCTGATTTCTTACAATGTGACTTCAAGACAATATTGCAACATTTTAGCAAAACTCTGGAGACCATGAAACTCACCACAGAAGTGTCAGATGGCCACCTACAGACACCTACAGCATGGAGAACTCCCAACAGAGTATCAGAAAATCATGTTTTCTTCAAAGCTGGTCATCGTGTGCCCCCCGAGTAGAGTTAAGGAAGGACACATCTGTATGTTGGCATATAAACAGCCAAAGTGGGCACGAGGGGCGTGCCGGGCACAGGGAGGTCTCATTTCCAGGTGACAGCAACAACAAACTGACTGCACATAACTAGGATCTCTCGTATCCACACTATTTGATTTTCATAAAGTCATTTTGTAGAAAGCCGTTCAATTTATGGCTGAGAGCGAATTATCCTGAAAAAAAGTCCTTCCAGCCGTGTCATTATTGACGAAAGGAAGATAATTAGTCATAATGGAGGTCTGGAAAGAAAAATAATGAGGTCGGGAGAATCCACCTCTGCCATGACAAACATCTCAGAAGGAAGAGAGCCTGCCATTTTCCATTGTGATTTAGATCGCTCTGCTCAACCCTCATTGATTATTTGTCAGGGAAGCATAAAACAGATATCTGGGAAGATAATACCATATGGAGGAAAAGCTTCCATGCCAAGGAGTCTGGGAGCAAAGCTGTTCTGAAGGAGCGTATTTACTGAGGGGAGAGCGGGATTTATGTCTCACAGCCTCATATCTATCTATCTATCTGTTTATCTATTATCTATCTTTCTCATATCTCTATCTCATATCTATCTATTATCTATCTAATATCTATCTATCTATCTCATATGTATCTATCTATCTATCTATCTATCTATCTATCTATCTATTATCTATCTATCCATTCATATCTATCTATCTCATATCTATCTATCTATTATCTATCTATTATCAATTCAATTCAAATCAGCTTTATTGACAGGATAAATAAATATCAGCATTGCCAAAGCAGGTGGGAAATCAGGTAGGGGTGGGGGATGAGGATTGAGACACATCCAGGGCGGGGGTATAGGAGTCCATTGGGTATCACGTGCCTCTCAGTTTATTGCAGGCATAGACATATTGTACTCTGCTGTGGCCGCTGTGTTCTCCTCTCCCCCCAGCAGTATGGAGAGTCTCTCTTCATCCTCCATGGAGGTGAAGTCTGGGCAGAGATCAGACAGTCTCCTGTTTGAATCCAGAGGAAAAAAAGCAAGCTGGTTTGAGAGCTGCACGTATACAAGCACACAAACAACGCGAGTTTGTGAGCGTTCGGGTGTTTGATTTCAAGTGCGTGTTTGTATTAGGTGTGTGACTTTAGATTCAGGGACTTTAGGAAGGGACTACAGTAAGGTATATACTTATCACTGCACTATTTTGTATTATTCTCCTTACTTGCATATACCCCATTTAGTATGAGTTCCATAATTGACAGCGCAGTTCAGTGCACATCGTGTCTAATGTCTGCAGTCCTGGAACAGCCGTTCGAGGGTGTATATCATTGTTCAAAATGTGAGCAAATTGCCCGTTTGGAATCGCACATCGAGTATCTAACAGGGCGAATTTCAACACTGAGAAGTGTGGACAATTTGGAAAAGAGTTTGCTGCTCACTGAGCAAGCGCTCTATGGGGTAGATGTGGGGGAGGGTGGTAGCGAGGAGGCTCAGGAAAGTGAGGTAGCTAGCTGGATATCATTTAGAAAGCGGGGTAGAGGAAGAGTGCCAGGGAGGCTAGCCCTGATCTGACACACCCCAACAAGTTTGCACGGTTGGCAGATGAGGGGGATGTCGTTTCAGGGAGAGCTGCTGCAGCCGGACACTTCCTCTGCCAGTCAGGGGAATGTCAGCTCCAGTAAGCAGGGGACCAGGAGAGCAGGGCAGACAGGTGCTGGTAGTGGGAGACTCCATTATTAGGGGTACAGAAAGGGCGATCTGTCACAAAGACCGTGATCATCGAACGGTGTGCTGTCTTCCTGGCGCTAGAGTTCGACACATCGCGGTACAGGTTGACAGATTACTGGGAGGGGCTGGAGAAGATCCAGCGGTCATGGTCCATATCGGAACCAATGACAAAGTTAGAGGCAGGCGGAGCGTCCTTAAAAATGATTTTAGGGATTTAGGTCACAAGCTTAGGGCAAGGACCTCACAAATACTACCGGTACCACGAGCCACACAAGAAAGGCAGCGGGAGATTAGGGAGGTTAACAAGTGGCTCAAGAACTGGTGTAGGAAGGAGGGATTTGGGTTCCTAGAGAACTGGGCCGACTTCTCTATCGTAGGGACCGGCTGCACCTCAATGGGGGAGAAGATGGCTAGAAGGTTGGAAGAGTGTTTAAACTAGGGACTGGGGGGGAGGGTAATTACGTTATACTAATGCCAGAAGCCTGACTAATAAAACTGGTGAACTGGAATTAGTGATGTGTGAGGAGGACTGTGACATAGTGGGAATAACTGAGACATGGCTGGATGATAGCTAGGACAGTGGGAATAACTGAGACATGGCTGGATGATGGCTATGACAGTGGGAATAACTGAGACATGTCTGGATGATAGCTATGACAGTGGGAATAACTGAGACAGGGCTGGATGATAGCTATGACAGTGGGAATAACTGAGACATGTCTGGATGATAGCTATGACTGGGCAGTTAATGTACAAGGTTACAGTCTGTTTAGAAAGGATCGTCATAACCGGAGCGGGGGGGGGGGGGGGGGGGTCTGCCTTTATGTAAAGTCCTGTCTAAAGCCCATAGTCTGAGAAGATATAAGTGAGGGACATGAACATGTGGAGTCTCTGTGGGTAGAGATACATGGAGGCAAAAACAACAATAAATTACTAATAGGAGTTTATTATAAACCACCTAATATACCAGAGTCCACAGAAAATCTACTACTAAACGAGATAGACAAGGCGGCAAATCATAATGAGGTGGTTATTATGGGGGACTTCAACTACCCAGATATAGACTGGGAAACTGAAACCTGTACATCCCATAAAGGAAACAGGTTCTTGGCAATAACCAAAGACAATTACCTTTCCCGACTGGTTCAGGACCCGACTAGAGGGACGGCCATACTGGACTTAGTATTAACCAATAGACCTGACAGAACAACAGACGTGCAGGTCGGGGGACACCTGGGGAATAGTCACCATAAAGTAATAACCTTCCAATTATCATTCAAAAGAGAGTTTCTTCAGGGAGAAACAAAAATACCAAACTTCAAAAAAGCTAAATTCAGCTAACTAAGAGAGGCAATAGGCCTAACTAACTGGGACAAAGTCCTCAAAAATAAAAATACAGCCACAAAATGGGATATTTGTAAAAGCATCCTAAAATCTAATTGTGAGAGGTACATACCTTATGGGAATAAAAGGTTAAGGAACAAGAAGAAACCAATGTGGATAAATAGAACTGTAAAGAAAGCAATAAATGACAAAAAGAAAGCATGTCACAGGGATTTTGTGTATAGAGCTGAGGACATGGGTTGCTAGATGGCCGCTAGCACATCCGCAATACCCAGTCCCCATAGCTCTGTGTGCTTTTATTGTGTAAAAAAAACTGATTTTATATATATGTAAATGAACCTTAGATGAGTCCTGTCTCCTCCATGCTTCAAAGATGAGTCCAGCGTTATCCGACTCTGAGCCCAGCCACGTCCACTGTGAAGGAGCCCAGCACCACCCTGCATCCTCCGAATATCCTCCATGCTCCCCGATGTCACAAAGCTAGAGCGCCGTAATCTTGTGATGCGCGAGCTAGCGCATGCGCAGTTCGTTCCCTGAGGCTGATGCCAGCACAAGGAAGGAACACTATGCTGACACTGCACATATGCTAGCTCCCGCATTGCAAGATTACGGCGCTCTAGCTTTGTGACGTCGGGAGCAAGGAGGAGATTCGGAGTATGCGGGGCGGTGCTGGGCTACTTCACAGTGGGCATGGCTGGGATCCAAAAACTTTAGTAACAGCTCCTTGGGCTTCTTACTTGTCTCATTTACATATATATATATAAAATCGTTTTTTTGACACAGTAAAAGCACAGAGAGCTATGGGGAATGGATATTGCGGATGTGCTAGCGGCCATCTAGCAGCCCATGTTCTCAGCTTTATACCCAAAATCCAGGTGACAGGTTCCCTTTAAATCACTAAATCAGGGGGGTAACGAGGAAGCACTGAAAAACTATAAGGAAAAAAAATGTAATATGTAAAAAACTAATAAAAGCCGCCAAACTAGACACCGAGAGATTAATTGCCAAAGAGAGCAAAACTAACACTAAAATGTTTTTCAATTATATAAATGGTAAAAAATATAAATCTGAAGGTGTCGGCCCTCTACAGAGTAATGAGGGGGGAGTTGCAGAGAGCAATGAGGAGAAAGCAAAGCTATTAAATATTTTTTCTCCACTGAATTCACTGAAGAAAATAAACTTTCAGATGAAATGCAGAATGTAAAAGTTAATTGGCCATTAAAAGTGTCCTGTCTGACCCAGGAAGAAGTACAGCGGCGTCTTAAAAAGATTAAAATAGACAACTTGCCAGGACCAGATGGCATGCACCCCCGTATCATAAGAGAATTAAGTAATATCATAGCCAGACCCTTATTTCTGATATTTGCAGATTCTATAATGACAGGGGGTGTCCCACAGGATTGGCGCATGGCAAATGTGGTGCCAATATTCAAAAAGGATCCAGAAACAGAGCCCGGAAACTATAGGTCGGTAAGTTTAACATCTGTCGTGGGTAAACTGTTTGAAGGTTTTCTAAAAGATGCCATCTTAGAGCAACTCAATAAAAATAAGCAAATAACGCCATATCAGCATGGCTTCATGAGGGATCAGTCATGTCAAACTATTTTTTAATCAGTTTCTATGAGGAGGTAAGTTCTAGACTTGACAGCGGCGAATCAATGGATGTCGTATATCTGGACTTCTCCAAAGCATTTGACACTGTACCACATAAAAGGTTAGTATATAAAATGAGAATGCTCGGACTGGGAGAAAACATCTGTATGTGGGTAAGTAACTGTCTGAGTGATAGAAAACAGAGGGTAGTTATTAATGGTACACACTCAGATTGGGTACCTCAGGGGTCAGTATTGGGCCCTATCCTCTTCAATATATTTATTAATGATCTTGTAGAAGGCTTGCACAGTAAAATATCAATTTTTGCAGCTGACACTAAACTGTCTAAAGCAATTGACACGGAAGAGGAAAGTATACTGTATATATACTACAGAGGACAGTATACTGTATATATACTACAGAGGACAGTATACTATATATACTACAGAGGACAGTGTACTGTATATATACTACAGAGGACAGTATACTGTATATACACTACAGAGGACAGTATACTGTATATATACTACAGAGGACAGTATACTGTATATACACTACAGAGGACAGTATACTGTATATATATACTACAGAGGACAGTATACTGTATATATACTACAGAGGACAGTATACTGCTACAGAGGGATCTGGATAGATTGGAGGCGGGCAGAGAAGTGGCAGATGAGGTTTAACACTGACAAATGTAAGGTTATGCACATGGGAAGGAATAATGCAAGTCACCCGTACATACTAAATGGTAAAACACTGGGTAACACTGACATGGAAAAGGACCTAGGAATTTTAGTGAACAGCAAACAAAGATAGAAAAACCAGTGTCAGGCAGCTGCTGCCAAGGCCAATAAGATAATGGGTTGCATCAAAAGGGGCATAGATGGCGGTGATGAGAACATAGTCCTACCACTTTACACATCACTAGTCAGACCACACATGGAGTACTGTGTACAGTTCTGGGCTCCTGTAAACAAGGCAGACATAGCAGAGCTGGAGAGGGTCCAGAGGAGGGCAACTAAAGTAATAACTGGAATGGGGCAACTACAGTACCCTGAAAGATTATCAACATTAGGGTTAATCACTTTAGAAAAAAGATGACTGAGGGGAGATCTAATTACTATGTATAAATATATCAGGGGTCAGTACAGAGATCTATCCCATCATCTATTTATCCCCAGGACTGTGACTGTGACGAGGGGACATCCTCTGCATCTGGAGGAAAGAAGGTTTGTACACAAACATAGAAGAGGATTCTTTACGGTAAGAGCAGTGAGACTATGGAGCTCTCTGCCTGAGGAGGTGGTGATGGTGAGTACAATAAAGGAATTCAAGAGGGGCCTGGATGTATTTCTGGAGCGTAATAATATTACAGGCTATAGCTACTAGAGAGGGGTCGTTGATCCAGGGAGTTATTCTGATTGCCTGATAGGAGTCGGGAAGGAATTTTTCCCCCTTAAGTGAGGAAAATTGGCTTCTACCTCACAGTTTTTTTTTGCCTTCCTCTGGATCAACTTGCAGGATGACAGGCCGAACTGGATGGACAAATGTCTTTTTTCGGCCTTATAAACTATGTTACTAAGTGAGTGTCCCTCAGTGCTGATTATTTGGGGCAGGAAGTGGGTCTCATCCCCCACGGCCTCCAGGTCGCACTGCTGACACAGTCTGTTCTCCTGGGCTTGTTAGTTCTGTTGCTGCCAACCGGATTCAATGAGCAGGCTGTGGGCGCTCAGTTTGTAGCGGCTCAGGAGCTGTCGGTCTCTGAGATTGCTGAGTTTCTCCCCATACAGGGCCAGTCTGTACTCCCTCTGCAGGCTCTGGTAGATTATCAGCTTCTGTGATGTTCTTAGGTAGTTCCCCCAGACACTGATATACTTGTCTCTGCTCTTGTCTATTGTCTTCTGGATTTCCCCCTTTCTTAGGCTGTACTGGTTGGTGGCTTCGTCAGTCTGGTTTTGGGTGATTTGTTGCAGGGTGCTTTGTTTTTCTGGGGCTTCTTGGTGCATTCTTATATGGTGAATTCTTGTCTTATATGTTTTAGGCCTCTTTTAAACGGGCGTCATGTTTTTGGCCCGGATAAGATGCGGGTGCGTCACGGGAAAATGAGCGATTTTTCTGCGCGAGTGCAAAACATTTTAATGCATTTTGCACGCATGTGAGAAAAATCGTCATGTTTGGTACCAGAAGTTCAGGTTTGGGTTAGGTGTTGTGTAGATTATATTATTTTCCCTTATAACATGGTTATAAGAGAAAATAATAGCATTCTTAACCCCTTAAGGACACAGCCTTATTTCACCTTAAGGACCAGGCCATTTTTTTGCAAATCTGACCAGTGTCACTTTAAGTGGTGATAACTTTAAAACACTCTGACTTATCCAGGCCATTCTGAGATTGTTTTTTTCGTCACATATTGTACTTCATGACACTGGTAAAATGAAGTAAAAAGAAATTCATTTTTATTTATAAAAAGATACCAAATTTACCAGAAATATGTAAAAAATTGCAAATTTCCAAGTTTCAATTTCTCTACTTCTATAATACATAGTAATGCCTACAAAAATAGTTATTACTTTACATTCCCCATATCTCTACTTCATGTTTGGATCAATTTGTGAATGATATTTTATTTTTGGGGGATGTTACAAGGCTTAGAAATTTAGAAGCAAATCTTGAAATTTTTCAGAAATTTTCAAAAACCCACTTTTTAGGGACCAGTTAAGGTCTGAAGTCACTTTGTGAGGCTTACATAATAGAAACTACCCAAAAACTACCCCATTCTAGAAACTACACCCCTCAAGGTATTCAAAACTGATTTTACAAACGTCGTTAACCCTTTAGGTGTTCCACAAGAGTTAATGGCAAATGGTGATAAAATTTCAGAATTTAGATTTTGGCCAAATTTTCCATTTTAATAATTTTTTTCCAGTAACAAAGCCAGGGTTAACAGCCAAACAAAATGCTATATTTATTGCCTCGATTCTGTAGTTTGCAAAAACACCCCATATGTGGCCGTAAACTACTGTACTGGCACACAGTAGGGCGTAGAGGGAAAGGTGCGCCGTATGGTTTTTGGAAGGCAGATTTTGCTGGACTGGTTTATTTACACCATGTCCCATTTGAAGCCCCCCTGATGCACCCCTAGAGTAGAAACTCCATAAAAGTGACCCCATCTAAGAAACTACACCCCTAAAGGTATTCAAAACTGATTTTACAAACTTTGTTAACCCTTTAGGTGTTGCCCAAGATTTAATGAAAAATAGAGATACAATTTCAAAATTTCACTTTTTTGGCAGATTTTCCATTTTAATATTTTTTTTCCAGTTACAAAGCAAGGGTTAACAGCCAAACAAAACTCATTATTTATGGCCCTGATTCTGTAGTTTACAGAAACACCCCATATGTGGTCGTAAACTGCTGTACGGACACACGGCAGGGCGCAGAAGGAAAGGAATGCCATACGGTTTTTGGAAGGCAGATTTCGCTGGACTGGTTTTTTTGACACCATGTCCCATTTGAAGCCCCCCTGATGCACCCCTAGAGTAGAAACTCCAAAAAAGTGACCCCATTTTAGAAACTACGGGATAGGGTGGCAGTTTTGTTGGTACTAGTTTAGGGTACATATGATTTTTGGTTGCTCTATATTAGTTTTTGTGAGGCAAGGTAACAAGAAATAGCTTTTTTGGCACCGTTTTTTTTTTTTTTGCTATTTACAACATTCATCTGACAGGTTAGATCATGTGGTATTTTTATAAAGCAGGTTGTCACGGACGCGGCGATACCTAATATGTATAAAATAATTTTATTTATGTAAGTTTTACACAATGATTTCATTCATTGAAACAAAAAAAATTATGTTTTAGTGTCTCCATAGTCTGAGAGCCATAGTTTTTTCAGTTTTTGGGCGATTACGGACGCGGCGATACCTAATATGTTTTTTTTTTATTTATGTAAGTTTTACACAATGATTTCATAGTTTTTTCAGTTTTTGGGCGATTATCTTGGGTAGGGTATGATTTTTGCAGGATGAGATGACGGTTTGATTGGTACTATTTTGGCGTACATGCGACTTTTTTGATCACTTTTATTACCTTATTTGGGAAGTAAGGTGGTCAAAATTTATTTTTTTCTCATAGTTTTTATTTTTTTATTTTTATGGCGTTCACCATGCGGGGAAAGTAACATGACCGTTTTATAGATCAGGTCATTATGAACGCGGCGATACCTAATATGTGTAGTGTATTTTATTTTTTTTATTTTTATTCAGTGATAAATGTATTTTTTTTATCTTTACTTTTTTCACTTTTTTTCACTTTTTTTTTACCCAGACCCACTTGGTTCTTGAAGATCCAGTGGGTCTGATGTCTGTATAATACAGTACAGTACACTATATAGTGTATTGTACTATATTTTACTTACACTTTGTCTGAACAGATCTATGCCTTTAGCACAGATCTGTTCAGCACCATGGACAGCAGGATGCCTGAGAAGGCGTCCTGTTGCCATGGGAACCTTCCCCATCTGCTCAGTTGTGGCCACAACTGAGCAGAGCCTCCCCTCCCCCCCCCCCCCCGATCATTGGTGGCAGCGGAGAGTCCCGATCGGAGTCCCAGTTTAATCGCTGGGGCTCTGATCGGTAACCATGGCAACCAGGACGCTACTGCAGTCCTGGTTGCCATGGTTACTTAGCAATATTGGAAGCATCATACTTACCTGCTGCGCTGTCTGTGACCGGCCGGGAGCTCCTCCTACTGGTAAGTGACAGGTCTGTGCGGCGCATTGCTTAATGATCTGTCACTTACCAGTAAGAGGAGCTCCCGGCCGGTCACAGACAGCGCAGCAGGTAAGTATGATGCTTCTAATATTGCTAAGTAACCATGGCAACCAGGACTGCAGTAGCGTCCTGGTTGCCATGGTTACCGATCGGAGCCCCAGCGATTAAACTCCGATCCGAACTCTCCGCTGCCACCAATGATCGGGGGGGGAGAGGGGAGGCCGCACACTGGCCACCAATGATATTAAAACAATAAGGGGGGGCCGGGGGGGCGCACACTGGCCACCAATGATAATACAATAGAGGGAGGGGGGCCGCACACTGGCCACCAATGATAATACAATAAAGGGAGGGGGGGGGGGCCGCACTGGCCACCAATGAAATTAAAACTGGGGAGGGAGGGGGGTCTGCCCCCTGCTGCCTGGCAGCCCCTGATCTCTTACAGGGGGCTATGATACGCACAGTTAACCCCTTCAGGTGCGGCACCTGAGGGGTTAATTGTGCGGATCACAGCCCCCTGTAAGAGATCGGGTGCTGCCAGGCATCAGGGGGCAGTCATGTACACAGTTTGTAGTATATTCTAACTAGAAGCGTCACTATGGTAACGCCTCTGTGTTAGAATATACTGTCGGATTTGAGTTTTCATGAAGTGAAAACTCATCTCTGAAAAAGCTTTTATGCAGACGGATCTTCGGATCAGTCTGTATAAAAGTAGCCTACGGACACGGATCATGGACACAGATGCCAATCTTGTGTGCATCCGTGTTTTTTCACGGACCCATTGACTTGAATGGGTCCGTGAACCGTTGTTCATCAAAAAAATAGGACAGGTCATATTTTTTTGACGGACAGGATACACGGATCACGGAGGCGGATGACAAACGGTGCATTTTCCGAGTTTTCAACGGACCCATTGAAAGTCAATGGGTCCGCAGAAAATCACGGAAAACGGAACAACGGCCACGGATGCACACAACGGTCGTGTGCATGAGGCCATATTGTAGGATTGGCTCCTGATGCGTCAGGGGTGCGAGCATTTTGAGGACAATCATCTAACATAGTGGACCCTATTTAGGCTTATTATCCCCGGATGGTTCCATTATATCAAACAGGGTTTCACTTAAAGGTGTTGTTGGCCCATCTCAGATATTGATGGCATATCACTAAGATGTCTGGAACCCAGGGCCCCCGAAGAGAAGGAGAGCACAACGCACATGAGCGGCCACCTCTACATTCACAGCTATGTGCCTGAGCTGGCTATTTTTGGAGATTCCAAAGTGGTGAACGATGGGCGGCCACGCTTGCACCAAATGACCATAGCCTTTGGCGAGTTTTTCACGTAAATCACGTATAAATTTAGTCATTCTTGCCATCGGGCTCTTGGGTATATTCCACTAGCATTTCACACGTAAGCCCGAGCTGTTTTTTTCTGATCATGTCATCAGCATATTTGGTCGTATCTCATATAACACGGAAATAATATGAGACCAAAGCAGATCGACGTGAATGTCAGGGTAAATGTTTAGCTCCTATTTTCAGCATGGCTTCCAGTCACAATCCTAAAATGAGATGCAAAATAAAATGTGAAACCCAGAGCGGACAGGTTACCCAATATGAATGTCAAAACAATTAGTTGCTTCATGTTTCAAAAACATTTCTTTTTCTTAAAGAAGAAGAGTTCGCCTCGGGAAAGGTGTGATGGCTACATATACGAAATTAAGGTGGAAGGAAAAGACTGCTCTAAAGGACCATAATGCACTAGCTTCCTGGGGCAGCAGCTGCTGACAATCGGCAATTAAGGTTACGTGCTAATTCTTTTGGAAGCCTACGGCCTCAGTCACACGAGGGAGTTTCCCGCGTGGGTGCAATGCGTGAAGTTAACGCACAGCACCCGCACTGAATCCTGACCCATTCATTTCAATGGGTCTGTGTACATGAGCATTTTTTTTTCACACATTCACAATTCTGCGTTGCTTGAGAATCGCCGCATGTTCTATATTCTGCATTTTTTTACGCAACGCTGGCCCCATAGAAATAAATGGGGTTGCGTAAAAATTGCATAGCATCCGCAAGCAGTGCGGCTGTGGTGCGATTTTCACGCATGGTTGCTAGGAGATGATGTTAGTAAATTGATAAAAGTAAATTCACTGTATTATTTTCCCTTATAACATGGTTATAAGGGAAAATAATAGCATTCTGAATACAGAATGCTTACTAAAATGTTGCTTGAGGGGTTAAAAAATAAAAAATAACTCCCCTCATCTACTTGATCGCGCAGGCGGCATCGTCTTCTTTCTTCTTCTTACAGGACCTGCAAAAGGACCTTTGATGACGTAATCCTTCTCTCTTCATTCAGCAGGACCTGCGCTGGTGAGCACGATTACGTCATCAAAGGTCCTTTTGCAGGTCCTGAAAGAAGAAGACGATGCCGGCTGCGCGAACAAGTGGATGAGGTAAGTTATGTTTTTATTATTTTTTAACCCTCAATTGACATTATACTTAGCATTCTGTATTAAAGGATGCTATTATTTTCCTTTATAATCATGTTATAAGGGAAAATAATAACATCTACAGAACAACAAACCCAAACCCGAACTTCAGTGAAGAAGTCCGGGTTCGGGTCTGGGTATCACATTAAGTTTATTCTCACGCGCGTGCAAAACGCATTGCACTTGCGCGGGAAAAACTGAACATCGGAACGCAGTCGCAGTCAAAACTGATTGCAATTGCGTGCCTACTCGCGTGGTTTTACCGCAATGCACACGTGATGCATCCGGAGCAAATCCGGGATGCCAGTGGGAAAGAGGCCTAAGAGATGTTGTTTGTAAACCTTCAGTTTTTTATTACGAGCAAGAAAAACACATCAAAACGCATTGCACCCGCGCAGAAAATACTGAATGCAATCGCAGACAAAACTGACTGAACTTACTTGCAAGATGGTGCGAGTTTAGGGGTAATAGGGTCAAAACAAAAGCAACTGCTACGGCCAAGGTCACAGAGGACAACAGCGTTGTCACAAGTCAATGCTCTGCTCCTACTGGCTTTATCTGCAGCTTACTGACATCATTGCAGCCTATATTTCTTATCATTGGATCACTCTACCCTGCCTTTGGTGGTCATTCGCCTTAGATAACTGAGAGCCAAATGCTTGTTTTCCACAGCTCTTCCTTCCAACCCCTTCATTACACATGGATGCTTGGCTGAGGATGCATGTATTCTCAATAGGAAAAGGGTCCTACACTGCTGCCGGACACCTCTGGATGCAGATGGCATCCATATTTCTTCCCCTGACACCTGCCGAGAGTCATAACACCCCGATACGTTAGATGGTTCATCTCAGGTAGCTACCTTTAACCCCTTCCCAACATATGACATAATAGTACGTCAAGGCGGCAAGCGACTTGCCGCATTTTGACGTACTATTGACGTCCCTTGCACGACATCGGGATCTGCCTTCTACGGGGGGGGCAAGGAAATCCAGCCCCAGGCCCATCTCCTAGGCAACCTGTCCAGCCCCAGGCTCGTCTCCTAGGCAACCTGTCTAGCTCCAGGCCCGTCTCCTAGGCAACCTTTCCAGCCCCAGGCTCATCTTCTAGTCAACCTGTCCAGCCCCAGGCCCGTCTCCTAGGTAACCTGTTAGTGTATTACCGTACTCAGTGTAATACACTAACAGCCAATGCATTACAATACATATGTATTGTAATGCATTGCAGAGGGGATCAGGTCCTCAAAAGTTGAAGTCCCAGAGTGGGACAGAAATAAAGTTTTTTAAAAAAGCAAAAACAAGTGTTTTTAATAAAAGAAATAAAGTTTAAAAAAGAAAAAGAAAAAAAAGCCCCTTTCCCATGATTTTATAATAAAAAATAGAAAAAAAGGGAAAAACACACATATTAGGTATCACCGCGTCCGTAACGACCGGCTCTATAAATATATGACATGATCCACCCCGTCCAATGAACAACATAAAAAATACAAACTGTGTCAAAAAAAGCCATTTTTGTCACCTTACATCACACCAAGCGATCAAAAAGGCATATGCCCCCCAAAATAGTACCAATCAAACCGTCACCTCATCCCGCTAAAAATTAGACCCTACCTAAGTCAATCAGACAATGGAGACACTAAAATATGATTTTTTTTTTGCTTCAAAACTGCTATTATTGTGTTAAAGTGAAATAAATAAAAAAAGTAGATATATTAGGTATTTCCGCATCCGTAACAACCTGCTCTATAAAAATATCACATGACTTAACCCCTCAGCTTAACACCGTCAAAAAAAAATATAGTGCCAAAAAAGCCTTTTTTTGTCACCTAACATCACATAAAGTGCAACACCAAGCGATCAAAAAGGCATATGCCCCCCAAAATAGTACCAATCAAACCGTCATCTCATCCTGCAAAAAATGAGACCCTAACTAAGACAATCTGTCAAAAAATAAAAAAGCTATGGCTTTCAGACTATGGAGACACTAAAACATCATTTTTTTTGGTTTCAAAAATGCTATTATTGTATAAAACTTTAAAAAAAAAGAAAAAAGGATACGTATTAGGTATTTCCACATCTGTAATGATATGCTCTATAGGCTCAGGTGAACGCCATAAAAATAAGTAAATAAAAACTGCCAAAACAACCAATTTTTTGGTCACCTTGCCCCATAAAATGTAATAATGAATGATCAAAAAATCATATGTACCCAAAAATGGTATCAACTCTTCCTGCAAAAAACGAGCGCCTGCACAAGAAAAAGAAAAAAAATAAGGCGTTCAGAAAATAGAGACACAAAAACATATTTTTTTTCAAAAATGCTTTATTATGTAAAACTGAAACAAACAAACAAAGTAGACATATTTGATATCATTGCGTCCTTAACAACCTGCTCTATAAAAATAGCACATGATCTACCCTGTCAGATGAATGTTGGTGTTATGCCCTAGTTTCCAAAATGGGGTCACTTTTTGGGAGTTTCTACTGTAAGGGGCATCAGGGGGGCTTCAAATGGGACATGGCATCTAAAAACCAGTCCAGCAAAATCTGCCTTCCAAAAACCATATGGCGCTCCTTTTCTTTTGCGCCCTGCCGTGTGCCCTTACATCAGTTTACTACCACATGTGGGGTGTTTATGTAAACCGCAGAATCAGGGTAATAAATATTGAGTTTTGTTTGGCTGTTAAATCTCGATGTGTTAAAGAAAAAATGGATTAAAATGGAAAATCTGCCAAAAAAGTGAAATTTAGAAATTTAATCTCCATTTTCCTTTAATTCTTGTGGAACACCTAAAGGGTTAACAAAGTTAGTAAAATCAGTTTTGAGTAACTTGAGGGGTGCAGTTTTTACAATGGGGTCATTTATGGGGGGTTTCCACTATGTAGGCCCCACAAAGTGACTTCAGAACTGAACTGGTCCTTAAAAAGTGGGTTTTGGAAATTTTCTTAAAAATTTTAAGAATTGCTTCTAGACTTCTAAGCCTTCTAACGTCCTAAAAAATTTAAATGACATTTACAAAATAATGCCGACATAAAGTAGACCTATAGGAAATGTTAAGTAATAAATATTTTATGAGGTATCACTTTCTGTTTTAAAAGCAAAGAAATAGAAATTTTGAAAATTGCTAATTTTTTAACACTTTTGGTAAATTTGGGATTTTTTCATAAATAAAGGTGAAATATATTGACTCAAATTTATGACTATCAATCATGAAGTACAATGTGTCACGAGAAAACAATCTCAGAATGGCTTGGATAAATAAAAGTGTTCCAAAGCTATTGCCACATAAAGTGACACATGTCAGATTTGCAAAATATGGCCTGGGCAGGAGGGCTAAAACTGGGGTAGAAGGGGTTAAGGTCTGTTTCACACTTGCCTTGTGGCATTCCAGGTTTGAGATCTGGCAGAAGATCTCAAAACCGGAATTAAACTGATACGTGCCATTTAATACATCTGGATGCATCCATTTCGGCCAGAGCCAGTTGTATTAAATCAAAACTGAACAAACCGGATCCAATATGAAAATCATTGTGAGTCAATGGGCGCCGGATCAGGTTTTTTCACTAACAAAAACAAACAAACTGATTTTGGCACCATTACATTGATTTTCATACCGAATCCTGTTTGTTCCGTTTAACAGACCGGACACAAAAACACAGCTTGCAGCAGTTTTGTGTCCGTTCAATGAGCGCAACAAAACGGAACGAACTGCATACTGATTGACAATGAATGGGGACAAAACTGATCTGTTTTGGCCGGGTTTTGTGATCTCTCAAAACAGGAAAGCAAGTGTGAAACAGGCCTAACGTGGCCATATTCTTTACAGGGAGTGCAGAATTATTAGGCAAGTTGTATTTTTGAGGATTAATTTTATTATTGAACAACAACCATGTTCTCAATGAACCCAAAAAACTAATTAATATCAAAGCTGAATATTTTTGGAAGTAGTTTTTAGTTTGTTTTTAGTTTTAGCTATTTTAAGGGGATATCTGTGTGTGCAGGTGACTATTACTGTGCATAATTATTAGGCAACTTAACAAAAAACAAATATATACCCATTTAAATTATTTTTTTTTACCAGTGAAACCAATATAACATCTCAACATTCACAAATATACATTTCTGACATTCAAAAACAAAACAAAAACAAATCAGTGACCAATATAGCCACCTTTCTTTGCAAGGACACTCAAAAGCCTGCCATCCATGGATTCTGTCAGTGTTTTGATCTGTTCACCATCAACATTGCGTGCAGCAGCAACCACAGCCTCCCAGACACTGTTCAGAGAGGTGTACTGTTTTCCCTCCTTGTAAATCTCACATTTGATGATGGACCACAGGTTCTCAATGGGGTTCAGATCAGGTGAACAAGGAGGCCATGTCATTAGATTTTCTTCTTTTATACCCTTTCTTGCCAGCCACGCTGTGGAGTACTTGGACGCGTGTGATGGAGCATTGTCCTGCATGAAAATCATGTTTTTCTTAAAGGATGCAGACTTCTTCCTGTACCACTGCTTGAAGAAGGTGTCTTCCAGAAACTGGCAGTAGGACTGGGAGTTGAGCTTGACTCCATCCTCAACCCGAAAAGGCCCCACAAGCTCATCTTTGATGATACTAGCCCAAACCAGTACTCCACCTCCACCTTGCTGGCGTCTGAGTCGGACTGGAGCTCTCTGCCCTTTACCAATCCAGCCACGGGCCCATCCATCTGGCCCATCAAGACTCACTCTCATTTCATCAGTCCATAAAACCTTAGAAAAATCAGTCTTGACGTTTCAGCTTGTGTGTCTTGTTCAGTGGTGGTCGTCTTTCAGCCTTTCTTACCTTGGCCATGTCTCTGAGTATTGCACACCTTGTGCTTTTGGGCACTCCAGTGATTTTGCAGCTCTGAAATATGGCCAAACTGGTGGCAAGTGGCATCTTGGCAGCTGCACGCTTGACTTTTCTCAGTTCATGGGCAGTTATTTTGCGCCTTGGTTTTTCCACACGCTTCTTGCAACCCTGTTGACTATTTTGAATGAAACGCTTGATTGTTCGATGATCACGCTTCAGAAGCTTTGCAATTTTAAGAGTGCTGCATCCCTCTGCAAGATATCTCACTATTTTTGACTTTTCTGAGCCTGTCAAGTCCTTCTTTTGACCCATTTTGCCAAAGGAAAGGAAGTTGCCTAATAATTATGCACACCTGATATAGGGTGTTGATGTCATTAGACCACACCCCTTCTCATTACAGAGATGCACATCACCTAATATGCTTAATTGGTAGTAGGCTTTCGAGCCTATACAGCTTGGAGTAAGACAACATGCATAAAGAGGATGATGTGGTCAAAATACTCATTTGCCTAATAATTCTGCACGCAGTGTAGATGAACATTCCCCAAGCCCTCATTTTCATCAGAACCAGGTGAACATCTAATGGGTTGTCTCAAATCTACCCAGATGTTGGGGAGAAAGAAGGGTTGGAACATGTTGCATCTTCCAGGTGGCGGTGAACCTTCTAATGGTTTCCCAACTGAAAAGATTGGAGAGATGAATTGGTACAAGGGCTACATCCACCTTCTTTCCGTAAACATGCCTAGTTCCTTCAGGACAAGGTTGTGTTGGTTTAGATATGTGAAGTAGAATCAAAAAAGGGGAACCATACGGATTTATCCTATCGACCACCTGTTACTTTGAACCCCCACCTGCCTGATATAATCTGGAATGGAACCTGATATCCAGATGATATAATAGCTAAGAGCAGATTTAAGAAAATAAGTCAACGACTGACACCTATTCTCTCCTGCATTTTCATGGGAGTAGAATTTGATTCTCCTGTGTAGGGCTCTTCTTTGTTCGGTTACATTGTTTTGCACCTTTGGCAAAAGGTTGAAGCTTCAAACGTCCTTCACGAGAAGCGTGAATGTGACAATCAGAAGATAAAGCAATTATTTTATTACAAAGTTTCTTTTTTTACCCTCTCAAATATTGAGATATACGTAGATTATTAATTATTTGTAGACAGGCACTCCTCACCTGGAATCGCCCAGAGGCGGTAACTACATATATTATAAAAAAGTTTATTAATACAGCCTCTAGGTGTACAAATAGAAATATATGTTAGTGTATATACAATTTTTTTTATAAAAAATAAGATAAAAGAGGAAAATATCCAGCCAACATTTGCTGTATGTTGAAATGTGACCGATCCAGCAACACTATTATGAGTGTATAGTTGGTAACTATCACATACAGCAAAGTGATGGGCCAGATACAATTTGACCAATGTTATTCAGACAGTGTTCTGAGTTCAGAAAAATATTTCATTCTTGTTACGCATCAGTTATTTACAGAGTAAATTGGAAACATATTTGTTGTCAGACTGCATATATGACACAGCAAATGGTGTAAAAAGACAGTATCCTATGTCGTTACTATCTAGCCAGGTTGGTGCTTTAGAATTTAGAGATGTCCTTGTCGCTGTTCCACTGTACAAACGGCGCTGGCAGTTTTCCAAGTTCAACGCATGCAGTTAATTTTCATCACACATATAGAAATGTGGAAGTATAGTTATATAGAGATATAGTTATTTCAGTACACTCATATTCTGTACTCACTGTTGGTGGCAAAGTGTTCATCGCCCGTGGCGTCCCACGTGGTGGTAATCTCACTTGTCTCACTATCGCAGTTCCGTGCTCAATGTGAGCGGTATTACCTGAGCAGTAGTCGCAGTCAATGGTGCTTGGCATCTCACGTGGTGCTGGTATCCACTCTCAGCGGTCCACGTGTTTGCAGTATATCGCACTCAAAGCGCTGAGATCTCTGCAGGGTGATGCTTTCAATGTCCGTGGAGCGCTCCTCCTCCCATTTAGCAAAAATTGATTTCCTCCGCAGCTATTGCTAATTGACACCTTGAGATTTAGCATGGCTGTCATAGCTTATCCAGGACGGCTCTTACTGGGAGTAGTCAAAGTGCTGGGTGGGTAACTACTCCCCATGGTACAGGCCGGGTTTTGCCAGCCATAAAAACCAGCCAGCACTGCCAGGTGTGTGGATTTACCTCCCTCTGACAGTGCAGCTCAGGAGTCTGTGTGCTGTGAAATGAGGGTTGTGCTGGGATTTGAGGTTTGAGCCGGGCTGGAGGACTCGGGCCCCTCTAAAGGCGAACCAGCTGCCTATGGACTTGATGAGGCTGAACTGCTAACAGGGTGTGAATTAACACCCAAGAGAAAAGGTGACTTTTATTGCTTATGGACTCTCCAAACACCAAGCTACCTGCATTTTGTGATACACCTTATCTGCATTTTGTTATACACCAATGTGTGAATAAACACCGCTGTTTGATTCAATAACTGTGTACTTTGCCTCTATAGTGCATCCGCTAGTCCTAACTACCAGAGCGAATCCCCACAGTGGACATTTTGGTAGTTTCAAGATATCTTTAGAGCAATTGTGCTGTTTTTATAGCATTAAAGATTATTAGAAAACATAGACACTGCAACACATTGTGCGGCTTTACAAAGCTCAAGAAGAAACTTTGCTGAATAAGTGTCACGGCGGACAGGATATAAAATACACAGTAAAGTAAACAAGGTCACCTCCTGACAATCCCTATCAGCTCGCCCTATACTGCTATGCCCACATTCAGACCCTTAGGTGGGAATAATGTGTCCTCGTGCCTGGGCTGAAAATACCCTAAAATCCCTAAGATGGTGAAAGGGGAATAGGGAAAGCCTGCCCCCTCAGGACTTGGAGGGGACAGGCGTAACTCAAACAGCCTAGACAGCAAACCACAAGAAATCAGAAACAAACTTATCTTTTCTGAGCAGGAACAGCCAATCCTTCCTTCCTTGCTTCCACAGAGCCAGACAAAAGCTATAACCCGCAAGGAACACTGGAAGTGGGTGTGATTTAAACTGAAACCAATGACCCCACCCAGTGCACCTGAAGGAAGGCAGAACTAGCTTGAATCCAAAACAAAACAAAAAGGCTAGACACGTGCTTCTAATCTGGCAGACCTCCGCACATAGCCTGAGCAGGGCATGACAATAAGTTGAAGTGTCTTGGAATGCTTCTACTGATTTTGACTTTGAGTGTTTGACAATGCTGAGTAGCATTTCCCATACATATGGTTTATCACATTGCCAACCGTCTTGTTTTCCTGATTTCCTGGAAGTAGTAGCACTTCAGCAACCATTGTTCATATTGATATGATGCTTTGTGAGAAGAATGATGGAAGGGCATGTGTCTCACTAAGGCAGACCTTGGAATCTGCTATGTGGCAGAGGGTTGACCAGCACTGGAACAAGGTAAAAATTCACCTTTGTGCGACTTCCCATTTTACTTTCCCAAAATATGGAGATCTTTAACCTTTATACAGCATGACTACTTATCTTTCTTCCTCAAATTGGAAGATGTTTCACCTTTGTATGAATCCCCATGTCTCTTCGCCTTGCTTTGCCAAAATCCCGAGATCTTTAATCTTTGCTTACCCAAAATTTGGAGATCTTTTAACTTTTATCTTTGTATGACTCCCCATTTCACTTTCCCAAAAGTCTTTCACCTTTTGTGTGACTTCCCATCTTGTTTCTGCAAAATCTGGAGACCCTTTATCTTTGTATGATACCCCAGCTCGCTTCCCCAAAACCCAGGATCATGCAAAGGAGAAGGGTATAAACAAGCATCAAGTCTACCTGTTCTGGTGTTTAAAGGGAACCTGTCACCATGATTTTGCACACAGAGCTGGGGACATGGTCTGCTAGATGGCCACTAGCTCATCTGCAGTACCCAGGTCCCATAGCTCTCCGCGCTTTTATTGTGTTAAAAAAACCTTTTGAGTGATATGCAAATTACCTGATATGAGTCCTGTAGCCGGAGATGAGTCAAGCGTCAAGGAGCCCAGCACCGCCCCGCGTCCTCCGAATCTCCTCCTTGCCGGCTGACGTCACAGAGCTGGAGCGCCGAAATCTCGCGATGCGCGAGCTGGCGCATGCGTAGTTCGTTCCCTGTGCTGATGCCAGCACAGGGAATGAACATGATGCCGACACTGCGCATGCGCTAGCTCGCGCATCGCGAGATTTCGGCGCTCCAGCTCTGTGACGTCAGCCGGCAAGGAGGAGATTCGGAGGACGCGGGGCGGTGCTGGGCTCCTTGACGCTTGACTCATCTCCGGCTACAGGACTCATATCAGGTAATTTGCATATCACTCAAAAGGTTTTTTTAACACAATAAAAGCGAGGAGAGCTATGGGACCTGGGTACTGCAGATGTGCTGGTGGCCATCTAGCAGCCCATGTCCCCAGCTCTGTGTGCAAAATCATGGTGACAGGTTCCCTTTAAGGGTTTTGGTTGTGTTAACCATGACTAAACGGAAGCTCCAGTTAAATAGTTGCACCTGGACCAAAGTATGGAAACCTCCTGTATTGTAAGGGTATTTTTCTAAGTACTGATTGGTTATGCCCCCTTTTATTATTACCATTCTGTGTAATGATATGCCTTGTAATCTAGTAACCACCCCCCATTGTGCTGATAAGACCACATTACTGAGTGATCTCAGAGACATGTGTGCTACACACTAGAGTTGGGGCTAAAAGGTTTAAAATCTGTGACACACATACATTCAGGAGACTCTACCAAGAACTTCATTCTAGGTAGGATGTAAGTATTGATTTGCTTTTTCTATTGTATACCCTGGGATGTCAGTCATGTGTTATAATGTGGTAGACAGCCTTGTATTATAGCATGACCGACGGAGTCTCTCCCCATAATATTGCATGTTGCATATTTAGGCTAGTGTTTATTTACTATTTATTATTCAGTATGTGTTTTGTTTATGTTATCATATATTTAATCACACTTAGTAAATATATTTATTCACTTAGCCTGTGTAAGCTTATTCATTCTCAAATCTTTTGAATTCACGTTATATTACACCTCCATAGAAAAACAAATTAAATTGGCCCAAAAGTGTTATGACACTGTGTGATATCCTAGGCAGTTATTGGGATACAAATAGCATAAATGATACTGAAATTATATTTATTCATAAAATCAAAGCCAAAGTCCATAGAAGATCAGATGCTGCAGGTCTTCCACAACAGAAGTAGCTTGTAAATCCTGAAATGCATTGAAATTTCTCTGAACTTTGATGTGCATGAAGCCTTAGAAAGAGGTCCTAGATAATAACTGACTCATTTTTTATCTGACAATGGAACATTTCTCTGATTTTTGAAAGTCCATTTTGATCAAATCCCTTCATATAATCTATTACATTTTTTCTCTGTTCTAAATTGCATTGAAAACTTTTGCATATTTTAGATGACAGTATTTCACATCATCAAAAGCTTCTCAGAAAACGGTGAATAAAACAAGAATGCTTTATTATGATATACTGGGACAGATAAATAATGGGCGACCACAATGATGCACAGAATCTCCGGCTCAATGTAGATTTCCATCAGTTTATACTTGACATTTATGTGGCTGCATCTTCTCTTGCTTGGTTGCGATGGGTGAAGAGCATTTTGTAATTTATATTTTCATTAAGCAGACATTGAAATATAAGAGCTGTCACATTGAAATGGTCCCAAGGTCATTCATGAATTTATTGAGATTGAGACATTTCTACTAAGCACTATGGAGAAGGGTATCATCTATGGAACAACCTCCTGTGGCAAATTTGCTGTATCGTTCTCACACTAGTGGAAACAAGGATACAATCAGCTTATTCCTTTCTCTGATAGTTGGAGACATAGACGTCATCTGCAGGAAAACTTTCATAGTGGCTTCCAATGACTGGAAGTAAGTGAGTGGAGCATTTAATGCATGGACTCTGCCATAGTTTATCTGGTAGTCAGTAATGATGAGCTGCAGGGGCAATATTGGAATTTGCAATATTTCGCAAATATTTGGTAGAATATTCATCATATATTCGCGAATTCGAGATTATTTTTTGATTGTGAAAAATCTGTAATATTTGCGTAATGTGCGCTAAATACCGGCGTGGGTCACTATAGCTACATTTTTCAAGCTGCTAGAAGTTTGCTGAGACTGGAAAAAATGGTCGGCACGGCAGAACATTACAATAGCTTTATATGCAGATTGAGTGCTCCAATATATTCGCGATTGCAAAATAGGCACTGATGATGCAAATATTTTGGCGCAATACATGCAACTTCACATTTTAACAGGTCTGAATACTTATTAGTGATTGGTGCACTAAGTATTGTTGTGACATCACAGCACTATGTCTGTATGTATGGACAGCAGAACCTATCAGCTCCACTATATCAGGATATAACCTACACTGACTATCTCCCACTAACTATCTGTATTACATATATGAGCTAACTAACTAACTAATGTAATGACACAGGAAAGCAGAGAGCACTGCAATGTCCCTGCTCTCTCTCTCTCAGAGTCAGATCTGCAATATACTGCATACAAGGGCTGCTGGGGAGGTTCTTATATAGCAAGGGGTAGGCAACTTTCCTATTGGTTGCTAGGGATGTTGCTAAGCTCAGACAAAGACATTGCAGCCTTCTCATTGGCCCACAAGAAGCAGGGAGGGATCATGAGTTCAGATGAAAAAAAATCTAGAATATTCGAAATGATGAATATATATGACTATATTCTAAATTTTTGCAAATTCTCGAAGTGCCGATATTCACGATTAATATTCGCTATTCAAATATTCGCGCCCCACAACTAGTAGTCAGTGGTTCAGTCAGTGTCAATTCACTGGTAGTCAGTGATGCAACAATGGGTTTGTGATGGTAATTAGTATATTTGGCATCTGCTTCCTGATGGTCAGTAGGACAGGCAGTATCTGGTCCGCAGTGCTCAGTGATACAGTCAGGATTTGGTCCATGGTACACTCAGTCTTTATTCCCTGGTGGTCAGTAGTACATTCAGCAACCATCACCTGATCAGTAGGACTGTAAGTGTCTGGTGGTCATCAGTGGTATAGTCAGTGTCTTCCTCATGGTCATCAGTGACACAGTCAATGTCTGATCCATGGTGGTCAATGGTAATGTGGCTGGTAGATGGTGGTCATCAGTGATACAGTTAGTGTCTGGTCAATGGTGGTCAGTGATACAGTCAGTATCTGGTCCATGGTGGTCAGTGATACAGTCAGTGCCTGGTCAATGGTGGTCAGTGATACAGTCAGTATCTGGTCCATGGTGGTCAGTGATACAGTCAGTATCTGGTCCATGGTGGTCAGTGATACAGTCAGTATCTGGTCCATGGTGCTCAGTGATAGTTAGTGTCTGGTCAATGGTGGTCAGTGATACAGTCAGTATCTGGTCCATGGTGGTCAGTGATACAGTCAGTGCCTGGTCAATGGTGGTCAGTGATACAATCAGTATCTGGTCCATGGTGCTCAGTGATAGTTAGTGTCTGGTCAATGGTGGTCAGTGATACATTCAGTGTCTAGTGTATAGCAGTCACAGTATGATCAGCAACATCTTAAATTTAATGGCTAATTTTTGCTAAAGTACGCAGTGTCTCCTCTCATCCCTGATGTTTCAGTAGGCTCCTCTTTCTTTCGATTGTCTAGATATGAATAATAGTAGTTTGTGGTGGATCTACTACTAAGTCCCATTGTCCATGGACCTACTCAACTACCAGACCATGTACTGCTACAAAGATGTCATTTTTTATTTTACTAAGGGTACTTCCGGTAAAGTTTTCCGTTATTGAGTTCCGTCACAGGGGCTCAATACCGGAAAAGAACTGATCAGTTTTATCCTAATGCATTCTAAATGGAGAGCAATCAGTTCAGGATGCATCAGGATGTCTTCAGGTCAGTCACTCTTACGGTATTTGGCCGGAGAAAATACCGCAGCATGCTGTGGTATTTTCTCCGTCCAAAATTTCGGAACACTTGCCAGAGTGCATTATTTTCCATTGAAATGCATTAATGCCAGATCTGGCACCAAGCGTTCCAGCAAAACGGATCCGGGTTTCCGGTCTGCGCATGCGCAGACCTTTAGAAATGCAAAAAAATAAAAAATACCGGATCCGTTTTTTCCGGATGACACCAGAGAGACTGCATTTGTGAGATGGATCCGCATCCAGATCTGTCTACAAATGCTATCCGTTTACACACAGATTTCTGGATCGTCGCCAGAACTGCCTGCTGGATCTTCACTAAGCAAGTGTGAAGTTAGCCTAAGGTTTTTGTCTCAAGTTGTTGACCCAGAGATTTAGACTGTTATGTTTGGAGCCAGGAAGGAGTTTTCTTCTGTAACATGGATGGCATACACCCCCGAATCCTAAGGGAATTAAGTAATGTCATAGCCAGACCCTTATTTCTGATATTTAAGGACTCTATACTGACAGGATTGGCGCATAGCAAATGTGGTGCCAATATTCAAAAAGGGTCCAAAAACAGAGCTCAGAAACTATAGGCCGGTAAGTTTAACATCCGTCGTAGGTAAACTGTTTGAAGGTTTTCTGAGAGATGCTATCTTGGAGGATCTCAATGAAAATAAGCAAATGACGCCATATCAGCATGGCTTCATGAGGGATCGGTCATGTCAAACTAATTTAATCAGTTTCTGTGAGGAGGTAAGTTCTAGACTTGACCGCGGTAAATCAATGGATGTCGTGTATCTGGACTTCTCCAAAGCATTTGACACTGCACTGCATAAAAGGTTAGTATATAAAATGAGAATGCTCGGACTGGGAGAAAACGTCTGTATGTGGGTAAGTAACTGGCTCAGTGATAAAAAACAGAGGGTGGTTATTACACACTCAGATTGGGTCACTGTCACTAGTGGAGTACCTCTGTGGTCAGTATTGGGCCATATTCTCTTCAATATATTTATTAATGATCTTGTAGAAGGCTTGCACAGTAAAATATAAATTTTTGCAGATGACACTAAACTGTGTAAAGTATTTGACACGGAAGAGGACAGTATACTGTATATATACTACAGAGGACAGTATACTGTATATATACTACAGAGGACAGTATACTGTATATATACTACAGGGGACATCCTCTGCGTCTGGAGGAAAGAAGTTTTTTTTTGCCTTCCTCTGGATCAACTTGCCGGATAACAGGCCGAACTGTATGGACAGATGTCTTTTTTTGGCCTTATATACTATGTTACCATGTTACTATGTTACTATGTGTGTAACATGTGGATAACTTGCTCCTTTGCCTTCTTCCTTTTTGACTTCAGCACTGCAGGATAAAAGATTGAATTAGAGGTCTCCTTTAACAATTCAGGTCTATCGATAATTTGCCTGATAAATGACGAACATGATGTGTCTTTCCAATTACCTGATGTTTTTGTAACCTCTTATAATGGCACCTCATCTCACGTCTTCCACTTTTCCAGAACTCAATCCCTTTCTGTGCACATAAAGCATGAAGGAGTCAGACGCAGTAACACAACCTCTCTTGTACTTCTACGTCAGGGAATTCATTTTAAAGAAATTGCTCTCAGTAATCAACTAAAAATAGTCGTGTTTTAACAGTGCCAGTGCAGTACAAAGCCAATTCCAAAATGACTTCTCTAAATTGCATTTCATTGTGGCATTTGTATTGATTTCTTTTAGGACCTTGTTAAACTAGGTGAATATACAGTAATTATTTCTCTAATTCTCTGTATTTTGCAGCAGAATTTAAGGGCAATTTAAAAAAATAATAATAAAAAAATAAAAAAGGGGTAAAATAAGTACGAAGCAAACAAAATAAAAGCAGAAAAATAAATGTGAGACAGTAGAGATTCTTACATTCGATGCAGGTTATCAATGGTCACCCAGATTAGTGAAGATCCGATTAGTGCAGCTATAATGGGTGAAGGTAAGGATTTGGTTGGTTACTTTTGGATACGTTATGGTCTCTCTTCCATTGAAATTTTACATACAGATGTAGCGATCTTCATCTTGATTCTTAACAAGTTAAAGGGGTTGGCCACTTTCTGGTTATTGTTGACCAATGTGTATATCAGATGATTAAATAACACTTAGTAATTAAGGCTGCTTTCACACTAGCGTTAATATTTTCCGGTATTGAGATCCGTCATAGGTAGTGTTGGTGCTCGGGTGCTGCGGCCGGACACATCGGGATGCTCGGGTGATCTACAGAGCACAATGGAAGTCAATGGGAGAACCCGAGCATTAAACCAGGCACCCCCTGCTCTGAAGAGGGGAGGTTGTCTGGTTCACAGGAAAAGATCAGAAATTTATGAAAACACCACCGAAATGGTTCGGGAACAGCATGGGGAGGATGTCTGGATGCATCTTCGACTCGATGTTGTCCGAGTAGTACGCCACTTTTACAGACTGTCAATAATACGCACAAAACCAAACATAATATCGATTTTAGAGAAAAAATTGTTAGGAAACATTCTTTCCTGTATATTTACTTGTATATAAAGTGCAAGTGCTGCCAAAAATTACAAGGAAGAGGCACTCCGATACAACCTGTATATCACATAAAGGAGGGCCTCATTCACATTGTGGTACAATGGTTCAGGTAGTGGGACTTCTACACTCATAAAGCCTATGCACTAAGGGAAAGGGCTGCCAAAAATTACAAGGAACCGGCACTCCAATACACCCTTTGTTACACATAAAGGAGGGCATCTGTCACGGCTGTATGTGAGCAACAAGAGCATGCACAGAAAATAGAGCTACTGACCGGACCCAAACTAGGAAGGATAAAGGGTGACCCCTGTCAGACCCTCAAAGCTCTCCCTATGCTGCTAAGCCCATGCCCGGATCCAAATGGTGGAAGGAGGCATGCCCGCGTACCTAAGACTGATGACCACTGTAACCCCTACAATAGTGGAAGGGGCACGGCCACCGGTGCCCTGCTCAGTATATGGAGGGAACCGTGGTCGCCTCGGATCCAGTCAGAAAACACACAGATACACAGCAATGTCTGCACACTTAGCTGAAGGAGCTGCAGCCGCAGTGAAGACGGATCCAAAGACAGGCTGGCAATATCCGGAGTACTTGCTGCAGCAGAACACAGGTCCAGTGAAAGGATAGCATACAAGGGAAGATACTCAAGCAAGAGCTACAACTCAAATGAGAAATATAATCCACACCTTACAATAGGAGGAGGGGGAATATAAAGGCAGGGAAATCAAACGCAGGAGGAACAGCTGGGAGGAAGGAAACAGAGAACTCCTCCCAGCTCTAGTAGTGACATCATCACAGGGGTGGAGAAACAGAGCTGTGAGAACTACCCAAAGCTCTGGTAGTGACAGTACCCCCCCCCCCCCCCTCTACGGGTGGACTCCGGACACCCAGGACCCACCTTCTCAGGATGAGCCCTATGAAATGCCCTGATGTGGCTTTAATGTCCGACACCGGAACCCACATCCTCTCCTCAGGACCATAACCCTTCCAATGAACGAGGTACTGGAGAGAACTGCGGACAATGCGAGAGTCCACAATTCTGGAAACCTCAAACTCCAGATTGCCATCAACCAAAATCGGAGGAGGAGGCAAAGAGGAGGGTACCGTGGGCTGGACATATGGTTTTAGGAGAGATCTGTGAAATACATTATGTATCTTCCAAACCCATGGAAGATCAAGACGGAAGGCAACAGGATTGATAACTGACAAGATTTTATAAGGCCCAATAAACTTGGGACCCAATTTCCAGGAGGGAACCTTCAGTTTAATATTTCTTGTAGACAAACACACCAGATCACCCACACTCAGGTCCGGACCAGGCACACGTCTCTTATCAGCCACACGCTTATACTTCTCACTCATCTTTCTAAGATTACTCTGAATCTTTTGCCAAATGGTAGACAAAGACGAGGAAAATCTCTCCTTCTCAGGTAAACCAGAAAGAGCCCCTCCCGAGAATGTCCCAAACTGCGGATGGAACCCATATGCACCAAAGAATGGCGACTTATCAGAAGATTCCTGACGACGGTTGTTCAGAGCAAACTCAGCAAGAGGGAGAAATGAACACCAATCCTCCTGGTTCTCTGCCACGAAACAGCGCAAATATGTCTCCAGATTCTGATTGAGGCGCTCAGTCTGACCATTCGACTGCGGGTGAAAAGCAGAAGAGAAGGACAGCCGAACCCCCAGGCGAGAACAGAAAGCCTTCCAGAACCTGGACACAAACTGCGTGCCTCTATCGGAAACAATATCAGAGGGAATGCCATGCAATTTAACAATATGGTCGACAAAAGCTTGCGCCAACGTTTTAGCATTGGGTAAACCAGAGAAAGGTACGAAATGAGCCATCTTGCTAAAACGGTCCACCACCACCAGGATCACCGACTTCCCTGAGGAACGAGGAAGATCCGTGATAAAGTCCATGGACAGGTGTGTCCAAGGACGGGAAGGTATGGGTAACGGGAGAAGGTAACCTGAAGGCCGTGAACGAGGGACCTTAGCGCGAGCGCACGTCTCACAAGCAGCCACAAAACCCTCCACCGACTTACGAAGAGCCGGCCACCAAAATCTCTGAGCAATGAGATCTACCGTGGCTCTACTCCCGGGGTGACCAGCAAGAACAGTATCATGATGCTCCTTGAAGAGTTTGTGACGTAGCTCAGGAGGCACAAACAACTTCCCAGAAGGACAACGGGCAGGTGCCTCAGTCTGGGCAGCCTGGACCTCGGCCTCCAAATCCAAATATAGAGCAGAAACAACTACCCCCTCCGCCAAAATGGGACCCGGGTCCTCGGAGTTTCCTCCTCCCGGAAAACAGCGAGAGAGAGCATCAGCCTTCACATTTTTGATCCCAGGGCGGAATGTGACGACAAAATTGAATCTGGAGAAGAACAGAGACCATCTGGCCTGTCTCGGATTCATACGCCTGGCCGACTCCAAGTATGCCAGATTCTTATGGTCGGTAAAAACGGTGATAGGGTGCCTGGCCCCCTCCAACCAATGGCGCCATTCCTCGAAAGCCAACTTGATGGCCAACAACTCCCTATCTCCCACATCATAGTTTTTCTCTGCCGGGGAGAGTTTTTTAGAGAAAAAGGCACAGGGTCGCCATTTGGCAGGAGAAGGGCCCTGGGACAAAACCGCACCCACACCCACCTCGGAAGCATCCACCTCAACAATAAAAGGTAAGGAAACATCGGGATGCACCAAGACGGGAGCAGATGCAAAACTCTCTTTAATCTTAGAAAAAGCTGCAAGCGCCTCCTCCGACCAAGAGGAAAAATCCGCCCCCTTTTTTGTCATGTCAGTGAGGGGTTTGACAACAGAGGAATAATTCAAAATGAACTTTCTGTAATAGTTCGCAAAACCCAGAAAGCGCATCAATGCCTTCTGATTCTCAGGAAGCTCCCACTCAAGTACAGCACGGACCTTCTCCGGATCCATGCGAAAACTAGAAGCAGAGAGGAGAAAACCCAGAAATTGAATCTCCGATACCATAAAAAGACATTTCTCCAGCTTGGCGTACAATTTATTTTCCCGCAGAATCTGCAGAACCTGAAAAAGATGATCCTGATGGGTCTGAACATCAGGGGAAAAAATCAAAATATCATCAAGATACACCAATACAAATTTCCCCATTAAATGGTAGAAAATACTGTTAACAAAATGCTGAAAGACGGCCGGAGCATTCATCAGGCCGAAAGGCATAACGAGATTCTCGAAATGCCCGTTAGGGGTATTAAAGGCCGTTTTCCATTCATCCCCCTCTCTGACCCTGACCAGGTTGTACGTGCCTCTCAAATCCAATTTGGAAAAAACCTTGGCCCCAACAATTTGGTTGAAGAGGTCCGGGATCAGAGGAAGGGGATAGGGATCGCGAATCGTGATACGGTTCAGCTCCCTAAAATCTAGGCAAGGTCTCAGAGAGCCATCTTTTTTTTTAACAAAAAAAAAAACCAGCGGCAACAGGTGATTTTGAGGGACGAATATGCCCCTTATCGAGACTCTCGGAGATATAGGTTTGCATTGCGATTCTTTCCGGTTGTGAGAGATTGTAGAGGCGAGCTTTTGGCAGCTTGGCGCCGGGAATGAGGTTAATGGGACAGTCAAACTCCCGGTGAGGAGGTAGCTCCTGAACACCGCTCTCGGAAAACACGTCCGAGAAATCAGAGAGAAATGATGGCACAGTTTTAGTAGACACCTCTGCAAAAGTCGCTGTAAGACAATTCTCTCTACAAAAGTCACTCCACTCATTTATTTGCCTTCCTTGCCAATCAATAGTGGGGTTATGTCTAGTGAGCCAGGGTAACCCCAAAACTAGAGGAGAAGGCAATCCGTTAAGGACAAAACAAGATATATCCTCCACATGAGTGTCACCTACAGCTAACCGGATATTGTGAACAATGCCCTTCAGAGATCTCTGTGAGAGTGGAGCAGAGTCAATAGCAAAAACAGGTATATCCTTTTCTAATGTGCAAACCTGAAAACCATGCATGGCTACAAATTGAGTGTCAATAAGATTGACGGCCACGCCACTATCAACAAAAATCTCACAAGAAATGACTTTGCTCTCTAGCGCCACCCTGGAAGACAGGAGAAAACGGGAACTGCAGGTCAGAGGAAAAGCATCAATTCCTACATCAACTTTGCCCAAAGTAGCAGATGAAGCAGAGTTTGATGATTTACCTTTTGAGGTTTTTCTCTTATTATCGCTCTTAGTACAGTTCAAGAATCTCCTAGACGGACAAACATTTGCCAAATGACCTATGCTCCCACAACAAAAAAACACCATACTCTGAGGACTAAATCCTCTTTTATCAGGGGCAAGTCGACCTAGCTGCATGGGCTCCTCCTCAGAGGGGAGCGAGACAGGGTGAGGCCCCTGAACACTGAATGAGTCCGCACCACTGCCCCTAGACTGACAATGGCTGGACAGAGAGGTCTCGTTTCTTTCTCTTAGACGCCTGTCAAGGCGTACCGCCAATGACATGGCAGACTCTAAGGACGTTGGTCTCTCATGGAAAGCAAACGCATCTTTCAATCTCTCTGAGAGACCATGACAGAACTGACTCCGGAGTGCAGCATCATTCCAACCTGAATCAGCTGCCCATCTCCGAAATTCAGAACAATAAAGCTCCGCAGACAGTTTGCTCTGGCATGAAAAACGTAAGTTAGATTCGGCCAGAGCAACACGATCCGGGTCATCATATATCTGCCCCAGGGCCACAAAAAATCCTTCCACGGATCGAAGGGAGGGATCCCCTGATGGCAGCGAAAAAGCCCAAGTCTGAGCATTATCCCTGAGCAGGGAGATGACAATCCTCACCCTCTGCTCCTGATTACCAGAGGAATGGGGACACAAGCAAAAATTGAGTTTGCATGCCTCTCTGAAGCGAACAAAACTCTCACTGCCCCTGGAGAACGTTTCCGGAAGTGAGACCTTTGGCTCGCAACAGACTCCATGGGCCGGAGCAGAGCCTAATGCTTGAAGCTGAGTCATAGATTGACGGAGATCCGCTACCTCCAAAGAAAGACCCTGCATACGGTCAACCAGGCCAGAAAGCGGATCCATGTCAAAAAAAGACGGTTTTGGTGGATTATAATGTCACGGCTGTATGTGAGCAACAAGAGCATGCACAGAAAATAGAGCTACTGACCGGACCCAAACTAGGGAGGATAAAGGGTGACCCCTGTCAGACCCTCAAAGCTCTCCCTATGCTGCTAAGCCCATGCCCGGATCCAAATGGTGGAAGGAGGCATGCCCGCGTACCTAAGACTGATGACCACTGTAACCCCTACAATAGTGGAAGGGGCACGGCCACCGGTGCCCTGCTCAGTATATGGAGGGAACCGTGGTCGCCTCGGATCCAGTCAGAAAACACACAGATACACAACAATGTCTGCACACTTAGCTGAAGGAGCTGCAGCCGCAGTGAAGACGGATCCAAAGACAGGCTGGAAATATCCGGAGTACTTGCTGCAGCAGAACACAGGTCCAGTGAAAGGATAGCATACAAGGGAAGATACTCAAGCAAGAGCTACAACTCAAATGAGAAATATAATCCACACCTTACAATAGGAGGAGGGGGAATATAAAGGCAGGGAAATCAAACGCAGGAGGAACAGCTGGGAGGAAGGAAACAGAGAACTCCTCCCAGCTCTAGTAGTGACATCATCACAGGGGTGGAGAAACAGAGCTGTGAGAACATCCCAAAGCTCTGGTAGTGACAGCATCATACACAGCTTTGAAAAATTATGGTGACCCTCAAAAACATTTGGAGCAAGGGCCTGCTGATCTGACCATCTATAACATTAGGGGTGAGGGCCTTCTGCCGCTTTGGTGACTCTAGATAGCCTGGGGCTGATCGCACGTCCCCGTGACGGCGACCATCCATTCGGTTGTCTGCAATATCAACTTTTGATGTTATTTTCAGCGCAAACCATGTAGACCATGGGTAACGGGGAATCAGAGTTCAATTCCGGAGAGGGAGCCTGAGAAACGGCTACTGCTACCACATCCAAGCAAGGCCACATGCGTGCAAATTCCCTATTAGGTATAATTAGGTGAGAGCCTGCAGGTGAGCTGACCCTGTAAAAGATTTTAGGTGAAGGCCTGCTGGTGAGCTGACACTGTAAAAGATTTTAGGTGCGGGCCTGCAGGTGAGATGACCCTGTAAAAGATTTTAGGTGAGGGCCTGCAGGTGAGATGACCCTGTAAAAGATTTTAGGTGCGGGCCTGCAGGTGAGATGACCCTGTAAAAGATTTTAGGTGCGGGCCTGCAGGTGAGATGACCCTGTAAAAGATTTGAGGTGCAGGCCTGCAGGTGAGATGACCCTGTAAAAGATTTTAGGTGCGGGCCTGCAGGTGAGATGACCCTGTAAAAGATTTTAGGTGCAAGCCTGCTGGTGAGCTGACCCTGTAAAAAATTATATGCGAGGACCTGCTGGTGAGCTGATTCTGTAAAAAATTATATGCGAGGGCCCGCTGGTGAGCTGACCCTGGAAAAGATTGCAGGGGAAGGCTTGCTGGTGAGCTGACCCTATAAAAAATTATAGGCGAGGGCCTGCTGGTGAGCTGACCCTGTAAAAGATTGTAGGTGCGGGCCTGCTGGTGAGCTGACCCTCTAAAAGGTTGTAGGTGAGGGCCTGCTGGTGAGCTGACCCTCTAAAAAATTATATGCGAGGGCCTGCTGTGAGCTGACCCTCTAAAAAATTATATGTGAGGGCCTGCTGTGAGCTGACCCTGTAAAACATTGTAGGTGAGGACCTGCTGGTGAGCTGACCCTCTAAAAAATTATATGCGAAGGGCATATATGCGACGAATAAGCATGTTCATATGATGGAAGAGGAGAAGGAGGATGAGAGAAGGAAGATTCAACCATATACCCTTGTTTGTGGTGGAAGGGGTGCATGGGAATACAGTGTATTCAGTACATTATAAACAACACATTTAAAGTGCCTTTATGTTCAGCCGCTTTCCTCTGGTGGAGTCGAGAAGTCATGGTCAATCCAGGCCTTGTTCATTTTTATAAGAGTCAACCTGTCAGCATTTTCAGTTGACAGGCGGATACGCTTATCAGTTATAATGCCCCCAGCAGCACTAAATACCCGCTCAGACAAAACTCTGGCGGCAGGGCAGGCCAGCACCTCCAACAGTGTGGAGCGCCAGTTCGTGCCACATATCCAGCTTGGACACCCAATAGTTGTAAGGCACTGAGGGATCATTGAGGACGCTGACACGGTCTGCTATGTACTCCTTCACCATCTTCCAAAATGTTTCCCTCTTTGTGACACTAGGCAGCGCATCAGGGTGAGGGTGCTGGCAGGGTGTCATGAAACTGTCCCAGGCTTTGGAGAGTGTTGCCCTCCCTCTGTTGGAACTGCTGTGTGTTCCCCTCGTCTCCCGTCCTCGGTTGGCCAAGGAACTACGGACTCTGTCGCCAGCGTTGTCAGATGGAAATTTTTGGAGCAATTTTTCAACAAGGACCTTCTGGTATTGCACCGTTTTGCTCGTCCTCTCCACCAAAGGAATGAGAGATGAGAAGTTCTCTTTGTAGCGGGGGTCGAGAAGGGTGAACAACCAGTAATCCGTGTTGTCTATAATGCGTATAACGCGCGGGTCGCAGGTGATGATGCCCTCCTTTATGTGTAACAAAGGGTGTATTGGAGTGCCAATTCCTTGTAATTTTTGGAAGCCCTTTCCCTTAGTGCATAGGCTTTATGAATGTAGGAGTCGCACTACCTGAACAATTGTACCACAATGTGAATGAGGCCCTCCTTTATGTGATATACAGGTGGTATCGGAGTGCCTCTTCCGTGTAATTTTTGGCAGCACTTGCACTTTATATACAGGTAAATATACAGGAAAGAATGTTTCCTAACAATTTTTTCCCACAAAGGAATCTGCATATAAAGGAACATTTCACTTTTGAATATCACCTCCTAGAACTGCACAGTAAAACTTTCCATAAAATGTAAAACAGCCTTGCAAATAGTTTGCTTTTTTTAAAATCTCAAACTGATCTTAATTTGCATGATCTCCTATGACTAAAAGCAATATCACAATGCTGCTTTCCTCTTACCATGGAGCAGTGCATTGTGGGAGCTCAGAGGAGTTACATTGTCACTGCGACTCCATTCTTAATATACCTTTATCATCCCGATACAGTAGTCAAAATCCATTGCATAGCCAGAATAAGTTTAGGAAAAAATGTCCTGCACAGTCTGACCCTAGCCAACTGGTAACACCTAGATACCCTCTCACAGCCATGTGCACTCACTACAGTATGAGAACTTGCTCAAGTCACATGACCAAAATGTGCATTCCGACAACATATTATCCAACAACAATGATACTATTAGCTACTAGGTGGCAGCATAATGTTAGTGCTGTTTATAAGATATTCTTATGCAGTGCAATGCATTCATACCATAGTGCAGTTCCAGAACCATGGGAAGAAAGAGATGCAAATGAGCTCTTACCAAGCATCGCCTCTGATGCCACCAGATGTAAGGCAGCTATCCTACATGTCAATGTTTGACCCTTTAAATAGGCCTTGAGCCATGACTCGGATATTAAATAAGCCAGCATCTCATCTGCAGACAGCTGTTTTAGGGTGATTGTCCCCTCATCAGTGCAGAGCAGAGAGGCCTAAGTCAGGATTTGAGGGGTATTATCTCTCCTTGAGGAGAGAGCGCCTTAGTTGGCTTGGGGAGACTTATAGGCCATACATGCTCCTCTGGGAAGAAGGGATGCAAATGAGCTCTTAACAAGCTCCGCTTCTGATGCCACCAGATGGAGAAGGCGGCCTGGTCTGAATGGAGAAGATGAAGAACATCTACATCAGAAGAGACATCACCCCCGTATGTTTTGTAGCACTTAATGTAATGTTTTCAAAGTATGTCTTTAACAGTAGGGCTGGAGGGAAAAGGTTAGGTTGAGAATTTGGCATGGGGAGGGGGGGAGATGCTGTTTCAATTTTCGCCTCAGGCAGTAGAAAGGCTAGGTGCACCCCGGTGCCTTGCTACAAAGCACTGATGGACTGACTGTGACTACACTATTGAATTCTTGCTCCCGACTAGCGCCCTCCCTACACTACACACACAGCGTGCATCACAGGCTGCCTAGAATGGACGGGCAGGGCCGAAGGACAGCCGGTGTAAATCAGCACTTCCAGACCAGACGTTGTGAGGACGTGCAGTGAAAAAGATAGCTCGGGCTGAGTGATTCCAGAGATGCAGGTAAGCTGACAGCAGAGCACAGAGCCTGCCTTCAGGGTGGCGCCAGGGTGACCTGGCCTGTAGTGTGAGTGGAGCTGGGACCGAAAAGGTGTGTTGAGGTATGAAGTTGATGTGTGAAGGGGGGCAAAAAATTTACTCTTGCATCAAGGTTCATGAGCCTTTAGCTATGCCCCTGCTTACAGCCATAACAATAAGCAAGGGGTAAACCCAGAGACAAGCCAAAATAAATGAGGAGTGAGAGCAGCACAATGCACAGGAGCCTGGACACATACAAATCACAGGCAATGACTCAAAATCATTGCCTAGTTTAAATCCCCCACCAGCCCTCTGAATACTGAGACAGAGCCCCGATTAGCTCCACATCCTCTCTCTCTGATAGGCTGATCAGCCAGGGTCTGGTTGGTTGACATGGTAAACTTTCTGGAACTGCCATTCAACTGGCGCACCAACTGCTCCTGATCTCCACCACCGCTGCCACATGAACCAGGGCGATAGCTGCTGGGCAGAGAGGAAGACGCTACAGGATTGGGGCTAGTTAAGTTCCTGACATTCGGTTACCCTTACTGACCTTTCCTTGGCAGTACCAGGACCACAATAGCACAAGATGTAACATATAATACCACGCGGCACATCAACATGGTGCCGGTTAGATATCACTCTTAAAGGGGTTGGTCCATCCGGGACATTGATGGCATATTGTTCCAGAATGATGAAGTTGAGCACACTGTGCATGCGAGACGGGTACTCTATTCAACACCATGGGAGTTCCCAAAATAGACAACGATGTCCCCGAAGTGAAGGCGAGCACGCTGTGTATGCATGGCTTGCTCTCCATTTGTCACTATAGAAGTCCCAAAAATATCCTGCAAACGATGTCCCCGAAATAAAGTTGAGCAAGCTGTTCATGCGCGGCCGGCTTTCTATTCATCACTATGGGAGTTCTGAAAATAGCCAAGTGAACGCTCTCACTGTTTTCGGAAGTCCCATAGCTGTGAATGGAGAACGCGTTGCACAAGCGCGGCCATCTGTCCGTTCACCACCATATGAATGCCCGAAATTGAGCTTGCCTACGGCTATTTTCGCAACTCCCATAGTGCTGCAAGAAGGGTGACCACACATGAGTGGCTGTTCTCCATCCCTTCGAGTGCCCCATTCTGGAAATAAGAGCTGATCTCTGAGGTGGGACCCGCACCTGTACGACATTGATGGCATATCCTAGCGATATGCCATCAGTTTCCCAGATGGGCCAACAACTTTAAGTATGGGACCTCCTACAGGCCTCTAGGCTAAGATTCTTGTAAGATGCGCGACACAGGAAATGGAGACTTTATTTCCATACCATGCATTGGAATGAGCCTGGATTGTAATTGCCAACTCAGAAACAAAGTTTTGACTCACAAACTCATTAACAATTGTTGCATCTGTATAATAAAGCCTTGTGCCCAGAATACAAAGAAATCTCCTAGCGCTGACTCATCCGCGGGATCTTTGCTCCTTTGTAATGACATAAGAAGCTTTGTTTATGAACACGACTCCTCCATCGCAGATTAATGTCGTCTCTACCGCTTTATTCACAGATAAAATTCATTTTCCTCAAAAATCTTGCCAAGAGGAAAAAAAAAAAAAATCCTCCAATTTACCAATTTAACGGGTCTGCTATATTTCACACCGAACAAGGGACTTTCTTACATAGTCCTATAAAAAATTTAGAGGCTTGTAAAAAATATAAAGTTTATGGGCAACAAAATGAGCTTCAACTGAGGGAAATTAGCTGAATGAATATATGCATAAACGCCCGGCCATTGTATATGAATATATTTATATTTATAAATCAAAATGAGATACAATGAATGAAATAAATAAACACATAAGTAAATGAAAAAAATAAATAAAATAATTAAATGAAAAATGAAAATAAAATAAATGCAATAAATCGCAGACCATTTTGCGCCACCTTCTCCTCTTACAGTATTATGCATTCAGGACGGCTTTTTGAGAGGAGAGGCGTATCAATGCACTAATGATCTCTGATATTTAGTGTGACGTCTAATTTATAGAGTGACATTTAAAAATTTCTGTTGTCTTTCTTTAGTGGAAGACCATTTCCATAAAACATTATCAGAGGTTGCAGAATGACAGGAGCAAATGTGGGGGGGGGGGGGGAGAAGGCATATTTTATTTGTTTCAAAAATAGTAAAAAATAAAATAAAAAAAAAGACGAGACGGGAAATTTGAGAACAGAGAAATAATGTAAGAATCAAAATTGAATAAATAAAAAAAAGCAAAACGAGTCCCTAATGGCGTCATTATCTCCCCTTGTCCAGGCGATCAGTGTTTTCATTAGGTAGCTGTCATATCTTATTGTGAGAACACGCCTGGGTCAAGGTGAATTTTGCGAATGCAAAAATGTCAGCTAGTGTATTTTATGCATAGTTTGACGTTGATTTCTGTGGTTACAGAGAGGCAGGGAACAATGGGTTGACATGGAGATTAAAATGCGTGGGGTTGTGTTTTGTTACACGCCTGTGGACTGCCAATGAAAGAGGCAAAGGCAATGGGCAGTTATTGTTTTTATCTCTGATGCCCATTGTGACCCCATTACTTAGGAGAGCAGTTATAGAGGTGGAAATCAGAAGACTGTGAGACAGGTTTAAATTGATTGTATGCCACATACGAGGTGAGTCAAAAATTATCCGCATTCTGTCTGCAGACTTTATTTTATACATAATTTTTCCGCATCATCTCCCCAGTCACTGCTGTACAGGATTCAACGTGTTCTGTCAGTCCATTTGTGGCGCGAGAAACAATTGCTGCCCCACTTGTGCTTTGCATGAAAGGAGAGCAGCATGCAGTGATTAGTTTTTTGTTGTTGTCAGCTGATGTATCTGTTGATATGTATCGAAGACTTTGTGCACAGTATGGATATGCAAAGAGGGATCTACCAAGGAAGAGAACCATCTCGCCAGCGCCTCCTATTTGAAGCGGCTTCCTTTGAGTCAAGTCCTGACTTTCCAACAAGCCTTGGGATTTGGCAAGGGAATAGAGCCAAGCCAGATATCCATCTGTAGACAGCTCTTGGGATGCTTGCCCCTCATCAGCACAGAGTATGATTCTGGCTGGCCGGGTGCGATACCTTGGAAGCTGTTTAGGTATGGTGCTGGCTCTTCTTAAAGAGACCAGCCCTGTATGGAGACTTACTGGCAATGAATATGCAAAGAGATATCTTTAAAGGAAGAGAACCATCTCACCAGCGCCACCTCTTGGAAGTGGCTCACTATGAGTCAAGATCCGACTTTCCAACAAGCCTTGGGATTTGACAAAGGAATATAGACAGACCACCCATCCATCTGTCCACCCATCCATCCATCTATCCACATTTCGTTTGGCTTGCCCCTCATCAGTACAGCACAGGATTCTGGCTGGTTCAGTGTAATAATGCCTTGGAAGCAGCTTCAGCAGGGTGCTAAAAATCCATAAATAGATCATGAATGTAGGCTTACTGGAAGTGCACCATGGCTTTATGGAAAGTCAGATATTGACTCATAGGGAGCCACGTCTAATAGGTGGTGCTGGTGAGAGGGTTCTCTTCCTTGGGAGATTCCCATGGAGCATTGTCAATACCAGTATTACCAGTATACCAATATTGTCTATACTAGTAAGTCTCCATACAGGAAAGTGTTTCGTAGGGAGGAAGTGTGTTTGAATGGATAGAGAAGTTCAAGGAAGGTCACTCAAGTTTCAGGAATGAAGAAGGGCCGGATGCCGGTCTACGACTGATGACAACTGTTTCTGTTGGATAGATGACGGACAGTGGATTACGTCGCTCTACGAGGACAAAGATTCACGTCTGATGACGAGGTAAAGACAGTGGTGCATTCGTGGCTCGCAGCTCAGCCTAATACAGTTTTAAATGAGGGAATATGAAAGCTTGTTGACTGATGATGGACAAAGTGTAGTGAAAAGCAGGGGGATGATGTTGAAAAATTATGTATTTGTCTTTTTCTAAAAGTTGATTAAAATAAATTCTACAGCCAGAGTGCAGATAATTTTTGACTCAACCTTATATATTAAGACTTCAAATGTTAAAGGGGTTGTCCAGGAAATATTATTGAGGACCTATCCTTTGTGTAGGTCATCAATATCAGATTGGCGAGGGCGACACTGGGGACCCCCTCCGATCGGCTGATACGTCACCGTACATCAGTCACATGGCCTACTTGCTGCTCAGCCTCATTCAAGCCAATGGGGCTGAGCTGCAATACCAAGCACAGCCACTATACAATGTATGGCGCTGTGCTTGGAAAGCTGACGGGTGCCAGCAGTGCTGACCAGAGTTCTAGGGAGTGCTTTGGCTACCTGAAACAGTGTATCGGTGGGGTGCTAGGACTCAGACCGCTGTTGATGTGATTATGATGATCTGTCATGACTCATGAGGATAGGTCATCATTATCTTTACCTTGATAATCCCGTTAAACTGACTGCAGACATAGAAGACATTTCGATGACGATTTAGGCATTAGGACAATGCCTAAGAGCTCATGGGGTTGTTGTTTTATCTACTACACAAAGGAGATATTCTGCTGTTTGGCTGGGATGTAGTAAAATCCTGGAAATTCCTATAAGCACCTTAACAAATGTTATCACTCCCACATGGCACACGAAGGGGTACATGCATCCACCAAGTGCTCAGATGTTCTCCAGAATTCATGCTATGGTGTTCTGGTGTCACTTTACTGTTTACTAAATGCGGTAAAATGTAATTTCCCAACCTGCGAGGGGCCGTGTGCTCGGAGGGATATATCTTTTGCTCATTGATTAGAACTGAGAAGATGTGTCTGTCTCATTGGCCGTGAGAAGCCGAGAGAAGCCTTGTAATTAGAGCCGATGAGGATAAATTATTTATCTCCATTGCACTAGAGTCTGCAAATGTGAAAATCCTTTCAGAAATCTGTCAATTATTTCCTGCTGACACTGTAGAAACGTAGGCTATGGAAACCACACAAGAGTGAAGACCGTAATTCTTTCGCAATGGTGGAGTCATGGTTTACCTCCAAAATGTGTGAACCGTATGGGAAATTCCAATGAAAACTAGATAATTATGTGCTGTGCGGTTGGGGGCACATAGAGACCTCTGGTCAAGTGGATTTCTGAGGGATCATATTGACTAACAACTCCAGAGTGTCCTAGCAAGAACATCTCTAAGAGTACAACCCATGGCAGCCAATGGATGAAGAATTTTCCCACCATTGGTTGCAAAGGGCGGGCATGTTTTGCAGCTAGACACACCATAAGGTCGTTCCCTAAGGTGGGCTACAAGGTCATGTGCCTGGTGGAAGGTGTCTACAAGCTCCCTTGCTTTGACAATCTTTAGAGACTGGTGAAGCAAGCTGCATCTCCAAATCCCATCGACCATTCCGTCATTATCCATGTGCTGGAGACAGGTTTTTCCATCATTTTTAGTCTTCTATATGTGTTGATTAATAGAACATCCATGGCTTAGCTCTGAATGACTCACCCAACCTGATTGACATTAATTTTATGTTATCAGAGGCCCAGCATAGTGCATCATAGCTTCAAGACTACTTAAATGTCTGTCTTTATGGGTGATGATGCAAAGAAGGGTGGAAACCATTTACTTCTTGTTTTTACGACTTAGACTGTCAAGTAGGGAGGCAATTAGTGTCAATTTGTGGCAATGATCCCCTGGGACATGGATTGAATCTTTGCAGACAGTTCTCGCTGGCAGGAAGAGATAAGCCACCATGGGCTAATTTGGGAATTATACCCAAGACACAAAGAAGAACGTCTTGCATGAGCAATTGAAAATCAGAAAGTGTCACTGATTTTAGCTTTTTTATACTGCTGGAAATATCTCATGATATTATATAGAATGAAAGAAGCAATAGATGTAGCGTTCAAGGACCCATTGGCAACTGTTGGAAACTATAGTTTCTTCAGCTGTCACAGCAGGCTGGGAGTAGTTGTGTAAGGAGATACAGTGCCATAGACCTCAAGTATGGAGGTCTTGTAGTATTTTCTACTGTGAATTGATATTGAGACCCTATGGATTTCCTAGGGCAACTTCTTTTACTCCAACCCATTGTCTAATTAAAAGGAATGACTCAAGACTGAAATGTATCACCTCTACACAGGATAGGTGAGAATCGTCTGATCTCTGGGAGTCACACTGCTGGGACCCCACTGGTTTGATGGAATGGTGGCAGGGGTGCACCTAGCCTTTCTGCTGCATGAGGCAAAAACTGAAATGGTGCCCCTCCTTCCCCAATGCCAATTTCTTAACCTAAACCCTTCACTTCAGCCCATGGCCCTTCGGCTTCCCCTCTCTTGAACCTACCCGGTGCCGCCTGAGGCGATCACCTCACCTGGCCTCATTGGTGGTGCACCCCTGAGTGGTGGTCAAGCATGCATGATGCTACTCCATTTTAGGTCCATAAGACTCCTGGAAATAGCCAAGCACAGTTCCATAGAGTTTGGATGGAGCAGTGCAACTGACTCATTCTTTAGGGGACACGGGATCCCCATGCTTATGATCAGTGTGGGTGCAACACCAGCAGTCATCCTGCGCATTAAAGATGTTTTCATTTTGGGTCCAGCCCTTCAATGGCATATGAATTGGTTTGTGGTGAAGGTCAAGGAGTGGAACCTCTTCACCCAGGATCGGAAGAGTGGTTGCATCATTCATTACCAAAGTGATATTTGTGATGGTGCTTCCTCTGCTCATGCAGGCTGAAGTCATATCCAGATTTGTTGGCTGTGGTTGTCCAAATGTTCCTCCATGATAAGTGGAAGGGAGAACAGCAGATTCAAAATTCACATCTACCGTAGCCTATAGATCGCCATTTACAGCAGTCTACGGTCTATAAGATTTATTAAGTCTGCAATTTATACACCCTGTCTTTAAAAAAATGACTTGCCCCACCCGCCTATTTGTTAACACAGTTTTGGAAAGTGGGGAGAAGAGAGATAAAAATGCAAATTTATGCACATATAAGGCATGAAACAAAGTATGCAAAAAATAAATAAATAAATAACTAAATAAAATACCATAAATAAATACTGGCACAAGTCACCTCCCGTCCACCATGATGGTGACCCAACCCACAATTTAGTAAATAAACCTTATTAACTTCATACAATTTTCCAAAATACTTTCTGTGTCAATTCCTCAATTCCATCTAAGATCTCTGCTTGCAGTCATTCAATAGAAACTTTCAGTTTTTGTTACCTCTAGATCTATATGTAATAATCAAAGAACTACCATACTTGATGTCTCAAATTTCTATTCTCATAAAAAGTGATTTGATCTCTGAACTCCCTTTGAACGCCCTTACATCCTGCACTTGCTGCGCTCCTCGGTCCGTATACTGCAGATTACTGCACATTCTCCAGTCCTGGCATGTAATACAAAGCCAGTGATACAGTCGTGTACAACAGACATTTTGTAGCATTATCTGAAATGACCTCAGAGACTTCATTAAATCAAAGCTCAGTGTGCAGTCGTTCATGTTTGCCTGCTGCCTTATATCTGAGTTATAGGAATGTGTCAGCCTCAATGCTTCACCGCTAAGTTCTGCACGTTGCTCTTTACTCTTGCTGAGTGAGAGTTATTTAAAGTCTTACATATATTTTGTAGTTATATTTTATTTCACTTCACTAGATTTACTGTAACGCTGCGGCTACAGATTGACGTTTGATTGTGCAATCACAGTCAAAAGACATGATTACTGTGATCACAACAAAGCATTAATATTTCTACATGAAAAGAAAATTCACCCACCATGTTGTTCCCAATAGGAAACCATTAGGTCACAGTAATTTACTAGCCCTAAACTCTTATAAAACTGCCTCCTGTTAAAAGAATATAACTACTATAATACTGCTCCTCTATGCAAGAATATAACCACTATAATACTGCCTCCTATGTACAAGAATATAACTATTATAATACTGCTCATATGTACAAGAATATAACTACTATAATACTGCTCCTATGTACAAGAATATAACTACTATAATACTGCCTCCTATGTACAAGAATATAACTACTATAATACATCTCCTATGTACAAGAATATAACTACTATAATACTGCCTCCTATGTACAAGAATATAACTACTATAATACTGCTCCTATGTACAAGAATATAACTACTATAATACTGCTCCTATGTACAAGAATATAACTACTATAATACTGCCTCCTATGTATAAGAATATAACTACTATAATACTGCCCCTATGTACAGGAATATAACTACTATAATATTGCTCCTATATACAAGAATATAACTACTATAATACTGCTCCTATGTACAAGAATATAACTACTATAATACTGCCTCCTATGTATAAGAATATAACTACTATAATACTGCTCCTATGTACAAGAATATAACTACTATAATACTGCTCCTATGTGCAAGAATATAACTGCTATAATACTGCTCCTATGTACAAGAATATAACTACTATAATACTGCCTCCTATGTACAAGAATATAACTACTATAATACTGCTCCTATGTACAAGAATATAACTACTATAATACTGCTCCTATGTACAAGAATATAACGACTATAATACTGCTCCTATATACAAGAATATAACTACTATAATACTGCTCCTATGTATAAGAATATAACTACTATAATACTGCTCCTATGTACAAGAATATAACTACTATAATACTGCTCCTATGTGCAAGAATATAACTGCTATAATACTGCTCCTATGTACAAGAATATAACTACTATAATACTGCCTCCTATGTACAAGAATATAACTACTATAATACTGCTCCTATGTACAAGAATATAACTACTATAATACTGCTCCTATGTACAAGAATATAACGACTATAATACTGCTCCTATATACAAGAATATAACTACTATAATACTGCTCCTATGTACAAGAATATAACTACTATAATACTGCTCCTATGTGCAAGAATATAACTACTATAATACTGCTCCTATGTACAAGAATATAACTACTATAATACTGCCTCCTATGTACAAGAATATAACTACTATAATACTGCTCCTATGTACAAGAATATAACTACTATAATACTGCTCCTATGTACAAGAATATAACTACTATAATACTGCTCCTATGTACAAGAATATAACTACTATAATACTGCCTCCTATGTATAAGAATATAACTACTATAATACTGCCCCTATGTACAGGAATATAACTACTATAATATTGCTCCTATATACAAGAATATAACTACTATAATACTGCTCCTATGTACAAGAATATAACTACTATAATACTGCCTCCTATGTATAAGAATATAACTACTATAATACTGCTCCTATGTACAAGAATATAACTACTATAATGCTGCTCCTATGTGCAAGAATATAACTACTATAAAACTGCTCCTATGTACAAGAATATAACTACTATAATACTGCCTCCTATGTATAAGAATGTAACTACTATAATACTGCTCCTATGTACAAGAATATAACTACTATAATACTGCTCCCATGTATAAGAATATAACTACTATAATACTGCTCCTATGTACAGGAATATAACTACTATAATATTGCTCCTATATACAAGAATATAACTACTATAATACTGCTCCTATGTACAAGAATATAACTACTATAATACTGCCTCCTATGTACAAGAATATAACTACTATAATACTGCTCCTATGTACAAGAATATAACTACTATAATACTGCCTGCTATGTACAAGAATATAACTACTATAATACTGCTGCTATGTACAAGAATATAAATACTATAATACTGCCTCCTATGTACAAGAATATAACTACTATAATACTGCTCCCATGTACAAGAATATAGCTACTATAATACTGCTCCTATATACAGGAATATCACTACTATAATATTGCTCCTATATACAAGAATATAACTACTATAATACAGCCTCCTATGTACAAGAATATAACTACTATAATACTGCCTCCTATGTACAAGAATATAACTGCTATAATACTGCTCCTATGTACAAGAATATACCTACTATAATACTGCTCCTATGTACAAGAATATAACTACTATAATACTGCTCCTATGTACAAGAATATAACTACTATAATACTGCTCCTATGTACAAGAATATAACTACTATAATACTGCCTCCTATGTACAAGAATATAACTACTATAATACTGCTCCTATGTACAAGAATATAACTACTATAATACTGCCCCCTATGTACAGGAATATAACTACTATAATACTGCTCCTATGTACAAGAATATAACTACTATAATACTGCTCCTATGTACAAGAATATAACTGCTATAATACTGCCTCTTATGTACAAGAATATAGCTACTATAATACTGCTCCTATATACAGGAATATAACTACTATAATATTGCTCCTATATACAAGAATATAACTACTATAATACTGCCTCCTATGTACAAGAATATAACTGCTATAATACTGCTCCTATGTACAAGAATATACCTACTATAATACTGCTCCTATGTTCAAGAATATAACTACTATAATACTGCTCCTATGTACAAGAATATAACTACTATAATACTGCTCCTATGTACAAGAATATAACTACTATAATACTGCTCCTATGTACAAGAATATAACTACTATAATACTACTCTTATGTACAAGAATATAACTACTATAATACTGCCTCCTATGTACAAGAATATACCTACTATAATACTGCTCCTATGTACAAGAATATAACTACTATAATACTGCTCCTATGTACAAGAATATAACTACTATAATACTGCTCCTATGTACAAGAATATAACTACTATAATACTGCTCCTATGTACAAGAATATAACTACTATAATATCGCTCCTATATACAAGAATATAACTACTATAATACTGCTCCTATGTACAAGAATATAACTACTATAATACTGCCTCCTATGTACAGGAATATAACTACTATAATACTGCTCCTATGTACAAGAATATAACTACTATAATACTGCTCCTATGTACAAGAATATACCTACTATAATACTGCTCCTATGTACAAGAAGATAACTGCTATAATACTGCTCCTATATTCAAGAATATAACTACTATAATACTGCTCCTATGTACAAGAATATAACTACTATAATACTGCTCTTATGTACAAGAATATAACTACTATAATACTGCCTCCTATGTACAAGAATATAACTACTATAATACTACTCCTATGTACAAGAATATAACTACTATAATACTGCTCCTATGTACAAGAATATAACTACTATAATACTACTCCTATGTACAAGAATATAACTACTATAATACTGCTCCTATGTACAAGAATATAACTACTATAATACTGCTCCTATGTACAAGAATATAACTACTATAATACTGCTCTTATGTACAAGAATATAACTACTATAATACTGCTCCTATGTACAAGAATATAACTACTATAATACTGCTCCTATGTACAAGAATATAACTACTATAATACTGCTCCTATGTACAAGAATATAACTACTATAATACTGCTCCTATGTACATGAATTTAACTACTATAATACTGCTCCTATGTACAAGAATATAACTACTATAATACTGCTCCTATGTACAGGAATATAACTACTATAATACTGCTCCTATGTACAAGAATATAACCTCTATAATACTGCTCCTATGTACAAGAATATAACCTCTATAATACTGCTCCTATGTACAAGAATATAACTACTATAATACTGCTCCTATGTACAAGAATATAACTACTATAATACTGCTCCTATGTACAAGAATATAAATACTATAATACTGCTCCTATGTACAAGAATATAACTACTATAATACTGCCTCCTATGTACAAGAATATAACTACTATAATACTGCTCCTATGTTCAGGAATATAACTATTATCATTTTAGATTTTTGGAACAATGCTCTTTTTCAAATACAGTGATCTCCAACATTTGACTCTCCTGCTACTTCAAAACTACAACTCCCATCATGTCGTGAAAGCCTCCGGCTGTAGTTTTGTAACAGCTGAAAAGCCAAAGACCGGAGACCACTGCTCCCATAGTAACCTGGTAAAGATGCTCGGCACTTCTTCTTCTTAGGCCGGGGTGGCCCTAGTGAAATGTTTCCGGTAAGATCTTACATGACTTCTCTTCTCATTCCTTTTTGCTTATTAAATGTTGCAATCAAATCTCATCAGAATTTAATGGGCAGATTAATGCGAAACCTTTCTGTCTGGATTCCTATATCTCCCTGGCAGAAGGCCAAATTATTTGCTATTTTCCACACAGCATTCTGGAAACCAGCGCTCATTTCTATGGGTTTCCAGTCATTTTCTGAATGGAAAATGTGGAAAATAGTGGGGAGTTTCAATTTCTTTCTTTATTTCTTTCTTTCTTTCTTTTCTCTAAATAAAGAAAAAAAATTCCAAGGCACATCCAAAAATTATCAAAATAAAGAAAAAAAAATCCACGGCGTAAAATCCAGACAGCGACGTATCGTTCCACTTGCTGGGACCTGGTGGTCACTGCTTGAGGAAGGTCCCAGCAAGTGGACCGAAACGTCACTGTCTGGTGAATAAAGCATCTACTTGGATTTTACGCCTTTATTGGATTTTTTCTTTATTTTGATAATATTCTGGGGGTGGATCGTTCTCACAGCCGCTGGCACTCTATATATACAAGCTGTACTGCGGTGCTGCCAAGTCTTTATTTTTTTCTATCTATCTTGTAGTTTTGCAACAGCTGGATGGCCGCAAGTTGAGCATTCCTATCTAATATCTATCTATCATGGCTATGAAAATACTCAATGTCAATAGTATATTTGTTTTCTTATTTTACATTATTTATACATTTATTATTATAGTATTTTTTTTACATCGTTATTATAAAGTATATACGGTAGGTGCTAAACAGATGTAGCAGAGCTGACAAAACTGATGCCCAGTGTTATGTCTAGTAGTAGTGGGGAGGCCGAGCATGAGACAGAGAACAATACACTCCTCATGTCTAAGATCGAAAGGATTGGGCATGCTGAAATGCAACAGCCCAATACTTATAACCTCGGACATCCGCCATCAGGAGACAGTCAGCGGGTTGGCCAGAAATTGGTGGCATTTATCTCACGTGTATGGTGAGAGCTTTAGTTGACTCTTCAGGTTCTATCCATGTGGAAGGTCTTATAGGTTCACCTTTCGGCAATGCTTCATTGCAAGGCAGCCCACCGGTAACCTGCAGCGGTATTCAGAGCGCCAGAGATTTACTGAATGACGCTCCTAATGGATTTAATCACTAACCAGCCATCTTGGTTTTCACTTTGAAATCGTTTGTTAACCACATGACTTTCTGGTTGTGACGCTTTATGTCCATTCACCGCTCTGAAGGCGATGGTACCTACAGGCTACCTTCCTCCCAAGTTCCGGAAAGCAGACACGCCACTGGCTCCGCCCAATGCCGGTCTGTACACGCCCAGTCTCACTCAGTCCCCCTTTTCTCCCCCACCGTAGTAATGCCCCCTTAGTGCTCTCTCACAGTAGTAATGCCCTTTTACTGCTTTCACACAGTAGTAATGTCCCAGTAGTTCCCCACATAGTAGTAATGCCCCCTTTTTGGCCCCATACAGTTATTATGACCCCTTAGTACCCCTTCACAGTAGTTATGCCCCATTAGTGCCCTACACAGTAGTTATTCCCCCTTAGTGCCCCCTCGCAGTAGTTATGTCCCCTTAGTGCCCCCTCACAGTAGTAATGCCCCCTTAGTGCTTTTGTACAGTAGGTATGTCTCATTAGTGCTCTACACAGTACTTATGCTCACTTAGTGCTCCCTCACAGTAGTTATGCCTCCTTAGTGCCTTCATACAGTAGTTGTGTCCTATTAGTGCCCCCACACAGTAGTCATGTCCCCTTAGTGCCTCCACATAGTAGTTATGTCCTGTTAGTGCCCCCACATATTAGTTATGTCCTATTAGTGCCCCCACATAGTAGTTATGCCCCCTTAGTGCCCCCACATAGTAGTTATCTCCTCTTAGTGCCCCCACATAGTAGTTTTGCCCTCTTAGTGCCCTCACATAGTAGTTATGTCCTCTTAGTGCCCCCACATAGTAGTTTTGCCCTCTTAGTGCCTTCACATAGTAGTTATGTCCTATTAGTGCCCCCACATAGTAGTTATCTCCTCTTAGTGCCCTCACATAGTAGTTTTGCCCTCTTAGTGCCCTCACATAGTAGTTATGTCCTCTTAGTGCCCTCACATAGTAGTTTTGCCCTCTTAGTGCCCTCACATAGTAGTTATGTCCTCTTAGTGCCCTCACATAGTAGTTTTGCCCTCTTAGTGCCCCCCCCCCATAGTAGTTTTGCTCTCTTAGTGCCCCCAAACAGTATTTATGCCTGCCTGTGCCCTCACATAGTAGTTATGTCCTCTTAGTGCCCTCACATAGTAGTTGTGCTCTCTTAGTGCCCCAACATAGTAGTTGTGCTCTCTTAGTGCCCCCCCATAGTAGTTTTGCTCTCTTAGTGCCCTCACATAGTAGTTATGTCCTCTTAGTGCCCCCACATAGTAGTTTTGCTCTCTTAGTGCCCCCAAACAGTATTTATGCCTGCTTGTGCCCTCACATAGTAGTAATTTCTCCTTACTGTCCCCAGCTGCTGTGGAGAGCACAGTCCTGTGAATGGAGATGATGGCTGCTTCACCATTGCATTCAACTGTCTATGCGTCCTCAGGATGCAGAGACAGATGAAATCAGGACAGACCTCAGCTGTCCCAGGTCCGCAGGACAGCTGCCAAAATCCAGTACTGTCCCTCCAGATCTGGGAAGGTTGGGAATGTGCCCATAGATGCCACAGATTTTGCACTCGGACCCAAGAGCTTCATGTTACACTTATGGCTAATAATGCAGAATTTAAATGTGTCATGGAGAGTTCTTCAGCTCTGTTCATCCTGAGCTGTCTGCTGCATGGAGAACTGCAGAAATGCCAGAGCTGCTGTGACCAGGGGTGCACCTCCAATGAGGCCAGGTGCAAGACCTAGAGACGAGTGGGGGCGGTGGCAGGGCTGTGGGAAATGAGCGCTCATCTCTCTATGTTCAAGTATACCCCAGTATGCCTCTAACATTAAGGCTGGAGGCGCCTTTTCAATTTTTGCACCCCTGTGGAAGGAGAAAATGTCAAAAAGGAACATGACACTACACAATAATGCAAATCTATGTCCTTTAGGGCGTGCGGAAAGCTGGGTGACAGCAACATTTAGAAAATCTTTTTGGGGAGAAAAACATTGCCTAAAAAGCAATTCCATAATACATTGCCACCATGGGAGTCTCTTCGCGGACATTGATGGGTTCTGAGGGATTGCCACTTTAGCGATTGCCTGATTGCTTGGCGCTTGTTTGGTTGCACCAGTTGCCGCTCTGCAAATATTAATGTATCGCTTTAGATTTCTGCCTCTCTCTGAAAGGGTTACAATGTATCTAAAGAACTTTCCGTTACTTGACACCGGCTCTTTGTGCAGAACATATTGGAGATTCCGGTCAGGGCCGCAGCAGCGCGGAGCGTTCCCTTTCCTGGGGTCCCATTCTGATCTGAATTTCAAGTTGTTAGTTTGTCCACCTCTTCTTTAGGGGGAGGGGGAAGTTATTGCTGCCGGACAGTTTTGCAAAAGAACCAGTTATGTAACTTTTGTTCCTCGAAGTTCAGCTGAATTCTGCACTGAAATGAATACATTTTCCATGGTGACTGATACCAGACAAAATAGCAGAGAGCATAGCCTTTAATATCAGGTTATTTTAGGTCCAAAATTCTGTGCTGATCACTTTCTTTTACAGCCACAATTTCATTTTCCTGATACATTGCTCCATATCCACTGCATAGTCATACACGTGAAATGATCGTTCTGTTTGCCTGCAGTCACCACTAGAGGGAGCTCACGGCATACTATCATATGCAGTATAAAAAGTAAGCCTCTTAGCTCCCCCTAGTGGTGACGGCAGAATTGTGGAATTTGAAGGGGTTAGAGAGTGGGAATTCTCTTGGTAGAGGAGAACTCTGGGGATTTGCACCACCCTCTGGACTTCAATGACTGCTGAGACTAAGGGGGCATTACCATTTTGAGGTCTACTAATGGGACATCATTATTTTGAGGGCGCAATAAAGGGCATTGCTATTGTGAGTGGGCAGTAAGGAGCATCCCTACTCTGGGGGGCACTAAGGGAGCATCACTATTGTGGGAGTGCACTAAAGGGGCATCATTATTGTGAAGGGGACATCTCTTTTGTGAGGGTACACAAAGGGGGCATCACTATTATGAGGCGGCACTAAGGGGGCATCACTATTGTGAGGGGGCACTAAGGGGGCATCACTATTATTAGGGGGCACTAAGGGGGCATCATTATTGTGAAGGAGCACTAAGGGGACATCTCTTTTGTGAGGGTACACAAAGGGGACATCACTATTATGAGGGGGCACTAAGGGGGCATCACTATTGTGAGGGGGCACTAAGGGGGCATCACTATGGTGAGGGAGAACTAAAGCTTTTCTGGAATGAGATATGATACATCTGAATAGTGGCGCTTGTTACATGTACAAGTAACGTGTCATGTCCTATCACACACGTATGAGATCACAGGACTGGAGGAGGCCACCCACGAGTGACGCCCATTATAGGGAGTAACACAGTAAAGGGTAGTAACGGGACCCCCCCCCCCTCTTCATTCATCTGGGTCTTCCCCCTCCATGTCATAATTGCTTGTTGTCTCACTCTTACATTATGAATTATACATGTACCGGGGCCCGTGGAGCCGTAATCCACAGCAATGAAGAGCGCCTGCAAGTCTTGTTAATCACAGCTTTATCAACACAAAAAAATAAATGGGTAAAATTGCCGAGCAGCACTAAGACCAGGTCCATGTTTTTTAATATGTGTTTTTAATCAGACGGCAGTGAACGTAGGAATCTGAATTTCCATCCGTGAAATTGATGTTTAATACAATGTAAAAAAAATTGGAAAATTGTGATAATTATTATTGGCCAATGATACGGCTCCTGGTCTGCCCCGGGCTGTTAGAGAATGTTGGGAGTATTACTGCCCCCCCCCCCCCCTCCGTCTCGATGACTTCTAATCACAATATCCAAGTTATATCCTTGTCTTGTACAGGTGAAGCTCCTCCCGTATGTTCCCCATTTCTTAGGTCGCCTCTCCACTCGGAAGTCTTCAAAGAGATTCATTTGGTAAAAATCTTCTTTAGGGCTCATTCAGACGAGCGAATATTTGTGTCTGCAACGAAGGTGGAGCCATTCATATCAATGGGCCGCAAAGGATGCGAACATCACACTGTCTGTCTGTATCCGCGCTTCTCTTCCATGGCATTATCTCCAACATAATCCGAATGCATATCTATCTCCCATATCTATCATCTATCCACAGTATCTATCTATCCATTTATCTATCTATCTATCATCTATCTATCTATCTCATATCTATCTATCTATCTATCTATCTATCTATCTAACTATCTATCTATCTATCTATCTATTATCTATTATCTATCTATCTATCTATCTATCCATCTATCCACAGTATCTATCTATCCATTTATCTATCTATTATCTATCTATCTATTATCTATCTATCTATCTATCTATTATCTATCTATCTATCTATCTATCTATCTATCTATCTATCTATCTAACTATCTATCTATCTATCTATCTATCTATCTATCTATTATCTATCTATCTATCTATCTATCTATCTATCTATCCATCTATCCACAGTATCTATCTATCCATTTATCTATCTATTATCTATCTATCTATCTATCTATCTATCTATCTATCTATCTCATATCTATCTAATATCTATCTATCTAATATCCATCTATCTCATATCTATCTATCTATTATCTATTATCTATCTATCTATCTATCTATCTATCTATTATCTATCTATTATCTATTATCTATCTATCTATCTCATATCTATCTCATATATATCTATCTATCATCCACTCAAGAGTTTTATTTTCTTCACTTGCCTCGGCCCCTTGGGATGCATGCTTCTAAGGGCACTACAGGAGGCATTATTGGGGCACTATGGGGCATTGCTATTACAAGGGGCTCTATGGGGGCATTATTATTGCTGGGGGCATCCCTGTTTTTTTTTAGCAAACTTGTTATCAGTTATGTCTGTAGTTCTACTGTCTTCACTTGTAATTCTATGAAATATAATAATCGCTGCTTTTTGTCTTTTTGAGTTTATTATTGGATATAATATATACAATAAGTGATTCCAGGCTTCCCTGTAGATGGTGAGACAGAGGCGTCCATGACTGTGAAGGTGGACTGCAGGTCAGGAGGGGTCTGCGTCACTTCTTCTTTTACTCTACATCTTTTGCACCATTTGAAGTGTCTTTGGGACGTGTTGTAGGTTCTCCTCCGGTAATCCAGTCTAGGTCGTCAGGTGGCTGGGCTCCATTAATGGCAATGCCCAACATACAAAGCCCGAGTGTCTAGTTGTTGGATTCCTATTCAGGGCTTTCAAAATGTTGCGAGGCATCTATCGTGAAACAATAATGGAACAGTTATTAAATATCATGAATTTCTGTATTGATCTCAATCATTTTTAAAATATTTACTTTTTGCATTGTGTGACTGAAGCAGCAGAAATGTCTCACATGGCCAGGCTTGGTGATCACCGACCTTGTAAAACCCCCAAATTGTCCCCATAAATGATTAATAACGAAAGGGGTTGTTCAAATTTATAAAAAATGACTACATTCATCCAGAAACAGCGCCACTCCTGTCCATGGATTGCATTGCAATTTGCTCCTCTGAAGTAACTGAGGCTGAGTAGTTGCAGTACCCCTCAGGGGCTGAGGACCGGTGTGGCACTGTGATTAAAGGACAGACAGGTTTTTTTTTTCTAAACCCAGAAAACAACTTTAATAATTCATTTTTTTTTTTAACTACTTTTAGCCTTATAATAAACTAAGGCATTTACTCACCAAAATGAAGGAAAAGGGTTGATCACAGGTTTCCGTCATGGTCAGGGTGGTAAGGCCTGAAGGTTTGGGGGTGGTCTGCTTCACTTTCTCCTTGAGTCCTAATGAAAGTCAAAGTCTTTCTTACTATTGATTACTTTTCTTAGCTGAGGAGCTCTTGACGAGCCTCTGGATGTTTGCAAGAGATTTCAATTTCTTTCCTAGCAATTCCACTGCAGAATTGCCTGCCTCTGCAATTAAGCCTTTTCGGTGATCAAGAATTTTTTGGAGGTCCATAGAGTACTTTCAGGTCCCCTGGAGAAGGGTTTTCATGAGGAATTGTTTCCCGCAGCATCTCCAGATGTTTTAGCACGGCCTTCTTCTCTCATAGACTCAAGCATCATCATTTTGAGAACTCTTGGTTGCTTCATAGAGGCTGAAGAGCTTCTCCTTGGCTCCTCCAGTACAATGGCCTCCCAAAAGAGTCTTCATGTCTGTGCAACCAAAGTATGGGAAGGAGTGGAATAAACCCACCACGCCAGCTGCTACAACAGGTGATTTTTCAGACTGCAGTTTAATAAATAATGTGGACAGGCTGTTTTTGACACTGATATCAAAACTTCAAAATATCTTTGTGTCGTAGCTTTGTGCTAAATCAGCGAATAATGAAGTGGCGTGCATCTGTATCATGGGCTTGTTGTGGTGCAGAAGACATATACAAAGTTCTGTGATTCTGTCAAAGTTCTCATCTAGTTTGTGTTTCCTCAAAAGTCTTACAATTTTGCATAGTGTCTTTCAGATTTCTATGATGACCGTTGACTCCCGGTGGTCCACTAATTTAGTAAGCAGAGCTTCACAAATGCTATTTCTGACTGCAGTTACTTCTTTTGGGGCACCTCTTGTGGCATTTCTGAAGGCCTCCACTGCTACAGAGAGAAAAAAGACAATGCAACAGCAACCAGATAAAGTACAATAATGCCATAGTCACAAAAAATATATTATAGTGCTAATGCTACGCTGATTTATAAAGTGAGATGCTTGGCAAATGCATTTTGTACAAAACCATCTGAGCCCGTCTGCCGAACGTCAAGGCGATCTCTGTAAGACGGGAACCTAACACTAAATACTACCTTACTACAAGAGCATTCAGACTAGAACCTTCAGAATCACAGGTGCATATCCATGAAGCAAACAAATTTATAAAAAACAAAATGGCTGCACACCATTATACATACAAACAATAGAGCTAAGAAATGGGGTCATTCTAAGTACAAGTGGTACAATACCGACTATAAATGAGTAAATGGAAGCTCTTAGCGCACATATTTGATCAAACATGTGTCGGGCCCATCTACCAGGTGTCAGCTCTGTTGTTTGTATGTATAATGGTGTGCAGCCATTTTGTTTTTATAATCATGCTTGCTTCATGGATATGCACTTGTGATTCTGAAGGTTCTAGTCTAAATTCTCTTGTAGTATATATTGAGGGTAGCGCCTCTTTTAGACTGAACACGCCCATCTACCTGGGACTTCTGAGCAGAGACTACGTATGTAGCTGGTCTCTACACTGCCCTGAATATTGTAGACTTAGGTAAGTCCAAAGAGAGGCAGTATATTAGTGTTAGGGACCCATCTGCGGAAGCCACCTTGAAGTCTGGTAGATGGGCCCGACACACGTTTGATCAAATATGTGCGCTAAGAGCTTCCATTAACTCATTTATAGTCGGTATTGTACCACTTTTACTTAGAATGATCCCCATTTCTCAGGTCTATTGTTTGTATGTATAATGGTGTGCAGCCATTTTGTTTTTATAACTAAATACTACCTGTTATGAGCCATAATGGCCGCCATAAAGTTCAGGAAGTGTTGGTTCCACATGCATGCTGGGTCCACTCTGCCTTTTACCATTTTTGGTGCCATAATAACCTTCATTACTTCCAGGGGATGCAGGTACCAACATGCATGCCGAGCCCACTCCATACCTTCCAATGAATGTAGTGAGAGCAGGCCACAGCTTTATACTGAAACTAATAAAAATCAGTCTATGTAGCAGACAGGCTAAACAGGAGCGCACGACTCGCTGGAGAGCCACACCTGCAGCGCTGAAAATGTGCAAAAAAAAGGGGGTTAGTCAGCACCTCCCAATGCGCAGGTGCACGCTGCCATGGCTAGGAACATAGAGAAAAAAGACAATGCAACAACACTTTTCCTGAACTTTATGTCGGCCATTATGGCGCATAACAGGTAGTATTTAGTGTTAGGTTCCCGTCTTACAGAGATCGCCTTGACGTTTGGCAGACGGGCCCAAATGGTTTTGTACAATACGCATTAGCCAAGCATCTCACTTTAAAAATAAGCGTAGCATTAGCACTTGGATATTTTTGGTGACTATGACATTATTGTACTTTATCTGAAACCAATAGATGGCGCTGTTCATGAGTAGTGTACTGTAGATTTCAAATTTTCCATGCAAATGGTTTTTCAGATGAAAATCAAGGCAGATTCTGCTCATTTGCATGTCTTTCCCATATGTCCATGTTTATGAAAATGAGTTTTGACATGACAAAACGGTATAGAAAGGTTATTGAATATTATGTTAGGACAATGAGAAAACTTTTTGTCTCCCTAATGATATTGATCTAGGTGCGCAGCTCTGAAGTAACTTTGAGGTTTACTGGTTCTCAGTCAGATGAGAGCTGGTTTGGAATATCTCATAGTGCACAAGGCTGCCATTGTAAGGTATGCTGGCTGTTATCTGTCTCATGGTTAGATTGATGGCTTGCACATCCCTGGCTTTTGGAATACAGCCTTTGTGTAGTTGTCTATTGTATGTCGTAGATAATAGGAGTCCAAGACGCATCCAGCTATCCTCTCAATGCTGTTTCCAAGCCATTTTGATGGGGTTTCCATCAATTTCTAACCTTTTTTGTGAATCAGACACCCTCTTCTCTTCCGAGCAGGGGGTGCCTAGGGTTCTCCCATTGACTTCCATTGTGCTCGGATGCTCAGTAGATGTGTTCAGCCAGAGCACACGAGCACTTTGGTGCTCGATCAACACTATCATCATGGAGTCTGCGGCGGGCGATATCTGCAGATGCTCCACCATTAGAGAAGCTTAATCTTTGCCAAACGTACAGCAAACGCCAGCCATTAGACTATAATGTCCTGCCAAGGACCTGACACACTGTGAATGGGGGAGAAGCATGCAGTTAAGGGGTTAGAGCAGGAGGGGTGGAGTTGTAAAGTTAAAGAAAAGGTATATCTGGGCATCCAGCTACATAACTTGAAGATTCTGGACCCCAATACATGGTGTGTGACATGTCTGATGATCGAGATGTCACACCACCTGCCTCCCGCCACAGACAGAGTAAAATTATAGGATTCCAGCTGCCTCAGGTCATCACTAGGGGGAGCTGTACTGCATACTGTTATTGCTCAGTTCTATGCACTAGCAGTATGCAAAAAGCTCCCCCTAGTGGTGGCTGCAAGGATCCAGTATTTAAGCATTTAACTCTGTCAAAGCAGAGATTTGCAAGTCTATATCAGGGAAACAGAGGAGACCACTGTCTCTTCCCACAGAAGACCTGTCGAGAGGATGGGGTCACTGGAATGAAAAGCAATATAACTGCAATTAAAAGGAATGTATCAGATCATAATTAGCTTCAGCTTCTGGGCTGTGATGAGCACAAATTAGTTCATCGGGTGCATTTTTTATACAAGCACTGTTATAAATTGTGAAATTATTTGAAAATGATCTGCAGAACTGGAAGGAAATTCTCCAGTAAAAAGTGACGAGCACTGGGTGATCGGGTGATCTGTGTATTTCTAGGGGATTTAATCAGTCTAATTAGGGTGGAGTGGCCCCGTATGGTTATCTGCTGGGCCAGTCTCACATGGGTGTTATACCTGGAGCCCCATGTTGCATATACATTTATAGCATAATATATTAGTTATGTTTATGGAAACAAGTCTTTCACAATAGAAGTAAAATGTAAGCAGTTTTTGGAATTACAATTACAATTTTTCAAACCAAGCACAATTGACGTATTTAATGAATTGAATTATTAATATATTAATAATAATAAATGCAATAATGAATTATAATAATTATCATCAATTAAATAATTAATATAATAGCAAATAATAAATGAAATAATGTTATGACTAATAATACTATACTATTAATAATAATAATAATAATAATAATAATAATTATAAAATAAAAAAGTAAATAATAAAAATAATCCATCATAATATTAAAATTAAATAATATACTGAAATAATACCGCAATAATAATAATACATGAAACAATATTCTGAAATAATAATACAGTAAAAATAATAGTCAAGAAAATAATTAAAATCATAAGAAATAATAATTAATCATAATAAATAAAATATATTCTGAAATTAAAAATAATAATAAATCAAGTAATTAAAATAATAAATAATCATAATAACATAATGGTATTCTAAAATAATAACACAGCAATAATAGTAATAATAATAATGATAATGATAATAGTAATAATAATAATAATAATGATAATAGTAATAATAATGATAATAAAGAAGAAGAAGATTAAAGAAAGAGGATGTAAGAAGGAAGAAGAATATGGAAGAAGAAGAAGAAGAAGATCATTCTTACCTCACTAATCCTATTCTGCTATTCTATCAAGCCTTTGGTGGTGGTACTGACCCACATAATCATCTTGTCAGGATAAGGCGACTACCATCACACACAGACAGGGACAGTGCAGCCCTAAAACTTCCCAGACCCACTATCCTTACATACTTGCACGATCACCCTAGGCAGTGACCCCACAACTGGGCGGCAGTCCCTACGGTCAAGGGTGGGTCAAAAGCCAGTTGGACAATGAAGTACAAGAAATGCCAGAGGCAAAAGAGAAAACCAACGCGCCAAAAAGTCAAAAACCAGGAGATCAATACAATACCAAATCACCAGGAGCCAAAAACACAGTAACAATAACGCTCCAGAAATCCAAGCCATAGAAGTCTTCAATTACAGCGAGGGAACAGCAGGGGGAGCAAGAGGACAAGAAATTCACCGGGACCTGCACATGCCGGTGTCCCTGCCCCTCATAATTGGCCCGGGGCTCCGATCTCAGAGCGGGCCACACAGTTGATCTGGTTCCCATGGTAACCTGCCGCTGCTGCCGCATGGAGGCAGTGCCATCCGGGGGAACCATAACACATCCCCTCCTTAAAAGGCTCCTAATGACATGAAAACATCCTCGACAACAGGACAGAAATAGAGTGGAATTAGAATGAAGGGGTCGGGCAGTGTCGGACTGGGGCACTTTTGCAGACTGCACAACCTCCAACGGTCGTGTTCATGAGCCCTTACAGGGATAACAGAAATATTAAAGGTGAAGTATGATGGCGGACAGTCACAGCAACATGCACAAACATACATGTGGCAGAATGTACACATATATGGATATCCTGCAGGTCAGTCAGAAACAAGACACGTGCAGCGCACACCGATCACTCATTGGACACATGTGGGACACAAGACACTTATACGTGGCTCACAAGCCACTGATGCATCTGTCACATGCTGCACATACACCACTGATACATAGAACATATATAGCACACACCAATCACACATAGGAAACACGCAATGCACACACCAAGACATTTATGCCTAACCCTATTAAGTGTTGCACACTTAAAGGGGTTAAAGGGGTCCTCTCAATTCATCAATTGGCATTTATCAAGTAGAGAAAGTTAATACCAGGCACTCACTAATGTATTGTGATTCTCCATATTGACTCCATTACATTATACTCAGCACGTATCCGTGGTTTTGACCACTCTGCAATCCAGCAGCGGTGGCCGTGCTTGCACACTATAGGTAAAGGTGTTGGCCTATGCACACTTCCAGCCTATCCCTATAGTGTGTAAGCACGGCCACCGCTGCTGGATTACACGGTGGTAATAACTAGAGATATTTCATATTTTGAAATTCGTTCACGCTTCGTTTGCTGGTAAAAGCAGAATTGCTTTATGGATTCTGTTACCACGGACCCTAACGCAATTCTACGACGGAATGTATAACAGAATGCCTTTAGAGGTATTCCGTTATTCATTCCATCATAATAGAAGTCTATGGACTGCATAACGGATCCGTCCCGTTTCTGTTATGCAGGGGAGTCCTCTCTAATGGCATTCCGTTATGCATTCTATCGTAGAATTGCGTTATGGTCCGTGGTAACGGAATCCATAACGCAATTCTTCTTTTACCACCAACTGAAGCGTGAACGAATTTCATAACATAAAATTCGCTCATCTCTAGTAATAACCACGGATACGTGCTGTGTATAATGTGATGGAAAGGAGGCAATATGGACAATCACAATACATTAGTAAGTGCCTTGATAAATGCCATTTACTAAAGTGAGACAAACCCTTTAACCCTTTTAAGCATAAATGTCTGGCATGAAATTTACCAAATCTTAACCTCCTCAAATTGCACATAATCTACAGTATATTTAAAAGGGTTCTCCTACCGTAATGACCTATTGCCTATCTACAGGATCGATGATAAATATCAGATTGCTGGGATCTGACTTCTGGAACACCCACTGATCATGAAAAAAGGGGTCCTGAGAGATTTAATTACATTACCACCAATCTATATACAGTCGTAGCCAAAAGTTTTGAGAAGGACACAAATATTAGTTTTCACAAAGTTTGCTGCTAAACTGCTTTTAGATCTTTGTTTCAGTTGTTTCTGTGATGTAGTGAAATATAATTACACGCACTTCATACGTTTCAAAGGCTTTTATCGACAATTACATGACATTTATGCAAAGAGTCAGTATTTGCAGTGTTGGCCCTTCTTTTTCAGGACCTCTGCAATCCGACTGGGCATGCTCTCAATCACCTTCTGGGCCAATTCCTGACTGATAGCAACCCATTCTTTCATAATCCCTTCTTGGAGTTTGTCAGAATTAGTGGGTTTTTGTTTGTCCACCCGCCTCTTGAGGATTGACCACAAGTTCTCAATGGGTTTAAGATCTGGGGAGTTTCCAGGGCATGGACCCAAAATGTCAATGTTTTGGTCCCCGAGCCACTTAGTTATCACTTTTGCCTTATGGCACGGTGCTCCATCGTGCTGGAAAATGCATTGTTCTTCACCAAACTGTTGGATTGTTGGAAGAAGTTGCTGTTGGAGGGTGTTTTGGTGCCATTCTTTATTCATGGCTGTGTTTTTGGGCAAAATTGTGAGTGAGCCCACTGCCTTGGATGAGAAGCAACCCCACACATGAATGGTCTCAGGATGCTTTACTGTTGGCATGACACAGGACTGATGGTAGCGCTCACCTTTTCTTCTCCGGACAAGCCTTTTTCCAGATGCCCCAAACAATCAGAAAGAGGCTTCATCGGAGAATATAACTTTGCCCCAGTCCTCAGCAGTCCATTCACCAAACTTTCTGCAGAAGATCAATCTGTCCCTGATGTTTTTTTTGGAGAGAAGTGGCTTCTTTGCTGCCCTTCTTGACACCAGGCCATCTTCCAAAAGTCTTCGCCTCACTGTGCGTGCAGATGCGCTCACACCTGCCTGCTGCCATTCCTGAGCAAGCTCTGCACTGGTGGCACTCCGATCCCGCAGCTGAATCCTCTTTAGGGGACGATCCTGGTGCTTGCTGGACTTTCTTGGACGCCCTGAAGCCTTCTTAACAAGAATTGAACCTCTTTCCTTGAAGTTCTTGATGATCCTATACATTGTTGATTGAGGTGCAATCTTAGTAGCCACAATATCCTTGCCTGTGAAGCAATTTTTATGCAACGCAATGATGGCTGCACGCGTTTCTTTGCAGGTCACCATGGTTAACAATGGAAGAACAATGATTTCAAGCATCACCCTCCTTTTAACATGTCAAGTCTGCCATTTTAACCCAATCAGCCTGACATAATGATCCCCTGCCTTGTGCTCGTCAACATTCTCACCTGAGTTAACAAGACGATTACTGAAATGATCTCAGCAGGTCCTTTAATGACAGCAATGAAATGCAGTGGAAAGTTTTTTGGGGGATTAAGTTAATTTTCATGGCAAAGAAGGACTATGCAATTCATCTGATCACTCTTCATAACATTCTGGAGTATATGCAAATTGCTATTATAAAAACTTAAGCAGCAACTTTTCCAATTTCCAATATTTATGTAATTCTCAAAACTTTTGGCCACGACTGTACATATACACACACACTATATACAGTACAGACCAAAAGTTTGGACACACCTTCTCATTCAAAGAGTTTTCTTTATTTTCATGACTATGAAGGCATCAAAACTATGAATTAACACATGTGGAATTATATACATAACAAACAAGTGTGAAACAACTGAAAATATGTCATATTCTAGGTTCTTCAAAGTAGCCACCTTTTGCTTTGATTACTTATCACGGTCGGCGTGGCTATCACATACGTGACACAGAGGGAGGGAACGATGAAGGCCCTGCCCAAGTGAGAGGGAAGATGGTGACCCCTGACTCACCTGGCAGCTGGCACCTGGCTGCCCTGACGTCCATAGACGGGTTCCTCACCCGTACGCCGATCACGTGCCTAAAGCCCTGGCTTTCCCTGAGCTGAGCCCTAGGTAGTGAGCAGGGCGATGGGAACACTAGTCCGCACCACTAACTCTAAGGGAAAACACCAAGGGAAGGACAGACAATACAAACTCAACATATATTCCCAGGTGGGCGACAACAAGAGACAACAATAAGCCAAACAGGGATCCGGAGGGTAGCACACAGGAACAACAACCAGGATTAACCACTCCAGTGGGTCAGTATAGATGTCCAGGCAGGAAGCTCTATAACTGGCAACTAGAGAAGAGTGAGGGGAGAATATAAGGAGGTAGGGAGTGGCAGACAAGAAACAGCTGAGGAGGAGAAGCTACGGATCCCTGAGAGAGACAAAAAGGATAGCAAGGCAAACACAGAAAACAATCACTAAGAAACACCGTGATCTTTAGATATAGAGCGCGCAGCCACCCGCTGCGACCTCCTGACCCCGGGTATAACGGAGTCAGACGTGGCTCTAGATACCCTCGTGACATTACTGCTTTGCACACTCTTGGCATTCTCTTGATGAGCTTCAAGAGGTAGTCCCCTGAAATGGTTTTCACTTCACAGGTGTGCCCTGTCAGGTTTAATAAGTGGGATTTCTTGCCTTATAAATGGGGTTGGGACCATCAGTGGTGTTGAGGAGAAGTCAGGTGGATACACAGCTGATAGTCCTACTGAATAGACTGTTAGAATTTGTATTATGGCAAGAAAGAAGCAGCTAAGTAAAGAAAAACGAGTGGCCATCATTACTTTAAGAAATGAAGGTCAGTCAGTCAGCCGAAAAATTGGAAAAACTTTGAAAGTAAGGGCTATTTGACCATGAAGGAGAGTGATGGGGTGCTGCGCCAGATGACCTGGCCTCCACAGTCACCGGACCTGAACCCAATCGAGATGGTTTGGGGTGAGCTGGACCGCAGAGTTAGGGCAAAAGGGCCAACAAGTGCTAAGCATCTCTGGGAACTCCTTCAAGACTGTTGGAAGACCATTTCAGGGGACTACCTCTTGAAGCTCATCAAGAGAATGCCAAGAGTGTGCAAAGCAGTAATCAAAGCAAAAGGTGGCTACTTTGAAGAACCTAGAATATGACATATTTTCAGTTGTTTCACACTTGTTTGTTATGTATATAATTCCACATGTGTTAATTCATAGTTTTGATGCCTTCATAGTCATGAAAATAAAGAAAACTCTTCGAATGAGAAGGTGTGTCCAAACTTTTGGTCTGTACTGTATATATATATACATACACACACACACATACTACATACACGCACTACATATACACACACATTATATATATATATATACATACACACACACATACTACATACACGCACTACATATACACACACATTATATATATACATACACTATATACTGTATATACAAGCACTCACACTATACACACTATACATACAATCACGCAGACTAGATACAGTCCCTGTTCTTTTTTACATTTTATCTTATTGCTTTCTTCTAATTGTTGTCTACACTTCTTTTATCCCTTTATGTCTTCCTAGGATCTCTTGGAGTTTTACAAGTCCGATTACACCCGTTCGTTACACCTCATGAGTGGGACCTTCTTTGCTTCAATTATGGCTGCAGCCGAGGATGGATCACAGACTTCTGCGGCAGATTTTGATCCTGGTCTTACTCATCAGGGGCGGTGGCTTAAAGAAGCAAGAGGGCGTGGTTTAGTGGAAAGGGGTGTGGCTCAAAATCAGGGGCATAACTACCATAGCGGCAGACCATGAGACTGCTGTGGGGCCCAGGGCAAGAGGGGGCCCAGTCTTAGTTGGGATCATCTCCTCTTCTACTGGGGGTGAAAACTTGGTCAGGACTCTACCCTCTAAAGGAACAACTTTTAGGCCTCATGCACACGACCGTGCAGTTTTTTGCGGTCCGCAAAACGCAGATCCGCAAAAAACGGAAGCCGCTCGTGTGCCTTCCGCAATTTGCGGAACGGAAGGCCCATCGTAGAAATGCCTATTCTTGTCCGCAAAACAGACAAGAATAGAACATGCTATATTTTTTTCGCAGGGCCACGGAACGGTGCTGTCCGCATCTTTTGGGGCCTCGTTGAAGTAAATGGGTCCGCATCCGAGCCGCAAAAACTGTGGCTCAGATGCGGACCCGAAAAACGGTCGTGTGCATGAGGCCTTAGCAAATGAGGCAGTGGAAAAATGTCCCAAGGGTAATTGAAAGGGGTTTTGGCGGAAACCCTTCTGTCCTGTGGGGGGGGGGCTGGTTTGATCCTTGCTATGGGGCCCTTACTTCTCTATGTACGCCACTGCTCAAAAGATTGACATAAACCGAACCAACCAATATCTGGAGTAAAGTTAGATAAAAGTTTCTAAAGATGCAACAAATCTATCATCCAGCGTGAGCCGCTGTGATACATTCGGCTCATGTTCAGACTGCCCTTTGTTCTTTGGGATGGTTTTATCTTCATCTGCCTTCTTCAAGGACCCTGATCCATCCCATGACGTGTCTTTGCATCCGAGTCTCCCAAATCTGATCAATTTCCTCCAAGGAGTAGAATCTGCAAATCAATCAGAATGAAATTCTGTAGAAGAATCTGTGATTAATATGTCAGGCTCAGGCCCACATAGTGCCAGCAATGCATTCGATTGGGACTCAGCAGAGCCTCTAGTGGAGAAACTGAAGACTGCAGAATACTAGAATTGGTACATCTTGGTATAAAACTATATCAAATGGATATTCTCTTTTTTTTTTTTTCATCAAAAAGTCATTTGCAACAATATGTCCTTTTCCCTATAACAATTTTCAGAAATGAATATTTTTAATAAAAGAGAATGGAAAGCTCACGCTTCATGACAACTCCTCGGGGAGCGATGTTTGACACTTTTATGTACTTGTAATGCCGTGTCTGGCCACTTGGTGTGCTGTTAAGAATAAACATTCTCATAAACAGAATGAAATACAACACATTATTATACAAGTGCGTGTAGTGCTGTACTTTAGAGCTCCACCTGGTGGTAAGAATATATACTACAGTCATGGACAATTTGATATAATTTCACCCGTGGACTGATAAATGTGTAAATGATAGCATCATGATCATGGAATCGAATTGCATGGCATTGGGAATTCATGCAGATGTAGCAGAGCTATTACTGAATCACGACAACTTACGGCATCATGCCGTACCAAAAACCAGGTCTGCTCCATTGACAAACTCAGCTCTGCTGCTACTACATCTTTCTGATGCTCTACTACAGGCATGCTCAACCTGTGGCCCTCCAGCTGTTGTAAAACTACAACTCCCACAATGCGCTGCTGCAAGCTGTTCAGGCATGCTGGGAGTTGCAGTTTTGCAACAGCTGGAGGGCCGCTGTCACCGCCAGCTCTGTGAGAAGATCTGGCAGACGCTCTTCTCTACCTGTTGTATGATGTTCTTTGTTTTGGTTTCACTTTCTCATCTCCTTTTCATCTCCCAGCTGTCACCTATTTGCACTGATTGTCTCCCTTTATATCCCCTCCCATACTGCCTCACTTTGCGGTTTATACTTCTTCCTGGATTGTGTTCACTGCTGGAGGCTGCTTCTCCTGATTCCTCAGATAAGTCTGTTTCCTTTATTTGTGTTTCCTTTCTGGCTTGATTCTAGGTGACCCTGACTCCGTCCGTATTAAGTGCAGGGAGCCGGTGGTCGTGTCCCCTCACTATTATAGGGTTTTCAGGTGTCACACAGTATAAGGTACGTGGGCATGCAATCGTCTACCATAAAGATCTTTGCATGGGCATAGCAGTCAGGGAGAGCTCTAGGGGTTTTATAGGGCTCACCCATATGCTCCTTAGTTTGGGATCAAGCCAGTCGGATGTTTATTTAGAAGTTCCAGCTTTCTGCAACACCATCCGTGACAGCCGCAGGTTGAGCATGCCTGCTCTACTATAATGCAATACTATCTAGTAGACATCGGGAACGGCTCTTAATGTAGTGTCTCTTATGTCTGCACCGCAAGCCACCTTTTCTTCTCGTTCTTTCCACTACCATGAAGCAATCAACGTGCTGCTGTTGATGGATCCGTGCCCTGCTGTGAACAGATCTGATCGGCTCATTGACTTTGGATGTCCACCTGAACCATCATTAAATGAAGGAGATCTGCTTGCTGATGGTTTCCATTTAGCAGCAGTATATCTTTTGTTTCTACGCTGTCAAAAACACTCGATAGGCATTGCAAATATTCTAGAAGCCAATAGGATGCTTTATTATAATTTGGTATTTTCTGCCCCTTAAGTATGGTAATGAACTTTTCTATAGGTGGCTTTGTATCATACAAATATTTTATGTCTTCATAAGCTGAGATATTAACCAAAGCCTTCGTCAGAGTAAAAGAAATAGTACAAAAAAAGACAAGATCTGTCAATTCTAATTAATCTGCTTGCTGATGGTTTCCCTATAAGAACACAGTTTTGTTTCTTTTCGACACTGTACGATTAAGGCGGAAACAAATATTCTACTACTTGGCGACTCAGTGGTGGATCTTCTACCTCTATGTACAGTATAGATATTTCTATAGGTGGCTTTGTACCATACGCTATGGAGTATGTGTCATTGTGGAGGGTCTCTGCCGGGAGAGGACAAATCATTCGGACGCCATTGTAGAGACTTCTAGACATACAGTGTGAACTAATGAGGACGGAGGAATGTGGAGAGTCAATGGACGGCAGCAGCCGTTGCCTCGGAGAATATAACTAACACGCACTCCTATGGAACGCAGCGGCGGAGATAGCAGAACAGGAACAATGGAGGCGAGCATTTTTATCAAGACAAAGGCGCCATTGCTGTGGTCGAGAACGAGACGAGCGCGGCGGTGGGATATGTTATTAATCCGGACACTGAAGGCATCTTATACACCCAAGGATTCTTAGGGCTCATGCACGCGAACGTATTCTCTTTCCATGTCCGTTCCGTTTTTTTTTTGCAGATTGTATGCGGAACCATTATTTTTAAAGGGTCCGCAAAAAAAAAAAAACGGAAGTTAGGGCCCATTCAGACGGCCGTACGCTGTCCGCAAAAATGCGGATCCTTTTTTGGCGGATTAGATGCTATCCTATTCACTTGTATGGGGCCCTTTTCTTCTATTGCACGGCTCAGCAAAAAAATGAAACATGTCCTATACTTGTCCGTGAAAATCAGGACATGGCCCCATTTAAGTCTATGGATCAGCAAAAAAAAACGAAATGCAATAGTTTTTTTGCGGACATGCTGAACTGTCCGCAAAAAAAACGGCATACGGCCGTCTGAATGAGCCCTTACTCCATGTGCATATGTCCGTATTTCCTTTCCGCCAAAAATTGGATATTTCCTATTATTAAGCATAGGTTTGTTCTATTAGGGGCCGGCTGTTCCGTTCCGCAATATACGGAATGCACATGGACGTCACACGTATTTTTTGGGGGCTCCGTGTTTTGCAGACCGCAAAATACATACGGTCGTGTGCATGAGCCCTTAAAGGGGTATTTCCATCTGGGACATTGATTACCATGATATGTGATCAGTATCAGATAGATGCGGGTACGACGTGTGAGACCCTCTGCGATCTCCAGAAGAAGGAGAGCAAACTGCGCATTCATCACTGCGGGAGTCCAAGAAGTAGCAAAGTGAGCGCACTGCACATGAGCAGCCAGCTTTCCATTCACCGGGACTCTCAAAAATAGCTCAGTGCGCTCGCTCGGTGGTGATGTTTTATATATGCAAATGAGCCTGTAGGAGGAACGGGGGCGTCGCTGTTACACTTAGAGGGTCTGCTCTCTGCAACTGCTGCACCCCCTGCACTGTGATTGACAGGACCAGGCAGACATGATCACTTTTTCACTGCCTGGGCCTGTCAGTCAAAGTGCAGGGGGTGCAGAAGTTGCAGAGAGAGCAGAGCCTCTAGGTGTAATGGTAACGCCCCCATTGCTCCTAGAGGATCATTTGCATATATTAAAACATAATTTTTCTCAGCAATGCAGGCACATATGAACATGGGACCAACACAGATGTCTTTGCTGTCTGTAATCTGCAGCAGCTGAAGTGTGTATTATGAGGTTCTGCAGCAGCTGAGGTGTGTATTATGAGGTTCTGCAGCAGCTGAGGTGTGTATTATGAGGTTCTGCAGCAGCTGAGGTGTATTATGATGTTCTGCAGCAGCTGAGGTGTATTATGATGTTCTGCAGCAGCAGCTGAGGTGTGTATTATGAGGTTCTGGACCAGCTGAGGTGTTTATTATGAGGTTCTGCAGCAGCTGAAGTGTGTATTATGAGGTTCTGCAGCAGCTGAGGTATGTATTAGGAGGTTCTGCAGCAGCTGAGGTGTTTTTTGAGGTTCTGCAGCAGCTGAGATGTGTATTATGATGTTCTGCAGCAGCTGAGGTGTGTATTATGATATTCTGCAGCAGCTGAGGTGTGTATTATAAGGTTCTGCAGCAGCTGAGGTGTGTATTATGAGGTTCTGCAGCAGCTGAGGTGTGTATTATGATATTCTGCAGCAGCAGCTGAGGTGTGTATTATTATGTTCTGCAGCAGCTGAGGTGTGTATTATGATGTTCTGCAGCAGCAGCTGAGGTGTGTATTATGAGGTTCTGCAGCAGCTGAGGTGTGTATTATGATGTTCTGCAGAAGCAGCAGCTGAGGTGTGTATTATGATGTTCTGCAGCAGCTGAGGTGTATATCATGAGGTTCTGCAGCAGCAGCAGCTGAGGTGTGTATTATGATGTTCTGCAGCAGCTGAGGTGTAGATCATGGAGTTCTGCAGCAGCAGCTGAGGTGTGTTTTATGATGTTCTGCAGCAGCTGAGGTGTACATCATGAGGTTCTGCAGCAGCAGCTGAGGTGTGTATTATGATGTTCTGCAGCAACTGAGGTGTACATCATGAGGTTCTGCAGCAGCAGCAGCTGAGGTGTGTACTATGATGTTCTGCAGCAGCTGAGGTGTGTATTATGAGGTTCTGCAGCAGCAGCTGAGGTGTTTATTATGAGGTTCTGCAGCAGCTGAGATGTGTATTATGAGGTTCTGCAGCAGCTGAGGTGTATTATGATGTTCTGCAGCAGCTGAGGTGTGTATTATGAGGTTCTGCAGCAGCTGAGGTGTGTATTATGATGTTCTGCAGCAGCTGAGGTGTATATCATGAGGTTCTGCAGCAGCAGCAGCTGAGGTGTGTATTATGATGTTCTGCAGCAGCTGAGGTGTATATCATGAGGTTCTACAGCAGCAGGTGAGGTGTGTATTATGATGTTCTGCAGCAGCTGAGGTGTGTATTATGATGTTCTGCAGCAGCTGAGGTGTATATCATGAGGTTCTACAGCAGCAGGTGAGGTGTGTATTATGATGTTCTGCAGCAGCTGAAGTGTGTATTATGATGTTCTGCAGCAGCTGAGGTGTGTATTATGATGTTCTGCAGCAGCTGCAGCACAGAACTGTATAAACCACTCTAAACCTCAAAGGGACAAGGTGCACTACATGTCCATCAGTCAATGATTGACTCAGGGGAAGGAACTTCTTGCTGATGCCTGTGACAGACCGCTCCTACAGGAGAAGATAAGCAGCGCCTATGCTGCGCCGCTCGTCCTCTTGTGATCATCAGAAAGTGATGCGCACACAGATATTATTTACCATTTGACATGCAGACTAATAAAGAGCACATGGACGCCTGACATCCAGCGCTGAGTACAGCAGAGCTCACTCTGCGCTCTTATTAATACATCCCCTATAATGGCAGATATAAAGCCTTGCATCAGTATAATGGATCATTGTAGCTGCAGGCTGCGCGCCGTCTCCGCTCCCTCCTCCATGAATGCCCCCTCTCTCTTCCCTCCCCTCCACTATACATGTGATAGTAAGAGCCGCTGATTATCACACAGAGCAGGCACTGATCGCGCAGGCAAACATAAGAGAAGGGAGCACAACACCTTCCCCCACCTCCAAGGACTGCTAATTATTCCTCTGAATAGGAAGTTTGTAAAGAAGATGGGTGAAATTTAAATGCAATCTTGTCTCCGAGCTGCTTTCCCTCCTCGCTGAACCATCTGCTGCCAAGAGTGTGAAAATACCACACTATTCGGTGTCATAAGAATAGAAATCTCGTGCTTGTCTGCAATGAAAGAAAAGCTTCCGACTGCACACCCCAGAATTTAAGGACCATGAAGCCCCTCCAATCTGATGCAAAAATTCATCACATTCCTCCACATCTCTGCTGTATCAACCACTCCTTAAAGGGAATGTCCATCCTTTAACATCTTATCTTCTTTAGATCAATTTCTTTTATAGTATTATAGATATAGTCTGATACAAAGCTCCGAATTCCCTGCGTAGACATAGATTTCAATTGATCAAAACCTGTCTGCCTGTAGCCACCACTAGGGGGAGCTGAGGAGTTCAATGCAGACTGGTTGATCATTGAATGCAAAAACACTATGCAGTATGCTAAGGCTACCCCTAGTGGGTATGAGATTTATGATTTATCTGTCGGTCTGTGCAGACTTGGAGCTCAGTGTCAGGAAAACTAAGGTCCAGCTCCTAAACCCATTGGGTCCCATTGGGACCTAGAGCTCAAACCAACCTGACATTGCCTTGGCTTTAAATATGAAAAGTTCTGCAACCTTCCATTAAATCTGATATTTCAATCCCTGACCATTTTCAAGACCTGCTTGCTGTCATTGACTGGAAACACACTTGTTCACATGTAGCTGTTGAATACCTCTTCCCAGTGCTTGGGGTTTACTATAATTGCACCCAGTGTGTACACTAAACAGTCCTGTCTCCAAACCTTTCCACCTCCATGGGCCACAACCTGCATTGTCTCACCTGCACTGATTCATTGCAGCAAACTCCCAGCTGTGGGAGCATTAAGAACTCAGGAGGAGTTCTGATGGGGAATCAACTTTTATCACGTGGGTAAACTGGGCAGCTGGACATTTCTTATGTAGTGTCCTCTGCTGGAGAAATGTGGTATTATGCAGTGGCAGGGTTTGGGGTGGCCCCAACGCTATGCTTGGTCCTCCAGACACTGTCAAGGTGCTACTACATGTTGCTACTTCCTGGAGGTGATGGTAAGGCGTGGAGCACCCCAATAGGAAATAAGTCCAGAGAGTCAGGGTCTGCAGTAAACCAGTGTGCTTCTTTACTGGAGGAACTCAAGTGCAAAACAAAACAGGCGAGGCATGGGGCTGGCTTCTCCACTCTCCTCCTCCAGAAGAAGGTTCGAAGCCTTTGGCCAGCTGTTTCATGTTTCTCTCTCTCTCTCTCTCTCTCTCTCTCTCTCAGAAGGCTGGCTCCTCGATCAGAGGGCTGTTGGTCCAGGCTCTGTGGCTCAGTCCTCCAACTGGCAACCTGGTGGTCACAGGGCTGATGACCCAGGATCTCTGGCAGAATATCCTCGTTTCAACGTCTTCTGGTCACTCTTGCAGTCTGGCAAAGTCTCTCCTACTAAACACTGGTCCCTATCTGAACACAACTATGGGCTCTGACTGCTCTCCTTATCTACAGTTTCTAACTGACCTACAACCTTCTAGTGGGAGGGGTGGAATGGAGAAGCACAGCCTAAACACAATCAATGTTACAATTTTACTCCGTCATAGACTTGTATAGAGTTTTAATGCAGGTCTATGGGAATGTCTAAGCAGCTTTTTCAGACATAAACACATCTTCAGACACAAACAGACAGTCAGAAGGTCATTGCATAGGTAGAAAGTCATAAAGTCACTCAGTATTAGCTGCCTGTGCATTAAAGGGTTGTCTCACCTTCTGTGTTCAGCACCGCGGGTCCGGACTTCGGGTGCTCTAGGGGGCGGTGCCTGCTAACATGAGTGGCAGCACAGGCCAGCGGCGCTGGGATGATGTAATTCCCTCCCCTGGCCTGTACGTCCCCGTCCAGAGAGTATTAATGATTTAGCAGCAGCCTTGGTCGGCTCAGCAGAAGGATAGCCGGCGGCGCAGCACTGTAGCAGGTTAATACCAAAAGGCACTTCAGACTCAAGGCAATGGAAGGTGGCCAGGGGCGTGAGCTAATGCGCATGAGCTGGAGACTAGCGCTCGTTCCCACTATACCGGCCACCAGAAAGGTCGCCTTTGGCTTTTTTCACAGCGCAAGCGCGGCCACCGCTAAGGCATTGCAGCGGTGGCCGTATCCCCTAGAGACGAGCAGTTTATAATGACAAGGAAAATTGGGAGAAGTGAGAACAGGAGGCATTATGGTCACGTAGAGTATATTGGTAAGTTACTTCTATTAGGTTATTAAACAACATGAGTATCACTTCATAAGATGAGACAACCCCTTTAACCCTTTCCACAATGCAGTGCAGATACAGTGAATTAATTAGGCTACTTTCACACTGGCGTTTTGGCTTTCCGTTTGTGAGATCCGTTCAGGGCTCAGCGGTCCAAAATGGATCAGTTTTGCCCTAATGCATTCTGAATGGATAAGGATCTGCTCAGAACGCATCAGTTTGACTCCGTTCCATGGTCCAGACCAGGAGCATTCTTTGCCCCAGAGCTGGTCCTGAGTAGACAACTGTCCCCTCCTATGTCATCCATGTGCCCTAATAAATCCTAGGGAAAATGGTTCTCCTAACATTCCCAAGTCTGCACACTCATCTCTCGCTACCACTTTCCCTCCCTCCCATACAACGAAGTAGACATCTCTTCTCCTCTTTGCTCCCTTGGATTCTCCGTTCCTCCTAACCCTTAGCCAAGGCTTTTACTTCTTCTTCGGAAGTAGGAATCTCACTTCGGGGTCATGACAAAAAGAACCTATAATCCCCACCATTCCTGGTCCGTTATTACTTTTCATTCCTATTCTCCTTCATGGTTTCATCTCTACCCTGCCATCCTCCGATGAGCCGTCCATCATCCATCATCCTCCCTCATTATCATTCATCAATTCCAGCCTCTACTTTATTATTTTCACTATCTCCGTCACCATTCTAACTTCTCCTGATCCTTCAACCATATCTGTCTGGCTCCTCTACATCTTCCTGTCTCCTCTTGTCACGATTGCATCCAGTTTAGCCTGATCTACAGGCTGATACTTCTTTTTAGCTGCGTTGATACATTGTAACAAACTATCAGCACGAGAGAGACATTCCTGATACACTTTAGCTTACAAGAGGATTGTCTAGACTGGATACAATTGTAGCAAACTGTCATCTGTGAGAAGAATTTGAGCTGTATGGATATTCATCCTTTGGATGCATGAGATTCTTTCAGTTTATTGACAGAAAGCAGAGATGGTGAAAATGGTAAGAGCAAAGTATATCATAAAACTGCATGCATTTGTATTATGTAATAATTAAGCATCAATCGTTTATAAAATGGAGATCTCTATATGAAGGGTATGTAGCCTTTTGCAACCATTTTGTCTATCTAATGCAGGCATCCTCAACCTGCGGCCCTCCAGCTGTTGTAAAACTACAAATCCCACAATGCCCTGCTGTAGGCTGTCCGGGCATGCTGGGAGTTGTAGTTTTGCAACAGCTGGAGGGCCGCAGTTTGAGGATGCCTGATCTAATGTATCATGCATATTGGTTTCCAGTTCCCACGAGCGGGTGTCACACTGCGGCCTCACAGGAAGCTCCCGTCCTGACCTTCCAGCGTTTCCGGGGTCGCGTAGCATTATATTGATTTATGATGCTATGTAACCCTTAGAGGTCTGGAATGTATTGGATAACACTGACAGCATTATGTCTGTAGCATATGCGGCAAAAGGGGGAAAGGCGCTCATAGGGAAATACGTTTTGCTCGATTTGTTGGAAGGTGAAGAATAGTAGTTGCGCTCACCTTTTAGTGTTGTGTGACCATAGGCACAACAGTAGTGTAGAAGGTGGTCAGTGCTGCCGGTATCGTTCAGTCCCCGCTAGTGGAGTTGCCAGCCCCCCGGAGGAGTCATACAACAGAAGACAGGGAAATGTGGACAATGGAGTCCACCAATTTCGATAGCTCCTGGCGCAAGTACACAACCTCAGTAGCTTGAAGAAAATTATTTGTATTTGAATATAGGTTGACAACGCGTTTCGGAGCTGCAACACTCCTTTTTCAAGTCTACAAATTGATGATCAATTTCCCAATTTATGTGAAATTGATCATGTCTGTGTTATTCAATACATTCCAGACCTCTAAGGGTTACATAGCCTCATAAATCAATATATTGCTATGCGACCCCGGCAGTGCTGGAAGGTCGGGCCGGGTGCGGCCCTGCGAGGCCACAACGTGACACCCGGCGCCTAAGGGTGTGGTAGCTAGGTGGCAAAGACATGGTCGTAAATGGCACCAGCATGCCTTTCGGATTATTAATGACTGTGCATTTACCACGTGGTCACCGCAAATCAACTTGCATTCTGCTTGTTGCGATTTTCGGGCCATGTCCCAGATGCCTGGCGGCTGCTACACACATCCTCTCCCTGCTTAAAGGAGTTGGCCCATCTCAGACATTGATGTCATAACAATAGAATAGGCCATCAGTGCCAGATAGGTGCGGGTACTGCTCCCGTCTCCAGAAATGGGGGCCCCGAAGTTAACAGAAAGTTTCAAAAATAACCAAGTGCAAGCTCGGCTTTTACCGGCAATACCATAAGGGTGAACGGAGAGGTGGCCACAGTTGCGCTCGCAACTCCCATAGCAATGAATGGAGCATGGTGCGCTCTACTTCACTGCGGGTGCCCTGTTCTAGAGATAGGAGCAGGTCCCTGAGTTGGGTCCCACACCTATATGATATTGGGGGCATGTTCTAGCTATGTGCTATCAATGTGTGAGATGGGCCAACCCCTATAAAGACTAAACAGGTTCATAAACAATATTACAATGAGCCAAGTGTCCCTCTTTGACTAACTAAAGTGTTGGGGTTAGAGATGAGCAAATCAATTCTAACAAATTAGTTTGCCTCATTAGCAGGAGTTGTTCACCTGCGAGGAGGTGTAGTAGTGCCCACCTGCGAGGAGGTGTAGTAGTGCCCACCTGCGAGGAGGTGTAGTAGTGCCCACCTGCGAGGAGGTGTAGTAGTGCCCACCTGCGAGGAGGTGTAGTAGTGGCCACCTGCGAGGAGGTGTAGTAGTGCCCACCTGCGAGGAGGTGTAGTAGTGGCCACCTGCGAGGAGGTGTAGTAGTGCCCACCTGCGAGGAGGTGCAGTAGTGCCCACCTGCGAGGAGGTGTAGTAGTGCCCACCTGCGAGGAGGTGTAGTAGTGCCCACCTGCGAGGAGGTGTAGTAGTGGCCACCTGCGAGGAGGTGTAGTAGTGCCCACCTGCGAGGAGGTGTAGTAGTGCCCACCTGCGAGGAGGTGTAGTAGTGCCCACCTGCCTGTTGGACATTCCACCAGGCCATGACAACCTGGGCCCTGCACCGCTGCAGGTGCTAAACCTCAACTTCGGCTTCGGGAGCATTGCCTGCACATGCATCATTACACTTCCGCTCCTAAAGCCAAATTTGAGCTTCAGCACCTGTGTGGCTACTGGGAGCAGCGGCGCAGGGCCCAGGTTGTCAGGGCTGGCTAGATGTCTAGCCCCGTCAATCAACATGCAGGTGGGCGCTCCTTCACCTGTGGACACACAACCCCTCACAGGTGAGCAACTTCTGATAATGAGAGTTGGAGGCAATGGAGGCATGTGCTTTGACCAATTGCCCTCTACAACACTGAAATGGGGTATATCAAACCTGAAAGTAAGACCACCCAAAAATAGGATGACATCCAACATCAAGGCATCATGGTCCCGGATTACAGAATATTAAATTTTAATTCACCCCTAGAAGCTATTTATTACAAATCAGTGACTGGAATCCATTTGACCCAACCCCAGTCGTCTAGAGGCCCCTATAAAAAATATTTCACAATATTCTTTAATCACAATCATTAGATTTCTCTAGAGTCACAAGTTCAGCTCTAATGTATACAATATTATATCCCTGGGCCGGCGTTGAGGGGGGGGGGGGGGGGGGGGGCAAACTGGGCAATTGCCCAGGGCCCCCATGGTCTAAGGGCCCCCCTGCTTCAGTGCTGCTGTTCAGCTGAACGTCCGTGGAAGCAAACGGGCAGACAGCTGAAAAGCTGCACTTTACAATGTAGTGTAAGGCCCCCTCCCTGTACACAGCCATTACCACAGCCATTGCTGCTCTGCAAACTGCACTCTTCTACTGGAGCTGTAGGACCTGCCATGATGTCACGTGCAGGAGGCGGAGCTCAGCAGAGAAGAGGGGGATAAAGGACCTGCGATGACCTCACCATCATGTGACCAGAACAGGAGGCGGAGCTCAGCAGTGCAGTAAAGTAATGAAGAAGAAGACCAGTGATGCACGGGAAGAAGTGAAGGATTCAATGTAAGTGCCAGGGGAGTGCTGGGAGTTATAGTCCTTTCCTCTTTTACCTCCTGTTATGTAATATCAGAGTACATTACAAGATGAGGTATGAGGAGAGGACTAAAACTCCCAGCATTTCCAGCTTGTTATGTAATATCAGAGTACATTACAAGAGGAGGTATAACAAGAGAGGACTACAACTCTCAGCATGTCCAGGCCATTATTATGTAATATCAGGGTACATCACAACACCCTGGGTATGCTGGGAGTTGTAGTCCTCTCCTCTTATACCTCCTCTTATAATGTACTCTGATATTACATAATAACTGCTTGGATTTGCTGGGAGTTGTAGTCCCATCCTCTTATACGTCCCCCTGTAATGTGTTCTGATATTAAATAATAATGGCTTAGACATGCTGGGAGTTATAGTCCTCTTCTGTTATACCTCCTGCGGTAATGTGCTCTACATTAGGGTCGGGACAATGGATAGGGGAGGGTAGTCATCCGCCTAGGGCGCCACTTCGCTACGCATAAAGGGGGGGCGCACTCATGGCCGTCCAACTTCACAAGCCTCAGGCCGCTAGGCCTCAAGCCTGTGAGGCATTAGAACAGCGCAAGAAGCCGCACTGACATCAACGCAACCTCCTGCGCTGGGTCTCGCATGATGACATGATCACGTGAGACCCGGAGCAGGAGCGGTGATGTCATTGGGATGACATGCATCAGGACGCAGCAACACAAGCTACAGATAAAACTGTGGTCTGCATCACAGAGAGTGGCGGGGGATGGGAGGGAGGTGTGTCTTAAATGTCTATCCTTGTCCGCAATTGCGGACAAGAATAGGACATGTTCTATTTTTTCGGAAACGGAATTGCGGACCCGGAAGTGCAGATCCGCATTTCCGTATCCGGACAGCACATCGTGTGGCCCCATAGAAATGAATGGGTCCACAATTCCGTTCCCGCAAAATGCGGAACAGAATTGCGGACGTGTGAATGGACCCTAAATCTACTCATACTTGTCCTCTATACAGTACATTGTATCATCTATAGTATATACTTTGTATTATCCCTCCTCTATATATTGTATCTACTTCTCCTCTATACATTGTATAAACGTCTCCTCTATTTATTGTATTTTCTCTATACATTGTATCCACTTCTCCTCTATACATTGTATCCACTTCTCCGCTATACATTGTATCTTCTCCCCTATACATTGACTCTACTCATACTTGTCCTCTATACAGTACATTGTATCCCTCTTCTATACATTATATCTACTTCTCCCCTATACAGTACATTGTATAGACTTTTGTATACAGTACTTTGTATCTCCTCTACACATTGTATCATATATATATATATATTATCTACTCTATACAATGTATCTACTAATCTATACATTATATCTACTCTATGCAGTATGTTGTATCTTCCCCTCCATTGTATCTATTCCTCTATACATTGTAGTTACTTTTCTATGCATTGTATCTACTTCTCCTCTATACATTGTATCTTCTCCCCTATACATTGACTCTACTCATACTTGTCCTCTATACAGTACATTGTATCCCTCTTCTATACATTATATCTACTTCTCCCCTATACAGTACATTGTACTTTATCTATACATTGTATAGACTTTTGGATACAGTACTTTGTATCTCCTCTACACATTGTATCATATATATATATTATATATAGTATCTACTCTATACAATGTATCTACTGATCTATACATTATATCTACTCTATGCAGTATGTTGTATCTTCTCCTCCATTGTATCTATTCCTCTATACATTGTAGTTACTTTTCTATGCATTGTATCTACTTCTCCTCTATACATTGTATCGACTATGTAAAAACTAGAGATTAACCCCTAAAATCAGGGAAAGAAATAGACAGCAGCCCCGGCAATGCAATATATAAAGGTGGTGATTGCCAGAGGCGTCTACCTAATGCAAGCCTCACATACTGGGGGATATGCTGTGATGAAATGCACCTTGTAAAGCCATTGGCTCTGGTCACCAGCCTCTATCCAATGCTTAACTGATGATGCTGCTGATCTATTTGGGAAGTTGGCTGGCTCTCAACGAGAAGCCTCTTCTCAAAGGCTGTTTCACAGTGCAAATATGCACAGAGCAGCCCTGGTGTATGTATAATAGAAGCTCCAGTCCTTTCTAGAGCTGGCAAAATGGATCCCAAATCTCAAGTCACCCTGTCCCTGCTGCTGTCCCAGGTAAGAGCTCAGCTTCCTGCAATGCTTTACATGTTGTGCTGCTGCAGAAATTGTCTTTTTTCCATTGCTTTTCTTCTTCCCATGGATGCACTCACTGCCTGTATGTGTGTGGATGGCAGGTGAGGACAGTAAGCACAGGCAAGCACAGCTTTGCTTTGAGACCTAACTGGGGTGCTGATTTTGGTGTTGTGCAGCACCCCACCCTCATTGCTGGACCCCCCTTTTGAATCTCATGCTTTCTTCTTAAAGTTGATGGGATCTGAAGTGTGGGTGCTGTTTTTGTGGTCATGCAGTACCCCACCCTCCTGGCTGGATCCCCTTTGGAGATGACCCCCCTTCCTGCATCTTAATAGTATGCCAGGATCCATTGCAGTGGAATCCCCACAGTGGGGAGGGGGACAAGGTCTGGTGTAGCTTTCAAGTTGGCAGCATGTAATATGGAGGGGGATTTGGTCACCCCCCTGACATTGACTTCCAAGTTAACATGCAGTGCGGTTGTTTAATGCCTGGATTGCTGAGCCTGTGGATTGTAAGGACACCATTCCTCCAGAAGTTTGCATTGAGAAGAATATCTGCTTCCCTGGACCCCTGGAGATGCCAACATGTTTTCTGCCATGACAATGGTGTATTGTTTGTTTTTTTGCACCCCTCAAAAAGTAGTATGCTGGATAGTGATTAGGAGGGCTTTGTGTGTATGCTCCCTGCTCAGAATATTGCATACCCCCCCTCACTACAGCAGAGACCCCCACACCCCAGCAGAACAGCTGAGCCGCCTCCATTCAAGGCATGGCACTACTGCTGCTGCTGTCAGTCACAGCTCCAGATCTCTCCCTTTCCTCCATCGTCCACAGCTCCCACGTCTTCCTATTCCAGAGGAATAAAATTCACTTCCACTCATCTGAGCCTCTGTGTTGCTGAAGCATTAGGGTTTTGCAAAAATCTCAGTACCCCTTCTTCACAGATCGCCCCTAAATCATCATGTGGGTGGTATTGCTAAGCAACCCTGCTGCATGTACTTTATTTTGTATAGGATAGATTGTAAGCTTCTCTGTCCAGTGTAATAACTAAATAACTATGCTATACGATAGATTGCAAGCTCCTGTGTCCAGTATAATGACTATGCTACGCCATAGATTGCAAGCTCTTGTGCTCAATGTAATCACTGTGTTGTACAATAGATTGCGAGCTCCTGTGCCTAATGTAATGGCTGTGTTGTGCACATTGCCAGCTCCTTCGCTCAACCACTGTGTTGGAAAATAGATTGCAAGCCCTTGTGCTCAATGAAACCACTGTGTTGTACACTAGATTGCAAGCTCTTGTGCTCAGTGAAACCACTGTGTTGTAAAATAGATTGCAAGCTCTTGTGCTCAATGAAACCACTGTGTTGTACACTAGATTGCAAGCTCTTGTGCCTAGTGTAACAACTGTGTTGTAAAATAGATTGCAAGCTCTTGTGCTCAATGAAACCACTGTGTTGTACACTAGATTGCAAGCTCTTGTGCTCAGTGAAACCACTGTGTTGTAAAATAGATTGCAAGCTCTTGTGCTCAATGAAACCACTGTGTTGTACACTAGATTGCAAGCTCTTGTGCTCAGTGAAACCACTGTGTTGTAAAATAGATTGCAAGCTCTTGTGCTCAAGTAACCACTGTGTTGTACAGTCGATTGCAAGCTCTTGAGTCTAGTATTTTGAATTGTGGTGTAGATTGCAAATTGACTGTATTCCACAATAAATTACAAGCCCCAGTGTCCAATGTATTGACATGTAAAATAGATTGCACGCTCTTGTGCCTAGTGTAACAACTGTGTTTTGGAAAGTAGATTGCAAGCTCCTGTGCCAAGTGAGATGACTGTATTCTGCAATTGATGGCAAGAGTCTGTGTCCAGTGTAATGACTGCGTTGTAAAATAGATTGCAAGCTCCTGTGGGCAGTGTAATCATTGTGTTGTGAGGTAGATTGCAAGTTCCTGTGCCGAGGGTAATGGCTGTGTTGTAAAAATAGATTGCTAGCACTTGTGCCTAGTATAATGACAGCGTGGTAAATATTTTGCAAGCTCTTGTGCCTAGTGTAACAACTGAGTTGTAAAGTAGATTGCAAGCTCCTGGGCCAAGGCTAGTGGCTGTGTTGTTAAAGAGATTATTCGCTTCTTTTGTAAAACGTAATTTTTGCGTTGTAGTAGATTGCAAGCTCCTGCGGCCATTGGATAGATACATGTAACAAGCCACGTGTGCTGCCTTGCCTTGGGTTGGGGGGGGGGGGGGGGGTCTGCAGACTCTATGCCTATGTGTGGAGGTCCTAGGCGCAGTTGGTGTGGTCGACAAAGGGTTAAGCACTGCTCAGCACTGGAGATGGCATTGAAAATGAGGGAAGATTTACCGATGAGTGGAACATGAAGCGGTCAGGTAACAGAGATGATTAGTTATTGCTGTGAGCAGTAATGAAAAACATCAGAGGAGCGCCTGCACACGGTCCACGCTGGAGGAGCCTGTGGCAGCCCGAGCTGCTGCCAATTCTGGGGGGGCTGTCAAGACATATAGAGCAATTCTGAGACGCCTTACTCAAGGGCAAGACCCCCACCTTAATGTAGTGTATAGAGCAACTGGCAATGAAAGGGTGAAATCAGATCATGTAGGTGCCCAGAGAGGAAGGTACGTCCCTGCCACGGCTCCTTCATATGGAAATATAGTCATAATCCTATGTTACATGGCTCCGTACGATAGGTGGGAGTAATAGAGGAAAATGCAGGTAGGTGTCCCCTGCTATAACTTATCACTGATTGGGGCTATGATACAATTTACAACTCTAGCACCAACTCAGAGAGACTTGTTGGCGCCCACCCGGCCCCCTGGGCACATACCTCGCCATTCCCCCCGCACAATTACGCCCCCTCGTCCCGGTGGCAGATTTCATGTGACATTGTGTTAGATCCGATCTACAAGTCAGGTGATCCCTAGAAGAGCACGAGACCCTATAGAAGGGATGAACTATAGGTCCCTAAGCAGGCACTGAAGGGTTAAAGTATAAGCACCAAAGGGTTACATTTCACCACTGATGGGGGTTAAGGGTTAAAGTATAGCCACTCATAGGGTGTGAAGACTTCTAAGCTCCTCCAAGTGCATGCTAGTTCAGTATATACTGTAGCTTTGGTTTCTGTACATATAGCAGAGCCGGATTTGTCACTTTACTCCTTTGGGATGCTCCGTCCACGCGTCAAGCCTCCGATATGGCAGTAGGTTGTCATGCAATCCAAAGCGGAATAATTGATATAGCTTTGAGCCCTGCTGCACCGACCTGACAAACGCGGCTCTGCTATGTCTCTCTACTCGCTTGCGTGCACATTTTCTGGCACTCTCAGGTGTCACATTTCTTCTGTTTAGGATTTAGAAGGTCGGTCAATGGGTTCATCATAAATTGGGGGTGCCCTGCAGGGAAACCCTTCATTTTCTAGTTGCAGACTCCTGACATAGTGTGAGCGCTGCTGTGCAATTACGAGGCTCGGAAGGTGTTCAGACCATGCGCTGCTCTCTCGCAGGAGCGATTGTTTCTTCTGTAGTCACAGATATGCCAAAAAAAGATGGACAGCACTGGGCTGTGGTGGGGCGGCCTAAAGGGGATCTGTAAGTGCATGTGCCCCATACTGGTATCTACCCACCCCTTCCTTCATTATAAATACCCAACAGAACATATCCACAATCCATATACCTGTATGTTGTGCCTAGACGGTAAGAGACGGTTGCACATGGGTTAATTGTCCAACAGTGGTGGTCATCTCTTCATAGAAACCTATAGGCCAGGAAACGGGAGAGCAGATACCAGGTGCACCATGGCCACCACCTGATTGGCACCCGAGATTTCAGCTTTCATGGTGGCTTCTCTACTGATTTCACCCTTAAAGTGGCTTGACTGTCTCAACCAATAGAGATGAGCGAATCGAAGCTGATGAAATGGAATTCGATCCGAATTTCAGGAAAAATTTGATTTGCACCTAATCCGAATTCCCTCACGCTTCGCGGTAACGAATCACATTTTTTCCTGCACGTGTTAGGACATGGTGCAAAGACCTCTGGGAATGAGGGATCAGCCAATCAGCAGCCAGCCACCCCTGTGATGTCACAGCCCTATAAATAGCCTCAGCCATCTTGGATTCAGCCATTTTCCAGTGCACTTAGTGCAGGGAGAGACGTCAGCAGGCGCTAGGGACAGTGCTAGGAAAGACTTTAAAACTTTTATTTTGCAGTATAGAAGTTCAGGGAAAGGATAGGGAGGAATCATTCCACAGTATTGAAGCAGAACAGGGTTCAGTCGGGGAGTTTACAGCCTGGGTAATAGGAGCAATCCTATTACACCTTGCTGCACTGACTGCAGATCCAAATTGCCATTATACAGCTCTGTAATTCCAGCAAACCGTTCTCGTTATTGGGGTGCAAGTGCTGTGTGATACCGCCATTAACAGGGTTAATTACAAGGAAATATTTCTACGTCTTATTTGCCCTTGTGCGATGCAGTTATATGTTCTAAAGCCTTCTTTGATGTGTATTAGTGGGAAAAAAGGGCCGTGGCAGCAGGAGTTGCAGCGAGAGGCCTGAGCTCCTGGTGTCATCTAGCGGTCGTATCTTGACCAGCAACCCAGCGGTTCTTGAATGGTTGACTCGGTCATCCACTTCGTCCCAAGTGACATCAGACACCCCCAGCCGAAAGTCGGTGGGTTAATCAGACAAAACCCTTAGTTGGCATGGCCCGGGAGCAGGCCCTGTGCCCTCACCTGTCCTCAACCTGCCTCTGTCCTTTGTTGTTACCTCAGCCAGAGAAGTATTATATGCTGTGGGCTCAGCCCCACTATACAGCGAGAACAACGTCATTCCACTGCTTCATATCCTGGAACAGATGCCAGTAAATCTGGCTGGTCAGGGGACTGGAGACGTGGCGCCTAGATCTCACGGCCACATAAGCTGAAATGGAGGCGGAGGAGAACATTGGAACACAAGTAGCAAAATGGGTGGTTTTTATACACAGATGACAGGAGCAGCCAGAGGAGCAGCCAGAGGAGCCACAGGGCGATGAGGAAGACGAGGCAGATGACCCAGACACACCGTGGCAGTATGCAGTGGAGATGGAGGAAGGGAATCCCTCCGAGTCACTTGCACAAATTGCCCGATGCATACTCACTTGCTTGCGTAGTGACAGCTGAATTGTCAGCATTTGGCAGAGGGATGACTTCTGGCTCTCCAACTTTGTTGGACCCTCCCTACCGGTCCAAAATCGGGGGCCTTTTTTACACCCGCTGAGAGGGAGGAGAAACTGAATTACTAAAGAGACATCAGATGTAGTCAGTTGGTCGCTGCCTATCTGCGCCATCGTCCATCCTCTCGCAGGTCTGACCGGGGGGGGGCCTCTGCACTCACGTTCCTCTGCCATGGCTGCTGTGGCAGGATGGGGGCGTAGGAGCAATTCCAGCTCCATCAGCAGCAACTTGAGTCTAGAGTTGCTGATGAGCAGCTTCCTTCACCCACCTAGTGAAGAAACTACTTACCAGCAGCAGTAAAAGTTAGACCTGGAGCAGGACCTGAACCAGCAGGTGGTGGCATACTGGGACAGCACCATGCCAACCCACATTGAAGATCCGCTGGACTACTGAGTAGCCAAACTGGATTTGTGGCTGCAACTGGCAGAGTTTGCCCTGGAAAAGCTGTTCTGCCCAGCCAGTAGTGTGGCTTCAGAGCGGGTGTTTAGTGCGGCAGGGGCCATAGTTACCCCAAGAAGAACTCGCCTGTCCACCCAAAATGTGGAGAGACTGACCTTTGTCAAGATGAATCAGGCGTGGATCAGCCAGGTTTTCCACCCACCAATGCCTGATGCATCAGACTAGATCATCCGTGGTGCCACACCAAAACTATGATAAAAGAGACCGGTTTCTTCTGGCTATCTGCCTCAGCAACTATTCTGATGCTGCTACCCGCCTGATGCCACACATCTGATGCCAAGTGCTCCTTCTTTCACCTACCAGCTTCAGCTGGTACTGGTATTGCCACCCACCTCCCCACTCTGTAAATGGTTTACTCTGTGGTCTCCTGATGCTGCTGCAACCTCACCACTCAGGTCTCGTGATGCTGCTGCTGCCACCTCCACACTGTCATTGTGCCACCCTGTGGCCTTCTGATGCTGCTGTCACCTCCACACCGTCATTGTGTCACCCTGTGGCCATCTCCTGATGATGCTGCCGCCACCTCCACACTCTGTCATTGTGCCACTCTGTGGCCTCCTGATGCTGCTGTCACTTCCACACTGTCATTGTGCCACTGTGTTGCCCTTTATCAGAAGCTATTGTTTTGTTTAAGTTGTCTCCAAGACATTGCTCCCATTTAGCCAGAATCCTACGCCACACTGATGAGGGGCAACACCCCGAAAGAGCTGTCTGTGGATGGATAACTGTCTTAGGTCTTCCCCATCACATCCTTAAGGCTTGTAAAAGAGCGGGATCTTGACACAGGGGCCACTTAATATGGTGGATCTGGTGATCTCTGTAATGAGGACACCCCTTTGCCAGGTTTTCCTTCCTTTGAGGGATATCTGTCTTTCACTGTATTGAAGACCCATTACTGGGTCTCCACAGTTATTTTGCATATTTCTGACAGATCAGAAGAAGGGTCAAATAAATGATGATGTCAGCCAGGCCGAAAAGGCAAAATAGTGGCCCAGTCATTAAGTGGGGAGGGTGGGAACAGCATGAGAAATCCTCAGAGTGGCCCTATGACATAGTGGTGAGGTGGAAGCAGCATAAGGAAACCACAGAGTGGCCCAATCACAGAGTCTGGAGGTGGCAGCAGCATCAGGAGGAGGCCACAGAGTGGCACAATGACAGTGTGGAGGTGGCAGCAGCATCATCAGGAGGAGGCCACAGGGTGGCTGGGGCTCCACGGTTATTTTGCATATTACTGTTCCCCAGGGAGCTTTGCACTTTGGATTGCTGTGTTGAGACTCTTAAATGAAGCTCCACACTGTTTTCTGTAGCTGGTCTCCCTAAGATCAGCTATGGTTTTGTTTTTCTGATCTGTCAGAAGGAAGGAAAAATGAGACGCACAACAGATCTTGTCTATGTAACAGCTGTAAGGCCTGCATGACATGGTCCCTATTTTGCATCAGAATTGGCTTATGATTTGGTAGCCAAAAGCAGGAGTGGGTACAAAACACAGAAGACATGCAAATATTCCATTCATGTGTCATCTCTGTTTTGGATCCACTCCTGTTTTTTTGGCTTTAGCAATACTGATGGATTACTGACCAAATGCTGACTGAGTGAAGGTGGATGCTCAACGGACAGGATCCGTTTTTTGGGCGTTATTGTTCTGATGGATCAGAGGAAGGGCAAAATAATCAGGGATGTCAACACAAACTTACTGCTGACACCCTCTCCACTCTGTCAGGGTGGCTCTACTTGTATAAGCGTTTAATAGAACAGGTTCTGGTGTGCAGTGATTCTAAGAACGACGCCTGTCATCTGCATGTCATACTGACTCACAGTATTGTTTCACTACCACAGCAGACTCTTATGCATGTTACTGCAAGGCACAGTGTTCTACACCACTATACAGGCTCTCTGCAGCCAGGAAATAAGCAGTTTTTTAACGCGATTCACCACGAATAAATTTGGATCGAACCAAATTTTTTTGGGAAAATTCGGCGAACCGGCCCAATCGAATCTTTGAGAAATTTGCTCATGTCTATCAACCAACGACCTTCTGTGTCTTGGCCAACAATATAATGGAACAAACTTGGTGGCACAGCAGGTGCATAGACTTTTGGAGACAACATCTGGGGTCCTGCAAACTGTAAAGTTATCCAGAACCTCCTAACACATCTTAGGACCTGGTCTTCAACTGTAAGTAGTCTCTCTAGGTGCCAGGGTGTCAGCTCTCATGGTGCCTCCTCTACTGATTTCATCCTTACGTTGCTTGGCTGTCTCGATCAATGACCTTCAGCCTCTTGGCCAAGAATATAATGGAACAGCAATGGTTGCACAGTCACTGCATAGGCTTTTGGAGACAACATCTGAGGTCCTGCAAATTGCAAAGTTATCCAGAACCTCCTAACACATCTTAGGGCCTGGTCTTCAGTAGATAGTTACCTGAGGTGGTTCTTTGCATTCATAGAATAAATTTTTCACCTGTTGGTTGATTTTCACCCATAGGCATAAAACCATTGGCATGTGGGAACCCTAAACCGTTCCTCGATGGCCAGAACAGATTTCTGATTCAAATGAATTCTTTGTCAATTCAAAGAGACCAATTCAATAGTCACCATGAATCTACAGACAGGGGCCTTCATTGGCTAATTATGGACGGAGAGTCATAGGGCACCTTTGCAAGGTCACTCCTTTCCATGCCAACTTTATTTGCTTAACGCCTCTTCACTTTTCACATCCATTCCACCTTACCTATGGGATTTGTGTGGCTCTGATACGTCAGAAACCTCCCGGCATGTCTTGACATCTTACTATGCCAAGAAGTACAGTAGATTAGACTATTGGACATGTACCGTAGGTTTCAGGACAGGGTTGCGGTAGGGGACATCAGTTCTTCTGCCCATTATAATAGTAACATACTAGTAACACAATTTAGTCAATCTCATCTCTGGAGATAAAAGTCACTTCACCGATAAGACACCAATATAATATAACCTGGGATTAGATATTACACTGATTTACGGGATGGGATCGGCTATAGATCCACAGAAGATTATTTTAAAGAAACTAAAAAATAAAAATAAATAATGCACAAAAAATTAAACATACCAGCTCCTCCTCTTTGGTCTCCCCTCCTTCTTTGGCCCTATTTTGTCTGAGTGACACTGAGAAAGATATAAAGAAATCTTCTCTCTGTGCCCCAGGAGGTCAACCATGTCTCCTCTCCTCCTGCTCACTATCCTGTTTCTGGATGTAAGATAAGTGGCTGCAGCATGAGCCTCTCCCCTCTGTCCTCTCTGCATTTGGACAGTTAGAATGTTAAAGGGGTTATCCAATATTAAAAATACCTCCCAAAATGCCCAGGCCCCTCCTATAGACGATACTTACCGTCCAGCCAGATCATCTCCCCGGCGTTGGGAGCAAAACATCAGGTGATGGGGGGAACAGCCAATAGCAGGCCACGACGGTGACCACCCTCCACGATGGTGACCAGCCTCCCTAGCATCGCCTGAGTTTTTGGGCACTGAGGACTTTTCATAGAGCCTGCTAAGTGGGAAAAACAATCTACTGGAAGATGAGGATGATGGAACTTTCTCCTAATATAGGCCATAGTCCACATCACATGTACTACTGATAAATGATAACAATAGGCACACTGACTTTTTTGACTTGCCATGCTCGTGAGCTGCTCTAGGATAGATAACATACCTGTGCTCTGTAAGGAGGCCAACAAAACCCGTGGTCCCAAGGAAGCCTATGGACATGACTGAACTTTACGCCAATGCTTTATAATATATTTGGCCCACGATCCCTGTGGCGTCGTGGGCTTGAATAGTTTTCTCTAGAGTGGACTTAATGGTTGATTTATGTCTGCTAGTAATGAACACTCAATGGCGGAAACCAAGTGCATTACTGGAAGCTCAAATGACTACCCCCGGTGTCTAAAATCCACATTAATACACCTTGGTACGGGATGGTATTACTATACAAACCCTTGAGATATGCACTCTCCATATACACTTATTACCAGTACATTAGGCCTCCGGTCTGTATCTCATTTCACATGATGATGATGTATTAGAAAATAACATTCTGTATTGGGCTAGATAGGGCTGTAACAGAGCCAACCACTATATATTTCCTTTCCTCCCTTATGGAAGTGAAGGACAAGTAAGCTTCTAGGTGACCCTCTGACTCCCATCTTGAGAGATGAAGCCAAGATTCAAGCAACCACTAAGAAAACTCTTAATATTGTGGAAGATGTTGGTCCTTCCTAATACTTCTCGAAGTTGTGGACTGTAGTGTCACCAGTATGCATTCCCCATCTGTGCTCAACCAAATGGTCATATCTCCACAGAGTTGTAATTTGAAGTTTCTGGTCCCCAACACACATGTATAACAGGCTCTCCACTAACCACATATTGTTTATGAAGGGGCCTTTGGGCCCTCTCAAACACCAAAACCTGTGAACTGCTACCATTTTACCCCATATTGCTACGCCCTCTTGTACATCAATGTCATGGTTGCTCCAACGGTTCTCAAAGTAGAAGCTTCGACTGTCAAAATGGTCTAGTCTTTGAGGTCTGATCTTGAGGTTCTGCGTTCCCCATTAGATTGACTCGATGGTCACTCTTGTGTGACTGCTCCATTCTCTGTCATGACATCAATGTCATGGTTGCTCCAATGGTTTATTTGTTGGTGGTTCTTAAAAAGTGTCTCTCAAAGTAGAAGCTTCGACTGTCAAAATGGTCTAGTCTTTGAGGTCTAATCTTCAGGTTCTGCGTTCCCCATTAGATTGACTCGATGGTCGCTCATGTTTGACCGCCGCTCTATTCTCTGTCCATGGGACTGCCGAGTACAACTCTCTCAAAGACTCAAATGGAGTGATGATCACACATTCCTACTACATCTCCATTCACCCCGTTCTCGCGGGGGACCCAGTATTCAGACCCCTGCCCTTAGCAATCGTAAATAATTAGTATTGCCACTTTAGATAATTGGCTGGTACAACGTCTAGTCGGAGTGATGTGCCCTTCAGTAAGGCTTTGGACCATCTGTCTCTGCCTTGCGTTACGGGCAATCTAGTTAATTGCTTATGAGGCTGGTGGTAGGATCCCATCCACCCGCCCTTGATGTGGTCGGGCTAATCAATTAAAACTTGGCAATCCAAGGGCCGATGTTGAGTTAATTATATGCTGGCAACAAGCATCTGGACTGTCTGTACATGTTCAGATGTCTTCATCCCACTTGTCTTCTGCACTAGATGGACCTCTCATCATCCTATAGTGCATCCCTGACTGGACTGTTAACAGTGAGGGCAGTGGGATATTTGGAGACGACTTATTCTTTCTTATAAAGTCACATTGTTTATTAAAGGATACGGCACCATGGGCAAATGGCCCCCGGGGCCACCATTATAGCACAGTGGATGAATGTTCCCCTGAGGCCACCATTATAGCACACTGGATGAATGTTCCCCTGGGGCCGCCATTATAGCTCACTGGATGAATGTCCTCTGGGGCCGTGTGCAGCACGGACAGCCGCCAGACAGGCCAGGAATGACTCCATAAGGTCCTGGTAGGTTGTCACAGGTCTCTGGAGCCATGTCGACTGCAGAGCATCCCACAACTGCTGGAGGAGGTATGGGTGAGGAGGATCCATAGAGGAAACACGACGATTGAGGTGGTACCACAGATGCTCAATTGGGTTCAAGTCTGGGGAATTGGGGAGCCAGGGTAGTACCTGGAAGTCTTGGTCATGCTCTTCCAACCAGTGTTGGAAGATCCCATCTGCCCCAAGGAAGACAACCAGCTTGTAGGACCAGGATGGATTCATACCGAAATCAGTGGAGATCGCCTTCCACATGGATGAGTGACCCAGAGAATGCCACGAAAACATCCCCCAGACCATAACGCTGCCCCCCCCCCCAGCTTGTGTTCTTCCAGCGATGGCTGCAGGGTGTTCCTATTCCTATCAATCTTCTATCTATCTAATCTTCTATCTATCGAATCTTCTATCTATCTATCTTATACTCATCAGCTTTCGATGGAGAGACAGATCTGAGATACAAGTGTTATGTCGGTGAAAGGCTGACGGTGGAATTATCTTTTCTTCCGCTGATTCATGATGTTATTTGGATACCAGTAAATTCTAGTAAATATATGCATCTGGTAATGAAATGACTCCATTACTCTCGCTTTATGGAGCTCATTAATCCCATTATGGAGACACATTTATGGGCAGATTGAAGGAATCTCTGTAAATATTTCAGTAGAACCAAAGGATAAAAAAAAAAGATGGCGGCCGTGGATTCGGCTAGGATCTGATACGCGCTGACCTGGGGTCTCATCATAATGTCCTTCCCCCGAGGCCATGGCTGAGATGCCCCTTGTGTCTGGTTGCCATCAATAAGCCCTTGTGTCTTCTGACACGTCACCCGCCCTTTTCTGGGCTTTAACAACTCTGACATCCAAGATGTCCGTGTCAAGTACAAAGAGATGAGTGTTTCTCCTCGTGTCGGCTTGTGAATTCCTGCTTCGCCGCCTCCGACGTTCACCAGGTTACACGGCGAAGCTGCAAAAGGCAGAGCCGAGGGCGACATTTCTGCGAGAAGTCAGGGCTTTCTTCCGCGTCATCCTGCCATGAAAAGACTGTCTGCATGGAAATGAGCAGAGGCGGCTCTTCTGATGTCAGGTACCAGGATGGAGATGCCAGTCTGTGCCGTCTCTGGTACAGCCGGGCGTGCACACGGACAAAGGGCTTCTAAGTGACATAGGTTATGGCGCAGCAGCTGGCCCCCTCGGTGGCCAGACTTGGCACCACTATGGGCATCGCCTTGGCATGGCTGAATATGGCGATGTGTAATGTGTGGGCATTCCCTTTCTTCATGGGAATAAACAGTTCACACTGTTCAATAACACCGTGGCCTAATACTACCATCATCCTGTACCCAAGTAATTTGCCAAACTTTCGCCCAATAGTATGAAAATACCCCCATACTGTGCTCACATAATACCATCATACTGTGCTGAAATAATACCCCCATACTGTGCTCAGATAATACCATCATACTAGGCTGAGATAATACCCCCATACTGTGCTCACATAATACCATCATACTGTGCTCAGATAATACCATCATACTAGGCTGAGATAATACCACCATACTGTGCTCGCATAATACCACCATACTCTGCTCAGATAATACCACCATACTGTGCTCGCATAATACCATCATACTGTGCTGAAATAATACCCCCATACTGTGCTCAGATAATACCATCATACTAGGCTGAGATAATACCACCATACTGTGCTCGCATAATACCACCATACTGTGCTCACATAATACCATCATACTGTGCTCAGATAATACCATCATACTAGGCTGAGATAATACCACCATACTGTGCTCGCATAATACCACCATACTGTGCTCACATAATACCACCATACTGTGCTCACATAATACCACCATACTCTGCTCAGATAATACCACCATACTGTGCTCGCATAATACCATCATACTGTGCTCACATAATACCACCATACTGTGCTCACATAATACCATCATACTGTGCTCGCATAATATCATCATACTGTGCTCAGATAATACCATCATACTGTGCTCACATAATACCACCATACTGTGCTCACATAATACCATCATACTGTGCTCGCATAATATCATCATACTGTGCTCGCATAATACCATCATACTCTGCTCAGATAATACCACCATACTGTGCTCAAAAAAATACAACTATACTGTGCTAAAATTAATGCTCCTATACTGTGCTAAAATTATACCACCATACTGTTCTCACATAATACTACCATGTTGTGTTGAAATAATGCCACCATACTGTGCTCACATAATACTACCATGTTGTATTGAAATGATACCACCAAACGGTACTCAAATAATACTACCATATTGTGCTCAAATAATACAACTATACGGTGCTAAAATAATACTGCTATACTGTGCTGAAAGAATACCACCGTACTGTGCTCAAATAATACCACCATGTTGTGCTGAAATAATATCACAATACTGTACTCAAATAATACTACCATAGTGTGCTGAAATAATACCACCATACTGTGCTCATATTATACTACCATGCTGTGCTAAAATAACACTGCCATACTGTGCTAAAATAATACCACCATGCTTTGCTCAAATAATACTAATATACTGTGCTAAAATAATACTGTCTTACCGTGCTGAAATAATACCACCGTATTGTACTTACATAATACTGCCATACTGTGCTGTAATAATACCACTATACTGTGCTGAAAGAATGTTACTGTACTGTGCTATACTAATACTACCATGCTATGCTCAAATAGTACTACTCTATTGTTTTAAAATAATACTGCCATACATGTGAATTGCAGTTATCCACTGCCGAAAGTGGGCACCACAAATGGCCTGGAGTCTGAGGAATATGACTTTTGTATTAATTATATAGTCAGTCATTAGATTACGTATGGAAATGTTATTTGGCTGCTGAGTGGCGGTATTTAAGGACTATGTGGTGGTATTCGAACACTGCATGGTTGTAATTTAATTACTGTACAGTATGTATGTTGGGCTTTTAGCACTGATTATTGTATGTATGGCAGTATTTGAGCACTGTATGGCAGTATTTGAGCACGGTATGGTGGTATTTGGCTACTGTATGGAAATATTTGAGCCCTGTATGGTAGCATTTAAGCACTGTATGGTAGTATTAGAGCCCTACAGCGTAATATTTGAGCACTGTATGTTAGCATGTAAGCACTATATGGTAGTATTTGAACACTGTATGGTAGCATTTAAGAAGTATATGGGAGTGTTTGAACGCAATATGGTAACTTTGAGCACTATATGATGGTATTTGAGCACTATATGGCAGTATTTAGAACTGTATAGTGATATTTGGCTGCTGCGTGGAAATATTTCAGCCCTGTTTGGTGGTATTTGAGCACTGTATGGTAGTATTTGAGCACTCTATGGGGGTATGTCTTATGCTGCTTATAGCTAGACACTATATGGCGTGGATATTTGTATGGCTGTATACCACCAAGGGGACATCCCCTCTTATAGGATAAGGAGGCTCCGTTATATGCCCATATTGCGGCTCTCCAGGTGTGACTACACTGCTACTCCCAGCATGCCCTAACCTCCGCAGTCTGCTGGGAATTGTAGTTAGGCAGTTTGGAGCCGGGCGTCTTAGTATATAATTGTACCCTGAGCCTCCAGAAGAGGGCGTCGTGCTCAGCCGCAGCACAGGGATAAAGGGTCCGCACAACACACGGCATTAATGCAGAAGCCTGGAATAAAAGGAAGGGTGACGCAGGGCGGTATTCTGCTTGATCTCCCGATTCATGGAGAGCGATCATTTTTTTTGTTTGATTTGCTTATTTGATGTCGGCAAAATGCATAGATGATAGCGTTGTCAGCTCTGCGGACGAGCCGTTCTTGTGGATATTTTTATGTGACATGATTGAAAATAACGGAGGTCGCTGCAATTTGCTGCGCTGTCATGTACTATGGGCGCTGATGCAGCAGAGCCGAATGTGTCATCAAGCAGTTTTTTGTTTTTTTTAAATCTTTTTTGTTCGCCTCGATAACATATTGCCTTTAGGCTTGGGCTACACAAAGACGTTTTGTAGCGAGTGACCATTGAAGTCCATAGGGGGTGAAAACTCATACAAATGATATACTGCTTTGGACAGTTTTTTTTGCCTAGTCTCAACCTACGGAGGGTGTCCAAAAAAATGAAAGAAAAAAATGGCTGCTTTGTGCAGGAACAGCGCCACCCTTATCTATGGGTTGTATCTGGTATTGCAGCGCATCTCCATTGAGGTGAATGGGGCTAAGCTGCAATACCAGACACAACCTGTGGACGGGGATGGCGCTGTTTCTAGAAGAAAGCAGCCTTGCACAGGGTGGTACATTTTTTATCACCCCAATACACCAAAAATATATTAAAAAAATAATGCTACTTTGCAAATAAAAGTCGATAGACACGATAGAAAACGGATCCGTCCCCCTTTGACTTTCAATGGAGTTCATGACGGATCCGTCTTGGCAATGTTACAGATAATACAACCGGATCCGTTCATAATGGACGCAGACGGTTGTATAATCAGTAACGGAAGCGACTTTTGCTGGACCCTGCCGGATCCAGTAAAAACACTAGTGTGAAAGTAGCCTTAAAGGAGCACTCCGGACAAAAGCGATTCTCTGTTATTTCTAGGGCAAGGCATTCGGGGGACGGGCATGACACAACTCCCCGTGGTCTGCCCCTCCCCCCCCCAGGCTCTGCGCAAGGCATAACGCGGTGGATCAGTTTTGCCTGGAGTGCCCCTTTAATAATTGATTTCATAGGGAAAAATGTGAACCGTCATATCCTGCGCTGCTACATTTCACCTGCTCTAGGAAGTAGCAGACATCTGCGTGCAATCTGAATATTTATGCGCATGCAGATTCGGGTTGTAATTCCTTTAGATGGCCGCACTTGGCATCTCTTGACAAAACTTTCGCACAAGCTGTTCCTTCCTCCCACCGTTTCCATATTTTTATTTTTTCATTTTATTTACAATCTATTACGTTTTTTTTTTTGTTTCCGTCTGCGACAAACAACGTTTTATGGATGGTGCAGCGGAGCGCGGAACGCCTTCCTTAACCCTTTCCTGGACGCACTGCTTTCCTCACTGAAGGCTTACATTAGCAGAGTTGTATTTAGGCGCTACGTCGGATGTCTCCTTCGCTGAGCTGCAGTACCTGATGCAGCCCACGGCTAGGGGTGGCGCTGTTTCTGGAAGAAAGCAATCATGTTTTTCTAATCTGATGCAGCTCCTTTAAGTCAGCCATCTGTGAACAGCCCACATGTGGCACCGGCATGCCCATTGTGGCATCTGATAGCGGAATGGATAAGGATGACTTATCAGGATAGGTCATCATTATCGGCAGGGGTCCGAGTCCCAGGGAGACTCCGCGCTTACCGGAGCTCTGGTGAGCGCGGCCAGTGCCGTTCATTGTATAGTTGCTCTGCTTGGTATTGGGGCTGCGGGGGATAAATCACTGATATAAATTACCGGATACCCCATTAAGGAAACCTGACATCTTTAATTGGTCTCTAACCTTTCAACAAACTTTGCATAAATCAATAGCACAGGTGAATACAAGAAACTTTGTAATATATTGTATAACCAAAAATACCTCTTTTTCCCTCTAGCAGCTCATTCTGCCCCCCACTTTCATTGGCAGCACTGATCATTCAATAAGCTGACAGTCTCTCAGGAAGGATTGGCAGAGAAAGTTTAACCCGTATATACTGACATGAACATGCATAGTGTTGGTCCAAAGAAAAGTCATGTGACGCTGTGAGACCGCAACCCATGTACTGTCATGAGCATACTCAGTGTTGATCCAGAGAAAAATCATGTGAGGTCTCCCCAAACTCGACCCCTGTACTGACATGAGCATGCTTATTGTTGACCCAGGGCAAAATCATGTGATATCCTTCAAGCTCAGACTGTGTACTGACATGAACACGCTTAGTGTTGATCCAGAGAAAGGTCATGTGACCTTGCAAGAGGAACCATCTACTTATATGAGCATGCTTAGTGTTGATCCAAAGAAAGGTCATGTAATATCACCCAATTCCAACCTGTGTACTGACATGAGCATGCTTAGTGTTGATCCAGAGCAAAATCATGTGACATCCTCCAAGCCCAGACTCTGTACTGACATAAGCATGCTTAGTGTTGATCCAGAAAAAAGGTCATGTGACATTGCAAGAGCAACCATCTACTGACATGAGCATGCTCAGTGTTGTCCAGGACAAAAATAGCATGATCTTGTCATACTGACATGAACATGCTTAGTGTTGATCCAGAGAAAGGTCATGTGACATTGCAAGAGCATCCATCTACTGACATGAGCATGCTCAGTGTTGTCCAGGACTAAAGAGCATGATCTTCTCATACTGACTTGAACATGCTTAGTGTTGATCCAGAGGAAGGTCATTTGACATTGCAAGAGCAACCATCTACTTATATGAGCATGCTTAGTGTTGATCCAAAGAAAGGTCATGTAATATCACCCAATTTCAACCTGTGTACTTACATGAACATGCTTAGTGTTGATCCAGAGCAAAGTCATGTGACATCCTCCAAGCCCAGACTCTGTACTGACATAAGCATGCTTAGTGTTGATCCAGAAAAAAGGTCATGTGACATTGCAAGAGCAACCATCTACTGACATGAGCATGCTCAGTGTTCTCCAGGACAAAAGTAGCATGATCTTGTTATACTGACATGAACATGCTTAGTGTTGATCCAGAGAAAGGTCATGTGACATTGCAAGAGCAACCATCTACTGACATGAGCATGCTTAGTGTTGATCCAGAGCAAAGTCATGTGACATTGCAAGAGCAACCATCTACTGACATGAGCATGCTCAGTGTTGTCCAGGACTAAAGTAGCATGATCTTCTCATACTGACATGAACATGCTTAGTGTTGATCCAGAGCAAAGTCATGTGACACTGTCAGAGATCATCCCATCTCCGGCATGAGCATGCTCAATGTTTTTCAAAAATAAAATCCCATGAGAGCCTCATACTAAGATGAGCATGCTAAGTGCTGATCCAGAACAAAGTATCCAAAGAATTCCATAGATCCTACACTTGTACACAAGAGTAGATTTGATTAGAGTATCTCCTGTCTTATGAGATATTTTAGTTATGAAAATGTAGCCACTGGTGGACGCCCCCAAAGCTTTGCCGCCATAGGCCAGTGCCTAGTTAACATCTCCAGTCCTCCTCAATGGATTCATCCATTCTAAAGTCTTCTAAAGTGAGTTGTCTTATCACTATAACCTTGATTTCGGTCACTTTGTAAGACTTTAGCGCCTACTTGGTAAACATTACGACTCCGGGCATAGAAAATCAGCTGTAAATTGTGTTAGCAGTGACAACACACAGTACATTGTCTTCGATCAGCATGTCTAATTTCCCGCTGGTCCCGGGAGCGCGGCAGGTGGAATCTGTCACATCCTTATCAAATAACAAACACTAAGGGAAGGAAAATCACATAAAAAAAATGCTAAAATGAGAATTTTTCTCAGTTTATTATGTTTATGTTGATACATTGTGATTGTGCGGACGGGTAATAGTCACAGTCTAGATGGGTCCTGTGTCTTCTGGGTCAATGTCATGATTGTCTCCCTCCCAGCGAAGTCACAGCCGAACCTTTTCCTCTCAGCTTTATCTCTTTACGGGAAATGTAATAGCTTTTATTTTTTTACTTTTCCTGCCTTCCAATTCACCCATAACCTGAATGTCCCTTTTGCTACTGGAAGTGGAATATTTCAGAGGAAGTTCAGACGCCTGAGTCGGATAGAACGAGGCCAAACACACACCGCTCATTCACCGTTTTATTCATTGTTTTTGAACTTGGAAACTCGATTTCCATCGTTTTTGTGGTTTTTCAATTTACCCTGTTTTACTTTTGTACATTTTTATACTTTTAAATTTTAGTATATTTTTATGTTTTTGCCTTTTTTATTGTATTGCTAGTTTTATATTTTATTTATCAAATTTTTTTAAACTTGGAAACCTAATTTAATTTGTTTTTTTGGCTTTTAATTTGCTTTAAAATGCACACAAATGTTTTTTTTTTTTCCGTTTCCGTTCCTTTCTTTGCGTTCCGTATACGGAACCCTTCATTTCAATGGGTCCGCAAAAAAAACGGAATGTACTCCGTAGGCATTCCGTTTACGTATTTCTGTTTTTTCGTTCCGTTCAAAGATAGAACATGTCCTATTATTGTCCGCATAACAGACAAGGATAGGACTGTTCTATTAGGGGCCGGATGTTCCGTTCCACCAAAAACGGAATGCACACGGATGTCATCCGTATTTTTTTCGGATCCGTTTTTTGCGGACCGCAAAACACTGAAAAAGCCATACAGTCGTGTGCAATAGGCCTTACTGTACATCTATACAACTTTATACTTTTTAAATTAAATGGGTCCGCAATCCGGAAAGTTTCAGTGCGGAACGGAGTCACGGAACCCCACGGAAGCACTTTCTCTCTGTGCCTCCGCACCGCAAAAAAAAAATTGTGCATGCACTACTTTTTTGCAGTGCGGACGGATTACGGACCCATTCAAGTTAAATGGGTCTGGATCCGTCTGCGGAAACCGCATGGATGTTGCCCGTGTCCTGCAGACCGCAAATTGCGGTCCCCAATGCACCGAATGGCCGTGTGCATGAGGCCTTAAACTGAATTGCATCTTCCATTTTTATTATCCATTATCCATTTACTTTTTTATTATTATTACCTTCATAGTTTGTTTTATTTTTCCACTTTATTGATCATTCATTGTGTCTTTTTATTTGTTATTTTTTACGTGCTTTGACTCTTTTATTTTGTCTCTCATTTTGTATTTTTTTATACCAATCTGAAGTTTTATATTTTATTTTGAATTTTGGCGCAGTGTAATGATGTGAGGCGGGGTGTGGAAGGCCACAGACTGACAGTAGGAGCAGTGGGTCCCCAGCAGAGCAGAGTATTTCAGGAGAGGCTTGGTTACCCGTCTGCTTTTATGTTATGGATATGCACAGGGTCTAGAGAATGTCTTAATGTTCTTGCTGTAATTATGTCGGGATGGGATTAATGGGGCGTGAATAGTTTTCGCTTCATCCCGTGCCTTTGTCCCCAATGACTGGTACGACACAGAATTTTGCAGAGTTCCATTTAGTGGCACATTAAGCCCAAGCAGATCCTGCGCAGGATGAAGACGCTCCTTAGATGGGGAATATTTCTTGCCTTGCATACTTAATAATATATATCATTGCCGGGTCCTGTCACGTTCGTCTTCTTCTCCGGTACACACAGTGAGTAATAAATCTGTCAGCCCAACTCTAATGATCAAATGAGCTAAATCTAATTATATACAAAGTTTGCAGAAGCAATTGCGGTTTATATATCATCCCCGAAAGTGTCAAGAGCCAAATCTGCATCTCTCCAGTGCTTCCAGCTGGGAAGTGAGGACCTCACAGTAGGTCGGGTGAAAAATAAATTAGGGGAGAGGGCAGGATCAGAGCAAAGGCAAATACATGACTTTTTGTTGTGTTTTGTTGTACAGTTATTTGGCGCTGTATAGCGATATTATTTAAGCAGTATATGGCGCTATTAAAGGGCATCTGTCAGCAGTTTTGTCCCTATGACACTGGCTGACCTGTTACATGTGCATTTGGCAGCTGAAGACGTCTGTGTTGGTCCCATGTTCATATGTGCCGGCATTGCTGAGAACAATGATCTCTAGGAGCAACGGGGGCGTTACCGTTACACCTAGAGGCTCTGCTCTCTCTGCAACTGCCGCGCCCTCTGCACTTTGATTGACAGGCCCAGGTGTGATGACGTTTATACTGCCTGGTCCTGTCAATCAAAGTGCAGAGAGAGCGGAGCCTCTAGGTGTAATGGTAACGCCCCCTTTGCTCCTAGAGGCTCATTTGCATATATTACAACATCCTTTTTCTCAGCAATGCGGGCACATAGGAACATGGGACCAACATAGATGCCTTCAGCTGCCAAGCGCACATGCAACAGGTCAGCCAGGGACAAAACTGCTGACAGATGCCCTATAAGTAAGCCCTATATGGCAGTATTGTGTGTGCGCTGCATGGTACTGTTATTTAATACTGTATAGTGGCATTTCTTATACACCATATGGCACTATTAGTACAGTAGAGATGAGCGAATTTCATATTTTGAAATTCGTTCACGCTTCGTTTGGTTGTAAAAGCAGAATTGCATTATGGATTCTGTTACCATGGACCCTAACGCAATTCTATAAGGTATTCCGTTATTTATTCCGTCATAATAGAAGTCTATGGGCTGCATAACGGATCCGTCCTGTTTCCGTTATGCAGGGGAGTCCTCTCCTGATCCCGAGTCCTCTCCCGATCCCGAGCCCTCTCCCGATCCCGAGTCCTCTCCCGATCCCGAGTCCTCTCCCGATCCCGAGTCCTCTCCCGATCCCGAGTCCTCTCCCGATCCCGAGTCCTCTCCCGATCCCGAGTCCTCTCCCGATCCCGAGTCCTCTCCCGATCCCGAGTCCTCTCCCGATCCCGTCCTCTCCCGATCCCGAGTCCTCTCCCGATCCGTAGTCCTCTCCCGATCCCTAGTCCTCTCCTGATCCCGAGTCCTCTCCTGATCCCGAGTCCTCTCCTGCATAACGGAAACGGGACAGATCCGTTTTGCAGCCCATAGACTTCTATTATGACGGAATGAATAACAGAATGCATTCCGTCATAGAATTGCGTTATGGTTCGTGGTAACGGAATCCATAACGCAATTCTGCTTTTACCACCAAACGAAGCGTGAACGAACTTCATAACATGAAATTCGCTCATCTCTATATGGCAGCACTATATGGCAGTGTTATGTTGGTATTGTTGGGTACTGTTATTTGGACCTGCATTATTTAAGGACCATATTACACTATTATGTGAGCATTATATGGCTGTATTATGTGGATGCTTTATAGTTCTGTTATTTGACATCATATGGTGGCATTATTAAAGCACTATCTGGCACTATTATGTAAGAACGATACGGAAGTATTATGTGGTACGGTTATTTGGCACCATCTCATGCTCCAAATTGCACTATTATGAAAGCGCTATATGGCGGTATTATGGAGGCGCTTTAGGGTACTGTTATTTGACACCATATAGTTGATATTATTTAGGCGCTACATGGCGCTATTATGTGAGTACAATATGGCAGTATGTATGTGGGTGCTGTGGGGTACAATTATTTGGTACCATATCGAGGCTTTATTGAGGCTCTGTAAGGAGGTACATTATAACGGAAATGTTAGGGACCCTTCAGATCTGTTGATCCAGCCCTGACTGAGAGACCACCTTCTCCAGCATAAACCCCCCCCCCCCAGTCACGCACTATACTGCCCGATATACATATTGTTCCGGGGTACCTATGGATGACATCTGTCACCGTACGCCAGAAGATTCACCGTCATACGCATCACACATGAACAATTAGCATGGTGTGAACGCTCCCGAAAAGCAAAATGAAACAGAAAATGGTCCCATGTGTCCCGTTGTCAGCCGATCGGCCTTCAGTTTAGATTTTTAGACCACGCTGGAAATATGAGCCAGAAACCGTGTTTTTTAGCTGCAGACATGGAGGCCATTTTTGATACATGATGCACAATGTGAAGACGGGAGGCCGAGCCGAGGTTCATCAATAAGTCCTGGTAATTAATTCTCGCTTTGCCGCGCTCTCATCCTACAGGGAAAATAATCACGGAAAGTCTTCCATTCCTTCGGCGGGCTGGGCAGACGTTCCATGCATCATCCTTATGGACCTTCCCTCGCGACAGTATATCTTCGGAGACTGATGGCTCTGCCCGTTCTGCACCTGCCGCCCATTAATACCAGACCAGCATGAAGATCCCTCCTGGACGATATTAATATGTGATGTGCCCGTCGTGTTTGTTTAGGGCAGCAGAACCGTCTACACACCGGGCACTGGACCGCCTATGACAGGACGCGTCCTACAGCGCAGCAATTTATTACATTGTCTGGTATGATTCAGGCATGCAGCGCCTGCGCAGACTTATCGACCTCTAAGCCAGCGGCATGAAGGTGCAGCTTCCGTTATGTTCTAGGGGTGAGGTGACCCTATTTTGGTTTCCAAAATGGAGGACACTTGGGGCAGAATGGTTGCCAGCGCTGAACTACATCCCGACGCTGCATTCGGTGAGGACATAGGCTGCATCGGCAGAACAAGTCCAGGCGGCGGTGACGTTAAAGCACATGTTCACCGCTCCCCGGGGCCTCCTGTTTTAATGAGCAGGTACGAGAAAAGGTATTTTAGTGCCCTAGACAGAGCAGGCAAACCGCGCCCCTCCCCCTCGCCGAATTTATTTACATTGGCCCTACTTTCTAATAAAGACATTTAAACACATTTTATAAGACCCAATGTAAATCCAGCGACTCACAGGTGACGTCTCCACAGATTTCATTTGTTCACTTTCCTTTTATTCTCCATTTGGTCCAGACCATCATGATTGCACATCTTTGTCACTCCAGTATTAATAAAAGGCAGATGGTAGATGGTGGGTGAGGGGGGCGCATTACAGATTTTACATTGGGGGCCAGGCAGGGGTGCACCTAGCCTTTCTGCTGCCTGAGGTGAAAACTGAAATGGCGCCCCCCCCCTTCCCAATGCCAATTTCTTAACTGAACTTCCCTTCAGCTCATGGCCCTTCCGCTGCACCTCTCTTGCTCCTACCTGGTGCTGCCTGAGGCGATCACCTCACCTGGCCTCACTGGTAGTGCACCCTTGGGCCCAGAAGATTAGGTTACACCTCTGCCTTGACTTACTACTTCTTCAGTCCATCCCAACCCTCCATAGCAGGGGTGCACAACGCGCGGCTCGCGGGCCGCATGCAGCCCCAGAGCCATGGTTTGTGGCCCCCGTCCTCCTAGATAGAACCACAGATGATCGTGCGTGCATTACAGCTCCTGCACTGTAGCAGGAGCAGAACGGGTCAGTGACAGCGGGGGAGCCGAGGAGAAGGCAGAAGTAGTGTATCAGCGCTTCTGCCTTCTCCTCAGATAGGTGAGCACTAAGCAGCGTGGACCCGGCTTGGGGGGAGAGGAGCACAGAGCTGCTGGGTCAGGAGACACTAATCAGCTCTGCCTGTGTACAATGCCCCCACAGTAGGCTGGTTTCCCCTTGTAACTGGGGCTTCTTTGGATGCCCCAAATACAGCAGAAATAGTGCAAAAGAAATCTCCTATTGTGTCACAAAGGTCTTTCAGTGACCTCTTGGGGACAAATTAAGTGGCAAAAATATATTAAAAAAATAAGTTTAAAAATTCTAAAAAAATAAAATAAAAAATAAAAATATATAATAAAACACGAAAGAAAGAAAAAAATAAATAAAATATGAAAATTAGAAAAAAAGAAAAAAAGAAAATACGAATAAAAATAATAGAGTGTTCATTGTTCCCCAACCGTTTTTTTATGATCTCTTGGGGGACATGTTATGTGGCAAAATATATATTTAAAAAATTGATAATAAACCATTGATAATGGATAATAAACAAGTTATAAAAAAAAGAATACACTTCAATATGTGTGTATGATGCCCTCCTTTATGTGTAACAAAGGGTGTATTGGAGTGCCGGTTCCTTGTAATTTTTGGAAGCCCTTTCCCTTAGTGCATAGGCTTTATGAGTGTCGGAGTCCCACTACATGAACAATTGTACCACAATGTGAATGAGGCCCTCCTTTATGTGATATACGGGTTGTATCGGAGTGCCTCTTCCTCCTGGCAGCACTTGCACTTTATATACAAGTAAATATACAGGAAAGAATGTTTCCTAACAATTTTTTCTCTAAAATCGATTTTATCTTCGGTTTTGTGCGTATTATCCTCCCCATGCTGTTCCTGAACCATTTCAGTGGTGTTTCCATCAATTTCTGACCTTTTCCTATGAACCAGACGCCCTCCCCTCTTCAGAGCAGGGGGTGCCTGGTTTAATGCTCGGGTTCTCCCATTGACTTCCATTGTGCTCCGCACCCGAGGTTCCCGATGTGTTCTACTCGAGCACCCGAGCACTTTGGTGCTCGATCAACACTAGCGTTGATACAATTTGATACAATGTCTCAAATTAGCTTGGATACACAGACTCTATCCGTGGATTGTATCCATGACTATGGTGTGTTGTACCCACTGACTTATGTATGGAGCTTACGTTTTCTCCTACCAAAGCCTCAGTCTTTCGTCCTTTCTGCCGCTTCGTGTCCTGCACATTGACACGATTTTTTAATGACCATTTTTATCAGTAAAATCGAGAAGATGATTGTCTATTACATGAACCCCGAGCGTGCCTCTGACCATTACCGGTAATTCTTCCAGAATGTAGTTACAAAAGACAGGGTGATCTTAGCGGGACGGCTACGTCAGTGCGATCGGCCCAGAGGATCTGTTATCCGACACGTACTGTGCAGGTTTTATTTGTCTGGGTGGAGACAGCTGTACAAACCAGATGGCAGAAAGCGATACTGCAGAACTTACAAGGTATCTCTCCGGCAGCTCTTCATTATCCACCATGCTATGCCATGTCATCTTGGAGAACACTGCAGTGAACAGTGGAGGATTAATGGGATTTTCCTTAATTCTAATACCGATGACCTGTCCTTAGGATAGGTCATCAATATCAGATCGGTGTGGGGTCCGACACCTGGCGTCTCCACTGATCAACTGTTGGAGGAGGCCTCGGCACTCCGGTTCTTGCAGCTTACCAAGCACAGCACCATTCATTGTATAGTCACTGTGCTTGGTATTGCAGTTCATCCCAATTCACTTGAATGGGACTAAGCTGTGCTTAGGCCACGTGACCAATGAACGTGTCGTGACATGGCCTAGGAAGAAGCCATGGCACTCACTGGAGTGCCACGGCCTCTTCAAACAACTAATTGGGTGCAGCCAGACCCCCGTGATCTAATATTGATGAATTATCTAAAGTAAAAGTCATCAATATCAGAACCTCAGAAAACCCCTTTAAGAAGTCCATAGTTCCTGGGCTGTTCCCCATACTTGGGGGAACACCTGCCACATGTCTTTGACTATAGTTTCTGTGCTGTTCAGGCAGAATCCATGACAAATCAAATTACAAGTGGATTTTGATGCAAATTTGCCTTGGATTTCGTCTTGTGCATTGCAAAGGTGCGAAATCCTCAGCACAAGCCTCCAACAGAAATGCTATGATATGCAGAGCATTATGTGCCGCAATTAAAATCAACCTTCCCAGAGCGCCTTGTATATTAGAATGACAAGGTTCTAGAAGTTCTCCGCACTGCTTAGATATGTGTGTGTATGTGGAGTAGTTGGGATGTCAAATGGTCTCTTTAATCCTGCCATCGTATGGCAGGTAGGGTGTGCTCCTGGTGCTCTGTGTAGGTGCTCATCCTTCTTGGGTATCCCTCCACACATCGGGAATGGTTTGGCGGTCTGTACTCTTCCTCCACTGCTCTTCTAAACTCTCCAGGTCCAGCACAGTCTTAGGTTTTTGGTTCCACCCAAATCTGCACTGGGGGATCAAGGACAAAGACACCTTGTTCAGGACCTTTCTATAAAATTCTAGAAATATTATTGGTCCTACTTAGTCTAAAACAAGCTTACAACAATATAGAGCCGAACAAGTATAAAAACTGATAAGACATTAAAACAGAGCCTCCATCTCCTCGTGACTGTCCCATTGAGGGCAATGAAGCGGAGGTCCCACATGTGTGGTGTCCAATATATTCACTAATAATCTGACATCCGATAATAACCAAACAATTCTTTCAAAAGTCCCATTGCACATAGAAAAACAGGTATAATACTGGAAATGATTGATGATGGTTGGATCCCATAACCCAATGTAAGAAGTCCATCTTCCTGACCATATCTAGGGCTTCCTAGGGCTAACCATTCCTTACATGAGTTTGTTTGTACTTCCATCATCTTCAGCTAATTCCAAGTTGAATGACAGTAGGTGGACCTCTTTACGTCATGTCCATCAAGCCTGATGAATGTACACTAGAGGCTAAGTTGTTAACCTGTACACATACATACACATGTGATAGCTCTAGGGCAGTGGTCTCTACTTGTGGAGACTCAGATGCTGGTTATCATGGGAGTTGTAGTTACTTATCAGCTGCAGAACCACAGGTTGAAGGCTACTCCTCTAGAGTGTACTACTAAATGTGTTTTGGTCTTAGTAAAGTGTCTGGACATAGCCTTGGGGTCCTCTCATGTTACATTTCTCCAGTGTGTTCCCAGTGACCACCGAATGACCACCCAACAAGCCAGAGAGTCAGAGGAAGCAGGTTCAGCTCATGTTTTATGCTTCTGACACAGTAGATGCACTTACGCGTACCGGGTTCTTCTGTTGAATAGCTATGACTCCTTAGCCTAGGGTGGCCTGTTTGGCCAGGGGTGGCTTTACTCTGCTCCTAAAGCCCCCAGCTTCTTCACAAAGGGCATCTTCTGCAGAGTCTCTTTCACTATAAATGCACCATCCCTCTCAGTGGACCTCCTCCTCTGCGCCCCCAACTCGGGGAGCGACTGGAAAAGCAACGTGAACAGCTTGCCTTGCACTACTCTTCGTCTTAACCACTCTATAAGGGTGTCACCTACTGTCACCTACTGTTATTAACTCCATCCTTCTCACTAGAACAATCCAGCCTTTAAAGGAATCTCATAAGAAGGCTTAAATATAACATATATATCAGCAATATGGCTTCTCGCTGAATGCATATTTTGGGGTACCACAGTTGACACGTGTTTCAGGGCCATAGACGGCACTGGGAAAACTCGGCAGATGCAAGGACACACTGGTTTTGGGGGCTCATATAGACAGGCTCTAAGCTCTACGAGGGGCTCCTTCCTCTATCTGCCTTGGCTTCTATTGTCCATTGGTTATGAAGAAGTAGATGGAAGACGATTGCAGAAACAGACTACGTAGGGTTTGTTTGTAGTCTGTAACCATGGAGACACACAAGTCTGCATAGCAGCTGTACATAGTTACATGGATACATAGTTACATACTTAATACGGTTGAAAAAAAGACATAAGTCCATCAAGGTTCACCAAGTGATGGGTGGAGACGCGAATCCCAGAAGGAAGTGTAGACAGTAAACGGTATGAGCTCCATCTTGGTGAACTTGTGGCAATATGGCCATCCTGGAATTTAATCTACTCAGCTTTCCAGGTCTCTGGGATGACAGATATGCCTGGTGTCAGCTGAGTAGGTCAATAATAACTGGACATGATTTGCTCTTCGGAGCCCAGGAAAGCTGGATAACCATAGAGTCCGTCCTACGATTATTGCCTCTGAGCTTTCTAAGCCTCCTGAACGGAGAACAGGCCTATACTGTGCAGAGAGGGACAATAATAACCGCCCCGATCAGCCCAAATTGAATCGGATTGCGGTATCATAGAGAGTCGCCAGAAAAGTCAAATGCACAGGAATTTAATAAAAAATACTACAAGACAAATTGCTGTTTTCAGCACATCACTTCAATTAATTTGATCCTGAGCACAAATGTGGGAAATTATACTGTTTTCTACGTGGGCTATTTCTTTTTCCGTCATCCGAAATTGCGGATGGTAAGAGGCAGCTATTATATGGCGGCTCAGAGAGTACGACAGCGATAATGATATTAGAATTTGCAGGATTGCGCCTGCCACTTACCGCAGGAACCTCTTAAATACTCTGTGACAAAGTGGCTCCCTCTGGACCTGACACCCGACAAGGTTTATTGCAGTGGGACTCAACCTGTGGCCCTCCTGCTGCTGCAAAACGGAGACGCCCAAAGTGGAATAGTAGCGCAATGGCTGGAGAGCACCAGGGGGATGTCCTCTGCTTGACTGTTCCTAATGGCATAGGACAGGGACGCCCAACCTGCGGCCCTCCAGCTGTTGCAAAACTACAACTTCCATCATGCCTTGTCAGCCTACAGCTATCAGGGCATGTTGGGAGTTGTAGTTTTGCATCAGCTGGAGGGCCGCAGGTTGGGCATCCCTGGCATAGGATATTTCATTGCCCTGAGGGTGCTGCCACGTATCATGGCTATGCTGTGTTTTGGATGCAGCAAAAAAAAAAAAAGCATCAGAAAATGCACATACTTTTTGTATCCGGCGATTATGGTGCTTTTCTTTCCAGCAATGGAACAAGTTGTCACATAGATCGCTGGTCTCCAACCTGTCACTGTCCGGTCATTGTGAGACTACAACTTCCAGCTTAACCTGGCTACTGCGGCTGAAGGGGCACATTTCCTAAGACCACCTTAGTAAATGTTAGTATATTTAGACCGCAGCCCCAGCACGACGTGTCCACCCTCTGCCCAATTGCTGAACACGGCGTGAAACCAGTAGTGAGACAAATTATTGTTGCACGGCCAGTTAAAAAAAGGACTTGCAACTACTTTTTCGACTAAGTCCCTTAATAAATGTACTGTATCTATGAGCTGGGGATAGGTTGATATATTAGATAGATGATAGATAGATAGATAGATAGATATGAGATAGATAGATATGAGATAGATAGATATGAGATAGATAGATATGAGATAGATAGATATGAGATAGATAGATAGATACTAGATAGATAGATAGATAGATAGATATGAGATAGATAGATGATAGATAGATAATAGATAGATGATAGATAGATAATAGATAGATAGATAGATAGATAGATAGATAGATAGATATGAGATAGATGGATGATAGATAGATAATAGATAGATGATAGATAGATAGATAGATAGATAGATAGATAGATAGATAGATAGATATGAGATAGATGGAGTTTTAAGAAAGCCATGGAAACACTGAAAGACAAGGCGAGTAAAACCTTCTCTGCCATCAGAAGGCGTCTGTATCACCTTAAAGCACCAGTGACCGTCTGGCTAAAAATCCTTGACACCATCATCGCCCCGATCCTCCTGGCAGCGAAGTCGGGGGCCCAGACATATACCCAGACCAGGCAAAGTGGGACTCTGGGCCAACAGAACTATTCCACCTAGAACTCTGCAAACACTTTCTCCAGGTCCACAGGAGCACCCCAAACAGCGCCTGTCGAGCAGAACTGGGCAGATTCCTACTTTACTTTGCTATCCAGAAGAGGGCGCTATCATTCATGCGGACCTCTTCATAGCAGCAGTCCCAGCTCCTACCATCACAAAGCCTTGCTACACCAAGAAGCCCCAGGAAAACAAAGCACCCTGCAACTAGTCACCCAAACCCAGCCTGCCCAAGCTACCAACCAATACAGCCTGACAAAGGGCGAAATCCAGAGGACGATACACAAGAGCAAAAAGGAGTATATTAGCGTCTGGAGGAACGACATAAGAACTTCCCAGAAGCTGACAGTATACCAGAGCCTGCAGAGGGAGTAAAAACCGGCCCCATATCTGGAGAAACTCCCCAATCCAAGAGACCGACAGACCCTGAGCCGGTACAGACTGAGCGCCCACAGCCTGCTCATCGAATCCGGGCGTCACCGACAGAGGTACATGCCCGGGGAGAGCAGACTGTGCCAGCAGTGCGACCAGGAGGCCGTGGAGGATGAGGCTCATTTCCTGCTGCGGTGCCCCAAATACTCAGCAGTGAGGGAGACTGACTTCAGGAGACTGTCTGATCTCTGCCCAGACTTCACCTCCATGGAGGAGGAAGAGAGACTCTCCATACTGCTGGGGGAGAGGAGAACACAGCGGCCACAGCAGCACAATATATTACTGCCTGCCATAGACGGAGAGGAGCCTGATATACCATGGACTCCTATACCCCCACCCTGGATGTGTCCCCATCCCCCAACCCTACCCAATTATTTCCCACTTGCTTTGGCAACGCTAAAATGTATTTAGTCCTGACAATAAAGCTTATTTGATAGATAGATATGAGAGAGATAGATAGATATGAGATAGATAGATAGATAGATATGAGATAGATAGATAGATAGATAGATAGATAGATAGATAGATAATAGATAGATAGATAGATAGATAGATAGATAGATAATAGATAGATAGATAGATAGATAGATAGATAGATAGATAGATAATAGATAGATAATAGATACTGTAGATAGATGAGATAGATAGACAGAGATAGGCAGTGCAGTTCTAGGCCAGAATGTATCAACATAACAGATGTAGCAGTGCTGTGTTTGTTTTTCGGCACAATGTTAACAGACAAATAACCTGTTGCGGTTTGCTCAGATAATAGATCCTGCTGTATTCAGCCCTGATACATTGTATAACCGGTAAAGTGCATTCTCTGTTATAATGATGGAGGCCATTAGGGGCCGCAGCAGTTGTGAGCGTGCTCAGTGGCGGCTGAGAGTCAGGGTACGGGCGCACAGTCAGGTTTCTACATAGTTGTATTTTCTGCCTTTTAGATTTTCCTTCCTGATCTTACCTTCCAGAACAGCAGAATCCGGCGGTGTGGGCGTTCGCTTATTGTCTTCTGTATTTCCATCTCCATGGTTTATAAAGTGTGCTCGCTCTGCATCCTTTATACCCGTATTTACTGTCTGTTCTGCGGCGGCTGCGGGCGTCTCCGGTGGGATTATGTCCCCGAGCGCTGCGCAGTCCCCTCCACTGTTCTTAGGGAAATGTTTTCAAACGTGTGGTTTAGGAAAGATCCACACACAAAAGCTCAGTTTTGGCTAATACGTCTCATCAGCGCTGACGCCAGTCGCTCTGCGTTGATCCCGCGGTCAGTGTGCGGAGTGCTTCGAGTGGAGAGGTGCAGCTACTTTCACATCTGCGTTTTTAAATCAGGTTTTGAGATCTGGCAGAGCATCCGTTCCATACATCCTGATAGCTCCGTTTCGGCCGGGCCGACCTGATCAGGCATGAAAATCATTGTAAGTCAATGGGCGCCTGATCTGTTCTTTTCTGTAGCAAAAAAAAAGAAACGATCAGGCACCATTGTCTTAGGCTACTTTCACACTTGTGTTTTTGCTGGATCTGTCATGGATCAGCAAAAACGCTTCCGTCATGACAATACAACTGGTTGCATTCATTATGAACGGATGTAGCAGAGCAGAGTTTGTCTACTGATACTTAGGTCACAGCGTCACGCACAGAAGAAACTTTTCGATGACAGCTCCAGCGCTGCTACATCTGATTAATGACAGGTCTAAGGCCCTGATCATATCTTCAGGAATTGCCATGGATGTCGGCACTTATACTGCAGACATCTTATACCACCTCTGATATTCATACTGAAAGGTCCTTTTGGAGCCTCATGCACTTACCAGCATTAGGGTCCTTGTGAGAATTCCTACAAACTGCTCAGAAATAACCCTTTTTGACGCAAATTAGCAAAATTGATACTGTTAGCCTCTGTGCACTGACATCCCTTTGGCACTGTGTAGAAGTATCTGATACCATCTCTGAGCCCCCTATAGAGTCCTCATGTACTTACTAATATTTGCTTCCTTAGAATTTCTCCAAACTACCCAGAAAGGTCCCTTTTGGATGCAAATTAGCACAAGTGGCACAGTTGGCCTCTTTGCAAAGACATCACCTTTGCACTGTACGGAGATATCTTGCACCATCTCAGAAAGGCCCCTATAGAGCCCTCATGTACTTACTAAAATTTGCATTCTTCTGAGAATTTCTACAAGCTACACAAAAACTTTTTTAGGCAAATTTGCAAAATTGCTACTGTTGGCCTCTGTGCACCGATGTCCCTTTTGCACTGTGCGGAGATATCTCATACCATCTCTAAAGGCCCCTATAGAGCCCTCATGTACTTACTTTCTGAGAATTTCTACAAGCTACACAGAAATACCACTTTTTAATGCAGAATCTCAAAATTGGTACTGTTGGCCCCTATGCAATGACAGCCCTTTGGCACCACGCGGAGATATCTTATAACATGTCTGGTTTCTATACTGAAGGGCCCCTACAGAACCCCTATGTGCTTTCTAACACTTGCATCCTTAGAATTTCTCCAAACTACCCAAAAAGGTCCCTTTTGGATGCAAATTAGCAAAATCGGTACACTTAGCCTCTATTCACTGGTCTCCCTTTTGCACTGTACGGAGACATCTCAAACCATCTCTGAAAGGCCTCTATAGAGTCCTCATGCACTTACTAACATTTGCATCCTTCTGAGAATTTCTACAAGCTACACAAAAACACTTATTTTTGCCACAAAATCGGTACTGTTGGCCTGTATGCACTGACATCCCTTTGGCACTGTACGGAGATTTATGTTACTGAAAATCTGACCTTATATTCTCAGCAAATGTTTAATGAAGGGAATATCCCCATCAATGGCATGCCTATATTCGCTCTCTGTCCGGACACAGCAGCTAGTCGCCACCTCACCAGGTGGGACAGGGGGACTCCCGATCTGGAGGTAGATGCATGTCCCACCAGAGGTATCAGACATTTATGATGTATTCTGTGGCTAGGCCATGCTTGTCTAGCATGGGATCATCCCTTTAATGATCATTATGAGTGACAGAAAATTCTGAGTCGTGTCAAAGGGGTCTTCAGAAAACAGTGGTGGTCTCCTGTTTAAATAGAGTGGAGATCAACTAGAAAGATTATCTCTCACTTTGGAGGTTTCGTGTAATACATAATTTCTCCTGTGGTGGCGCTGCAGGAGAATTGAATACCTGTTACCAGGTTCCTGCACAGATCACAGCTGATCAACTGACCTTTTTTGATTTATTTATTTATTTTAATCAAAGGGGACTTCTTAGGTGACAATCCCCGTAAAGGCTATGTACACCATGATTGTATTTTACTCATTTCGGGCTAAAAAATCATTTTTTTAATTGGTCTTTATTAAAGATATTCAGTCATTCTGTCACAAAGGGTTAACTGTTTGTCTAGCTGTGTGACTGGTACTTTCACTATTGTGCTGGTCATCTAATAAACCTTATCTCTAAATTACTAGGAGCTGTCACCTGAGAAGCCTGACAGAACACAGTAAAAATACAGAGCTTGCTACTAGAGAATCTCAAGGCTGTACAGAGAAAGGGGCTCAACATTTTTAATAAAGACCAATTGAAAAAAAAAAAAAGATTTTTAGCTCAAAATGAGTACAATGCAATAATAAAAAAAATGGTAGGACCCTGCTGTGGGGTCTCGTTGATGCCAGATTTATCAGATTTGCTCCCAATCCTTAAAATTCCCATCCTCAATTAAAATTTTCAGTGCAAGTTATCGTACTCTGTTATCAGCCAATAATTACATTTACAAATGGCAGATATTCGGAAGCAGAGACACGGCAGAAATTCCTCAAGAGGCAGAGAGGAATCGGCTCTTTTAATATGGAGCTATTTCTAATACTCTCCTATATGAGATAACGCCTTAAGTCTTTCCGATCTGCTCGGTTGGAATATTTCAAGCGGCGCGTGGTGGATTTGTCTCATTAAAAAAATCTTTGTAGACGTCTTAATTAGACTAAGGCTCCACTGATAAAATAGGGAAGCAGGAAGCAGAAAGCCATGAAAAAGTCTGGATATATTTCATAGAACATTCCGTCCAGCGTCTGTAATTATCCCAGCGATCACCTGGAAATTCAGGGACCCTTCAGGCCGTTCAACATATTAACTGAGATCTATAATAACTGAAATGTTCCAGCTCCGTTCCAATGACATTTCTTCATATTATCCCAAGCGAATGAAAAACGAAATTACGGTATTCTTCCCGTCTGAAAAGCAAAATGTTAGTGAGCCCATCACGAGGGACGAAAATGAGAATTCACTGCAGAGTGTGAAAGATTCTAGAAAGATCTCTTCTTCTTCTTCGAAATCCATCCATTATACTTCCTCTGTGTCACCATCCCATGTACTATGTGGAATTTAAAGGAACCGTCCATCTACACGTCATCATAGCCCCTTACATTTTCAGTAGTCACTGACACAGAACAGGATTTCTGTAAGGAGTTGTTAAAGAAGGAATGATGATACCTGGATGGGAGAGGATGATTCCCCCGGCAGTACTGGTGTGGCCCTTAATCCTTCCAAAGCTCTACCATGACTATGAATTTCTTAAAGGAATTCTCTGGCTAAAAACACAAATAAAAGGGTCGGAATTTATTAAAAAAAATAAAAGTCCAGTGTATTGTTTTAACTAGTAGGAAGAGCATTATGGGAGCTCAGAGGACATTCACACAATTAGCACTAAGCTGTTAGGTCCCATGTCTGACAAGTGGGGTGGAGCTAATTTGCTGTCGGTTTCCAAGGACAACCAGAAGGCAAATTTTTAACAGTGGCGTGGAGCACAACTGTAGTCTGTTTCCAAGGGCAACCAGAATTAAAATGTCTCAGAGTGGGTGGGGCTAAGCTGATTTCTATTTGCCAAGGCAACCAGATTATTCCTTTTGATTTCCAGGTCATTATAGTTTATAATTTGATCTAATTCAATAGGGTGAAGGATAATGTAAAGGTTTTTAGAACACAAAATGAATGGGCTCCCCTTGATAACAAATGATATCCCAGACAGCCTAGTCTTGTCAATTTTGACCTCTAAAAGTCTAGTCTTTGAAGAGTTGACCTCCTGTGATCAGTTGCAAGCGTTCAATTTCCCAACACTGTCCCCACAGGGGAGATGAAGCATTACACAGGCTGGGTCCTCCAGAACGAGCGACTGAATAATGTTTCCCACTCTATCATGTTGGGCACATAGTCCATATGACGCTCTTCTTCTGGCTTCTCCCGACATCACATTCTTTACCGGGTTTCTGTCTATGGGTGGGACGTCACTTTCACAGTGGACGAGGCCAGGACCATTCTTCTTCCTGGTGAAACCACAGGTGAAGTAGATTCAGAAGTTTGGGCATGCCCCAGAGAGAGGAATAATTTTGGGCCATTCTACTTTAGAAGGGATGTCCTGTCCATAGCCTAGGCTGGAAAAATGGTAAAGGACGTGACCGGGTTCCAGAGAGGCCGATCCTCACAACTTTGGAACAGTAAGTATATTACAAACTTTCTTCTAGTGGTGTGTTAAAAGGATAGTCCTGTCTTAGACATTGATGACATATCGCTAAGATATGCCAACGATGTCAGATAGGTGGGGGTCACACCTCTCCAAAAAGGGCCCCCGAAGTGAAGGAGGGCACATTGGCAAATGCAGCAATCCTCCATTCACCACTATGGGAGTCCCAAAAACAAAGGAGTGCTGTCTTGGCCCTTTCCAGCAGTACCATAGTAATGAATGGAGGGGTGGCCATGCATAGGCGGTGTGCTCTCCATCCAGCGCCATGGGAAAGAGTACGCTCGGCTATTTTCTGAACTTCCATAGCAGTGAATTAAGAGCACGACGCACATGCTCAGTGTGCTCTCCTTCAATTTGGGGCCCCCGTTCCGTACCTATCTGACATTGATGATATAACCTGGTGATATGCCACCAATGTCTGTGATTGGCCAGCCCCTCTAAGTGTAATAAAAGTAGACTTGTGGAAACTACTACCTTCTAAAAACCGCTTTAATAGATTAAAATGGCACGGGTTTCGCCCAGCCACCATGTTACATTTTCTCATTAAAGTACCAGAGCCACCAACATCTAGAATTCGAGACGATAACTCTCCTGGCTTGAAAAGCTTTAATTCCTAGACCACCATGAACGTCTGAAAACAGCCACCTTATAATAAGTCATCAAGTAAAAGCCACGTCTGATCAAATCAGATTTTTTTTTTTTTAAGTTAAAATTGAGCATAATGTGGAGTATAATTCTTGAACATCTGTCTCCAATACCTCGGAGCATCTGCTTAGTATCTGATGTATAAACAGAACATGAATTCACTCCTCGCTGTCACAGTTAATTCTCCTTTGTGAAGGTGCTGGAGTATTAAGAACCATGCGCTTGTTTTATGTCTGTCAGAGCGAAAACCTCTGCAGAACATAAACCAGGAATGAAAGGAGCCACTTCTGGGACAAAAAACACTCTACCGTGTAAACAACAACAGGCGACCGTATTTCTTTCCCAAACTCGAAACGCGCTGTGCAAATGTAGACTGTCAGTGGAGGCATAAAGAAAGCTCTCTGGTCCAGAGCACAAAATTGATGTTGTTCCTGCTTATATAACTCTGGGAAATGTTTGTTCCTTCACGGCAGGACTGACCCAACAGGGCTTGCAATTTTTCTATGCCAACGTGCACTTGGTTATCATTGGGAAAGCCACAAGCATGCCAGGCCAGTCAAAGGTATGGATACCTTAGAGTAGCTTTTACAGAGGTGTCTATTAGGGGTCTCGAGCAGGCATCCCTCTCTTTGATGTCTGTATGTACAGTGAGCCCCTCAGTAGCTGGTACAGAGGATGGAAGCGGAAATGGCCCAGATGATATGTACTCATCATCTTGCTGACTAAAACGTTATTGCCTTTGAATCCACAAATCTGGGGTGCATCGGGTATCTAAACTTGTTTCCCCGTTGCAGCAGCAAAGTGTGTAATGCGTTACGCTGGTTATCTTGCTGACTCTCACATTGTAGCCATAAAATGTACCTTAATCTTCTCTCTCTCTGATGTGGCAGAGGATACACAGGGAACTGTTAGTCTCCGGAAGCTTCTTGCTAAATGCATGGAGACAGGAGCGTCTGCCGTCTTCTCCCTCTCCTCCAGGCCAGTCCTCAGATTTTGCCCACTCTTGGAATCCTCTACTGAAGTTATGGGGAAGGGCCAAACCCACAAGCTGAGCTCCAGAGAGGACTGGGCTAGAATTGTTAATCCTGTCCATGCCTGACTCATGCTGGAACATTCTGAGTGTTATACATCACCTTAACAGTGCATTAACAAACAATCGCAAATATCCCATCTGGGTTACTGCACCAGCACTAATGTGGCATATGGACAAGGGGTGTCATGGTGAGCTGGCACAGCACCACTTATTGAGGTGAGCTGATTCTATTGTACGTTCATACTTGATATCATGGTGAGACACCCCTTAAAATAGCTTATTTTTTTGGGCACCCAAATATCGCACCAATATGTACTTATTGAACATCTCAAGAACATGGCCATCAAGATGAAGTTGGGTCCCTCTTTCCTGGTGGAACAACTTCTACTGTTCTAAGATGGCTTTGCACTAGATTTGAGAAATTTGGCCTAGTATAATACAGTCTGGCTCTCAGTCAATGCTGCAGTTTATTCCAGAGATGTTCATTGGCCAATGAGATCAGGAATTGCGTAAGTCAACCAAGTTCTTCACCATACCAAGCTATCTTTGGAAGACTTTTCCCAAATTGTCACCACACAACTGGAAGACCATGAGAACTGGCAAACCATGAGAACCTGCCCAAGACCACCCTGCCATAGAACTATTTAAGATGATTACTATTGATAGTATAGGTATCTCTGGTTGTTCTCCCTATCTGGACACCTAATTGGATGCATAAGAATCGGGAATATAAGTCGTTGAGGGGTCTGACAACAATAAATTAGTGGCCATGTTAAGGGTGTCCACATTAGATGCCTATTTAGATACACTCTGTGAAGGAGTTCTCTTACTCTTTACTCTTTGTACTTGTTTTCCTCTTTGGGTAAGAAATGAGGATCCTGGAGAACTGATCCCCCACCCCCACTCCGTGTCCATTAAAGGGGTTGGCCACTTTCTGGTTATTGTTGACCAAAGTGTATATAAGATCATTATATGGCACTTACTAATATAACCTTTGTTGAAATTCTGCACCATTTTCTATATTTCATAAGGTACACAAAGTCCATTGTACCGTCCACACAGAGGTCTTGTCCATAAAATGGCTGCTGATGGAGGGTCATGTGACCAAGCAAATCACCTCCATGTGATGTCTCCTCCATTCAGATACACTGCCCCACCATTTGCACTTGTTCTGTTTAGTGCAGGTGCAGTGTGTTTGGATGGAGGAGACATCACATGGAGGTGATTTGCTTGGTCACATGACCCTCCATCAGCAGCCATTTTATGGACAAGACCTCTGTGTGGACAGTACAATGGACTTTGTGTACCTTATGAAATATAGAAAATGGTGCAGAATTTCAACAAAGGCTATGTTAGTAAGTGCCGTATAATGATCTTATATACACTTTGGTCAACAATAACCAGAAAGTGGCCAACCCCTTTAATGGACACGGAGTGGGGGTTCTCCAGGATCCTCATTTCTTACCCAAAGAGGAAAACAGGTACAAACAGTATATCTTGATCTGGAGGACCTGCCCGATCCTGCACTACACAGATAACCTGCTGTTCTGAATGTACACATGTAATACTTAGTTTGTCCTGTAGAGGCGATGCAGGAAAATCAAACACTTCCAGCTTTCTCCAATCCCAGCTGGTAGACACTTTATGAGCTGCTTATTATTAATGGATACTTCTAACAAGTAGGTCACCCCCCCTTAAGGTCACCCCCCCCCCTATAAATAATGACTGTTTTTATAGTATTTTCTTGCAGTAGCAAAACACAATTTCGTTTACAGTTCGATGCAATGAAATTAAATGTAGTTTATTCCGGAGAAAATTGTTATTTGACACTTGGGTCCCTGGAGTCCAATGTTTAATGTCACCAAAATCCAGGAGAGGCTAATTAATATTCAGAGCGGAGCGCACTGCAGCTCGCGGTGAACAGCTGGTGCGTCGTACGCTGCATTCACCGATGACGGCTGATACTGTAGCCTTGCTTTGTTTGCAGGGATCATTCTTATACGTTCTCTTAGCCGGTCCTGAATGGTGTCCTCATCCCGTTATTAGCTTCTTACTAGAAGAATCAGAATCCACATGCCACTTGATGTCAGGGATGACATTAATGCGGAGTAGGCCTGAGGGACGTGTCTACTCTGCTCATGTCATATCGTATGACTATCACCTGGACTGCTCACCAAAGTGACAAACACCACTCTGTGTACAAAGTGACTCGACTTTACAAGTCTCCACTTGAAGCTGTGTACGAGAACCTGGAAAGAGCTTGCTTGTGGTCAAAGATCTAACCAGGTCTTGTAGAAGCCGATCTTGAGGTTCCTTGATGATAGTACAAACCGTTAGGAACCTCTGAAATGGATGTTAAGTGCAATTCAACCATAATATGTGATGTTCTACAACAGGGGCAACAGCTTCCTGCACTCCAGCTGTTCTAAAACTACAACTCCCAGAATCCTCTTTTCATTTCTATGGGAGTTACAACAAGAGTCAAGCAGGTGTGCAGGCTGGGGGTTGTAGTGTCAGAGCAGCTGGAATGACGAAGGTTGCTGACTCCTGTTCCAGAGCAAAGCGTTGATGTCTGTCGATCTATCTATCTATCTATCTATCTATCTATTATCTATCTATCTATCTATCTATCTATCTATCTATCTAGAGAATCCTATTTGGGAGCAGGAGCTCTGCAGTGTGCGTCCTCTCTCCTCTGTCTCCCATCAGGAGGGGAGGTACAGGGGGTCAGTCCTCTTCTTGGTCAACCATTGCCATCTACAGTATTACCAATTGTAACAAGGGCTAAATATATAAAAACATGACATAACATTATAATACAAAACTAATTCCAATTGTAGTTCCCCCAGGTCTAGGGTACGATCTGTCTATCTCTCTATCTATCTATCTCTCTATCTATCTATCTATCTATCTATCTATCTATCTATCTATCTATCTATCTATCTATCTATCTCATATCTATCTATCTATCTATCTATCTATCTATCTATCTATCTATCTATCTCATATCTATCTATCTATCTCCTATCTCTCTATCTATCTATCTATCTATCTATCTATCTATCTATCTATCTATTATCTATCTCCTATCTATCTATCTATCTATCTATCTATCTATCTATCTATCTATCTATCTATCTATCTATCTATCTCTCATATCTATCTATCTATCTATCTATCTATCTATCTATCTATCTATCTATCTATCTATCTATCTATCTATCTATCTATCTCATTATCTATCTATCTATCTCATACCAATAGGTGGCACTAGAGGGAGAGTTTTCTTCCTCCTGGAGCAGAGCTTAAAGGGCATCTGTCAGCAGTTTTGTCCCTATGACACTGTCTGACCTGTTACATGAGCGCTCGGCAGCTGAAGGCATCTGTGTTGGTCCCGTGTCCATATGTGCCCGCATTGCTATTTTATGTAAATGAGCCTCTAGTTACCATTACACCTAGAGGCTCCGCTCTCTCTGCAACTGCTGCTCCCTCCACATTTTGATTAACAGGACCAGGCAGTGTAAAAGTGCTCAATCAAAGTGCAGAGGGCGCAGCAGCTGCAGAGAGAGCAGAGCCTCTAGGTGTGATGGTAACGCCTCCGTTGCTCCTAGAGGCTCATTTGCACATATTAGAACATCCTTTTTCTCGGCAATGCGGACACATATGAACATGGGACCAACACAGATGCCTTCAGCTTCTAAGCACACATGGAACAGGTCAGCCAGGGTCATAGGTGCAAAACTGCTGACAGATGCCCTTTATTTGATTGACACTGCATGTGAATCCAAGATCTAAAAATGAATAAAATGCAACTTATACTGAATCATTTCCCAGAAATCTATATATCATTCTGCTCAGCTCCTACTGCTCCACGATATGCTGCCTGCAGAAGATCAACATGACACTTTCCCTTTAAGCCCACGCTCCTATATTGTAGAGTTGTGACTACTTTCTGCCTTATTGTATATAAAGTGCGCTGCATTGTTACATCCCAGCCCCCGCTGCAGCAGCACGAACATCCAAGCCTTTCCCAAGCCAAAATCCTCATCCCAATCTAATTATTTCCAACAGAAAATCCCTACAGTGGGGACATCTGCATCCATACATTGTACCGCCATATAGTGCTGTGAAAACAAGGTGACTGCTGTTCTAATGACTCTTCACTACAATGTGCATTGACACATTCACTTTAGCTTCATCTTGGCATCTGTCAAGCCAACTCGTCAAGCCCGGGATTCTCGAGGTACCGCACTGTACCTGCCCCGGGAGTCCATGCTGCTCATTTGCAAGCCCTGATTCCCTGGTGAGAGCACAGCAACGACAATCAGCTGCGGCAGCGGTTTTTTACAGACCGGGAGAAAAGCCGTAATATGGTACAAATTGCAAAATATAAGCCATATCGAAAATCAAATCAAGTTTACGGCGCTGCCAGCTGCTTAAATTCCACGTGCCGCCATCGGTTTTATCTCCTTGGCTGTGAAGTGGCTAATGCAGTGTTTTTTTATAATAGGCGTAGTGAGGAAACATGTTTCCTAGCATGCCCATTACAAGGGCTGCACACTTCACTGCTTCTTCTAATCTTTGCCTTGTAATTTTCACGCCCCAGATCTACATGCCGTAAGCAGATGCCTGTGACACATCACTGAAGATGGATTTAAAGTGCACCTGTCTCCTACACATGACGCTATATAGTAATAGGGAATGGCATTATCAGCAGGTCTCTGTGATGACATCATCAGGATCACTATTATTATGGCCAGGTGTAATACCTATAATTGGCCAGCAGGGGTACAGGGCAAATACAGTGACCTGCTACAGAGCTGTGCTACAGAAACAGCATTAGAACTGTGCCCCTGGTGCCTAAGGGGCCCCAAAGTGAATCTGTGCATGCTAGGTAAAGTTAGTCTCACATCTGCGGCAGCAATTCCGGCAGGCTGCCGGAATTCTCCAGATCCAGACCTGCCAGGTGCAACTGGAGTGCCCCAATAACTATAATAGGGTCCGGCAAAAATGCGAGAATTGGCCTGACATAAACCGCTGCACCCTGCGCTTTGTTTCTGGCCAATTCCCGGCATTCTTTGCTGGAACCGGCGGCCGGATCACACTGCCACAGATGTGAAAGTAGCCTAAGGAGACAACCAAAAAGAAGTGGTGCAATGGGACCATCAGAAAAATGGAGGGTCACTCCAGATTTGGTACCTACCATAGATGCATCCAATGTAGATGCAAAAGGTCCTTTAGAGAAAAAGTGGTGGCACTCCAGATTTGTTACTTACCAAAGAGCAAACCAACAATCAATGCAGTGGGACCCAAGAGAAACTGTGGGTCATCCCTGATATTGTACCTACCATAGAGGCAACCAATGCAGATAAAATGAGACCCCCAAAGAAAAGGGCGGGGGGAGTGTTGTTACTCTAGATTTAGTACCTGTTGTAGAGGCAACCAATGCAGATGCATTGGGGCCTGAAGAGAAAAGGTGGCGGCACTCCAGATTAGTCGCTTACCAAAGAGCAAACCAACAATCAATGCAGTGGGACCCAAAAGGTGGTGGCACTCCATATTTGTTACCTACAAGAGATGAGTGACGTTTTTCAAAAATTTGATTTGGATGCTTCGCAGAATTTTTTCGAGAAATTTGCTTCGTTCTGAATTAATTTGTCACTATGTTCGTTAAATCAGCTCTATCCTGGCCTGCAGGGAGAGTGTACCTCGGGGTACATCACTGTGCATTGCAGCGACATGCATAGCTAGTCCTTTCTGGTAGTGAAACAGTTACTGTGACAGGCAGGTGGACACCCCAATATCAGTAAAATTAGAGAGCTTCTTCACCCCAGTTTGAGAATCAAGGTGTAATAGAATTGCTGATCTATTAAACAAGGAGGATACTATTCAATTAGATAACTCTGTGCCTTACATAGGGATTGATGCAAAGTGGGCAGTCTCCTATGGATCCCTTCAGCTTCAGATTACAGTCCCTTCACTCTCCCGGCAGTCTCCCTATGCTCTCCCTAGAGTGTGTAAAAACTCTCCCTACGGTCTCCCTACAATGTCCCTACACTCTCCCTATCCAATGTTACACAATTAAAAGCTTTTGGCAACACTGTACCTAGCACTTGTCATGTCTCTCCCTAAGCTCAGCTCACAGTGAAATGGCGGAGAACGCACGGCATGAAGCTTTTATAGGGCTGTGGCATCACAGGGGCTGGTTAGCTGCTGTCTGTATGCCCTTGTGGGTTTCGGGGGCTTCTTACTTCCACTTTGTAACACGTGTAGCCGTCACTTTAGACGATTCGTTAACACGAAGCGCGAGGCAATTCGGATTAGTTGCGAATCGATTTTTTCCTAAACTTCGGATCTAATTTCACTTCGGATGCTTCGATTCGCTCAACACTATTACCTACCATAGAGGCAACCAATGCAGATGATTCAATCACTCCTCTTCCCTTACACCCTACATCAATAGCAAGCAAGAGTGTATGCAATCAACTCAAGGATCAAAAAGATGGGGGGAGGGTAATTTTAACCCCAGGGGTCCCCCCTCTCTTCTTTATAATCATGTGTCCCCTACTTGCCACCTAATTTAGTAAAGGTCAGATAGAAGAGATAGTCTGTAACCATAGGACTATAGGAACCCATTGCTCGGCTTAGGAGCTGCATATACAGAACGGTATATTCCTAATACAGATGGTTTGCAAGCTTGTTTCGTTTTTATTGTAATCAGATGGACATCCCCTTTAAGGGCTGCAATTGCAGGTGTAAAGTGGCTGCATACTGGAAAAGCCAGTGATGCCCAGGACTGGTACTTACCTGGCCTCAGACCCTACATATGTGATTGTGTTCCTGACCTTTCTGTGTGCAGCTAACTGCGACCTGGAGCTGTATTGAGCGCTGCTCTTGACCTTTGCAGCAGTCTTGCTTCTCTTGCTCCCTGGTGGCTGCTGTACAAATTCCACGCTCCGATTACAAGCTGTCTCCAGCTGTTTTTAGACACTGTATACATCCACAAACAGCCTGGCGCCCGTCCAAATGTTGGCGCGGTTATCTATACCCCATTAGCGCCCATGAGCCATTTGTGGATTCTCCAGTGCGTCTGAGCCTAGAAATTTCCTGCAGGTTTTTTTTTCTCTATAAATTGGATATGAATATGGAAATTCTGACTGTATTCCAGCCCCACAGTCACAGGGGTCCAGGAAGCTGAGATAGAAGGAGCTGTTTGTAGAGCCGTGCTTGCTTTATCTGTCCATGTGTTGCCTGTGACAAAGAGGGAACAACATGGTGTCATAAGTCAACAGGGAGGACTGGTGTCATACCAGGGTCTATGCCAGGGCTCATCAAGGGCACTGGAAAATCGGTTCTACCACTTAATATCCCAGCAAACAGCTCCTTATATCTCAGCTTCTTGAAGATTTGTGATTATTTTAGGGTGGAAGTCATTTGGGGTTAGAGAAGAGGTTAGGAGGTTTGGAGTTCTCCTGTGAAGGGATGACATGAATCTTGACCAGCAGGGATCCCCATTTTGGCAGGGTCAGGAACCATGGCTGCTGACCCAGGATCTTCTTCTGGTCCCTCGATAGTCTAGCAGAGTCTCCTCTCCTAAGCACGGGTCCCTAACTGCAGACAACTAGGGACTCTGACTGCTCTCCCTATTTACAGTCTTTAGCTGAACATGAGCCTTCTAGTGGGAGGGGTGAAGTGGAGAAGCACAGCTGAAACAGATACAATGTTACAATTGTTGTCTCTCATAGACTTGCATTAGAACTACAATAATAGTCAATGGCAATGACACAGCAGTTTTTCCAGTCAAAAACAAGTCTTTATACATAATAAAATAGCTAAACCAGACATCCAAAAGGTCAGTCTGTCTGGTTTTGGTGGTAAACAAGTCTGCCTACGTCTGCACCCCCTATAGCTATGCCCTGTGCTCTGTATACATTATAATATCTCAGCTCGCTGGATACGGGACATGTTTAATTCGCTCTTACTCACGATGACCTTTACATGACACCGAACCCCCGAAGAGCGCGGCTGTCCACCATATACACCTTGGTGGTCTCAGCGAGCCCGATGAATGATGAGGCCACATGTGACTCACCCAGCACTGCTACATCTTATAACCTTACCTTGTTGATCCAGGGATGCCATCTTGGAGTTAGGAAGGAATTTTTCCCCTAAGATGAAGAAAATTGGTTTCTCTCCCATGAGGAAAGATTTTTGACTTCCTTGTAAGAATAGGTTGACTTAGAAGAAGGAATATCTGTTTTGCTACACAAAAAACTCAACTTTACACAAATTTTGTTTAACTGCACCTGACACACTCAACTCTACTCAGTGGAGTACCTGACACACTCAGCATTGCTACATGTGGCAAACTTAGCCCTGCTACTATGTGCAAACTCAACACTGCTATATGGGACAAATGTAATACTGCAACTATTGACAAACTCAGCTCTAATGCACCTGACAAATTCAACACCACTACATGTGACAAACTCAACTTTGCAATTTCTGGCAAACTTTGCTCTGCTGCACCTGACACAGACAACTCAACTACACATGACAAACCTAGCTCTTCTACTATTTAACAACAGCTCCACTACACCTGACACACTCAACTCTACTACACTTGGCAAACTCAGCTTATTTGGCAAACGTTGCCTTCATGTAACATACTTAACACTGCTGTCCTTTACAAACTCAGCTCCTCTGCACCTGGCAAAAACAAAATTACTACATGTGACAAGCTCAACTTTGCTATATGTTACAAACTTAACACCACTGCACCTAACACACTCAAAACTGCTGCATCTGACAATCTTAACACTGCTACATCTTACTAAACTGACGCAACACTACAACATGTGACTAACTAAAGCCTGCTACATCTTACAAATTCAATTCTTCTATATCTGACAAACTCACCCTTGCTACTCTTAGGCCCCATTCACACGTCCGCAATTTCGTTCCGCATTTTGCGGAACGGAATTGCGGACCCATTCCTTTCTATGGGGCCGCACGATGTGCGGTCCTGCTCCGGAAATGCGGACCTGCACTTCCGGGTCCGCATTTCCGTTCCCGAAAAAAATAGAACATGTCCTATTCTTGTCCGCAATTGCGGACAAGAATAGGCATATTCTATTAGTGCCGGCAAAATGCGGAACGCACATTGCCGTGTCCGTGTTTTGCGGATCTACGGATCCGCAAAACACGCTACGGACATGTGAATGGAGCCTTAATGCTACTACACGTGACAAACATAGCCCTACTATACCTAGCAACTCAACTCTAAGGCCTCTTTCACACAACCGTTTTTTTTTCTGTTTACGATCCGTTTTTTGCGTTCCGTATACAGTCCGTATACGAAACCATTCATTTCAATGGAATGTACTCCGTATGCATTCTGTTTCCGTATTTCAGTTTTTCTGTTCCGTTGAAAGACAGAACATGTCCTATTATTGCCCGCAAATCACGTTCCGTGGCTCCATTCAAGTCAGTGAGTCCGCAAAAAAACCGGAACACATACGGAAATGCATCCGTATGTCTTCCGTATCCGTTCCGTTTTTGCGGAACCATCTATCGAAAATTGTATGCCCAGCCCAATTTTTTCTATGTAATTACTGTATGCCATACGGAAAAACGGAACAGAAACGGAAACTCAGTGGAAACAAAAAACGGAACAACGGATCCGTTAAAGAACGGACCGCAAAACAATGAAAAAGCCACATGGTCGTGTGAAAGAGGCCTAGGGCTCCATTCACACGTCCGTGGTGTGTTGCGGACCCGCAAATTGCGGATCCGCAACACACCCGCCCGGCACCCCTATAGAAATGCCTATTCTTGTCCGCAAGCTTGTCCGCAAGAATAGGACATGTTCTATCTTTTGCGGAGCTGCGGACCGGAAGATCGGGGCCGCGCTCCGCAAATGCGGATGCTGACAGCGCACTGTGTGCTGTCCGCATCCATTCCGTCCCTATACAAAATGAATGGGTCCGCACCCGTTCCGCAAAATTGTGGAACGGATGCGGACCCATTTGCGGACGTGTGAATGGAGCCTTACTCATCCCTGCACTACATGACAAACATAGCTCCTCTACACTTTACAAACTCTGCCCTGCTACGTCTGACTAACGCAGGTTACGACAAAGTATCTCTGCTGTCAGGGACAAACTCAGCTCTCCTACGCCTGAAAATCTGTGCTATCTCCGGTCCTGCTACATCTGGCAAACTCATATCTGCAACACTTGATAGAGCCATGTCTCCTGCGCTTTAAAAACTCAGCTCTGCTCTACCTGACAAACACAGCTCAGCTATATTTGCATAAATATCACAAAAACTGCCCATCCGTCCTCCAGTATTTTTTATTTTTATTTTAAATGGATTTGAAAGTAAAAAAGAATAAAAACAATCGGCATTTCTTCTAATTAACCTCCCAGTACCGCGGCGTCACCTTCCGCTCGCCAGAGACGTGTGAGAAGTGAAGCCAGTTCTGAGGCTGGCGGAAAGTTCTCAGGGTTCCTACAATTAGGGCTGACATTTCCAGAGCTGAATTCTTTCCAAACGGCTGAAGATTATCCTCGGCTGAGACCAATTTCTCCACATTTCCAGTGGTTGACAATGGAAGCGAAAGTCTCAATGATTTTTCACTACAGAGGTAGCAAAGGTGGCTTTGTCATTCATCACAGCTCACCTACAACGGTGACATGGGACTGAAGATAAACCTACCACATTATGTAAGGTTATAGAGAAAGTTACAGCACAAAGTCAGCACTGCTTCATCAGTCATAGAGCTGAGTTTGCCATGTGACTATGCAAGCAGGAGGGGACAATATCCCTTGACGACCTCGCCACCTCCTTGGCATGATTTCCTTACAGACAACCACAAAGGGGATATTCAAGAAGAATGTACCTTTAATTGGCCTGGTGGGAAGGCTTCTGCCTATGGCCACCTCTTGGTTGGGCATCCTCTATACAACAGTTGAAGACTGGTTCCTGCAATATAATTTTTCTTATATATTACCAATTCATATTAGGGGTCCCCCCTGGCGCGTGGTGGTGGTAATGAGGAGGGCTCTCCACTCGCTTTCCTGCTTTCCATCATCCATCACCCGGGGTAGCAATGGAAGAAGCAGGTGTCCTGGATGCTGGGTGCCAGGGAAGGTATGTGTCCTGGATGCTGGGTGCCAGGGAAGGTATGTGTCCTGGATGCTGGGTGCCATGGGAGGTATGTGTCCTGGATGCTGGGTGCCAGGGAAGGTATGTGTCCTGGATGGTGGGTGCCAGGGAAGGTATGTGTCCTGGATGGTGGGTGCCAGGGAAGGTATGTGTCCTGGATGCTGGGTGCCATGGGAGGTATGTGTCCTGGATGCAGGGTGCCAGGGGTGGTATGTGTCCTGGATGCTGGGTGCCAGGGAAGGTATGTGTCCTGGATGGTGGGTGCCAGGGAAGGTATGTGTCCTGGATGGTGGGTGCCAGGGAAGGTATGTGTCCTGGATGCTGGGTGCCATGGGAGGTATGTGTCCTGGATGCAGGGTGCCAGGGGTGGTATGTGTCCTGGATGCTGGGTGCCAGGGAAGGTATGTGTCCTGGATGGTGGGTGCCAGGGAAGGTATGTGTCCTGGATGCTGGGTGCCAGGGAAGGTATGTGTCCTGGATGGTGGGTGCCAGGGAAGGTATGTGTCCTGGATGCAGGGTGCCAGGGAGGAATGTGTCCTGGATGCAGGGTGCCATGGGAGGTATGTGTCCTGGATGCAGGGTGCCAGGGAGGAATGTGTCCTGGATGCAGGGTGCCATGGGAGGTATGTGTCCTGGATGCAGGGTGCCATGGGAAGGTATGTGTCCTGAATGTAGGGTGCCAAGAGAGGTATGTGTCCTGAATGCAGGATGCCAGGGAAGGTATGTGTCCTGGATTCAGGGTGCCAGGGAAGGTATGTGTCCTGGATGTAGGGTGCCAGGGGAGGCATGTGTCCTGGATGCAAGGTGCCAGGGAAGGTATGTGTCCTGGATGTAGGGTGCCAGGGGAGGCATGTGTCCTGAATGCAAGGTGCCATGGGAGGTATGTGTCCTGGATGCAGGGTGCCAGGGAAGGTATGTGTCCTGGATGTAGGGTGCCAGCGAAGGTATGTGTCCTGGATGCCGGGTGCCAGGGAAGAATGCGTTCTGGATTCAGGGTGCCAGGGAGGAATGTGTTCTGGATGCAGGGTGCCATGGGAGGTATGTGTCCTGGATGTAGGGTGCCAGGGAAGGTATGTGTCCTGGATGTAGGGTGCCAGGGAGGAATGTGTTCTGGATGCAGGGTGCCATGGGAGGTATGTGTCCTGGATGTAGGGTGCCAGGGAAGGTATGTGTCCTGGATGCCAGGTGCCAGGGAGGAATGTGTTCTGGATTCAGGGAGGAATGTGTTCTGGATGCAGGGTGCCAGGGGGAGGTATGGGTTCTGAATGCATGGTGCTAGAGAAAACAGGTGTCATGGATGCCAGGTACCAGGGGAGGTATTTGTCCTGGATGCAGGGTGCCAGGGGAGGCATGTGATTGGATGCAAGGTGCCAGGGAGGAATGTGTCTTAGATTCAGGGTTCCAGGAAAGGCATGTGACTAGAGGCAGGGTGCCAGGGAAGGCATGTGTTCTGTATGCTGGGTGCCAGGGAAGGCATGTGTTCTGTATGCTGGGTGCCAGGGAAGGCATGTGTTCTGTATGCTGGGTGCCAGGGAAGGCAAGTGTCCTAGGATCCTGGGTGCCAGTGAAGGCATGCTGTGGATGCAGGGTGCCAGGGGAGGTATGTGTCCTGAATGCAGGGTGACAGGGGAGGTAAGTGTCCTGGTAAGGGTATTCTGCAATCTGTATAGTTACTTGCCTGAACCTAATTTTTTGGACACTTGGAAGAAGCTCCTATGAAAATACAGAGAGAACACATAAACCTCCCACAGATGTCCCAGGGCTGCCATGTTGCAAGGTGGCAATGGCAACCACTGAGCCGCCGCGCCACTCTGTAGAGAAACTGACACATCCGCTGGGGATGAGAAAGCTGTCACTGGAAGTAGTTATTATGTATAGGTCATTCTGCATGAAAATCCTGCAATCAGGTGAGACTGTGACAAATCACCTGCTCGCTTTATGTGAACATCACGTCTCGCTTCTCAAGGATTATTGCAATCGCCATTAGAACCAGGCGGCGGCAATTTAACGCTAAATATTTGTTTGGTCGTTTCAATATAGAAAAAATAATAAAATGACAATAAACAGATCTGAAACCTCCGATCCCAATCTGTGCACTAGAAAGGGGGGCACAAGGCGAGCAGCGTCCTCCTCCGTATCCGTAATCAGGGCCTCCTGCTGCCACCAATCAGCCCCGGAAGATTTGATTTGTATATTGCCACAACACCAGAAGATGCGATCATCAGGAACGTTCAGGCTGCTGTGAGGCTGGAAAAACACACGATTTTTTATTTTATTTTTTGCGTCCTTTTTAATTTTTTGGAGACAAAGCCAGAAGTGGATTCATAAGGAGTGGGACATGTAAGGGAATAATCTCTTCTTTTCCTTCCTTCAGGTGGTAAGATGTCCATGAAGAATCCATGTTTAGACCTTGCGTGCGTTTTTTGCTCTCCGTGTGTTATCCATAGTCCGCGGACACTGCTAGGCTGAAAATTAATTTCCAGACCATCTCCTACCAACGGTCTGTGAAAACCGTGGACCATACATGGAGGGCATCCGTGTTGTCTGTGGTTTTCATGACCACATGGACTTTAATGAGTGATCCATAATCATGGACAAAAATAGGGCATGCCTCCGTGGTGTCACCACATACCCATGGTCAGTAGAAAACCAGTGAAAACCATTAAAGTCAATGGATACCTGAGCAGTCCGTGGAGATAACGGACAGCACATGTCCACGATTCACTGACCTGTGAAGGAGGCCTGAGGCTACCCGTGGACGTGAGGCAGTGGGATTGTACAATTGTTCCCACCAGTAACATGCTGGACTAAACCGTTCCTGGTCCTTGAGCGCAACGGCAAACGATCATCAGGCAAATTTGACCAATTTGACAAAGTTTTCCAGCATGGCCGATTACATTTTTAGAGTTTGTTGTCAAAAAAAGAATAGTTCATGCTAGTTTTTCAAAGGAACGGTCGCTCAAAATTGGTCAAATTCGTGTGTGGTCAGCTTTACTCAGTGTGGAAGGAAAACTATGGAGAACATACAAGCTCTGCAGAGATGCTGCTTTGGTTGGGTTCAAACCCAGCGTTGACAAGTCCACGTGCGCGAGTCCACGTGCTGCCTTTACTAACTGCTCTTACTGTTAGTGCGCGGCCGCACGCCCAGGTTTCTGGATGAGGTTTTGGAAGCCAAAGGCTGGAGAAGTCGTATCCATCCTTTATAGTTTCCTTCCTTTTATAAATTATGATCCATTCCTAAATTTTGGCCTCCAAAACTGCACGTAGAAACCTGACCGCGTGGCTGTACCGTACCCTTACTATTGCTATTCTTCTTAGGCCCCTTTCACACGGGCGAGTATTCCGCGCGGATGCGATGCGTGAGATGAACGTATTGCACCCGCACTGAATCATAACCCATTCATTTCTATGGGGCTGTTCACACGAGCGGCGATTTTCACGCATCACTTGTGCGTTGCGTGAAAATCGCAGCATGTTCCTCATTGTGCGTTTTTCACGTAACGCAGGCCCCATAGAAATGAATGGGTTTGAGTGAAAATCGCAAGCATCGGCAAGCAAGTGCGGATGCGGTGCGATTTTCACGCACGGTTGCTAGGAGACGATCGGGATGGAGACCCGATCATTATTATTTTCCCTTATAACATGGTTATAAGGGAAAATAATAGCATTCTAAATACAGAATGCATAGTACAATAGCGCTGGAGGGGTTAAAAAAAATAAATAAATAATTAAACTCACCTTAATCCACTTGCTCGCGCAGCCCGGCTTCTCTTCTGTCTTCTTTTTTGCTATGTGCAGGAAAAGGACCTGTGGTGACGTCACTCCGGTCATCACATGGTCCATCACATGATCTTTTACCATGGTGATGGATCATGTGATGACCGGAGTGACGTCACCACAAGTCCTTTTCCTGCACACAGCAAAAAAGAAGACAGAAGAGAAGCCGGGCTGCGCGAGCAAGTGGATTAAGGTGAGTTTAATTATTTATTTATTTATTTTAACCCCTCCAGCGCTGTTGTACTATGTATTCTGTATTCAGAATGCTATTATTTTCCCTTATAACCATGTTATAAGGGAAAATAATACAATCTACCCAGCACCTAACCCAAACCCGAACTTCTGGGCATTACAATGTTTTGCACTCGCGCGGAAAAATCGTGCATGTTCCCGCAACGCCCGTGTGAAAGAGGCCTTAGTAGTACTAGTAGTAGTAAGAGGAGGAAGAGGAGAAGTAGTTTGTACTATTACTGTCAGTATTATTCTAGTATGTTCTATTCTGATTGTTGTATTATTATTTTACCATTTGCAGCTATTTGTGTATCATTTGCTAGTTGCAGTAGTATAGTAGTATTATTCATTTCAGTGTTATTTTACTAAATAATTTTATGAATGTATTATTATTATTATTATTATTATTATTATTTTGACTGGTATTCTATTACTACTCTTTGTATCTATATATATAAAGAAGAACATATGTATGTATAGTATGTATGTCTGTTCCCCGATCACTCAAAAATGCAACCATCGATTTCAATGACACTTGGTATACACATCCCTTACTACCTGGAAAGAAATCTTGTGGGGGTCTCAGCTCTCTAAGACGTACCCTTCCTGAGATATTCCCAAAGAATTAACTGCATTAGTCAATACAAGGCTGCAAGTCTTTCTCTTCATATCGCAACTTCCATACACACGGTCACATGTCCCTTATCAGCCAATAGAAGCTCGGAGGTCCTTAGTCTCCACATACACACAGTTTTACTCCAGGTTTCCATAACAACCCAGCCATTTTTCTTCACTGCTGTAGGTCAGCTTTAGGCTAGGGCTACACGACGCCAATAAGTCGCACGATACATAGGCCACAACTACACTGCTACATGTGTCACGTGACAATTTTTATAATGATAGTCTATGGTGTCGCACTGCGACATGTGACATGCTGCGACTGCGACGTGACAGTCGCAGAAAAATCCATCTCAGGTGGATTTTTTGCAACCGTCGTGTCGCAGTCGCAGCATGTCACTTGTCGCAGTGCGACACCATAGACTATCATTATAAAAATTGTTGAGACAAAATGTTGCACGACACATGTCATTGTGTAGTCCTAGCATTAAAGGGGCAGGGTGCTGTGGAGGTCAATGTTAAAGGGACGGGCACTGTGGATGTTACTGTTAAGGGGGCAGGCTGCTGTGGAGGTCACTGTTAAAGGGGGCAGGGGCCACTATTAAAGGGGCAACTGCTGTGGAGGTCACTGTTAGGCAGCGGGGTACTGTGGAGGTCACTCTTAAGGCAGCGGGGTACTGTTAAGTCACTGGTAAGGCAGCGGTGTACTGTGAGGTCACTGTTAAGGCAGCGGGGTACTGTGAAAGTCACTCTTAAGGCAGCGGGGTACTGTGGAGGTCACTGTTAAGGCAGCGGGGTACTGTGAGGTCACTGTTAAGGCAGCAGGGTACTGTGGAGGTCACTGTTAAGGCAGCAGGGTACTGTGGAGGTCACTCTTAAGGCAGCGGGGTACTGTCAGGTCACTGTTAAGGCAGCAGGGTACTGTGGAGGTCACTGTTAAGGCAGCAGGGTACTGTGGAGGTCACTCTTAAGGCAGCGGGGTACTGTCAGGTCACTATTAAGGCAGCGGGGTACTGTAGAGGTCACTGTTAAGGCAGCGGGGTACTGTGAGGTCACTGTTAAGGCAGCGGGGTACTGTGATGTCACTGTTAAGGCAGTGGGGTACTGTGAGGTCACTGTTAATGCAGCGGGGTACTGTGAGGTCACTGTTAAGGCAGCGGGGTACTGTGAGGTCACTGTTAAGGCAGCGGGGTACTGTGGAGGTCACTCTTAAGGCAGCGGGGTACTGTGAGGTCACTGTTAAGGCAGCGGGGTACTGTGGAGGTCACTGTTAAGGCATCAGGGTACTGTTAAGTCACTCTTAAGGCAGCAGGGTACTGTGAGGTTACTGTTAAGGCAGCGGGGTACTGTGGAGGTCACTGTTAAGGCAGCGGGGTACTGTAGAGGTCACTGTTAAGGCAGCGGGGTACTGTAGAGGTCACTGTTAAGGCAGCGGGGTACTGTAGAGGTCACTGTTAAGGCAGCGGGGTACTGTAGAGGTCACTGTTAAGGCAGCGGGGTACTGTAGAAGTCACTGTTAAGGCAGCGGGGTACTGTAGAGGTCACTGTTAAGGCAGCGGGGTACTGTAGAGGTCACTGTTAAGGGACTGGGGTGCTGTTAAACTCACTGTTAAAGGGGCGGGCTGCTGTGGAGGTCAAAGTTAAGGGAATGGGCTGCTGTGGAGGCCACATTTTAAGGAGACAGGGCACTTTGGGGGGGTCATTGTTAAGGGGTGGAGGACTGTGGAGGTCACTGTTATATCGGATACTGTCGATATCTTTTAACGACACACAGAAACATGAAATGAAATAGATGAAACTTACCTGAGCTGCTAGTCTATTTATAATGTATTATTATTATTTTATTTGTTTTGTTTCTTGGTTCTTGTAAATGACATTAAATTACCTGCATTTCAATAACGCGATAGCAGTAGTATGGTCCATTATTTCTGCTGTAGAGAAAGTACTGTGACTAAAAGGTGCCAAGAATTGTGACACATTTGTGCCAGTTTGGGTACAACACATACGTGGTGAGGTTTACACTGCCTGGCCCTGTCAATCATAAAGCAGAGGGCGTGGCAGTTGCAGAGAGAGCAGAGCCTCTAGGTGTAATGGTAACGCCCCCGTTGCTCCTAGAGGCTCATTTGCATAGATTAAAACATCATTTTCTCAGCAATGCGGGCACATATGAACATGGGACCAACACAGATGCCTTCAACTGCCAAGTGCACATGGAACAGGTCAGCCAGTGTCATAGGGACAAATCTGCTGACAGATGCCCTTTAAGGGGGCCCAAATAATCTGTTATTGAAGATTTTGCATTAGGGACCATGTCATATCTCTGGCCTCCATCTTTGATTTTGGGGGTCGAAATGAGACAGGAGAAACAAAGATGAACCCTGTAGGTATTGAGCAGCCGGGTCTAATAGTCCTCACTGGGCTTCAGTGACTATTACTGCCCTTATACATGAATAACTTAATGTAATGAATGCAAATAGAGTTAGACAAGACGGTGAGTGAGAAGCTGATTGTGATTGATTGCAGGATTTAGGAGGAAGATTGAAAACTTGGTAACTTATTTCTCAGCAGTAGACATATTCCAGCTCTTCACCTGCTCAGAGGACGAAAGGCACCGACTTCATATAATTCAGGATATTTTTATGGGGCTGAAAGACTGAGAAACGGCTTCTGTCAAACAGGATGATTTTCTTCATTATCCTCTGATTCCCGAGTCATATGATCAAAAGGTTCAAAAAGTTTGTGAACACCACACGGAAAGAGAAGTTATATGGGAAAGATATTTTACTAAATCATTGTAGTAAATCTTGGCAAACGTTTTAGCATGAATTACTCTCCCAACATGTCTCAGGTAGACTGATCTTGTATTCTCTTTTAAAGGAGGATCATCCTGCTGAGCTGGTTGTTATCTACCTCCTGATTAACACTGTAGCAGCAATCAGAGAAGGAACAAATGTTATGTATATGTATTAATAAATGTATGTTCTTTCTCTGATTGCTGCTGCACTTCTTTGATTGAGTGGCAACTATCATATGTTTTTAAACCTGTGTGTTCATTTATGTTTCATTTTATTAAGGTATAGTGAATATTGAAGATGACCGTTATCTTTTTATTATAATACTGCTCCAATGTACAAGAATATAACTACTATAATACTGCTCCAATGTACAAGAATATAACTACTATAATACTGCTTCTATGTACAAGAATATAACTACTATAATACTGCCTCCTATGTACAAGAATATAACTACTATAATACTGCTCCTATGTACAAGAATATAACTACTATAATACTGCTCCTATGTACAAGAATATATCTACTATAATACTGCTCCTATGTACAAGAATATAACTACTATAATACTGCTCCTATGTACAAGAATATAACTACTATAATACTGCTCCTATGTACAAGAATATAACTACTATAATACTGCCTCCTATGTACAAGAATATAACTACTATAATACTGCTCCAATGTACAAGAATATAACTACTATAATACTGCTCCTATGTGCAAGACTATAACTACTATAATACTGCTCCTATGTACAAGAATATAACTACTATAATACTGCTCCAATGTACAAGAATATAACTACTATAATACTGCTCCAATGTACAAGAATATAACTACTATAATACTGCTCCTATGTGCAAGACTATAACTACTATAATACTGCTCCTATGTGCAAGAATATAACTACTATAATACTGCTCCTATGTACAAGAATATAACTACTATAATACTGCCTCCTATGTACAAGAATATAACTACTATAATACTGCTCCTATGTACAAGAATATAACTACTATAATACTGCCTCCTATGTGCAAGAATATAACTACTATAATACTGCCTCCTATGTACAAGAATATAACTACTATAATACTGCTCCTATGTACAAGAATATAACTACTATAATACTGCCTCCTATGTACAAGAATATAACTACTATAATACTGCCTCCTATGTACAAGAATATAACTACTATAATACTACCTCCTATGTACAAGAATATACCTACTATAATACTGCATTCTATGTACAAGAATATAACTACTATAATACTGCCTCCTAGGTACAAGAATATAACTACTATAATACTGCTCCTATGTACAAGAATATAACTACTATAATACTGCCTCCTATGTACAAGAATATAACTACTATAATACTGACTCCTATGTACAAGAATATAACTACTATAATACTACCTCCTATGTACAAGAATATAACTACTATAATACTGCCTCCTAGGTACAAGAATATACCTACTATAATACTGTTCCCTATGTACAAGAATATAACTACTATAATACTGCTCCTATGTACAAGAATATAACTACTATAATACTGCCTCCTATGTACAGGAATATAACTACTATAATACTGCTCCTATGTACAAGAATATAACTACTATAATACTTCTATGTACAAGAATATAACTACTATAATACTGTCTCCTATGTACAAGAATATAACTACTATAATACTGCCTCCTATGTACAATAATATAACTACTATAATGCTGCTACTTTGTACAAGAATATAACTACTATAATACTGCTCCTATGTACAATAATATAACTACTATAATGCTGCTACTTTGTACAAGAATATAACTACTATAATACTGCCTCCTATGTACAAGAATATAACTACTATAATACCGCTCCTATGTACAGGAATATAACTACTATAGAACTGCCTCCTATGTACAAGATTATAACTACTATAATACTGCCTCTTATGTACAAGAATATAACTACTATAATACTGCGCCCTATGTACAAGAATATAACTACTATAATACTGCTCCCATGTACAAGAATATAACTACTATAATACTGCCTCTTATGTACAAGAATATAACTACTATAATACTGCGCCCTATGTACAAGAATATAACTACTATAATACTGCCTCCTATGTACAAGAATATAACTACTATAATACTGCCTCCTATGTACAGGAATATGACTACTATAATACTGCTCCTATGTACAAGAATATAACTACTATAATACTGCCTCCTATGTACAAGAATATAACTACTATAATACTGCCTCCTATGTACAAGAATATAACTACTATAATACTGCTCCTATGTACACGAATATAACTACTATAATACTGCTCCTATGTGCAAGACTATAACTACTATAATACTGCTCCTATGTACAAGAATATAACTACTATAATACTGCTCCTATGTACAAGACTATAACTACTATAATACTGCTCATATGTACAAGAATATAACTACTATAATACTGCCTCCTATGTACAAGGATATAACTACTATAATACTGCTCCTATGTACAGGAATATGACTACTATAATACTGCCTCCTATGTACAAGAATATAACTACTATAATACTGCTCCTATGTACAAGAATATAACTACTATAATACTGCCTCCTATGTACAAGAATATAACTACTATAATACTGCTCCTATGTACAAGAATATAACTACTATAATACTACCTCCTATGTACAAGAATATAACTACTATAATACTGCCCCTATGTACAGGAATATATCTACTATAATACTGCTCCTATGTACAAGAATATAACTACTATAATACTGCTCCTATGTACAAGACTATAACTACTATAATACTGCTCATATGTACAAGAATATAACTACTATAATACTGCCTCCTATGTACAAGGATATAACTACTATAATACTGCTCCTATGTACAGGAATATGACTACTATAATACTGCCTCCTATGTACAAGAATATAACTACTATAATACTGCTCCTATGTACAAGAATATAACTACTATAATACTGCCTCCTATGTACAAGAATATAACTACTATAATACTGCTCCTATGTACAAGAATATAACTACTATAATACTGCCTCCTATGTACAAGAATATAACTACTATAATACTGCCTTCTATGTACAGGAATATAACTACTATAATACTGCCTCCTATGTACAAGAATATAACTACTATAATACTGCTCCTATGTACAGGAATATAACTACTATAATACTGCCTCCTATGTACAAGAATATAATGTAACCTTACACTGTTTTATTTTAGACCTGGTATGCTTTGTAATATTTCATTTTCACTTGCAGCTTTAGTAGGATGAGAAGACCTGTCTATATGATATAACGCTTGACCCTACAGAGTGAGATTAAAAAATGCTGCACCCCAAAATAATTGAATGCCCTCTAGACAGTAGCATGACATGGTAACATATTAATCCTCAGGATGCCTTCGTCCCCCGCTTGTCTGCTGAGGAATGGACAGCTGTATGATCCCCGAGTCTCTGACCTGAAACCTGAGGACTTGTCTTTTCTTGGATGCAGAGTTCATTCGTGAGTCTGAATTTAGAGGAAGCAGCAGAGGTTGAGAATTGAGAATTACTAGTATTTATCCGTTATTTCATAATCATTTTATATCATAATCGCACCTGAAAGTTTGCGGTAAAGTGTTGAGTGCTGATTTCCACAGCTTCTGCCTGGTGCTACGGTTATGCTTACTAGGATTGGAAACAAATCTCTGCCTCGTTGTCAGCATGTTGTATAATCTGTAACTAGTGCCAGACGAATGAACACGTTAATGATTACGGAACTTACGGAACTTACTGAACTTACGGTGTCACATTCTGATGATATTTCTTATTTTTGGGACAGAATGGGTTAAAAAAATGAACCGGTACTTATTTCACCGATCCCTCACAACTTCACTTCTGACGTTTACTAGGTCTCTGCTGCCCTCCACTTCCTGTCCCGTCTAGACACACATGAAATGGTAGGAGATGCCTGCTCAGACAATTACTGGCTTCAAAATGGCCTACTTTAGTCAGTGATTGGCTGAGGAGACATCTTCTGACGTCCAAAAATCAGAGACAAATGGAGACTAGGTAACTGCCGGAATGGTGGTGGTGGGGAATCCGAGTAACCCATTCTGCCCTTCCTAAATAAAATGTCATCCTGGCAAACAACCAAGAGGGTTGACTCGTGAAGTTAACATCTGTCTATATGTCCTATTGCGTGATTCTCCTCCGCGAGCCAGAACTGAGAACCACTCTTTGAGATGGCTTGAGTTGTCCTTGGGGATGTATGTGGTCAGGAAGTCCAGGGTCAGGGCAGGCAGCAATCAAGCAAGGCCTATAAACAAAGTCCAAGGTCAGAGGCAGGCGGCAAACAAGCAATATCCGATAAATCCAAAAGCAGGGTCCGGTACACAGCAAAGCAGAACTTCAAAAACACCTTCACACCAGGAACTAGACAAGCTAGTGACCATGAGTTGCTCAGGCATCTTCCTGTGGTATGAAGCACCTTTAAATACTTCCTGCAATCCAGCCATAGGCTGGTGAGACCGAGGGCGTGTACGTGCTCGAGACACACCATACAAGCCCTAACAACAGTGCAGGTCTCCAGCAGGAAGTAAGCTCTGGCATGGAGCACAGATACAAGAGTTAAGCTACCTCCTGCCCGAGCTTGTCAGCACAGCACATGGCAGCAGGAGGGAAAGAGGAAGCCCGGCGGCCATGCCCACCGGTAGAGGCAGCACCGCCGGCACGGACCACTGGGCTAACAATGGTGCTTATGGAAACCATAAGAAAAGACCTTTGTGTGCCTTTGAATAAAACTGTAGGGGCAGTAGGGACCCATAGACGTGTATGGACAATACCGTCTGGCTCCAAAAATAATTCTTGTGAATGATGCTTCAGATTTAACCCATGACTCAACGAATCATGTGTTAGCTGACACCTGCTATTCAGTTCCCTGTCAATCCAGGGTCAACCCCACACCCCCTATAAAACGCAGATGATACACCTATAATTCCTACTTTATCCCAAAGTAAAGTGAAGAATTATCTTGGCTTTAACTAAAACAAACAGAAACACAAGGTGGATGTTAAGACGGATTCTGCCTCGTTGTACACGCTCCCAACAAACCGAGCCTCCCCCCGGAGATATCTTGTTTCATAGACAGGCACTTGAACTCCCAATTCTGAATTTATTACGGGCTGCCTGGCACACTACAGCCACCTCTTCAGAAATTCTCTACTAATTGCAATGTCATTTGCATATCAAAGTAAATTACATCCTAATCAAACATTGCTCTGCCAGACACTTCCTTATTTTAATGAAAATAAGATTTCTCCTCGCATCCCGAACTAAATACTGGTTTATCGTTGCGTTTTGGAGGCTTTTTAAGTCGCCTCCTGTTTAACGCTGAAGCAGAAGGGAAGGAAATTGGATTTTCTCTCTTCAGCTTCTGGGCTAATATCCTGATTTCACATTGTATAATATTTATAGAAAGAAAAAAAAAAAAATAGAAGAAAATTGTGAATTTGGTGTGTGTTACTATACAGTGGTGTCCTCAATCTGTCAGATTTGTACCTGTGAACCTGGCTGAGCTGATGAAGGCATCTGTCTTGGTCCCATGTTCATATGTGCCCGCGGTACTGAGAAAAATGAAGTTTTAAGATATTCAAATGGCCTCTAGGAGCAATGGGGGCGTTACCGTTACACTTAGACCAATAAAGACAGTAGCAGCGTGCAGAAGTGGCAATGCCACTCTGGAGCGTTACAGATGGTGGTGGTGGCATCTGGACAGCTTTATTAGAAGAACTTGCTCTCCTTGTGGTCAGTGGAAACCAGTCTAGAATACACCCGTCTTGGGTTTCCTAATAGCCGCATCTACCAGTAACATCATGGACTGTGTATATTACGTGGACATTTCGAGAGAGAAGGCGGCACAGAACAGTCCACCGCACGGCTCATCCATAACCAGATATATTCTTTCCTGTTTATACGTTGCGCTGTGAGACTTAGTTTATCCTTCGGTTTACCTTTATCTGTAAAAACTGCCTATTTATTGAATAGTGTCTATTCCAGCGAGTAAAGGCCAACCGCTCCCCCGGAATCCACCGCTAAATGAAATCTGCAGAGTAAATGCTTTCCATACAGTCACAGCCAGTACAACATGGCTCAACGTCCTTGGGCTGATGCTTGAATGGATGAAATTCGTATTCACTGTACGTCCGATGAGTGAACTCTGATCTCGGCAATAGTATATCTACCAGAAAAAGCTCCCTTTATTATAGGGTATCTAGAGGATTAAAACTGAATTAGGAGACACAAATGATAATGATAATCGAAGTAGAGTGGGTCTAAACCACCTGGAACCTACCAGGAGAGACGAGCCCGAGAACCCTTACCCACCATCCAGCTTCAAAAAACAGAAGCATGTCTTTTAAATTGCATTGTAACCTCTGCACATGCCAGTAGTCCTAAATTTGGTGGGGCAATCCTGCAAACTAGGGTGAAGAACTAGAGCAACGTTTCTCAAACTAGGGTGAAAGAGGGTGGCTTAATGCAAATTGGTGGGGCCCCAGTACAAGACAAAACACTGCCCCAGCAGAACCAGATACCAGAGGGCAGCAGAAAATACTGCCCAACCAACACCACACGGCAGCACAAAACCTTCCCAGCAGCAGCTACCATGTTCTGTCCGTCTCCTCCAGTTATCCCTAAATTAGAGGAGGGGGCCAAGGAGGTAAAATGTGGCCCACAGCATCAAACCAGACCTAGCTTCAGCATGCTGCCTGGTCTTTCAGTGCTACCAAACAAACAGGAGAATACAGCCATATGTACAGAGTTAGCCTGAGGTCCCTTGGGCCTACCAGAGGAATTATTCTACAGGCCCATCCTCACCATCCTGTGTATATAGGACCTTAATGGCCCTGTTTAATTAAGGGTCCATTATTGTCAGATTTTGGGCCACAAGAGGATTCTCTGGTTTTCTGGTGGGCCAGTCCCACCCTGCCTACATACCTCCAGACATCCAGTGATGTCTTCTCTTATTCTCCATTCGACTCAGACCACCTTGACGACTCCCTTCAACCATGTTTCATCTCTACCGATGGCTTGGGCGCACTATTGAACATCAGCCCACAGAAAGGTTCCCTAGTAGGGTCTATGGCCAGTCGGCCTCTGACCCAATGGATTGTTGTTGTGGTTGAGGAGCTTTGGTCAGTGTCTTCTGATGGGCCAGTCCAACCCTGAATGTAAAAGGATGAAGCTATATACAATAGGCGGATGTCCCTATAGGGTATTTGTGGGGTTGAAGCTTAATTTGTAGACCCTAAGGGCTTCTGGGTAGTAAAAGGGCTAATGGAAGTAGAATAGGACTAGATGACCTTGAAGCCACCAGAAGAGATGAGGGTCCACCATCCAGGTAGATGTCCTTATAGGGTTGTGATGGCTAGCCTCGGGCACTCCAGCTTTGGTAAAACTACGACTCCCAGTTGCTTGACTGTTCTCAGAACTCCATAGAAATAAATGGAGCATGCTGGGAGTCTTAGTTTCACCACAGCTGGAGTACTGGAGGTTAGCCATCACTGCAATAGGGCATCTATATAATCCAAGCTGAATTATTGAGCAACAAATGGCACCTGAATAGTTAAAGGATAATGGAAATGGGATTAAACCGGTCTACCTTGAGCCTACCAGAGAAGATGAAAGTTAGGGTCCGCCATCCAGTTATACCAAGTATATGTTCCTATAGGATCAAAGAAAAGTTCCAGTAGATGTAATTGCGCCACCTAGCTCAGCATTACTTGGGCAAAATATAAAAAGTACTGATTATCCCATCAAGACAACCAAAAAGTTATAAGCCCATATGCAAGTAACGAAGGGCCGGTGGGCTGGTGCCAACGTACAGCAGCCAATCGTAGAAAGCAGAGCTGCTGTCTATGAGCAAGGGGAAGAGAAAGCTCATAAATCTTGGATTTACTGAATTTTAATTAGCGAATTAATAAATATAATGAAGGCACATTAGTGGAACAGAACCACAAATCCAGAGAGCTCTGCCTCGTTCAATAAGGATTTCCTTTAATTATTGAACTCGGGAAGTAATCAAAGTTTTCTGAAGTGCCGTGGTGGAATCATTTCTCCGCTGGCATCGTCCCGGCGTCAGGGTGGCAGCGCCATAAAGAGATAAAACAGAACATAATGTTCATTTTCACCGACAATTCTAAATAACGCGCCCGTTAAGGAACAACCCTCATTTAAAAGACATTGTATCGCATGGCGAGCCTGAAATAGATTCCCATCCATCACTCAACGGGGGGAGACATTTTTGGTCGCGCTTAATACAAACTGTTAGATTTTCTCCTGGCAGACCAATAAAAACGCTGATTGATATAATTTCCTGACACATTGTAACGAGCCGCGGGTGCAGCTGCTTTTTAGATTTTCTTTCTTTCTATCTTTCTTTTTTTTTTTTTTAAACAATGCATTCAATTTTTTAATTGCAAGCTCGGGAAAATGTGCCGCTTGTAAGAATTGCACTTTAATCTCATCGATGACTGAATCATCTTTTATATCGATGGATGCCCGCTAACTTTGGCTTGAAATGCGGAGATGGCACAGTTATCCCACCAAGGGGAGGAAGGAGAATGTTTCTTAAAGGGCACAAGACTTTTTATTTAAAAATGACATGAAAGGATTTGCAAATGCTGAGTTGCCGCTACGTGATTCTCTGTGAGGTTTTGCCATCCCTCAGTTATTCCTCATAGAAATGTTTTAATAAATTGAAAACTGGTTGTTACCCTTCTTTTTTTTTAGAGGGGCCGTGAGTGTGTAGGGCAGGGATGGCCAACCTGCGGCTCTCCAGCTGTTGTAAAACTACAACTCCCACCATGCCCTGCTGTAGGCTGATAGCTGCAGGCAGTCTGGGCATGCTGGGAGTTGTAGTTTTGCAACAGCTGGAGAGCCGCAGGTTGGCCATCCCTGGTATAGGGACACAGCCCCAACTGGCAACACCCAGTTGTCAGTTTATTCATAAATTTCAAGGGGGGATAACAGAGGAACTCCAAATTTCTATGAGAAGATTCTCCATAATATTTATTTCATGGAGAATACAATTCATGACCAAACTAGAAGTGACGACAGGTCCCTTACATCAAAGCGTAATCCCCTTGAGACATGGATGGATGCCATTGTTTTGGAAGGTGGCATGCAGAGCTTAACCTCTATATAGTGACTATATAATAGTGCCATATCGTGCCAAAGCAGTACCTAAATCATGACTTCAGTCCATGATGGAAAAGGGTGGTGGAGGCTTAAGAACATTTACCCTGTTTGCCCATGCTGTAATCCACTTCGGCATGCCCCTGCTGCTAAAGTATGAGCCCACCAGTTGAGTAGGAGATGCATATGCAGTTTAAAGGGTTAAATATTCATGATCTATCCTCCGAATACATCATCTATATCCAGATCGGTAGATGCTACTGCCCTCATTCACACCATGATCTCACTGGATACATAGTGCAACGCCCACTTAAAGGAATTTTCTGATTTGTGAACGTAACTGATCTGATACATTGTTACGAGTTTCTCAGCCTGAGTAGTTTAAGGGCATTTTAGAACTCGCCTCTTCTTTTTCTTTTTGAGGACTGTTTCCTTGAGGATATGTGGTTTGTCTGTGACTAATCGAGCTTGTAAAAATAGACAGATCCGCGCTCACCTACACGCACAGGAAGGATTAATATTGTTCGTTTTTTCTACTAAAGGTGTGATGGGAAATCACGAGAGGGTAAAAAACTGGAAAATCTTGTACATAGCGAAATAATGTAAATCAAGAAGCCTTATAGTGCGGTATAAAACACATGAATCAATATAAATCTGCATGGACAGATATAGCAGAGCAGCCGCAGATGTAGCAGAGCAGCTGAAGATGTAGCAGAGCAGCTGCAGATGTAGCAGAGCTGTTGCAGATGCCCCTGTTGCCCCAGTCCTTCATATATATCCTAAAAAAGGGAGACCGGCATGTAGGTATCCTCCATTGACACAGAGTATATCCCTCTCCCCAGTTACAACCCTACCTTTAAGGGATAGTCCCTCATATACAATGTAGGAATGCTTGCCATTAACACACTGTAAAAAAACAATGAAGAGTTTCAGCATTTGCCTTCATAGTATGGCGCCCCCTGTGTTCACATTGTATAGCCGTGTGCACGTCCACCTAATGAGCTCAGTGTTGGTGGACACACGTGCTCAGTCACTCTCCTTGCCAGGGAAGGAGCAAAGCCTCTGCAGCAACATGGCAGGATAGCTGAGAAGACCTTTTCTGCAGGGGACGTAAGAAGGGACCTTATAGTCAACAGCCAGAGGTAGACTGATTCGGTCCAGAGCCTACTCCCAGCAGCACCAAAGGAGATACCGTACATGGAAACATGACAAAAAAGGGTATTTTTATGCTAGAAATACTACAAATTACTTGTAACAGCAATTAACAACCTTTCAGGACTTTTTATGGAAATAAATACATGAGATACAAAGTAACGGGTCCAGCACTCGGGTCTTGAATAAAACCATAGATTTTCTAATTCAAATATCTTTAAAAAAAAAAAATCCAAAATGGCATATAGCAGGACATCTCCCCACACCAGTCTATGCATTTCAGACTGTACTCAGTCCTTATTCATGACATGTCTAACATGACTAACCAATAACCAGAGAACGCCCAGTCAAACACCGAGTGTCTCCCCCCCCCCCCATTCCATTGGACTAAAAAGATCATCTCTTGCTCCAGAGGACCCTGAATGTCCATGTACAGTTGATTGATAGGACTTGTGTAATGCCTCACTTCCCCTGTGGTGGCGCTGTAGTAAAATTAAACACTTGACTGCAGATGATCACTGTGATCACTATAACAATCACAGGACACAATTCCTTTAAATAGGAGAACATTTTCCACTATCTCCTGGCCCTTTCATTCTATCAAGACCGATTCCCCTGATGAATGGAGCCTATAGAGGTGTAGATTGTGCAGATAAGCTTCAATACCATGATCCCACCCTGAAATCCAGCTGAGGCGGCGTGCTGTGCGTGACAACCAGCTAGACACAGAATTAGCAGCCGCTTTACACGTCTCTGTCTTCTGGTGATTTACCGCGCCAAGTAATGGTTCCTGAGGACGGAGTGTGATTTTATTCACATCAGAAAAAAAAACAACTTTCGTTCTACGCTCATCACTCAAGGACGGAAGATCTCACGTTATTGTAGACTGGAGTTGTCAGAAGCTTTGTGAAGCCATGGGGATTTCTACCCTACAGCGATATCTATTATCTATCTATCTATCTATCTATCTATCTATCTATCTATCTATCTATCTTTACACTGATGAGCAAAAGGGTAACAATGTTTTGAATTTTTAAATTTCAGGCTCCATATCTCACCATCCACTACAGCTTAGAACGTGAGACTCCCATCATTTTACAGACAATCATCTTGGCTATCTCATACATAAATTGGACTTGTTACTATTTACCATATGACTAGTTCTGCAGCTTCTTCTCATGTAACTGCATTGTTACTGTTTTGTTCCTGGTGGTGGAACAATCTCTTTCTTCTTGGATACTACAGATTACAACCAGTTCTCACCTTCCCTAATAGCTAAGTGTGTTATTAGGATGATTCCCAAGAGAAAGGTCACTGGTTTGAATACAGGAGCCGCCATGAAGAAGATTTCCCAAGAAAAGAGAAAGCATCATCCAGCTCATCGATAGCGGTATCTCGGCCAAGAAAATTGCCAAACTGCATCATGTGAGCGCTATGACAGTTGTAAGAATACGAAATGAAGTTTGTCCACTCATTCCAAAGCCAAGAGGTGGTCGTCCAGGCAAAATATCAAAGTCAACAAGTCGGCTCATCACAAGGTCTATCAGTTCTGGTGGGACAACCACGGCAGTGGAGGCGGCTCGTATGCTTCGTCATAGTGAGATCACAGACGTCCATGCAAGCACCGTGCGATGCACATTACACAAGTCTGGAATGGTGGCCCCGAAAAAAGGTGAAGAAGCCTCGACTTCAATATCGTCATAAGAAGCGTCGGCTTGAGTTTGCAAAAAAGTACGAACATTGCGAACGTGTAGAAGAGACCTGGGAATAGATTGTGGTCGAGACTTGCCTGAATCTGATCGAGCGCATGTCCAGAAGCCAAAGGTGGAATTACAAAATAATACAAATTTTAATTTAGAATTTTAGGAGTAAAACAGTAACAATGCAAATACATGACAAGAACCTGCAGAACTAGTCAGATGCTAAATAGTTGCAAGTCCAATTTATGTATGAGATAGCCAAGATGATTGTCTATAAAATGATGGGAGTCTCAGGTTCCAAGCTGTAGTGGATGGTGAGATATGGAGCCTGAAAGTCAAAAGTTCTAAACATTGTTACCCTTTGCTCGTCAGCGTAAAAAGACATCTGTGGTGTTCAGCCTTTTTAAGTCAATATTAAGTATCATATAGATAATTTCATAATTACAGACATGAATCCACATAAATGAAGGCTTTAGATGCTTGTAAGTAAGCAGAGTATTGGAGCCTCCTGACCTCCTGTCTGCTCGGATCATTACACGGCCGCCTCAACCTTGTTCCTGCTAAGCGAATGTTGCAAACACATTTAATAGTCATGCATAATGCAGTTTTTCCCATGAATATTTACAGTGCATGTGTGTGGCATTTGCTTCACCTACAAAAACTGGATGAATCTTTAACACCTGGCTGGCTTCTCTTTTCTTTTTGCATGATGGCCTTTGGATGAATAATTTGATGCACACCCAGATCATGAGTTTACAGGACCCCCGCTGACGGAACGGATGGCACCGGATTATATCCATGTTATTAAAGGACACATCAAAGCAACATGCATTATTAGGTCAATGAAATGTGTGGGATTTTTATTATTACTCATTTCAGTAGACTAATGTTCAGCCTTACGGTCCATATTGAATGGTACTAACGGCGCCATCGGATCAGTGGGGGTCCCAGCAATGTTTTATGACCGATTTTACCTATATTGTACTTCATTGATCTAGATCAGCCCTATAACCTAGGAGGCCCACCATTAGGGGCAGGTTGCACCCAGTTCTCTCCTCTTCAGAATGAGGTTCTGATACACCTTCACTGCATTCATTTATGTCCTCATTCTTAAAGGGGATTTCCAGTGGGAGAAAATTAGTGGCAAACAGCTCAAAGGGGAGTTAAAAAATAAAAGAACCAGTAGTCACTTCACAGATCACCTACTACTCTAGTGTCAAAGTTTTCTACTTTCTGGTCCTGCCTTAACACACAGAAAATGTCTTCACAGACAATCACTTTTTGAGGATGGTCCCGCTGTGGCCAGTGATTGGCTAAGCAGGCATTTCTAGACATTTTCTGTGTATTTAGACGGGACCAGAAAGTGGAGATCAGTGGAGACCTGGGCAGCGACTGAAGACTCTGATACAATTGAATATCGTTGTGGTGCTGATGGGTCCAAGGAGGCCATAACTAGGTTCTCTATTTTGCCTCATTCCACAGAAATCTGGCCAAAAGAGATAAGGGCTAAATGATGGTGGGAATGATGGCTCCTATTTGCATATGCTCAATATTGCCTCATAATGGGAACAAGCTCTACTGGTGGTAATTTCAGGATGCCCCCTACAGTCCCTGAAGCTCACCACAATAGTTGTTGGATGGACAATCATCTAGTTGACCACCGCTTTATTGTTGTCCTAGACAGCTGCCTACCATCTACTTTTGAGGTTCACCATGCCCTTGCCCTCAACAGGGGGTAGAAATAGATAAGGAAATTGAAGTCCAGTGTTTAATAAAGACTATAAACAAATTTGGGGGCCATTTTTTTTAATGACTGCATTTGACTCATTTTGGGCAAAAATAATTCTTTCAATTGGCCTTTATTAGTAATTTTCTGCAGTTTTTGTCGTAGAGGGTTAATTTTCAGTCTATCTGCACACTGTCAATTTCTATATTGCACTGAGTCCTGTCATGTTGCTGTTTCGATGGCTGCATGTACAGCCCTTGTCTTTGAATTCCTGATAGCTCATAAACACTCATTATAGCCAAAACATTAATAAACTAATAAGAATATGGAGGCTTTAATGAGTGTTTATGAGCTGTCAAGAACTCAGAGATAAGGGCGGACGCATCCAGCCATCAGAACAGCAAGATGACAGGACTCAGTGCACAACAGAAAGTGACAGTCTGCAGAGGAACCTTAACCCCGTAGGACAAAAAAATGCGGAACATTTCTAATAAAGACCTATTGAAAACAATTATTTTTTGAGCCCAAAAACTATAAAAATGTCTCTGAAGGTGTTCACAGCCTTTAATTAAATTAAAAGATTTACAAGGACAGTAAATGATATTAAGAGTGGAAAACAGAAATAAATAAAGATGTGCATGGAGAGAGATAAATACAGACTCTGATTAGTTGTCACTACCCTTCTGCCAGTTGGGCGTTCCCCTTAAAACGTGCATGTTCTGTTTACTTTAAATGGTGACATCAACGGTTAAAATGCATCATGGAGCTGTTTTATTTAAAGCACTGCCTCTGCCTTTGATCACCCTTATCCTTATCCGCATAAGTCCTCTCTAATAAGATACAAAGGAGCCGTCGCTCCACGATGAACAAAGATACAAACTGGTGGATATGCACTCACCAGAAAGAAGAGAGTCCAGGCCATATATAGTATGTGCGCCGGATGGTTACAAAGTGGCTGTTGCTCCCTGTGCTTGACCCCGGATTCAATTTAAATGAATAAGAAGTATAAAAAAAAAAAAAAGAGAGATAAAAACAACAAAAAGTGTAACACGTTTCCCCAGCAGACTGGTGGCTTCCTCAGACACACGCTACACATATGCTAGTCTAAACTTGCTCCAGCTCCTTATAATCGGCCGTGACCAAACAGAAGTGTCAACCCACCAATGGTCATATATGGAGCCCTCTAAATTAAGACAAATTCATTTACATCACAATCCTTGAGTGCCGTGGTTTCACTTATTCTACTTCCTGGAGATTGCCTCTTACCACTGAGCACCACCTCAAACAGGGTGCCGACCGGAGATAAATCATTTCATGATATTATTATAGGTGTCCACAATTACATTGATGGGAAAATCAAAAACTTAGTTATTTGTCTTATGTTGACTTATCCTATTTAGAGTAACTTCTTTGCTTTTGTCTTCTATGTCCTTAAGCCTCCTTAATGGACTGTATAGATAAGTGGTCAGCATATTCACGTAAAAAACGATACCATGCCATTTATCTGAAGAATGGTATGACTCAATGCCCGCCACCGCTTTACAACAAATTCTGAATGAATTGCCCCAGATTGTCATTTCCAAGTGGATACTTACGTTGGACAGGTGTATTTCAAAAGAGAGATACAACTTGACAAATATTCAAACTGATAAAGGAATGGTGGAAAAGCTCTCCAGAGAACATATACTGTACTTGTCATTAACCTCACCATTGTCAAGGTCATCGCTCATGCAGAAAAATCTCCGGAGGCTGATATTTTACAGAATCTACCTACGTATTAAAGGCCAGACGGTCTCGTTGAGAAGATTCCAAGCATCTCTCTCTCTAATGAATGGTCTGCCTCTGCCGCATGTTGACATATTCAATCTTCAAGAAGGCCCCTTTTTTCTCAAAATGTGGTACAAATCATCAAACATATAATCATGCACTTTGAGAATAAATCATGTTATTTGCAGTCTCAAGGGCAGATTACTTTGGTATTTCATTTTCTTCAGTCTGAGAAAACTCACAAAAACTTGCCTTTTTGTTATTTTTTTTATCCATTTTTAATGCTAATATTTTAACTCTATGACCATAGGCACTATTAGGACATATCAACATCTTAGAGGGTGGTGATAACCTCTTCGAATCCCCGTCATCCATGGAATTAGGGGAATAAGCCCCTAAAAGACAGCTTTGTTGGTGACTAATGTCCTGTGAGAACAAGAGATTGGACTTTTTAAAATTCAACACAGCTGATCCTTTATTTCACTGACATCCTGTTAAGGAAGAGTTGATAAATCACTAAAAACATAATTTGATGGGTGTTTTATAATGTGAATTCAATGATTGGAGAATAAATAGGCTTAACAGGCTAAGTGATATATAAATATAAGATAAAACTGAGAAATCGCATACAGAATAAATAATAATCAAACACATGGCCTGCCCAATACAGTATGGGGAGGACTCGTAGCACATAGCCGACACCCCATGGTGATACAAGAGATAGTGCTTCAATCACAGCATCTTACCTGGATGGTGTTCCTCAATGGAGTGCCAATTAACTATCTGTGTTCACAAGGTATACCCTTCAGCCCCTTCTCCAAAGGTTGTCCAGTGTACAGCATGCATGTCTCTGAGATAAGCACTCAGGAATGTGGCCTTATCAGCAATGGAGGTTGTGCATGTCTAACTACAGTACATTACAAGGAATATCATTGCACGGAATATAGAAGGTGATATTAAAGGGGACAGAACTAACCAATTCTTGTGTATGTAAAATACCCTTACAACTCAGTGGGCATGGTTGACTTTGGTGTCGGCACCATAACAGCTGACCACGGTTGAACATTCATTCATATGGCCAGCATGTAAACCAGGAGTATACAACAGACCCATCAGAGTACCAGAAGATCCTCCAGTGAGCTCAAGTTATGACACAATAATGGACTCCTAACAAAACACAGCCCCTTAGGCCTAGCAGGAGACAATTCCATTTGGAGCTGACCCAGTAACCACCAGATATCCTATTAAGTCCTGTATATGTAACGATAGGAAAGATTACTTAAAATTGGGCGCGCATGCCAGGTATACGAAGAGGGTTGGCCATCTGATTTCCTCTGGTGGGTCCAAAAGAAGTTCAAGGCTGCCCTTGTTCTCCAACTTGGGTACTACAACTATCTCTAAGTATTGTAAATTGGTGGCTGGTAAAGTACTGAAGGACATGTATATCATATATCAGATGGGCGAGGTAAATAGAATCCAGAAAACTGTCTTGTTTCAGTAAAGCATAGTCTGCTTAGTCACTTTGCTCAAATTTATTAATGGAATGTATTTTTTATGGAATGGCAGGAGGATGTTTGCAGTGGGACTTGCCATTCCCTCCTCACTCCAGTACACCACTTTCCGCTAGCCTAAGGTAATCCAGGTGTAGCTGCTAGCCTCATTACTGGGGGGTAATAAATACAGGGCTGAGAACTTCATTCAGGGTCAGATCCTGAAAGCTGCATGACCTGCTGGCTGTGTACAGTCTTATGTTTGGTGAGCGCATAGGAGAGGAAAACTGCTATTTAGTTGGCTCCCAAATGAGCAGCTGCATTTTTTTTTAGATTCCTGTGGATTTATGTGTTGTGGATTGGCCAAAGTGAACACTCAACTTTGATGCCACTGTTTTTGTTTTGAATAAAAAAAAATTAGACTTTTAAACCGATGAAGCCTGTGAAATCTGTCATTGCCAACTCCATCCACCAATACAGATCTTGACAGTATCATATTCATGACTCTTCAGAAATTTTTTGTGAGGCTTGAATATGGATTACCCTAAATTGAAATTTAATAGACACTAGGGAACACTATTGTTTTTTAATGTAGCAATGGGCCATATTAGCTGCAAGGCCCTTGCACAGGTCACACACATGAGAATAGCTGCAATGGGATCAGATAAAGCTGCTGTTAGAGGAGGCTACAAGGTGATGGTCAGGGGAAGGAGAAGCAGTAGATAATGGAATGCAGATGACTACATTTGGTCATACACATAAGAGCAAAGTTGGCCAAACCTGCTGAATTTGGCAGCACAGGCTGACTATCTTATATATATGGTGGTATGCCAACTCTCCCCTGACAGATGATATTTGGGGTCAGTCATGTTGAATTTCAAAGTAAATACTTTTGTTCTCAAGAGATGTCTTTCAGTGGCTTGCTCCCTTCTGGATGTTGATGCGAAGTCTGGAGGCCAAAAAGGGAAGACAAAGGTTGAATAATGATGGCCATTTAGGATTTTGGCTGTGGGGCCCTATGGTCAATTTTTGGCACCCAAAATGGAGAATACTTAAAAACATCCCCTTAACTATTCAGTTCTTGTTTGAAATTTCTGTAGTTGGAAATCTTTTCCATTGCTTGAAATAGCTGGGTTTAGACGTACATTCTCTAGGGTCTTCTTACTGGGCACCAAATAAAGTGACCACAAATTAAAAAAAACTCCACCACCATACAAAGTAGATATGTGCAATATATAATGAGAACTGACTAGAGATGAGCAAATTTCCTAAAATGTATTTCCGGTCTGATTTAGGCAAGACATTTAATTTGGGTCTGAATCGATTCTACCGTAATCAAAAGTACTTTGAATGCCTAGAAATGTCTCTGTCTCTCTTTCTTTCTCTCTCTTCGTAAGAATTCTACAGAATCAAATCTCAAGAAATTCTGATTCAAATGTTAATTCTAAAGAATCGATTCGCTCATCTCTAGGACACATTCATCTTTCACAATGGTTTTTATAAGACTATTGACGGTGGCTTACAGATGACAGTTCCACAACTAGAACCATAAATAATTAGTAATTGTCATTGATGTTGGCAGATGAACATTTAGTCACTGTTTACCTCATTTTAATGGGCACTTAATACAAGTGCCTCCTGATTATGCGCTGATTGGACCTGGTTTTGTTGATGGAAACTTAATTATAACAAGGGTATTAAAGACCATTTAACCCATATTTTTTGTTAAAAAAAAGGTAAGCTGAAGTAGCAGTCACACCTAGGTCTTCACCTCTGGGGTCCCAAAGGTCCCTCAGCTACATAGGAAGACACTAATATAAAAAATGGTACATGGTAGGTGGGACCGTGGTAGACATTTTGGAGTTTCACATTACACCTCTGGTAAATAGTTTTGTAAAGTATGCTTATTGTAGGACAGATGCATTTTCTGTTGACATCACATTCAAAGTCTACATTTGGATAACACATCAGAAAATGGTCCTGGCTTAACATGTCTATAGATGATTATAAGCCAGATGTTTGCCAAAGGAAACACATCAGCATACGTACTAGAACCCCTTAAAAGGGAAGCTCTTAAATTCAGATTTTGACTCCTTCTGTGTCAGATGAACCCTCTGTTTTGACCAATTTCTTGATCAGCCATTTGCAAAAGAGCTATGAATATAGATGCCCTAGGCCCAAAGGCCCCATACCATGTGTGGCCTCCTCTGGAGGAACATCACTGCTAGATACAGGGCACAATAAAATAATTTTCTCTAGTAGATGCACAAAGCTAAATGCACCAGACATCTGGCTCAAATTGTGGTAAAAAAAAAATTTGTTTTTTTTCTTCCACCTGATTGGGCAGTTTTGAATTGTGCACAGGAATAGGGGTTGTGTCCTAGAAAATGGTTGTGACTTAAAAATTTCAAACTGTGGAAAAGTTTGATGAAAAATAGTGGTCTATACTAAGACAAACAAGAGGTGGCATAGAAAGGAAGAAGTTGGCAAGAGGTGACAAGAAAGAGAAATGTGTCCAACAAGGATCCACCAAATCTTTTAAATATCAGGAGCTGATATGATAAATTTGGTGCAACTTCTGCCTGCCTGGTGTACTGACGAGGTCAGTGCATTTAGTTTGGAGTCCATAAGCAATAGCCCATATGAGTAAAATAAGATTCTTTGTAGCAGAATCTGGAGACAGGATTTGTAGTTGATCAAGTAGAAGATCATGCCTGGCACCGTACATGTAACATGATAATCCAAGCAGAAAGTCAGACTGGCAGAATTCATGTGAAATGATATTCCAAGCAGACACTTTTAATTGGAAGCGGCAATCTAAATCATTCACAGTAATAACTAATAATATGCAAAGAGCAAACAGGTGTGGTCCTTAAACAGCCATAGTTTAATAATAAAAAAGTTAACAACAGTTTATGCGCTGAACTGGGTGTGACCAGGTAACATTGTAGTGTCAGTGGGCACTCACTAGTAAATTTGATGAATCCCTAATCCTGTCTAAATTGACAGTTATAATAAATCTCCCCCTTTGTGTTATATCTAGTTAGAGGCGCTGAAGGGGTGGTGCATGATACAAGAATTTTGGCATTGCTCCAGGCATAACTCTCTTCTACATATCACCCTGTAAGTCTGGTGCATGGCATATACTATGCAGAAATGGCTTGTAACTTGTAAAACAAACATCTGGAGCTTCATCTATTTGTGATGTGTAGAGATGAGGAAGAGGTTGTCAGATTTAATTTGACATCTCTGAGAATGTCTCCCAAGACTAGGGTTCCTATGAAGGTGGTACAACTTGGCTGAGATGAGAGATCAGTAGATACGTGCAACACAGCCAGGTGTGAAGCTTCAAAAAGCAGCGACCTCATCTTAACAAGTGTATCCAACAATAGTACGAGTTCACCATTCACATTCTGCTCCTCCGCTCATTTGATGTTGCTCTTTGAAAGTTGTTTCAGCTGCCGAAGTGCCATGGGCAAAGGGCATGATTACATGGAGGTTTCCATTCATCTGAATTGACTGAAGTGGAATGTACATGTTGAGTGGTCAGTCACACTATGGCAAAACCTTTATTGCTGCTTTCAATAGAGAGCAGAAGTCACAGGCCTTAAATAACTTTGCGTGCCTTTCTGGCCCAAAATATTTTGAATCTCTAGCTTATCATACTTCACATGATTTTACTGGAAAAATTCTCTTCTGCAGGGATGAACTGCAAAATATACCGAAAATGCAACTGTCAGGTTTCAAACATCTAAAAGCTTTACCACCTGTTTAGACCATGCAATTGTGTTAGTCCCCAAAGATCAGGGGCCCCCGTTGCCACCTAGCAGCAGCACCACTTTCAGTTGCATCCCTACAAACAGGACACTAATACAGGTGAATACAATGGTGACGCCTTCCCCTTGTAACTGGCGGTGTGGTGCTGGCAGGCCTGGTGCAGTGACTTCATCATGCTTTCTATGCCTAACCACCACCAGACAGACTGGAGCAGTTCCGCAGTGAAAGATCTTCTCTGTTTGTTGAGGGACATGGTGGTTTGGTTGAATATTTATCTTCGAGACACTAAATAGACAGCATATTATATTGGAAGCAAATAAGTATTTTGTTATCATCAGTAAAGGGACCATTATACCGGTTTGGATCTATATAAAGGAGCATCATGCTGTGTGAGGGGCACATGAGAGATCTTCATACTGTATGAAGAGAACATTAGGATGAATTATACTACCTGGGGGTAAATAAGGGGGCATCATACTTTGTAGGAGGCACATAAGGGGTCACTATATTGGCGGTGTGACAGAGTGGAGCTTAGCAATGCTTTGGGGAAGAGCTTAGTGGAGCTATGGAATGGAGCTTTGCCTGGTGCCCCAGAAAAGCCCCATCTGCCCACTGTAACCATTACATACTGGGATCACCCCACAAGACCGGCCATTTTGGAGATGCTGTGACACAGTTTTCAAGCCATAGCAGTTTGGCCTTTGTCAGAGTCACTATTTTCCTGGTTCCAACACATCAACTTCAAGAACTGACTGCTCACTTGTTACCCAATATAATCCATTGCCACCAGATAATCAGTTTTATTCACCCCAGTTTTAATGTTACGATTGATGGATACATAAGACCAGTAATGATCGCATACTCTTGCGTCTGCCATTATCCATTTTGGATCTTACATGTTAAGATGAAGCCTTTACTATGTAATTTGTTGGATTGCTGGATTGAAGGAAGTAGCGAGCATCCCCCAGAAGATGTCTATACATTTCTATACATCACCCTCCAGTTAATTGCATTGATGAAATGCCAGATCTTTTGGTCGCCGGGTGGTCATTCTACATAGGCAATATTTTATCTTATCAGATGTTGTTTCGGGCCTGCGGAGTTAGCGGGACACAAATCACTTTTATATGCCAATTATTCTGTCCCTAGACATTTGCATTATGAAGAAGAATGGTCCTGCTGGGACAATTGTAGGTTTATGAGATTGGGATTCTTGTTTCATATAAAACAAATATTGCCACATTATATCATAGACAAGACAAACTTGGAAGAGCAGATGATAAGTGTATCCTACTAGAAAATAAAGGCATCCGGGAAAAATCACATTCCGAAAAAAAAAAAAATATATACTGTATATATATATAATGTGGCTCACAGTGTTTTATTCTAAAGGATTATTTACTTTGGCTAATACCCATTGAAGGGGTTGTTCACTTTTTTTTTTAAATGTCCTCGTCCCCAGTGGTAGAGAGCTATACTCATCTCCACTCTAATGGGGCTCAGTAGCTGACTTCACTGGACTTCCGGTCCTCACATGTAATTTTCCAGAATGGATGGTGTCAGGAGCGCCATTGCAGCCAAAGACTGTCCTCAACGGTGACGTGTCGCCAAGTGGCAGGGGATTCAGGCCTCCTTAAGACCTAAAAAAATAATGTTGTGGTATTCCCTTCATAGCTTCCCAACTCCATAGCAACACCAACTGTATAGGTCAGGTCAGACCTTAGCACCAGCCATGGGCTCCTCACTGTTCGTAAGTGGCATCAGACGCTTCAACTCCATAAAACTACGGGGCATCAGCTTAGTATTAGCATACACCCGAAACTTTTTGATGGAAAGGTGCCATCCCTTGAATAGTGTTACCACAGGTTCCATGCCTGGAGCATGGTGCACATGTACTTCTGTGCCCTCACGCAATTTAATGTGTAGCCCTCTACCAATCATGGAATCTTGGGCCTCCCCAGCACCATGTTGGTTCGGCAGAGCCATTGCACCGTAGAACCACCAAGGCTTTAGAGATAATCAGCAAATAAGTGCATGATGCCAACACATCTGCACAAAACAGTATCTTCTACACCATTAAGGACCTACACAGATACAATGACCCCAGACATTGTCAGCCTGCCCTTTTTCCTTCCACCAGAGGACTAGGGCAGCACTGCAACTCTGAACTAAAATGTGCCCCCAAAACATAGCAGTCAATATAAACTCATGTCTCTCATGTTCCTCCACTCATTAGTCTCAGGTGCGGGATGTGGTCGGAACAGGAGGAGTAAGCAATCAGGTGGGGGGGGGGGGAAGCGTTGCCTCCATAGCTCCTCTCAACTCATAGTCTGAATATAGCCAACATGTATTATACTGTATATACAGTATGTGCAATACCTCCCAAAGTCTGTCCTCTATTCTCAGCCCCATTGGCTTCCCAGTCATCCATAACGATGCAATTTCAAGGCTTTTTAACTTTTGATGTTCTTCAAAGCTAAAGTTTATGTAAAAACAGAAAGGACTCAGCATTTCATAACTGAGTATAACCATTGAGCAAAAAGCAGCATTAACCCCCTGACAAAACTCATTTCAAGGAGAAATAATGATATCTCTGAACACAAAGAGTGACGCATACAAGCATTTGTTGGGGCAGTATGTACGGCGGGTAAATATTAGCACTCTCTGTACTATTAAGCAGAAGGAACGCTAATGCTCGGTGCCATCTATAATCTGTGTTGCCCAGGGAACAAATTGGAATATTTGCATGAAATAACCCCTAATTTCACAAGATCCATATGCCATATTTGTGGCTCTTACTGGCATTCGGTTTAGCAAATTTGGAATAGGCTTGTGCCTCTTGCAGCTTGATATGTTCTCCCCCCGCCAGGCAAAGTCAAGCAGGGAACAGGCCAGCCATGAATGCTAATGAGGGAAGCAAATCACTCACATTGGCACCAGGGTGATGACACTCGCATCACATTAATAAAACAATTTAGGAGCAATTTGGCAATTGCTCAATTTTTTTTTTTATTGTGAAGGCTGCAGGTGATCATGAGGGCACTTGATGCTTCTGTCGACACGACTTCAGTTTTTTAGACTGAAGTAAGATTAGTTTCAACATGAAATTAATCAATAACGATGAAAAGGTCTCAGTAGATTTTTCCTGTCTTTCTTTTTGTCTTGGAAAATCTAAAAGTTGCATAATTTTCAAGTGGAACCAATTTTATTTTTAAAATTCTTTACCAGAACACTCCAGGTCCCAAGTGAATCCAAACTGGTGTGCAATGGTGGCACCTAATGGGGCTCCCGGTTTTCCTTGTCGCAATTCTTTCAATCAGATACTGTAACCCATTGGGCATGATGGACCATGGTGGTTTGGGAAAACGTGATTTATTTTTTGTCAGGCTGAGGACGGAGGAAACAGTAGGCCCACTTTGACACCCAAGATTGCACATACTCATGGAGTCTAAAGGTGTCGCTTGATATCTCTTGATGACTCTAATCGGCCAAGTGGTCTCACAGTTGGGGCAGCGTTCCCAATTAACATATAGGGTTCACTTACTTTAAGCCGCTCTAACAAGAGCTTGATATGAGGTCTATAGTTTATATCCAAAAGCTGAAAACCTGCCCTTACCTGGTTCTAATTTGAGTGAACCAGACCTTGGAATTAACTGGATCTGTCATATTTCTGCCATGGTATAAGGCATTGACTATTTGTGCCTAGAGGTGGCAGACTAGAGTAATAGGGCAATCGTCAGGAAGCGCAGGATACTTGGAACCCAATAAAATATAAAAATCTGCTACCTCGAGTAAATGTTTGGTCATATTTTCTTGGCTGGGAGCAGGGATTTGTCATGTGCTGCAGCTTGTTATAGTAAAACAGATATTGGAGGCACAACCCCGTGTCTGATAAATGAAACTTGTGTCTTAGCTTTGCAAATACTCCAGAGATGGATATCCCAGCACCGGTTTGCTGGCAGCTGCAGAATTGTGTCTGTAAATTTTATTCATTATGTTCTTTCTGAAGGACATTCCTCATAAACCTCTCTACAGTCATACATGACCGACTAGTGAGCCTAAGTAGGGTAGTGGTGGTTGTGGCCCTGAAAGGAGTAGTAGTACTCACATTTCATGGTGGAAGTACTTTCTCTGGCACTTCTTTTGGCTCTGCAGGGAATGGATGGTGCACCCTTTCTTTCCTTAGGGCACTCCCTAGCAGGGGCAGATTGGGAACTTAAAGTGGCCCTGGAAAAAATACTAAAAGTGGCCCTGTTTTTTAGTTGGGTACCAATTAATGGAAGGCAAGGCTAGCAATACCATATTGTGGCACATTATACCACCCCAACAGAGCCAAATACCACAGTCCAAAAATACAGTCAGCAGCACAAAATACATCCCCGAAAACTTCTACTGGCCGGCTGCGAAAAGGGCCCTGGCGGCTCCCTGGGTATCGGCCCACAGGGAAATTTCCCTGTAAGGTCTATGGCCAATCCACCCCTGCTCCCTAGTATTCCAGTCTTTCTCTCTGTATACTCTTTTGAATCTTTCCAAGCAACCATATACATGCAATTAGGTTCTTAACTCTTAACCTTACTGGCTTTATCACGCATGGCTTTGCAGGTTCTAGACCTTCTCAAGATGCCTGTTCCCTTTCTTCCAGAAGTACTTTGATGTTAAAGTTGTTCTGAAGTCTCAGAGGTAGCAGTTCTCTGGAACTTGAAGTCTTGTCTGATGAGCCTCCCTCACACATGCCTGTCTTGCAGCTTTCCTCAGACTAGACTTCTTTAATCAATTCAAAAGGGGAAAGACCTGAGTCCATTACCCTGACAACCTGAATGATAAAAAAAAAGTTAAACTATATATTTATATTAATCTGACAAAAACATTTAAAACATTTTGGTAATGCAACATCAGTCCAAAGTATTCCCAATGCTGGACGACGGGGAAGTTTTCAGATGGTCTAGCACAGAGATGGGAAAACTCGGCCCTCCAGCTGTTGTAAAAGTACAAATCCCATAATTCCCAGTATGCCAACAACTATCAGCCTACAGTAGGGCATGATGGGATTTGTAGTTTTAAAACAGCTGGAGTTTGTCCATCCCTGATCTAGCACCAACTATATGGTGGAGAGAGTTGGTGCCTACCATCTTTAGTTCCAAAAGTGAAAGGCAACCCAATCTTAGTCTACCATCTTTCAAAAATTTGCTCAATTGCTATGCACCATGTTAGAAAATGTTGATTGCCTTGTAAGCCGTTCTTCTGGCGCTAGTGCAGACATGCGGCTCGGGGTAAAATCTATATTATATATAACTACTAAGTGACAATGAACTAAAAAGTCAGTATTGGCATTACCAATTTTCTGTGCTAAGATTGACAGTGGCCTTAAAAATAGACCTAGAAGAGACCCGCTAAATAAACATAGACCATGTAAATGCAGACCTAGGGCAGGTCCTTTAGTATAAACCCCTTAAATACACACCCAGGGCAGATGCCTTATAGAAATTCATAAGCCCCCTAAGTTTAGACCCCACACAGATCCCTGTATAAAGCTCACACCTTCCTCATCCCCTGCTACTTTTTCCTCTGGCTTGAGGACCTGTAGAGTTCATGTGAACTAAGGCAGGTCCTTCTGCAAAAGCCAATCATGGCCAAAAGCATGCTAAATAAGCAATGTGCATGAGGTGTTTGGGCCAGGGAAAGACTATTGCCCAAAGCACTTTTGTGGTTACAGATTTTGCCTAAATTCGATGGCTTAAAGAGGACCTTTCACTAGAATAAAACATCTAAACTAAGTATACAGACATGGAGAGCGGCGCCCAGGGATCCCCCTGCACTTACTATTATCCCTGGGCACCGCTCCGTTCTCCGGTTATAGCCTCCGGTATCTTCATAGTTAGGCTCCCCCCAGGGGAACCTGCCGGCGTCTCTTTCTCCCATGCTGTAGCGCTGGCCAATCGCAGCTCTCAGCTCATAGCCTGAGAGAAAAAAAGCCTCTCAGGCTATGAGCTGAGAGCTGCGATTGGCCAGCGCTACAGCCTGGGAGAAGGAGACGCCGGCAGGTTCCCCTGGGGGGAGCCTAACTATGAAGATACCGGAGGCTATACCGGGCGAACGGAGCGGCGCCCAGGTATAACAGTAAGTGCAGGGGGATCCCTGGGCGCCGCTCTACATGGCTGTATAGTTAGTTTAGATGTTTTATTCTAGTGAAAGGTCCTCTTTAAGGCTCTGTGGTGGCCACCCAAACTGCTAATATTATAATTCGCACTTGCTTTCATTTTTACATGTCTTACCATCTACTAATCCAGTTAAACCTAATTCAAGAATGATAGTAGTGCTGTATTTCTGTGCTCACTGTACTTATAGGTTGGTTCCATATTGTTCCTTGGGTGACAGAGTCACCAGGTCACGATCACACTCTCCGGCCTCATGCCCCACCTTTGAACTCCATGGGCACCCAAATCCCTGTTGGTCCTGGCATCTACTTAGATATGCCTGGTGCTTAAGCCAACCTTGGTTGCCACCTCCTGTTTTTTTCTATTTGGTCTCCATTTTATTGTATGTTTGCATTTTTTTTGTAACATGATATTAATATTATGTGAAAACAGGACCATGGGTCAAGAGTAACTGACACATAATAGCAAGCTCAGTGCCCTCTAACAATATGTTCCTGGGCATTGTTCCCCTTCTCTGTCCCTTTAAATCATAAATTTATGATCTCCTGCAAGTATATGTGAGTCAGTACATAAGTTCTGCATGACGGGCCTTGGATACCTGACAAATGTTCCTGCTTTCATTTTAGAAATCCACTAAGTGTTCTGCTCAGCTAACAAGTATTTGATTTAACAGGGCCATTAAGAAAAATTATTCTTAGGGAACAGCAGTGGAGCACTAGATTACTACAATTTACGACTCCATTTTATAAACCCATATTAGATACTTGTTAAGGAAACAAGAGGAGGGAGAACTTTTTTATTCAGAGTTGGTAAGATAAGCTTTTAAGAGTTCTCAATTTCACACCCAGTGTTCCACCCAGTCCTAAGAGAAAACTGAGTATTATACTTATAGGGAAATGGGTCGAGAAGTGATCGGCATTGTTATTTTTCAATTTTGGCCTTATACGTGTAATTTTCCATATATACAGCAGAGTGCTTTTGTATAAGAGATTTTTTTAATGAAAAAAAAAAATTCCCTTTCGTCTTAATTTCCGTTCACCACCTTTCTAAAAAGTCCACTAAAACATTCAGAATTTTGCGAACATCAGATTATCATCTCCCACGGCTCATACTGATATCACCACAAGTCATTTTTCCAAAACCCCGTTTTTTGCATGGCAAGCCGTAAAGAAAAGCTTAAAGGGGCTGTCCGAAAATACCTAACTTTTTCTTGATACCTGCAACTTTCTATGCAGGGGGTAACAAGAGTTAATTGCAATGCATCCTGAACGGTGCAAGTACTTGATGAGTTGCTGCCCACCCATACAAAGGGAGGAAAGTTCTTCAAATATGTGAGTTAAAATAAATAGTATTACATTTGTGAGATAACCCCTTTATAGGGGTTTTCCAGGAATACCAAATTTTTAACTGATGCCTGCCACTGCAAGAGTCCTACCGACCTGCTTCCCACCGCTCCGCTCCTGAAAGCTGGTTCCCACATGTCCATCTTCTGGTCTCCCGGTCATAAGAGTGGTCACCTGCTTCACTGCAACCAACCACCAGCTTCCGCTGAGACGTGTCTCTTGTGCACACATCACTGTTGAAGCTTGGTTATTGGCCGCAGTGGAGAGGGTAACCATTTCTATACCTGGGAGGACATAAACAAGCGGGATCCAGCACATAGGACCAAAGCGCTGGGGAACAAGTGTGAATCTTTTAATAGTGGCTATATATGAGGGACTATTTTCCACGCAGGAGAGGCAGGGGTTAGCAAGAGCTAATGGAAATGCATCCTAGGAGGTGCAAGTGTTTGATGAGCTGCTGCCCGTTCACAGAAAGGGAGGAAGGTCCTCCAAATATATAAGTTAAAAAATTATTGCAGGCATCAGTTAAAAGTTAAGTATTCCTGGATACACTAATGTAGAACATTTTGAATGTAAGCATTTGGAGGACTTTCTTCCCTTTCTATGAGTGTCTGGTTAGGGATGAGCGAACTCGAACTGCAAAGTTTGGGTTTCTTCCCAAAATCTGCAAGTTCGGGTACCCAGACCCGAACCCAGACTTTTTCACTGAAGCCCAGGTTCGGGTTAGGTGTTCGGGCCATTTTATTATTTTTCATTTTAACATGGTTATAGCGGAAAATAATAGCATTCTTAAGACAGAATGCAAAAGAATATGGCCATTTAGGGATAAAAAAAACAAAAACAACTCACCTCATCCACCTGATTGCGCTGCCGCAGTGTCTTCTATCTTCATTCAGCAGGACCTGCAAAAGCACCTGAGATGATGTCACTGTGCTCAAAACGTGGTGAGCACGGTGACTTCATCGCAGGTCCTTCTGAAATAAGATAGAAGACACTGCAACACTTTTTCTTTTACCCCTAAATGGCCATATTCTTTTGCATTCTGCATTCTGTCTTAAGAACGCTCTTATTTTCCGCTATAACTTTGTTATAATGGAAAATAATAAAGTAAAGTTTGGGTCCCCCTTTGACTTCAATGGGGTTCGGGTTCCGGGTCAAGTTCAGGTCCCGAACCCGAAGTTTGACCTGAAGTTCGGCCGAACCCGGTGAACCTGACCTTCCACTCATCCCTATGTGTGGGCTATTTCATTATGAGATCACGACGCTGACTCTGAGAGGAGGAAGGTAGAAGGGAAGCTACTAAGCATGTCAGTCCATCACTGAATGCAGGAGAAGGTGGACTGAAGGATAAACAGCAGGAGTTGCTACCAGAGAGGAAAATGTAATATACTAAGAACTGAGCAATATTTTTATTACATGTATACTGCAGTAATACTTCATAGAAAATGCCTTTTTCATTGGACATGTATATTTTTTTGTGGGATAACCCCTTTAATACCCGTTTTCAGGAAGGCTGGGCTTCCAGGTCAACAACTTTCCCTTTTTTTTTATTATTTTTGGTGACCCGATTGATTTCAGCTCCTTTTGCTAAACAATCTTCTCACTATTAGTCCCCAGCTTTGCAACTTTTTTGCCAGCCGCTATTAAACTATGTCCACATTACTTCTCGGCTACAGGTTGAATTAGTGATTGGTGCAGGCAGTTTCCATGGAAACAGCCTAGGTCTATCTTTCCGTCAAGAAAACTTCAATTCATCACATTAACGTCAGCCTGTCACATCTCGTCGATCAGTTCGTTTTACAGGCCAGGACCTTGACGCTTTTAACATCTCCTCCATCTCAGCCTGGAAGATGCAGCCTGACCGCAGGGATTCCTGGATTTTATTGCATTAAAAGGAAAAAGAAACAAAGAAACAAACACAAGAAGCATTAAAACGTCTAAAAAGGTGTCGAAATGAACCGTTCTCCTGCTCCCACTTTCCATTTTTCTTAATATTCGCTGCTGATAAGAGGATCTATCACCTCGGACTATGGATGGGATGGTCACTGAGCTGGAAAAAATTGAAAGTGTTGAAATGCGTTTGATAGAGGAGCCTGTAGTTACAGGTGCAGCCCCTATTGACTTTTAGATTTGTGCATTTATTCTCTCATTCCTTCGGTAAAGATCGTCAAGGTCTTTACTTGGCCGCTTCCACGGCATCTATAGATCATTGGATGACAAGCAGCATGCATTTTAACTATTGAATTACCTACCTCAGGATTTGTGTAGCCTAGGGGGCAAAGAGATGGTACGTGTATAATTTTTGACCACGCGTTTTAACCTTTTAGTTTTTATCTCAGCCAAGAGTGCAAGAGGGTAGTGGAAGATCATATATCTTCCTCCTGCTGGAAACAATGGATGGCAGCGGCATAGCACACCTCAATATAGTTCATTTGATGTCCTGTAGGTGAGACATTTTGAATATGGCCTTTTCTGCTCAAGGATTCCCAGTTTGGAGCCCTCCAGATATAGCAGCAGCAGCAAGATTGGAGGTTCAGTTAGGTACATAGTTGGAATTATTACCACTTGACACAGGGGGGGTTGGGGGTGGGGGGGTGAACCCAAACCAGAAAAGGAAAGAGGAGTCACCATATAGAAGTTAAGTCATTGTCAAAAGAACTCAAGCGACCAACTGGAACCAAATCATTGGTCATAACTAGAGATGAGCGAATAATTGAAAAGTTTGATTCGACTGATTACGCCGAATTTCACAAATAAATTCGCTTTGTGACTAATTAGTTTGTCACGAATCACACTTTTTTGTAAGTAGCGAGTGCAATGACAGGGAGCAGCTATAGCGCCGCCCCCGTCATTGTACCCCTCAGATGCCTCGCTCATACATGATCGCAGCATCTGAGTGTAAAAATTGGTATATAACAATCTTTTGTCTCATTAGGACTCGAAGAATAAATATGGGCCCTAGAAGGCAAGATAGAGAGCTCTTCCAACTAAAAGGACAAGAGTACTTGGTGTTCCTTTTTGAAAGGAAAGCCAATTTGAATAACATTCCCAGAAACCCAATGTAATGATCAGCGGGTGCGAACCCGCTGTCTGGCGTGATCAACCTCCTCAGAGGGTGATGTCTAAGTGCACCCCTCGTTCTTCACAATACCTCTAATGGTGAGGATAGACTTTCCCCAGGGGTACACCAAGTGCTACCTCTGAGGAAGGCTGGAACACAAGGAAAGAGAACCTGGGTGTGGACCCACAAGACTGACCTCCAGATGGTACAGAACACCCAAAGGTTGGTAGGAGGCCAGAGGATGATCAAGCGGTGGCAAGGCAAAATCAGAGTAGAACGTCCGAGGTCAGGGCTGGCAGCAGTATGGCGTAGTCTGTAAATGAGTCCCGAGGTCAGGGCAGGTGGCAAAATAGCGAGGTCCATAAACGATGTACAAGGTCAGGGGCAGGCAGCAGACAGGCAGAGTGTTAAACAAGATGCAAGGTTCAGTACACAGGAATGGTAAAAATCACAGAAACACCTTCGCTAAACCGGAATTAGACTAGGAACCAAATTTGCTCAGGCTCCTTCCTGTAGCAGAGGGTGCCTATATATACATGTTGGATTCCAGCTATAGGCTGAGGAAGAATGAAGGTGTGCGTGCGCTGCCTCACATAAGGAAGAGAGGCTGCCTCACATAAAGAAGAGTAGCAGAAGGCGCCTTCATATATACATGTTGGAAACCAGCCATAGGCTGGAGAAGAATGAGCGCGCGCCTATCTGATACTAGCAGATACAAGAAACTAAAATTTGTCTGGACTACAATAGCCATCATGCATACTTTTTGGTCTCCCTAATAAGAAAGAGCACCCCTAAGTACTGTATACCGACAAAGCCACTCAGCCAACCAGGGCAATTTTCTCTTGAGATACCAGTACTCTTGTACTTTTGGAAGAAGAACTACTTTCTTTCTCTGAGAAATTTTGAATGAATTCTCAATCTGTAGAATTGATTCACTCATCTCTTGTCAGAATCAGAATGAGGACCAGATATGGGGGCAACTAAAGGCAGATGGATAATTCAGAATTCAGGACTGAATTGATTTGAATAAAACAGCTGTTGACTGCATCAGGTCATGTTGGTTAGACTGTCTGCAATGGTGAGGAATCTTGTCCAACGTTCAGGCTCCACCATTTGACATTATGGGTTGTGAAGGATATGGCCTAAGAAGACAGTAGGGGATTAAAGTGCAGTGTAGGTACACAGGAAAGTAACAGGAATGTTTATGGCAAAAGTATAAAAGGCATTAAGTCACTTCTAAGAAGCCAAAGTGGCCCAGTTTGTCATATCCTTCATGATGTTTGAATCTTCCATCTTGTTGATTGATGAAGACAATTAATGACAGAAGAAGATAATTTTTTCCAGGTAAATCAAAATGTGACTAATAAAAGAACATTCCTCTTATGAATTATTACCAATGAATACTAATCAGTTCAAATAATTTCGAAAGTCATGAGAAGGTCGTCAACAACCTGTGGCTCTGCATTGCCCTGGGAGGAAGGCTTCTTTCTGTAGATGTCGGAGGTGATGTTTCAAGAACTGAAGAGTCCTAGATTGAAGTCGTAAAATATGTAAGGCTTCAAAAAGTTAGCATTCTGCCAATGTTCTTTGCTGAGATAAATATGTACTAAAATTAGAGCGCTCGACAGAATCGAAATCATTTTGTACAACAGAAAGTGGATTCAAAATACCCAACGCTTCAAATTGTTCCGAATGCTTTGTGATTTTCAGCTCATTCTTTTATGGTTTTAGAAATAGACAGAATATTATTTTTTTTTCCTTTCAGCTTTCAGGAATAAATTTTTGTTGTGAAAAGTTGTTTCAAGTGCAAAGTGGGAAGAATAGAAAACAGGTTTGGACTTGTGTTTCTGGTGCTTACTAAAATAAAATGGCATTGTTATTAAGAAAAAGGCAAGCTGAGAGTGTCAATGGCACAACCCCACTACTTCTAAAAGAAGAAAAACCTTGGCAGAGCCCCAGACGCGATGGAATACTATTGTACTGTTCATATCATATGTCAGGTTGTACTGTATATAGAATATTATGACATTTTTTACAGACTTTTCTTAAAGGTGCCATGAGGCCTCGAAAAAGCGTAATGCGACGCAAAACGGCAGTTGGCCGGCTGAATGTGCTGAGTACTACTCCCTGCATCGTACATGTGCCTAATAAAGTGAACTTTTTATGGACTGATTGAGTGCCGTGGACAATATCTGTCTCGTTGGATTTTTTTTAAAGGGGTTTAAAAATGAAAAAATAAGCCATGCTCACCCTTACCGATCTTCCACCAATCCAGTTCCAAGTCTGTTATGTTCCCCTCTTCTCTTACCTTCTGAGTCTTAGCTGGACATGCTATGGCCAGAAACAGGAAGTGAAAAGCATTGGGGACCAGAGCAACATCAGAATGGGGTTCGATGAGGGCAAGCATAGTTTATTTTTTTATTTTTAACTCATTGTAGGTGATTTTTAAAAAGGATTTCCCCATAAAACCCCTTTGACTGTGATCTCAAGACTGTGTTTCAGAACATCAAAGGGCAACTCTTCTCTCAATACTGCATTTTCTGTCGCAACACGTTACTCCCATTACCATAGAATAATGGCTAGTAGGCAGTGCCGGATTCATAGGCATTTAATCCACTGGGCATGAAGCCTAATGTCAGTGATTTCCATCAGTGATTGTGAGCAAAACCGAGGATCTGGTCAAAAAGACAAAATAGGTGCAGATTTTTCCCTTATACACTATCTCTGTAGAGGCGCCTCTCCTGGCTTTGGCTCACAGTCACTGATGGAAATCACTGAAGTGTGAATTAGGTCTTAAAGAGGTCCGGATAGGTCATCGAAAGGTCCAATTCCCGGCAGCCGTGCTTAGAACAGCGCTACAAACTCTTCTTAAATTAACAAGCTCAGCGCCATACTTTGTATAGTGGCTGTGATCGAAATTGTAGCACAATCCCATTCATTTGAGAGGGTGTGAGCTCACAGGTCAAAGAAAAGGCTGTAGATCCCGGCTGAGTGCCAAAGCCTCTTCCAACAGCCGATTTATGGGGTAGTTGTGAAACTCCATGGATCTGATATTGATGGCCTATCCTGCAGATACAGTAGGTGATCGATAACTAATTCCCAGAACACCCCATTAAAGGATGGAGGTGAGACCCTTACTGATGTCAGGAACCCTTCATACTTGATCCCTTTTTTTTCTTGCACACCTGGACAATAAAATGCAAGTAGTGTTCTAACTGATCAATGGACTGGAAAACCATTCTGACCATTGACCTATGGACACCTTAGTAATAAAAATATTTGCACTTTAGTGGTCACCCACAATGGTGGCCATGTGAGTAATGGATGAAGCTTTTCAGAGTAAGAAAGTGTAGGATACGTTGACCCAAAAGGAAACCCAGTTTAAGTTGCCACTTCCATCATCCCCGTAGGTCCTCCATTGTTCTTGTTGGCTTAACTTTTCTTTCTAAGGGTTCAATACAAAAAAAAAAAAACACACAGTAGCAACCTGCACACACTAATACGCCTAAAAGCACCATGGGTGACTTGTTTCACCCTGTAGAATCTCTTCTGTGTCTAACCAAACCTTTCTAGAAGATGGAGGTCCTGCTATATACATATGCACTTTTCTAAGTCAATTCTACTCAATTAAGCGCTAATGACTGACACACGAGAAAATCAATTATTATTATTTTTTTTTATTGTGATGGAAAATGCAACTTGTACATAGGAGCAGTATTATAGTAGATATATTCTTGTACATAGGAGCAGTATTATAGTAGTTATATTCTTGTACATAGGAGGCAGTATTATAGTAGTTATATTCTTGTACATAGGAGCAGTATTATAGTAATTATATTCTTGTACATAGGAGGCAGTATTATAGTAGTTATATTCTTGTACATAGGAGCAGTATTATAGTAGTTATATTCTTGTACATAGGAGGCAGTATTATAGTAGTTATATTCTTGTACATAGGAGCAGTATTATAGTAGTTATATTCTTGTACATAGGAGCAGTATTATAGTAGTTATATTCTTGTACATAGGAGCAGTATTATAGTAGTTATATTCTTAAATATAGAAGCAGTATTATAGTAGTTATATTCTTGTACATAGGAGGCAGTATTATAGTAGTTATATTCTTTACATAGGAGCAGTATTATAGTAGTTATATTCTTGTACATAGGAGGCAGTATTATAGTAGTTATATTCTTGTACATAGGAGCAGTATTATAGTAGTTATATTCTTGTACATAGGAGCAGTATTATAGTAGTTATATTCTTGTACATAGGAGCAGTATTATAGTAATTATATTCTTGTACATAGGAGGCAGTATTATAGTAGTTATATTCTTGTACATAGGAGCAGTATTATAGTAGTTATATTCTTGTACATAGGAGCAGTATTATAGTAATTATATTCTTGTACATAGGAGGCAGTATTATAGTAGTTATATTCTTGTACATAGGAGCAGTATTATAGTAGTTATATTCTTTACATAGGAGCAGTATTATAGTAGTTATATTCTTGTACATAGGAGGCAGTATTATAGTAGTTATATTCTTGTACATAGGAGCAGTATTATAGTAGTTATATTCTTGTACATAGGAGCAGTATTATAGTAGTTATATTCTTGTACATAGGAGGCAGTATTATAGTAGTTATATTCTTGTACATAGGAGGCAGTATTATAGTAGTTATATTCTTGTACATAGGAGCAGTATTATAGTAGTTATATTCTTGCACATAGGAGGCAGTATTATAGTAGTTATATTCTTGTACATAGTAGGCAGTATTATAGTAGTTATATTCTTGTACATAGGAGGCAGTATTATAGTAGTTTAGTTTCTTGTACATAGGAGCAGTATTATAGTAGTTATATTCTTGTACAAAGGAGCAGTATTATAGTAGTTATATTCTTGTACATAGGAGCAGTATTATAGTAGTTATATTCTTGTACATAGGAGCAGTATTATAGCAGTTATATTCTTGTACATAGGAGGCAGTTCTATAGTAGTTATATTCTTGTATATAGGAGCAGTATTATAGTAGTTATATTCTTGCACATAGGAGCAGTATTATAGCAGTTATATTCTTGTACATAGAGAGCAGTATTATAGTAGTTATATTCTTGCACATAGGAGCAGTATTATAGTAGTTATATTCTTGTACATAGGAGGCAGTATTATAGTAGTTATATTCTTGCACATAGGAGGCAGTATTATAGTAGTTATATTCTTGTACATAGGGGGCAGTATTATAGTAGTTATATTCTTGTACATAGGAGAAGTATTATAGTAGTTATATTCTTGTACATAGGAGCAGTATTATAGTAGTTATATTTTTGTACATAAGAGGCAGTATTATAGTAGTTATATTCTTGTACATAAGAGGCAATATTATAGTAGTTATATTCTTGTACATAGAGCATTAACTATTTTATAGTAGCTGCAGTCTTGTCTATAGATTTTAGTGTTGTAGTAGATATTCTTGGGTATATGGAGCAGATTTATATTTGTCTTACTCTTGTTTATTATATTTCTGTACCATGTACATTGTGTTAGCAGCATCCTAATGTTATTATCCTCAGTGACCGAGCCTTCATTTTAATTGTTTTGGTGACAATGTTCCTTCCCATCTCTGACTCTCCTCATTACTGTTGACAAGCTCATTCTTATAGTCCGCTGTTAGTATATCATTACTTTATATTATCATAGCCTTGTCTTGGGGATAATTGCACTCCTGACATTCTAATTAGTTTCAGTGACCCACAATAGCAGGTATCTGGCGATAGTTTTTCAGTCCTACTTCTGTCGTATGACTGCTGCAATCAATCTAGAGGCATGTCCTCATTTCTTTCTTTACAAGGTCAGTGTCGGATGTGAGCACAATGTAGGCGCCTTCTTCTGTATAAATCTTCCCTTTAATGTAAAATATAATGGATGATAATTCTGTATCTCCCACTGATACACATATACATTGCTCACCTCCAAGCGTGCTTTCCTGCGACCTTTGCTTGTGTACAATCCTCTCTTCATACACACACGGGTATTTCTCTTCCTAGGAAATTTCTTCCAGTTAATAAAATAATGTTTCTGAGAGCGGCTTGTTACAGACTCGTCCAGTGGTGGTGCGGACGCTACGTCTGACATTTCCTTAAAGGATTGGCACATATTCATGTTTAATATACAGAAACCTTTGACTGCTGAACGCTCTGACGTTGCCTATGAACTTCTGTAATTTAAAAAGTTTGGAGGACATAGAAAGACTTAATATTCACAGAGTGTGATTACATCTGAAGAAGGGGGATTAAATTGATTTATTCGTTTTTTTGGCATATTATCCACCTTTCCAAGGACATAACCAAGAAAAAAAAAAGCATTATAAAGCCTTCCTGTGTGAAGTCTTTTGATGCTCTGTGCAGCAATTCTCAGCTCTGTCTAGTTTGATGTGGGCCATACTACTTAGGGGAACGGGTTAGAAAGGGGTTCATTATTCTAGACCAGTGATGCCCAACCTGTGGCCCTCCAGGTGTTGTAAAATCACAACTCCCACCATTCCCTGCTGTCCAGGCATGCTGGGAATTGTAGTTTTTCGAACAGCTGGAGGGCGGCAGGTTGGGCATCACTGTTCTAGACTGTTGTTCTAAGTGTTGAATGGGATAGTGGTAAGAGGTTGGGTTTCTTAGCTATTGGGTAGAGTATCAGGTGTCCTAATCCTCAAAAAGTATTGATGGCATATCCCAATAAAGGTTGACCTCTTTTGCTTGCAAGTCTGGCAAGAGTTTGTGCATGGCCCACCGTCCCACCCTCTTCTTACCGATTTGCCTTATTCATTTCATATGTTTAACCTATATCAAATTTGGTTAGGCACTGTTCGAGACAAGGGAGTATTTCTTAAAGCTTGTCTTAGGTCCGATTCGTTGGAATCGGCCCAAAAAATTTATGTAGATACAAATTGATTTTACCTGAATTGAGATTTCTTTGAATGTCTGAACAAGTCTTTCTCAATAAATATATACACTCACCTAAAGAATTATTAGGACCACCATACTAATACGGTGTTGGACCCCCTTTTGCCTTCAGAACTGCCTAAATTCTACGTGGCATTGATTCAACAAGGTGCTGCTAGCATTCTTTAGAAATGTTGGCCCATATTGATAGGATAACATCTTGCAGTTGATGGAGATTTAAGGGATGCACATCCAGTGCACGAAGCTCCCGTTCCACCACATCCCAAAGATGCTCTATTGGGTTGAGATCTAGTGACTGTGGGGGCCATTTTAGTACAGTGAACTCATTGTCATGTTCAAGAAACCAATTTGAAATGATTGGAGCTTTGTGACATGGTGCATTATCCTGCTGGAAGTAGCCATCAGAGGATAGATACATGTTCTCATTCTGTTTACGCCAAATTCGGACTCTACCATTTGAATGTCTCAACAGAAATCGAGACTCATCAGACCAGGCAACATTTTTCCAGTCTTCAACAGTCCAATTTTTGTGAGCTTGTGCAAATTGTAGCCTCTTTTTCCTATTTGTAGTGGAGATGAGTGGTACCCGGTGGGGTCTTCTGCTGTTGTAGCCCATCCGCCTCATGGTTGTGCGTGTTGTGGCTTCACAAATGCTTTGCTGCATACCTCGGTTGTAACGAGTGGTTATTTCAGTCAACGTTGCTCTTCTATCAGCTTGAATCAGTCGGCCCATTCTCCTCTGACCTCTAGCATCCACAAGGCATTTTTGCCCACAGGACTGCCGCATACTGGATGTTTTTCCCTTTTCACACCATTCTTTGTAAACCCTAGAAATTGTTGTGCGTGAAAATCCCAGTAACGGAGCAGATTGTGAAATACTCAGACCGGCCCGTCTGGCACCAACAACCATGCCACGCTCAAAATTGCTTAAATCACCTTTCTTTCCCATTCTGACATTCAGTTTGGAGTTCAGGAGATTGTCTTGACCAGGACCACACCCCTAAATGCATTGAAGCAACTGCCATGTGATTGGTTGACTAGATAATTGCATTAATGAGAAAAAGAACAGGTGTTCCTAATAATTCTTTAGGTGAGTGTATCTATGCATGTCTCTTTCTGGCTCTCCCCGAGGGAAAATTCTCCCGAATTGAATCCTAATAAATTCTGATTCTAACAATTTTGGGTCACATTTCAATTCTAAAGAATCAGTTCACTCAGCTCTGCTCTGCTCGCATCTGCGCATTTGATGGTAAAATGATTGAGACCATTTCAGAAGCCAACGGACCCAGTTATAAGTCAGTAATGTCCATTTGGCACCACTGGGGTCCATCGTGTGACTGATCCATCACATCTTAGATTCAACTTTTTTTTCTGCTGATATAACGGAAAGGAAAACTGGATTTCAGAACCCCAAAGTGAACTCATGCTTACTTTGAAGCTGGTTTTGCATATGTCTACACCCAGTTTCTATCTTTTTCATATCAATGAGTGTAATGATCACCAATCTATCCTTGGGTGGTCTACTAAACAACACTTCCCTGGGTATGTGTATGAGAAGAGCAGAGGAGCATGTAGAGCATGTGGAATCTTCAGAATGATATTGTCTACCTAGGGTCTGTACAAATATGAGGTCCTCTAATAGGGTCCACCTTAGTATGTTGATGTGGAAAAGGGTCTAATTTAGTGGACTGGACTTATCTAATTTCAGACCCAAATCCTCTGTTATTCGTATAAATAAGGGCAATGATTGGTATAATACTTGACAATCCTTAGGTGTTCTTCCCTTGGTATAAATGGGAGGTGGGCATCATCTAGTTCACAGAGGAGCACTTAGAGTTGGACAGGCTTTGGGGAAGAAGTGGTTTAAGGAACCTTGAGCTCATGCTAAAGGTGTCAGGCATGAAGGCTACTTACCCCACCCCTGTTTGCCATTATGTACAACATCCTTGTACTTTTTCATGCCAATTTTTTTTTTACATGACCTCCAGCGCATTTTATTAAGTACATAAATTGTGTTCCTTCTCATTGCTTGGTGTGGTATTTTATCTATCTGCTTGACAATCACCAGCCGCTTAGCCGAATAGAACATTAGCCTACATCCCGAAAATAGCACTGAGAAAAATGCAATTCTCGCTTCCAAAGCAGAGGCAGAAATCACATCACCATAGATCTTAAGCATAGAATGTCTTTGATATCTTCTCATATTTTAAAAAAATGGCTGACAACTGATATCTGAAACCTGTGGTGTCATTTTATTGTAGCATTTGATGAAATGGAGTGGGGTTTCTTTTTGGCAGATTCTTGGAAAGCAGAAAATCCTGCTGTCTGTGCAATTTCCATCAGGTTCTGGATGCTCTAACACTTTCGCCTCTTTCCTGCAGGTCCTGCTGTTTGCCTTTGCTAGAGATTTTGACTGTATCCCAGGATTTCAAGAGAAGATTTACTACACTGAGCAGCAAGCAGACATTTTGAAGGACCAGCTTCTTCTGAATGGTAGGAACAGAACTCTTCAGTAATACTATATCGATATAAGATCTTATTAAGGAAGTTCGCCTTTAGTCTTAATAGGAGGACCCAGGTAGTGATAAGATGCAATGGAAGTCCTCTACCAGGGGATTCAGGTACTTCATTGAGGGTGGTAGGCTTCATACCGAAAATCAATGTGACCACCAGGCATCTTGACTGAGGATAAATAGACAGAGTTTCCCTGTACCCATATATTACGTGGCAACAGCTCTGTACTCATACAGCACCTATGTATAGATTAAGTTAATAAAGGGAACGTTCATAAATATGAAATTGTTAGATGAAGACAAGCTAACATCTCTTAATTGATATCATTATGATAAAGGTCCCCCTTAAAATCAATCGATCAAAGCGTACCCAATTGCTTGGACCTCCAGTGATCAGCTGAGGGAACCTATCAGTAAGTGTTCGATTTCCCAACAGCACCACCAGAGGGGAAATGGAGCATTACATGGTGCCCATTGGAATCAACAGGCCAATCGGGTCATCTAGAGAGATCCCCTTTGCTCTCTCTTATAGATGGAGAAACTAAATGAGGAATTCCCCCCTATTAACTGTGAAACCTTAAAAAGACATTTGAGAATATATTTTCTAAACCAGACTTACCCTTCAAATTAAAAATGTATAACCGGGGAGGCTGCTGGATTGGGGTCTTCCGAGGTTTTGTGTGACAGCCTCTATTCTGAGTGTAACACATTGAATTACAGCTTATGGTTTTGGTTTATTAATCAATCAGAGGTTGAGTATTTTTTTGACCCGTGATTACTGTAGAAAATCAGCCTTGTGGAGCGTAGAGGGGCTCAAGAGTCTACCCCCATCCCCCTTTCCTTGGATTAAGAGGGCCAGTGCTGTCTGGCTCATTTAATCTTGCACCTGCGCCATTCCTCCAAGTATTGGCGCAAGCGCAGAGGATCTGCTGCTGATACCTTGGCAGCGCAGTTAATGAGTGTGCGCCGTTGGGTCTGGGTACACTTGGACTGACAATCTTCTTAGCGCTAGCATCAATACTCACAGTAACGGTACAGGCGCGAGACTGACAGGGCCTGAGATCCCTCAGAGGAGGGGGGGGGTGTCTCTCTGATTTTGAACTAATTCAATTCACTCGTCTCTAACCATGTGCTTAAAAGATTGCAACCAACAGTTTACTGTAATTCAGTTTTTGATCTTTTAATTGTATTTTTTATTTTTATTTAAAAAAAATCCATGTCTAAATGATACAAAGATCCTTAAATGTTACAGTTTTCACTGTGACCGCTGAGCCTCACCACAGACTGAGACTCCCTATTCTATAGAGATCACCTCTCAGCAGTCCTCTCATTATCATCACAGGCAGGATTACAACAGCCAGCAGGACCTACAGTATATAGAGATAACACAGGATCCAGCATGCCCACAACACTCACCCACAAAAATCTGTGAACATCTCTCGCCCTGCAGATTCCAATGGTCCATGTGCCTGCTGTAAGGCATTACCTCGAAATGCGGTAAACAGTAGCTCAGGCAAGATGGCTGCCACGTGTACAGAAATAGAATAAATAACATCTACCATAAGAAAAGAACAAGTGTAGAGGTGCTACATTAGTGTTACTTTGGTTAATTGCAGGGGTGGACGGATCATTTAGGCATTAGGGCAGTGGTAGAGGCTCCATTGCCATTGGAAACCCATATCGTGATATATCAGTAGGATGTCCAATGGTGGTCCTGTCATGGTTTTGTAGGGGGCCCAAGACCTTTAACGACCAGAAGACCACTTTCAATCCTCCCTAAACAATGTAATAAGTAGCTTTTCTTGAAAACAGCTGCAGAATGGAATATGTTTTGCTCACCAGAAGGACATATTTCCCGTCTAGTGCCGTCAGCAGTGTGTGAAAGTTCAACGCTCTTTAGTGTGTTATGGTAATTGGTCACCGAGGACCTCAGGATTGTCTTCTGCTTGTTTAGGTTGAGTCGTGTTTCACAACCCAAGCGCCGGAAGATGCTCTGTGTCTTGGCATAAATCGGTGGCGTTCCAGGTGTTGTGGGACTACTACACCCCACATACCCCTTGCTGTCAGTTCTAGTTTCAGTTCAGGCACAATTCACGTATAAGGGCTCATGCATACGGCCGTTGTTTGGCCGTTCCGTGCATTGGGGGCCCCAATGCACGGGCACCATCCGTGCAGCTGCCGCGACGGATCCAGACTCATTCAACTTGAATGGGTCGATGATTCATCCGCACCGCAAAAAAAAATTGAACATGTTCCGTGCCTCCGTTCTGCACCGCACCTTCCGGATTGCGGACCCATTCAAGTGAATGGGTCTGCATCCGTGATGCTGGGTGCATGCGGCCGGCGCCCGCTACTTGCGAGCCGCAATATGGGAACGGTCGGGCAACGGCCGTGTGCATGAGCCCTAACTGATGGAAGTAACAGATCGAAAAACTGATGTGTGAACTGGGCCTTAGACATTCATGGTATTTTCTAATATTCGTCTTGGTTGAAAATGTCTCTTAATTGTAAGTACTTTTTTAGGTCTATCTGATCATCTGGAATGTTTTTTAGGCCTCCTGCACACGACCGTAGGTGTCCCGTGGCCATATTGTGGACCGCATTTGCGTATCCGCAATACACGGGCAGTTCCGCCATCACGGATGCGGACCGGAGATGCGGAATGGTGCGGAACGGAAGCCTGGAATGGAACCCTACGGAAGCACTACGGAGTGCTTCCGTGGGGTTTCGTCCCGTACTTCCGTTCCGCAAAAAAGATAGAACATGTCCTATCTTTTTGCGGAACGGCCGGATCGTGGACCCATTACAGTGAATGGGTCCGCGATCCGCTGCGGCTGCCCCACGGTCGGTGTTCGTGCATTCCGGCCCGCATTTTGCGGGCCGCAGCACAGCCACGGGGCGCACACGTTCGTGTGCAAGAGGTCTTAGTCAGCAAAAGTTTATGGATTTAAGTGGAGTCCTTGAGAAAAATCTTAAATGGTTCCGAATACGGTCCATAAAAAAACCGGAATTGAAACGGAAAGAAAATATGTTTTTGTGCATGATCCCTAATGCTGTACCATCTAAAGAAAATAGCTCAACGCGTACAAAGAAAGATCCTAAAATCTGTCCATGTTGCTGTAAAACAAAAATTTGACAGTATAAAGGTAAAAATTTAAATAAAGGTAAAAATACTAAAAATAATATCAATACAAATAAATAAAAAACAATAAAATAAAGAAATTGTAACCAAATATTAATAAAGACGTAGTAATCCTAAAAAAAAGTGTAATCATAGAAATAAATAAAAAATGACATAAAAAATATTAAAAAAACAAGCAAATAACGATCAAAGTATAAATACATAAAAATGTTAACTAAAACTAGTAAAAAATAATAAATAATAATAAGAAATAAAAAAATAAAATGCATGTTGTAATAATAATAATAGTAATACCTCGGCACCTGTCTTGCCTGCTTTTATTGGATATTTGCATGAATAAATGAGAAAAATAATATTTTTTATTTTTGCGCTGAAGCTTATTTTTAATAGATTAAATAGAATGAAATCAAACGCTGCATCGTTCTACAAATACAATTATATTATTAATAAAAGCATCGATGCAGCCACAGTCCTCAAACGCGATAAACTCATCTCCAAAAGAAAAAAAAAGGCAAAAACAAAACCCTCCACGCGGGTCTATGGGGCTTTATCGTTTTATATCTGCATGTAATAGAAACGTAAAATGTGCAGAACATGGTTTGGATTGTATTTTTAGCTGAGGATACAGCCATAATCTGCAGAAATAAAAATCCAATCAGCGGGCTTTGTGATATTACCGAGACTTTACAATTTAATCTAAAATCACTGCCACTTACCCCAGAGGAACGGGGCTTAAATCAATGGGCTCTCTGCTGAAAAAACGGGCACATAAAATTTCATAAATTAAGAATTTTACTGTTTGGATGGAGATACTGTATAAAGGAAAAATGTTCTTACTTTTTTATGGGGTTAAAATGCAAGGGTAGCTGGGGAGACCCCATTGATGTCAACAGTTGGTAAATTCATGAAGGTTAAGCCCTGCCCCAAGAATGCCCATCCAGCACCCAAGCCTCACCCATTTTTACATAGGGTGGGCCGAATTTGCAGGGACTGTCTCTGACAATTTGGCATAGGCCCTAAAAATTTGGAACCCATGGCTACTATGCCTGTATACCCTTGATCTCAGGTTCATAGCTAAAGGGGCAACTGAGGCATGTGCCTCGGGTGCTGGTTGACACAGGGAAGGTGCCAATACGCGGCCCGGTATCCGTCTTTTGCGGATGTAGCCCCGAGCTCAGCTTCGTAATTTTGCTACAGTAATTTATGCCAATAAACGAACTGACGTGATAGAAGCGAGACGAAGTAAATCTCGCGATATTTGCAGAAACTTCGGAAAGACCTCCGCGGAGGACATAGATTTTGCTGTATATTATTAACAAAGTTTTTATTAACAAATCGCGTTATCCGAACCTGGTTCGCTCAACCCTACCTGCCTCCATTAGGGTTCTGTACGCAGGCCTCAACTATAAAGTGAAGGACGCCTGCATCGGAACTGTATGCGCAAAAGACGAATATGCCGCCCTATATTTTGATGTATTTCTGCCCTTTTTTTCTGGTAGCGGTTTACGAGCGGTGAATAAATCCGTCCTCGTACAATTATGATCTACTGCACAATTACCCATGTGTAACAGATGTACATGATGGAAATCATGATATTTTCCTGGGCAGAGAGCGGCCTCTCCACTCATCCGCGCTCCAGCTAGAAAACAGTGTGGGCCACTAATGGTGTTATTAGCTTGTCACAGGAAAACATCTCCTCCGGTATCCGTGCTGATCAGGCCATTCGCAGTATAACAGCCTCATCCGAAGAATTAGCTGCCTGAGCATCACACATGATGAAAGCCTGACATCTGGGCTCCTAACGTGTATATTTAGCTCCGCACAACATATTGAGCCCCTGTCGTGCTGCGACATACTGCACACGCATCATGTTACTCCATCCACATTATAGGCTTACAGTATATAGAGAGCGGGGGTGTATAGGTTTAGATGAAAATTATTCGGTCGGTTCATATGAGCAGAAACTGGAATGTATTGAGGGGGATTCAAGGACGGATGTAGCCCCCATGGTTGTGTATTATTAGCTGGAAGTAAAAACATCATGATACAATGGACTATAACATTTCATTTATCCTATCTCTATTCACATTCATGGTGAACCAGGTAACGCTTATGTCGATGCAGTGTGATTCATAAGCGCTTATTATTATGAAAGCTCAAAGTTACGGTAATGCCAGTAGGAAGGCGGTTGCAAGTATTTAGGGGGTCATTTATTAATACCAGCATTTTAGATGCCGGTCTTAATAACCACTATATCTGGCGATGGATCCGCTGAAATTATGAAGAGGCGCCACCCTCTCTATTACTTCGGCACATCCACCGCCTGTCTAAATGTAAGACCGCTTCCTTGCTGACTTACATTTAGACCATTTTCTACGCCTAAAACAGGCGTAGAAAATGATCAATGAGATGGGTCTGCAGACCGTCCCCTTCCCCGCCCATGCCACGTCCACTTTTTTAAAAGTCGCAGATTGCGTCGTAAATAACCTTTGTGCTGCAATCTGCACCAGAAATAGGCCTGATATAGGTGTATTTCTGGATAGTAAATAACCCCCTTAATTTTTTCCAAGACATAAATGTGCTGCATAGTTGCCAACAGTCCCAAATGTGCAGGGACTGTTCCTAATTTTTAGAGAGGGACCTGACAATGGCTGTTCTGCTGATTGGGGTTTTGTGAGCCCTACCCACCAATGGATGTTAGCAGTTGAATTTGGGGTTCATTCCTGGGATTGGCCTTAAATGCCTCAAATTTACCAACTACAATGTTTGTAAGTATGGTGCCAGTAATTTTCAGTGGCCAAGGAAGTATGATATACTGCCTTGTTACAAAAGGCCATATCTCCGGCTGTATAGCAGCTAGGTAATACCTGCAGCTCTAATTCTTTTTCTAAGGGATATATTGCGGGCTATATGGTAGTTATCACTAAGACCTGTACTTGTTTTAAAGCTTAGATTCTTAGCTTTAAAACAAGACCATTAACTGCTATACAGCTAGAGATATTCCAGGTTAAAGCAGACATCCTACCTCCGCCATAGCGAGTCAGCATAGAAAAGAACTAGTGGGGGAAGTGCTGACAAGAGGAGAGATATAGATCCTTTTGTCTCCATGTGTAACTGTACATGACCTCAGGGGAAGAGTAAGGCTGGGTTTGATTTGGCACAATTATTTCTGTTGTTCTTCTCCATTGTAGGAAGTGGAGTTTCAGTCAAATAATGGAAATGAACAACATCTTATTGACTATAATGGGATTTTGTTTCTGTTAGAGAACCTGGCATTCTATAGGACAGAAAAAAACAGCGTGCTGCACTATTTTGTCCAAAATGTCTGATGGAATCTGCAACCGAGGTTCCTGGTGGATCTGATGCAGACGTAAATGAAGCCTAAGATGGAGTTCTGTATATGTAAAACTTGGCTAAGTCCACGTCAGTGCTAATCGTTTCTGTTGTTCTGTTAAAGAACAGAAAAAAGGGGTAAAAAAGGTTTCTACAACTTTCACCATTAAGAGATCCAAGATGGGGGGTGAAAATGAATGAAAAAAAACAACAGCACCATAATGGGGCCTCATTACTGCACATTTGGGACTGTTGGCAACTATGCAGCACATAAGGACCTTCAAGAAGAACTAAGCAAGAAGATAAGGACCTTCTTAACAACTTGTTGTCATTTGCATAGTCAGTGACCAGTCAGTATGCAAAACTTTCCCTCTCCTAAACGTGATGTGCAGGAGACCTAAATCGGTCAACCACGGTAGACTGTATCAGGCCAGATTCAACGTTTTGAAGGAAATCTAAAGATTCCACACATGTCAACGCAAAAATAAATGGGTCTCGATGCGCTCCATCGTTGTGACCATTCAAGAAACAAGGTGTGTGGCTGTCTGAAGATTGCTGGTCTTCTAGAATAGTTTGAGGTCAGTGCTGCAGCTTCAAGTTCCTTGATCTCAATGCAAATTCTGTCTACCTACTAGGTGCCTTGTATAACACCGATGTCTTTTGATATGGTTGAGGGACCTTTGGGCTCCCACAGTCAACAGGACTTGGTTGCAACAGCTACCACTGCACCTTCATAGCTGAGCCCTTGGTTGAGGTCAACAACCTTCTTCATTTTAAGCCCGCACATATTGTATGATTTCTAGTCTAGACTAAGCTATAAAATTCTTTTGTGGCTGTGGCTGTCATATCTTCACTGACCCAGAAAAAGTAAAAGTGTGTCACAGGCCAAGTTATTTCATCAATGTGGGTATGCTGCTGTTGAGTTAACCCCTTTATCAACCATTCAATGCCTAATGTTTTTTCAACCTAACTGCATGGCCTTTTCAGTGGATATCATGGATCTGTTTGTTGCATGTCATCTAAAGGGGTACAGTCCAGGTGGACCCTCCACTCATGTCTCTCCATTCCCTGAAGGCCTCCCATCTAGTTTAGTAGGATGGCAGTACCTACACATGTGAAGAACACCTTCCAAACATTAATCTTGTTTATCCTTAACATGATTTTGACTTTTCGGGGCATTTTTAATTGACTATAAATCAAACAGCACACGTGAAAAATGAAGGCAATTAACAGAAAAGCTTTTCACCATGCATTCTGCATACCAGAGTGGAGAGCACCCGACAAGTGATTTAAATGTCAGAATGAAGGGTGCTTTGACCCTCGCTGAAAGGCTTTAATTCAGAGTCTAATTAATGACTGACCCTTTGTTCTGCTCCCTGATGGATTATAGGTTACATCACAATACAGAATATCTCCGGTGCTCTCGTATTTTGTATGCAGCAATGTTGCCCCACTGTAATTTAAAGCAAAATGTTTTACCCGCTCCTTCAACCGTCTTCGCACTGATTGTATCTGGACCACATAGGGTTAAACGGATGATCTATCGGGGCTGCCTGCCGAGTTCTCGAATGAGAGCTGATTTATTTAAAGGCCAGCAACATTAATATAAATGGCGTAGCTGTGTCTGAATCCGAGGATATTAATATTATCTTTCAATATCTCTAATGGGAAGATAAAAGGCTCAAGGTTTCTTAAAGATAATTATTTTCATGGATAAGAAGTAAAACAATTAGTTTAAAGGGTGATGTAGGCCTTGGTTATAAAAATAACCTTAAGTGGTTATACAGGGTTATTCCGTCTTGGTTTTTAGGAAGTCTTGGTGGGTTGGATAAATATAGTTATAGGACATCTATAATAATAAATGTTGTTTTCTTACACAAGAGGACTGTTTATTCCTCGACAGGCAACAGGGTTCAACTACAACCTCTGTACCTCCCATAGATATGCCTTTACGACTACTAAATGGGGACGGAAGAACTAACTTTGATGTTTTTTTATTTATTGCTCCTGTGCACCTAAAATGAAAAATAAGTAGCTTTATGTAAGCAGCTATTATGCAGACCAATGTTTGCCCATGGTTACAGACTACAAACAAACCCTATGTGTAGTCTGGTCCTGCAAATGTAACCCTTTCCATTTTCTTTATATTTGCTTTGAATTGGAAAATAGCCAAGCAGATTGCAGTCATAACCCCTACAGGACCAGACTACACCCAGAATTTGTATTCTGTAACCCTGGAATCACGTTGTCTTAGGGGGTACTATGGTTACCATCCAGACCATAGCCAGTGGACATCAAAACTGCTAACAGTCTTTGCTGCTAGAGACGGAGTTGGTAACAGAAAACTAGTGCGGGTACATAAGTTGCAGACCATCCAGAATGACCAGGTAGAAATCAGCAAGCTGGGTCAAAACCAAGATAGACAGACAATGAGGGGTTAATCCACGGACAGACCAAGTTCAGTTACCAGGAGAGGCAATAGAAACAGAAACAGCAGCAAGAGGGTTAATCTAGAAACAAGCCAGTAGTCAGTTCACCAACAGAGTCAATATAAGCAAGAACAGGACCACAGGGTTAATCCATAAACAAACCAGTAGTCAGTTCTCAAGAAGAGTCAACATAAGCAAGAACAGGAACCACAGGGTTAATCCAGAAACAAACCAGTAGTCAGTTCACAAAAAGAGTCAACATAAGCAAGAACAGGAGCCACACGGTTAATCCAAAAACAAACCAGTAGTCAGTTCTCAAGAAGAGTCAACATAAGCAAGAACAGGAACCACAGGGTTAATCCATAAACAAACCAGTAGTCAGTTCTCAAGAAGAGTCAACATAAGCAAGAACAGGAACCACATGGTTAATCCAGAAACAAACCAGTAGTCAGTTCACAAGAAGAGTCAATATAAGCAAGAACAGGAGCCACAGGGTTAATCCAGAAACAAACCAGTAGTCAGTTGACCAGGAGATATATCTATACAGGACTAGGACATTGCATAATTCTGTATAGAGCCAAAATACATACAAAATCACAGGCAAGTCTTAAATTCCCCACCTAGTTCTGTAATTGAACACAGAGTCAGAAACCTGATTGGGTTGGCTTCTAGTCACACTGACAGGTTGGCCAACCCGGACTTGGCTGGTCAATGGAGTAACGCTTCCGGCAGCGCAATGCACCGTGGTTTTAATTCCTGACACATTGGTCCGCCTAGGAGCTGCATCCAAAAAACGATTTGAGATTTGTTTAAATTAAGATGATTTGCTCTCCATCTGGAGACCACTGTTCTACATGAAATTATAGTTTTTTTTACAGATGACCCCTCGTAATCCTCCACAGAAATCATCTACAGTATATGTAGTATTTGTTTGTGCAAAGGCTGCATGCCTTTTGTAAACACTTGCTCCTCTCAGGTTGCCTCTGTCTAAATTGGATGCAATACAGAAGTCAATTTAAGGCTCCCATAATTTCTGGATAGCTGCCAGGCACATTGCAGTTAAACATTCCACTGACTCCAATGTGTCACATTTGTGGTTGGCTGAAGTCGGCCAGCTGTTTTTTTAATTGGCTAAATCAACGGGCAACTGTTCAGCATGAGCTAATAAGTCAGCCTTCTTTGTACTGGGAGCTTTGAGGTAGGACAACAGTAGCTCAGCGTTAAAGGAATACTCTCCAAAAAAACGGATAAACTGCGCAATGCCTAGTGTAGCAGGTGCTTCATGACATAGGCATTCTACGTTTAGCTTCTTTAAATTCCCGTGTCATACTCCACCTGCTCAAGACCGGTACTAAGCGTACTCCAGTGGAACAGTCTGACCTGGAGTTTTCCTAGAAGTCGATAGGTCACATGTCTGACAGCAGAGTGCAGATAAAAACAATGTCTGTTTCCAAGGGCAACCAGCAAAATATAAAAATTTACTCTTGCATGTGATTCAGAAGTATGCATGCTTAGAGATGCAAATTACTTTGCACCATCATTGAGATGTAGCATCCCATTTTAGTTGTAATTCACCTGTACGGTGCAGATGGTCAGACATCTCAGGAGCTGTTATACAAGTACGTGCCCCTGTCTCAAATCAGACCTCTTCTTACTTAAAAACGATCTGCCCATAGGTGACATGCTAGAGAATGCCTAGAGTAGGACTCCTATGTAAAGGTCTCTTGGGAATGCTTAAGCAATGTGCTAGTGTTGGAGGCCAAGGGCACTTGTGTAAGTAAAGTATTTGCAAGCAGCAATCTTCCGTATTCCCTGCTGGCTTAAGAGTAAACTTCTCTCTTCTAGTTGTTAAGTAATTCTTTTTTATTTATTTTTTTGTTAAAACCCGATTCTCGAAAAATTGCTCATAAATGGATCTGAGAGTTTGGAAGCATAAGGGAGACAAATAGAAGCTCAACCTCCGAGACAATAAACCTGCGGCTATTTTTGGAGAAAGATTCTATATCTTAATGTTTTTGGATAGGGTCTCTTAGTCAACCAGCCTCGTAGAAATCCATCAATCAGGTCTACTATCTTCATAAATCTAGCATGTGATGCCACGGGGCTCCCAAAGGAAGGGGTTGACTGTACTTCGAGAGTATCTTTTCAAACATTACTGGGGGAGATTGATCAAAACTGGTGTAAAGGAAAACTGTTTAATTTGCCCATAACAACAAATTAGATTCTGCCTTTCACTTTTCAGAGCTCCTTTGAAAAATGAAAGCTGGAATCTGATTGGTTGCTATGGGCATCTTAGGGTGGGTTCGCATTGGTGTTACGGAATTCCGTTATAGGTTCCGTTATAACAGTTATAGCAAAATATAATGGAGTTTTAGGACGGAATGCAAAATGGAAGCCTTTAAGAGGCATTCCGTTTTTCTCCAGCCAAATACATGTCTATGTCAAATAACGCTTCTGTTTGGTTCCATTATACATGTCTTGTCGACAGGACTATTTTTTCCATCATGTATAACGGAACCAAACGGAACCGTTATTTGTCCCCATAGGCATGTATTAGGACAGAGAAAAATGGAATGCCTCTTAAAGGCTTCTCTCTGTTATAACGGAACCTATAACAGAATTCCGTAACAGCGTGAACCCTCCTTAAAGGGGTTATCCCATCTTACACAATGGGGGCATATCGCTCGGATATGTCCCCATTGTCTGATAGGTGCGGGTCCCACCTCTGGGACCCACACCTACAAAGAGAACGGAGCGGAGAAAGTTGAGGAGAGCGCACTGCGCATGCGCAGCCGCCCTCCATTCATTTCTATGGAGCCGCCGAAAATAGCCGAGCGCTGGCTCGGCTATTTCCATCGGCCCCATAGAAATGAATGGGAGCGGTGGCCGCGCATGCGCAGTGCGCTCCCATTCACTTCAATGGGAGAGGCGGGGAGCTGCGCCTGGTGGTGGACCCAGGGTCCTCTAGCCACAACTCTCCCCGGCTCCGTTCTCCTTGTAGGTGCGGATCTCAGAGGTGGAACCCGCAACTATCAGACAATGGGGGCATATCCTAGAGATATGCCCCCCTTGTCTAAGATGGGATAACCCCTTTAAGCCAGTTTTTCTTTGCACCAGTTTTGATCAATTTCCACCTTTGTGTCCTCCATCCACCGCTATATTTGAAATAATTGGTAATACATTGTATGACAAAAGTGGTTTATGGACTTCAAGATATATATGATCCACCAGGTTCATCGGCCCTTCTGCTGCTGATCCTTCCCGTGAACTAACTGGTCATGGGGTGTTCCGTCCTTGGCCAAAGACATACTGTAAGAGACAAGATCGAAGATGAATTCTTAGACATCATAGAATGGATGAACCACTTTAAATCCCCCCATCTGAGCCAAAACAGAAAGCTACTAAGAACAGCTTAAAATGTGGCGAGCTCGGCAGGATCATCTATTACTTGGCTTTTCATTGTATTCCATATTTCCTCCTGGACGTTTCAGGAGCTGCTGTTTTTTGAGAAGGGGTTATCACATTAAGAGTCTGTATACATCATTTGTTTTGGTTTTGGTGAATGTGTTTTGCATAGTACAGCGCTCACCTATATAATTACACAGTGCATAGATTACACGGATCAGTAATGCACTTCACACCTATATCGTACCCCAAAGCTGTCAGTCATAAGAACAATTACCATTCTAAGTGTCAAGAATTCAGTGCAGCATTTCATGCTCTCGGTAACAGACACTTCTGGAATAAGAATATAGCGTTTCTTATAAATGAGACCCATCTTTCTTCGCATTATTATTTGATAATGCCAGGGAATCATTCTAATGTCTTCTGATGATAATGTAACCAGTGAGAACACTGCTTTAATGCATCTTCAAGATTACATTTTCTTCTCATAGCCGAGCTGAGAGAGAAATGTGCAGCTCACAGACCGGGTAATGAATGCAGTAGTACGGGCGTAACATCTGTTTGTTACTTAGACCCACATTTCCTTTTTCTTTTTAAGATTCTTTATCTCCATATTGTAGTGTATAGACGAAGGGGAATTCAGTAGGTAATCCTATCCCCATGGAGCTCTCAATCCATGGTTAGATTTGGATCGAGGAGTCCAGGGTTATAAAATAGCAGTGGTAACCATTGACCCACCATGCTGCCAAATGAATGTGTGCCATAGTAATATGTTTAAAGGGTTAAGGACAGACAACCAAGGGCAGCCATTTTTATATCTGCTGTAATATCATTTTTTGGCAACCATGTTATATACATTGATGGGCTGAGACCCCCTCCTCTATAAAACAGAGATCTGCAAGAAGAAGTACAGATACAGTGTGTATGAGAGTAAAAAACATGGCTACCTATGGAGGTTTCTAGAAGAAAGTTGCCATGTTTTTATTGTAATATGACCACTATATGGGATTGTGCAAGATTTTGATATTGATGATCCATTCCCAGGATAGGTCATCAATATCTGATCTTTGGGGGCTCCGAATCCTGGCACTCCCGCCAATCGGCTTACCTACAGTAGGCCTGTGATGTTGTGTCCATCGGTCATGCGGCTTAGGTGCAGCTCGGTTGCAGTCAAGTGAATGGGGCTGATCTGCAAGACCAAGCAGAGTCATTATCTCATGGATGGTGCTGTGCTTGCCAAGCTTCAAGAGGCCACAGAGCTCACTGATGCCCTGTGCCCTTCTCAAACAACTGATCGGTGGGGATGCCAGGTGTTGTACTCCCACAGATCTTATATTGATGATCTATCCTGAGGACAGGCCATCAATAAGGAATAGGGTATTTGAATGTAGGGTGTGATTTGATTTGAGTTCCTTTAGAATTGTGTTTTTTCCCTATAGTCATAGTCATTACTTGGTTCGTTGATCACTGGAGAGTGCTATCAACTTTCCAACCCTCCTGTTAGGAGCAGCATTCATCTCTTGCCCAAGTTAGTTGTTATGTTGCTATCTTACACCTAAATCTTCTGTTATCAGCTTGTTTAGACCGGTGTTTGCTGGGAGAGTTTTTCATAGTTATGCCTTGAAATACCTTTAAATCCTGTGCCTCTTTGCCAGGTATAGCAATAGCTCTGTGCAATTGTTTCCAGAACGTAGAATGTAGGCCATTGGCTTTGTTTGAGCGCATCCTAAGATTTGTGGTTCCAAGTTCTTACTGTTATTTGTGTAGTAGCAATTGTGTTTGCTTGCTGTTTGCTTTTTTTAATTGTATTTTTTGCCATGTTGGACTTTGCAGCACAGAGTGAGATTTTGCTAGGTTTTTTACTTCCTATCTAACCATTGCCGTCTGTTCCATTGCTCGGCTCCATCTCCCTCACCCATTGCCATCCTCATCTGTAGGTGATTTTATAATTCTGTATTTCTCGTCTGATACCTGCCTTAAATATCTTTTCTTGCAACTATCCAGTTGTTGAGTAATTCTGCTGTACTCAAGTTCTGGGGGTATTTGAGTAGCAAGAGCCATTGGGACTGGAAAACTGCTATAGGTGAAGTCAAGTTCTGCAGTCTTGCAAACAACCGGCGTTATTGCACCACCATACATGGTCTAGGAGTATGAGCCTGGAGGTCCTTCAATTTTAATTGCCTGTATTGTGCCTCTTCTCCTCTATGTACAAATCAGTTTTCTCACAGCAATCGTGGCGGATATGATTGGTATTAGAAACTAACTCTTTTAGGAAGCCAGGTTTCAGTAAAAGATAACATCTGAATTCCATCATCATCACGAAATTGTGCCTGGCAATTTTGTACAATTCCTGAAACACCATCATGTCAGATCGGGTTTGTTTCATATATATAAAATAGTCTCTGATGATACCTTCAGGTATAGGTCTCCTTGATGTAGGATTTATCAGATGGGACATTTTGAAGTGATAAAATAAACCGGGAATGGGGTTACATCAGATTCCGTAATCAGAGATTACAGAATGAGGATCACATTCCATTCATCTCCGTCTCCATCAAGATCCAGACACTTTGTAACCAACAGATGGAAATGTCATCAATCTAAATGTATGAGCGCACGGTATAAACATCTAAGACATGCATATTATCCCGGCATACTCATGTAACATAGAGGGCTGTTATCTTCTAGAAGCGTAAATGTCATTACTGGCCTCTGAAGTGTTTGCATATTTCTATCCTTTCAGCGTGGGGATCATTCATTGTCTTCATCTTCAACAGCACTTCATCCTTTCCTCAGAAGTGAGCAATCAGATGTATTGATTTGTGGCTTTAACTCTACGATACTTGATATTTATAAGGAAACTGCATTTATAGTCAAGAACTGTCTCTTGATATGGCTTCTGAATGTGGTCCTCTTCTTATAGAGCTTCCTGTGTTCAGTGTTACAGTATGGTTTCTACATTGTAGCAACTTGTCTCATCTCCATGTTTTTCTACACCAGCCAATATGTGTTTAACATCACTTCTCTTGATAAAAAGGGTTATCTCATACCTTAATGAGGGGGTTGGGGGTCTTGTTTATGGCCCCACTTTATTAGCTACACAGACATCAGCTTTGGCTCTGGCAGACCTGCCGCCCTCCATGGTTTACCGAGTTAGCCATCCGTTTGGCATATACTATATACCTCTTGCAGTTGTATGGTGATAATTGTGATAGATGTATGAAGTTGGAAACACCATGAGTAGCGAATCATTGGACTGCAAGGGACAACCCCTAGAGTTCCATGTTTTTTTTCCATAGAGATGTGTCCACCCTTACCATAGCTCGAATTTGGTTAAAGACCCCTATTTCTCATCAAACTCATTCAATACAGTATTGCAAAATGCTAGCAAAGTTCTTGACAGACTGCAGTTCACGACACGACCACTGGATGGCTATATAGAGACAGATAGCACATATAGGATGGATGTCTCATGACACAGTATACCAAAATCATGTTGTTGTTTTTTTTTACATCTCATGATACGTTGAGCCAAGGGTAAGGAGACATCTACACTTCAGTAGGTACACATGGTCAAATGAAGACTAAGCTCCTCAACAATATTTCCTGCTCCTGGGTTCTGACAGCCTAATATTTTACAGGGAGAATGGGCTTCAGGGTCACCAACCAGAAGTAAGAGTTGTCTTGGGGACACAGTCCAGATAAATTCTCCCATACCTGGAGACAGTTATTACATTTTCCAAACAAGATCGAGGCGATCTTATATAAATCTTCTGACAGGTTTCCTTTGAAAGGGTTATCAACTTTGTACTTTCTTTTGTTAGGCTTCTCTCATCATAAGATGTCCTGCTACTGAAGTCCCCTTCCCCCAGCAATCAGCTTTCATCTGAGAGCAACTCTTCAATTTCCCTACAGTGCCACCCCAGGTGAAGTTAAGAATTGCACAGCTCCTATAGAAGTGAATGGGCTGTAGAGGACATGGCAAGTCCTCCAGAATCCTTTGTAGTTGCTCTACACTAGCTAGACAGTTGAGGATCCTGATTTCCATTCAGTTCACAGTAGTATTCACATGACGAATGCCAGCCTTGCCTTCGTTGTTAAGAACCAGCTTCATGTTCATTAAAAAAAAACCTCTGAAATGTGAAGATTTTCTTTAGCTGTTCTTTGCTTAGAGAATATGGTAGCAACATGAGGGCGTTAGCATTCGCAACAAGCCTAAGGTTCATCTGCCCGCGTTTGATGGAATTACATTAACGGCTATCCATTTGTTTGTATCGGGCTGTGCCAAATAGTGAATACATCAGAAGAAATTATGCTAATCTGCAAGGTGTTAAATGTGTCTCGAAGGTGTAGGTGCAAAGGCCATGAAATCTCATCATGCCTCCGGCCTCAGATGATCTGTGAAATACCAATCAGGCCACATCACCTGCACCGTGCATAGAGTTGGCGAGCCCGGCAGGATTGTCCTCCTATACACTGCAGTCAATGGAAAAGCTGACAGTAGTCTGCTCGTAAATAACTGCACGCCATTATCCATGTCTGTGAATAGAAGCGTGCGACCCGGTGTAGAGCAGTAATAGAAGTCACACAGGTCAGAATACCGACCATTGCTGACAGCACAGGATGGCCATCATCCCTTTTGTCATTTTTTTTTTATCCTAAATTTTATGCGGTTACAGATCACATTACTGGTAAATAGAAGTCGTTGGACCTTTGCCTTTTGTCACGTTATTAAAAAGTACTTGAAATGCTTCAACCCAGCTTTCCCAGAATCCTGAAGTCAGGCACGCTCTCCATCTTCTTGTAATTCTTGTGTACAGCTCATAGACCAGAAATGAGGTTCGAAAAATAGGTTTTCTGTTTTAGATGAATTATCTCATCCCAAATGGTAATTGTGTGCATTCCTAACCAAGAGGTTTGCATGCTGTCAGTGAATAGAAAACATTCTCCCCCTTCCCCACAGCTGAAAACCTTCCCGCTCACCCAGGTACAGGGTTTGTCGCAGATATAGGGCTCTGATACACGGCACGTGATGCAGGAAGATTCTCATCCTCTGGGTGACAAAGGGGATGACTCCATTCACTGACAGCAAGCAGAGGTGTTGGTGATGTTATAGCAGCCTTTCGTTTTGAAAATCAGCTATGGTCCAAGATCTCCGACTTCCTCAACACAATCTCCTCCTGTTTATCTGTGACATTAGAAATATTATTTTCACTAGATTTGCCCTTTAAAGGGGATCTGTCATCAACGTAATGCCGCCTTCACTGAGGGCAGCATAAACTCAAGATGTGCTGTAGCTAGAGACCACCACCAATCTTAATACTGGTGGTATAGCAGTATTATTTAGACATTGCATGGCTGTCATTCGATTATGTACAAAGCTGTTATTTTGACTTTGTATCATGGTATTATTTAGGTACTGTATGGTAGTATTTTTTGTGTACTGTATGGCAGAATCATTTGTGCTCTGTATGAACTTATTAGGCTTGATTCACACTTGCGTTGTGGCATTCCGGTTGGCAGAAGATCTCAAAACCGGGCCAAAACGGATCAGATTTGTCCCTATTCATTGTCTGTGAAGATAAAAATGATCAGGATTCAGTCTGTTCTGTTTTGTTGCATTTTTTTGACCGGACACAAAATCGCTACAAGCTGATTTTCATACCAGATCCGGTTTGTTTAGCTTTGATTTAATACAACCAGATCCGGCCAAAACGGATGCATCTGGATTATATTAAATGGATCGGATGTGTTTAATTCCGGTTTGAGATCTTCTGCCGAATCTCAAAACCGGAATGCCACAACACAATTGGTCATGTATGTGGTATTTATCTAGGCCTTTCGTGACACCACTACTTTAGTTCTATACAGTATACTATTTTTACACTCTATAGCACTGAAATTTAGACCGATCATTAGGCCGACAGCTACGTGTATGTCTCTTTACTCCTCCATACGCATACACATTTATACACTTGGCCAAGTGTATGGGACACTTCTAGTGGTGGAACATCTCCCAGGAGAACAAAAGGATTGGGCAAAAATATACATTTTCCTGATCCTTTTCTCCCCCGACATCATTTGTTGGGAGATTCAGGAGTTCCCGGTACACATTAGGGTGTCGGCTTTACCCTCTGTGGGTACAGCTGACAGTAAAGTAATGTAGGCACCTTTAGGCACTTTATGGTATACATTTTTGACCATACACTGTAGGAGGTGAGCGCTACCAGAAGGTTCCACACAAGGTGGCATCGAACATAAGGCTGGCCCTGCTTATAGATATTTTTCAGCAAATTTACGATTTTGCCCTTAACACATCACACAGGCTGCTCACAACACAGAGGAACCACGTCCTTCCTATTGTAGTCTGGGGTATAGCGGTAAATAATATTAGCTGCTAGGAATTATGTGACCTAGCAGGCAGGGAAAACCACCTCTCCATCTGTGTTCCATTACTGTGAATCTCAGCTGAAGATCTTATTATGAGAATGGATGGGATCAGATTAACCAGGCAGTCACAGTCATTTTCTGCTCCAGGCAGCTTACCATTAAACAAATATGGGGAACACTTCCAAGATGCTTGTCTCCTCATGCATTTTGTCTTGGAGAATAAGAAGGCCACGCTATTATGTTTCCTCAGCCTCTCCCGATAAACAGTAAACTGCAGTTTTCTTTCTCTCTCTAGTTGGTTTTCATTGCAGCTATGGGAAATGAAAGGAACGGGTGATTTGTTGCCTGAACTTTGCCGAGACGTTCCCAAAATTCTAATTGACTACGATGGAGAATTTAAAGGGACAAGGAGATGATCTGATGGGAAATTCACAGGAACTGTGAAATGTTTCTTCAATGTATTTGCATTTTTGTAAGCATATACCCACCTGTTTATAACAGAGCATGCCGCACATTGGACTCCACTAACCTATTGTGGTGCCCATCCTTTTGCTGTGTGCAGTCCATTTTCTATGTCAAATGAGATGATATTGGTTCTGACACTAATGGGAGCAGAGCCTTTAAAGGGAGTTTGTCAGAAGAATATGGCTTACTAAGCCCCTAACTTCCTTAGATTCTACCAATCATGTTCTACCAAAAGTCACTACAGATGTGTCCACCCTTACCATTGGTCGAATGGGGTTAAGGACTCCAAATTTCTCATGAAACAAATTCAATATTCTAAAAAAAAACTTGACATGCTGCAATTCACCTCACAACCACTGGACGGTCATACATAGACACATAGGAGAGACATCTCGAGGCACAGGAGCAAGAAACCAGGTCATCTCAAGACACTCATATTGGGATTTGTTGAGCCAAGAGAAAAGGTAAGTAAAGACACATCTGTATGTTGGTGAGAAACCAAAAAACATCCTAGGAGCTAAGCTGGAGTAGATGACTACAGATTTCTGGAGTGTATAGCTTGTAGCACCCTCTGAGAGGTCAAGGTTGGTTGAAGTACAGCAGCATTCTGGGCATGAAAATCTAATTAGGTAGGACTCTCAATTGTCAAACTATAGAAGATCTTTCTTTTGAAGGCATCTTGTTTTTGAGAAATGGCTAAAATGCAAAAATAGTTGAAAGGAAAGTTTCACCTGTTAATGTACCTGCATGATAATGCTTGTAATGCTGCAATGGTACAGTAGGTTATTTGCAGCATAGATGAGTAGAACCCTACTTCACTGGGAAAGATGGGAGGACGTGCCAAACATCAGGGCAAAAGGTTGAATCTCTCAGTTGTGTAGGTACAACCCCTTAGGTAAGCAGAGCTTTGTACCACAACACAAGCTATGTGACGGAAGGACGGTCTGCTGCACATGATTTTACACTATGCTTTGGTTTTTATGAACTTTATGAGTGAATATAATAGTATATTGTGCAGAAAATTTATTTTTAACAGCCTGTAGGCTTTCCAGTTATTTTTTTTCCTATTTCTTTAGGTTTCTAGCATCTACTCAAAATTACTTTTCATTTGAGGTAGAATTCAGTGTTGACTTTCGTCGGCAGCAAAAATTGTAATGAAAAGGCAAAGATCTATATAGCGAAACTGCGTATGAGTGAAATAATTAAATCAATGTTACTTTTAATCCCGTTTCAGAAAAAAAGTGTGATTTACGATCATACATATTAGCGTAGTTGGTGTTTTTGAGACATTATCGTATTGAAATATAGTAGAGAAAGTTATGGATGTGAACTAGAATACCATATATAAAGCCAGGCGGACAATAAGAAGTGTCTACTAGTACTATAGTAAACTGCCAGACAGGGTTTAACTAAAAAGCCCCATCGCAACGCCATAAAAATATATAAGTAGTCGGTTGTATGTATAAATTCAATGTAGAATAAAAGGACCTTCCGTGGTCCCAAACTTTTGAAGCTCCAGGACCCCAAGGCAATATCTTTAAAGGGATTAATCTGGAATTAGATATTGATGACCTACTGTATCCTTGGGATATGTCATTAATTTCAGATTGTTGGGGGTCCACCATCCGGATGCCACACTGATCAGCTGGTTCAGGCAGCTTCTGCCACCAGAAACTATATGGTGAACTGAAGGATCCTTCCACTGTGTAATTTCTGTTGCTGGCGCACTGCCGCTAAGCTCTCATTAACTTCTTCTTCTGGCTCCGTCCACTGCATATTTTCTGGAAAAGGTTGCTACCCAAAACAGCTGACCAATGAGGGTTGTTGGACCCCCACCGATCTAATATTGATGACCTATATGGAGTATAACCTGTCCCTGAAAACCCCTTTAAAAGGTCCACGTGCCATTTATAAAATTGGTGTCTTCTTATGTGGCAGAGCGAGTGACCCCTGCGTGTAATTGTGGTGATTGATGCCAAAATCAATCTTCTTGTCTGGATTGGTCTTTATCCCATCTGTGGTCGCCATTCACATTTGAACAAAGTACAAAGTCAACTGAACCTGTCAATGTTGGGGGGACTGGCTGGCTACATGTGTTTGAAGGTCTCCTGATTCTTCTCCGATAGATAGTGTCGGGGAAGGGGGGGGGGGGGGGGGATCGGGCACGTTGAATTCCAATGGCCAATATTTTTGCTCTCAGGGTAGATAAGTGGCCACCAAAGGCGCCTGGCATTGGCTTATGGGATGAATTTGGCCTTCAGCTATTGAAGGTGTATGGGCACATTTAGTCTCTGGTATGGCTCAGTGTGGTGGAAATCTCCTTCAAACATATTTTTTTATACTTATTTGGGGAAAAAATTACAGAGGCATCAAAAGAACTTCACAATTCATCTCATCTCCCATATTTTCTGCACAACAAATCCATAGCAAAGTCACATTTGCTGCTCCGGTACACACAGATCTCGAGGATTACAGTAGTTTTCCAAACTATTGCCTTATGTTAAAGTAGTCACCTGGGAAGGATTGTTTCGAAAATATCTCTCTGAAATGAGGCAATGCAACACTGTAGCCGCTGTGTAAAGCCTCAGCATAAATCTGTATGATTTGTCAACCACATCAGAAACATATCTGCTGCCAGCTGTCAGGACCTCAGAGTCACACACATTCCTAGAGTAGAATTCCTATTTTTACCTCTCCACAAGCTCTGCTTCATTGTACCAATGTCTAGGTCTAGAAAGCAACGCTTCATCGTATATGTGGGTTTTTAGAGCAGGAGGAGCTGAGCAGATTGATATATAGTAAATATATTGGTAAAGATTCAACAACATTTGCTATTTATTTGTTTAATTCTCTGCTCTTTCTGAGCTCATTTGTACACAGGGACCATCTTCTCAGTGACTGAAAGCTATCTACTGTATGCACACACACACACACACACACATGGAGTGCTATCAATTACTGATAAGAACGCCTCTGTGTGCAACTGTCAGAGACTGACAGCTATCACTGTATACACACTTCACAGGGAATTGATCACTGAAATACGACCCCACGTACAACTGAGCTCAGAAAGAGCAGAGATTTAAATGTGTAAATTACAAGTTTTACTGAATCTTTTACCACAAACTAAAAAATCTGCTCAGCAGCTCCTGCTCTGTAACCTGCTGCCTGCAGACTGCTTTGCCTTTTGTGATGACAGGGCATCTGTCAGCAGTTTTGTCCCTATGACACTGGCTGACCTGTTACATGTGCGCTTGGCAGCTGAAAGCATCTGTTTTGGTCCCATGTTCATATGTGCCCGCATTGCTGAAAAAAATGATGTTTTATTATATGCAAATGAGCCTCTAGGAGCAACGGGGGCGTTGCCGTTACACCTACAGGCTCAGCTCTCTCTGCAACTGCCGCATCCTCTGCACTTTGATTGACAGGTCCAGACAGTATAAAAGTAATCACACCTGGTCCCATCAATCAAAGGGTGCAGCAGTTCCAGAGAGAGAGAGAGAGAGAGAGAGAGAGAGAGAGCATAGTCTCTAGGTGTAACGGTAACGCCCCCGTTGCTCCTTGAGGCTCATTTGCATATATTAAAACATTTTTCTCAGCAATGCGGGCACATATGAACATGGGACCAACACAGATGCCTTCAGCTGCCAAGTGCACATGTAACAGGTCATCCAGTGTCATAGGGACAAATCTGCTGACAGATGCCCTTTAAAACAAAGCCTATGTAATATCAGTGAGATCTACTGTATATTTATAGATTCATTTTTCCATTTGCCATATAATGTGGCTCCAGTTATCTTACAGAATTGGTTTTGTTCCTTCTGTCACTGCCCTGTCTGCCACGGAGTCCAAGGAAAACTAAAGAGATTGTCTAGTATTGGAATAAAGGGTTTGTTTAGTCCATGAACAGCGCCACAGATGTTAATGGATTGTGGTTGGTATTGCAGCTGCAATGACAGACCTTATGGACAATTAGAAGGGTGCTCTTCCTGGAAACTAATTTAAATAATAGAAAATGCTTTAAAGGGATTGGTTCATCTCAGACATTGATGGCATATTGCTAGGATATGGTATCAATGTCAGATATGTGTGGTCTTGCATTCATGGGGGCTCCTTGTTTACTTTGGGAGTCCTGTTCTGGAGGTAGGAGTGAGTTCCAGAGGTGGGACCCGCACCTATCTGACATTGATGGCACATCCTAGTGATATGCCATCGAAGTCTGAGATAGGAATACCCCTTTAAATCTAAACCGTATTGTTAAACCCCAAGGTCTATTCTTCATCCTTCATATGTCATTTAATACAGTTTTCCCTTGATTCCGTTGTCCAACAAAGACCCCAATGCTGTAGGCTAGAGATGAGTGAACCACTCAAGTCTGGTAGAATTATTTAAAAAGTTCAGTTCGGAACTAAACCGATTCGAGCCGAACCAAAGTTGCTCCAATTGCCCTGATTACCTGGTATATAACCCCATCTAGCCTCCTAGGACTGATAATTTTTAGGAAAACTTGTTATATTGTTTAATTTATTTTTTATGATTTTTCTTTCCCCTCCCCAAGCTCTGGAAAGCAATCACAGCAATAGTAACTGATGTCTGAGTGACTCTTACATAGGAATGGGTATACACACATTTGACGGTGTTAACATACAGCGTTTTTAAAAACACACAGTGGCGGCACATGTCTTATGCTTTTTCATATTCAAAAGCTTCCAAAAATGGTCCCTTATTGGGGCAGATGATGTTTAAACACACAAGTTGCGTCCAAAAATAATGCCTCGGAATAACTGCCCATATGACACGCACAAGTGTTGATCGTCAGAAGAAAAAGTGTCTTGTTGTTAGCGAGCCTAAAAAAAATTATCCTTTGTAATTGGGAGCAGCGGCAGGGTACGGTACGGATATATTGACATGTGGCCGCAATCGTGGCAGCAGCAGGAGCAGTATAGCATGGAAAATACAAGGCTGTCTATGGGTAGTAGTGGCACTAGTAATAGTATTAGTAATAGTAGTAGTGATAGCAGATGCTTTGTGTTAATGGTGGTGACAGTAGGGGATTAACAGCGGGGAGCCATCATATGGTACATGTTGGCAGAAAGGCAGCAGCAAGATGGAGGCAGCGGCAGCCTCATGGTAGATGATGGTCGGCAGATGCAATGGCCAGGTACGGGTGGATAATATTCTGTATTTGTCGTGATGCCAATTGCAGCGTGCGCAGGGTACTATCCCAGGGCCCTTCCAAGGTGTTATAACGCACAGTCCCAGATTAGGAATGCCAGAGTGGTGTAATGGCCTATAATGTCTCTATAGGGACATAATTGTGTCACAGTGTCTCCTACCTGGGTACGGCTGGACTCCTGGCTTCCTGGCTCACTTGCAATAAATTTGAGTGTAGTGATAATAGGAGTAATAGAGGAACTTGGCAGAATAATTGATGTCCAGACCTTTAGATGAAGTCAAAACGTTGCTTTACTTGTAATAACTTGCATCCAAACAGCATTGGTCTCTTGGTCCCAGCAGGTTTTGGCAATGATTGGCAGGAATGAATACTTCTGCTTTAAATGTGAAGCTTGCCGGATAAACGTCTAAGAAGGGGTTCTCCTAGACACTAACACACAGCCTTCCCCTAGCAGGGGGGAGGCTACACTGACTCTAACTTCCTTCCCCACCCATGCTGCAGGATGTCGGACCAGCCCACCTCTCCACAGAGGGGGAGCTAAGCTGGAATAATCCATTCCAGCTCAGATACACTAAACAGTAGCTTGTACCTGCCAATGTGTTGCTGCCACCTGCTGGTAGCCAGGCAAATTACATGAACAATTGCATTTAACATAGATTTATATGCACATTTGTGGAGGACATAATGTAAATTATATCAGATTACAGTATAAAGGCTCTTAGACGATAGCAGCAGAGTAGAGGCGTGTAGTAACACAACTCTGGGGTGTTACATTGGTCACAGCAGTGGCATGATGGAGATGGTGGCAGGAGCATACAGAACATGATGGTAGGCAGGTCACATTAGTGGCATGATACAGACAGCAGCAGCATCGGCCATACAGAACTTGATGGTAGGCAGGTCACAACAATGGCATGATGCAGATGGCAACAGCAGCTGTGCAGAACATTATGGCTGCTGGCAGGCAGACAGCAACAGTGGCAAGATGGGGCCAGATCCTCCTGTATCCAGGCTCGGTTCATTTTGACAAAAGTGATGTTTTGGACACTGGCAGAGGACAACTTGGTCGGTCCCTCGTGGCTCTGATAACCATTTCCAAGATGACACTGGAGGTTGGGCAAGAAAGAGAGCTTACTGTGCCAGTTCAGACCACTGTTCCAGTCTGCCTGCCCAGAAATCCATGGAGTCAGGGAACAGGGTATGCAAAAGAGACTGGCCAGAGGTAGACTGACCTAATAATGATAATAATCACCGCTGGTAATAATGTAACTTGTCCTCTCTTTTAGCGAGAGGAAGACATTCCCCCATTTTGCCTTGGTGGCGAGGGTCTAAACGCATGGTTATCCAGTAATCATCAGACTGCTTAATGTCAACGATATGCCTGTCACTGCCTAAGCAAGCGAGTCTACAAGTCGCCATTCTGGCCAGTGTGCCCCAAGATCTACTTCTTTCCAGCTCCACCCCCACTGAGACAAGTGGGTGTCTTGTCGGAGCCATCCTCCTCATGTCCTCTTGTTCCTCCACCTCCTTCTCTTGCAGTGGCAGCTCCTCATCCTCATCTTGATCATCCTCATTTTCTTCTTCCTCCTCCTCCATGGCAGATTCCTTTTGTGTGTTCCCAGCAGCTATAGAGCGGACAGCAAGATGCGTCAGCTGCCCTTCTTCTGCTGTAGTCACCTGCTGCATGAGCGTCAGTTCTAAGATAAATATGAGAGGGACGACGTTGTTTATGCCACAGTTGTCCCTGCTGACAAACTATGTGGTCCCTTTGAAGGGCTTCAGCACCCGACAGGTGTCTTAGATGAGTTGCCACTGCCTGACCTCGAAGCCACACATGCTCCCTGCTGCTAAGGTGGTCTGGTGCATGAGAAAATCATTCACGGCTTTCTGCTGCTCGTACAGACGCGCAGCACGTGCAATGTCAAATTCCAGTGAGTTGGTACGTTGTTGATTAAGCAGTGCAGCGACAGTCCGTTCTGTTGCTGCAGGTTCTGGAGAACGTTCCTTGTCAAGTAAGAGTGGCTGAAGTGCTTGGACAGTCTTCTGGGTTTTTGCCAGCACCCGTGAAAGCTAGTGTACTTATTAAGAAAGCGCTGACCACTAGGTTGATGACGTGTGCCATGCAAGGGAGCGTGTGTTCTTTCTCCCAGGTTCAGGGCGACCACAATGTTGTGACCATTGTCGCTGACCACCTTGTCCAGTTGGAGTCGGTGGGGTGACAGCCAGTGGGATGTTTGCTGCTTGATGTATTGAACAACTGCTCACCGGTTTGACTACTTTCTCCCAGGCCAATCAGCACCAACATGGCATGGTATAACTTGACCTGAAAGATGACAGGAAGGAGGGTTAGTGCGAGCATCCCTGTGCCCAGCTGCTGTTGGGGATGGGAACTTGTCCATGGAGGAGAAGGAGACGGATAAGTGCCTGGTGTGGGAGACAATCCGACACAATCAGGGCTACAGTCTGTTTAGAAAGGATCGTCAAAACCGGAGAGGGGGGGGGGGGTCTGCCTTTATGTAAAGACCTGTCTAAAGCCCACACTCCGGGAATATATAAGTGAGGGACATGAACATGTGGAGTCACTGTGGGTAGAGATACATGGAAGCAAAAACAATAATAAAATACTAATAGGAGTTTATTATAAGCCACCTAATATACCAGAGTCCACAGAAAATCTACTACTAAACGAAATAGACGAGGCGGCAAATGATGGTGGTTATTATGGGGGACTTCAACTACCCAGATATAGACTGGGAAACTGAAACTTGTACATCCCATAAAGGAAACAGGTTCTTGGCAATAACCAAAGACCATTACCTCTCCCAACTGGTTCAGGACCCGACTAGAGGGACGGCCATACTGGACTTAGTATCAACCAATAGACCTGACAGAACAACAGACGTGCAGGTCGGGGGACACCTGGGAAATAGTGACCATAAAGTGACCATGAAGTAAAAACCTTAAAAGAGGGTTTCTGTTACGGGGAGCCGGCGACGCGCTCTCCCTTCGCAGCGCCACCTGCATCCCACGCAGGTAGAGGAGCGAGGACGCGGCTGGCATCCTCGTCTCCACAGTAACCAGGGGGCGGGGAGGACCCGGCCACACACGCCTCCTCAGCGTGGCCGGCGTCCTCCATCCCCTAGACAACGAGTAGCTGGGGAACTGAGCGCCGATAAGGGTGAATCGGCGCTCAGCTGTGTTGAGATGTGTGATGTGAGTCACGTGACGCTGGCCACGTCACATGACTCTCCAGTCCGGGCTATTTAAACAGGCAGCCTGCTGGCCACAGGTTGCCTGTGATTGGTCTTACTACCCTCACCAGCATTTTTCGCATATTGTGTCTTTCGTGTGTTTTGAACTCGGCTTTGCTTTTGACCTCGACCCTGTGACCTCCCTGGAATTGACGTGACATCTTGGCTTCAGACTTCGGATTGTTTTGACCTTGTTATTGTGTTGCTCCCTGTGTACCTGCGTGATCTCCCGGCTTTGACTTTGGCTTCCTTGACTCTGTTACGGTGCTCCTCTTATCTTCTTTAGGCCCCTGCACGTATATAAGCGAGGGACTGCCGCCAAGTTGTATGCCGTCGGTTAGGACGGGCCGTGCAAGTAGGTAGGGATAGATGTGCGGGTGGATATCAGGGCTGCACTCTTCCCTTCTGTCCGTGACAGCTCCTTCAGGGAGGAACAAAAATACCAAACTTCAAATAAGCAAAATGTGACCATTTTGCCATTGGCCTCACTGACTGGGACAACATCGTCAACAATAAAAATGCAGCCACAATGGGCAGTGGAGACTGAGAGGCCTCCACTCAAAGCCTTCCTTGGGGATGCAAGGAGGAGAAGCAGGAGGAACACTGTGAGTCCTGGCTCCACATGGTGTCGGACTCTGATGTTACCTCCACATTATCCTACTGCGACTGAGAGCAGGAGTGAGCTATCCAATCCACAATCTTCTTCTCTTTCTCCTCAATTATAATGTTGCGTCCTTCCAAAGCTAACAAGGACAACTGTGGACTACTACTACTACTACTTCTGGATGAATAGTTGGTGCTTCTACTACCCACATTCTGGCTCTGGGTCTTTCATTTGGAACCCTTCTGTAGGCTTCATGATAACCCTCACAATGTCCTTAGCAACTGGTATACTGTATGGAGTTACAACTTGCCACCATACCTATGGGTGTGGTTGGGATGGGGTGAGGGTGTTCAGAGGGGGGCGGTTAGGACATATGCACAGAGTGCTGGATTCTTTCTGGGAGAGGGAAGTAGCAAGCTATTCTGCCCTACCCAAGAAAGGAAATAGGACTAGGGCAGAGATCTTCCCTAGATGCCCAGATGAAGGAAATCCAAGCTACAACTTTGCCACTTTGTTACTTTTTGTTAAGCCGTTTCACATTCTATTCATTATAATTTTATAGTCAGGTATGAAGAGATATGATCTTCCAGTCACATCTCTCCCTCCAGTCTTCCGTTTCTCAGATAAGAAGAGTTTTTGAAGCCGGCCAGATTGGTTACATTATTAAACAGGTGATTGAAGTTGTTTTCTGCAACTTAAAGCTTTGCCCATGGGAATAAACTCTTCTTGGCTTGTATTATCTTCTCAGAGGATAGTCTCAGGTAACTCTTACTTCACTTTATCATCCCTGCTGTTTCCTTCCTTCTCGTGATGCTCTAAACTATGCATTTTTTATTTTTTTCCCCCTAAATCAGGAAGATTAAAGAAGACCAGCTGTTCTGCTCCTTCACACCTCTGACTGGTGTACTGTATGTCGAGCAATTATGTGTCTTTTGTTTCTGGTGTTATAGGCGTTTACATTCCTGCCAAAACTCAGTTACAGTTACCTCTTACTGCCAAGTAGCTAGAGATATCACTTAATCTGGAATATCTAAGAAGAGACAAGGGATGTTTAACCAGTTGATCACAGTAGCAGGATAGGACTGTGCTGATGTTGTGAGTGGCACTGACCTGTGTTTAGCGGAGCCAGGGTACCATAGGGCGTGAGGTTTGACAAGGATGGTGACAGGACACAGTGTAGGCAATACGATCAGGCTAATTTACAGACTGGGAGCAGCAGGAGAGGAGTGTGCTGATTTTGTGGGTGGCAGTGACCTGTGGTTAGCGGAGCCAGGGTAAAATAGAGCTTTATGTTTGACATGTGTGGGGACAGAACACTCTGTTGGCAATATGATTAGAGAAATTTACAATATGAAGGCAGCAGGATAGGACTATGCCGATTTTGTGGGTGGCAATGACTTGTTGACCTTATTAAAAGGACAGTATCATGAAGCAAGTGAGTTTACAACAGCTACCAATCAGAAAAGCTAAATAATGACATCAGAAGATGGTGAGTTTTGGCATGGATGGGCACAGAACCCCCATTATGTTACATGAATGGTGAAAGCAGGAGTCGAGGAGTATGTGTCATGATCAGTGTGGGGGGGAAACTCAACACTGAACACAGGAGGGAAGGGGAACAGTAACTGGGCCTGGAAACTAGGGAAGAAACAGGTCACCTCCTAGACAACCCTAATCCGGGCCCTGACTATCTATCAATATGAATAGACCTTGAAGGTAGGAATATTCATAAACAGTATACCTAGGCCTTGATTTCCCTATAAGGCCCTGGAATAAGTATAGGACAAGAGACAACCCATTCCTCCCCAGATGGACGAATGGAAGTCTCTGTCTCAGGCCCAGATACAACAACAGGGGATATAACAAATACAAACAAACGCAACACTTAAATTCTGTAGAGATAGAAGAACAGGAACACCAGAGACGACCTCACACCAGCTCAGCCAAACCGAATTGAAGCTATCAACTGCATAGTCAGAAGGGTGGGGTGAGACTATAAAGGGTAGAAGTGATGACCACTGAGCAACAACTGAGAAAAGGGAAGTGGTCATTAACCCTATGAACACTGAATCAAGAGAAATCAAGGAGGCTGTTAGATTCCTCCACGCTCAGCCAATCTCCTTGACTTCCTGACATCAGTCACCTGAGGGATCGTGACAGTATGCTGATCATGCAGGAGGCAGTGACTTTTGCACTAATATGATAACTGAGATGTACTGTAGAGGTGTGGAGACTAATACGAGATCCAAAATAGATGGTGGTAGGAGCAAGAGATCAGGTCAGAAGCATGGTATTTCGGAAGAAACTGCATTTTTTTCTTGCAGGAGACAGTGACTTACAGTATGATTTTGTTAGTGACTACAAGAACATGAAGTAAACCTTTGCTTTATCTTAATTAATAGAGTTAGTGGTACGTTCAGCTCTGCCACATTTCTACAAGACAGTTATGACTTTTGCACACTGGGTAGATTTGACTTTTGGTCACTCTACCTATGTTAAGGACTTTCTAACTCTTTTTAAGTCAAGTTGCAAATTCCAAATTGCTGTTTCAGTGGAAACAATAAAGAAGGCTTTTCCAAAAAGTTTTTGTTATTCTCAGAGGAAAAAGCTTCTATGTTGTTCTTGAAGAACGTCAGTTTCTTGAAGAACGTCTGCTGATTCAGTACATATGTGGGGACAGATGGCTTTTCTGCTCTACAGAAGCTATTGACATCTTGTATTACAGTACATTATGCAATATCATTGTCTATGTCTTGTATTTCTACACAATCCCTACGGCTGATTCCCCAAGTCACAATTGTCGTTAGTGAAAAGATCGATGTCACTTACACTGGCAGGCCTGTTTCTGAAATTTAGCCAAGATGTTCTGGTATTTAAGCTACAAATATAGATTCATGGCTACAATCCACCCGCCATATGCACATGAGAGCGCTTGGACAGATACAGCTTATTCCTGCTGTTTAAATCAAAGTTTTATATATATATATATACAGTATCTCAGAAAACTCAGTCCACCCCTCACATTGTTGTAAATATTTGATTCTATCTTTTCCTGGGACAACACAGAAGATCGGACACTTTGATACAATGTACAGTAGTCAGTGTACGGCTTGTATAACAGTGTAAATTTGGTGTGTCCTCAAAATAACTCAACACACCGCCATTACTGTCTAAACCGCTGGAAACAAAAGTGAGTGCACCACTAAGTAAAAATGACCAAATTGTGCCCAAAGTGTTAATATTTTGTGCAGCCACCATTATTTTCCAGCACTGCCTTAACTTCAGTGTGTCACAGTACATGTTCCCATTCATGGTTCCCTCAATGAACTGTAGCTCCCCACAGCCACCAGCACTCTGGAAATAAAAAACAAAACAACTACAATAAAAAGAGAACATTTTAGAAACAAATGAATTTGTATCAGTTTCTGATTTTCATTGCCAGAAGGAATTATAGGTGATGCATTCCCTTTAAAGAATAATTCCTCCCATTGTATGTCTATGCAGGGATGAAGTCAGCCTACATGTACAGTATAGGTAATGCTTTAGGAACAGTTGAAGAGCCCCCAAAATTATTCTTCATTCTTAGTTCACAACCTCAAGAGATCCTTTGATATTCTTGGAATCTTGGTATTTTTCAGAAAACAGAGCCAACCATATCCATAGACAGTGTGTGGTATTGCAGCTTGGTGTGACTTGGTGGCAACCGAAACGCGTATGGTACGATTACAGTAATCCAAAGATATCCCCGGTGTGCTCACAGCCCGATAAGAGGAGTGCAAAATCTGTATGCTTGACACAAGGTCCGAGACATACCAATTAACAGCGCGCTACATCGAAGACCAAGCAAACTGTCCGATCACGTGGGACGCCACATGGGACGCCGAACACAGGCGATGCACCGGCAGTGACACTGGGAGACAGAGGACTTGGTCTATGAGCAAAGTACTGCTCAAATAGAAGACCTACTTCAAAGAAGCTAACGATGTAGTAAAATCTAATCATTTGCAACAAAGTTACATTATTTATATAAATATCCAAAGTAAAACGATAACAATCATCTAGCTATTAACTGTATCATCTGAAAAACAATATATGTCATGAACCATGAACATTGATTAATAATACCTGAATCAAACCACCTTTTCATTGTTAGCCCAGCGGTCCGAGCCGGCGCTGCTTCCCACCGCGGGCAGGGACGCCAGGCTCTCTCTTTCTCTTATGCGCGCCGTGCTGACAAGCGCAGGCAGCAGGTAGCTTAACTATGCTATCTGTGTTCCAATGCCAGAGTTTCCTTCCTGCTGGAGACTTGCGCCGGTGTTTGAGCGCAAGTCTCTCTTCACCTATGAAGCAGCACATATACGTCCTCTGTCTCACCAGCCTATGGCTGGATTGCAGCAGGAATTTAAAGGTGCTTCCTACCACAGGAAGATGCCTGAGCAACCTCATGGTTTTAGCTTGTCTATCTCCAAGTGCTAAGGTGTCTCTCTTGTCTGCTTCGCTGTGTACCGGACCTTGCTTATTCAACTCCTGGACTTTGCTTGTTTGCCGCCTGCCTCTGACCTTGTACTTCGTTTATGAACTTTGCCTGTTTGCCGTCTGCCTCTGACCTCGGATCTCGTCTATGGACTTTGTTTGTTTACCGCCTGCCTCTGACCTCGGACTTTGCTTACTGACTTTGATTGATTGCCACCTGTCCAGACCTGGAACCTCCTGGCCACGCAAGTCTCCTTGGTGCTTGCACCGAGTACTATGACCCCCCTGGTCAGCTGCCACTGACTCGGTGACTGCTCTGGAGTGGCCCCTGGCAACTACCCTAACGGCCCAAGCCTATCCTCACGATCAGAGGCTCTAGTGAAGACCAGGTAGTGGCTTAGTCACACCCCTCTAGAGTATAGCCAGTCAGTGGCACAGTGGGTCCCCACCCGCTTGCATGACATTCATGTTGACAATCATGTACATTGATTTATGGATTAAATTAAACTAGTTATGATACCACCTGCATTTTGAGAAGAATATAATCACCTATTAAGCAGTGACTGTTGAAGCAATGAGTATTGATTCATAAATCAAATTATATACATCATTTGGATCAAGTAATCATCTATTGCACGCAATCATGGGCAGTGATTAGAAAATTAAATGGAACCATGATGAATTGACATTATTTACAGTTGTTTGCAATTTACGAACATAGATTTTTCCTTCTTTTGGATAAAAAAGACGTTTTAATTTGATTAACGTGATTATTGGATGAAATAGATAAATTAGGATAAGGCTACATGCGCACGAATGCTGTTTGTTTCCGTGTCCGCTCCGTTCCTAATTCTTGTCTGTTTTAGGCATTGTTATAATGGATCTGCAAAAAAAAAACAAAAAACGGATGGCCTTAGGCTACATGCACACGACCGTGTGAGTTTTGCGGTACGCAAATTGCGGATACGCGGAAAAAACGGATGACATCCATCTCTTGGAAATAAACAGACCTTTTTTTAAGAATTAGGAGCTACATCTGAGCGAGCCAAGAGTATCCATGTTGTCAAGGGAGTTTCTTATGGCTGCTCTGGGCTATGCAGAGAGGGCCAAACTCGGGTTGACCCCACACCTTCTCCTCATGGGTGGTGTGAATGTGCATAGGGGTTCTCCTTCCAAAGCATCACCAAATGAGAAAGAGGAAGAAGCACATTGTCTTCCTTTCCAGACCCTCATTTTGCTCGGATGTAGGGTTGTGGTAGTCATCTGGAAGGTGCTACCTCAAGGTTAGGTTTCAAACTGTTTCTGATGAATAATTTTTCTGCAGCGTAAGAGCTGACAAAGACTGAGTCCCATTCAAATTCCATGAAACGAGCAGCCAATATTTTCTCCACTCCGCTCACTACCCGAACGCTGCATATTAATCTGCTATTTCATTGAGTCAAAAGCCATAATTACTGATAAATCTAGCATTAACTTTTTTAATTAACCGTCGAGTTTGTCAAGCCGGGATAAATTGTAATGTTCAGCTGCAACTAATTAAGCCTGAAGTCCTGACAAGCAAAATATACAGTATCAGATCTGACATTTCGACATTCTCCAAACTTTGTCTCTTTTTATCCTTAATTACAATGCTCATTTGTAACTAATGCACTCATGATTAGGGCTGGATCTTGCAAAACATTTGGTATCTATGTAAATATTGAGGAGCAGCCATTGCGCAGTGCTATCAACCACCTTACATCTTCCGTCTGTAGGACCTCGTTTATCAGGGTCGGGGTTCTGGTTTTAGAGATGAGCGAATTTCCTAAAATTTGTTTTGATCCAATCCATTCGAAACGGCAAATAAATTCTACCGAAACACATCTGAAGAAATTCTGATTGTGCTGAATCTGATTCTACTAAATAAGAGTTTAAAAAATAAAAGTGTAGATCAAATTTCGATTCTATCTAGTCTACTTTATCAAAAAGCACTTTAGATCTTAAAGAGGACCTTTCACCGATTCTTACCCTATGAACTAACTATACAGATATGTGGAGCGGCGCCCGGGGATCTCACTGCACTTACTATTATCCCCGGGCGCCGCTCCGTTCTCCCGCTATGCCCTCCGGTATCTCCGCTCACTAAGTTATAGTAGGCGGAGATACCAGTCCCTAAGTTATGGTAGGCGGAGTCTGCCCTAGCGCTGGCCAATCGCAGCGCAGAGCTCACAGCCTGGGAGGTTATTTTCTCCCAGGCTGTGAGCTCTGCAATGCGATTGGCCAGCGCTAGGGCAGACTCCGCCTACCATAACTTAGGGAACGGAGATACCGGAGGGCATAGCAGGAGAACGGAGCGGCGCCCGGGGATAATAGTAAGTGCAGAGAGATCCCCGGGCGCCGCTCCACATGTCTGTATACTTAGTTCATAGGGTAAGAATCGGTGAAAGGTCCTCTTTAACTCATAGGTGAAAGTTATTGAAAGTTATTCATTGGCTGTTCTGCCTTCCCGATACATGAAACAATAAGTCTGTGTAGTAGCTTTTACTGCCAGCGGGTGTGGAATGTCTGCGCCAACCAACCAATTTGGAGGAACGGGAGAGCAGCAGGCACGGGCCACGATTATAACAACACCATTAGCAAGTAGCAAAGATTTTTTTTCTATGGATCTGCTTATTACCAGACATGGCTGAGATGCTGCTTATGATGTACAATAAGAGAAGATAAGCACCAAGCATTGATTAAGGGCTCCTGAAGGCCCTTGGCTTTCGAAAAGGATAGCGTTAATGATCTTGTGCCGTTAGGTAGAGCTCCCTGCAGATTAGAGCAAAGCTTTAGCCCACAATAAAAATCAACCACATGAGTTGTCTTCTTGGTAGACCTTGTCCATTGTCAAGACCTTGATCCACATCTTCCACCACCTGCCTCATATCCTGTACATTTTCACAGAACAAATTTTTATGTTGAAAAATCCATAACAATCTTGCTACACACATCTTCAGCCTTCCCCGCAATGGATGTTCATCATTATCAGTCCGCTATAAAATGGATTAATGATTAGGGCTATGTGCTGAAAGCACTCAAAGGCCCATAGAAAAAATTAAGAAGTGGTCCATCCTTGGTGTGGATTGATCTCTGCTTGTCAATATTTTTTTTTTAAACTGTCCTAATGGAAGTGTTATTGTGTGATCTATAGCGTCTTTTGTTCAGTGTGTATTCAATATTACAGGATGAGGCTTTACGGAGAAACTAATGGGTAGGAATAGCTAAAAAAGATATTTTTTTCACCTTTTAAGTTTGATTTACTTTCTCAGCTCTTACATTATCTCCAGCTTACATACCGAGAAACCGATTCACATGTAGAATAAAGTATAATGTGATACTAAGTATAGTGGTGCTTCAGGAAAATTGCTGCTTGTGGCCGTCAGTTCCACCAGCTTTTAAGTGTCTTTTAGGGATAGGAAGAGCCTTATACTGACATGTAGTAGTACTTTATCTCATAAACCTTGGCAATGATTAGATTCGTGCAAACAACTGAACTTATATGATATAAGAGATATGAGAAAGAAGAGAGAAAGAAGTAATGGTAATAAAGACTGGAAGGAAGGAAGGAAGAGAATGGAAGGGAAAGGAAGGAAGAAAGGAATGAGGGAAGGAAAGAAGGAAGCAACGAAGGAATGAAGGAAGGAAAGAAGTAAGGAAGGAAGGAAGGGAAAGGAAAGAATGAAGGAATGAATGAGGGAAGGAAAGAAGTAAGGAAGGAAGAGAAAGGAAGGGAAAGGAAAGAAGGAAGCAAGGAAGGAATGAGGGAAGGAAAGAAATAAGGAAGGAAGAGAAAGGAAGGGAAAGGAAGGAAGGAATCAAAGAAGGAAAGAAGGAAGGAAGGAAAGAATGAAGGAAGGAATGAGGGAAGGAAAGAAGAAAGGAAGAAATGAGGGAAGGAAAGAAGAAAGGAAGGAAGGAATGAGGGAAGGAAAGAAGAAAGGAAGGAAGGAATGAGAGAAGGAAGGACGGAAGGTAGGAAAAGAGAGTATGCAAGAAAGAAAGTTAGCAACAGTGAAAGAAAACAAGAAATTAAGGAATGAAGGTAGGGAGGAAGGAAAAGAACGGAAAAAAAGAAGGAAGAAGGGAAGAAGAGAGATGTGGAGAGAGAATGGAAAAGAGAAAGGAATGAAACAAGGAACAAAAAAAAGAAAGAAAGAAAGAAAAAGGAAAGAAGGAAGAGAAAGGAAAGAAAGAAAGAAAGAAAGAAAGAAAGAAAGGAAAGAAAGTTTTCTTTGAGTAGAAAGCGGCAAAAGGATTGGGTGGTGTGAATTCAACATGCCCAATCCCTCTTGCCATCAATTAATTATTAAACGTCAGGGAACAGTGAGGAAGACCCCAAACACATTAAATGGTCAGTGGGTACTGATAAAATGAGCATGTGCAGCTGACATACTATACATCTAATGCGTATGGTGGAAGGAAGGATGGAAGGATAGAAGGTAAGGAGGGAGGGAGGAAAGAAGGAACGCATGAAGAGAGCGAGAAAGGAAAGTTCTGATTTTGGGTAGAATGCAGGATTTTACATGAAGCTTCATTTTTGGGAGGTCTGGGATGCTTTACCATGATGATGGATGTTTGAAGCTGAGGAATTCATCATCATAGTCCCCAGTGTTTTGTGGTCACGTGCTGCAGTCCCTTTTGTCCAAACGCATATTGAATCCATTCTTTGCTCATTGGTGCTAAGAAAGTTAGTGCCCAATTCCTTGGTTGTTTGGCACTTTGTCCATTGGTGTCCAGTACTTAAAAGTCCAATAACTGATGCCCAATACTTGGTATTAAGCTGATGGTGCCCAATCCTTGGTTTCTTGTAAGTGGTGCCTGTAAAGTCCAATTTTTTACAGAAACATTCTAATGTTACATGCGATGATACATACTGCATATATGGATATGCCATGAGCTGCTGATCTAGGGGATCTGTCAGGATCTTTAAAATGAAGCACTTGTGGTCCCTTCAAAGAGATGTCCTGACCACCTACTATGCAGGCAGCTGGAGCTTCATTCACTTCTGCCATTTTGTCGCAGGATCAGCCAAGTTCCGACTTCCTGTTAATGGCCCATACCATCAAACGCAATACAATGAACATAAAGTGGAGTCTGGAGGGCCCGATGTACAGTCTGATGTTGCCTATCTAGGACAAGGAAGGGCTCAGTGGCTCATCTCATGGGGCTCATCAATTTAGTGCCCTCTTTGTCCAGTAGTTCCAAGCCCCAAGTCATGGCTCCAGTCCTTTGTATCCAGTGGTTCTACCTCTCAGCCTGTTTTACTGGTTTTAGATTAGGGTCAGACTGGGTTTCCTGGGGCCCACCAAAGGAAATTATTCTTGGGGCCCAAACCTGGTATCATCAAGAAAGTCTTTAAAAGAAATAGACTCTAGAGGCAAACTATTGGATCCAGATGTATTTTTTGTTCTCCTGGACCTTTGGCATCAGAACTTGGGCCCATCAGAGGATCCTCTGGCACTCTGGTGGGCCAGTTTGATGCTGGTGGAGATTATTGTATGTTATGTGTAGAAATCTGAGTCTCGCTTCCTTCTGTCGGGCGGTAATAATTCAATTAAGAATTATTCATAGGTACAGTACAGACCAAAAGTTTGGACACACCTTCTCATTCAAAGAGTTTTCTTTATTTTCATGACTATGAAGGCATCAAAACTATGAATTAACACATGTGGAATTATATACATAACAAACAAGTGTGAAACAACTGAAAATATGTCATATTCTAGGTTCTTCAAAGTAGCCACCTTTTGCTTTGATTACTACTTTGCACACTCTTGGCATTCTCTGGATGAGCTTCAAGAGGTAGTCCCCTGAAATGGTTTTCACTTCACAGGTGTGCCCTGTCAGGTTTAATAAGTGGGATTTCTTGCCTTATAAATGGGGTTGGGACCATCAGTTGCGTTGAGGAGAAGTCAGGTGGATACACAGCTGATAGTCCTACTGAATAGACTGTTAGAATTTGTATTATGGCAAGAAAAAAGCAGCTAAGTAAAGAAAAACGAGTGGCCATCATTACTTTAAGAAATGAAGGTCAGTCAGTCAGCCGAAAAATTGGGAAAACTTTGAAAGTAAGGGCTATTTGACCATGAAGGATAGTGATGGGGTGCTGCGCCAGATGTCCTGGCCTCCACAGTCACCGGACCTGAACCCAATCGAGATGGTTTGGGGTGAGCTGGACCGCAGAGTGAAGGCAAAAGGGCCAACAAGTGCTAAGCATCTCTGGGAACTCCTTCAAGACTGTTGGAAGACCATTTCAGGGGACTACCTCTTGAAGCTCATCAAGAGAATGCCAAGAGTGTGCAAAGCAGTAATCAAAGCAAAAGGTGGCTACTTTGAAGAACCTAGAATATGACATATTTTCAGTTGTTTCACACTTGTTTGTTATGTATATAATTCCACATGTGTTGATTCATAGTTTTGATGCCTTCATAGTCATGAAAATAAAGAAAACTCTTGGACTGAGAAGGTGTGTCCAAACTTTTGGTCTGTACTGTATATACACTTCTGGGATTCACATCCCCACTGATCCCTTGGTTGAACTTGATGGACACATGTCTTTTTTCAGCCGTATCAACTATGTAATTAAATACCTATAAAGCAATACCAGACCGCTTGCAAATCAAATACAAAACTTTATTACAGAATTAAATACATGATTAAAAGACATCAGTATGGGGAAAGGCGACATCATCTGGAGGAAGACACAGCAGATACAAAGTTCAAAAATTGTCCATATCGATATACAAAATCAAATCAAATAAAGTGCAAGTGCATTAGTCTATCAAATACATATAAAGGGACAAAGAACAGTTACTCATGCTGTGTCTCCACCAGGATGGCGCCAGCCCCGACGCGCGTTTCTGCGAACCTTCGTCTGGAGGTTCAACGATGTAACTATGTAACTATATGTAACTATGTAACCTCCACCAGGGGCAAAATATCTATACAATGTAATGACCCTGTAATAAAGAGATTGTCTCCTCGTTTTAGTCTTCTGGATGCATGGTGGACCTCAGGATATAGGCTTCATTACAGGATCATGATGATCTTCTCAACGCTACGAGTGTCTCCCCGTCGATGCTGGCTGTAATCTGTGTTTCTTACCGTCCTCTCCAAGCTGTCACTTTCTGCACCTCAATGAAACATGGCTGTTGCATTAGATATTTTCTTTCATCCTATTTACCTCGGCACCGCATGAATTGAAAGCTCTCATCTTTCATTTATGGAAAGGAGCTGCGGGAAAGTGAACGCGATGATAAAAGAGGGAGAAATAGACCTATTTGTGTGCAATCAGAGGTGCCGCCTGGTCGCGTACAAGTCATCCCCCACCTCTTTACTATTATCATGCAACGCTTGTAGGACCCGCGACAATCTGAACTGCGATAGCTGCATACATTAAGCCTCGACTTGCAGATATTGTAATTGTATTTTTAGCACGGATCTGCTTTTCCTATTGGGATTCCCGGTATGAGAGCCTCACGTGGCGTGGATGTGATTCCGCCATCATTGTAGGACTTCCATAGGAGGCTATGGTGTCCCTGATGGCTCACAGCAACCAATCGGATTGCGTCTTCTATTTAATTATTATTATTATTATTATAAGAGGCATCTGCAACATAAGAGCTGGAATCTGATTGGCTGCTCTGGGCGACGTCCCCCGCTGCAGCGCATTGCGATGTACCATGGTACAGGATCGCGTAGTAGTCACCTTGTGCTTGCATTGGATGACATTTAAAGGTGTCGTCCCATTAATCTACCCACAGGATGATGGGCAGAGGTCTGACTGCTGGGGCCCCATTCAATGACGCGTTCCCCGTTTGAATGGGGCGCGCATGTGAGTCCATCACTCCATTCAACTCTATGGGACCGCAGGAGGCAGCCCAGTCTAAGTGTTCAGCTACAGTATGTCCGATAGCCCCATAGAGCTGAATGGAGGGGCGGTGTGCACGTGTGACCACCCATTCATTCAAAGGGAGGAACATGGACCCCTATTCTCATGATCGGTCGGACCCTCACTGATCAGACACTTATCCCCCATCCACAAGTTGTCTTAACATGACAACCCCTTTAACACTATAAAAATCCGGATCAAGCTGCTAAAATCCGGAACTTTATTTAATCCATTAAAAATAGCAAATCAGCCCAACAGTGAAAGGTCCCGAGAAGCTGACGCATTTCACACGTGTGCGTGCTTAGTCAAAGCCAACCACAAACACGTGCGAAACGCGTTAGCGTCTTGGGACCTTCTACTGTTGGGCTGATTTGCTATTTTTAATGGATTAAATAAAGCTCCTGATTTTAGCAGCTTGATCCGGACTCATTTTCCTACCATTTCCATCCACATCACTGGGGCCAAGTGCTGGATCTGCTGCCTCTTTCCAGGGAGCCATACCTGCCGCGCCTCTGGTGAGCATATACACATATCCCCTTTTTGCTTCTTTTTGAAACCTTAAAGGGGCTTTGCATGCACAAGACTTTACCCCTGTCCACAAGAAAGCAGAGATCTGACCGCTGGGACCCCCACAAAGTAGAGTCGTTCCCCTTGTCTAAAAGGAGCGGCTGTCACAAAGGTCTGTTCAGCTCGACGTCACTTAGTCCTATTGTCTGTAGCTATAGATTCATGAGCTTCTTGTAGAACAAGGCTCAGCAACCTCTGGCACTGCAGCCGCTGTGAAACTACAACTCCCAGTATTCACACTTACAGGGGTATTCCTATCACAAACAATGGGGGCATATGGCTAGGATATGCCCCCATTTTCTGATAGGTGCAGACACGTACCTACGCCGAGAAAGGAGCTGGAGGACCCCATGTTTCCCGGGGTCCGGACACAGCTAAGCGCTCTCCCATACAAGTGAATAGGAGCACACCACGATTGCGCGGCCACGGCTCCTGTTAATTTCTATGGGCCCCTTAGAAATGAATGGAGAGTGGCTGCGCATGCGCAGTGCACCCTCCACCGGATTTTCCCGCTCCATTCTATTGGACCCGCAACTATCAGACAATGGGGGCATATCCTAGCGATATACCCACATTGTCTGTGATAGGACCATCCCTTTAATCTGATGGGACCATCCCTTTAAAACCGGAGGTTGCTGGTCCCTGCTACAGAATCAGTCCTAATATATTATGTTACTAAATGTATATTTCGTTGATTCAGGAAAGGACTTTGATTCTGGATCAACGCTGCATGCCAGTAATAGTCTTTAAAGGGGTTTTCGCTAGGATATGCCCCTATTGTCTGATAGGTGCGTGTCCCGCACATACAATGAGAATGGAGCGAGGAAATGAACGGAGGGCGCACCGCGCATGCGCAGCCGCCCTCCATTCATTTCTGTGGGGCCGCCGAAAATAGACGGGCGCTGGCTCGGCTATTGCCGTCTGCCCCATAGAAATGAATGGGAGCATGAGCCGCACATGCGCGGTGCGCTCCCATTCACTTCTATGGGAGCAGCGCTTGGTGGTGGACGGACCCCGGGAAATCCTGGGTCCTCCAGCCACAGCGCTCCCCGCTTCATTCTCATTGTAGGCTGGGACCCGCACCTATCAGACAATGGGGGCATATCCTAGTGATATGCCCCCATTGTCTGAGATGGGAATACCCCTTTAAGACTTTGGCACTCTATGACACATCTTTCTTCGAAGTTCTCCTGAGTCCACAAGAGCCTCCAGGCCTCTCTTTATCAGCAGCGGTCGCATGTAGCATTTGACTTGCGCTGCCTTTCGATGAGGTTATGCTTTCCTCTCCCCACCAATTACCGGATCTCCCGCAGATAAGACGGAGCCGGTCTGCGCTGTCACAGGGACTATTTGTATTTTATTTGGCTTCCCAAGGAATGATTAAAGTCCAGACAAGATGTTCCTTACTTTCTAATCTAAGATTAAAATCAGCAGCAGCCATTCCTTTTACCCAGTCGCCAGCTAAGTAAAGATTTGCGCTGAAGTGACTGTCCGGAACGTGGAAGTCGAGGAGGGGAATTTAATGGCTGAAGAATCGCCTGCCGGTGTTTATCTCACCTGCTCCCGCACATTTCTTCATGAGAACCACTTGAGTCCTTCACGGAGTGAAATTGATGAAGCTCCTGAAAAGATGAACAACCATTTATTAAAGCGGTTGTTCACCTTCGTGAACAGGTCCCACGGCGTGGCCAGACCCAGGGTCATAATTATACTTAGGCAATCGATGCTGCAGGGTTCCGGGTCTCCACGTCAACATCTGGTTTGGTGCCACGTCACCATGGAGACCTGGGACCTGGTTTGGTGCCATGTTGACATGGAGACCTGGGACCTGCGAATCCGGTGGGGGCAGCGATGGAGCCAGAAACCAGCGTCGAGGATAAGGTAAGTATGATTACTGCCGTGGGTCCGGCCGCGCTGAGGAAGGGGGTCTGTAGAAAAGGAACACAAAGGGGAACAATTCCTTTACATCTCTTTTGTGCTAAATTTGTATCAAAGAAATCATTTACATTGTTGCAGTTTGTTAGCAATATTTAAAGGCGCAGTCCACCTTAATTTACGATGTACGGCTCACTAGAGTGAAACTAATGGTCAGGAGTCTGCATGATGGAAACCTACAAGCTGTGCTAAAAGCTATCGGAGATAATCTGCAGAGTAACAAGACCACGTGTGAGGAATCGGTGGTGATCCCAACTCATTGACCTCAAAGATGCTACTCTTATGAGACTTGTCTGTATGTCATATACCTGTAAAGAGGACCGGCCACCACTCCTAATTCTGGAGAATCTTTTCATATAACTTTATATTATTCCGTTCCTCTGTTGTTCCTACTGGAAGTTTTATTAATGAATCCGCAGCTGGGTGTTACCAACGGATGGGGTCCCCACACTTACCGACCTTATCCATTCTGCGCTGTCAGTGTCATACTGTGCAGGGACACACCCCAACTGGTAACACCCATTGATAAACTTCCAGTAGAAGTAACAGAGGAACGGAAAAACACAGATTTTAGGAAAAGAAGATGTTTCAAATTGTTATTGCATGGGGAATGCAAGTAGTAACTTGAAAGGGACATGTCACGAGAGGTGTCAGGGGAGGTGTCAGGAGAGGTGTCAGGGGAGGTGTCAGGAGAGGTGTCAGGGGAGGTGTCAGGGGAGGTGTCAGGAGAGGTGTCGGGGGAGGTGTCGGGGGAGGTGTCAGGGGAGGTGTCAGGAGAGGTGTCAGGGGAGGTGTCAGGAGAGGTGTCAGGGGAGGTGTCAGGAGAGGTGTCAGGGGAGGTGTCAGGAGAGGTGTCAGGGGAGGTGTCAGGAGAGGTGTCAGGGGAGGTGTCAGGAGAGGTGTCAGGAGAGGTGTCAGGATAGGTGTCAGGGGAGGTGTCAGTGGAGGTGTCAGGGGAGGTGTCAGGTGAGGTGTCAGGAGAGGTGTCAGGAGAGGTGTCAGGGGAGGTGTCAGGAGAGGTGTCAGGGGAGGTGTCAGGGGAGGTGTCAGGGGAGGTGTCAGGTGAGGTGTCAGGAGAGGTGTCAGGGGAGGTGTCAGGAGAGGTGTCAGGAGAGGTGTCAGGGGGGGTGTTAGGAGAAGTGTCAGGAGAGGTGTCAGGAGAGGTGTCAGGAGAGGTGTCAGGGAAGGTGTCAGTGGAGGTGTCAGGGGAGGTGTCTGGAGAGGTGCTAGGGGAGGTGTCAGGAGAGGTGTCAGAGGAGGTGTCAGGAGAGGTGTCAGAGGAGGTGTCAGGAGAGGTGTCAGAGGAGGTGTCAGAAGAGGTGTCAGGGGAGGTGTCAGGGGAGGTGTCAGGGGAGGTGTCAGGAGAGGTGTCAGGGGAGGGTCTCAGCACGCACCATGCTTTGGCTCATGATGCCTCTGACTGGAGCAGAAAGTGATTGAACCCCCTCCATATCCTGGGGATATACAGTTGCAAGAAAAAGTATGTGAACCCTTTGGAATGATATGGATTTCTGCACAAATTGGTCATAAAATGTGATCTGATCTTCATCTAAGTCATAACAATAGACAATCACAGTCTGCTTAAACTAATAACACACAAAGAGTTAAATGTTACCATGTGTTTATTGAACACACCATGTAAACATTTACAGTGCAGGTGGGAAAAGTATGTGAACCCTTGGATTTAATAACTGGTTGAACCTCCTTTGGCAGCAATAACTTCAACCAAACGTTTCCTGTAGTTGCAGATCAGACGTGCACAACGGTCAGGAGTAATTCTTGACCATTCCTCTTTACAGAACTGTTTCAGTTCAGCAATATTCTTGGGATGTCTGGTGTGAATCGCTTTCTTGAGGTCATGCCACAGCATCTCAATCGGGTTGAGGTCAGGACTCTGACTGGTCCACTCCAGAAGGCGTATTTTCTTCTGTTTAAGCCATTCTGTTGTTGATTTACTTCTATGCTTTGGGTCGTGGTCCTGTTGCAACACCTATCTTCTGTTGAGCTTCAGCTAGTGGACAGATGGCCTTAAGTTCTCCTGCAAAATGTCTTGATAAACTTGGGAATTCATTTTTCCTTCGATGATAGCAATCCGTCCAGGCCCTGACGCAGCAAAGCAGCCCCAAACCGTGATGCCCCCACCACCATACTTCACAGTTGGGATGAGGTTTTGATGTTGGTGTGCTGTGCCTCTTTTTCTCCACACATAGTGTTGTGTGTTTCTTCCAAACAACTCAACTTTGCTTTCATCTGTCCACAGAATATTTTGCCAGTACTGCTGTGGAACATCCAGGTGCTTTTGTGCAAACTGTAAACGTGCAGCAATGTTTTTTTTGGACAGCAGTGGCTTCCTCTGTGGTATCCTCCCATGAAATCCATTCTTGTTTAGTATTTTACGTATCGTAGATTCGCTAACAGGGATGTTAGCATATGCCAGAGACTTTTGTAAGTCTTTAGCTGACACTCTAGGATTCTTCTTCACCTCATTGAGCAGTCTGCGCTGTGCTCTTGCAGTCATCTTTACAGGACGGCCACTCCTAGGGAGAGTAGTGCTGAACTTTCTCCATTTATAGACAATTTGTCTTACCGTGGACTGATGAACAGCAAGGCTTTTAGAGATACTTTTATAACCCTTTCCAGCTTTATGCAAGTCAACAATTCTTAATCGTAGGTCTTCTGAGAGCTCTTTTGTGCGAGGCATCATTCACATCAGGCAACGCTTCTTGTGAAAAGCAAACCCAGAACTGGTGTGTGTGTGTTTTATAAGGCAGGGCAGCTGTAACCAACACCTCCAATCTCATCTCATTGATTGGACCCCAGTTGGCTGACACCTCACTCCAATTAGCTCTTGGAGATGTCATTAGTCTAGCGGTTCACATACTTTTTCCACCTGCACTGTGAATGTTTACATGGTGTGTTCAATAAAAACATGGTAACATTTAATTATTTGTGTGTTATTAGTTTAAGCAGACTGTGATTGTCTATTGTTGTGACTTAGATGAAGATCAGATCACATTCTATGACCAATTTGTGCAGAAATCCATATCATTCCAAAGGGTTCACATACTTTTTCTTGCAACTGTATGTTCATTATATATTACTCTTCCATACACATAGGTGTGTTTTTTCTGTATATATTTGCCATTTAATTCTATAGGGCTGCATTGTTGTGTTCAGTGCAGTCCTATGCAACAGCAGAGATAACACAAGGAGCTGTGCCACATGACATACTTAGCTCTGCTATACTTGCACAACTGCCTCCTGCTCCCCCTCCTCACATACCTTTGTGCAAATTTGGTTAAGAATTCCAATTTCTCCTGGTACAAATGTGATGCGTTCTTGCAGAGACACATACAGCATAAACATCATCCGACAGAGCTCATTTTGTTCCATAGGTGGTCGCATTGCGCCGCTTATCTCCGGGATATGAGAACACATTACCATCATGAAGTGTCTAGAGTGCATTTGACTATTAAACACCCAGTCAGTAAGGGTGAGTTCACATCACCGTTTAGCTTTCCTTTCTTTTGATACGCCAGAAGAAGAGAGAGAGAAAAAAAAGTAGGATCCAGTAAAAAAAATTAAAATGGATCCTGTTGCATCAGTTGTCATCCGTTTGAGCCATTTCTGTCTGAGATCCGTTTTTTTTAGACGGTTGTAAAGATCCCGCATTTTTTCCCATTGACATACATTAATGCCGGATACGGCCCTGAGTGTTCCGGCAAAACGGATCCGGCAATGCGGTCTGCGCATGCTCAGATCGCAAAAAATGTGAAAAAAATGTATGCCGGATCCGTTTTTCCGGATGACACCGGAGAGACGGATTCGTCATTTTTAATACATTTGTCATACGGATTGGGATCCTTATCCGTCTGACAAATGCCATCAGTTTGCATGCATTTTGACGGATCCGGCAGGCAGTTCTGGCGACGGAACTGCCTGCCGGAATCCTCTGCCACAAGTGTGAAAGTACCCTTAGTGGATCCTGTAAAAATACTGATCTGTTGCAATCCTATGCATAACTGATGCAACAGGATCCGTTTCTTTTTTACAGAATCCTGTTTTTATTTTCTCGCTCTCTTCTTCTGACGGATCAGTTCCTGCATTTCACGTCTTCTGTCCCCTCTTCTCCTTCTGACAACAAGCGGTTCGATATGTCGACAAATCCGGAGCTGCAGAATAAAAAATGATTACCGACGTGACTATAAATCACTTTGACAACATAAACTCTCGGCTTAGGTAATTTAAATTAAAATCCAATTTTATTCTCTTTTGCAAAACATCCCAAAATTAATTTTAATGTAAATCTGATTTCCAGAAAACAAGAGAGGTAAATGTAAAACATCAGCAACGGGAAGAGTGAGCGCCGTAATTTACTAAATTCTTGCAATAGTGCAGCTTAAAGGGCACCTCTCCCCTCTCCTAAGTAAAATGCACTCTAGACACTTCATGATGGTAAAGTGTTCTCATATCCCGGAGATAAGCGGCGCAATGCGACCACCTATGGAACAAAATGTGCTCTGTCGGGAGATGTTTATGCTGTATGTGTCTCTGCAAGAACGCATCACATTTGTACCAGGAGAAATTGGAATTCTTAACCAAATTTGCACAAAAGGTATGTGGGGAGGGGGAGCAGAAGGCAGTTGTGCAAGTATAGCAGAGCTAAGTATGTCATGTGGCACAGCTCCTTGTGTTATCTCTGCTGTTCTATAGGACTGCACTGAACACAACAATGCAGCCCTATAGAATTAAATGGCAAATATATACAGAAAAAACACACCTATGTGTATGGAAGAGTAATATATAATGATCATATATCACCAGGATATGGAGGGGGTTCAATCACTTTCTGCTCCAGTCAGAGGCATCATGAGCCAAAGCATGGTGCGTGCTGAGACCTGACACCTCTCCTGACACCTCTCCTGACACCTCCCCTGACACCTCCCCTGACACCTCCTCTGACTACTCTCGTGACACCTCCCCTGACACCTCTACTGACACTTCCCCTGACACCTCCCCTGACACCTCTCCTAACACCTCCCCTGACACCTCTCCTAACACCTCCCCTGACACCTCTCCTGACACCTCTCCTGACACCTCTCCTGACACCTCCCCTGACACCTCCCCTGACACCTCCCCTGACACCTCTACTGACACTTCCCCTGACACCTCCCCTGACACCTCTCCTAACACCTCCCCTGACACCTCCCCTGACACCTCCCCTGACACATCTCCTGACACCTCTTCTGACACCTCTCCTGACACCTCTCCTAACACCTCCCCTGACACCTCTCCTGACACCTCCCCTGACACCTCTCCTGACACCTCTCCTGACACCTCTTCTGACACCTCCCCTGACACCTCTCCTGACACCTCTCCTGACACCTCCCCTGACACCTCTCCTGACACCCCCCCTGACACCTCCCCTGACACCTCTCCTGACACCTCTCCTGACACCTCTCCTGACACCTCTCCTGACACCTCCTCTGACACCTCTCCCGACACCTCTCCCGACACCTCTCCCGACACCTCTCCTGACACCTCTCCTGACATGTCCCTTTCAGTTACTACTTGCATTTCCCATGCAATAACAATTTGAAACATCTTCTTTTCCTAAAGTCTGTGTTGTTCCGTTCCTCTGTTACTTCTACTAGAAGTTTATGAATGGGTGTTACCAGTTGGGGTGTGTCCCTGCACAGTATGACACTGACAGCGCAGAATGGATAAGGTCGGCAAGTGTGGGGACCCCATCCGTTGGTAACCAGTTATGAGCGACATGGGCTATGAATATTCGCAATATTTCGCGAATATTTGGGCGAATATTCGTCATATATTCGCGAATTCGTGATCTCCAGTCATTATTTTCTTGATTGCGAAAATCGGCAATCGGAAAATTTTCAATACGAAAATTCGCGATCAACACTACTTCTAAAGTCAAAGATATTGCAGCCTTCTCATTGGCCCACAAGCAAGAAGCAGTGAGGGATCATGGGTACTGATGGAAAAAAAATCTAGAATATTCGTGATTACAAAGCTATAGCACTATATTCTAGATATTCACAAATTCTCAAAGTGCCAATATTTGCAATGAAAAATTTGCGATTAGAATATTCGCGATCACCACTACTCCTAACATGTCAGGTTTAGTAACTAGTTGCATTTCCCGTGTAATGGCAATTCTGGAGCATCTATTCTCATGGCTCTATGTTATACCATTCCTTTATTATTCCTGCTAGAAGTTTTGAATGAATTGCAATGAAAGTCCACCTGGGTGTTACCAGTTGGAAGTGTATCCAGACTGAGCGGGGACACACCCCCAACTGGTAAACAGACGTGGCATCCAGAAGAATTTCATGTTGTTAGATGCTGTTGCCCCATATTTCACAGATGTGTAGCAGAGCATGCGCTTATTCAGTAGAGGAAGCTAAAAGGAGCAGTGGCTCAGGCTCAAGACTGTCAGCGACAGCCAAGATGTCCAGCCCTGGCAAAGAAGAGGTGGGGAGAGCCTCCTCAGCTCCGGGATACCCCATCACATGTGCAAAACACTGCTTGAATGGGGAGATCTCTGGATCCATGTGAGGTACAGGGCTGGTATTAGCTTGGTTATATTATGTCTGATTTTCATTTTTTACATGAATCATAGGATAACCCCTTTAAGGCTAGGTACACCTTTAGGGCCATTTTTTTTTTTATGATTGCATTTTACTCATATGGGGCTAAAAAAAAATTTTTGCCATTGGTGTTTATTAAAAATATTGAGCCACTCTGTCAGAAAGGGTTAGCTGTTTTTCTAGCTCTGTGCATCCTACTTTCAATTATCTCTAAATTACTAAGAGGTCATAAACACTTATTTAAGCCACATTCTTATCAGTAAGATAAGCGCTGAGCTATAATGAGTGTTTTGTAAGGTCAGAGATAAGGAGCCCATCAGCTCCCTGTCTGACGGAAGAGATTGGAAAATCAGATCCTGCTAATAGAGCTTCTCAGCTCTGTATGGAGAAAAGGGCTCCATATATTTTTTTTTATAAAGACTAATTGAAAAAAGTATTTGAGCTCATTATGAGTACAATTCATTAATTATAAAAAAAATTGCACCCAAAGGTCTACATAGCCTTTAAGTACATTGTCTAATAGCAGGAAATGGTAGAAAATAAAACAATAACCATTACTCCTTCATCAAATTTCCCGCCACTCCAGTGGTCCCTGCCGTTTCTGCAGTGATGACATCCCATACATCATTCACATGACTGGATCACATGTCGTACATCCAAAGACCACTGAGGTCGTGATTGGCTGCAGCAGTCACGTCTATGATGTATGTGACATCTTAACTGCTGGATCGGCGAGGACTGGTAGACACTGGAGTGGTGGCAGATTTGAGAGTTGAATAATGGCTATTTTATATCATTTTTTGCTGCTATCTACTCTAAGTTTCCCGGACGACCCTTTTTATTAACCATTGAGCCATTGGATCTGCTCCTATAGCCTCCTAATGATTGCATACTTATAGGATGGTAACGACTGCTCAATAAGGCGGTCCATTAACCCCGACCAGTGCGGGATACAGCGTGTCCATCAAAAAGGTCAGTCTGCAATCTCCACTAAACTTTAGTTGAATTCCCACAGGCGGAATGGGTTTTGTGCTGTGGAGTTTTACGGCATCCGTAGGGATTCAAATCAAATGTCACAGAAGAGGCACAAAGATTTGCTTCCATAATGGAGGCTCTGAATGTCATGTGAATTGGAAAAGAGGACATTGTAAAATAGGACAATAAACCAGAGTTAGCCGTACAAAGCAGCCGGCCGACGAGACTCCGAATATTCGGAATAAAAAATACCAATAATGTTTCATTCTGTGCTTGACCTTTACATGCAGCTTAAGCTGGTGCTGAGCCATTGATTGATCTTCAGCATGAAGTATGAACTTTTTGTACTCACAAACCCCTCATAAAATATTCTTCTTTCAACAGCCAAATTTATACCAGAACGTTACATCAAATAAAGGAATTGTCCCACAAACCAGCCTTAATCCCTATCAACAGAGTGGGTGATGTGTCTGATCACTGGGGTCCCTGCCAATCACAAGAATGTACAATGACACATGTACAAGTGCTTTCGGCCAGGGACGCTACATTTCTGTGACGGCACACTGGGTGAACGTTGTGGAGGCCGGGAGCAAGTCGTACCCTGGGATGGCACAGGTGCTTCCGATGCCAAGGATTGCGGGCCCTACTTCCATCAGGGTTTTCGCCACCACCTACGTTAGTGGCTGCAACCCCCCCTTCTCCTCCTCCGCCTCCTTCTCCACTTCCACCTCTGAATTATCCTCTTGCAGCACCAGTCATACATCAGTCAGTAGCTGGAAGCAGTGTAGCACTGCAGTGGGGAAGCGGCAACAGGCCATGCTCAAACTGATCTGCTTAGGTGACAAACAGAACACCGCCGCAGAGCTGTGGCAGGGGATAAGGGACCAGACTGAGCTGTGGCTCTCGCCACTCAACCTAGAACCAGGCATGGTTGTGTCTGATAATGGCCGTAATTTGGTGGTGGCTTTGGAGCTTGGCAAGCTCACACACATGCCATGCCTAGCCCATGTGTTCAACCTAGTGGTTCAGAGGTTTCTCAAAACCTACCCCAATTCGCCTGAGCTACTGGTGAAGGTGCGCCACGTGTGTGCCCATTTCCGCAAGTCATCAACAGCTTCCCCCGGTCTGGTAACGCTGCAGCAGCGCTTGCAATTGACAGTTCACCGACTGTTTTGCAACGTGAGTACACGTTGGAACTCCACGTTCCACATGTTGGCCAGGCTTTGTGAGCAGCAGAGGGCAGTAGTGGAATACCAGTTGCAACATGGTCATCGCCTTTCCAGTCAGCTTCCGCTCTTCACAAGTGAGGAGTGGGCATGGATGTCTGACCTCTGTGAGGTTTTACGCAACTTTGAGGAATCAACACAGATGGTGAGCGGCGATAACGCTATTATCAGCGTAACCATTCCACTTCTGTGTCTACTGAAACGCTCACTGCTCACAATTAAGGTGGACACTTTGCATGTGGAAGAGGTGGAAATGAGGGAAGACAGTACACAAGGTGATAGCCAGACCACCCTCAGTTCGTCTTCTCAGCACGAATTGGATGATGATGAGGAGGAGCAGGAGATGGTTGCCTTCGCTACAGAGGGTAGTACCCATGGAAGTTTTATTCCATCTGTTCAGCATGGATAGGTAGAAGAGGAGGAAAAGGATGAGGAGATGGAGAGTCATCCTACTGATGAGTACAAAGAAGTCTTGTCTGTTAGGACTCTGGCAAACATGGCTGACTTTATGTTAGGCTGCCTTTCCCGTGACCCCCGCGTTGTACGCATTTTGGCCAACACCGATTACTAGTTGTTCACCCTTCTCGACCCCCAACTTCCTGTGGTGGAGAGGACGAGCAAAATGGTGCAATACCAGAAGGTCCTTGTGGAAAAATTGCTCCAAAAATTTCCAGCTGACAACGCTGGCTGCAGAGTACGTAGTTCCTTGGCCAACCGAGGAGGGGATACGAGGGGAACACACAGCAGTTCCAACAGGGGAATCACTCTCCAAGGCCCTCAAAAAGACCCTCAGAAACACCCGAGCATCCCGAGGTATTCTACTCGAGCACCCAAGCACTTTTGTGCTCGACCAACACTAATAGTGAGAAAAAAAGCAGATGAGGGGTTAATACAGAAACAAGCCACAGCCAGATTACCAGGAGTTCAAATTTAGTATTAATAGATAGTGTTACAGTGGCAACTCCTAGCACAGCCATGCACAGTATCTTGACTAGCTTCCTGATGGCAGCCATGTCTCTAATAGCTCCTAAATTTTTTCTTGGTTCTGGACGAACAAGACTAGTGGAACACCCTTATATTGTTACATTTCAGTACCAATGTAGCCAATTGAGTTAATATTTTAATGGAAATTATTCAGTGTTGAAACGCTTAGTCAATATATGCACAACATAATTTGAATGGCTGTTGGTCCATAGAATCATGTATGATCGAAACTTCTGATCTCTGGCTGACAGTTGAATGGTACATAGAGTCAATCCCTTATATCTTAATGGAGGGGTAAGAAGGTTTCTAAGCCCAATCTTCTAATATCTTATAATATGTTGACCATCTTTTCTGTTTGCATACATATAATGAGTGAGGAGTCGCTTACAAGTTCCCAACTCCATTAGAGAGTAAGACAAACCCGTGTTGTCCACCTCCTCCAAGCACTGTAGTATCCAATCTCTAGTCCATAAATAACTTTTTATGCTATATATAACTAAGATGAAAATCACTAAAAGTAAAACAGAACTTCTCCAGTTATACAAAATGACTCACTTAGGCCTAAAGCTTCTGCTTTTTATGAAGCGTTCATTGTTTATCGCCAAAATTTACGATCCGTGCCCACCGATCTGTAAGTGTAACACCAAAATTAGCATTTTTCACCCCTGGTAACATCTTGCCTTCCTTCTCTTTAAATAGCATTTTATTGAGCTGAAACCTTAGTTCTCCTAAACCTGTAAATTACCATACAGAGCAACAGCAGGAACGGAGAACCTGGCTACTAATTAACATAAAAACTATTTCTTTGCTTATTTCTTAGGCGTGCACTGGCTCACTACAACCTTATTAATATGCCGAGAGAGAAAATAAAAACTTTATTGATCTGACAGGCTTCTTACCGCATTTGAAAACAAAACTCAGTTCTTCATAAACGCTCCTGACTGACACTTCTTGCGTGCCCCTGCGGCAGTCTCTTTGTAGACGATGCCAGAGCGCCAGTCTGGATGCAAAGTCTTGAACAAAAAGCATTTGATGTGGAAGCAATTGCTGGAGGAGCGCCTGTATATGGCTTAGATTACATCACGCCCTTTTAATCATATTGTTCTCCACCGCGTTTCAAGTCAGGTCTCAGTGTGCGAGTCAAAATTTTAATGGAGATTATTCAATTTTGTAACCATTAGTCAACCTCTGATAATTCGAAAACAAGATAAGAGAGGTAGATACATGTAAGAGGAGAAAAAAATCTAAGGTCTCCAGCGGTGATCACGTCATAAGGATGATGATGAGAAGTGATATACTGCAGTTATTTAGTTTTTCGTCTCCCGGTTCATTTAGGGATTTGAGGACAATGATCTTCTCCTATGGAGCTGCAAATGGTTATTGACGGTCATTATGGTGAGACCACCAACAGCTCTTCTCCTGCCAATCGATAAGCATTAGCTCATAAATAAAGTCAGCTTTGGCTTATTTAAGAGGAAAGTCAAGGATTTTATTGCTGGATTTACTGTACGCTGGGTCATTAATTTCTGGAACATTTTGACTTAAGAACATCTGATTTGAAATATAAGATTTTATGACTTGTGGTGGTGACGATGTTGAAAAGGAAAGTCTTATGATGTTTCAAAGTACAAAGTAAAGTTCATCCAAGGAGATGAAGTTTAACTTTCGTCCAGTCAATGTGGGTGAGGAACAGAAAAATTGTCATAGAGCTCATGGATCCTTGAATGATAAGACCTTCCTGTCTATGGTTCACAACTGGGATGTACACAGAAGTGTTGGGAGTCACTTATCAAGCATCACAAGTTGGTCACCATCTTGGTTGTTCATCAGCGCATCTCAATCCAAGGGCATGAAACCTCCTTAACCTCCAACTTTCTGTCCCATTCTAGAAAAGAAGGTTTGTTTTGTCTTCTACCTAGTTGTCTTCTTTTTCTATTTAAAATGAGATGGGAAGCCTTAGATAAATTCTCAACATTTACAAGGGAGAGGACCATGACAAACCTGTTTTGGACAAACCTATGAGAACTGTAGTTACCAGCTGGGCCCCATGCATGGTACCTTGGGCTTTCTACAACATCTCCAATCATTGATCTTGGAACATGTTGCATAGTTTTGGTGGGTTCTCGAAGGGATCACTTTATCCTCTTCTTGGGTACTACAGATTACCAGAACCTCCACATGCTGCATAGTGGATCATGAATCTTGCAATCTTTGGGTTTTATACCACTAGTTGGGACTTGTCCAGTAAAGTAATTGCACCCACTTTGCTTCTCAAATTGGGACTATCCATTTTATATTTAAAAAAAATGCAATGAGATTAATGATTAATGGGTGGAAGGTGAGGGTTGATCGCTGAGATTAGGTCACTGTTTGGATTCATATGGCTTGTTCATGGACAACAATACCCCATTTGCCACCTCAACAACATGGCTGATAGGCCTATGGGCCCCCATCTTGCTCTAACATCCATCAGGTCAGCAGAGAAGAGAATTTCCCATAGTTCCATCACTCTATGATCGATGGGGGTCTGACTCCTGGGATTCCCAGTGATCCTGAGAATTCACTGCATCTGCTCCTAAGCTTTCCCTGTAATTCCTGACCATCTGCCTGTGCAAGAACTCCATCCGGCCCAGTTATTTGCACAGCAGGTTCCTGGGGTACAGCTGTTTAGGGATGTAGAGTGACTCTGAGGATCATGGGGATACAACAGGTTGGACTTCCACCAGTCATAAAGTGATCACATATCCTAGTGATAGTCTATTACTTTATGGGATGGGACTACCCCTATTTGGACCATAGCATGGCCACTGCACAGTGTATGGAGCTATGCTGTTGTGGTGCCAGGTTCTGATGCAGCTGATCGGCAAGGGATTCAGGTGTCAACCCCACCGATCTGATACTGATGCTCAGGTCATCCGTGTTAAACTCCTGGCAACCCCCTCGAACCCCAATTCGGCTGATACAAAGCCACATCTCTTTGTATAGATCCCTTTAAATGTCAAGATTTCCATTTCCCGCCATAAAGTGTGATGAGACGCAATGAAGATTGCTTGAGAGCTGACAGATTCCACTCGGTAAAACAAACCTCAAAGACAAATTGTTTTAATTGTGAGCTTGTTAAAAAAACGATGACCCACAGCTAATTGGTTAAATGAGAGAAGATCTTCAATTAATGCCTTACTTTACTGTCATACAGAAGAGGCGTCGGCAATTTCAATTCTTCCTCACATCAAAGCGCCAGTCACTTCTTGACAGAAATGGGTTTTCTCCTCGTTTTGACGCTTCCACATGACAGTCTGTTTACTTGTGAGGGTCCCATAGGACGAGGCTTGTTTACCCAGAGCTCCTGTTTTATCATAATTATCTTTATAGTTGTGGGAAGTCTGAATATATCTGAGAGATTGAGGCACGCGGCCATTTATACTATCTCCGTAGGGTTACCTGGTAGTGCAGTGACTGGCTTTAATCCAGTGGCATGTGGTGGGCCCTGCGGTCAGGCCCTGTTCATATTGGCTTCAAAAGGTTCTGTTGCGCAATTCATCAGATTTGACAAGATGAATTTCACAGCGTGCAACACTATAGTCTCTCTTCAAATCATGCTATGCAAGTCAATGGGTAATGCCTGGAACCATTAGTTTCTGCCATAAGAGAGATGACCAGAGAGTTTTGGCAGAGGTTTCGGCTGCAGTTGTGAACAGAGCCTTATGTTTTCACAATGGTACCTCTCGCCCAGTCTAAAGACGTGTCAAATGTATCCAAGTGGTTCATGCTGCGTACATACAGGGGGGCACCGCCAATGAGGCGAGGTGAGGCGATTGCCTCAGGCAGCACCAGATAGGGACAAGTGGGGGGGCAGCCGAAAGGCAATGTGTATTTTCATTGTGAAAGCGTTCATCTCTGCATATTCAACTGTATCGCTATATTAACCAGTAGGTTTTGTAGCACTTTATGTAATGTTTTCCAAGTATGTAGGGCTGGAGGGAAGGGGTACTGTAAGGTTGAGAATTTGGCATGGGGGGGGGGGGAAATCATTTCAGTTTTTCGCCTGAGGCAGCAGAAAGGCTAGGTGCACCCCTGCATACATGCCAACATTATACTTGGTAAATTTGGGGCATATAAGTTCCCCCTCCCTCGGGAACACCTAAACCCATCCAGGACCACCCATTTATGGATGGCACTTAGATAAGCCCAACCAATTTTTATCCTAGGACAGCCCAAAATTGCTAGGACTGTCTCCTAGCAACTATGCTACGGGATGATTAATTAAACACTTCTTTGCCAATATTTTGGTGCAATTATGGTGCACCTCGGTGTGTCTTAAGCCACACCCCTTTCCGATAAATACCCCCCGTGTCCACAGAGGTGCACTGTACTGTTCTTTTTGGTGCATTTGCTTCATAAATACGTCAATCTAGAGTTAACTCCATGTGCCAGAAACGACCCAAGTTTTGGTGCATTTTATGTCACATTCTAGATGCAGTCACAATAGTAACTTTCAGCCAATGGAGTTGCTCATTTTGGAAAACCGATTTATAACCCTTATGGATCCATTGTGATTAGCTCCATACACGGCATATGAAATAGCAGATCTGCAGATCTCTCTTCTCACACACAAATCTCAGGAGCTGTCTGTGCTGTGCTGTAGGGTTAATACAGCAGCTGAGCTCTCTCTTCTCACACAGGAATCACAGGAGCTGTCTGTGCTGTGCTGTAGGGTTAATACAGCAGCTGAGCTCTCTCTTCTCACACAGGAATCACAGGAGCTGTCTGTGCTGTAGGGTTAGTACAGAAGTGGAGCTCTCTCTGCTCACACAGGAATCACAGGAGCTGTCTGTGCTGCACTGTCAGCGTATAAGCAGGGCTCACTTCTGTCTGTGAAGATCTCTTAGTCTCTCTCCAGGCAATGCTGCTGTCTCTAAGATGGCTGCTCGTCCTTCCTTAGCCTCCTCCCTTGGTCCCCCGGCTATTGGCTGCAGGAAGGAGCAAGTGTTCATGGGATTTGTAGTCCACTTCACCTCAGAAGAATCAGCACTAATGCCTGCTGCTGTGAGTCCCTGCTTGTAACTGACAGCAGCAGCATCCACTAGACCCACTGCTTTCTCTGCAGTCGTTCCATGGGGGGAAGGTGGTTTGGAGAGAGAGAGCGGGAGCTGTCGACCAAACGACCATTCAGCCAGCCTAATGTGTGTAGCCAGCCTAACTTTCTCTCCCCTCTCACTGATTCCCGCTTTTACTCAGGAGCAGGGCCGTGACAACATACAGTGGGGGAAATAATTATTTGACCCCTCACTGATTTTGTAAGTTTGTCCAATGACAAAGAAATGAAAAGTCTCAGAACAGTATCATTTCAATGGTAGGTTTATTGTAACAGTGGCAGATAGCACATCAAAAGGAAAATCGAAAAAATAACTTTAAATAAAAGATAGCAACTGATTTGCATTTCATTGAGTGAAATAAGTATTTGAACCCTCTAACAAAAAAAGACTTAATACTTGGTGGAAAAACCCTTGTTTGCAAGCACACAGGTCAAACGTTTCTTGTAATTGATGACCAAGTTTGCGCACATTTTAGGAGGAATGTTGGTCCACTCCTCTTTGCAGATCATCTCTAAATCCCTAAGGTTTCGAGGCTGTCTCTGTGCAACTCTGAGCTTGAGCTCCCTCCATAGGTTTTCGATTGGATTAAGGTCCGGAGACTGACTAGGCCACTCCATGACCTTAATGTGCTTCTTCTTGAGCCACTCCTTTGTTGCCTTTGCTGTATGTTTTGGGTCATTGTCGTGCTGGAACACCCATCCACGACCCATTTTCAGTTTCCTAGCAGAGGGAAGGAGGTTGTCGCTCAGGATTTCACGATACATGGCTCCGTCCATTTTCCCGTTTATGCGAATAAGTTGTCCTGTGCCCTTAGCAGAAAAACACCCCCAAAGCAAAATGTTTCCACCCCCATGCTTGACGGTGGGGACGGTGTTTTGGGGGTCATAGGCAGCATTTTTCTTCCTCCAAACACAGCGAGTTGAGTTAATGCCAAAGAGCTCTATTTTGGTCTCATCAGACCACAGCACCTTCTCCCAGTCACTCTCTGAATCATTCAGGTGTTCATTGGCAAACTTCAGACGGGCCTGCACATGTGCCTTCCTGAGCAGGGGGACCTTGCGAGCCCTGCAGGATTTTAATCCATTGCGGTGTAATGTGTTTCCAATGGTTTTCTTGGTGACTGTGGTCCCTGCTAATTTGAGGTCATTAACTAACTCCTCCCGTGTAGTTCTAGGATGCTTTTTCACCTTTCTCAGAACCATTGACACCCCACGAGGTGAGATCTTGCGTGGAGCCCCAGAGTGAGGTCGATTGATGGTCATTTTGTGCTCCTTCCATTTTCGAACAATCGCACCAACAGTTGTCACCTTCTCTCCCAGCTTCTTGCTAATGGTTTTGTAGCCCATTCCAGCCTTGTGCAGGTCTACAATTTTGTCTCTGACATCCTTGGACAGCTCTTTGGTCTTTCCCATGTTGGAGAGTTTGGAGTCTGCTTGATTGATTGATTCTGTGGACAGGTGTCTTTTATACAGGTGACTAGTTAAGACAGGTGTCCTTAATGAGGGTGACTAATTGAGTAGAAGTGTCTAACCACTCTGTGGGAGCCAGAACTCTTAATGGTTGGTAGGGGTTCAAATACTTATTTCACTCAATGAAATGCAAATCAGTTGCTATCTTTTATTTAAAGTTATTTTTTCGATTTTCCTTTTGATGTGCTATCTGCCACTGTTACAATAAACCTACCATTGAAATGATACTGTTCTGAGACTTTTCATTTCTTTGTCATTGGACAAACTTACAAAATCAGTGAGGGGTCAAATAATTATTTCCTCCACTGTATATGCATTATTGCAATACAAGAGCCACAACCTGAATGGATTCTCTCAAATACAATTTTTTGGTCCCAAAAATTTTGAATTGTGACTAAAACAGGCAAATAAATTTGAGTTTGTTAAGAGCTGTCCCCCGCCTAAAGCATAATACAGACCTGATATCCATGCAATAAATATAACGGTATAATACACAGTAGTCTCCTGGCCTGTGGCTGTAGCAAAACCACAACTCCCGGACAGATGCAGGCTGAGAGTTGTAGTTTTCTAACCCCAGTTTGGAGACCTCTACGAAAATACAAAATATGCTCAATGGTTATGCCTATGGTAATTCGGGAGCGTTCACTCGGTAACCGTCCCTGCGGCCGGGCACAGTTGTAATCCGTATGGCTGATTAAGCACAATAACGATGTTCATTTGGAGGTCGCTGATGAATGGACTTTCTAATTCAATCATGCATATAGCAGATTCCCACTTGTGAATGGGGTGACATCATTGTCCTGTCTGAGCCTCGGTGACAGAGTGTCCTGGATCTCCGCGATTCCTCAGCCTGCCAGGCATTAACCCTAACTGCGCCGAGGACACAAATGCAGAAAATTTGAAAAAAAAAAGATTGCTTTCTTGGCGCCGCTCTTGTCCATGGGCAGTACTGGGTAATGCTGCTCTGAATGGGACTGAGATGCATTACCAGGCGTGGCCATGGAGAAGAGTGGCACTGTTTCTGAAATAAACTCAAAAAACACAGACCCCTTTTTTCTAACCTCATACAACCCTATTTTCATTCATAAGCCCAAAAAGGAGAGATTGTGAATAGGTTATAGTTTATCTGTATATTCCCATTTTCAGCATTTATGGCATATTTGCAGGATACTTATATTGCTCATTTACTTAGGCCACCACATGCCCCCCTGAGAGCACTATAGACGCTATGGTATAAACAGGGCAGATGTGTCTGGCCGATAACCGGAAAGCGGCTAGAATTGGATCTCCGCCGGATCTCATTACAGTCGATGGAGTCCAGCAGTGAATGGCGGTATCCGGCTAGGCTGGATCTGGTGAATCCTGGCAGGTTGTTCTCTGCCGGAACAGCCTGCTGTGTAAGTTAAATGGAGGTGTGAACCTACCCTATAATTCCAATGAGCTTCTCAGTGAACACCCACTGAGCCCTGAACTTGCAGCTCCACAAGCAGGAACATTAGAGAATGCAAGTCTTAAAACTAAAAGAAGTGAAATGGAGGTGTGAGCCTGCCCTTACTAAGAAGCTGGGAAGTAGTGATGAGCAGCAGGGGTCATATTGGAATTCGTGATATTTCGCAAATATTTTTTAGAATATTTGTTGCATATTCGCGAATTCGAATATTCGTTATATTCTACATTCTTTTTTTTCCTTGAAAATCGGCAAGGTAATGATCGCGTAATATGCGAATATTACGCATTCAATACAGGCGTGGGTCAAAAACGAATATATAGCACTATAGAATATAGTGCTATTCATTAGTTTTTTAGAATATTCGTAATTTTTTTTCCATCTGAAGTCATGATTCTTTCCTGCTTAAGTTGCTTGTGGGCCAATGACTCATTGGCCCAAAAGCAAGAAGCAGGGAGGAATCATGTGTTCAGATGGAAAAAATTATGAATATTCGATATAACGAATTTATAGCACTATATTCTAAATATTCGCGAATTTTCGAAGTGGCGATATTCGAGATAAAAATTAGCTTTTTGAATATTCGCGCTCAACACTACTGGGAAGTAATAGGTGGCAAGATTAAAGAAGAGCAAATCGATTCTGTAGGAATCCAATCTGTTCCGAATTTTTCAAAAGGTTCTAATTTTGATTAAAGATGCCTTTAGAGGGGGAGGCATTTCCCACAAAAAAATTGATACTTTTTGGGCCTTTTTTTTTTTATTAAAGGAGTTATCCCATAATAAATATAAATAAATAAATATCCAATATCATATAGTAAATGACAATCTCTTTCTAACAAAAAATGGATCCAGAGATCTCCTCATTCATTGCTCCAATTGCTCTGCTAAATTTGTTTCAAGCTGGCAGCTTAGAAGGCGTGCACTTTCTCAGAGGGCGTGTCCTTTCTTCTGCAGTTGGTGGCAATTGAAGGATAGAACTGAGCATGTGCGACCATCTCAGTGGCAAGGACAGAAAAAAGAGCAAACAGCAGGTGGCGCTATACAGAAAGATTTCAGTGAAAAGCTCAGTGGCTATAGAAACTTTTTAATTACATGCAATTACAAAAGAATTCAGATCGCAGGTTCCGTTCGGCTCAGTTGTGCGCCGTATCCGTCCTTTCCGTTCTCCTGCTCCTATAACGGAATAGGAGAACGGAAAGGCTGAACGCTGATGTGAACTCAGCCTTAGGCATCAAGTTAAAGTTTACTGTAGTTGTTTATTTATTAGTCCAGTTAGAAATGGCTACAAATTGTTACATTTTTTATTTAAGATTAATAAAAATAAAAAAAAACTGTACATACAGAAGAAATTTGCTATGTTTACACACAAACGATAGCTTTGTAAGCATTAGGCTACTTTCACACTTGCGTTGTTGTTTTCCGGTATTGAGATCCAGCAGAGGAGGACCTCAATTCCGGAAAAATACGTTTCCTTTTAGTCGTCAAGCATTCTGAATGGAACGAGATCAGGACGTCTTCCATTCAGGTATCATTTCTTTTTGTGACCAGACAAGCTGCGGTTTTGTGTCCGGTCATAAAAACTGAGAAAAAAAAGGATCCTGCACTGAAAACAATGTAAGTCAATGGTGACGGATCCGTTTTTTTTAGGAGCCTAAAAAAACAGATCTATATATTTAGTGACGGATCCGTTTATTTCTGTTTTGATTTCCCACAACCGCATTCTAACGGAACGGGTGCATCTTGATGTGCAAAATCAAAACGGATCCGTTTAATTGAAGCCCGATCTCAATACCGGAATTAACAATGCAAGTGTGAAAGTCGCCTACGTCAGGGTTAATGTCACGACGCTTTCTCATCGAGGCAGGACAATATCAAATGGAAGATGGTTCACTGACATTCTGATGAGTGAGACATTTCCCATTTTCTGACTCCCACACCCTTATCTCAGCTGTGCTAGCAGCCCACAGACACAGCAGGGGCGACAGGATTTTCCATTTTGTTATTGCAAGAACACTTAGAGACATTTGGTAATGTTTTTTTATGAGATTATGTTTTTCATATCTAGAACCACAGAAAAACTGTTCGTATAGGGTGCAATTAGCTGCCAGCTTGCTGCAGTGGTCAGTAATACTACCTCATACATGTCATCAGTCTGTAAATATCTATCTATCTATCTATCTATCTATCTATCTATCTATCTATCTATCTATCTATCTGTATCTATCTATCTATCTATCTATCTATTATCTATCTATCTATCTCATATCTATCTATCTATCTATCTATCTATCTATCTGTATCTATCTATCTATCTATCTATCTCATATCTATTATCTATCTATCTATCTATCTATCTATCTATCTATCTATCTATCTATCTATCTATCTATCTCTATCAAATCAAATCAAATCAGCTTTATTGTCAGGACTAAATACATTTTAGCATTGCCAAAGCAAGTGGGAAATAATTGGGTGGGTTGGGGGATGGGGACACGTCCAGGGTGGGGGTATAGGAGTCCATGGTATATCAGGCTCCTCTCAGTCTATGGCAGGCAGTAATATATTGGGCTGCTGTGGCCGCTGTGTTCTCCTCTCCCCCAGCAGTATGGAGAGTCTCTCTTCCTCCTCCATGGAGGTGAAGTCTGGGCAGAGATCAGACAGTCTCCTGAAGTCAGTCTCCCTCACTGCTAAGTATTTGGGGCACCGCAGCAGGAAATGAGCCTCATCCTCCACGGCCTCCTGGTCGCACTGCTGGCACAGTCTGCTCTCCCCGGGCATGTACCTCTGTCGGTGACGCCCGGATTCGATGAGCCGGCTGTGGGCGCTCAGTCTGTACCGGCTCAGGGTCTGTCGGTCTCTTGGATTGGGGAGTTTCTCCAGATATGGGGCCGGTTTGTACTCCCTCTGCAGGCTCTGGTATACTGTCAGCTTCTGGGAAGTTCTTATGTCGTTCCTCCAGACGCTAATATACTCCTTTTTGCTCTTGTGTATCGTCCTCTGGATTTCGCCCTTTGTTAGGCTGTACTGGTTGGTGGCTTGGGCAGGCTGGGTTTGGGTGACTAGTTGCAGGGTGCTTTGTTTTTCTGGGGCTTCTTGGTGTAGCAAGGCTTTGTGATGGTAGGAGCTGGGACTGCTGCTATGAAGAGGTCCGCATGAATGATAGCGCCCTCTTCTGGACAGCAAAGTAAAGTAGGAATCTGCCCAGTTCTGCTCGACAGGCGCTGTTTGAGGTGCTCCTGTGGACCTGGAGAAGGTGTTTGCAGAGTTCTAGGTGGAATAGTTCTGTTGGCCCAGAGTCTCAATTTGCCCGGTCTGGGTATATGTCTGGGCCCCCGACTTCGCTGCCAGGAGGATCGGGGCGATGATGGTGTCAAGGATTTTAAGCCAGACGGTCACTGGTGCTTTAAGATGATACAGACGCCTTCTGATAGCAGAGAAGGTTTTACTCGCCTTGTCTTTCAGTGTTTCCATGGCTTTCTTAAAACTCCCTTGTTGACTGATTTCTAGGCCCAGGTCGGTGTAGCTGTCGGTTTCTGAAATTGGACAGTTGTTTAGCAGGAAGGGAGGACGGCCGGCTGGTTTCCGGTTTCTTTTCTGGAACACCATGATGTTGGTTTTCTTTGGATTGATGGGCAGTGCCCACGTGTTACTGAACTTCTCCAGGATTTTCAGGTTATCTTGGAGACCTTTCTCAGTCTATTATCTCTATTTATTATCTATCTATCTATCTATCTATCTATCTATCTATCTATCTATCTATCTATCTCATATCTATCTATCTATCTATCTATCTATCTATCTCATATCTATCTATCTATCTATCTATCTATCTCATATCTATCTATCTATCTATCTATCTATCTATCTCATATCTATCTATCTATCTATCTATCTATCTATCTATCTATCTATCTATCTATCTCATATCTATCTATCTATCTATCTATCTATCTATATTCTATCTATCTATCTATCTATCTCCTATCTATCTATCTATCTATCTATCTATCTCATATCTATCTATCTATCTATCTATCTATCTATCTATCTATCTATCTATCTCTGTCTATCTTTCAATACAGAGCACATGAATTCTAATAGTTTATTCACAGAGTTTTTTGCACTGATTCCGCTCCCCATCCGCACACTATTGGATTTAATGGGAACGTAACACTAGTTCATATGACATGGATTTTTCCTTTTGTGGATTTGTAATACATGTCATGGAAAAAATACACAATTAATACGTCCATTGATGCAGCACTTTCCATGCAGAAACTGTACCGCAGATGATGGTCGTGCACAGCTTGGCCCCAATAACTAAATGTCCATGGCAGAGGTTAAACCTTAGATTTCTGCCGCAGAATTTTCCAACGGAATAATCTGCCATGTGAACACACCCTAAGGGCTCTACTGAGACTGGAAAGACATGGCTACATTCTTCCAGTCCCTTTTGCTCATGGACTGTGTCTGGTATTGCAGTTTCTTCTCAGGCACCAAGCGAGCGAGATTCTCACGTATTATCGAACCCACCATGTAATCTCAGGGGGTCTTCACTGCAAATCAGTGTAATGCTTTTTTAGATCAATGTTCTTTGCCTCAGAATATGATATTTAGCTTATTTGTCAAAATACCATCTGCTAGACAACATGTGCTACATATGATTAACTTACCTACTGTAGAGTTACTGGCATAGTGGACTTTGTAGTCTTCTGATTTATATTACTGCTGGGGAGAGAATTAAAGGGATCACTAGATACTAGCTATTGCCTTGATACCATGATATTGCCTGCGTTCTTCCGTTATATAGAAAGGCATAGATGGGGTTGACTGGACTTCCAGAAGTCCAGCAAGTGGCCCACAATCCAGCTTGAAGGAGCAGGTACATCTCCTATGGGGTTCTTTATCATGTCAATTTCTGGCTCCACTTGAGGACCATCCTTGACTCTATTGAGCTAGTCCAACACTGGACAGGAATACATAACTACGAGATCTCCTCAGTTCATGCCCATCCCAATACTAGATATTACTCTACTTTTTTCACCATTTTTAGGTTGAAGAACTTGTCAGCTTCTTCTCTAGTCTTAGGTGAAGCAACTATCATTCAGCGGTTCCAACTGTTGCAAACCCATAACTTCCAGCATATCTTGATAGCTGTAGGTATTCAGGGCATGATGGGAGTTGTAGCTTTGCAGCAGCTGAAGAGTCACAGGCACGTGCCACGTTTGTAACAACATGGACAGGCGTTTAGTTGATACATCCACCAAAAAGAGCACTCAACATTCATGGAGCAATCATAACCTTGCAAGAACATCTTATATGATAGCAAGGTAGGTAGAGTACAAAAATCTTTTTATAGAGAATCAGGGTCAGATTGGGGTTCCTTCAGCCCTCTGGTGGAAATTTTTCTGGGGACCCAACCACTATATCATCAATAAAGTCTAAGGTTTTGATTCAAAGAAATAGACCCAGGTGTCAATGTATTGTCTTCAAAGGCAGCACCAAATATTCAAACATTTTTTTATTTTTTTGCTTCTTGACCTTTGGGGCCCACTATGTTATCAGAGCCTGGGCCCAATCTGTCGCAGTAGAGGAGGCTCCAAAGAAGGTGACCCGCCCCAATGTCATCCATATGGGCAGTAGTGACAGAACCTTTAAAGGCTATGGACATTTTTAGGGCAATTGTTTTGGATGATTGCATTTTACTAATTTTGGCCTAAAAAATATATAATTTTTGTTAAAAATTGTCAGCTGCTTTTGAGATACAAGGGTTAAAAATCTGTCTGTTTACAGAGTATTACTTCTCAGTCCCCTTAGTTGATGGCTCACGAAGCCTTATCGCTGATCTCCAGACCTCATAAACACTCATTATAGCTAAACTCTTATCAAACTTAAGGAGTGCTTATGAGTTCCGGAGATCAGAGATAAGGCTTCACTTGAGCCGTCAACTGACAGGACTGAGAAGTGATACTCTACAAACAGACTGATTTTTTTACCCCTATATCTCAAAAATGGCTGAATATGTTTAAGAAAGACCAACTATAAAATTATTTTTAGCCCCAAATGAGTAGAATGCAATCATAAAAAATTGCCCTGAAAAGGTCAATAGCTGTCGGGATTCGAACCCGTGACCAGCCACATCCCAGGCGGTAGCCCTGCTTACTAGGCTACCGTCCTCTCTGGAGATTCCTCCCTGAAGCCTATTAGTTAACCTCAGTCTTGCCTAGCCTTGCTCATTACCCTTGATTCCCCACACCTGGTACTTCCCTATATAGTCCAGCCCCTTGCACTCCAGTTTGCTGATTATTGAGCTCCTGAGCCTTGATCAAGCTTCTCCTCATCTGTTGCTCCTGCTACTGCTGGAAGTCCACTGCTGACCAGGAATTGCCTACCGACTACTCTTCTGCCTTATCCCTACCTACTGAACTGCTACCACCATTGCCATCCGGATTGTCTGACCACGCTTACTACCTGCCTGCGGTCCTTGCCACTGGGCTCCACTCCTACCTCCAGCCAGCGGTCCTCTGACTCAGGTGAGCCTGTAGGACTGTTACAGAATAATCAGCCACACTATGGAATCCGCAATGGCCACTCTGCGTAAGCAGGTCTCCGAACTTCAAGAATTTGGTACTACATATCAGGAGAAATTTGCCCAGCTCCAAGGCGTAGTCCAAAGCCAGCAAAGGGAGATTATTGAACTACAGAGGCAACACCTGGACGTCCGCGGCGCGGCCGCAGACACCCGCATGCCACTCCCATCAAGATTCGGCGGCGACAGACGCCAGTATCGGGGGGTTTCTAAACCAATGCCGCATCTATTTTCAGATGTACCCGGCCCCCTTCACCACCGAGAAAAAGAAGGTGCTATTCATGGTCAATCTCCTGACGGAAGAAGCATTAGCATGGGCATCACCTTACGTGGAGACTAACAGTCAGCTCCTGGACGACCTAAACAACTTCATCAGCGCCATGAGCCAAGTCTTCGACGACCCCAACCGCTGTGCGACAGCTGAGGCGCGACTACATGGTCTGCGGCAAGGGAGACGCTCCGTCGCCGAATACACCGCCGAGTTTCGCCGTTGGGTCACGGACACCACCTGGAACCCAGCGGCACAGAGGAGCCAATTCCGGCGAGGCCTGTCAGAATTAATAAAGGACGAACTCGCCAGAGTTGAGGCCCCGGACGATCTGGATGACTTCATTCAGTTATGCATCCGGATAGATCAAAGACTCTCCGAGAGGAAGAGAGAAAGACTCTGGTCCTCGGACCACAGACCCACTTACTCCTTCTCTTCCAACGCCCAGCGCGACCCCCAATCAGCAACTGAACCTATGCAGGTCGACGCTCTACGTAGGTCTCTATCTACAGCTGAGAAGGAGAGACGGCTGGCCGAAAACCTCTGCCTCTACTGTGGGGAGTCGGGTCATTTTGCCATCAAATGTCCTCATAAGATCCGAAAGACTATTGCCGTCACGGAACTAAAGGAGCAACCACAGACTCCAACCCCGTCAGCAGCCCCAGAAAATAACAATACGGCGGCTCATGGATCCCATTTCATCATTCCCATCCTCATCGACATTGAGGGGCGACAACTCCCCTGTTCAGCGATGTTAGACTCCGGGGCGGGAGGCAACTTCATGGACTTAACCTTCGCCCGCGAAAAGAACATTCCACTGACAATCAAGGCAGCCCCCGTTGACCTGGAAACCGTCGACGGATCCCCACTCTCCTCGGGGCCGGCCACTCACGAGACCACCGAACTACAACTCCTCATAGAACCCGATCACTGCGAAAAGATCCACTTCTCGCTGATCGCTTCCCCGAAGTTCCCGGTGATCTTGGGCATCCCTTGGTTGGCCCTCCACCTCCCCCGCGGGAGCCCCCTTTTTCTTCGTAGAGAAAAAAGACTCCTCCCTGCGTCCCTGCATAGACTACAGAAAGCTTAATGACATAACCGTAAAAAACCGGTACCCGCTCCCACTGATTTCCGAACTCCTTGAGAGACTCCGGGAAGCGAAGATCTTCACCAAACTCGACCTTCGAGGGGCCTACAACCTCGTCCGAATCCGCCCTGGGGACGAATGGAAGACCGCCTTCCGGACACGTTATGGTCATTTCGAGTACCTGGTCATGCCTTTCGGACTCTGCAATGCTCCCGCCACCTTCCAGCACTTCATTAACGACGTCCTCAGGGACATGCTGGATCTGTTTGTAGTCGTTTACCTGGACGACATCTTGATCTTCTCTGAAGACCTCGAGCAGCACCGCGAACACGTCCGCAGGGTACTGCAGAGGCTCAGACAGAACTCTCTCTATATTAAGCTAGAGAAATGCGAGTTTGAGCGAACCACCACTCAGTTCCTCGGATACATCATCTCCCCAGCGGGCCTAAGTATGGACCCGGGGAAGGTCCAAGCTGTGATGAACTGGCCCGTTCCGAAAAATGAGAAGGAGATACAAAGATTCATTGGCTTCGCCAACTTCTATCGGAAGTTTATCCGGAACTTCTCCAAGGTCATAGCACCAATCACCCAACTCACCAAGAAGGCAGTCCCCTTCTCCTGGACACCCGAGGCCCAGGAGGCCTTCACCAAGTTGAAACTCCTCTTCACTTCTGCCCCAATCCTAATCCACCCGAACCCCGAGCTCCCATTTACAGTCGAAGTGGATGCATCAGACTCTGCGGTGGGGGCAGTTTTGTCACAACGGACAGGGGAGAGGATGCTATTACACCCGTGCGCATATTTCTCCCGCCAGATGTCCCCCTCCGAGAAGAACTATGACATCGGGAACAAAGAACTACTGGCGATCAAGGATGCCTTCTCTGAGTGGAGACACCTGCTGGAGGGAGCCACCAACCCCATAATCGTACTAACTGACCACAAGAACCTCGAGTTCATCCGCAGCGCTAAGAGACTCTCAGCCAGACAGGCCAGATGGAGCCTATTCTTTTCCCGCTTCAACTATCTCATCACCTATCGCCCTGGATCAAAAAACGGCAAGGCTGACGCCCTCTCCAGAATGTTTTCCGAGCCCTCACAGAGTAACAAGGGCCAAAATAACATCTTACCCGAGAGAAGGGTCGTAGGGGCCACCTACTCTAAAGAACTCCTGGGCACAATCAAAGAAGGATATGAAAATGACCCCTTCCTCTCCCACCCCACAGGCAATGTCAGCCTTACGTTTAAGAACGGTCATTGGTTTCATCAGGACCTACAACTATATGTACCAGAAATCGCACGGTTCGAAGTGCTCAAACTCAACCATGACTCCAAGGTGGCCGGCCATTTTGGCACAAGAAAGACCCAGGAGCTTCTCTCCCGCTCCTTCTGGTGGCCAACATACAAGGAGGACATCAAGAGGTACATCTCCTCGTGCACGGTCTGTGCCCGCAATAAGACTCCTCGTTCCTCTCCCGTGGGTCTGTTACAACCCCTCCCGATTCCCTCCCGCCCCTGGGGCTCGATCTCCATGGACTTTGTGGTAGACCTTCCTCCTTCAAAAGGGATGAACACCATCCTGGTCGTGGTCGACCGTCTCACCAAGATGGCCTATTTCATTCCCTACAAAGGCCTACCCACAGCCAAACAGACGGCCGATCTTATTCTCAGAGAGGTCTTCAGGCTGCATGGGATCCCGGACGACGTGGTCTCCGACCGAGGTGTACAATTTGCCTCAAAGTTCTGGAAGAACTTCTGCCTGGCGCTCGGGGTTAAAGTGAACCTGTCCTCTGCTTTCCACCCTCAGTCAAACGGGCAGACGGAGAGAACTAATCAGACCCTAGAGCAATACCTACGCTGTTTCAGCTCCCACCTGCAGGATGACTGGCTTGATCATCTCCCCACGGCCGAGTTCGCCTACAACAATGCTGAGCACAGCTCAACCAAGCACAGCCCCTTCTTTGCTAACACAGGCTCGCACCCGGTGTTCATTCCCCACCTACCCGTTGCCTCCACCCTCCCAGCAGTGGCCGAACGCCTAACAACCCTACAGGAGGCACAAGAGAACATTATAGACAACCTCCAGCTTGCCCAGAGGCGCTTTAAACAGGGAGCAGACAGACGTCGCAAACCCACCCCGGGCTTCCATGTGGGAGACAAGGTGTGGCTGTCCACCAGGAACCTCAGATTGAAGGTCCCCTCCAAAAAATTTGCCCAAAGATACATGGGTCCGTTCCGGATCACCGCACAAATCAACGAGGTCACGTTCCGGCTCGACCTCCCGGACTCCATTAGGGTGCACCCTGTCTTCCATTGCTCTCTCCTCAAGCCATACGTGGAGAACACCTTCACTGGCCGCCACTCGCCCCCTCCACCACCTGTGAGGGTACAGGGTGAAGAAGAATACGTTGTCGCAAAGATTCTCGACTCCAGGATCCACCGGGGAAGACTACAATACCTAATTGGGTGGGAGGGTTACCCTCCCGAGGATAACTCCTGGGAGCGAGAAGAAAATGTCCACGCCCCCAGACTGGTAAAAGAGTTCCACCAACGGCACCCCCGGTAAGCCTGCCCCTGCGGTGCCCGGAGGTCACCTTGGAAGGGGGGGAGTACTGTCGGGATTCGAACCCGTGACCAGCCACATCCCAGGCGGTAGCCCTGCTTACTAGGCTACCGTCCTCTCTGGAGATTCCTCCCTGAAGCCTATTAGTTAACCTCAGTCTTGCCTAGCCTTGCTCATTACCCTTGATTCCCCACACCTGGTACTTCCCTATATAGTCCAGCCCCTTGCACTCCAGTTTGCTGATTATTGAGCTCCTGAGCCTTGATCAAGCTTCTCCTCATCTGTTGCTCCTGCTACTGCTGGAAGTCCACTGCTGACCAGGAATTGCCTACCAACTACTCTTCTGCCTTATCCCTACCTACTGAACTGCTACCACCATTGCCATCCGGATTGTCTGACCACGCTTACTACCTGCCTGCGGTCCTTGCCACTGGGCTCCACTCCTACCTCCAGCCAGCGGTCCTCTGACTCAGGTGAGCCTGTAGGACTGTTACAATAGCCTTTAAAGCAAGGCTTGGTAATGGTAACACTGGCATTTAGAACTTCTGCTCTGGGCAATACATGGGAGGTCATACTGAAGGGTAACTGAGCTGGTGGGCTGTAGTTTTTTATGAGTTTCAATATTGTCTTCATTTCCCTTAATTGCCCTTATAAGCCAAATGATTTGATTATTAGATATTGGGTTGGTTTAATTGGTTCAGGCACAATCCTTATGAGGAGCAGAAGGGATCAGTTATGGATGCAGGCACAATCCTTATGAGGAGCAGAAGGGATCAGTTATGGATGCAGGCACAATCCTTATGAGGAGCAGAAGGGATCGGTTCTGGATAAGTAAGTCTAGTAATTGCCTCCATATAAATGCAAAGTATTAGAAGGGCTCAGTTATCGAGGTTTGTATTCCATGGATGAACTAAAATAAAAGTATCATCACGTCAATGTCCTACCTCTACCTAAACACCAGTGGGTACAACGGCTGCAGAGATTGCGAAAGTGCAATGTGTGGTCGTGGCACATAACGTTGGATTCTATAAGGTCTCCATCAAGACTGGCATGACCGCCAGGCAAATCCAGGCATATGCTAAAACCAACTGAGCTTTAAAGGGTTGCGGTGATCTGGGGAAAAATGCTCTGTTCTCGTTAGCCCATGTATGAGTACGGTAGGAGGTGCTGTGTTCAAAGGGTCTTCATCGTAGGCAACGCATTGGCTACGGTGCCCAACAGTTTCTCCTGACAGATGAAGTGCTGTTAGTGATCACTGAAGGTAATTGGCGGAGAAAGAGAAGGAGAAAATGACATAGACTCACATATATTAATACGTTTATGCCATTTTTGGTCCGTATTTGGGAAAAAAGTGGCAATATTCACAAAATTGTACCTTTTTTTTACAGCGTGCTTGCCAAAAGAATGTTGCTGAAAACGATAACTGTAAAGAGGACCTCTGTGTTTTATCATGGGTCGTCGCAGATCCTTTTTGCACACTTGGCCTAAAGAAGCCCGCATTATCCACTCTCCGCTGTTATTGGTTTGCATTCTGTTCAGAAATTGCATTTTATGTATCTGTAGAGAGTTGTCAGCTTTATTATTTTAATACTTCGCTCCAAACTTTCTCTTTATATAGAGCTATAGAGTAAAATGGTAAAATTCTCGCTGCTTACAGCCACCACAAGAGGGAGCTGAACAAAGGCTGATTTATCATTGAGTTAAATAGAAACTGTATGTTTCTCTTCAGTAATTGCCTCCTGGTAGTGGCCGTGCAGTACCACAGACCTGGGGGTATCTGCAAATGTTTTATTATGTATTGTTATGTTGTGTTTCTGCCATACATACCAGCATGTGAGGTATGGTTGCAGATACGGGGCTAACCACCCTGTTCCTCTTCTCATGGTAGGAGTGGGCCAGTCCTACTTCCTGCCAGCAGGAGTATTTCCTAAGATATAGTGAAGAAGGTATGGTAGATAGCACACGCTGTAGCTTCTACTCCTACAGCTTGTTACTACATTCTCCTGTGAGACCATCACTCCAACTAGATCTTCATAGCCAGGACAGCATTTCTGAAGCTTCAGGGTGCTTCATCAGTAGAGTGATCAGCAAAAATACATCTATACAGACCCTGCTGCCGGTGAAGGAAAAGAGATTCGACATCCATCACCTAGAATAACCACCAGGCCATGCTAACTTCAACCATGCATCTCACTGTGAACACCTCTATCCACAAGTGCCTGCTAATACCATTAAATTTCCACAAAACCAGCCACCATACCTCCTCATCTGTTACCAGAAACTGCACCTTGTAGCTACTACTGCTGGACGTGCCACACGTTATATTTTGCACTAAGTAAAGAAAGACTTATACTTTTACTTGTGGCCTGATACCTCAAGCCACCATTCCACTGCACTGACATACCTTACTTAGTAACTACTTGCACCCCCCATGTAATGGAACAGTATTTTGTATCTTTCCTCAGTTATTCCTACTAGAGGTTCATTAATCAATCTAAAATCAGCAGGACGGCAAAAACGGCCACTGCTTGGCAACACGTGGAGGATGCTGACTGTCCTCCACGTGTTGACAAGCAGTGGCCGTGTTTGCCGTCCTGATGATTTCCCTCAGACTTGATAAAGGGGTCAGTGATGCCCCGAAACGCGTTGTCTTTGAATAAATTGAAATTTGCTCGACAACCGATTGTGAAAGTGCTCCCCTCGTTGTCCACACGCTTGACCTCCACGGTCCAGCGTCCTTTCATTTCTACTTTAACTATGTGGGAATGGAATTTGGAGCCCTGTAATTGAAAAACTGAGGTCTAGTCCCTTTAAGAATAAACCTATTTTTATAAAGGGGGGCAATCGGTCTAAGCTATTATATTATAGTGCTGGAGAACATTAGACCAGTGCATGGTTCTTGGTTGTTTTACCTCCAGTGCTAACTGTTCACGAGACATGTCCGACCCGATGATAACATTTTTTTTTTTTTTATCTTTTCCTTACAGTGCAGTTTGATGACTGTCAAGGTAATGAAGATGTTCAATATGAGGTCTCCAACCCAGATTTCAAAGTGGAACCTGATGGATCATTAATTGCTTTGAGAAATGTGACAGAAAACATACGGGTTTTGTTCATCAATGCTCGATCCCTTCACTCTGACGACATGGCAGAAGTCAAGATTCTGGGGAAGAAGGAAAGACACAACTCAATAAAGGTAAAAATAAGCGTACCTACCGTATATACCTGTGCCGCCTTTGTAACCTTTAGAATTAGATGGTGGACAACATAAAAGGAGAAGCACCCGAGTATTCAGGTTACGAACATCTATCAACAGGATAAACCCTTATAAACCAGTCTAAAAGCCTGACAAGGTTGATCCTGCTGAGTAAAACAATGCCCCATGTATGTTCCTCCATTGTGCATGTCTCAATTATGTTCCTCTTTTTATTAAAATGTAAATTAGGTTTTTGGGGAACCTAGGGACAAGTCCGCGCCTCTTGGAAAACTGGAGGTCTTCTAGTTTGTACTTAGAGCCTCCAACCTAACAATAATCTTGCACCTGCACTGTAATCTCCACTATGGCACATGAGCAGTGCATCTGCCTCTGCTTCCCCAGCAGCAGCCATGACATCATCCTCCACCTGAATGAAGCTGAGGTGGAAGATGTCAACATTTAGCAATGGGCGAGATGATTATCTAATAGAAAATGGCACTGAGAGTTCTAAGGAATCTTACACTTAGTGTTGAATAATTGATTGAGAAAGGTTGAACTTTATGGACTCTTTATTGGTCCTTTTACTGACCCAGGTCAGTCTCAGAAGACCAGAGACAAGTTTGAGGTTGCCATTAGATGTTTCTTTATTGGCCAGGAAATAATATTTCGAAGACAAGGAAGACTGATGTTTCTACAGTATAAAGTCTTCTTCTGGTTTCCATGACCAATCTTTGGTACAATTCGGCAATGTAGAGGAGACGCTTGAAGAGGCCTTGACTTATGTGCCACGAACAAATCTGATTCTGCAGCAAAATATAGACCTCAAACCAATTACCCAACCAATGATCAATTTCTTCTTAAGATAGTATTATAAGAAGCAGATCGGTTTCTTAAAGGGAAGGTGACCTATTGTTTAAAAATCACGTTTTATGTTAAACATATTTTGTTTAACATTATTGGTGATTTTTCTTTCAGTTTTCCATGTTTCTATCTGTATGAAAAAATAAATAAAATTGTGCAATTTTTTTTCACTGGCCACTAAGGCTAATAATATATGGAGGTTTCCTGTTCTGTAGAGATAACATCTTTGCAGTCATCTCATTATCATCACAACATGGATTACAATGAAATATAACACAGGATCCACTATTCACAATAGGTGATGTTTCCCGCTTAACTGCTCCCCTTCCTGAACAATGACCTCTGCCCAGGTCACAGAGCGTACCTGGTAAACTCAACCACAGGAATCAGTGTGGTCAGCTCCAGTCGTGACAACAGCCCATGCAGCTGCTTCATAGCACACAGTATCTCTAAAAAGGAAGTTTTATCATATCATGAGGCTTAGAAGATATTAGGTATGGTATGGAATTTAAAAAAAATAATGATTTGAACAAAAATACATTTTCCGATAACACATTTGGTCCATTGCTTGGATATGCCACTAGTGTCACATACAGTCAGGTCCATAAATATTGGGACATCGACACAATTCTAACATGTTTGGCTCTATACACCACCACAATGGATTTGAAATGAAACAAATAAGATGTCCTTTACCTGCAGACTGTCAGCTTTAATTTGAGGGTATTTACATCCAAATCAGGTGAACGGTGCAGGAATTACAGCAGTTTGCATATGTGCCTCCCACTTGTTAAGGGACCAAAAGTAATGGAACAATTGGCTTCTCGGCTGTTCCATGGCCAGGTGTGTGTTATTCCCTGATTATCCCAATTACAATGAGTAGATAAAAAGGTCCAGAGTTCATTTCCAGTCTGCTATTTGCATTTGGAATCTGTTGCTGTCAACTCTCAAGATGAGATCCAAAGAGCGATGTCCCGAAATTTATGGACCTGACTGTAGGTGCAGATCCCACCTCTATCACTAGAACGGGACCCCCAAGGTAAAGGAGAGTGAGCATGCTCCCTATTCTTATCTATGGGAGTTGCAAAAAGTGCAAAGCGAGCATGCTCGGCTGTTCCCGGAACCCCCATTGAGGTCACATGACCACTCTCCAGTTACCTCTATGGGAGTTCCAGAAAATAGCCACGTCAGCGCTTAAAGGGAACCTGTCATGGGGATTTTGTGTATAGAGCTGAGGACATGGGTTGCTAGATGGCCGCTAGCACATCCCCAATATCCAGTCCCCATAGCTCTGTGTGCTTTTATTGTGTAAAAAAACCGATTTGATACATATGCAAATTAACTTCTTAAAAGAGTCATATCTTCAGACTCTGACTCATCTCAGGTTAATTTGCATATGTATCAAATCGTTTTTTATACACAATAAAAGCACACAGAGCTATGGGGACTGGGTATTGTGGATGTGCTGGTGGCCATCTAGCAACCCATGTCCTCAGCTCCAACCTCAGCAAAATCTCCGTGATAGGTTCCCTTTAAGTATTTTCAGCACTCCCATAGAAGTGAATAGAGGGTGGTCGTACTTCTGTAGTGCTCCCTCCATCATGCTGGTGGCCCGGTTCTAGAGACCTGCATGGTTCTGACAATGGTGGCATATCCTAGCGATATGTCAAAAAATGTGTGCAATGGGCCAACCCCTTTAAGAACAATTAGACTGCAATAGAGACACCCTTTTCGTATTAACGCCCTATAAGACCGAATGAGGTTGGTCATTTGGAGACAAGGCAAGAGAATGTTCAGTTCTCCAGGCCCAGTTTCATATTGTTCTAGGAGCAGGATCTTCTGAGTCATGATTATTGTTGATAACGAATATTCGAATTGCGAATTTTAATTGCGAATATCAGCACTTCGAGAAAAATTTAAAAATTTAAAAAAATGTATGCAAATTTTTATGCGAATTTTCGCAATCAAGAAAATAATACCTGGAGATCACGAATTCTCGAATATATGGCGAATATTTGCCCCAATATTCGCGAAATATCGTGAACTCGAATATTGCTCCTGCTGCACATCACTAGTCATGATGGGACTTTCTTTATTCATAATTAGAGGCCCACTATAGCAGTGCTAATGTCTGCCTGTTCCTGGTCTCTATCAACACACAGAAAAAGCAGATCAGTCAATCACTGGCTGAGGTGGACACCACCATGGGCGCTCACCCTAAGCACAGCCATAGAACTTCTCACTGCCGTGGTCCTGTATCGAGAGACAAGGTTTTCGAGATCAGTAGAGGATGGAGCAGTGGCGATCCCCCACTGATCAAAAATGTTCACCTTTTTGTGTGGGTAACTAATAAGTTGAAAGCCTCCTTTGAAGCCTTTAAAGTAGAAAGGGAATCCTGAGAGAGCTAAGACCAAGAAGTGTCGAGCAATAGCAGGCAGCATCATGTCAACTGGCGCCTGCCATTATCTACAGATTAAAGCAATTAACTTGCTCAAAACATTGTGATACTCTCCAGACACTTGTAAGTGATATAGTGGAAGTAATTCTATAATCAAATGCACTACTTCTAAATGGGGAATACATGACTGACTTTGTGGATTTCCGAGAAAGTATTGAAGAATTAGCTCAGCAGCCGAGAGGAAATTGCAGGAAATTATGGAAATGTTGGCAGCTCTGCCTCTAACGCATTTTATCAGCAAAGCATTACCATACATTTGTAGCTTCTGAAGGGGTTAAAAACCTTTTTGCTCTATAACATTTGTAAAATAAAAAAATTTGCACTCGACCCAATTCCTTAGGCTAAATTCACACTTTCTGCGCTTTTATGATGGGTGCCTAAGCTGCCCCATAGAGATGAGCGAATCACTCACTAACTTCAGTTCGGGTCTGATTTGGTCAAATTGGTCGACCAATTCGAGTCAGGTTCAAACCGATTTTATGTGAATCGAAAGGGCTACAGTCGCCCTGAAAATTTGTGCACGGCACTCGGAGGTCTACCGGGACTCGTATTTTTTTTCTCACTTTTAGAGATGAGCAAAGCGAGGTTTGGAAGCTACTCCGATGAGCCGAAGTGAGTTATTCACGGAGTTGCACAAGACTTTGCTGAAAAAGTTTGGCAATTGATTATTACAGTAAAAAACCACTTCAAAACTTGGAATCGAACTCGGCTTTGGTTCCGAGTGGTACCATGGAGCCGAAGTCAAGTTCGGTTCCAAGGTTTTTCACTGTAATAATCAATTACCGAAGTCTCGCGCAACTTCGTGAATAACTTACTTCGGCTCATCGGTGCCCATATATTCTAATACTGTATGGAGACGAATCTCTGTACAGTATCATAACAATTTTTTTTAGCGAAGCCACTCTTTATGCATCCGAAGTCGCATCCGAAGTCGCTTTGCTCATCTCTACTCACTTTATTTTAAATAGTTTTTAAATTGTCTGTCTCTCTTTCTCTATATATCGAATCACCAAAGATTCTGATTCAGATCCTCCTCGAATTTTTCTTGTTGAATCCGATTCTTTTAGAATTAATTCTCTCATTGACTTATAGAGGAGTTTGCCAAGCTTCTATCATTTTCTCCCCCCCCCCCCCCATCATCACCTTAAAGGGGTTTAAACAAAGAAATGGGCCATGTTGGATGATGCTACCACAATGGCCCCTTTTTTTTTGTTTTGTTTGTGAAACAGGGAACCCATTTAAATGTTGTTGCTTTTAACACAGTATCATCCCCCATCCAAGACATACATTCCTACATATTTTTTCTAGATAAAATGTAATTTGATTTATTAATATATCACTTGCGCTCTTCTGTGACGGCTAATTCACTCGCCGTGGAAGCTGGGAGTTGTAAATTTATGTGCGGTGAAAATCTAGCTCTTCCCTTTGACATTTTAATCTCTAAAATACTAATTTTTCCTTGAGTCATGTTCTCTCCCCTGTATCATTTTATCATTTTATCTGCAGCAGCTTAAAACAATCCACAGAGTCAGTATTTAAATCATATGGCTAAGAGATTATGTCCTGCAGAGTACAGAGCCGACAGGAACCTGGACTTGTAAGAATATGTAATTGAGTCGTCCTCGTCAACTGAGTCAAAGCTCCGATCAATGGTTATGTCTTATTCTGGAAACCATGGCCCGTAGAGGTTGTTGCATGGCTTTTTTAGAATACTGAATGGCAATTCTGCCATGTGTGGGACATTAGCAAGGGTATACTGGGGGGAACAAGGGGCATGTGTCTCAGGTGTTGGTTTTCAACATGCTGCTCTGCCTTTGTCAGAGTACTTGGATAAAGAACTCTGCTTTCAATATAGAGGTTGTCGAACTTCTCTCTCCTCCCCGAACTGATTCTGATGCAGCGGTCAAGACAACTGTCTGTGCTTGTCCTATTAGAGTAGGACACTTGCTGGTCATTGGATGGCGGCCTCTGCGACTTTTCCACCTGGTATGCAGCAGAATCTCTCCCCATCCAATGTCAGATCGGCCGGGATAGGGGAGTTGGAAATCCTTTTTAATGTCAGTGAATCAGCAGCATAGCCATAAAGGATTCAAAGGTACCCTTCTGCCTCATAAGTAGACATCTGTATCATAGAAGGCACATGGTAGATGAAAAGGGGTAGTGCCAAGTTTTCAAGTTCACAGGATAGGGCATAACTAACTGATTGGTAGGGGTCCAACTTCTGGAACCCACAACACTCCCAAGAATAGGGGTTTTGTTACCTATTCCTGATGGAGCAGCAACTTGAGCATCCTCCCTGCCTCCCTATTCATTCTCCATGGGACTGCTGGAGATAGCTGAATACAGTGCTTAGCTAATTTCAGCAGTCCCATAGGGTGTTAATTTAGGTGCAGGGCACAGGCTCGGCCTGCTGCACCATCAGGACAGGGGAACAGGACCCCCATTCTCGGGATCTGAGAGGGTCCAGTGGTCTGACACCTACCGATCAGTTTGTTATCCCCTATCCTGAAGACTTGAAAACTTGGCACAAGTTCTTGAAGAACATTGATTGTGAAGCCCTGTAGGAGGTATTATGGTGGCCTGGTCATGTTGGTTGTCACCCAGCTATCATTGAAGCAAAAATAAAAATAAAGGTACGGTTGGATAGAACTTTAATTATCATGAAAAAAGACGTTAACTAAAGGACTTATTGCTCCAGAAGATTTTCTTTTGTTCCATTTTATTGTTAGAGCAGGTTGAAAACCATAGACATGGGATAATATAATGTAAAGGCTCATCAGTGCAGATGCCACAGGGCACAGATATGTGCTGGCACCGGACATGTCATGCCATCTCATTATTACTGTTTTCCTGAATTCCTTTAGGAAAACAGTAAGAAGCAAGAAAAAAAGATGGGATAATTCTTATTACGACTCTTCTAGGGGATCTATGTATCCAGCACAGTGTGAGCAGAAATAAATCAATGTTCCAGGCCCCTTGAGGCACTAGGGGACTCCAGTTGGTGGCAGTTAGGCCATAATTATAAGGATAGTGGGCACCTTGAGGTGGCATGGGGCGTGCGTGCTGCATTGTTTGCATACAGAAAAGCAAGCGACTTTTAAGTGGCACGCAAGAAGAGAAGGAGGACCACAACTCCAAGGAAGAAAGGCTGTCAACAGGACTTTTTTTCCGTTCTGCATAACGGAAACCAGATGGATCCATTATGATTGCCTATAGACTTCTATTATGACTGAAAGCAAAACTGAATGCCTCTTAAACGCTTCCGTGACTTCAGTGGCGTGCCTAGGGTGTTTGGCGCCCGGGGCGGGTCCTTTCTTTGGCACCCCCCCAATTCTTGAAAAAAATTTTAGCCCCTCACAGTAGTATTGCCCTCATTGTACAACCTTCACAGTAGTTTTGTACAGATGTGTGCCCCCTCACAGTAGTTATGCCCACATTGTGCCCTCTCACAGTAGTTATGCCCACATTGTGCCCTCCTCACAGTAGTTATGCCCTCTCTGTGCCCCTTTCACAGTTGTAATGCCCTCTTTGTGCCCCCTTCACAGTAATAATCCCCATTGTGCCTTCTTTTACAGTAATAATCCCCATTGTGCCCCCTTCATAGTAATAATCCCCATTGTGCCCCCTTTATAGTAATTATGCCCACTGTTCCCCCTTCATAGTCATAATGTCCATTGTGCCCCTTCACAGTAATAATGCCCATCGTGCCCCCTAATAGTAGTAATGCCCACTGTGCTAGTAATGCCCTCTGTGTCCTCTCCATAGTAGAAATCCCTGTTGTGCCCCAACCACAGTAATAATGCCCACTGTGCCCCCTTCACAGTAATAATGCCCACTGTGCTCCCTTCATTGTAGTAATGCCCTCTGGCTCTGTGCCCCCTCCATAGTAGAAATGCCCATTGTGCCCCCTTCACATTAGTAATGACCTCTGTGCCCCTTCCATAGTAGTAATGCCCTTTGTGCCCCCTCTATAGTAATAAAGTCCTCTGTGCTCCCTCCATAGTAATAAATTCCCTCTGTGCCCCCTCCATAGTAATAAAGTCCTCTGTGCCCCCTCCATAGTAATAAAGTTCTCTGTGCCCCCTCCATAGTAATAAAGTCCTCTGTACCCCTCCATAGTAATAAAGCCCTCTGTGCCCCTCCATAGTAATAAAGTCCTCTGAGCCCCTCCATAGTAATAAAGTCTTCTGTGCCCCCTCCATAGTAATAAAGTCCTCTGTGCTCCCTCTGAATTAAAAAAAAAAAAAAAAAACACAGTAACTACTCACCTTGTCCCGTTCCTGAAGCTCACATACCTCTCTTCCCTGCAGGCACAGATTGCTCTGCAGCACTGCGTGGGTGGAGCTTATGCAGATTTCCAGGCTGCAGGGTCCGCCCACAGAGGCCGGCAGAGCGATCTGTGCCTGCAGGCTGAATGGTGGAGTGGGGAGAAGTCTTCCTGCTTCACCATTCTGTGCCCCGCCGGCCTGAAGGAGGAGAGGAGCGCGAGGAGCTGAGCGGTGAGTGACAGGACCCAGCTCCCTGCGCTCCAGCAATGAGCGCTTCCATCTGCGTTGATGGAGGCGCTTATTGCTTCTGGCACTCCCCTGAGAGACGGCCCCTGGGGCGGACCGCTCCCTACGCCCTCCCTTTAGTACGCCACTGCGTGACTTCCGTCATATGGATTCCGTTGTTTTCCGTTATAACCATGTTATAACTGAAAACAAAAACGGAATCCATAATGGAGATGTGAACCCGCCCTTAGCTGGCTGGCACCATGCTCTCTTATGAGGGAACAGCAGCTCTCTTTATTGTGGGGCACAGTGGCTGTTACCTTCTTATGGGGGCACTATAACAGTATTGTGGCATGCCCTCTTAAAGGAACTCAGCGGAGGTGGTAACTTTTTTTTTTTCTTTCATACGTCACGCCAAAGTAACACCCATTCACGCCAGTAATGCAGTCCTCAATTCTCCCACATGCAATGGGTTAATGGGGCTTCATAACCGCCCGTTCACTACTCATGCACATCTAGATCTGAAACGTGTTGTGTGAAATTGGCCACGTAAAATAACTTCTCTCTAAGAGCTTTCTGCAGTTGTCAGGAGTAGTTATGAACTTGTCACTAACTGGTGAGTCTGCGGTGTACCCAGACAGCGGGGTGAGGAGCGTGCTCGGCGTGTGCTCATCTCTCTGCTTTGGATCCTCATACAGCGTTGCTATTATTTGAGACCTGTGTTTTGCTGAGTGCCGCATGGTCCAGCTGTGCTGTGCTATCACTTCTGCACTGCGAATAGCAGGTTCTCGCCAGGTTTCCTTTTCGTTGTTGCATTTGAGTTTTCGAAAGACGGCAACATTTACCTAAACATCTTTTGTAAGCTGAGTTTTCAGATCTGTAAATTGACTCTCCGTAATGAGGCCGATAGCAAGTGGGGTATAGAAGTCAGTCCGATAACATAAACTCCAGCAGCAGTTTTAAAGATTGCTTGTTTCACTGCTTTGTGCAAGTGAAAAACCTGTTCTTTCCACTCTTTATATACTACTACTACTACTAATAATAATAATAATATTAATTTCCATTGATAATTTATGAAAATGCCTCTAACATAGTGTACACTCCTACTTGGACTTACCATTGCCCCTTTTATACACTGTCTAGTCCTGACTTGCATCATTACATGAGTGGAGAGGTCACTGATTCTCACAAAGTCAGCACACTCCTCTTCTTCTGAAATGCTCTACAATGCTGGGGTAGCCTGATACTTCCACTAGCAGTCAGTGAGTTGCTATTTGTATCCATTCACCCCTCAGATCATGTCACTGCCGCAGCCATACACAGCCCTATCTTCATCTGCATGATCCCAAGTGGAAAGGTCACTGCCTCTCTGCTACAGTCAGCACACTCTTCTGCAATACCTAGTACTGCTGGTGTAGCCTGACCCTCCCACTATCAGCCTGTGAACTCTATCCCCTCCTTATATCATGCCACCACTCTGTCATACACAGCCTTGCCCTCACTCACTATCACATTGGCGGATAGGTCACTAGCTCCTACAAGGTCAGCACACTCTTCTGCAATACCTAGTACTGCTGGTGTAGCCTGACCCTCCCACTATCAGCCTGTGAACTCTATCCCCTCCTTATATCATGCCACCACTCTGTCATACACAGCCTTGCCCTCACTCACTATCACATTGGCGGATAGGTCACTAGCTCCCACAAGGTCAGCACACTCTTCTTCTGACATAACATGTTCTAATAAGGTAGCCTGAGCCTCCCACCACCAGCCTGTAAAAAATTCTCTTTGTATCTATTCCTATCCATTATGCCACAATCCATTTCATACACAACTCTGTCCTCTCTAACTTCCTTGAGTGGACAGGTCACTGCCTCCCACAAAGTCAGTACATTTTGTTCATGGTTGTAGTTAGTCTCGTCACAAAGATTCAATTTGCCGCCCTAAACCTGTGTCTAAATACCATAACCAAGGCAGATTGGCTTGTTGTTCCCCCTTCCATCGACACGTGACATCAGTGGCACATACCCTGCCAGCAGATAACATCACGTAGGTAAGTCACTCCTTCCCACAAGATCAGCATACACCGCTCCTGCTGCTGTCCTAAATCCTGAAGTTCATCACTAATCTTCACAACTTCATTTTAGCATGCGCCACCATAAATGCCCTGTGCATATTATATTTTATCCAATTACTCGGATATCCAGACGTGCCAGGGCTTCAGTCCTATATACTAATCAGTAACATGAAGCAGCGTCTAACACTTTGATCAAAAGCCAAATAAATCAGAATTATTACACTGCCAAGATTTCTTTTATTACTTAATCTTCTCATAAAAACTAATCAGATTACTTTGGCAGGACCACTGTCTCATAAAACCATGCTAACTATAACCAGTTTACTTTATGTAATATATTATATATTATATTACTAATTTCATCAACACTTTTACCCGTTGCTTTCTTGCGTTCCATTCTTTTTTCCTTCTTGACTTGCTGCTTACAGAATATATAATCATAAACTGAATTATTGAACTTAACTCCCTGTGCACCCGTGGGTGGATGCCATCAGAATCAGGTTTATCATTTTAATTTCAACCCATTAAAATGATACTTTTCCATCTTTTGATTTCTTTGGATTATTTCCTAATACTATTTTCAATTTGGAAACAATTCAAAAGAACAAATTAGGCAATGAACTTTTTCCCAAAGCACTTTAGTTGATTATTTCAGTATAGCGCTGTGGTGCAGCATAGGGGTCTATGCATTTGAATTTGGGTTTGGTACCTTTATTGTTGAGACTTTGTGTGTCCCTATGGGCACCTTTGGGGCATGCTATTGCTACACTCCAGGGTTTCTTAATTAGGGAAATTTGAAATGCTTTCAAGATGTCTAGGCCAGTGTTTCCCAACCACCGTGCCTCCAGCGTGCCAAAGGCTGTGGAGTTGTAGTTTTGCAACAGCTGAAGGCACGCTGGTTGGGAAAAACTGGTCTAGGCACAAAGTTGTGTGGAGATATAGCAGACATCAGCATCAGTAGGTGCTGCTTGCTGGTAAGCGGACACTTCTAACTATGTGAGCCAAAATTACACCAAAATTTTGGAGCAAAACCTTGCTACCCTGCAAGCCAATAGAGATAAGTGAAAATTACATTCAGGTCCGAATAAATTTGATTGAAATCAAAATTTTCTCGGAAATGTCTTAGAATTTTTGGAAAATTCTGATCACATTTCAAAATTTCAGGATTCATTCACTCATTTCTATAAACCAACTAATAGGTGGCATAAACTGGACAGTCTATAGACTATAAAAGTATGCACCAAATTTATAATCCAGCATCAACCACTGGGATAGATATGCAGGGGTGCACCACCAATGAGGCCAGGTGAGGCAATCGCCTCAGGCAGTAGGGGCAAGTGGGGGGCAGCGGAAGGGCCATGGGGAATGAGTGCTTTCATTGCGTGCAAAGGGGTTAGGTTAAGGAATTGGCATTGGAGGGGGGCGCCGTTTTTGTTTTCGCCTCAGGCAGCAGAAAGGCTAGGTGCACCCCTGTCCGTTTCGTTTCAGTTCACATTGTCTAAATATTAGGATTTGGAAATCTGCCCTAATATTCTTCTTAACTAGAGAAAATGAGATCAGTTTCCAAGATTCAAAGGGAATCCAGCTAACTGAGAACGAAATTAAGAAACTGAATTTGTAAGCATTTGCACCTCTCTTTCAGACCTTGTAACTTTTCAGGTCTCCAGATGTTCCATCACAACGCCCATGTGCGCCCTGTTTCATCACACAGCAACCATGCAGGATGACATATAACATGCGTCCGCCTAATTCCTAAATCAGAGAGAACATAAATGAGATGAAAGCACTGCAGGAACCACAGACGTTGGAGCATATGTGTGTGGGATTACTGCTTTCACATTCTCAGCTTCCAAAACAAAATTTTCGATACGGCAATTTACTTCCATTAATTTTATTTTTTCAATTAAAATGTTTCTGCTGGGAAAATTCAAAAAATTCAACATGATCTGAAAGCAGTTCAGACGAGATAGATATGAGATAGATAAATACATAGATATGTGATAGATAGATAGATAGATAGATAGATAGATATGAGATAGATAGATATGAGAGATAGATAGATATGAGATAGATAGATAGATATAATAGATGATAGATAGATAGATAGATAGCAGCTTTACCATATTCAAGTCTCAATGACTTATTTTTTTTCTTTCTCTTATTGATTCTTTTTTTTTTTTAGGGGGATCTTTTCCTATCATAGTTTTACCTGCAATTTCCGCCGGCATTGTGCTTTCTGTGATTAATGTAAAAAGTAAAAATCAGACATCATATAGTACATGTCGACCTCTTTCAAACAATTTAGACCAGCCCTGTACCTGTCACGGCTGTGTCTCAGTCTCTGTGTTGTTTGCTGTGACACTTTTGCCGTGCATGATGGTTGCCTGGGGCAACGCGTAGTGTATGCTGCATGTGTGTACACTTCTCCTTTAAGGTTTGTGTCCCTTTCCTGTCTGGTGCTTGTGGGGTTAACTACCTGGCTGGGTGTGGTCACTGGGTGCTTATATTGCCTGTGGCTGGTAGCCTGGAGTTTAGTTGTTCTCCAGCCTATGTTGGTGCTGGAGCTATGCTCCTGTCCTGGGTGTTCCATCTGCCCAGTTATTAATGGCCCACCTAGTGAGACATCAATGTCATCCCGTTGTTACCATGTATTCCTACCTTACCCGTTTCTATGTATGGTGTGGTTTATGTTCAGGGTTTGTGTTGTATGTCTAGTTGTTGTTCCATGTCTGGTTTGTTTTGGTGTGTACGGTCCTGCATGGTTGCTAGACTCTCCCCTGTCTGTCTGTGCCTTCGGAAGAGGGTGTCAGCATGTTTTGCCTGCTGTTTTCAGGTGTGCAGTAGATGCCGTTTTGGTGTGAACTGCTTCCTGTGTTTGAATCTCACCTCATACATTTCTCAGTGGTTCCTGTCGCTTGTGCCGTGGTGGCTGGCTGCATTCCTTGCTGTACTGGCTTTGGTGTTTGCTGGTTGGGGGATGCTTGCTGGCAGCGACCTGATGTGAACTTGGTCTGAGTTTGGATGCGGTGGTGGTTTGGGTGTGCTGGCGGCAGTTTTGGGGTGACTTGCTTGCGCTGACGCTGATCTTTCACTTTTTTGTTGTTCCCCCTCCGGGGAACCCTAGAGCCCTCTCACTACAGACAGACAGGGTAGAGTCTAGCAACCATGCAGCACCGTACACACCAAAACAGACCAGACATGGAACAACAAACCCTGAACATAAACCACACCATACATAGAAACGGGTAAGGCAGGAAGACATGGTAACAACGGGATAACATTGATATCTCACTAGGTGGCCCTCAATAACTGGGCAGATGGAACACCCAGGACAGGAGCATAGCTCCATCACCAACAGAGGCTGGAGAAAAACTAGACTCCAGGCTACCAGCCACAGGCAATATAAGCACCTAGTGACCACACCCAACCAGGTAGTTAACCCCACAAGCACCAGACAGGTAAGGGACACAAACCTTAAAGGAGAAGTGTGCACACATGCAGCATAAACTACACGTTGCCCCAGGCAACCAGCATGCATGGCAAACGTGTCACGGCAAACAACACAGAGACTGAGAAACAGCCGTGACAGTACCTCACATGGGTCCAGAGATCTTTCCATTCATTGCAATAGCTCTGCTAGATTTTTTGCAAGCTAACAGGTTAGTAGGCGTGTCCTTTATCAGGGGGGTGTCTATTCTGCTGCGGCTAGTGACAGTTGGAGGATAGAACTGAGCATGTGCGTCCACCTCAGTGAGGGGGACAGAGAAATTAGAAAAAGAGCTAACAGCAGGTGGCGCTATACAGACAGATTTCAGTGAATCTATTAAATGTATTCCGATCCAGGTGCTGGTGTGAAAACTGTAGAATATTTTTCGTGGGACAACCCCTTTAACACAACCAAAAGACCAACTTTCATACTTTGCATTTCTTGGGGCATCACATTGCTGCAGTCGGCCCTGGGTTTGACTCTTTAATTGCCAGGTATTTCTGATTTATTTATATTCCGGTGTAATAAAGAAGTATGAAGCTTCGGACCGAATGACCATAAAGCTGCGGTTATGATCGCAAGGAAAGCAATCAGTCTTCTTAGACCTAGATAATTCTCCTGTTATATACGTAATTGCCATATCCAAAACTCGTACAGCAGCCCTTGGTATTCACGCGGCCCGTTCCCTCTTCCCATTACATTTCCAATCACAGAACTTAATGCTTCATTTTATAGAGACAAATTCATTTTAAATAACTGCACTAAAGACACTGGAAAACCATAAATATTTCATAAGAAGACGTGCTCACTGATTGGACTCCTAATGGCGGGTCACAATGGATGGAGTATATTCACCAGCCCTCTGATATACGTGGAGACATAGGCCGCAGCCGGGTGAGATAAAAAAAAAATTCCCAAAAGAAGATCTACAGAATATGGTCAGACAGCACCTGAGTAAGCTTCAGTGGGGACCTAGTTTAATGGCTAAATCCAGTGGGGCATTTTTGTCATGGTCCTGAATGGATGGGGGGATGCAGTATATATACAAAGAGCGGCAACCAAAAATTCCTGCAGAATTATTAGCTGAGTATTTTTTTTTTTGTTGCCATTTTTTTTGTTTCAATATAAGTAAAACTATTACATTTACATTTTTGTTTCATTATAAGTAAAACTTACATTTAAATTTAAAATTTTTGTTTCATTATAAGTAAAACTATTTATTATTATTATTATTATTATTATAAGTATTACTTTTTTAATGATAATTTATTATTAATATTTGTTTCAAATGTAAATGTAATTAATCATTTTTTTACATTTTGCACAATTAGTTTAGATTTAAAAGAAGACAAAATTATTATTAATTATTATCATTATTATGACGATTACATTTTAAAATACATTTTCATTTTCCAGAATTTATTTGGATTTGAAGACCAAAAACATGTCATTATTATTATTATTATTATTATTATTAATAATAATAATCATAAAATATTATTACTATCATTGCAATTTATAATAAAATGTTGACTTCAATATTATCCATTATAATACAATTTTAAATACAGTTATTTTTAATAATAATCATCATCGTCATTGTGAAATACTGTATAAATAATATGAAATATGCTAGCCAGCAGGGCTAAACTTTTTTTTTAGAAAAGGGGCAGCATAGATTAAAAAAAATACAAAATTACTGGTAATAAACATTTCTCACATCACCGATCCGCTGCCACTTCTTTTCTGATGCTTACCAGGAGCCTGCACATTTTCATTTCCTAGTCCCTCTCAATCTGCAGGAAAGATCCACTCAACCAAGCACTGGTGGTGGTAAGTCACTGTTGTGCCCAGTAATTGCTGAGCATGCATTCCCAGGATCAGGAAGTGGAGACTAGTGGAGATATGGTAAGCATTGGAACAGCGATGGGCAGATGATTAAGGTGAGTAATTGCTTTGAAGGAGTAGTCCAGGATTTTGATATTGATGGACTATCCTCGGGATAGGCCATCAACATCAGATTGGCAGGATCCAACACCCCTCATCCCCGCCTATCTACATTTAACTTTTGCTGGGCCAGAACTATAAAGTTCCATCCATCAGGTAGTGGATGGAGCTGGTAACTGCAGCACTGTTCCCATTCACTTCAGTGGGAGCAGTGCTGCAGTAACCAGCTCCGTCCACTACCTGATGGATGTTTCTGTGTAGTTCCCGTGCCAGACCTGGAGTGCGGGGTTCAGACCTCTGCTGATATGATATTGACGACCGGTCCCGAGGACAGACCACCAGTATCAAAATCTTAGAAAAATGCATAATTAGCACGTTATACTTTAATATTCCATAATATTATTATTATTATTATTATTATGATTATTATCAGTTGTTTTGTTATAAATCTAAATTTTAGTGACATATAATTTACAATTGCTCTTAAAATTTAAATTTCTCCTGTGCACCAGGGTTGTTTTAATTGGCGCCTGCATAAACAAAATACTTTGTTACTTAAATAGCATTAAAAATAAAACTAGTGTGCTCAGTGTGTGATAAGCGGCAATCTGCCTGAGGAAATGTTTTAATTGAAAAACCATTATAGCTGTCCTTAACATAAAAAAGATTTTTAATTAATCCCCTGGCTCCCAGAGCAACTGTGAAATGCACTGCTTGTCCTCTCTGGAAGTCGATGAGTTAAACAGTATTTTGTGAGCCGTTATATGAGGTTATAGCATTTCTAAGGTGCTTGTGCATATAGTACTGGCCCCGACAGGAATGTCGCAATACAACATTCTCTTAGTGGTTATAACTTCATCATAAGGCACACAACTTGTTGGTTACACTCACCGAGCGGCACCTTACTTGTTGGTTACACATAGACAGGGACACCTTCTTTTTAACTGTAACACTACCAGATGGTCTGTCTAAAACATCAGATGAGGGGATTACAGTCCTAACCATCTGGTTCGAAAAACAGTAGTGACGTCCATCCAGTAAGTTGCCTTTACAGGGGATAGGTGTGTCCACCAACCATGCGTCAGTAGGAATAAGTTATAATTGTATTCTTCTACCGTTTCTCTCTCTGCTCCTCAGTTACACCTCTGTCCACCTGGAACAAACCCCACCAGTTTTCTGGCATAAAAAAGTTGCAAACATCGTAATTCTAGGCGTAAGTGGTGTTTCTATGTTGCCCTTGCCACTTTCTGAAACAGTTGGTGTGTGGAGAGCAGGGAAGAGGCAATGCCAGTGGGCCCGGTGAGTTTATCTTCTTTTACACCAGTTTTCTGGCAGAAAAGAAGACTGAAATCTACAGCAGCTCCGAGCTGCCATAGATTTCAGTCTAGGCGCATGGGCTTCCGGAGGATGCGCCGACTTTATGACAAGACAAGTAGGGCTTAGTTGCTTTAATGCCTTACTACCATCACACAATTCTTCTGACCTTCAGGCCATGGATCTACACTGCCACTACTTCTCAGCCTGCTTAGCCCCAACCACTCTGTCAGCTCTTGACCTTGTGTCACCCCTGTTTTCTACATTGGACACACTTTCGTACTTAGTCACACTCACGTTTTTTGGCGCTAATATACTCCTATTTATCATGTCTACTGCCTCCATCTTCAGAATCTTCCGGAACTCATGTTCAACTCATTCAAACGTCTCTCTCAGTGCTTTCATGCCAATAGTCTCTGAAAGTGACAAAACTCTTTAGTTGGAACTGGAATTGGGCCTTCTTGTAATTTCTGTGGTAATGACAGTAGTAATGATGAGCAAATTTCTTGAAATTCGATTTGGATTTAATTCAGCTGAATCAGTCAGGTGATTCGATTCAGGTCTGCATAGATTTAACCGAAGTTGCTCCAATTGCCCTAAATAACTGTGGATGACCTTATGGAGTCTCCTAGGACTCATAAATTCCAGGCTCTTTAACACCAAGCTAGCATTAGTAATCTTAAAGTGTCATTGACGTTCATGTCTTTAAATAATCATTTGGCTGCTGGTGGTAGCAAACAACATCCTTGAAAATGTTATACTTAAAAAAAAAAAAAATTCTAAAATGTTTTCACTCTTTGGTTGCCTTTGAGCCATCTGATCCTCCATCTTCAACTTTCCTGTCTTCTGATCTTAAAACTGACCAATACCATTTTGAAAAGTCGAATCACCAACAATTTGGATTCAGAACTGACCCAAATTTTTGGAGAATTTGGGGTGGCTTCAATTAATTTTGAATCAAGTTGCTCATCTCTATACAGGAGACTTCTTGATCCGGCCATCCAGTTGAAACTCTCTTGTCCTTTCCAGGACAAACATCAACACTAAACAGTAACATCATATGAAAATGCAAGGCAAAAATGACTCAAACAAGAACATTCAAATGCACGTTACACATATATGGAACAGTTAGTTATCACCAACAGGATGTCTTGGGGTATCTCCCAGTCCCTGATAGTAGATTTGGAAAATATCAAAATATCTTCCTGCCAAAGTGATAGCATGGACTCCAGTAGTCTTAACTGCTAAAGTAAAAAAAAAAAAGTAAATAAACCTGTATTTGTTCCCCCTTTTACAGTAGTACCGCACTTCTTGGATCTCCACAGTGCTCTAGAGGAACCCAGGATTGGCTGTGTCAGTTCAGTCCACCCCTGGACAAATCTTTTGGCACTTGTGGTTAAAAACTCCAAATCTTTATTTCAAGAGCATAAAAATATCATCAATACAAAAAAAAAAAAAACATTAAAAAAAAGCTACGCGCTTCGGAGGAAAAACACATCATTCTTCTTCCTTCCTTCTTAACTGCTACCCACTCATACCTACATTTTTGCCTACAGATGAGCCGAACTAATCATGCCAATGCAGTATGCCATCTGATGATGAATAGTGTTGAGCGCGAATATTCGAATAACGAATTTTTATTGCGAATATCGCCACTTTGAGAATTTGCGAATATTTAGAATATAGTTCTATATATTCGTTATATCGAATATTCAGCATTTTTTTTCCATCTGAAAACATGATTCCTCTTTGCTTCTTGCTTGTGGGCCAATGAGAAGAAAGCAATGTCAGGTTCACAACAATCAGTAATCTGTAGTCAGACCTGCTAAAATGTGAAGTTGCACGTAGTGCGAAAAAATATTCTAATCACTGCCGATTAGCGCAATCGCGACTATATTGGAGCACTTGACTCTATCTGCATATAAAGCTATTGTAATTTTCTGCCGTGCCGACCATTTTCTCCAGTCTCAGGAGAAACTCATAAAACATCTAGTAGCTTGAAAAATTTTGCCAAAGTGACCCACGCCTGTATTTCGCGTTACGAATTCGCATTATGCGATTTTTACATTTCCGATTTCTCGCATTCAATAAAATAATCTCGAATTCTCGAATTAAAAAATATATGACGAATATTCTACAAAATATTCGTGAAATGTCGCGAATTTGTATATAGCCCCTGCCGCTCATCACTACTGATGAATTTGATGCGAGCAATTGTCTATTATATAAAGTATATTTACCCATGCCACCCCAGCCCTGGATCTGAATACCCTGGACAGGGCAGAGTGGTCTATTAGTGCCCACCACCCTCTTTCCTTTCACTGGCAGCCATCACTACAACTTGGTCACCCTGCTCCTGAATTTGTCTGTCAACGAAGCAGCACAAAAACAATATTTTAGATTTTTCCGTTGAATTTTATCTGAAATAAAAGGACAGACGAAGTTATTTAAGTGCAACTCTCAGCCAGGCTTTGCTGTCAGATGGAGCCTGCAATCATAGTTACTTTTACTTCAATAAGCAGTTCTGGAAATGTTATATTCGCCTTCTCCTCGAATCTCTTCATTATTATCAATCATCGTGTGACAAGCAAGGACATAAGCATGCCTTCCCAAATAAGAAGTTTTTTTTGGGCTGATTGACGTTAAGTGGTACATTTTAACATCTGTCTCTTGCACCAAATGAACAATAAACACATACAATAAAGTCAAATTACAGTCTCCCGACATCTTTCATCTCCACCATGTACAAGTTGCCCTTTTTTATTTTTGCAATAAGTATATTACATTTTTTATTTTTTATTATGTTCTGGGTTCCCAGTTCCAATCTAGAGAGTCTACTGCGGGTGGTTGTGACACTTTTGGTTCTGTCTATGTTATTGTCTCATGCTCTAGTTGACCTGTATAGTGTTAAGAGCCTCAACTATTTTACAAGATATTCCTCTTGAGACCTCTTTGGAGGTGTGGACCTTTCAAGATAAAAAAATTAAAAAATAATAATTCATCATAACGTCAAGTAGGGGGAACTTAAAAGTAGTCCTGGCAAAAAATCTAAGAGCTGCCTCGTGCTGTTGGTGGAACCAACACAAGTAGTCGCGTTTACTTTTCATGTGGTGTGGGTTTTAAACTAAATTGACATGATGCAGATTTCCATCATGGATTTTCATCCCAACAACTGTTGCAAATCTTCAGCATTTATATCTGGAATCGACACCAAAATCCACACAATTTGGTGAGGTGTTTGCAGTGGTGCATTTTGGGCAGGTATGACCACATGTACAGAAACCTGCGAGTGATTCTGCATGATTTCTTCTGATTCCGTCGTTGACGGAAGGTATGTGTCACCGAGGTTCCTGGCCTCGGTGGAGTAAGAGACAGTTTTCATGTGTCAGCAGCAGTTGCTGTTTGACACCTTGCTATTTAGTATAGCTATAATAGCTGATCCGGGGTGGCTTTTACTGGGACTGGGAGTAGTCAAAGTGCTGGGTGGGTGACTACTCCCCACGTTCCAGTCCATGCCTGGCAGGGGAGGCAGATTTCACAAGCTCGAAAGATGGAGCAAGGCCGATTACTTATTATCCTTAGTTGCTCCCCTTCTGCAATGAACATCATGGCATCAGCCGTCAGGAACCATGTGAACATTGTCACATACTGATGACTCCAGCATCAGGTCCTTACATACTCAGCTGGACACTGGGAAGGTCTATTAAGGTAATCATTTATTAAAGGGGTTGTCCACTTTCTAGCTACTTGTGACCAATGTGTATGTGAATGACTATATCACAATGGCTAATATAGCCATTGTTGATATTCTGCGCCATCTTTTATATGTCATAATTCATGTTCACTTGTTAGGTAAATCTTCGATGCGATCAACACAGAGGTCCTGCCCATAAGATTGCCGCTGGTGGAAGGTCATGTGGCCATGCAAATCAACTCCATGTGGTGTATTCTCTATTCTGACACACTGCATCTGCACTAACCTCCCACCATTTCAAGTGCAGATGGCAGGTGCGGTGTATTTGAATAGAGGAGACATCACATGGAGGTAAATTGCCTGGTCACATGACCCTCCATTAGCAGCCATTTTATGGACGGGACCTCTGTGTGGACAGCACAAAAGACTTGGCCAACAAGGGCTTAAACCTAATGGAGTATAGAAATGGTGCAGAATTTCAACAAAGGCTAAATTTGTGCCATGTCTTACAAACACATTGGTCAACAATAACCAGAAAATGGTCAACCCTTTTAATACTGCAACAGATCTACCCAGTCGCCAGCCATTTACTAATACTGTAATAGACCTGCCTGCTCAATCTCTTAGCTGTCATTGGGAAGACAGGTCTATTACAGTATTAATGATTGACTCTCATTGATTAGTAAAAATAATTCTGGGTAGGGATGAGCGAATCTGAACTTTACATGTTCGGCATTCGGGCAGGCGGGGACAGGGACGAGGCTCATCCCCATCACTGCCTGCCATTGGCTGCTCCCCCCCCCCCCCCCCCTTCCCGACACCGGATGTTTTCATCCGTGCGCGGTCAGAAACAGCAGCGGCGGTGCCGGGACCAGGAGCGGCGCAGGGAGAGGGGGTACCCCTGTAAGTATATTCAGCGTGGGGGGGCCCGGCATATGGGGGGGCTTTTTTTAGGATTGGATAACTCCTTTAATGGAAAATGCAGCAGACCGAGATTTCCAATACAGCAAAGAAATATATGCCAAGGAAAAAGTGAAGACTTCATTGTTTCAGCGACGGTAATGGCTCCTTTTTCCTCAGGTTTTAGCTTTTACCCCTTGCCAGCTGGCCTTTATCCAGTCAAAATTGCCTTGAAATGTAGGCTGCGTGGCGTGAACCTGCTGCGACATATTTATTCAAAGTTACCTAGGCAGCACAACATCTCAATGAAGGCTTGACACTGAGTACAGGCGCATTACCATAAAAACACTAAACTTATGTTGTTAAGTGTCATTTAGACCCATTTAAGGGTAATTTTATCATTTCAGCTTGCCCGGGTCCCTATGGTGCCCATTTTACAGCTGGTAAAATAAACTTTGCCCAGTAACGCCAGGACTCTGGGAACAAGCAGAGATAACATATTGATACAGATGATCTATTATTTATATGTATCACAAGCAGATGTTTTTTGTACTTACTTTATACATTTGATAGTGACTTACCTGACTTAGCAGAGACATTTGAAACCACTGGTCAAAGTGCAGCTGGTCACACAAAAAACATTATAGCTTCATTGGTAAACTTTGGAATTAAAAAAAATTATAATTTTTTTTAATAGATTATTTTTATTGAAATAATACAAACCAATACAAAACCAATTGACATAACTTACAAGAGAACTGAAAACACAGAGAAATTCACATTCACCGGAGACTCAGCACCAATTTGTAGAGTAGCCCTTATAATTTCCCAGGCGTTCTATTATAATAATAAAGGTCACACGGTTTGGACCTGGATCCTGTGGGGACTCGCTCTGGTAGACAGGACAAGCGGACGCAGTATAGAGGCAAAGACCAGTTTGTAACTCAAAAACTTCAGTGTTTTATTCACACTTAAGGCAACAAAACAGTACGACAGTCCATTTTCAGTTTTGGTGTTCGTTCACACCTAGACAGTTCATACAGCAAAAGAGTCACCTGTTATCCTAGGTGTTAGTTCACACCCGATCGGCATTGCTCAGGACAAAGCCGACCTCTCAAACTCAGCCCTCCAGCCTAGCACACGGCTCAGATCCCAATCCAGCGATTGCCAGAGCTCCTCTGTCAGACAGAGAGGTAATTACCACCAGCTGACACTGCTGGCTGTTTTTTTTATACAGGCCAGTCAAGGCCCAGCCTGGAACGTGGGGAGTAGTCACCCACCCAGCACTTTGACTACTCCCAGTCCCAGTAAAAGCCATCCCGGATCAGCTATTACAGCTATACTAAATAGCAAGGTGTCAAACAGCAACTGCTGCAACCACATGAAAACTTGCTCTTACTTCACCGAGGCCAGGATGTCACGGCTAAGGATGGGAAAAACCCTCAGCCGTGCGATGATAGAAGATGGTGGTCGCTGCTAGGCCAGGACAGGAATCAGGGAGCAGGTCACCTCCTAATACGTCCCTAATTCTGACCCTATCTCCTAGCCGTATGAGTCGACCCTGATGGTGGGAGGGCTCATACTCTGGAACCTAATATTCCTACTAGCCCTGGACTAGGAGCAGGGTAAGACGACCTGTTCCTCCAAGACACGGACGAACAGGAGTCTCACTGGCCAGACTGCAAAGGAAAGGGAACATAAACAGCATATGGCAATGGCAGGTAAATGAAACAAGTACAACACCTACCTGCCACAGACACACAGCCTGGAACCCATGTACAAGTGCTGCTGTCCACAACAACACAAACGGACACAGCACACACCAACATCCCAGGAAACCATAGCTGCAATAAACAAAGAGACCACAGAAACATCTTCATAGCATCATACATAAACTTATGACCACAAGGGTGGCCCTCACTGGCAGATGGTATATAACCAGGAGGATGACTCCAGCTAACCATGGCTGAAGTACCCCCCAGAGTCTGGCATCCAGCCGGAGCTAAATAGCCCTAAGTGGCCAAACCCACACACAGACACACCCAGTGTTCACACACAAGGAAGGAAGTTAACCCTTCCTACACCAGGCAAGGGAAGACTGCCACTTAAAGGGGAAGTGTACAAACAACAATCAAAGTGCAGCTGTTACCGCCGGCAACGACATGCGTGGCAACCATGTCAAGGGAAACAGCCAGAAGGCCGAGACACTGCCACCACATGTACAAAATACCAGACGTTGCCACAGACAACCGCAAGTGACGAAAAGTGTCACAATGCACACATACAAAACCTCGTGCACAACAAAACGAGAAAGTGCACACATACAAAGAGAGGTTGTCAGGTGTAACCGCATGCACTTGACAGCAAGCTGCCTAGCAACAGCTCAGGCTGCTATACAGCCAAATACAAACATGTTGCCAACGGCAACCACACGTGAGGCAACATACAAGCAGCCCTCACCATGTGGTTGACAATAAAACCAAACCGCCGGCAACTGCATGCGGGGGAGTCACGACCATAACCATGGTCGTGACACAGGAACCTCGGTGACACATAACTTCTGTCAACGACGGTCCCTTGCGCCTTCCTACAATCCATATAGCCCAGATCTGTGAGAATCAGTCAGGGGTCCCTCGGGACACATATACAAGTTAATACGTGAAATCCACATTAATCAGATGAATCCATTTTGCACAGTAGGGATTTTAGGAGCTTTCCAGTTAAGGGGTACAATTTTCCTAGCATAAAACATAAGTTTCCTACCATATTTAGTAGGAATTAGATCACTAACCAAACCTAGTAAGCTAACCGCAGGAGAACAAGCCCCTAGAAATCCTAACTTGGAGTTTGCAAAGGCATGGATCTCAGACCAGTATGCTTGCATAACGGGACAATGCCATGTGAATCAAAGAAGTGGTCACATCTCCACATCTAAGGCAAGCAGAACTCGGAAGGTGATGAATCTTGGCCAGTCCGGATGGGGTCATACCCTGTGTATTTGATCCCATGCACTAATAACCGTGGACCGACAGAATGGCCTAATTTCTTGTAGGTGCTTTAGATCAGGGATATCTATCTTGCATTTAGCAAAGAATTTCCAGTCCTGAGCTTTTTGTGGAAGGTCGAAACGGGTTTAAGCAGGTGTGCTCATCCAGCTACCGACTCCAACGGTCCACACTCCAGCACAACAGGTCATTTACTAAACTGAGCCATACCAGCATGCTGCACCTGAAAGTGCCTGTATAGACTGTGCTGTGGTTATTTATGAAATCTGCCCTCTACATATAATTCAATGAGATATCTAAGCCCCCTCTGTGGCCAGAATTAAAAATTTTGCAAATGCAGCAATACAGGGATACTCGGGTTTGCCACAGAGGAATATATGGAGTAAAATATTAGAATTTGTCTGGGTTGTTACATAGTAACAATACAGGAATTCATTAGTAACAGTGAATAACCTTATTATCCCCATGTATCATGCTTTTTTCATTGAATCTTCTGCTGATCATGTCATCGTATTGTCAACCAATCATCTCTGCCCTTTTCTGTAATGGGCTGTAGTTTACTCACTGTTTGTGACATAAATGCTGCTGCACAGGTTACAGACTCCTCGCCTCTCCTGTGCCTTAGGCATGCCTTTATGATTTTTTAGCAACCTGATTCCAATCTGGAATAATCTACTGTATGTAGGTTCTGCTAGATGTGATATAGCCACTCATACTAATGCCATGTCTGCACAAGCTAAGTCCAAACACATTTCTGATAATAGGAGGAGGCAAAATGAGCCCTTGAGGAGTGCTTTATAGGTAGGACAGTATAGACAGTTTATATATGTTCATGCACTTAGCTTCTACAGTCACAACACTTTTAAAGAAATATATTAGTAGTATACTAACTGTAAACTAGAGGTGTCACCTGACTGTCATATTGGAATAGTTAAAAACTGGATCTCCTATCTGGAGCTATCCATTGAGGTAAAATCAGACAGTTCCCGAATAGGTTTTATTGCAGTTGCAGTTTATTTAATGGAAATCAATGTGTTTCATTAATGGTCTGAATCCTAATTGTGCAGTATCTTTGACACAAATTAAATATTCTCACTGCTGGTAAGTGATACTGTGATTCTTTTGGAGTGGTATTGAATAAAATATCCACCATTCTCTATACTGCATTAATACAATTCCTTAAAGCAAACATTGTACTTAGCAAGTGGTTACTCCCTCAGGCTAATAGATTGTGCTCTGGGATAGCACTGTGTATGCTAGAGCAAAATTAAACACAATTAAAATCAATGGGAGACCCGAGCATTAAACCAACCACCCCCTGCTCTGAAGAAGAGAGGGTTTCTGGTTTACAGAAAAAGGTTAGCCATTGATGGAAACATCAACAAAAAGGTTTGGAAACAGCATGGGAAGGATGTCTGGATGCATCTTGGACTCCCATTACCTATGACATACAATAGACAACCACACAAAGGCTATATGCCAAAAGCCAGGTTTGTGCAAGCCAACAATCTAACCATGAGACAGATAACAGCCAGCATACCTTACAATGGCAGCCTTGTGCACTATGAGATATTCCAAACCAGCTCTCATCTGACTGAGAACCAGTAAACCTCAAAGTTGCTTCATATCTGTTGGATGGCTTGGGTGGACCTGAGCACCTAGATCAATATCATTAGGGTGACAAAAAGTTTTCTGATTGTCCTAACATAATATTCAATAACCTTTCTATACAGTTTTGTCATGTAAACTCATTTGCATAATTATGGGCATATGCAAATTAAGTGAATCTGGTTGTTTTTCATCTGAAACACCATTTGCATGGAAAATTTGCGATAAAAATTTGCGATTAGAATATTCGCGATTAACACTACTTATGAACAGCGGTTGCGAAGATTCCTTAAATTGCGTTTTATTTGTATCACAAATAAAACGCAATTTAAGGAATCTTTGCAACTGCTGTGATTTCTATTATAATACGACTGGGGTGGGAACCCTATACACAGCAGATACCCGGTGTGAACAAATTTGTTACATATACTTATGAACAGCGCCATATATTGGATTCATAGTCTTATGAGAAGACTATGAATCCAATAGATGGCTCTGTTCATGACTCATGAACAGCCCCATCTATTGTTTCTTAGTCTTTTTTTTAAATATGTTTTGTTTTATTAGGTTTTGATATAATTTGCACGTTTACATTCAAAGGTACATATTGAATAAAATTACAGGTCATATTCCTTTTTTACAGATATGTTTAGTGAAAACAAAAATAAAACACATATAAACAGTGCAATAATCCTTTCCCTAAACATTTCCCTTCCCCCCCCAACCCTCCCCCCTTCTTTACAGGTGATGTGTTTTAAAGTTTTCTTTTTATTACAGTGTCTCATTTTGGAGTTCATGTGGATTTATTGTCGTGTAGTCTCATGGTAGTGCATCTTTATGTAAGGATTGATGATGCTTTATATGTTATTGGTTTCATAGTCTTATGACAAGACTATGAATCCAATAGATGGCGCTGTTCATGAGTCATGAACAGCACCATCTATTGGTTTCCTAGTCTTATGACAAGACTATGAATCCAATAGATGGCACTGTTCATGAGTAGTGTAGATCGCTAGGTGCGCAAGTCCACACAAGCCATCCAACAGATATGAAGCAACTTTGAGGTTTACCGGCTCTCAGTCAGAAGAGAGCTGGTTTTGAATGTCTCATAGTGCACAAGGCTGCCATTGTAAGGTGTGCTGACTATATCTGTCTCATGGATAGATTGTTCGCTTGCACATACCCGGCTTTATGGCAAATAGCCTTTGTGTGGTTGTCTATTGTATGTCATAGGTAATGGGAGTCCAAGATGCATCCAGACGTCCTCTTTATGCTGTTTCCAAAAGATTTTGGTGGTGTTTCCATCAATTTCTTACCTTTTTCTGTGAACCAGACACCTCCTCTTCAGAACAGGGGGTGCCTGGTTTAATGCTCAGGTTCTCCCATTGACTTATATTATGCTTGGGTGCTCTGTAGAGCACCCGAGCATCCTGATGTGTTCGGCCCAAGCACTTTGGTGCTCGATCAACACTGCATTGTTGGGGCATTAAAGGGCATATGACCAAAAGTTGTCTTGACAAGATAACCAGTGTAATGTGATTAAGGATATCCTTATATTATACAATGATATGAATCTAGATTGTTCAGCTATACTGCAAAGTATGCCAACTCAATTGATAAAAGATGTTTTGTGTTTTGAAGTGATAGTTATAAGTTTGTAAAATTAATAATTTCATTGAGGACAGAAAAATATATTCCTTTTATTGTAGATCTTGAAGTGGCGAGCAATCTATTTTATTCTATCATCTGATTAATACATATCTAGAGATATCCACCCTAAAAATGTCTGATCCTGTAATTCAATTGGAGTGCAAATATCCACCGTTCTCTACTCTGTATTAATACAATTCCAACCCTCAGGCTAGTAGATTGTGCTCTGAATTTCAGATCTAATCTGTGATGTCTAGATGACAATAAAGGGCATGTGACCAAAGGCTGTCTTGCAAAGAAAACCCCTTTGTCATTATACTATTGAGTGATAAAAATCTAAATTGATCAGATATACACCAAAGTATATAAACTAAATTGTTAAGAAAATGTTCAATGTTTTGAACTGATTAATGACATTGAGTATTGAAAGTGATCGTGTGATCTTAGACCTTGACGTGGCGAGCCAACCAGGATGCTGACATCTATTATTATAAAAGTTCCATCATCTGATTAACACACACCTAGAGATACCCACCCCAAAAGTGTCTGATCCTGTGAGTCAATCGGAGGGGCACAGAAAGAAATATTCACTTTTCTCTACACTGTATTAATGCAATTCCTCAAAGTAAAAGTTGTTCTTATGTACTGGCCGTGTACCCTGGCTAATAGATTGTGTCCTGTGTGGTAAATCCATTCTGTGATGTTCATAAGGCATTAAAGAGCATATGATTAAAGTCTGCCTTACCAAAATAACCCCATTAATGCAACTAAGGGTACTTTCACACTAGCGTTAAAGTTTTCCGGTATTGAGTTCTGAGAGGAATATGGAGTATGATTTCATTCCTGCCATTTGCTCCAGGAGTGGCAGAGGAAATCAAACTCCACAGGGGGGCCCTGCTTCAAAGCGCAGCCAGATAGCAGAAAACTCCTAGCAGGCCACATTTGGTTACATTTCACACCTCCATTTAGACAGCACGGATCCTGCAGGAAAACTTCCCTGCTGGGGGTCTAAGTCATTCGTCAGAACAAAAGCAACTATCAGACATCATGGAACCGGCGATTCATAAGGAATTATGAATCGCCCGTCCATCACAGGCATAAACCAGATATATATTTGCGACCCTGTGGCCAAGATGGACAGGCTCCTGCTCGTAGTTGGATGGTAGGATGCCAGGGGAGGGAGATACGGAGAATCTTCCCACAGAAACCTAATAACGGACTCTACTTGTAGCCGGAACTCAGGCAGACCCGTTGGTCCCAGAAACATCTCCCTGTGACCTTCTGGTCTGGAGCTATGAGCCTGAATGGGATTTGTGGGTCGTTTGGCTGCCTGGACCAGGAGGGAGGGGGGACCCCTACCAGAGGCAGGGAGGGGCGTGGCCGACTACAGGTGAAAAGACCCATGCAGGCAGAGTCTAGCATCTTTTTCTGAAGGGGGTCACGCTGCATCACGTGTTTGGAAGGGACCGGGAAACGTCTGACATCACTGCCTCCTAGGTGACGACGGCCAAGGATTACATTAAAGGGGTTGGCCACTCTTTAAATACTCTCCACTACAGTGTGGCAGGCAGGGAAAAAATGAAATCCCTAATATACTTCATTAAACACATCTGCCTGCTTTTCTTTCAGTTATAAGCCACTCCCCCGTACTAAGGGTTCACACCTGAGCGTTTTACAGCGCGTTCCTCTCATTAATGGCAGCATGCTATGCCGAATGCAGTAGAAAAATGATATATACACAGTATATCTGTCAGGATACAAATTCCTCTTGGCTTTAGTTATTGTCTGGGGCACTTTATTTGTTTTTATACTTATGGTGGCCAACCCCTTTAAACATTATTCATCAACCCAAAGGACTCATCCGTCTGGTAAACTGACTTTTTCGCTCTGTTTAATCCTGTTTTTACCGTACTACCTGTATTTGCAACCTCAAACCACTGTATATATTCTTTGTGTGTATAGTGTTATATCTAGTGAGCGATTAAATATATAATTTCATCTTGTGCTGTCTGGCATCTCGATCACGAATCCCCACGTCCGTGTTTCGGCCTAGTTAGACGCTACTGCGGGTTGGTTTCTCATCCTATATAATCCTGTTAGTGGATCGGGCTTATATCAAACGAGAAGCTGATGTCTTCCCGGGCTCCCTCAGCTTGTTGCCTTGCTGGCCCTACGTATTTGACCTCAGTCGGGGTACGGTATTCGTCACAAGTTCTATCACAGGGGCTTAATACCGGAAAAAAAACGGTTCAGTTTTATCCTAATGCATTCTGAATGGAAAGCATTCCATTCAGTATGCATCAGGATGTCTTCAGTTGAGTCCCTCTTAGGCTGGGTTCACACCTGAGCGTATTCGATAAGCGCTTTTTACAGGCGTTTTTATCAGGCGTTTTTGAGGCGTATTTTGGGACATTTTAGTATTTTGGAAACGCGTTTGTGTGATTAATCCAATGAAAAACTGCCACAATACGCGCGACAATACGCCCCAAAGAAGCTCCTGTACTTCTTGGGGCGTAGGGCATTTTACAGCGTAAAACGCTCAGATGAGATCCATGTCCATAGGGAAACATTGGTTTTTGCCTGTTGAGCGTTTTACAGCACGTAGGAACGCGCGCTGTAAAGCGCTTAGGTGTGAACCCAGCCCTACAGTATTTGGCCGGAGAAAATACTGCAGCATGCCGCAATATTTTCTCCGGCCATAATTCCCGGAACACTTGCCCGGAATGCCATTGAAATGTATTAATGCTGGATCCGGTACCAAGTGTTTTTTTTCCGGATGACACGAGAGAGACGGATCCAGTATTTCAATGCATTTGTCAGACGGATTCGCATTCAGATTCGGAAACAAATGCTATCCGTTTGCATATGGATTTCCAGATCCGGCAGGCAGTTCCAGCGACGGAACTGCCTGCCGGAATCCTCTAACGCAAGCGTGAAAGTACCCTTAGGATATCATTATATTATTGGGTGATATAAATATAAATTGATCAGATATGCAGCAAAGAATATCAACTGAATTACTAAAACAGTGTGCAGAGTTTTGAAGTGATAGTTTTAACCCCTTAAGGACTCAGCCCTATTTCACCTTAAGGACTTGGCCATTTTTTGCAAATCTGACCAGTGTCACTTTAAGTGCTGATAACTTTAAAACGCTTTGACTTATCCAGGCCGTTCTGAGATTGTTTTTTCGTCACATGTTGTACTTCATGACACTGGTAAAATGAAGTAAAAAAAAAATCATTTTTATTTATAAAAAAATACCAAATTTACCAAAGATTTGTAAAAAATTGCAAATTTCCAAGTTTCAATTTCTCTACTTCTATAAAACATAGTAATACCTCCAAAAATAGTTATTACTTTACATTCCCCATATGTCTACTTCATGTTTGGATCATTTTGGGAATGATATTTAATTTTTTGGGGATGTTACAAGGCTTAGATCACCGGGCGGCGGTGATCGGAACAACGCATGACGTACCGGTACTTCATGGGTCCTTAAGGACTCGGTTACCATGCCGTGCCGATACGTCATGGGTCCCTAAGGGGTTAAGTTCATAAAATAAATAATTCCATTGAGTAGAGAAAATGATGTTCCTGTAATCTTAGATCTTGAAGTGGCGAGCCAGCCAGGTTGCTGACATCAATTGTTTAAAATTTTTTATAAAAGTTCCATCAAGATCTAAATTATAATTGCTTGCCTTATCTCTGCTAGGTCAAGAAAGAAAAAAAACAACATCATGCCCCATTGGGTTTTTGTAATATTGTTATCTCCTAATTAGAATGGTGCTAAAATATTTATAAAAGAGCTACGCTGTTACACATACATTTTGTTTTTCAGTTCATGTATCAATATCAGCTCATAAAGATGATTACTAGGAATGCAGCTTTTGTTAGGTTGAAATCGCCTCCAAGGACCCTGCCCAGATCACAAACGCTACTTGTTCTACATGCTTTTGTGCGCAAGTCATTATTTTTATCACACAGCAGGGTTACAGCATTGGTAAAATAAAACAAGAGAAATTCTGCCCTAAATCCCCAAAGTGACTAAAATCAATTTTCAAATGCAAATGAAGATGGCATAGGTGAGGTTGCTTTATACGCCATAAATTGCTTGTCTACGGTTTGATCTAATAGACACATAAACAAGAAGGATCGGTATCAGAGAAGTGCATTATAGTCACAAAAAAAGTTTTATGCTTCTAAGGAAGCTTACAAACAATAAAATAAAAAAATCTTTGACTTGATTACCGGCAGTGTGTTGACAGAACGAAGATTTATTAGAATATATGTGAAAACTCGCTCAGAGCAAGGTTAGAAAAGGGACAAAGCGCAAAAAGTGCGACAGCCATTTTGTAAAGTCAGCTTATGTATGAATTCCGGTTAAGTACCAAGATGTGCACACAATAGTGGGTCCCGTAAGGGTTAACACAAAAATTATGCGAGCTGCATTATAGCCCATCTAGTTAGATTCAAGACCCTAGGAAATCTAGAAGACAAGCATTGTTGTAAAGAGATATAATCGATAATTTTTCTCAGAAACTGACAGAAAAGCACAGCTCAAAGACATATATGCATTCAAAAATTTCCCGACACAAAAATAAAAATAAAGAATTCAAGTTTTCCTCCATCGTTCTGCACTCAATACCCCATAATGAGGAAGTGAAAACAGCATGTTTGAAATCTGTGGTATAATTTATTAAAATGGAAAAACTAAAATCTTGCATTGACATAAGTATTCCGACTCTTTACCCAGGACCTAGTTGAAGCGCCTTTGGCAGTGATTACAGCCTTCAGTCTTTTTCGGTATGTTTGTGACAGGCGCAGCACTATGAAGTGCCTTTTGCGCTGTGGCATTAGAATAATTTTGATTTCTCTGACTTTTAGTCTAACCAGACTGTCTATTACTCTGTAATTCCTCTAACGCCGTTCTATGGAAACAGTAGGTTAAAAGAGCACACCAAATGCTTGAAATAACTTCTTTATTAACTTCAACTTTTCTTCATATAACACTGCCGCCTCCGCAGCAGATAGTCCATGTACAAAACACGTGTTGAAAAGATATCACAAAATGGTGGTATGCATAAGATGGTGGTTCAACTGTTCAATCTTGTCATTCAACATAAAATGGTGGATATATTTCTCTCTTCAGTATCTGTACTCTCACTTTAAGTTTTTTAAGCACTGTATGATCTCTCTGAGAGGTATATCTGAGGTCTAAGTAATAGCTCACTTGCTCTACTAGGTTTGCAGTTTGCTCTATATACAATTGCTTATGATCTGGTATGAGCAGATTGTATGATTGTATGGCTCAGTAGTTCGTTTGTATGGTATTTGTAGTTTGCAATTGAATTTGGTGGAACTGTAAGTAAACAGACATATAACTGGTTCAGTATACAGTTCTAATCACTATATTAACAGTAGGAACATTATATAACTGTTTTAAATACCTATTTTGGCCTCTCTTCTTCCATAAAACACAGTTCTTAGTGGAGTATGTGTCTGTTCAGCTCCTCTCTCTGGTGAATAATGATTTCAGCAGCTCCTGCTAGGGAATCTCCCACACAGGCTGTGTGAGAAGCTGGCTGTAATTGGTCAAGACTCCTGCCCAGCAACAACAGTTTAACTCTATGCTTTCTGTTGTTTCTGCTGTCATTGAGCTTACCTTACATTGTATAATGAATCTTAAAGGCATATTATCTTTTCTGCTTCTGTGAACACAATATATAACAGTTATATGACATCCAAACATGAAGTCACTGTAAATAACTCTGCTTTTGTCTTCAAAGGGACTCTGTCACCTCGTTTTAGCCTATAGAGCTGCGGACATGCGCGGCTAGATCGCCGCTAGCATGTCCGCAATATACCTGTCCCATAAAGCCGTGTCCTTTTATTGTGTTTAAAAAATGATTTTATAGATATGTAAATGAGCCCGGTAAGGTGCCCAAGGGGCTGTACTAACCTTCTTGGAGCCCAGCCACCGCCCCCTGTGAAGGAGCCCAGCACCGCCTATGTCCTCCGAATCTCCTCCTTACTCACAGTTAGATTGCTGTAACCTCGCGCTGCGCGAGCTCGCGCATGCGCAGTGCCGATATAGTGTTTCTTGCCTGTGCTGGCATCAGCCTCAGGGAAGGAACTGCGCATGCGCGAGCTCGCGCATCGCGAGATTACGACAATCTAACTGTGAAGAAAGGAGGAGATTCGGAGGACGCAGGCGGTGCTGGGCTCCTTCACAGGGGGCGTGGCTGGGCACCAAGAAGGTTGGGCACCTTGCCAGCGTAATTTACAGATCTATAAAATAATTTTTTTAAACACAATAAAAGGACACAGCTTTATGGGACAGGTATATTGCGGACATGCTAGCGGCGATCTAGCCGTGCATGTGCGCAGCTCTATAAGCTAAAACGAGATGACAGAATCCCTTTAACACACCAACATAGAAACTGTATTAAGGTTATTGGCAGGTCTAGCTGTATAAACGTATAAGCTATATTAGCAACCTAGGACGGGTCTTAGCTGGCCAGCTACAATGATGCCATGATGTTTGCACACCTGGATTTGGGGATTTTCTGCCATTGTTCTTTGCACTCTCTGAAGTTCTGTCTTTTTCCAGAGATGTTCTATTGCAGGGATGCATCCCTCCAGCTGTTACAAAACGACAACTCCCAGCATGCCCTAATAGCTGTAGGCTGTTAAGGCATGCTGGGAGTTGTAGTTTTGCAACAGCTCAAGGGCTGCAGGTTGAGCATCCCGGCTCTGTTGGGTTCAAGTCAGGGCTCATGCTGGCCCACTCAAGGACATTAACAGATTTGTCCCTAAGCCACTCATGTGTTGTCTTGGCTGTGTACTTAGGGTCATTGTCTTGCTGGAAGGTGAACTTTCAGTCTAGTCTGAGGTCCAGAGCACTCTGTATCAGGTTTTCATTAAGAATATATCTGTTCTTTGCTCTATTCAGCTTTCCCTCAACCCTAACCAGTCACCCTGTCCCCCCAGCAAGATTCTGCCACCACCATGCTTCACTGTAGGGATGGCATTGGGCAGTGCCCAGTTTCCTCCAGAATGATGCTTACGATTGAGGCCAAAACCAAAGTTTAATCCTCCCACAAAGCCAAGATTGGTGGAGTGCCACAGTGATCTTTGATGTTCTGGAAGTTTCTTACATCTACACACAAGATCTTTGGATCTCAGTCAGACCCTTCTCCTCTGATTGCCTAGTTTGGTGGGGTGGCTAGGACGAGATCTGGTTGCTCCAGACTTATTCAATTTAAGAATTAAGGAGGCCACTGTGTTCTTAAGACTTACAGACTTTTTTTGTCCCCTTCTTCAGATCTATGCCTTCACAAAATCCTGTCTCTGAGCTCTACAGGCAGTTCTTTGGCCTGATTTTTGCTCTGATATGCATTGTAAGCTCTATATATGTCTTTCCAAATTATATCCAATCAACTGAATTCACCACAGGTGGACCAAAGTGTATAAACATCTCAGAGATGATCCAGAGAAATGAGAGGCCCAAGAGCTATAAATGTCAAGTATTATAGCAAAGGGTCTGAATACTTACATGTGTGTCTATGAGTATTTTTGGGTTCTGCTTTCTAATAAATTTGCAAACATTTCTAAAATTCTACTTTCACTTTCTCATTATGGGGTTATTGAGTGCATATTGATGGGAGAAACCTTTAATTATTTTTTTTTATTTTAGCACAAGGCCACAACGTACCAAAATGTGAAAAAAAAGTGAATGCGTCTGATGACTGCACTATATACAGTGCCTTGAAAAATTATTCATACCCCTTGAACTTTTCCACATTTTTTCACTTGACATCTGCAAGTTTGAATGTATTTTATTGGGATCTTACATGATAGACTAAAACAAAGTAACAAGTAAGTGTGAAGTGAAAAGAAAATTATACATGGTGGATGGAGAGCATCTGTGGACAGCAATTATCTAGTCTTGCCACAGATTCTCAGTGGGATTTAGGTCTGAACTTTGACTGGGCCATTCTAACACATGAAGATGTAGCTCTGGCTGTTTGTTTAAGTTCATTGTCCAGCTGGAAGGTCAACCTCTGCCCCAGCCTCTACCAGGTTTTTCCCAGGATTGCCCTGTATTTAGCTCCATCCATCTTTCCATAAACTCTGACCAGCTTCCCTGTCCCTGCTGAACAAAAGCCTCCCCACAACATGATGCTGCCACCACCATGTTTCATGGTGGGGCTGGTGTGTTCAGGGTGATGTGCAGTGTTAGTTTTCTGCAACGCATAACATTTTGCAGAGCACCTTCTTCCACATTTTTGCTGTGTCCCTTATTGGCAGACTGCAAGTGGGGCTTCTTATGGCTTGCTTTAAAAAAAAAATGGCTTTCTTTTTGCCACTCTTCCGTAAAGGCCAGATTTGGGGAGTACACGACTAATAGATTCTCAGATTCTCCCACCTGAGATGTGGATCTCTGCAGCTCCTCCAGAGTGACCATGGGCTTCTTGGCCACTTCTCTAATTAGTGCTCTACTTGCCTGGGCTGTCAGTTTAGGTGGATGGCCGAGTCTTGGTAGGTTTGCAGTTGTACCATGCTCCATCCATTTTGAAATGATGGATTGAACAGTGCTCAGTGAGATGTTCAGAGCTTGGGAAATATTTTTTATAACCTAATCATGCTTTACACTTTTCCACAACTTTAATCCCTGACCTGTCTGGTGTGTTCCTTGGTTTTTCACGATGCTGTTCGATCACTAATGTTCTCTAGCAAACCTCTGAGGGCTTCACAGAACAGCTGTAGTTGTACTGAGAAGACATAGATGGACTCTATTTTCTAATTTGGTGAATTCTGAAGGAAATTGGTCCCACTGGATTTTATTTAGGGGTATCAGAGTACAGGGGGCTGACTACAAATGCACGCCACACTTTTCAGATATTTATTTAACATTTTGAAACCCATGTATCCTTTTCTTTTCACTTCACACATACTCTCTGCTTTGTGTTGGTCTATCACATAAAATATCAATGATATACATTTAAGTTCGTTGGTGTAACGGGAAACAAATGTGTAAAAGTTCAAGGGGCATGAATACTTTTTTAAGGCACTGTATATATTTCTTGATGGTTCAGTCTTCAAATTCATCACTACAGCCAAAACTAATTTCTTGCAAAAAAAAAAAAAAGCTTAAAACATTTTTATTTTGTCTAGAGTGGGGATGATTGGTAACCTGTATTACAGGTTCTTGGTGGGACATAGCAAGCACTACCCAAGAACTATGTCTGAGTGATAATCCCAGTATTAATAGCAGTAGTAATAAAAGTAATATTAGTGTCCTTAAACCTAGTGCATGTGTGCTCATACTGCACAATCCTATTGAGGTGACAGGACGCTGCGTGCATAGTTTTATTCTAGTTTTTTTTTTACTCTAGATACTATTGTATCTTGCCAGTTTTGCATTCATTCCCCTCCCAAATCCTTCTTTTCAATTAGTTCCAGTCACATCTTTTGGTTGAAGCAATTTTGCGTGACACGTTGCCTGTCCACTGGGAAATCTGCGTGACAACCTGCTCTTCTGTTGGCCAAATTCTTAGGAAGCTTTTGCCATGATAATACCCAGCTCGAGATGACAAGTGCTAACCTGCTTACAGGCGTCATCCCCAGAGTGGGTTTTTATGATCTATGGCGAGGGCTCCTCTCCTGCTTACACCATTGAGCATAGCTTTTCATTATTCATATGCATAGAGTTTAGACTAAGTGTCACAGCTGCAACATGGAAATAGTCTGCAGTAATGTGGCGGATATTATACGCCTGTCGCAGGTGTGTGCGCTGCATATAAGCCTCAGCTGGAAATCCAGGGCTGATGGAGAATGATGCTGCTAACTTGGACTGGGAGTCTGGTACTTAAGAGAACAGGAACAAAACTCATTGCAGCATAACACTATATCTAGAGCAACATCATTTAATGCAAGTACTTGTAACCTTTTAAACACTATTTTGTTTTATCCAAATCCGACGTCAATTTCTTATTAAATATTAGGGATGAGCGAACCCAAACTGCAAAGTTCAGATTCGTACCGAACTTTGCGAGTTCGGGTACCCGTACCGAACCCAGACTTTTTCACTGAAGACCGGGTTGGGGTTCGAGTGATTGATGAATTACTTTATTATTTTCCGTTATAACATGGTTATATCAGAAAATAACATAATACGGATCCGTTATGTACCCATAGACTTCTATTATGACGGAATGCAAAATGGAATGCCTCTAAAGGTGTGGCTTTTGCGTTCCGTCTTTAGTATTATGTTATTTTCCGATATAACCATGTTGTAACGGAAAATAATAAAGTGAAGTTCGGGTCTCTATTGACTTAAGTGGGGTTGGGGTTCAAGTTCGGGTCAAGTTTGGGTCCCGAACCCCAACTTTGACCTGAAGTTCGGCCGAACCTGGCAAACCTGAACTTCTACGAGGTTGCTCATCACTATTAAATATTTAAACGGAAAATACAAATGTGATAGCACTCTGCATCCAGCATTCTGCCCTGCCTCCATGCTGGATGAGGCATTGGTGTACATTTTGGCCAAAGCGTAATAAGCCACTCACCACGTCAAGGTCGCCTCTATTGAGTGGTGATTAAATATTTATCTAAGCCAGAGCTTATATAACAAGTTAAAGGGGTTTTCCGAGATTCTGATATTGATGATCTACCCTCAGGTGAGGCCACCTCTTCCCAGCTTTCCAAGCACAGCCCCGTCCATTGTATAGTGGCTATGCTATTGGCTATTGGATGCATGGCCTACGGCATGTGCAGCTCAGTCTCATTGAAGTGAATGGTATTTAGGTGCAACATCTGTGCGGTGGCCGGGACGGATTGAGACCCATTCAACTTGAATGGATCCATGATCTGTCCGCACCACAAAAAAATAGAACAAGTTCTATTTTTTTGCAGTGTGGAGGCATGAACAGAAACACCACGGAAGCACTCCGTAGTGCTTCCATGGGGTTCCGATCCGTGCTTCTGTTCCGCATCTCCGTGATTGCGGACCCATTTAAGTGAATGGGTCCGCATCCGTGATGCGGAGTGCCCACGGGCCGCAATACAGCCACGGGCACACAACGGCCATGTTGTGTGCAAGAGGCCTTACAGAGATGCTCTCCATTCTGGCCCATTGATGGGGGTTACGAGCGGAGGTCCCGTGAAGTCCCTATGTGCTAATAGACATCTGACCCCACCCTTAAAGCTCCTATTGTCATTATATTGAATGTACAATATGATTTACGTTTACCTCTATTTAAAGAAAATGGCAAAGAAATCACAAGCACCAAGGTTACATGTCCAAAAGACTCAATAATCAATAATGTTGGGACTGTCACGTAGTGCGCGGTTTAAAGAAGGTTCATTGCTTAGATTGTCTTTATGGTGTGACACGTTCTTGCTGGTGACAGCATACCTACAAGAGGTCCTTGCTCCTATCAGTCTGGCGCATTGTAATGTACTGTATGTCTTCTGAAACAGCTGATCCTTGCAAAGCGAATGTATTTATTCACTGGCAATCTGTGACACCATCATAAACTTCAGAGTCCCCTTAACCCTCCACTGTGTCGAGCTGATCATTCTTCAGTGACTGGTAACCTTCCTGTAATGCATTTACTGAAATGTGCACTTCAGAAATTATATTGGTTTGAGGTCTTTGCAGGATTTTCAAGGGTGAACAAGCGACAGTGGACAGAACCTTGCAGACTAGTAGGGAACGGGTGAAGAGTAGTGTTGGTCAAGCACCAAAGTTCTCGGGTGCTCAAGTAGAACACTTTGGGCTGCTCGGGTGCTCTACTGAGCACCCGAGCTCAATGTAAGTCAATGGGAGAACCCGAGCATTAAACCAGGCACCCCCTGCTCTGAAGAGGGGAGGGCGTCTGGCTCATAGGAAAAGGTCAGAAATTGATGGAAACACCACTGAAATGGTTTGGGAACAGCATGGGGAGGATGTCTGGATGCATCTTGGACTCCCAGGTCGCTGCTGGGAACGATGTTGTCCGAGTAGTACGCCACTTATACAGACTGAAAATAATACGCACCAAACCGAAGATAAAATAGATTTTAGAGGAAAAATTGTTAGGAAACATTCTTTCCTGTGTATTTACTTGTATATAAAGTGCAAGTGCTGCCAAAAAGTACAAGCAAGAGGCACTCCGATACCACCTGTATATCACATAAAGGAGGGCCTCATTCAGATTGTGGTACAATTGTTCAGATAGTGGGACTCCTACACTCATAAAGCCTAGGCACTAAGTGAAAGGGCTGCCAAAAATTACAAGGAACTGGCACTCCAATACACCCTTTGTTACACATAAAGGAGGGCATCATACACAGCCTTGAAAAATTATGATTGATGGCCTGCTGGTGACCCTCTAAAACATTAGGGGCAAGGGCCTGTTGCTGATCTGACCATCTAAAACATTAGGGGTGAGGGTCTGCTGCCGAGCTGACCATCTAAATATTTTTGTGGGCGAGGGCCTGCTGCCGAGCTGACCATCTAAAAGATTATGGGCGAGGGCCTGCTGCCGAGCTGACCATCTTAAACATTTTGTGGGTGAGGGCAGCAGGCACAGTTTCACCGCGCCCAGGGCCACGGCCTCTGCGTACACCATCAGCAGCACGACCACTTCCCCGTCCCTTACCGCAGGACAAGGGACTTCTTCCAGGAGAATAACATCACTCTTTTGGCCCATCCTGCGTGTTCCCCTGATCTAAATCCAATTGAGAACTTTTGGGGATGGATGGCAAGGGAAGTTTACAAAAATGGACAACAGTTCCAGACAGTAGATGGCCTTCATGCGGCTGTCTTCACCACTTGGAGAAATATTCCCACTCACAACATGGAAACGCTTGCATCAAGCAAGCCAAAACAAATTTTTGAAGTGATAAACAATAACGGCAGAGCTACTCATTACTGAGTTCATGTTTGGAAGTTGGCTTTCTGTTTTGGGGGGGTTTAGTTTTTTTTTGGAGGTGTGGTCCTAAACTTTTGATCAGCTGAAAAACAGCCTGTTTTCGTTTATTCATTGTTTTCATTAAATTGAATGCTCAAAAAATGTTTTGTCTCACTCCCATTTCCTCTTGTTGCATGTTGAAGCTCTACTTGGAACCTTGTTAAGATCCAGCCATGCTAAATATGATTTCTCAAGTGGTCTTAAAGGACTATTGGGTCTCTAATAAGTTTAAAATATTGCTATTTCAATCCCCACACTATCTCTCTCTTCTGCTCTCCAGCTCTCCGTGACTAATATATAGCACCCCATGACGCATTCCAGCCAGCCAATCGCTGTAATGCCAGCAGCCAACATGGCTACGGCATTACAGTGAATGGCAGTACTTGCCTGCACGTTTATTGGCTGCATGCGGGGAAGAGACCCGAGCATCGCGCGCATGATCGCCCAACACTAGTAAAAGAGTTTTCTAATTTTGCTTGTTGACTAAGTAGAACATGTGCAATGCAGGTTGAGGCATAAGATGACATAGGATGGATAGTTGTGTCATTTACCAGATCTTCTGTACAAAGGAGAACCTGCCTAGTAGAGCAAGATTACACACAAACACCTCTTGATTTATATGTGTGTAGACACTCCTTGTGGGCAGATTTTGGCTATTATTTATCAAATTTCTTCAGTATTTGCTGACTAATTTCCAAGGTTTGCTTTTTCACATTTAGTTTTTTTTAAATCACCAAAATTGAAGAAAGTTCTGTCTGCTATCGGTAAAACTGCATATCCATTTTACTTAGGCTTTTTTGAGGACTCTCCCACCCAAACATTCTAGTGATCAGTGGAGGTCCTAGTGGTGGGGTCGTAAGCAACTAGCAATGTTTGTCACCTATCCTTTCGAAGTGGCAAATCTCCTTTAAAGAGCACCTATCATCAGATTCAACCCCATTAAATTTGTTAAATTGCCTGATAAGGCTGGTCCTGCTGATTAAAATGATACCTGTCTTGTAAAAATGGGTTGTGGCGTTCCCAAGAAATATAGACTTTTATTCTGTAAGCAAATAAGAGCTTCAGTGAAACAAAAGGGTGGGGCCTTTTCCCTTGGTGCCCCTCAGTGCTGACCACGCCCCTTGGTGTACTGAAGCTTTCATTTACACATAGAATCAAAGTCTTTTTTCTCTGGAATGCCACAACCGATTTTCACAAGACAGGTGTAATTTAAATCAGTAGAACCAGCCCTACTAGGCAATATGACTGATTTAATGAGGATTTATCCTTATGACAGGTGCCCTTTAAAGGAGTTTTGCCACATCTATAGGATCTTAATGAAAGGTACACAGAAAAGTGTCCAGACGAGTGATTACATATGCGGATTGCTGGTGCAACTGCGTACAGAGTCTTGTATAAGTAGGAATATATATATAATTTTCCATAATTATGACTTTGCAAGCTAAGATTCATGGTTTAGTGGTACTCTGGCACATGTAACTATATCACTTCTTGCCTCTGGGAACATATGCTCGTTCCTTGATGATCCTCTGTGCATATTTCAATAAGCCTGTTGACTAGCTTGACATATTTATTGCTTCACATCAATTGTAGAGACTAATCAAGGTGATCTCCTTTGCCGCTAAGTCTCCTATTTACTTATGCATTATTGACTGCCACCAGTTAGTGAGAGTACAATATTTACCTGTGAATGCAAAATGTGCCTAAAGCAGGCTGATTACAGCCAGACAGGTGTTAGGGACGTCTCAGAGCTTATCTCGCAGCTTCTGCTAAGAATCATTATCTTGTCAGTCTTAATATCTCTCCCTTTTTTCAGTTGCATCCAAAATATAAAAAAAAAATGAGGAAATTGCATGAAAATCAATATAGGCGTTAGAGCAGTGCCAGACGATGGCAGGAGATATCAAGTTTGGATAAGGAAGATTAGAAGTGGGTATTTCTTCAAAGTGCAGAATGTTTGTTGTTGCCCGCGTTGTCTTGCCTTGGATAACTCCTTCATGAAATCCTTGGCATGGCGGTTATTGGACCATGAGAATCACCGGTCATTGTTTCAAATCTTGCCATTTGGCAGACTTGTAAAAATTCATTCCATTTATTTGGCTGTGAGTGAAAAATGTGTCGTGGAGAGATAAAAATTCTTGCTTTCTACGTGGGCTGAAACGCGTTAAACATATAAAGCACAGACTTATAAATAGTACATTCCAAAGTTGCAGGTTCCTGCATTCCTTCTCTTTTAGTCAGAATAGAATTTGCATAAGATTTTAGGAAGTTTTTAAATCTTATTCTGTTTTCTACAGCTGTCGGGCTCATTCACCTCAATTCTAATTTGTGCCGAGGGAAACAACACTTTTCTTACACAACTTTATTTTCTGCAGTATTGTGTTTGATTTCTTGGTTTAACCCATTAATTTTCATTTCACAGTGGTCCAATCCACTATACAACTGCTGGCTGCCCGTACACTCAGGATCTTGGCGGCAGTTGTCATAACCCTTTCAGAAAACTAACCTAACATAGACTTAAAAGGATTTTTCAGCCTAGGAGCTGACCAGCCCAATCCTCAGAAGTCAGGATGAGTGGATTTCTTATAATTCATTTAGTACTGATTCATCTGAATTGGCAACGAAATTTGATTCAGGTACGAAGCCCAAAGGAGCAATGCCTGTCCTATAAACCCCTCACACCTGTAAGATACTGTCCATAAGGAGAACATCTCCTTCTCCCTCAATCTCCACAAATCTCAAGATAATTCTACCGTATCAGAATCTTTAAAACAAATTTAGATTCTAATGACCCAATTTGCTCATCTCTTCACGGAACCTGTGCCTGATCCATATCTTCCCTGTCATCTGTCATTGGCGAGAGTTGGGCCTCCCCAACACATTAAGTGCTTGATCAGTCCCACCAAAATTGGCAGATTTGGCTAACATTGACCTAATATGTATTGCCAGCTGTATCTGAGAGTGAGTGTGGGTGTATGTTCTCCCTCCCCCATCTATGCGCCAGAAGAACAGTTCTGGAGGGCCGACTGACTGTAGTACAGAGTTTAATAATTATATAAGTTACGGCTGTCCTTGACCTAGCAGAGCTAATGAGGGCACTCTACCTAGAGGTTGAGGCACTCTACCTTGGTGGGATTGTTTACATTACTAGAGCTAGACTGGTCCCGGTAAATGTCAGACCCGATTATGGTCGGAGTCGTTTTATCTCGTTTTATTAAACTAATCACACTCAATTTAAAATTAGAACAAAACATCACAAAAACTTGATTTAGCTTAGAGAACAAAAAATACCACAAGCACATGCATTTCCAATATCTTCTAATATTAGCTTGCCTCCATACATTTTATCTTACAGACTTAGGGCCACTCCACCCCCCACTGGCATTGTTTACACAGTAACCTCATGACTCATCAGTATATAAACTTGATTAATGCATCCCAGACAGTCCATCTGCTCCCACTTCTCACCCTCTTCCTGTTCTCTTTCCACTTTCTTGTAGTCTTCATCTACTTGAGATCCTCCGTCTTGTACCTGTAAGGCTTTTCTACATCCTCTGGGAGATTGTATGCTGAACAAGTAGAGCTAAATTTATGTATTATTAATTGTTGCTTTTTATAAAAGATACAGCATTTCAGATCTGGCCGTAAATGTTTACTCTGCAAAAAATCTAATATTTGGGGAACAATTATTTAAAAAGTACAGTGTGCTCAAGAGAATGGGTAGAAATATAGCCAAGGAAACTTTTATTCTATGCAAAGCTTACCTTGCCAAGTTTAAGACCTCTTGTCACCAAGCAGCAGGACGACAATTCTCATCGTCCTCTGCTTGAGAGATTTGTAAACAATTAGAAATCATTTACATGGTTGAACTAAGGACATGGAGCCTCATTCTACTGCCACAGAGGCTCAATCAGGTGCCTTCTGTACTGAGATATTCTTCCTTAGAAGTAATGCTTCCTAATACCTCCTGCTCATACCTCGCCTAGTGGAAGATGCCACACATGTCAGAATTATACACAGCAGAGATACAATACAGTTATTATATGAGCTCTTAGCTCATACTTTTACTTTTTGTATGGTTAAGGTTTAAGAATTTAGACTGAAGATCTCCAGTCTCGAAATCGCTTGCTGACCAGAAGCAAAAGTTCTGCCATTCTGCTATATTTTTGTCCTAGTATTGAACAATGTTCCTCTACAAATAAAGATAAAATACTGTAGATTTAGAAAGTTAAACTATGGGTCAATTATAATGCATAACTTGTTTGGACAATTTCAAGGAATTGTCTACATAAGGAAAACCCATTGGATGCCATGGAAGAATCTAAGACAACCTCTAATAGCCAGAAAGTCAACTAAAATGGGGCTTTCACTCTGGTGGACTTGACCTTGTATTATTTACTGGTGTACTTTGTGTAATACTAAATTTCACCAGTAATGGCCACAGAACATGTGGCTGTGGACAACAAATGGTTCCCCATGTTAATATCAGCTGTTTAATCGTGATTTCGGAAGTGAACAGTTTATTGCCAGGGTGACTTCAATTAAAAGAGGAGCTCTTGTGGTGAATCAGAAGAACATCAATGATGGTCTTGTTTAAGGAAGATACAAAATGATACTTGGGACCTCATTGGGTTTCTGAGATTAATTACACTTTTTGAACTTCAACCATAAGTGGACATCTTGTTTTTCAATGAAATTTTGAAAACCAGAGTTGAATTGATGCTACAGATATGTCCTTCCTTACCTATGCTCTAAGCTGTAGAATCCAAAGGTGAGTGGTACCTGATGACCAGAGATGAGCGAATCGAATCTCAGGATAAATTTGATTTGACTCAAAGCCGAATTTCCTCATGCTTCGTGTAAGTGGATCGATTTAACCTGAAATAGTATAAAAAACTAAAAAATTCATTCTTACCTCCTCCATTTGCCGCCATCTTGATTGAAGATCTCAGCCGGCTGGCGTGGTGACGTACTCTCGCGCCGCGTGAGATTTCACGCCAGATCTTGAAACAAGATGGTGGCTGCTGGCCCGTCGCGAGCATGTATGAACATGGCATCTGAGGAGTACAATGACTGGGGGGCAGCGCTATTGCAGCTCCCTGTCATTGCACCCACTACTTACAAAAAAATGCACTTCGTGATAAAGTAATTTGTCACAAAGCAATTTTTTTTAAAAAAAATTCGGCGAATCAGCCGAATCAAACTTTTGAAAAATTCGCTCATCTCTACTGATGACCAGATTTGAGTAATGTTAAAGGGCCATCTCATACCACTCAAGGTGAGGAAAGACACATCTGTGTGTGTGTGTAACAACAAGGTCAGTAACCTTGTTTGATGACCATGGGGTTTGGTTCACTGCAGTCTAAAGAAACATTATAATGTGTTGGGTATTGAAAGTTAAATGGGAAAATAAGAGATGGGGCGTTGTTCCTTTTGTCGGTTTGTTCATAAGGCCTATAAATAAGGTAATGAAATTGACAAATAACAAGGAAGGCCCACTGTCTACTTGTCAAAGTAAGCCAAGGCTTATCATTCTTGACGGTGTGTTTTACCATTGTATTACCAAAGCTTTCAAAGATGCGATAAGAATCCTACTTAAACCTTTGTTGCAATTTACAAGAAGATGAAATGATGCAATCATCTACAGCTCAGACGGAAATTGAATGGGTTAGTTGGCCTCGAGAAGCAATAATAAAAGAAAATTAATTCTGACGGAGCTTTAAAGTGTAAGCCAACATTCCTGATATTTACGTGTATATCAAATTGTGAGCAAGTTCTATAAACAGAAATATGATGTACCAAGGAGTCAAGGGTTTCTTCCAAAGGGCTCTAATTAGAGTTGAAAAGAAAATATTTCCTTAAATTGAAGCAATTAGATAATTCCTCATGTTTTATTTCTCTTTAGCTGCATCAAAACTCTAGAATAACTGGCTGAATTTGATAAATCTGTGTCTTTATACAACCTTACCAACCTTGGTACAGTAGATTTGTTTTAGTGTGTCTACAGAATTGCCTGCTATTATTGTAAGCAGGGAAGCAACAATACTTGAGGGGTAATTTTTTTATTATTGCATTGTACTCACTAAGAGGTGATTTTTTTTTTTCAATTGGTCTTTATTAAAAAATATGGAGCCTTTTTCTCCATACAGAGCTGAGATGCTCTATAAGCGGGATCTGAATTTTCTATCTCTTCCGTCAGGCAGGGAGCTAATGGGCTCCTTATCTCTGCTCTCAGACCTCATAAACACTCATTATATCAAGTTCTTACTGATAAGAATGCGGCTTAAATAAGTGTTTATAAACTTAGACTGTAATGAATGAACCACCGGGGCTAATTACACTGAATAAGCAGCAGTATCTAAACAGCTCTGCCATGACTGTTATAAGGAACTAGACAAATGACTTGTATAAAGACAAAATGACACTGCGCTCAGCCTATTTAATCCTGACCCTTATTAACCTCTGGCTCTGACTCTGTAGAACCTGTCCACTTCAGTTTCAAAATGTCAAGATTACCTTGTTCCTGATGGGTGGAATCGAGGTGCCACTTTGTCCTAAATTTCGATGTGTATGAATCCTTCTGCACAGAGGTAATAGCAGGTAAAAAACAAGGCTGTTTGGAGTTCGCCCTGGCCGGTAGCCAAACTCCACTTGTACTCACGCTCACGCTCACAAAGGGAGACGGTGACATCACCTCTTGAGCTACTGGCTGCTGTAAGCACCAAAAAACCTTCCAACGAGTTTTGAGCAGTACGCTGCTCTTCGTCAGGGAATCATTCGAGTGCCGTCAGTCTCTTCCTTTTATTCTACCCACTCGTGATGTTAATTAGCTCCAGCTTCATAGATTCGATAATATTTAGCGAATTCGATAGTTTTTACTGAATTCGATAATTTTTATTCGAAACCAAATAACTTGATTTCTTTTTAGTTTCTTTTTTCGACATGTGTTTAATATAATCTCCTCCCCGTGTATCCATTTTGACTATTTCTATCCCGAAAAATGCAGATCCTCGAATTTTCCATTATGCTTATCTCTGCAATGCCTCGAAAGAGGGTGCCCTTCCGATTTTTTTTTTTATATTATAGACATGTTCACTCAATCGTTTTTTTAATTGTCTCTTTGTACGTCCGATTTGCACCTCTGCCAACCAGATGTTTCAGAGTAACTCCAGAGTTGGAAGTTGGTGGCAGAAGAACGCTGCTCTGTCTATCATGTAGTGGACAGAGTTGCTAACTGGACCTTTCACTTTTTTTTTTGGTGTATCTTTACACCAGCTCTGCTGATGCTGTTAGAATTTTTCTTTTTTTGAAAGACCCTCGTCTGCTCCGCTGTGATCCCTGAAGTTTTGGTGCCCAATATGTTAATACTGCACATTGGTACAGGGTGGAGGAGAAGTCAGCGTTTCTCAGTGGGCGTCTCCTTCTCCCTGGCTGTGGTGCAGTCCAATTGACATCACAGGGGATGGCTATATGTGGATTGGCTGGCTGCACGGCAATATGGGTGATCTTGCGTTCCCAGGCCTCTTACTTTCACTTTGTAACATGTGCAGCCACCATTTTAGGAAAAACTGATTTGTTACAAGGAAATTTGGATTTGTTGCTAATCTAAATTTCTAAACTTTGGACTGAATTCCGCTTCAAATGCTTTACTTCGCTGAACACTAATTGTCAACAGGTCTTCTAAAAATTAACTGATTGCAAGGTGATAAAACTAATCAGCTGTAAACTGCCAAGGAACTCTACAAAATGTAGGTTATACTTACCCTGCTGCCACTGCATGTTTAGATCTGTGCGATGTGGGGGGACAGCCAATAGCAGGCCGCAATGGGGACGATCCTCCCTAGCATCGTAGAGATGCAGCGGTAGCCGTGCAGGGATCAGGAGATATGCAGGTGCCAGGGAGCGGGGTAAGTATGATCTATATCAGGAGCCTGGGCATTAGGGGGGGTCATTGTAGGAGTTGGATAACCCCTTTAACAGACTGCTTGTGTGTTGCTCAGAGACCTTCTTTGTGAAGTAGTTGCTCTATGCTCTGGCTAATAAATAAGGGCTTGAGAAGTTGTCGCAAGAAGAGAGCCACCACTCATATGGACAGCAGAGAGGGTGTATCTCCAGCTCAGTTCCTCCTCTATGAGCTAGAACCAAGAGTGACTCTGTAAGGGCATCTGTATCTTTGGCAGACTTGAAGTCCATATACTGTATAACATGGTTGTCCATTCTTCAAAAAGTCTAGCCAGACTAAAGACGGATGCCAGGTGGCTGCATTCTGAAAGAGATTGTCTCTTATTTCATGACCCCTTTGATCTCAATCTATGTGAACATCAATTCTAGAAATGAGGGAATTTCCTCAAATTCATTTTGGTCCGATTCATCCAAATCGGCAAAAAAAAAAAATCGTTTCAGGGACGAATCGATTCTACCTGAATCGAAAGTACTTTAAATACGTCTATGTCTCTCATCAAAATTCACCCAAATTTTTCCTGAAGAAATTCTGATTCGGGTGAAGATGAATTTTTTTGGAAAAGCATGGGTCAAATTTTGATTCTTATGAATTGATTCGCTCATCTCTAATCAATGCCGAATTGATAGTAGACTGTTATGATCCGTGAAGTCAGTGTAGGAATGTGTGTGGTGAACTTCAGGTCCACTGCTGATCTCTGTGTGATCTATACCACATTAGATCTCCTGGAATGTGTCCTACTTTTTCAGGCCGGTTGTGGTTTGAGCATTGTCAGTAAAAGCTTTTCAAATAAACTCTTGAAAATTATTCTTCAGGATCAATGAAGAACTTGGGAATAATTTACCTCATATCTACCGCTAGACAGGTTGACACCATCAAGACAAATTTATTGAAGCCTCTAAATGACCAAGAATGCAATAGCTACTCTGGTAACTAATAATGAGCTCCGGAAGGGCTTACCTTTCACATAGCTCTAAATGCTTCCCGTGACAGATCAATATGTTTATTCCCATGATGAAAATTTAATGAAGTTTCCAAGCAAACAGTAATGTATAACGTCTTCAAACAGAGATTGGAACATTTGACTATTTGAAATGGAAAAAATCCCTGAAGATCTTTCAAAATTATTCAGTAATGAGATTTTAGACTAGGGTGTGGAAATTATCTGACTCATAAAGACATTCTCTGATTTGACTGAGTCAGATTTATACAATTCAAGCTCTAAATTAGTCAACCTATTCATTACAGACACATTAAAGGTCCGGGATTTGAAAAACATGGCACAGCACCACACTTGTCCACAGAATGTGTGTGGTATTGCAGATCAGCCCCATTCACTTCAAAGGAGCTAAGCTGCAATTCCAGACACAACCAATGAACAAGTCATGTTTTTCCAACCCTGGACAACCCTTCAAAAGCTTTAAAAGGTGCATTTAAGGAAAATGATTAACTCAATTAGTGCAGGTCCTGAGAGGAATGTCCATGAGAGATTCAAAATAAATCAAAGTCGGAAATTACACTCTGCCCCTTCGGGCCCTACATAATTTTCTCGGCATGTTCCTTTAAAGGGGTATTACCATCTCAGACATTGATGGCATATTGCTAGGATATGCCATTAATGGCAGATAGGTATCAGGTCCCAGAAAGGGGCCCAAGGATGCACGGTCACCTCTACGAGAATGCTGGAAATAACCAAGACAGCACTCGTCTATTTTTGGAACTCCCATAACGGAGAATGAAGGGTGGCCACGCTTTCCTATTATTTCTCCTTCACTTTGGGGGGCCGTTTCTGGATATAAGAGTGGGACCCAGAGTTGGGACCCACACCTACCGTATCTGATATTTATGCAATATCCTAGTGATATGCCACCAATGTCTCAGATGGGAATACCCCTTTGAGTAGGTTTGATTGGTACTGTATTTTAAATTGACATTGAAGAATGTTACTTTTTTCTCCCTATAGAACCTGCTCAAAGCACCAAGACATCATGCACTTTTGAGACATAGGAGATCAATTGTGGCACCCCCTATCTCTCTTCCAGAGAACCAGAGGACACCATTTCCAAAGAATGTTGGCAAGGTAAGTCTCACTTCTTATTTGTTGATTGGCTGCCTTTGTCTTCCTACTGAGCCATTCTGTGTCCAAAATTTGTCTGCCTGCGGTCACACGTTCCTCTTTTGTTATGTTGCAATGTTTTGTGACCCAGTTTAGAAGGTCCTGGTGTTTGCTCCTGTTTCGTGAGCCACAGAACAATTCTTTACCCCCTTGATTATCAATGCAAAAGTACCCTGAACAAGTAGGCAATTATCTGGGTCCCATGTCCCCAAGAACCCCAGAGTGGCTATTTATGTGTACTCCCTTGGTTCCACAGCTGAACATCCTACTAAGACTGTTTACTGTAGACAACCTTATGGAGAACTGTCTTTAGTCACCAGGTCACACATCAAATCGAACTATACGCAGACTCTTCTCTGCTTCCCCTTTCCTCCCTCCATATCTGTCAATGCCTATGTGCGTAGTCAAAAGGCACTCTAGTATTAAGCAGCTACACTCCTTTTGGAGCCATGAAGGATAAGCAAATCAGTTCTAGCGATTCATAATTCATCCCGAATTGTTTCAGAAAGAGAGAAAAAGAGACAAAGAGACTAGTATGGGCCTAGTATGTCTGTCTATGAGACACCCAGGAAAGCAGAGTGTCTCAAACCAGGAACCCAGCTATTTTTGGGTAACTACCCTTTAGCAGAACAAAGAAAAGAAAATTTGCTCGGCTACCTGAGAGGCCTTGGTTGGGGTACCGTTCCTCCGTATGGAAGGAGCCGAGTATGCATAAGGAGTATCATTGAAAGCCAGTCAAAGATCCTCTGGGATTCTGGAAAAATTATCTGAAAATGAGCACAAGCATTAGATAGGCTTAGGAAAGCTAAACTGAATGTCTGTCCGAGAAACCCAAAGGGACATTGTCTGGCCTACAATATTCAGCACGCGTACTATGCAAACTAATCTCTCTCCATAATGAGAAAGAGTAAACCCCAGACAACGCATACATTATCCAGAAACCTAGACTACTACCCATACTAGGTGATCTCCATAATGAAAAAGAGTACCCCTCAAGACAATGCATATATTTTGCAGAGAAACTGAGATTGCTACTCATACTAGGCCCATACTATTCTCTCTCTCTCTATCATATTGTATTGTGTTTCCAGAAAAAAAAATATAAGTACTATCAGACCACAAAGTCTTCTATACCAACTTTCAGAGTTACTTGTTGCATTTTTGATTGGGCTAGAATCAACTCGTACCCAAATCAAACTTTTTTTTAAACATTTGGCGAATCAGACCTGAAAGAATTTCAATTTTTTTTCTTGGGGCCTGCCCACTGGGACCCATAGGGATCCCAAAAACAAACGTCCTGGTACTTTTTCTGGGTAAAAATACAATGAAGTTTGTGCACAGTGTCGGACAAGGGTTCTTTGGGTTGACCAGAGGAAATTATTGTGGAGGCCCAACCCTTAAATCATTAATAACTTCTAATAGGTTATAAATCAAAGAAATAGTTCCTAGTGGCAAATGAATGGCTCCAAAGGCAGCTCCAAATGGGATATTTCTCCTAGACCTTTGGGGCCCCCTATAGTATATTAGAAATACTTGGCTTCTTTCTTCCAAAAATAGCACCACGCCTATCTACAGGTTTAGTACTCCATTCACTGCAGTGGAGCCAAGCTGCAATACCAGATACAACCCATAGGTAGGTGTGAAGAATAACTCCCTTCCAAATTCGGGAAAACATTACAAATTGATCTTTGCTAAATATTTATACAAGACCTCATTATAGTGTTGAGCGAATCAAAGTTCATGAAGTGGGCTTCGATACAAATTTTCAGGGAAAGTTCAATTCCCCGCAAAGCCATATTTCCTCGTGCTTCAGGGTAACGAATCGATTTTCCCTAAAATGGGGTAAAAAATATAAAAAAATACTTACCTCATCCATTTGATTCTGAAGAGCCCGCCACCACCATCTTGATGGAAGATCCCGCGTGAATTCCTGTGCGCGGAGAAGTATGATGTCACCATGCCAACCGACGTGATGACATCATCACAGGCCGCGCAAGATTTCGCGGTGGATCTTCAATCAAGATGGTGGCGGCTGGCTCTTTGCAATCAAATGGATGAGGTGAGCATGATTTTATTTATTCATTTTTATTATAGACTTTAATATTAATGTCAGATGCAGCGATCAGTGTTGAACGAGGCATCTAAGGGGTACAATGATGAGGAGCAACGCAGTCGCCGCTCCCTGTCATTGCGCCCACTATTTACAAATAAATGAGCTTCGTTACAAAGTAATTTGTCACAAAGGAATTTTTTTTTGTAAAATTTGGTCAAGCAGCCGAATCGAATTTTACATAATTTTCCTCAACAGTACCTCATTTCATTGGTTTATACTAACAAAGTTATGGCTGCTTCACTGAATTTCACGGGCGCAATATAGCGGGTGCAAGGACGGGTAACGGCGATTGCGCAATCCCCCCATCATTGAACCCCTCAGATGCCGCGTTCATCGCTGATCATGGCATCTGAGGCTACCATTCAGGCCTTCAGAGTAAAAACTTAAATAAATACTCCCCTCATTCATTTATTCGTGTAGAGGCCGTTGCAGCCATCTTGAATGAAGACATTGTGCGAAATATTGTGCAGTGACGTGGAGACATCATTGCGAAGGGGCATTGACGTCATACGTCACCACAAGCGAGATTTTGCACTGTATCTTCAATGAAGACGGGAGCGACGGCCTCTTCGCGCACTAATGAATGAGGGGAGCGTGAATCTTTTTGTTTTTACCGCAATTGGTTTATTATTGGAAATTCGGATTGGCGGCGAATCAAATTTTTCCTGAAGTTCGGATTGAAGTCAATTGGTTTGACTTCGATTCGATCAACACTATTTATTTATTTTTAATAGTATCTTTTTATTAGGTTGCTCAACATCATTTATAACACGAGCCTGCCTTGCGGTAGCTCATTAACCATTTAAGGACCTCATTCGGAAATGTGAGACTAGATCGCTTACACCTCCCACATCTGCCAATTTTCCTCCGTAATCCGGATATCTGCTGTCGCTAATGACGAGGTCCAATTTTGGTTCAGTACTTGCGGGGCATTGATTGTCGTCCAGCCTTTCAATTAAACGCGGCTGGGTCGTACGGTTGTAATTTAAGTCGCTATAATTGACACTACGATCTTGGGAATGAATTGACTGGTGAGGCAAAGCCGCGTTGAGCCACTTAACGGCTTGTCTATGCATTTCATTAACCGGCTCGCGCTCGGCGGGCCTTCTTGGAGGATGCACAGAGCTGTTATTTGACAAATCACTTAGGATATGCAATCTTAAGGGATGACAATGAAATTAAAATGTTTAATACACTCTTGGCAGCTTCTGGCTTTGTGTCCAGATGGCACTAGTGACAAATGGCGGACGTTATTGATGCGCCTCTTCGTTACCTGGCTGGCTCGCCAACACCAGCAAAGGGGGATATTATATTCCATTTTTTTTCCTGGTCCCTGTCCATATGCTTCTCTTCCAATATATTTATCTACACGATGCCAGACGCAGCAGGGTGTACAATTCGCCTTTAATTACATTGATGGGCGATTTGTCAGGGCTCCATTAACAATGATGGATATGTAGTGGTTTTCTGTGACAAGCTAAAAGCTGTAAAGAAATTTACTTACCGCTGATTGCCTGTTGTCCTTCCGTAATCTTGAAATTTTCTTTTTTCTTCTCTGTCAGGTTCAAGCACTTTGACAGAAAAACTAATATTTTAAAAAAGGTTAAGTTGAGAGGTTTGTGTAAATCTCTGTTATTACACGTCTGATACGGTTTTTAAGAAATGTAGATTTCAGAGGGCGCTGAAAATCACTTATTGATGTTCCCGCATGTGTAATTTTAACACTGATGCTTATTGTTTGGGTGGAGAACTCGCTTTTACTGCAGTCTGTAATTCTGATTTCTCGGCTCCTTCTTTAACTCTTGAGCGTGCGGTTCTGCTGCCGGAGCGTTATCCGGAATATTACCATGGACTGTGCTCAAACTGAAATGTGGGAATCATATCTATCTATCTATTATCTATCTATCTATCTATCTATCTATCTATCTATCTATCTATCTATCTATCTATCTATCCATCTATTATCTATCTATCTATCTATTATCTATCTATCTATCTATTATCTATCTATCTATTATCTATCTATATATCTATCTCTTATCTATCTATCTATCTATCTATCTATCTATCTATCTATCTATCTATCTATCTATCTATCTATCCATTATCTATCTATCTATATATCTCATATCTATCTATCTATCTATCTATCTATCTATCTATCTATCTATCTATCTATCTATCTATCTATCTATCCATCTATTATCTATCTATCCATCTATCTATATTCAGTCACATAATTTTGATTTTATTCATATTCTTTCCCGCACTTTGAATATTTTTGATGATCGGATCATTCCCTTTGCTCTTTGGTCCTCAGCTAAAACCAACTTTTTTAGGTCAGCGGTGGTAAAGAGAGCTTACCTTGTGGCTTTCGCTGCCGTCTGCTACCACCGATCTGCGCTCAGCATGGGAGAGCTTCACATACAGCAGGAATTTTCTTCCTGAACTCTCCCTGTCACCTTCCACTTCCCTCCACTTTCTTGTGGACCACTTGTGGTTCACACCTGCCGTATGCTGCCTCTTATAACACACAGCTTGAGATAACTGCGCAGTCTATGGCAAGACAAGTGGAGGAGTCTGCTAGATACTAGTGCAGGATGCAGATAATTCATGGTGGCAAATAGAAGACCTAAAACTACATAATAATAATAATAATAATAATAGAAATTATTTTATTTAATATGTGTACAATTCGAGAATTCTTCAGACCCTTTACTTTTTTCACATTTTGTTATATTCAGGCCTGTGCTAAAAATTAAAAAAAAAAAAGTCTTCAGCCCCTTTACTCAGGACTTAGTTGAAGCCCCTTTGGCATTGATTCCATCCTCCAGTCTTCTTGAGGATGATGCCACACGGTATACACACCTGTATTTGGGGATTTTCTGCCATTCTTCTGCAGATCCTCTCAAACTCTGTCAGGTTGGACGGGGACCATCGGTGGACAGCCATTTTCAGGTCTCTCCAGAGATGTTTCATTGGTTGCAAGTCAGGGCTCTGGCTGGGCCACTCAAGGACATTCACAGAGTTGTCCCTAAGCCGTGTGTTGTCTTGGCTGTGTCTTCACAGTCATTGTCTTGTTGGATGGTGAACCTTCAGCCCAGTCTGAGGTCCAGAGCACAGTAGATCAGGTTCTCATTAAAGGGGTTGTTTCATCTGAGACAATGGGGGCATATTGCATATTGTATAGATAGGGATGAATTTTTTTTCAAATTATGTGAATCCACTGAATGTATCACTGGTGACTCCAATCAAGGTGTAGAAACATCTCAAAGGCGATCAAGCAAAATAGGAGGCCCCAGAGCTAAAGTCTGAATATTCCATAATGTCCATGTGTTAGCTTCTCCTATTTAATAATTTTGCAAAGATTTCTAAAATTCTGTTTTCATTTTCTCATTTTGAAGTTTTGAGTGCAGGTTGATGTAGAAGACTTATTTATTTATTTATTTTTTAACACAAAGTTGCAACATAACTAAATACATAGATATGAGATGCTTAGATAGATAGATAGATAAAAATGTATCTTCAATTCACACAGACTAACTTTAGTCACTGCAGTCATAAATGTTCTACTACAAAGGTCAACAAATCATCCCAGCTGCAATTTACGCGTTGACTAAAATAGTGTCTAAAACGAGTCAGCCATTATTGGCTATTGTCTCTCAATGTTAGACCTATCTCCATTACTTATACCAGAAGAAGTGTCTTCTCCATATGTTGTCCTGCCCCTAGGCCGCCATGTGCAGGAATTAGTTGCCTGTAATCCGACCAATCTTGGACACCATCAGGCTTATTGAGAAGGTTTTCCGGTGTCTGACTACTGACTCCTCTTGCAATTTAGCGAATTTGCTTTTGCAAACCAGCAACAGATAATAAATTAGTCTGAAGCCGCTCCTGCTCACCGTTCCTGTAATCTGCAGGCCTTAGTAATTAAGAAGACTGGGCATCGCTTCTGGGTGATGATTGCAGACTTAGAAAGTTGTTCTGCTGGGCATGAAATGAACTTGGCGTGAGATCAGAGTAAACAAGTTGTTTACCAAAATGTACAGCTGCCGGTCGGATCCTGACTGGTATGTGCGGTGAATCCGGGCATCCTCATATCACACGGCATGTCCATGTTCTATCAGTTTGATAGATAGATATTTTTTTTTTAATTGCAGTCTATAATTTAGGCGGATACAAAAATGTACAAGACAGATGGCCAACTGGAGTCCGCTGTTTACGAATACTGGATGAGTAAAATAGGTGGACACACGTCCACCCAGTTCAGCTTGTTCTCCTGAAAAATTAATCTAGAGGAAGGCAAAAATAAACCCTGGTGAGGCAAATCCAGTTTTCTTAATCTTAAAGAAAAAAAAATTCCTTATGCCCTTTTGCACATGGGACTGCAGCTTCCTTTCTCGCCATGTGGGAATGGGGGAAGGGGGGGGGGGGGTCAGTTTGTTTCTAACCCTGTAGAAGCAACGCAACCCGAGTAAGATCTCTTCCCTCACAGACTGTCAGCGTGCTCCCTCTTTGACACTTGGTCTATTATGTCTTTAGTGGGTCTGTCTGGGTCTGGCAGGATTTATATGGACAAGTCATTACTAGGGTTGCCACCTTTCCCAACAAAAAATACCAGCCAAGCTAAGCCACACCCCCAAGGGGTGTTAAGTCGCTATGTCATAATTTGGCTCCCAGTATTATAATGCCCCCATTGGTGCCCCCAGTAATAATAATGCCCGCATTGGTGCCCCCAGTAATAATAATGCCCCCATTAGCTCCCCCAGAAATAATAATGCCTCCATTAGTGCTCCCAGTAATATTAATGCCCCCATTAGCTCCCCCAGAAATAATAATGCCTCCATTAGTGCTCCCAGTAATATTAATGCCCCCATTAGCGCCCTACAGAATTAATAATGCCCCCATTAGCTCCCCCCAGAATTAATAATGCCCCATTAGTGCCCCCAGTAATAGTAATGCCTCCATTAAAGCCCTCATTAATGCCCCCATTAGTACCCCCAGAATTAATAGTGGCCCCAGCAATAGTAATGCCCCCAATAGTGCCCCCCAGAATTAATTATGCTCCTATTAGCATTCCCCAGAATTAATAATGCCCCATTAGTGCCTCTAGTAATAGTAATGCCTCCATTAGTGCCCCCCAGAATTAATAAGGTCCCCATTAGTGCCCCCAGTGATAGTAATTATCCTGTTAGTGCCCCCCAGAATTAATAATGTCCCCATTAGTGCCCCCAGTGATAGTAATTATCCTGTTAGTGCCCCGCAGAATTAATAATGCCCCCATTAGCGCCCCCCAGAATCAACAGTGCCCCCATTAGAGCCCTCCAGTAATATTAATGCCCCCATTAGTGTCCCCAGTAATAGTTATGTCCCTATTAGTGCCCCCAGTAATAGTAATAGAAGAGAATAGAGAAGGACCGCATCCCCCCCCCCCCATGTGTGTAAACTGTTTTTCGGAGAGTGCCCCTAATTGTCAGGGATCGTAACTCACCAGATCAGGCTGTGCACGCCATGCACAACACTGGAAAAGCGTATGTGGAATAGCTTGTGCGGTATCGAAGCAGCTCACTTGTGCCGCGGGCATCTAGAGTAGGTCCCGATGAGCAGAGGTAAATTTAGGTAAAAAATGGCAGTACTACCGGGGGTAGATTTAACCACACTTTATTTTAGTAGAAAACTAGACATAAAAAAGTGATCGCGTCTTAGTTTAGCTACGCGTTTCACCGATGCTCCATCGGCTTCTTCAGGCTGACCCAGCGTCAGTGAAACGCGTAGCTAAACTAAGACCCGATCACTTTTTTTGTCTAGTTTTATACTAAAATAAAGTCTGGTTAAATCTTAGAGCCCCGGTAGTACTGCAATTTTTTACCTAAATTTACCTCAGTAATAGTAATAGTAATGACCCTATTAGTGCTCCCAATAATAATAATGCTCCCATTGTCACCCCCCAGATTTAATAGTGCCCCCATTAGAGCCACCTGGTAATATTAATGCCCCCATTAGTGCCCCCAGTAATAATTATGCCCCCATTAGTGCCCCCAGTAATAGTAATGCCCCCATTAGTGCCCCCAGTAATAGTAATGCCCCCATTAGTGCCCCCAGTAATAGTAATGTCCCCATTAGTGCCCCCAATATTAATAATGCCCCATTGTCTGGATTTGCAAAGAAAAAATAACTCACCTCCTCCATTTGATGGCGCCGCAGTGAACACTCACTGGCACTAAATTAATCTGTTTGGCCGGTGAGATACCAGCCGGTGGCAACCCTAGTCATGACACATCAGAATCAGCTAATGTAACATAAGCAACAAAGGAGCAAGGGAGTCGTCTGTGCAGAAGGTGCAGCATTACCTGCGTAGTATTGAGACATAAGGGGTGAGAACAACGCACATTCTGTAGCTCTCAACGCCATTGATCTTGCAAAATGTAACTGACAGAGCTAAAAAAATATATGTTACCTGAGTCTTGTGGGAGCTGCTGAATTTTATTTAGATTTCTGGAATATCCCTTTAACAATGTACTTTAAAGGGATTGTGCCATAAAAAATATTCAGCATTTTTCAAACCAGCATCACCTGGGTCTGAAAACCTTCATAATTGCTTGCAACTAAATCTATATAGCGCCACCTGCTGTTTGTTCCTTTTCTTATTTCTAAGTCTAACTCAGTAATATCTATGAGATGGTCGCACATGCTCAGTTCCATCCTTCAATGGGTCTTCTGTTAGAAGCTGTGACAGGTACAGGGAGGGAGGCAGGGAGCTGAATCAAAAATGACATACCCCCTGAGCTGTGATAGGGAGCGAGCTGCAGCAGAAAGGGCATATTCCCATAGCTATGATAGGGAGAGAGAGTTGAAGCAGAAAGTGCACACACCCTGAGCTGCAGCAGAAAGTGCATGCTCCCAGAGAAAAGACAAACCCTATGAGTTGTGACTTCAGCAAATGGCATTTATCATGTAGAGAAAGTGAATACAAGGCTACTAATGAATGAAGCCAGCAAAGGAAGCAATATAGATAATCACAATACATTAGGAAGTGCCTTGTATTAAAGGGGTTCTGCAGTTTGTTTAAACTGATGATCTATCCTCTGGATAGATCATCAGCATCTGATCGGCAGGGGTCCGACACCCAGGACACCCGCCGATCAGCTGTTTGAGAAGGCAGCGGCGCTCCAGCAGCGCCGTGGCCTTCTCACTGTTTACTGCTGGCCCAGTGATGTCACGACTAGTATCACTGGCCTGGGCGGGGCTAAGCTCTGTTCACTTGAATGGAGCTTAGCCCCGCCCAGGCCAGTTGATACTAGTTGTGACGTCACTGGGCCAGCGGTAAACAGTGAGAAGGCCGCTGGAGCGCCGCTGCCTTCTCAAACAGCTGTTTGGCGGGGTCCCGGGTGTCGGACCCCCACCGGTCAGATGCTGATGATCTATCCAGAGGATAGATCATCAGTTTAAACAAAGTGCAGAACCCCTTTAACTTTCTCTACATGATATGAAAAGTTATTTGCTGAAATGAGGCAACCCCTTTAATACCCCTGCACTGGTACTTGAGGCGCCGAAGTTATGTAGAGGCGCCCTCCTCTACCTAACTTAACCCTTGATTCACTCCTGGATCTCAAGCTATGTTAAACAGGACCTGTCGCCTTTCCTGACATGTCTCTATTAGTAACTACTTGCGCCCGCCTTGTAATAACAATTCTGGAGCATCTATCCCCGTGACTCTATGATGGGCCATTCCTCTGCTATTCCTATCAAAAACTTAAGAGTGAATTGCCAGCAGTCTGCAGTAAAGGTCCATCTGGGTGTTACCAGTTGGGGGGGCGTGACCCGGCACGATCTGACACTTTCTGCACTGATTGGATAGTGTCAGACTGTCACCCAAACTAGTAACACCCAACTGTACCTTTATAGCAGACTGCTGGCAGTTCGTTCATAAGCCTCTAGTAGGAATAGTAGAGGAACGGCACGACCTAGGCTTATAAGAATAGATGCTTCAGAACTGATAGGACATGGGCTAATACTAGCAGTTACTAAAACAGAGAGGCCAGAGGAAGTGACCGGTCATCTTTAATTTCAACCCTGGGACCACCACTATAGATGGGAGTATGGATACTGCACATAGAGAATGGAGAATGGACAAGGGCGTTGGATTTGTCGCAAAGAAATGATAATATACGTTCCCGATGTCTGAGAGGGTCCCTGAAGCCCCTCGTCTACAAAGTCAATTACCCTGATGAGGCCACCATTACATCTACTGATGTAACAAGCAGAATAACTAGCCCAAACTATTTTTGACCCTTTATCTTTCAGTAAAATCGTGCGCTCTCCGTAGGCTCTACAGGACCAAAAAATTAATTATCTCGGGGAATTTTTTATTTTTTTGTACGGCGTTCAATGTCAGCATTTCTATGCCGTCTGGGCACGAGATAATGGGACAAAAATGCAAACAAGAGACGAGATTAAATCTTATTTGCTTCATCTGCAAATCTGGTGGAAAAAACGGTGACACTATCTGATAAATGATCGCATCAGTGAACGCGAAAACATAACACATTGACAGAGCCGGGGAGCAGCAATCGGGCAGACGAGATTGGAGTTGCAACCTATGTAGGTTCCTCCCTTCATGGTCATACAGGTCTCTGCTGCCACCAGAAGAAGGCGGTAGAGAGGCACGATGACATCAGAGAATTTGATGATGATGTCATTAACCCAACACATAAATAAATGCTCTTCATAGTTTATATGCAACATCTTTTATGACATAATGACATCACATACACCAGCTGTGAGGTCATCAGAAGGTGATGGGTACAGCCAGGGCCCCTTATTGCTTTGTGGCCAGGAGCAGGGAAGCACATTGCAAAAATTGAAATGCCCCCCCCCCCCCATGCCAAATTCTTGACCTAACCCCATTTCCCCAGCCAGAGGAGTAACTCGACCAGCATGGACTTTCTATAATACCAGTGTCTTCTTATGTGGCACAAGGGTCTTTGGGCCCCCTCAGGCTCCTGGGCCCGGTAGCGACTGCTACCTCTGCACCCCTGGGTACAGGTATAGCTTTTGCATTGGTCTCAGAGCTTGGAGCCATATGTCTAATAAGAGCTAAGGAAAAATAAACTGGTCATAATAGAATAACGTTGGCCAAGCCTGCCGATTTCTACAGGAATGGACAACCATCTAACGGGTTAGGAGAAAAGGATTGGGCTGTTGGATTTCAACAAGCCCAGTCTTTTTGTTCCCAGAGTTGTCTGCCAATGGCACTCTCTTGCTCACCATTTAGGACATATGGATGCTTAACCAAGCTAAGTGTGCATGTGCGTGTAGGAGAGTCGGGAGGGATAGTTGTCAGGTCGGCCAACACCTGTCTAAATTGTATGGCCAGCCTTAGAGATGACCACTTCTGTCCTAGACCAGATTTTTAGTTGATGGATTTACAATTCACCAATCATTTGTGTATATTGACCTTTTCTTTGAGAGGACCACCTCTACAGACCAATGGTCAGTGTAATTTGGGGTGGTCAACTCAAATAGGCTTAACTATGTATATGGTTGAACTTTTGAACTTCTTTAAACCACGACCTCTTCGAAATGACCACCTAAGTCTAGAGTGGATTTTCTTATCTGGGTCCACTTCACTGAGAACCAATTTTTTGGATTGTACAAGATGGGGGAAATTTTTAAAAAATAGGGATGCTCCTGTTCATTGGCTGTGTGTGGTATTGCAGCGTCACCCCATTCATTTGAATATTTGGTACCATCAATGGACAAAAGTGAAGCTGTTCCTGGAAAAAATGCAGCCCCTTTGTGCAGTTTAATTAAGGGGGTATTCCCATATTGGTAGAATATGCCCCCATTGTCTGAGAAGTGCAGGTCCCACCTCTGAGACCCGCACCTACAACGAGAACAAAGTCCAGAAAGTTGTGGAGGTTTCCCCAGGTCCGACCATCACCAAGCTCTCTCCCCATAGTACTGAATAGGAGCGCACCACGCTTGCGCAGCCACCCTCCATTCATTTATATGAAATAGTTGAGCCAGCTGGCTCAGCTATTTCCGCTGGCCCCATAGAATGAATGGGAGCGGTGGCCGCGCAAGCGTGGTGCGCTCCTATTCAGTACTATGGGGAGAGAGCTTGGTGATGGTCGGACCTGGGGAAACCCTGGGTTCTCCGGCCACCAACTTCTCCACTCCGTTCTCGGTGTAGGGGCGGTTCCCAGCGATATGTCCCCATTGTCTCAGATGGGAATACCTCTTTAACCCTTTAAGTATTGCAGCCCCTTGGGGGTCAAACTCAACATTGCTACCCTAAATCATATGGTGAAGATCACCTGCACTGTAGGCTTTTTCCTGCACTGTGAGATTATAGGTGATTTGTATGTTTTTTTTGGGATAATGATTCTATTATGTCCGTGCTGAGTGCCCTACATAGTGATAATTATTTGAACAAGGTTACCACTTATTACTTACAATCCGGTAATAACACTTCAACCACTCTTGAAAGCTTCTTGTACTAATTAACCACTCTGATGCCAAATACCGATCCAAGAAATACTGAACACTTGTTACAATGCATTTGCAACTTTGGCAGCGACGGGCACATGTTCCACCATCAAACAGCGGTAACTTAACACCTGTCACGTGCTGGTGTTTGTATTGTATCTACATTTAGAAACAATTTCTGAGTTTACAGTTATAAATATAATCTAAATAAACTGTTGAGCAGCTTTACTGATCCTGTATTATACTCCAGAGCTGCACTCACTATTCTGCTGGTGGAGTCACTGTGTACATACATTACTTATCCTGTACTGATCCTGAGTTACATCCTGTATTATACTCCAGAGCTGCACTCACTATTCTGCTGGTGCAGTCACTGTGTACATACATTACTTATCCTGTACTGATCCTGAGTAACATCCTGTATTATACTCCAGAGCTGCACTCACTATTCTGCTGGTGCAGTCACTGTGTACATACATTACATTACTTATCCTGTACTGATCCTGAGTTACAGCCTGTATTATACTCCAGAGCTGCACTCACCATTCTCCAAATCACCTGCTTCCAATCTTTTACTGTCCACTGTTCGTACTTTTTTGTAAACTCGAGCCAGCTCTTCACCTTTTTTTGGGGGCCACCATTCCAGACTTGTGTAATGCCCTTCGCACGGTGCTTGCATGGACGTCTGTGATCTCACTATGACGAAGCATACGAGCCGCCTCCACTGCCGTGTTTTTTGCGCCAGAACTGATAGACCTTGTGATGAGCCAACTTGTTGACTGATATTTTTCATGGATGTCCACCTCTTGGCTTTCGAATGGATGGACGGACTTCATTTTGTATTCTTCCAGCTGTCATGGCGCTCACATGATGTAGTTTGGCAATTTTTTTGTCCGAGATACCGCTATCGATGAGCTGGATGATGCTTTCTCTTTTCTTGGGAATTCTTCTTCATGGCTGCTCCTGGATTCGAACCAGTGACCTTTCTCTTAGGAATCATCCTAAAAACACACTGAGCTATTAGGAAAGGTGAAAACAGGTTATAATTTGTTGTATCCAAGAAGAAAAAGATTGTTCCACCACCAGGAGCAAAACATTAACAATGCAGTTACATGAGAAGAATCTGCACAACTAGTCATATGCTAAATAGTTACAAGTCCAATTTATGTATGAGATAGCCAAGATGATTGTCTATAAACTGATGGTAGTCTCAAGGTGGAAGATGTAGTGGATGGTGAGACATGGAGCCTGAAAGTCAAAAGTTAAAAATTTTGCTCATCAGTGTATTCCCTATCCACTGGACAGTCTTATGACAATGTTTTTGACCAAATCCACCCAGTTAGATTCTTGTCAGTAGTGGGTTATGGGTTTTTATTACCCCATGCTATGAATTTTTTTTTAAAAAAACTCATACAACCAGACAATAAATAGCCAATAAATGTAAAGATGAGATCTCATAAACCTCAGTCCTCTGGGAACAGATCCTATATAACAGTTTATAATTTAGACGCTTCCTGTAGAGATATTACAAGCCAAGATACAAGCCACGACTCTTGCTATGTAGTAATATTGATTTTTGTAATGGTTGTGGTAGAGTGCACAGCAAATCCCAAGGACAGATCCCATTACAACATGCATCATGTAATCTGCTGAGAACACATCTCATTGCAGCTGTGATCAGTCCAGATCTGGAAACACTGGCTTGCCTGATGGTGGTTCTGATGGTGCTGCTTTCGTTATGGCCCGTTTACATGCTGCAATTGAAGGAGCAGTGATTGGAAATGAACTGTTCAGTTGCAGGCTTGTGTAGCTGCATTGACATGCTACTCTACTATGATCATTCATCCCCATACAATTCTATGGTTTTAAATTGAAATTGACCCTTAGGATGGTCATATCATGAGTTATATGCCAAAGAGGTATCTCCCAGGGGAAGAGAACCATCTTGCTAGCGCCACCTTCTGGAAGTGGCTCCCTATGAGTCAAAGTTTTGAACAGTTTTGAAGATGACGAGGGAAAATAGCCAAACCAAATATCCAAGCTTGGCTGTTTTCCCTTGTCATGTTCCAGGGTTTGTTAAAAAGTTGGACTTTGGCTCATAGAGAGCCACTTCTAGAATGGGCGCTAGAAAGATGGTTCTCTTTCACCGGGGATGCAGTACCTCTTTGCATATTTTTTTCCCATGGAGCACAGCTAAAAAGTCTTCATACACAGATAGTCTGTTTAAGGAGAGCCTGAACCCTGCCTAATTCTTATCCATAAAAAAGTTAAACTTGATTGACAGAACTGTGGGTTCATGGGTTGACCTTAGTATTTTGTAACGGTCGCGTCCACACACACACACAGGGGGAAGGATAGTGACCACTGCGCTCCACCCTCACCCCTGGCCCTGCCTACTTGCCTCACGAGTCCTGATGACATACTTAGGATATGTGCAGGGAAGACAGACAAGACAAAATACGGAACATGAACGGACCGGGTCAGAACCAAGAGAGCTACGCAGTACAGAGGATAAAGCAAAGAATGGTCAGGAGAAGCCGAGGTCAAATACCAGGAGAGTGGAGAAGTACCAGAGGAGTCCGCAAAGAGTAGTCAGGTGGGAGCCGAGGTCAAAAAACCAGGAGGGTACGCAGTAGGGTACGCAGTACAGGAGGAGCAGGCAAAGGATCGTCAGGGAACAGGATCAGGTGAGTATTCAGTAGTCCAATAAATAGCCAGGAACCTAGAATTAACAGGCAACCTGTGGCCAGCAGGCTGCCTGTTAAATACTGACTAGCTGGGGTCATGTGACGTGGCCAGCGTCACATGACCCACAGCAGGAAGTACAGCCGAGCACCGAGTTCCCAGCTTGGTGCTCAGACCCCCGCCTGGTGGCTGGGGAAACTGGGGCTATCCATAGTATTTAGCTAGGGGCTATCCATAGTATTCAGTATATTGGGCAGACTAGATGGGCCAAATGGTTCTTATCTGCCGACACATTCTATGTTTCTATGTTTCTATGGACGCCGGTCGCGCGGAGGAGACATGCGCGGCCGGTCCGTCCCTCCCCCTATCACCAAGGAGACGAGGACGCCGTGCGCGTCCTGCACAGAAACGGGACGCCAGCGGCGCTGAGGAGAGTGAGCGCCCCGGCGTCCCGTGACAACAATGCTGCTGATGTTTTGGCCGGACATCGAAGCCTCCATACAGCTCAATGCTTCTGCCTGATTTACTACTCATGAACTTGATGGAAGTTTCTAAGGCAGAGGACCTTGTGCCTAATCTTCAGCTATTGACCTAAAGCTAACATCATGAAAGTTTATGAGAATGGGGTGAAGGAAGTTAATGTCACATTATATGGTGGTTTTACTTAATTTACCATGACTTCTAATTGGAAATATAAACTTCTCCGATTTCTCCCTTTAATTTGATGGCCAAATGGAGGAAGATCTTGTCAGTCAGGTCATTGGGATCATTGCTAGGATTCTTTTGAAGTGCCTCATGATCAGAGATGTAGCTATATGGGATGCAGAGTTAGCAGTTGCACCTGAGCACAGCAGCTTCACAGGGCCCCACCTAAGAGGCTCTAACTAATATTATAAATGGCGTATGGTAGGTGGAATCCCTGTTATAGACTTTACATTGAGGTTTACAAGCTTAAAGTTATATCTCTCTCCATCACGATTTAGGTGGTCGTGCTTTGAAAAGACATTGGTCTACAGCAGTGGTTTCCAAACTTTGGCTCTTCAGTTTTTACAAAAACAACAATGCCCAGCCTACCCTGACAGCTGGTGATGGTCAAGGCATTCTGAGAGCTGTAGCTGTACAGTATATGGAAAACCAAACTTTGGTCTAGAGCTGTGATGGCTAACCTCTGGCACTCCAGCTGTGGTAAAACTATGACTTCCAAGATGCCCCCTTGCTTGGCTGTTCTCAGAACTCCATAGAAATTAATGGAGCATGCTGGGAATCGTAGTTTCACCACAGCTGGAGTGCCGGAGGTTAGCTATCACTAGAGTGAATATTACCAACCTTGTATGCATAGGGAAAACACTGAGTAATGTTTCCGTTGCTGAAAACTCCAACTCCTCTTCCTTCCTCAAAGAAGCTTAGCTTAGGGGTGGGTGGAACTTTTTGTAATTCATGCCGAGCTCAGCTAACTTTCTACTTGACCACATACCAAGCAGCTTTGACCAACCCCAATTAAAAATCTGTTAAACATCACGTTTGAGAATACCTCCGATGGAAGGCTCCATCATGCGCCACTGTATCGGCTTTCATTGGCCTCTGCCACGCTAATAAAAGTTATTGTATTGGATTTTCATACTGTATACATGCTATTCTATAAAACATAATAGATACATAATTCGCCCCAATAAGACGCACCGGCCCATAAGACACACCTAGGTTTTAGAGGGGGATAATAAAAAAATATTTTTCATGACACCTCAGGTGAATCCACCAATCAGACCCCCAATGTTAATAAAATACGGTAATCCTGAATACAGATGATGAGATCTTCAGCTGAATTTCTGTAGGAATGGAGTTTATGAGGAGACATGAAGTACAGAGAGGATAGACAGGGCAGACTGTGGTAATGGAGACTGCATACAAGTGCTGCTGCTCATCAGCAAAACCTCCACCTCCTCTCTGTACTTCATGTCTCCTCATGAACTCCATTCCTACAGAGATTCAACTGAAGATCTTATCATCTGTATTCAGGATCATAATTCCTGGCACGTAGATCAGAGAGGAGGATGAGGCAGCTATTTACCTCAGTGTTGTGAAGTAACTTCCCCTGCTGTGTGATTAGGACAGGTTTTGTTTATACTAATAGGACAGCAGCCATTTTATTTCTACTAATGATTACTCCACAGACAAAACAAGCCATTATAACTAATGAAAAGTATTTGGGAATATATTTAAAATAAATTTATATTTAAATATTTTCATTTTCTTAATTCCCTTAGAACCCCCTTTAAGATAGTGGCAATTAGTCAACTACGGTGGACCGAATCTCAAAACCATTCCATGACCACTTGAAGGACCTGGAGCTTCGGTGCCTAAGTTTGACACCAATGCACTCATTTTTACAAGCCTTCCCTCCATCTTTGTAAGCATTTTAAGGCTGGCTTACTATAAATCTTCAGCAATCTTCAAGATGGCCGCTTCCCTTATTAACAATCACAGGCGCTCTTCCAAATGTGTTTCTGATCATGGGGATAACCCCCTTTTTCCGATGGAGTGAGCCTTTGATTTATGACAGTCTTCTTGCAGTACTCCCGATCTTATTTTAAGGCTGATTCAATCCCTTATACAATATGGTTTGTGTAAATTATTGCTGCCCGCAGGCTGTAGGCCGGTGCGAGCGGGAGCGCACCAAGCTGATGCACATCAATTTCCAGTTCACTGACCTGGAGCTAACTGAGTTTGATCCTTTGCTAGGTAGAAACACTAATGGATAGATTTGATTTTGAATCATGAGAAGAGTCGCCTGGAAACTGGTTCTGGCCCTTTACTGATAAATCTCTGAAACCCAGTCATGTAGTCAGAGAACACGTATTCTACAGACAGAATGATGTAGAGTCAATAGTGTTTCATGCAGTGGCTTAAATCAGTAGGAGCTGGAACACTATGAAGAAAGATTGACTTAAAGGGGTTGTCCAGAATTAGAAAAACATGGCTTTCCAAAACAGCGCCTCGCCTGTCCAGAGGTTATAAACGGCATTACAGCTTCATTTAATTTGATGTCAACTGCAATACTGCAGCGTCCCACTACGTGTGTGTGGGCACTGCTTAAAAGCACTTTTTACATTTGAAACTGTATTGTGCTGTATTTTGTATACATATTATATATATTATATTATATATATTATATATATATATTATAAAATAGTACTTTGTACTATTGTATCTGCAAAATCCCTGTTACCAGGCAGATTAGGTGTAATTTATACATCCCACCACTAGATGGGGATATAGTTCAGGTCTTATATATATACCTAGGTCAGGCCTAGTGAGAGGGAGTTCTTAGATAGGAAAATGTAGTTCAGAAGAGAGCAGATCTGAGGAGGTCAGATCAGATTAGTGGGAGAAAATGTAGGGTGAAGACTCCATAACACAGATTAGTGAGTGGAGCCAACTTCGCTAGGAGGTGATACTCAGATGTGAGGCGCAGAAGAGCGTTTTCCTTCTGTGGCCGGACTATCGACTTGCATCCCTGACCAGTAGGAGAGAGTTTGCCTTCCTGGAAAAGAAACAAGCTTCCTAAGGAATCATCGGTTATAAGAGCCATTATTGAGGGCCACAGAGACCTTTGCGCATGGTGGAGGACTTATAAGCTTCTGGCAGCCACACCAAACTTCTGAGAGACAGATGAGTTTTCCTGTCTAAATGTTCAGCTTGTAGGGAAAGGACAAGGAATAGGATCCAGCACATCAATAGGAACAAGGTACACCTGACCCACTGCTCCAAACGAAAACATGAAAAGCCTAGAAACAGTGGATTTGCAGAACCAACTCTGTATCATCAAGAGACTGCATAATTGTACTGCTGCAACCAAAGACATCAACAGTAAAAGTTGTGAGTTGCATTTCACCACTGTCTACCTCATTATTACTACTAATGGTTGTACCACCATTAACGGTACTGGCGTCACGACAAAAAACCATCAAGGGACTCAGCCGCAACAAGCACCCTAAGCACCCCTAACATCAAGGGCACCTCGACCACCATCTTGGCTGATGCTTCCCTACCACAGAGCGTGCCCTGGAGGATTTCGTGCTGTCCACCTCAACACTGTGCTGCCAGCCCAGGGAGGCTTTCTGCTAACCGTGAGTAAACTGATGAACTGTGTGTTATTATTGGGCCCCTCATCGGTCCACCGTGCACCTCACGTGTTGCCCCTGCGCTACTGGCTGGCAGCAATACCAGACCCATGGACAGGTGTGATGCTGTTTCTGGAAAAAAAAGTGTGTGTAAAAAAAGAGACACCCTCTAAGCTGATTGGGTGAGAGAAATCACCTGACTAGTTGTACAATTTTTACAATTTGCACTAACTGTTCAGTGGCTTAAACTAAACAAATCACGCAACTTTGTTAATAATCTTGATTAGAAAAATCATCAACCGTTTTGGGTATGCAGCTCTATGTGCCTCCATGGTAACAGACTGCAAACTGATCTTGCAGTCATGTGCCCTTTTCTACTGTCTGTAGGTTTGCAAGAAGCAGGTGGAAAAGGAGTAAAGTAACTGACTGAAGTATCAGACTACACAAGGGTTTGTTTGTAGTCCGTAACCATGGAGACATATATTGAGTCATGCAAGCTGTGTATTTACAATAGTAAGATATTTTCAAGTAGAGTTTTTTTTTATTATTGATGGCTTATCTTCTGGATAGGTCATCAATATCAGATCGGTGGGGATTCAGGGATGCATCTAGCCTTTCTGCTGCCTGAGGCGAAAACTGAAATGGTGCCCCTCCCATGGTAATTTGTTAACCTAACCCCTTCACCACAATGAAAGTGCTCATTTCCCATTGCCCTTCCGCTGCCCCCCTCTTGCCCCTACCTGTTGCTGCCTGAGGCGATCATCTCACCTGGCCTCATTGGTGGTGCACCCCTGCCGGCACCACCACCGATCATCAGCCACCGGAAACTATACAGAGGACTGAGCTGGAAGCAGAATTCTCCATTCACTGTGTAGTGGGTATGCTGGATGTGGGAAAGGGACAACCTTTCTCGGAGCTCTTATTATCTGAGTATGGCTTTATGTCGGACCTGTAGGGGAGAATACACAAACACCTTTTGGCAGGTTTTAAATTAGCATCCTCCTGCTTACAAAGTAGTGGTAACAAGGTTTCCCGGACGGGACACTAGAGCCTCATGGTAATACCTAACATATTAGATGTATTGACCCAGATATCAAGGTGCTTTTCAACTGGAGAACCAGAAGATGAAGAAAATATAACATAAGCGATAACTCATCTCTGGTACAACTCACATAATTTTTGTATTTATTGCATTCCGTATAATGTGAACATCGGAGGGACTCCAAACATTTCTCCACCGACAGCCAGCATTCCCACCTGACGAGTATCTCACCTTCTGGGACACCTAAACCGGTCATATGTGGTATCAGAACGATCAGCCTGATGAGATATGCATTATTAAAACATGTTGGCGCCTGAATATCCATTAATGTGGATGGTAAGACATGTTTTATTGATATTTTATGTTTGCCAGGCACTGAGGGATAGAGATGGAGCACGGATCCATAATGAAGGCCTTCCCAGAAGGTTGGCCCAAGGATAGTGGGTGAGGAAACTCCTCTCAGCTCCACCCCCTGCCAAAGGGGGCTACAAATAAAGGGTTTTGAACCTTTCATTGACACAATTTGGAGATCTGATCAAGATTGGGTTGTGTTCCACATTCTTCTATCCCCGGAACCAGAACGGACTCCTATCACACAATTCGTTGAGTAGTAGGAACCTTTCTGACTATTTTGTGCACGTTAATATTTTTTTATAATAATTAGTACTGTACCTTTTTAGTACATTAAAGCACATCTTTAATGGTTTTGTCTTGTGCCCTCAATGAGCTCAGTAACCCCCATTTTTTAAGTATATGAGTGCGGTTTGCGTTACCGTGTATTTGCCATAATTGTGGCCGGTGATACTGTGAGCCTGCTTTTGAGTGGGGCGCTGTGGGGTTTTATATGAGCCCCTAATTATTGGTATATTAATTTAAATGTCATAGATGGTGGCAGGGTGTTGGAGTACATGAAAGGCTGTGTCGGGGTGTGATCTAGGTTCGATCTCAGGCCTGTGTCTAGGGGCGTGAGAGATTTAGTGTGTGAAATAGATCGGCCATTGGCAGTGAAAACCAGGCCATGTGACGGGCAGTTCCCCGTACATTACACTGGGTTATGAAAGTTCAGCTCACCTTTAAGTGACTAGGAGCTGAGCTGCAGAAACAACATGGTAGACTGAGCCCCACGTAGTTAATATTGATGACTTATCGTGAGGACGGGTCATCAATATCTAAGTCCCAGAGAACCCCTTTAGGACTACTTGAAAGTTCCTTTTTTTTACCACTCAGGATCAGAAGGTCTATGAAGCTTATGAGCAGCACTCATCCTTGGGAGGCCAAATGGGCATGTACCAACCCCAGGAATCAGGAGACCGTGCTGCCTCTGTGCGTTGTGTGAGTAGATTTCTATGTAACACTATTGGAATTTACTTTAAATGGTGCAAATTAGTCATACAGAAGATTGGCAGAGCCTGTCACATAAGAGCTGACACTCTATAAAGCCCAAGGATCTCAGTTTAATAATCCTCTGAAGGCGGGCAGCTGAACGAGACGGCCGTGGTCGATAGCTTAGCACAGTCTCCTCTCTCATCGCTTCTCAGATAGCACTTCTGAGGCATTTATTGAACCCTTCACATGATGCAAGTGTAACTGTTCCAATAAAATCTTTGCTAAATTTGGACATTTCGCGGGAGTCAGACAGCGGTGGAAGGAGAGGGAGGGGGATCAGGAGTTTTCTTTTTCGCTCTTTCTTCTTGTGAAAGGAAATGTTATATGTAGCCGCTGCTGTTAATTTGAGATCTTCCCAGCGGTGGTTGCGCTCCATATGAAGAGACCCCACACCCGATCATTGTGCTCTTCACAGATGGCAACAGAAATTCAACTTTTTGAAGATAAAGGACAAAGAAAAAAAATCAGTTTAGTGGCTTTGAAAGAGAATAAAGAGAAGCTGTCGAGAGCCGCCACTGACTGTTACACCTGTCCCCGGTATACCAGGCTCTTCTCGTTATTTCTAGGTGCTCAGCCACAAGCTGCTTTTCTCTTGCTCCTCGGCCATTCAGGTACGAATTGTTCATATGAAAATATATTTTTGGAAAGGTGAAGACCTCTGCTCTGCTTGATGTCAGTGAACAGCATCATTTTTCAACATTCAGGCAACGAAGCTGTGGCCGAAAGCTTCCTAAGGCAAAGTCAGGTCCCAGGATTTATAGCATGGGTTTTACTCTCACTATATGGGGGCAAAGATGTCTTCTGGGCCTCTTCTTGCTGTATGGCGCCGGTGTGACTACAGTACAACCACTCTTCTTCCTTACTGCGTATTTATTATGTACAGTCATGCTTGAAAGTTTGTGAACCCTTCACAATTTTCCATATTTCTTCACAACTTTGACCTAAAACTACATCAGAGTCACAATTCCTAAAAGTAGTTAGATCCAAATCAACCAAATGAGTCAAAAATATTAGACTATATTAGTCATTTATTTATCGAGAAAAAACATCTATTATGACATGTCTGTAAGTGGTAAAAGTATGTGATCTCTTGCTTTCAGTATCTGGTGTGATCTCTTTGTGCCTCAAAAACTGGTAATTGTCGATTAGTCCTGCACATCGGCCTGGAGGAATTTTAGCCCATTCCTCCATATAAAAAGCTTCTTCTCTGTAAGCTCTGTTAAGTTGGTGGTTTCCTCCCATGAACTGCTCATTTTAGGTCCTTTCATAACATTTCTATTGGATTAAGGTCAAAACTTTGACTCTTTTTAACTCTTTAACTTTCTTTTTCTTTAACCATTCTTGGGTAGAACGACTTGTGTGCTTTGGGACATTGTCCTGCTGCTTCTCCCCACGTTCTCTTGAGATTCAGCTCATGGACGGATGTCCTGACATTTTTATTTTCCTAAATGACCAAGTTTAATATTTTTGACTCATCTATCTATCCACAAATAAAAAATTTAATATGAGACTTCTGCTGTATACTAATACGTACTACTAGTAAGTATTCCTATACAGCAGAAGTCTCATTTTATTTTTTTTATTAAGTAACTGGCCATGCAGCTCTATAGTGTAGTGGATAAGATTCTTGGCTGTAATGTAGAAGGTTGTGAGTTCGAATCCCGCAAGAACTTTTCAGAAATATGCTAAATTGGATTTAAATACACTGACTTGAGCACAAGCCATATTTGGCCGAACACCTCGATGTGCCGAGTATAGCGATGCTCGAGCCCAACCTGTGTTCAGCCGAGCATGCTCCCCAATACTAATTTCTACGTCTTTTTTGCCCTTGTGTGGTGCAGTTATGTTCTAAAGCATTTTTTAAACGTGGGGAAAAAATTGTGGGGAAAAAAGGGCTTATTAGCCATTGTGTGGTGAAGTGTGAAAATGACAGCCCTTTTTGGCTTGTATTAGTGGCAAAAAAATATATATTTGCCGCTCAGCGTTGCAGTTATATATTTTAAAGCTCTTTTTGCCGTGAAGTGAGAAAATGACAGCCCTTTTTGGGGTGTTTTAATTTCCTTTTTATTTATTTATTGGATATGACAGTATGTCAGACAGAGAAGTGCCAGGCCCTGCACAGGGGAGTGGCAGAGGCCTAAATGTTTCTGGCGCAGGCAGAGGTCACAGCAGAGTAAGGGGCCGTGGCAGCAGGAGTCCTGAGCTCCCGGTGTCATCTAGTGGCCGTGTCTTGACCAGCAACCCAGCGGTTCTTGAATGGTTGACTCGGTCATCTCTGTTTTGGATCCACTCTTGTTTTTTTTGGCTTTAGCAATACTGATGGATTACTGACTAAATGCTGACCGATAGAAGGCGTATGCTCAACAGACAGGATCCGTTTTTTGGTGGTTGTTGTTTTGACGGATTAGAGGAAGGACAAAATAATCAGTGACGTCAGCACAAACTTACTGCTGACACCCTCTCCACTCTGTCGGGGGGGGGGCTCTACTTGTATAAGTGTTTAATAGAACAGGTTCTGTAGACATCTATGTGGAATCAGCTGATGAGGGTGTAAAAGCACTTCGCTTCTTCTTGACGCTAACATTGACCTGTAAGGCTGAGTTCACACTTGAGTTATTTGGTCAGTTTTGGCCCCGTAACTCCCCAAATAAGTAAAGTGTTCAGTGATTCTAAGAACGACGCCTGTCTTCTGCATGTCATACTGACTCACAGTATTATTTCACAGACTGCCTATGGCTGTTATTGCACCACTATAAAGGTTCTCTGCAGCCAGGAAATAGCCATTTTTTAATGCGATTCGCCGCAAATAAATTTAGATCGTACCAAATTTTTTCAAAAAATTTGGCGAAACGGCCGAATCGAATTTTTTAAGAATTTGCTCATCTCTAAACCTAACAACTCCAGAACTACCTGCCCGCTATCCAATTATCTAGTGTAAATGATCCAGGCCACGCGGTGGAGAAAGAACTGCTGTGTGCATCTTTGCTTTATCACTCTCATAGCTCTCCCATTAAACTACCACCGAGCACATTTTTACATAGCTGCCTGTTCCTTCCCCAAGACTTATTTAATTTCCACATGACAGGTACAGATGGCCCAAACCACCATTGTGATAGATGGCAGGCTGGGTGAATAGAAAAACAAGATAAAGTGATGGATCGGAACTTGCAGCGGCTGACACAGGCCATAAATAATAGATATGATGACATCTCCACATAGTCACTTTGCTTATTATTTTCTCATTTTTCCCTCTTTCCACACGGTTTATTTATTCCTAAAAATATTCAACATTTGTCCTTCTCCAGTCATTGTGAAGAGTTATACTGGATGTATTATAGGAATGGTGTCTTAAGATTGAAGGTGCTGGACAGAAGTCTTTAGGGGCAGACACTGAGGCAGTTCCTCCCACGTTTTTTTGGGTTAGATAGTGATCCCATCTCATCATGCACATCTTGAGAGTTAAGAAAATGCTGGAATGAGGGAGATGGATGGAATTAAAAGGCACGTTGTTAATTCAAAAATGTATTGAGCAAGGTCCTAGAGCAATACATATAAATGAGCTGCTATAGGCATCAAAAAGTAAAACATTTTTATGGAGGGAGTTGAAAAAACATCATTTGAAGGAAACATTTTAGTGGTATTTGGAGATCAAGGGTGTTCAGAAGCCACCAAATGTACTCCACTAGTTTAACTGTGTCTTCATGTAAAGGGTCAGTGATTCGATGACCCCTTAAAGAGAATTTTTATCCATTGTCGTTACTGTCTGACTTCTGCCAGTGAGTTTGATCAAAGTAAGTACTCTACAAGATAATACAAGTGAGATACTTTAAGAGACGAGTAATTGTGAGGAAGGTGAAAAAGATCTAGTACAAAGAACCAAATGACCAAGGGAAAAATAAAATAACAAGCCGGATGACAGGGCGCTGAATATATTTTCCGCATCATGGAAGATAAATGCTTGTACTGAAATTCCTTCATTGAAAGATATTGTAAAAAATTGTGTTGTGAAAACAACTGTAAAATGACCTGTTGTGGTAATTGGTGGAACTGTCAGATCAAGTTCAATGCCGCAATCTGACCGGGGCCGAAAATTACTAGATACAAGGAGACAATTAGGAAACTTGTTGTAAACTTGAAAGGAAGGAGGTTCAGGTCTTTGCCCATCATCTCTTTCCTGGAACATTGAGTTAGACACCAGATAATTGATTAGTCTTCTATAGAAACTATGTTGACTAAAGAACATTGGGTGATTGCTTCGAGCCGTGAAAGGAAAAAATTACCACATAGGTGGAAGAACATTTCTAAAGAAATGTTCTGTTGTAGCAATACATCAATAATTTTGATATAGTGGTCGGATGGGGGAAGGGTTGATATCTCTACATGATCCTTCATATAAATCTTAGTTTAAAGGTATGATGGATTGTCCATGCTTATAAAGTTCTACTCTTCCAAGTGATCTATCTGGGGTTTTTGGGGTAGCAGGGCATGTTTCCAGAGTATCAAACAAAATTTTGAACTAGGGGCAAGTGAAGTCTGCCTATCACTTTGACAGAAGTATGGACTTAACCACAATGTTCTTTGAATCTTGTAGTATAATTTCAACCACTGTAAAAATGTGTTTGATCCAGTTGAAACCATCCAATGACATGTCAGACAGACACATTTTTGGGAGATCGTAAACTCTGATTCCAGCAAAACAAGGGCTATGGCAGAGATTTCCAGATATCTCAAACATTCTCATGGGTGTTCCCAGCTTACACTATTGAATGTTAACCTGGTTTAGACATGTTAACAAAACACTTCAGTTCTCAGCACTTTGTTTCTTAAGGAATCAAAGGGAATAGAGATGAGCAAAAAATTTTTGAATAATTTCAGGTTTGATTCATCTGAATTGACCTTATGAGTTTATCCAGGTACAAATCGATTCTACCTGAATCAAAAGTAGTTTAATGCCTTTAAGAGTCTCTCTCTCCAAAAATTTGCCTGAACCAAATCTCAAGAAATTCTTGTTTTACAGAATAAATTTTTTCCCCAAAAAATTTGTGTTCAATATTGATTCTAAAGAATTGTATCGATCATCTCTAAATGGGAACATGCATTTTCTTGTTGCCCTTTGACTTCAATGAGCTTTGCATAGTACCACATTGAAGATGCCTTGGTAATAGCAGCTGATCCTCAGTGGGTGCAGCAGTTGGACACCTAGTAATCATCTCAATGTCTCATTTTGAAGAATGCCCTGGTTGGATAACTCTTTCCAATACTAATATTGGGTTTATGATGTAGACATTTCCAAATTTCAAGCCTGATATAATTCAGCAATCCCATATACAATATTGGACTGAGGTTCCTTGAGCCGTTCACATGAAATTCTTTAAAGGGCCTACTCTTCAACTATACAGAACATGTCCACATATATTCATAATAACCAGGACATATCAATGAGGTCTAAAAAATGCTATTTGAGTCTACAGTATACACATATAAAAGTAATTTACTCCAAAGTCACCCCTAAATGAAGTTGTCTTTTGCCGGACCTTTAGGGCCCATAATTGTCTCAGGAGACTGGGCCCATCACAGGGTTTTTAGACCTCTGGTGGGCATGTCCAAGCCTGTCCTTGGAAAGTGGAAATCCCTAAAATCTAAGGAAGTAGAACAGTCATGGATGATCGAGAACTAAAATACACCTGTAATAAAGATTACATTCGTTGCCTTGATTGCTCTTCACCATGTGTAATGGGGCCAGTGAAAGGACACAGTGATGACCATTCACCTTTTTGTGTGTTTGGCTCTGAATTAGTACTTAAAGAAAAAAATAATTTGCTCAGTTTATTGAGTAGAATACAAGCGGACGGCTTTTTGAAGGGTATTTTGGGTTCAGGCTGGAGAGTCATAGGGGTCATAGGTATAAAGACTAATGTAATGGAAGTATTTATTGGTTTTCATTAATAGAACTAGAACATATTCATCAGCATCCCCTCTTGAGCTGACCAGGTCATTGAGTTGAAAATAGCAATTCAGGCTTGGGATTAAATGTGCTCTGTTGCCAAATGTTTTCTTTTCAATGACTTCTACATAGCAAATTTACCAAGAGATAAAATTGTTGCAATGTCAAGGCAAAAATTTCCTAAAATCAGGTGTATTTCTGGCGCAGATTGTGGCACAAAGGTCTGCAACTTCTCCCTGCTCATGCTGGGGTCTAAAAAAGTGGACGTGGCATAAACGGGGAAGGGGACAGGGGCGTCTCATTCATCATTTTCTACGCCTGTTTTAGGCGTAGACAATGGTGCAACTTAGAAGCGGTCTTACATTCAGAAACGGTGGTGGATCCGCCGAAGTTATGTAGTGGCCGGCGACTCTTAATACTTCAGTAGATCCACCACCAGATATAGGGGTTATTAAGACCAGCATCTAAAACACCAGTCTTAATAAATGTGCCCCTTTGTCTTTATTAGAAGAACTTTAAGGACTGTTTCACATGAACAAGTTTTCCGTCCGGGTGCAATGTGTATTGTGAACGGATAGCATCCGGACTGAATCCTCACCAATTCATTTGTTTCTCACGCATCATCTCTGTGTTGACTCATTCCGTAACGCTCCTGTAAAAAGGAGGGTTGTACAAGTTCTTTGAATGAAGAGGGGCTTATTTAGGCCAGATGTACACATAAGATAGCTGAACATCTACTACTTCTTCTGATCCCCTCATACATACACATGCCTGCTCCTATTGGCCGAGACCTCATGTGTTCTCTTCTGGCAGTGGCGTATCTCCCCAGGAACAAAAGGATCACAAGGTTGAAATCCAAAAACTTCTCCTCATCTCCTGTGACAGACACCTGCAATCAGAGAATTTGGTGGCCCCCCTAGATATTAGAATTTCAAAATCAGTGGTTTTACCATACATGGACCTATGTGTCAAATACATTCAGAATATGTGTTTGTTTCTCTTTTTGCAGCTACCTTTAGTGTTGTTTGCAGGTTGAGTATTTGTTGGGTTTAGCAGAACAGGAAATGCAGTAGAATATCACTACCTCTAGGTGTCACTATAAACTATTGTGCTACATATGCTCCGATGTCTACTTTGTGCTGTGTCCTCTCTATGGGCATGCTCCCTTATAACAGGACACCATGTGGTTAGAGAAGGTACTACAAGTAAGGCTACTTTCACACTTGCGGTAGCCTTTTCCGGCAGGCTGCCACATCTGTGCTACTGCACATCTGAACAGCCTGCTACATCTGTGCTACTGCAAGTCCACCATGCTGAAGTCCGCTCTGGCCCCATTCACTATAATGTGGGCGGATGGAGGTCCGGCCGTAGCACGGCAAACATGCAGAGAGAGGGCCAGACAAAAATTACCAAATGCTGTGTTTTTTGTCCGCCCGCCTTTCGGCATGTTTGCTGTGCTGTGGCTGGACCTCCAGCCCGTCCCCAATATAGTGAATGGGACCAGAGAGGACTTCCGGTGGCACGGTGCACTAGCGTTAGCGAAGATGCAGCAGGCTGTTCACCCGCCGGAACAGCCTGCCGGAAAGGGTACCGCAAGTGTGAAAGTAGCGTAAAATGTTACAGATTGCGTTATAACCCACTACACCTGCACACTTGTCCAGTAGGATCAAAGGTCACACGTGCAATGGCAACCCTAGCTAATTACCGTACACGCCATTCGTTCTTCACGCTATTATATACAGTGTCATACTCTCTTGCAGAGTATAGAAATTATCTATTGATGTTCACACCCCTCTACTGACAATTTTTTTTTCTCCATTTAATTATTGCTAGCATATTTTGCGAACACGAAACCTACGATTTTAAATCAGGCGACGGCACAAAAATGATGAACAACCCAATAATGCGTTCATCAACAATCCGAAATCACTCTCCATAAAGTCTAATTAAACTGATTTTTCTTCCACCGAGCAAATAAAATCAATCTGAGAACTGCCAAAGACTCAGAAAAACAGAAACTCCTTCCGAAAAGAAGGAAAAAAACAAGCAATAAGCAGCCTGGCCCGATCCAGCATTCCGGTACTGCCGGTGGGGCTTGATGGATATTGGGGATTAAAATATAAATACTAAGCTTCCAGGAGCAGAGGTGTTAACAGCCCCCCCGTCCATGGGGGAGGATAAATTGGATAGGCTTCAAGCTCTCAATTTGCATCTCAATTTCCAATACTGCTGCAACTTTATAAATCTCAGTCCCAATGGGAAGCAGTGAAAGCCATCAATCTCACGTCTGCCATAAGTCAAAAGTCGGGTGAAAGTAGAGAGTGGAATGATTGAACAGTTACTTCATCTGCCACTAGTTATTCTTCATTTCAGGATCTTTAAGGCTGTCCCGTGTATCTGTCAGCACTATGAAGCATGTCACATATCCTGCGCAATAGAAGCCGCGAAGCATTGATGTGAGTGACAAATTGTACCAGCGCATAAAACTGGATAAAACCTGATATTACTAAAAACATGTACAGTATCTTTTAGGTAGAGGACAGTACTATAATAGTCATATTCTTGTACATAGGAGCAGTATTATAGTAGTTATATTCTTGTACATAGGAGGCAGTATTATAGTAGTTATATTCCTGTACATAGGAGGCAGTATTATAGTAGTTATATTCTTGTATATAGGAGGCAGTATTATAGTAGTTATATTCTTGTACATAGGAGCAGTATTATAGTAGTTATATTCTTGCACATAGGAGCAGTATTATAGTAGTTATATTCTTGTATATAGGAGCAGTATTATAGTAGTAATATTCTTGTACATAGGAGGAGTATTATAGTAGTTATATTCTTGTACATAGGAGCAGTATTATAGCAGTTATATTCTTGTACATAGGAGCAGTATTATAGTAGTTATATTCTTGTACATAGGAGGAGTATTATAGTAGTTATATACTTGTACATAGGAGGCAGTATTATAGCAGTTATATTCTTATACATAGGAGGCAGTATTATAGTAGTTATATTCTTGTACATAGGAGGCAGTATTATAGTAGTTATATTCTTGTACATAGGAGGAGTATTATAGTAGTTATATACTTGTACATAGGAGGCAGTATTATAGTAGTTATATTCTTGTACATAGGAGCAGTATTATAGTAGTTATATTCTTGTACATTGGAGGCAGTATTATAGTAGTTATATTCTTGTACATAGGAGCAGTATTATAGTAGTTATATTCTTGTACACAGGAGCAGTATTATAGTAGTTATATTCTTTGAAAATTCTCTTTTTATTGAAAAGTATATTGAAAATACATACTACAACATTATGCAGTGACATATACAAAGTGGTTGATATCGTACATTGCTTTGAGTATACATAACAGCTTGAAGGACTGTAGATATGGACCTAAACAGAATTCCGTATATAAATAACAGGACAATACTAATTTCCCATTTTTCACATATAGACAGAATAATCCTATCCCATTATACAAGTATTATGCAAAGGTTACAGATGCATCTTACCAGTATATAAAGGTCTTGTAGTATGACTGGTGAACATAATGACGCAGAAATATAGTAGTTATATTCTTGTACATAGGTGGCAGTATTATAGTAGTTATATTCTTGTACATAGGAGCAGTATTATAGTAGTTATATTCTTGTACATAGGAGGCAGTATTATAGTAGTTATATTCTTGTACATGGGAGCAGTATTATAGTAGTTATATTCTTGTACATAGGAGGCAGTATTATAGTAGTTATATTCCTGTACATAGGAGGCAGTATTATAGTAGTTATATTCTTGTACATAGGAGCAGTACTATAGTAGTTATATTCTTGTATGTAGGAGGCAGTATTATAGTAGTTATATTCTTGTACATAGGAGCAGTATTATAGTAGTTATATTCTTGTACTTAGGAGCAGTATTATAGTAGTTATATTCTTGTACATAGGAGCAGTATTATAGTAGTTATATTCTTGTACATAAGAGCAGTATTATAGTAGTTATATTCTTGTACATAGGAGCAGTATTATAGTAGTTATATTCTTGTACATAGGAGCAGTATTATAGTAGTTATATTCCTGTACATAGGAGCAGTATTATAATAGTTAGATTCTTGTACATAGGAGCAGTATTATAGTAGTTATATTCCTGTACATAGTAGTTATATTCTTGTACATAGGAGCAGTATTATAGTAGTTATATTCCTGTACATAGTAGTTATATTCTTGTACATAGGAGCAGTATTATAGTAGTTATATTCTTGTACATTGGAGCAGTATTATAGTAGTTATATTCTTGTACATAGGAGGCAGTATTATAGTAGTTATATTCTTGTACATAGGAGGCAGTACTATAGTAGTTATATTCTTGTATGTAGGAGGCAGTATTATAGTAGTTATATTCTTGTACATAGGAGCAGTATTATAGTAGTTATATTCTTGTACATAGGAGCAGTATTATAATAGTTATATTCTTGTACATAGCAGTATTATAGTAGTTATATTCTTGTACATAGGAGCAGTATTATAGTAGTTATATTCTTGTACATAGGAGCAGTATTATAGTAGTTATAGTCTTGTAAAACTAAATGAATTGCAGCTGCACATTGACATGGCTTAAAATTCGAAAGTATGCAAAAGTGAAAGCAAACACATTACACCAACACTCTGCAAACATAGAATAGATAAATCAATGCTGTATTCACTGTGTACAAGGAATATGAAATACTTAGCAAATATATTTAGTACGAAATCATTTGTACCACGTCAAGGTGACCTTTTTTGAACAGAGACCTAAAATATATTTTCTAAGTGCCTCGTATTCAATTTTCATAATGGATATAGCGTTTTAATTGCAACTGAAGAATTTTTTTGCTTCTGTTACTTTTTCCGCTTCAAAATTAACCACAGAACGTTGTACCTCCACCGCCATTGTCACATGTGTCTCCATGAATATAGTGATCTGTCATGTAACTACACTTCATGACTACAATGTTTTGTCGTCCTCGGTGAGTTTTCCTTTAGTCAGATTTATTTTGTCCTCTCATCTGCAAAGTATTAGCACCTGTAAGTCATTCAACCAACATTCCTCCCTATCACTGGATTGCAAATTAGTAGAGGTCCACCTTGGGGTCCAGTTGTCTCAATGGGGTGCAACTGACCTTGTGGATGTGACTCTCTTCGCAATAGCTGCTGGTAATTGTTACTCTTTTGTTGCCATCAGATGTGTTATAAACCTGAGATCTGGATGTTGGAAATCATTCTGGAGTTGGCTTTGGGATCTGCTGAGATTCGGACCTGTCACCTTTAGATAAATGTCTCCACGGTCATGAGAAATGTTTATCTCTGTCCCCTGACCTTCCATGCGCAGCGCAGCAGCCGGGGTTTGTTTCCAATGGGACCAATGGCTGTGAAAAATCTATAATTAGATCTCAGCAATATTCAAAGGGTGCAAAGCAGATTATGAAAATGTTGTTGCAAGCTTTCGAGTGGTGCATTTAACTCTGCCGCCACCACCAGGACCTGTTCCTCTGACATCACTTCAAAGACAACTCTGAAGGGTTGGTGTTCCACGTTCTATATTAGCTTCTTGGGGAACCCGTGATGGGCAGAGGAGGAGAAGAGACAGAGACTGGAAATAGATGTCTACGCTGACACCTCCCAGCCCCCATAACACAATAGACCAGGATCTCTTGCATGTTTCCCATATACCAGGGACAATACTTGAGATGGTGGATTTTCTAGTGTCATCATTCCTGGTGGCATCTTTTACTTCTACTTATTTGGTGCTGGTTTTTATTTGTGTTGAATTTAACCTGATGGAATTTTTGTAATTTTATTGTGCTTATTTTCCGCTGGTGGTTTGTGTAGTACAGTCTAGTGGAATTTACCATTCAGGGTCCTTCTGCAGTTATGGTGAAGCTCTGAGACAATCCTGAGGTACAATGAGTTAATTGTGTTTCAAGAGTTAAATGTTGAGATTTATTGTTAAAGTACTTATTTCATTATGCACTTTATTGCCTGCGCTGTTATGTATAGACAACACACAGTTAACACTGGAAGTTTTAGTCTAGTTTCCAGGGTGACAGACTGGTCCCAACCCCTGGCTAGTATGAGTCTAAGACTAGTATCGCATATGTGTTAAAGCTGTCCGGCAGGCTGTTCTGGCAGAGGATACTGCCGTTCACTGCCAGAGCCTATTGTAATTGGACCCGGTAGGGTAAGCCGTCGGATTCCGGCATGAGTGTTGGGATTTGGCCAGACAAAAACTAGTACAAGCATCGGTTTTTGGCTTGCCGAATCCCAGCACTCATACCAGAAACTGGCCAGATCCTCCCTGGGCCCCATTATAGTCTGTAGGGTCTAGTGGTGCTCTGGCCCTATCCAGCTATGCCAGACACAATGATCTCCGGCAGGATGTTCCTCTGCCAGAACAGGTAACATTTGCATTTGTGACCTCCTGCCAAGAGAAGCCTTATCCAGGAAACACCATTCCTGAGACTAAAAAGCTACCACAAAATGACTTAACTAAGAGACTACCTCTGACAGAAAGAGAACCACCCAGACCCTGTAGGATTTACACAATAAGGTACTGCTCGTTAATGGCAATAATACTTCACTGCTTGTGGAAAGGGTATATTGCTTCGGTGCTCACCACACTTTGAGACAGACTGGCCACCTGGATCTCAAATCTGCACCCCGCAGCCTGGGAACTGCAGAAAGAGTTAATGAGTAGTGATGAGCGGCAGGGGTCATATTCAAATTTGTGATATTTTGCAAATATTTTGTAGAAATTTCGTCGAATATTTGCAAATTTGAATATTCGTTATATTCTACATTCTTTTTTTTTTACTCGAAAATCAGCAAGGTATAGTGCTACTGTATGTATTAGTTGTTAGAATATTCGCCATTTTTTTCCATCTGAAGTCATGATTCCTCCCTGCTTAAGTTGCTTGTGGGCCAATGACTCATTCGCACAGAAGTAAGAAGCAGGGAGGAATCATGTGTTCAGATGGAAAAAATTGACTATATTCGAAATATTCGCGAATTCTCGAAGTGGCGATATTCGAGATAAAAATTGGCTTTTCGAATATTCGTGCTCAACACTATTAATGAGAATGCAATTGCATGCTTGTGGTTATTTGGGGAAGATTGTAAAGTGAACTTAGAGCGAGACTTAGGGAGGACTACTACTACCATCATTGCTTCTGCCTATAAACAACTATTGGGAGAAGCCTACTTTGTAACTTGTGATCCCTAGAATGAGTCCGCCCATGATACAACGTGCTCCCTTCTGTAGATGACTTTGCTGCAGATGAGCGGAGTTACCTAAGGACTTAGCAGTCCTGGGAACAGAGGGAGCTGCTCCCCGAATGTCTGACCTCATATCATACATATTAACTGAACCTTACTGCTGGTGGATTACAGGAGCGCACGATGGGACATCTCACAGGATCCTTGAAAGCCCAGGAATAAGCTCCTGGCTGTCTATATAGGACACGTCTGTAATGTAACATGTACCAGCCGTGTCACATAGGAATGACGAGTCTCTAGCTCCTTCATTCTAATGATGAGTTTAATCTCTTAGAGAGAGAGAAATAGATAGATAGATATATAGATAGATGATAGATAGTGTAGGAGGGTTCAAGAGATGATCTTCGATGATAGATATGTGTCACCGACGCCAGCCGGCTTCATGTGTTATCAACAGTTGCTGTTTGACACGTTGCTATTTAGTATGGCTGTAAATAGCTAATCAGGGCCGGCTCTTACTGGGGGTAGTCAAAGTGCAGGGTGGGTGACTACTCCCCACGTTCCAGGCCGGGTGTTGATTTAGGCTATAAAACACAGGCAGCACTGTCAGGTGGTGTGGATGACTCCTCTCTGACAGTGGAGCTCTGTCAGTCTCTGTGTTGGGACCTGGAAGTTTGGGCAGGGATTAAGGCCTGCTAGTTGGTGTGAAAGCAGGTGGATTCTGCTTTGTCCAAGGACTTCTTCTTTGCTGCATGGTGTGAATGAACACCAGAATCACAAGGTGACTGTTTTCCTTGAAACAGACTTTTTGTTTTGTCATTTACTTATTGTGTGAATAAAACTGAACTGTTTAATTCAAAGACTTTGTTGTTGCCTCTATACTGCGTCCTCTAGATCAGAGCGAATCCCCACAATAGATAGATAGATATGAGATAGATAGATAGATAGATAGATAGATAGAGAGAGAGATAGATAGATAGATAGATAGATAGATAATAGATAGATAGATAGATAGATAGATAGATAGATAGATAGTCACTGCTTGAGAAAGATCCCAGAAAGCGGATCGAAACGTTGCGTGTCTGGTGAATAAAGTTTTCTTCTTATTTTTACGCCTTGTATGTGCCGTGGAATTTCTTCAACCTAGATAGATAGATAGATAGATAGATAGATAGATAGATAAATATGAGATAGATAGATAATAGATAGATAGATAATAGATAGATAGATAGATAATAGATAGATAGATAGAAGATAGATAGATATGAAATAGATAGCTATATAGACAGATATAGATATATATATGAGATAGATATATAGATAGATAGATAGATAGATAGATAAATATGAGATAGATAGATAACAGATAGATAGATAGATAGATAGATATGAAATACATAGATAGATAGACAGGATACTGTAATACGAGGACCTGTCTTTCTACATAATCTGACGTATACTTCCCTTTTGTTCCCTGTGTCAGTTCAGCACTAATGAGCGACTGATCAGAGACTTTCTTGTAAAAAAAAAATCGTCATTTTCTCTTTCAGGTTGGAGAATAGTCCGTCTATAGTCCATTGTACATGGTCCACAGTCCTAATTGACCTTACGAGATGAAAGACGCTGTGTTGTCTTCTGTCTTGAGTCTTGGAGGTGAGATTATCATCGCCCTCCCGCTCTGCAGCGAGCCCCTTAGATTCATGAAGAAGTGTATTATTACCTCCAGCACTAAACACATGGTATCCATGAATGCGATTATCCCGCCGGCATTAGAGTACAGGGTCATTGATGCGCCGCTCCTTCATATTTAATTCCTCCCTCTTCGTAACTGGTGCGTTTGTTCATTTTTCTACCTTCAATAGCTGGGGGAGGGGGCGGCGAAATGAGTCATCAGTGGTATTTTTTGGCTCCGTATTTAAAAGAGGTTTTCCGGTTTAGAAGACTCCTTCGCATATAACCTTGTAGAGTTACTAAAGGGGGGTCCTCTTTTCAGGATTCTCATCTCTTGGCCAGAGTGAAGAGCAGATACAAAGAGCATCTCTTACTCTGGAGGACCTGACCTTTACTGATATGAATGGACACCTTGTAATGCTTCATTTCCCCTGTGGAGGAGCTGCAGGAAAAGTGAACACTTACTGTCAGGTTTCCCCACTTATTTCTGATGATCACTTGGTTCAAATCAGATTTTTCCAAGAGACCCTCTATAATTGCAGACAGCAGAAAGAGAACTTGAAGTTCAGGTGCCTTTAGCAGCTCCTCACCTGCTCACATAGCACACCACTCCTCTGCAGCGAGAACACATACCCCTGAACTGTGATAGGGGAAGAGCTGCAGAAAGGACACACCCTCTGAACTGTGATAGGGAGAGAGCTGCAGCAAGAACTTACCCCTTAAGCTGTGATAGGGAGAGAGATGCAGCGAGGACACACCACCTGAGCTGTGATAAGGAGAGAGCTGCAGCAATGACTTACCACTTAAGCTGTGGTAGAGAGAGAGCTGCAGCCAGGACACACACCCTGAGCTGTGACAGGGAGAGAGCTGCAGCCAGGACACACACCCTGAGCTATGACAGGGAGAGAGCTGCAGCCAGGACACACACCCTGAGCTATGACAGGGAGAGAGCTGCAGCCAGGACACACACCCTGAGCTATGACAGGGAGAGAGCTGCAGCCGGGACACACACCCTGAGCTATGACAGGGAGAGAGCTGCAACAAGAACAAACACCCTGAGCTGCAGCATAAAGGACACTCCCCCTGATAAAGAATACACCTCTGAGCTGCCAGCCTGAAGAGAAGCAATAGAGCAACTGAAACCATGAATGGGGAGATTTCTGGATCCACGTGAGGTACTGGGTTGGTCCTAGCTTTGTTAGACTAAACCCAAACACCCGAAAAGTCCTAAATAATTTCATGTGCATCATGGAAAGACATTTAAAGGGGGTTGTCCCACAAAAAATATTCTACAGTTTTCAAACAAGCACCTAGATATGAATACATTTGTAATTGCTTGTAATTAGAAATTCTGTATAGCCACTGAGTTATGCAATAAAATGTATCTGTAGAGCGCCACCTGCTGTTAGTTCTTTTTCTTATTTCTTTGACCTGCTCACTGAGAAGGCCGCACATGCTCAGTTTCATCCTTCAACTGCCTCCTGAGCTGTGATAGGGAGAGAGCTGCAGCACAATGGACACGCCCCCTAAGCTGCAGCAGAAAGGACACTCCCCTTTAGTTGCCAGCTTGATATAAATCTAGAAGAGCAATGAATGTGAAGATCTTTGGATCCATGGAAGGTCCAGGGCTGGTTCTAGCTGTGCTATATGATGTCTGATTTTCATTTTTTACATGAGTCATGGGAGAACCTCTTTAAAGGAGTCCTTGATTTAGGATCCTCATCAGACTGAAGAGTGGCCACTAATCGTTCTCTCACTCTAGACGGCCCATCACTTCCATCCGTTGCAGAAGTGGTCCATTGATTTTGCTGGGAACTGTGAAATTCTCAATTTCTCCTGTGGTGGCGCTATAGGAATGTTGAACATTTGCTGTCAGATCCTCCAGCAGATGACAGCTGATCGCTGAAGGTCTCAGCAGGTCCTGTGGTCAGCTTATCAACAGGGGATGATTGTGTCAAAAATGGACCGTCCAAAGTGGACAATCCCTTTAAGGAAATGCAGGGTTGTTCATCTTTTGGGGGTGTCTGGTAGACTGCCGCTCCTGGCCATACCTACAAATGGAATCATACTTACCATCTCCACCGCCGCCGCTGCCTCCCTCAGGTCAACATCCGCTTTGATGCTGCGGCCAGTCATCGGGACTTGCCCCCCTTTTGTCACATTAGTAATTGAAGTGAGGCAAGGGAGGCAGTTCACCGCTTCAGCCAATCATTGGCTGCAGCAGTGTCAAATCGGATGTTGACAGCAGAGGTTCTGAGCAAGGTGAGAGGGGGGGGGGGAGAGCTGAACAAACACCCCCAAAAGTTGAACAACCTCTTTAATGTATAAGCAATGCTTTCACTGGTCCTGTATATATTAATGGGCTATACTGCAGGGGTACCAAGATGTATATTAGCCAATCAAGTAAGTAAGTTCACCCATGTGCACTCAGGGAACTAAGAACCAAACTGATAACATGAATTAAAGATCTGTCAATAGCAACTTTTAGGAGGTGATGATTTCTTGGAAATAAGTTCCCAATGTCTGAAGCCTAGCATGGTGGTCTCCAACCTGTTGTAAAACTACCACTTCTCCAGCAGTCAGAGCACGCTGGGAGTTGTAGTTTTGCAGCAGACAGAAAGCCACTGGTTAGAATGAGCACAGTGTTCTCTAGTAATGAGGCAGCATACGAAATAGGCTAAAAAACATCTAAATGAAAGTACAAAATAGGCTAAAAAACATCTAAAAGAAAGTACAAAATAGGCTAAAAAACATCCAAAAGAAAGTACAAAATAGGCTAAAAAAACATCTAAATGAAAGTGCAAAATAGGCTAAAAAACATCCAAAAGAAAGTACAAAATAGGCTAAAAAGCATCCAAAGGAAAGTACAAAATAGGCTAAAAAGCATCCAAATGAAAGTACAAAATAGGCTAAAAAACATCCAAAAGAAAGTACAAAATAGGCTAAAAAAACATCCAAAAGAAAGAAACTTGACAGAGTGCAGCAGAGCACTTGAGGGCAGCCGTGTTTACACTAATTGCCCATGAAATGCCACCGTGCGTCGAAAACTTTACTCACGCCTAAAGTAAAAGACAGATTATTTATCCAATTATCCAATTATCTGAGTTTTTGTCTAATTATTAATGGCTTTTTTCTGAATAAATAGAATTAAACAGTGTGGCGGCTTTACTCGCCTGTAATAAGGACACCCACCAATTTTCCAATAACCTCGCATTAAGTGTTTTGTTTTCCGTCAGAGATTATTGCGCCATGCGGATATTTCTTGGATTTCAATGGCCGGACTGCAGTAAAAGCATTTTGTCATTTTGTATCGTAGAGCTTTATTGATTTGCAGACCTCCAAAACGCCCGCTTTCAACTTTGTTCTGAGACGTATTGACTGATTAAATCCATGGTGTAATGATTGGAAACTCTGGGTGAGAAATGTCTTTCATGACCATCTGGGGCTTCTGGCCTCATTGCTCTTGAGAGATGAATTCTACCTTTTAAGCTTAAAATATTTATGAAGTCAGCAGATAAAATGCGGCCGGGAAGAGAATATAACTCCGTGTTTAACAGCAATGGCATTTTTTATACCCATTAAACATTAGATAAATAGCGGGCTGGAAATCTGAACGCTCACCGTAAAGCAGCGTCAAAGAAGAGACGGCAATTCTTCACTTCAGTGCGCTGACCGATAAAGAAATCAACGCCTTCCTTCCACTTTGTTCTGAATTGGGATTCACGAGTCTTGTTATAATAGCCTTAGGGTCTATTTTTTAGTTTACACTTTATTTTTTTATAATTTTTTTATTTTTATTCCACTATTTTATGTTATTGTTATGCTTTATTATCTTATCTTTATTATCTTATTTCTTATATTTTCATTTTTGTTTCTATATGAAATTGTTACCTTGTTGCCAGCCTGTTATAAATCAAGCTTAGGGTACTTTCACATTAGCGTTTTTCTTTTCCGGCGCTGAGTTCCGTCCTAGGGGCTCAAATCCGGAAAAGAACTGATCAGTTTTATCCCCATGCATTCTGAATAGAGAGCAATCCGTGCAGGATGCATCAGGATGTCTTCAGTTCAGTCTTTTTGACTGATCGGGACAGAGAAAAAACCACAGCATGCTCCGGCCAAAAAAACGGAACACTTGCCTGAATGCCGGCTTTTTTTCCCCCCATAGTAATGTATTAGTGCATTCAAAATACCGGCATTAAAAAATGCGAAAAAAATAAATGCCGGATCTGTTTTTCAGGATGACACTGGAAAGACCGATCCGGCATTTCAATGCATTTCTAAGACGGATCAGGATCCTGATCAGTCCTGATCAGTCTTACAAATGCCATCAGTTGGCGTACGTTTTGCCGGAACTGCTTGCCGGATCACTCTGTCGCAAGTGTGAAAGTAGCCTTAGTGTCCTCTGAGTTTTCCTTGAAAGAGAAAGGATGTCAGGGAAGCTCCTCAGACATAACAGGGCTCTTACTCCCAGCCCTCTTACATACTGGTTGGTATTTTATAAATAGGACATGACATACCTCTGATGAATGGACCATATAGTCTTTACAGATTCCATCATAAATGGCATCTATTTTTTCCTAGACCGTTCCTCCTGCAGGTCTTTGACCTTTCATTATATTCAGACTTCAAAAAGAAGTCTTATAAATGAATTTTGTGTCCCAGATATCAGAGACTGAATCCGAATCATACAGTAATTTAGTGTGGAATGAATGAGTCTATTATGTGCGTCTTCAGTCTTTTCCGCTCTGGTTCTTCACAGTCCTTGAAAACTCCTTTTGTAGTCAAATTTGATTGACGTCTATATTTGCCAGATTCAACTGGTTTCCTGATCAGTGCTTCAAACTGTAGACTAGAACAGTAATAATCCTCTAGTAGAGCAAATGAATAAAAATTGGTAAAAATCATAGTCCATTGTATGCTTTAAAGGGGTAACTATTTGCAATACTTTACTTGTTTGTAAGGAGAACTTGGTTTAATTTTGTAATATTTGTGAATTTTTGATAGATTTAAGAACTGATACTTTTGTATCAGTCAAAACAGTTGAATAGTCGAGACGTTGGAGCATATAGACCTCATATAGACTGTGGTCTTCTACTCGAAAGCCCCTTTCTACAAGGACAAGCATAGAATCAATAATTAAGAGCAGCTCCTTCCCTGATGGACGTGGCCCAGCTATGGAATACAGGGCTGGACATTAATTTGAATGGTTGGCATGCTATACTACCTTCACGGGAAATGTATATTGAAACTTCTCTGGTGACACTAGCTGATTGCCCAGATTTCAAGGAGCTTTCGAGAATGAGTTGTTTTGATGAGTAAACACCATTTTCTTCATGTAAATGAATGGGAGGATGTCCCAGCTAATGTGATGGCAGATGTTGAGGGAGAGAATAATCGGGCTGTTGGATTTCAGCATGCCTGATCCTTTTGTTCTAAGGAGATAAGCAAACAGTGCTGGAGTCTGGAAGTGCTTACTCTACCTTCCCTACTAAGAACACATGCACACTTGGCAGATATAAATCTATATGTGGGGTTTGGAGAGATAGTGTGTTAGAAGAGTATTTTTTTGTTATAATTCTTACTGGTTCTTTCACTCTAATTATTACTTGTTAGTGTACCAGTAAATATTACATTTGATAGTAGGTTAGAGACATTACTTGTTGGTGATGAGGTGTAGTGAGTGAGGTAGCAAATATAGGACCCCTATTGTTCTGTAAAGACTGCATTATTGAGTGGTTATATAGTTCAGGACATGCATACTGCACACTGGATATCCAGAGTAGGGGCCTTTAAGTTACAAAAGGCTGATGCATGAGACAAAAAACTTAGCTTGACTGGTGGCATCAGTCAGGTAAGATGGTGTCATCGAATTCCCTTCATTCTGTACTACCATGGGGCTTTGATCATGTACAGTGTTGGTAGTGTGGCGATAGGAGCTCGCCCCATTGTTTTTGCATGCCAGGTGATTGATTGTTACCTACCTTTAACCTTTACATGATTTGTTTGTAACTTTTGTAACTGTAATGTTTTTTTTTATGTATTCTATCACACTTAGCAAAAATTTTATTTCACCTAGCTGGTTTAAGCCTATTTGATTCTCAAATCTTTGAATTCACTGTAAAACAGATAGCTATCACATGTGTGTGAGTCTTGCTTTACATAGAAACTGTATGAATTGATGCTCTAAACTAACGATTCTACCATAATAAACATCAACAATGTGTTGAGATTGCATGTATTGTATTAATGTGGCCTTTGATTTTCTTCAGACTGACCCCTACATTTCCCTTCCAGGTTGTGGTGAGTGACAGGATACAGGGAACCAAGTTCCGCCTGTACGGAAAAGGTGTGGATGAGGAACCCAAGGGAATTTTCAGGATAAATGAAAATACAGGAGAAGTGCAAGTCACTAAAGCTCTTGACAGGGAGGCCATTCCATCTTATCAGGTATGTATACTTGAATTAACTCTGTCTTCATTATATTAGCCACGAGTGGCTTGAGATGGTATGCTCCATTCTGATTGTGTCATTGGCTATAAGGTTTACTCAATGACCAAATTTATCATAGAACTTTCCATAGTATATGTTGTTTGGTCTCTATGGTCCACTCAAGTTTTTGGTCCAGTAGGTTATGAAAAGAAGAACCTTCATGGTGACTGTTAACCTTGAGCCAGTGGAGAGTTTCTAATTTTCAGAGTAAAAGCTTATTCTTTCAACTCTACCTACTTGTGAAAATGCTTGAGTAGAAAGTGTGAGGTATGGTGACGATGGTCCTTTGTCTTCTACCTGGACTGCCATTGGGTTTGTAGATGACCAAAATTTTGTAGCCTGAGCCTTAAGGTTACTCATGTTTGACTATACATTATGGGACACATTTATTAAGACCAGCGTTTTAGGTGCGGTCTTAATAAGCCCTATAGCTGGGAGTGGATCGCCGAAGTTATGTAGAGGCACCAGCTTCCTTGCTGTCTTACATTTAGACCATTTTCTACCCCTAAACCAGGCATAGAAAATGATGAATGAGACAGGCCTGCTGGCCCACCCCCTTCCCCGTCCATTCCACACCCACTTTTTAGACCTGGCGTGAACGGGGATGACGTTTCTGCTGCACCATGGCATCTGCGCCAGATATACGCCACAAAAGTGGCGCATATCTGGACATAAATGACCCCCTATGTTATTTTGTGTGTGGAGCAGTTATCACCTTGGTCACAAACTATTTTTTTTGGATATATAGGGAATCCACTGTTACCTCGTAAAATTGACTTGGGATCTGGGTGGTAGATCCAAAGTCAAGGTCTTCAATGTATAGCATATGAGCAAAAATGTATCCGTCATCTCATTCCATGTCCTAACAATTTTGCCTGACCTCACACATCCCTCTTACAAATTTCCGATGTATGTTCTCCCAGTGTCACAATGTCCCACAGATCCATTGACTGGTCTCCAAAAGGAAGTATCTGCCATTGGATTTGCTATAGAGCTACAAAGTACGAAAAGAAAATGTGTATCCTCCACCCATTGTGCCTGAGTCTGTACAGTTGCATTGCTGTATTATTTTCCAGGAGTTACAATTGAAGAGTGGGAGTACTATGGAATATATATAAGGTGTATACTTTGCTTTGTTAAAGCACAATACATTATAACATATAATTATATTTTCATGACAACAATTAGAAAGGTATTGACTGTTGACTTACCACAATGTTCCCTGGAACTTCTCTGCTTAAGTGCAGTTTACTTGCTACGATTGTGCTGCTTTGAATGTTAAGGGTATTGACAGCCCTATACATGATTTAAGTGCGGTCTTCAAAGAAGACATGTTATCAGAGTCATACTGTAACTTAAAGTCTCCAGGACTTGGGTGCAGCTGTAACCTTTCCAACCCTTGCATAACCCCTCATTGACAACATGATTGGATCAAGGTCTGTGGAGGCACCTGGGTAGAATCAGTCTGAGGGTTTGTTCCCATTACACTCTAGTAGTACCCAAATTATAATGCCGTAAAGCACCTAAACAATACCAGCATAGTGTGGTGCCCATATAATACTGGCATGCTATATAGTAAAATACAGTGTCTAAATGATACTATAGCTGGGTCATTACAAAAATTCTAAATGACCTTCCAGAAATAAGAAGGTCCATCATGGTAGAAGCCCAGAGGAATTTGTCCTCTTACCTCCTATTTTTATACCTACCCTTGTTTGTTAAAATAAATTCTAAGATATGCAGATGGTACCTTCTTGATATGTTGTCCCTTAAGTTGTCCTTATTTTAAACTTATTACGCCCTTACCCCTTTCCAGCTTCAAAATCAAGATAGTTGAGTATTAATAGGTCAACATATGGGCTTAGTCTCTTTGATGGTGTAAACTATGTATTGGATCCAACCGTTGACCTCATTTGGCACTGTGTGTTATTGCATTCCAGGCACACATATAAGTCATCTTAGACTCTACAGTCCTTTGGCCACCCCTATAAAGCATGGTGGAACCATCTAGAGGTAAATCAGAACTTATGAGAACACTGGATTATTTCATGGGATCTCATTAGATTTTTCCTTTTGAATATGAAGATAATCTGTAGTTATGACATTTTTGAAAGTTGTATTGGAAAACTTTTGTCTTGAGGATTCTCCTGTGAGCATTAGGTTAAAGGTTAGGGACATATAGATAACATATTTTTTTATACATATTAGGGATTACCTTGGGAAAATAAGTTGCACTAAGCTTTAGTCTGCGGTCTTTATTTCTTAATTTTCACACCCCTAATATTCAGTCTACAGCCTACTCCTAGTTTCATGCTTTTCTCATGTGGACGTATCTCTACCAGTATTACATGCTAGATCTGTGTGTCCAGGATGCTACTGTCACCCCCCCCCCCTGCAAACTGCATTCTGTGTGCGTTTCTCCCTTTCTTCAGTCTGTGTGATCTGCCCTCCTTAGAGGCTTTCCCCTCTCCACACTCTGATCTGCCATGGACAACCTCCTCTATCTCCCTGCTGTTATCTCTCCAACACTGAGAAACAGTAACAGTAACAGTAGTAGAGCTCCGACGGAGTTATGTCGGATTCAGCAGCAGCAGCAGTTAGCTGAAGTGTTTACTCTGTCAACGCAAAATGGTGGGGAATTTTTATTAAATGCTATTTAGAAAGTTGCTGCAAGAGAACCTGTCGTCACCAGTTTACAGTAAGTTTTTAAAACTGTGCACCTGTTACATTTGGCACAGATCCATGAGTCCTCTGTTATTACTTATTCCTTTGAGCTCTGTTCCCAAGTTATCAGGCCTGTGGGTTCTGGTGACTAATATCTACACTACTCACAAAAACTTATATTTGGCTTGTGAGTGAAATTTCAGGATGAACCTAAAATGTAAACCTTTACAGGTGAACTCAATGTGACCTTCTCTAAACTTGCACATGTCCAACTGTTCAATGTTTCAGTACTTTTTGCACAACTTGCTGTTCCAGGGGCGTAGCTAAAGGCTCATGGGCCCTGGTGAAATAGTTCAGCTTGGGCCCCGCCTTCTCTCAGTGCTTTGTGGCCAGGGGCAGAGAAGCACATATTGGTGCTGCCTGAGGCAAAAATTGAAACGACCCTCCCCATGCCAACTTCTTGATCTAACCCCTTCCCTCCAGCCAGAGGTGTAATTTGACCAGCATGCACTTTCTATAATACCAGTGTCTTCTTATGTGGCACCAGGGTCTTTGGGCCCCCTCAGGCTCCTGGGCCCGGTAGCGACTGCTATCTCTGCACCCCCTATAGCTACGCCCCTGTGCTGGTCTATAACAAGGAGCTTAACTGCAAAATTCACAACAGATGTTTGATCCATGAATCACCCAATAAATTTCCTGGTTCAATTAGAATTGGTATTTAAACAGTCCTCCTCATCATGCTGTTTACATTTTGACATCATGAGGCCAAGATGACACCTAACAATTGATCAACAGTACCTTGAGTTGCGAGTCTTCGAGCAGGATGTGCTCAGATGGAAGTAGCCACTGAGCATAGAGTGTCACAGAGTGTCATCAGCAGGTTGCAACAGAGATACAGAGAAACTGGAAGAGTCACAGAAAGGCAGAGAAGTGGACGTCCTTTGGCCACATCCCACACTGATGACAGCTTCATTGTGAACAATGTCCTGCAGAACCGGATGGTGAATGCCACACAACTCCAGGCACATTTAAGGAAGGTGAGAGGCACCCAAGTGTCACGTTAGAACTTTCGAAACCATTTAAATCAGTGTGCTCTGTGTTCTAGACGACCTGCAAGGGTACCTGACCGCACCACCAGGCACAAGCGTCATCGTTTTGCATGGGCCAGGGAGCATCTATGTTGGACGAGGAACCAGGGGACCACAGTGCTGTCTTTGTTGAAAGTCAATTCACGCTGAGCAGAAATGATGGCTGCCAACGATGTTGGAGACGTCAAGGAGAGCGCTATGCATCAGCCACTGTTGTCACCAGACGAGCCTTTGATGGTGGTGGTGTTACAGTGTAGGCAGGGGTCTCTAGTCAGTACAGAACTGCCCTACACTTTGTGAATGGTGCAGTGACAAGCCCATAGTACTTGAAGAACATCATTAATCCAGTCATTGTGCCTCTGCATGAACAACACAGGTCTATGTTCATCTTCATCGAGGACAATGCTCCAGCTCATCGAGGTCGCATCATTAGGGAACGGCTGCTGGAGACTGGGGGACCTCAAATGGAGTGGCCTGCACTTTCTCCAGACCTGAATCCCATTAAAAACCTATGGGATCAGCTGAGTCGCTGTGTAGAGGCTCGTTAGTCTGTACCCCAGAATCTCAATGACCTGAGGGCGTCCTTCAAGAAGAGTGGGATGCCATGCCTCAGTCGAAAATAAGGTGACTTGTGAACAGCAGGAGATGTTGTCAAGCTGTAATTGAGGCTCAAGGCCACATGACGTTATTGAGACACTGACAGTTTTGTGGGGTATACCCACCACCGGTGTTAGCTTTTACCTCAATAAATTGCTTGCGATTAGGAAATCACCATTACTGCTTCTACTTAAATGCCCAACTTTCATGGTACAATATCACTGTAGTGTGAACTTTGCGTTTTCTATAACTTTTACCCGAAAGCCAAAAATCTCAAACTTTTTATGAGTAGTGTACATTTGCAATGGTTAGCCAAAAGGGAGGCCACCAGCCTTCTTCTCTCAAGTGGTAGAGAACTTTGTTCAGTGGCAAGTGCAGTGTGATCCCACTTTGATGCTGGCTTTCAAAGCAATGAAGATCGCTCCCCCTTGAGTGAAGGGTGCTTGAAGCTCTTGGCTATCCACTGCCGATTTGCACATTAGGTGATGGGAGGAACGAGCTCGGCAACTCTGGAAAGGGGGAGGGGCAATAAAAAAAAATAACAATGGAGGACTTGGAGGATCAGTGCAATTTAACATTTAGGAAAGAAACGACCAATCAAAAAAAAAATCAGTGCGAATGTGATCCCCCCAAAGGTGCCCATACGACCTATGTTTGTTGAATTGTTGGATTTGTCCTTGTCTGTTCAATCACCACATGATATGTTCTTCTCTGATTTGTGCTGTTACATTGTGTTCACATTGTGTCCAGCGCTTGCACATAATGAGCTGTAAAATCATAAATATGAAGAGAAACACAATCCATTTTCTTGTAGGCGTCCTTTACATCAGCTGAATGAGTCAAGGCAGAGAAGACGGCAGCGTTACGTACATTAAAATATACAGCATAACGACATTGACTCGGCAATATGAAGAGCACATTAATGTCTCCTGGGGCTATCGATACATTGTTGTGCCGTATGCGCACTGTACATTGATATAAAGTCATAAGGGTAAAGGCAGGTCACAGCGTACCACACATCAAATTGTCATCTCACATGGGAGGTGTCTGAAGGCTGCACATCAAACTGTACTATTTTCTCAAAGACTTCAAAATACCTTATGATTTACTATCTCTTCATGAGTCTGATTAACAGCACACCGTGTGGTCAGGAGGGGTACTGCATGTGGTCAGTAATTGCAATATGAAATATTAGTTTATTATAGAAAAGGATGCCTGATGTAAGAATGTGTGCATGTTGCGACCTATACCAGAAAGTTACCCATACCTGTCTCCAGAATTGGGGTCGCTGACACTTGTTCCATCTGATGTGATGACTGTTGGCTGCCATAGACAGGTGGTGAATGAATGGCGAGATGACCATGCATCAGGGCTCCCCTCTTTTGTGGCTCTCTCTGTTCACTTCAGTAGGGGTCATGGAAACAGCTGAGCATGCTTGCACCAACAGGCGGGATGGATGGTGGGGGAACCTCCAGTCTGGGAATAGGTAGGGGTCTCATATATATGGTATGTCCTTTGGAATTAAGGAAATCTATCTGTATGCAGGAACCTAATGTATTAACCAGAGGGGTGAAAGGCTCCAAATATCTTGTCTTGCTCTGGAGGTGCCAAGAAGCCCATGCATTATACAGAGGTTGATCCTAATAGGAGCTACAATATGTACTGCTTCATGTTTCCTGTGGTGGAGGAATGGAACACCTACTGCAAGGTTCCCTCATAGATTTTAGTTGACTGTGACTAGCTCATTTTTGGGCACCTTGTAATCAAAGGGATTGTCCAAAGCAGACGGCTATGTCCATCCATCCGTGGTGCGCCCCCATTCATTTCTATGGGGCCGGGGGAAATAGCCAAGCCAGTGCTCGCCTTTTCTCGGTAGCCCCATAGAAATGAATGGAGGGTGGCCGCGCATGCTCAGTGCATCCTCCTTCTCTTTGCCAGCTCAGTTTACGAGAAAGATGCGGGTCCCAGAGCTGGGACCTGCACTTTTTATCAGACAAAGGGGGCATATCCTAGCAATATGCCCCGATTGTCTGAGATCGAAATACCCCTTAAATTTACTCTTTGCTCCACAGCTGGAATGTTTTCTAACAGCACACCATGTGGTCAGTCGTGGTACTGCAGGTGAAACCTACTGTTAATTGTGATATCAAATGCCACAGCGCTGTACGGAGCTAGCCACTATTCACATGTGGCTCACAAACCAAATTCCTTATCGTAGACACACATTAGACCCCAATTCGTAAGAAGCCAATCATCCTATCCGCATGCCTTTGGATTGTGGGAGGAAAGCAGAGAACCTGGCAGAATTTCATCAATCATGGGGAGACATACAAACTCAAGGCGGATATCTGAACATATACAGGGAAAGGTATAATTTCTACAAGTCTCCTCATTAAATGAGGGGTCATTGTAGGGTTATATAAGATAGGACCATCCTCAGGTTACATAAGGAGGCATCTATAGGGTCAAGACATTAGAAGTGAGATGTGTGTATGTCCAGGAGGGTCAGTATCTTATCCCTGTCATCTTACTATCTAATTTTCTATACCGTACATTGATTATTGTGCTAGCCTGAAGGTTCCATATTGATCCTTCCCGTGCATTAGTATATCACCGGTATAAGTAGCCTGCAGTTCCTGCTGCCACTTCTGACCTTCATCTTCATCATATTTCGCCAATAGGGATATGAATGTCTCCATGGCATGTTGCCTGCTTACATGAAGTGCATGCGATTATTCTATTCTCTTGCACAATATTCATGGGAATTGAGCAGAGACTACAATGAGTCATGATGAGGTATAAGCATGTTCTTCATCTTTTTTCATAATAACCACATATATCACCATTTATATCCCAACCTTTTCCACGATACTGTTTTAAGGCCCATCCTTCTGTGCCGATTAGTTTCCTAATATATGATCATAAATGTCCCAAAAGGTTCAATTTTTCTGATACAAAGCTCCAAATTCCCTGCATAGGCACAAAGCTAGATGATAATATTCTGGCTGCCTGAAGTCACCACTAGAGGGGGCTCAGGAGCCCACTGTAGTGTGCAACAAGCATTCATGCTCCCCCTAGTGGTGACTGCAGGCAATCAGAATTGCATCCTTTTGCTTGTCTATGCAGGGGATTCGGAGCTCTGTCTTCGAAAAAGTGTATTCTAAATCATTTGGACTATTGGACATTTAATTTAAAGGTCTGTGCACATTGAAATTTGCATGGATCCTGATGGGGGTTGTCACCACATGCCGTCTCCATTTCAAATTGGAGCCACAGAATAAAAACAAACCATGTGCAGTCAAAGAATTGCGAAAGAGATGGAGGAGAGTAACGCGTGACTGCAGAATAAGGGTTTGTTTGTAGTCTGTAACCATGGAGATACATAGATCCATATAGGAGCTACATACATTGGGCTAGCTTCACACTCATCCGGCAGAGGAACAGCCTGCTGGAGTCCATACTACCTTCTGACCACCAGAGCCTATTGATCATAATGGGTCTCGGTGGGGATCTGGCCTTTTTTTAGGCATTTGACGTTGTATTTTTCTGGCCGAATCTCAGCAATAATGCCAGAAACAGGCTGGATACCCGCCAGGTCCCATCATAGTCAACGGGGCCTGGCAGTTTCTGGCTATGCCGGATGCGATGATGAACTCTGGCAGGCTGGTCCTGTGCCAGACGATTTTAGCGCTAGTGTTAAACATTTTATATTATGTATTGCCACAGTATAAAAACAATGTTGCAAAAGTAAACATACCCTTTAAAGGGGCCGTCTCACTTCAGCAAATAGCATTTATTATATAGAGGACGTTAATACAAGCCACTTACTACTGTATTCTGATTGTCCATATTGCTTCCTTTGCTGTCTGGATTCATTTTTCCATCACATTATACGCTGCTCGTTTCCATGGTTTACGACCACCGGTGCTTTTTCCTATAATATGCAAGCACGACCACCACTAATGGATTACAGGGTGGTCATAACCATGGAAACCAGCAGTGTATAATGTGATGGAAAAAGGAATCCAGACAGCAAAGGAAGCAATATGGACAATTACAATACATTACTAAGTGCCTTATATTACGGTAACTCCCTCTACATAATAAATGCTATTTGCTGAAGTGAGAGGACCCCTTTAAGCTTCCCCTCCGATGACACAAAGGTGTAGCGGGTGGATGAAGATATGATGAGCAGCTAGAGGATTAAAGGAATGTTACACGAGGACTGCAGTATCTTGATCGATGGCGCCGCTTATCCCAGCTTAACAGATATCTTTTAATTCTCACAATTGTTCACTTTCTCATTTTAGAACCCAGAAAATAATCCATCTCAATTAAGATGGAACAGATCACCATGAGAGGTTTCTCGCTTCCAGTGGACGGACAGCGACTAGTCTAAAATCATTGCTCGTCAGCTCTATAGGTAGCACTGATTTGCTATTAAAAAGGAGGGGGGGTTCATCTTTTTGACAATTTTTTACAATTGTTGTACAGACGTCGTATGCGATGAGCCGTGTTGGCAGGGAGGGGGCGCTGGTGATTTACACGTACGTTATCCTTATAGGCGTCATCTCTATTGTGGCATGTAGTCATATACAGAAGAGTGGACGTCATGTATGAAGAGGAACAATGCTCCAGCCGCAAAACTCCAAATTCAAATAATTCCCCGCCCCTTAAAATAAAATAAATAAATAAATACAATTACTTTATCAACAAATGTATCTGCTTCCTGGAAAGCTGGGTGACAACCTATATGACCGCTATTACACCATCAGTAGTGGTTGTCATGTAGTATTTAGATTGACAGATAAAGTTAAATCCCACTTTAAATTAAAATTTAAAAAAAATAGTGTTTTTGATTGAACCCTTTTTGCAAAATTTTTTTATTATATTTAGTCATTTGAATTAACAATGAATATGACAACTCCTGGGCTTGTCAACCATCTTTCCTAGGACTGCGAATGGCAACTCTGCCCAGGTGCAGTGATACACAAGTGATAAATATATCAATCCAAAATATGCAGATTCAATACTCCGATGTCTGAAAAAGCTGGGTGACAACTGACAACCCCTACGGACAACCATCGTGGTTGTCACCCAGGTAAATGCAACTGCTTCCCCACTAAGTATTTGAACTGTCCTCCTCTTCCGAGGCACTAGTTCAGGGATGGCCAACCTGCGCCTCTCCAGCTGTCGCCAAACTACAACTCCCAGCATGCCCAGACTGCCCACAGCTAGCAGCCTAAAGCAGGGCATGGTGGGAGTTGTAGTTTTACAACAGCTGGAGAGCCGCAGGTCGGCCATGCCTGCACTAGTCGGAACCGAAGCCGAATTCGGTTTCAAGTTTTAAAGTGGTGTTCCACTTTAAAAATCAATTACCGCAGTTATTCAACGAAGTCACGTCCGACTTCGCAAATAACTTACTTCGGCTCATCGGAGCCCATACATTCTAATACTGTACAGAGATGGATCTCCATACAGTATTATTCCGAAGTTTTGAACGAAGCGACTTCGGATTAAGCTTGCTTTGCTCAACACTAATTAATACTAATATTTACTAATATTTAACATATATTATATCAATATCTTTACTAATATTATTACTTTTAGTTGCTAATTTTATAGCTCATATTTACTGATATTATATTAATAATGTTTACTAATATTATTACTTGTTTTTACAAATATTATCAATTACATTAACTAATATTATTACTGATATTTACTAATATTACTTATATTTACTAATATTATGACATATTTGCTAATATTATTACTGATATTTACGAATATTACTTATATTTACTAATATTATGACATATTTACTAATATTATTACTGATATTTACTAATATTACTTATATTTAATAATATTATGACATATTTGCTAATATTATTACTGATATTTACTAATATTACTTATATTTAATAATATTATGACATACTTACTAATATTATTACTTATATTTACTACATATTCACTGAGGTTATCAATGTTTTGCCCTTTAAGGATGTCTCCATTTACTTCCCATGATCTCATAGTCTCTGAATACAGCTCAACTGAATGTAGCAAAATTGTAACATCAAGTCAACATGGCGGCAGTGAAGGACAGAGCAGGGGGGGGGCGCATATTTATGATTTCACACTGACATCTCATTGCAATATTAGATTAATCAGCCGTGTGTCAGGGAGGGGCCTGGGCAGGGACACAATGTATAGATGTGATGGAGTGTGCATGCGGAGAAGTCGCCCAGCAGCCCCTTCCCATTAATCTTCCCTCTCCCGCTAAGCTGCCTCCACTTGGAATTTAATTACTTAGATAATATCTGGAGATTTTTAATCTCGGCGCCAGGTTGGTAAGATGCAGTTTTTTTTCTTTTTTGGGATGATGTAAACTCTTATTTTCCTGAACCTTGCGTCATTCTAATAGTGACGGCCGATGCTTTCTTCGAGATGGACAGAAGCCGCTGAATACTTACTATTCAAAGATGGTGTCTGTCTACTTATGTCATGCCTTCAGGGTGTGTAAACCTTTGCAATAAAAACAAAACAAAAAAACTTTTATGACTGTAATGCAATCAAATAATTTTGATTCCAACTCTCTGACCCTTTTTCAGTATACAGCTCCTATGGAGATCTATGTCTCTCCTTGGTAGTGACCGCCAACAGTCCTGTGTTGTTCCTGTCCGTCTGCCCTTTTTTCAGCCTGTAGACCGTAGAAGAGCGGAAGCATCAAAATGCATAATATTCGTCTGATAAAGCCCAATGCACCTCTATCTACCGTACTTATGTTTTGCAAAAGCCATGTTCTACAGCAGGCATGCTCAACCTGCGGCCCTCCAGCTATTGCAAAACTACAACCCACCCAGCATGCCCGAACAGCCTACATCTATCAGCCTACAGCAGGGCATTGTGGGAGTTGTAGTTTTACAACAGCTGGAGGGCCGCAGGTTGATCATGCCTGTTCTACAGTATTACTGCAATGTATCCGAAAGAAAAAAAAGAAAGAAAAATTGCAATAAAAATGTGCCGTTTTATTTATACAGCTCCTATGGTGACCTAGGTGTCTCCATGGTTACAGACTACCAGAAGTAATGTGTTAACGCTAACCTCTCTGACCTTTCTTCTTGCTCGCCTTCAAGAGGGGGCAGATGGACAGGAGGGACACATGACTACACAGGGATTGTCTGTAGTCTGTAGTCATGACGACAAATAGGTTTGCATAAAAGTCGTAAACCATAATGATTTTCCATTTCCATTTTATTTTTATTTTTTAGATGCAAAAGTTGCACATGCCCTTTTAGGTATACTGTATGTCACGAATGGCTATATCTGGGCGATATCACTCCCCGCCACCACCTGCATTGCTTGCTTGACCTCCCCACAGGTATCACAATGTTAGCAAACAAAGCAGATGGATCAGCCAATAACAGGGGAACAGTGACTTTCACTCTTGTCCATGGGTAGGGAAGACGCTGGCGTGAACTAGCACAGAGAATCATCCATTTAGATTTTAACTATGGATCCACCTCACTTTTTACACCTTGCTCTGTTTGTCCAGAATGTTTTAGAAGCAGCGCCATTTTTTTAGGCAGTACAGGTCAGTCCCTATCAAGTAAATACAATTAGTGGAGTTTTCCAGGATTTTACTATTGATGCCTTATCCTTGGGGGCAAGCAAGCAATATCTGATCGGAGGGGGCCGACAGTCCACACCTATGTAGTGGACACTGCTGGTTACTGTAGAACGGCTCCCATTCAGTTCAATAGGAGCGGTGCTGAAGAGACCAACCATCATCCACTGCACAATGGAGGGAATTGTGTAGTTTAGGTGCCCGGTTCCAGCCTCGAAGCTACTCCAGAACAGCTAATTTTTTGGGAGTGAGATCAGGTATTGATTGTCCATCCTAGAAAACCCCTTTAAAGGGGCTTTTTGACTTTTTTAACTGATGACCTATCCCCTGGATAAGTCATCAATATCTGATTGGTGTGGGTCTGAAAGCCGGGACCCCCACCGATCGGCCAGAAGGCTGAGGCGCTCAAAGCTCGACCTAGGCCAGTGACGTCACATACTGCTCTGTTATATTCATAACTGTCCATAGCAGATTTATAGCAATGATGCCAGTTCCTGAACGTTCAAAATCAAATTTGTCATTCTGCTTAATCTTATAATAACTAAATAGTCAGAGGTGCAGAGGTTTATAATTTTCCACACGTCACCTGCTGCATCGTAATGTGATCCATCTGATCAAAGGGTTTATGCCACTGCCTTTTACAGCAGAAGCATGGAGGTCCTCCTGCCGGCATTGATTGTAGCATCTCTCAACCTCTAATTTCATATAATCATCTGTTCTGAGCCGGAGCGACCGAGGAGTGGCTGACCGATTAGTAATCATTGTCTTCTCTGCAAGCTTGTGTGTGTAGTGGTTGCTACTTTTCTTGCACCATCTGAACACATATGAAGGGTTTTATGGGGCATGGACAGAAGCAGTAGAGTTGTTCAGATGCAACAGAGCTGAAAGTGTCATTGAACACAACCCAACAGAAAGTGGCCTTTTTCTTGGAAATAATGCAAGCTGTAACAGGTCCAGTTCAGATCTGCTATGCCTGTCTCTAATGCTGATGAGTTAGGCTGCCCCATCCCTTTGTTGGCTAGGTGGTCCCACAGGACCTGCACCTTCAATAGCTGTTAGCTAATCCTTCGTTTGGGCAACAGTCTTCCCCATACACAGCCAAGCATGAAAATGTTTTCGTTGGGGAGAGGAAAGAAGGAGCTGCTGGACACCTCTTATCTCTCTTGAGAAGGAAAGGATTGACCTTTGAAATTAAACATGGAAATTATTTTTATCCCCAACATCATCCGTTGGTGAAGAGTTGGGATGCCGCCATGCACAGCAGATGGTCGGCCAATTCTCCTGAAATCGGCGGGTTTGTCCAACTTTACACTTATGTGTATGGCCAATTTTAGCATAAAGTGGAGCTTGGCTGTTCTTCAGAAATATTACGTGATAGCATTGGTAGGTGTGAACCCATAGCAATCACCAGAACATTGGGATATGCCCCTGTACAGGACCAATCCGCATGTTGGTTCCTTACATCAACAAATTTTGGGAAATATAGAAATGTGAAGACTAAGATAGAGAGATTGGTGGAAGTTCCTGCTCGTGGTACCCCAATAATTCAAAATTCTGAGGTCTCCATGACCCATAAGATGGAAGCTTAAACTGAAGTATAGCATATTAATCCAACAAGTAACAATGATGAAATTTTTCAGGCTGTAAAGTCCCGTGAAATCAGCGGAGCATAGTGATCCAATTGGAACCCATAATGAAAGTACTTTATCAGGCACTCACTGAGATAAGTGGTTGTCTATGAAGTCCACAGGCCCATGCTAGACAAGTTTCTTGACTCTAAGCGGGAATACACATATGGTTTCCTCTTTTTCAAAAAACTGTCCCAATCATCTGCATGGAGCCTGCAGAAAACCAAGTGCTTCCCACCAAAATGACTCCATTCAGAGGGATGGAACTATGCTTAAGAAATCTGTGTGAGTTCACCCTAACAAAGGAGGATCTAAGACGCTTGGTGGACCCAACTCCATCAGTGGATTGTTCCTGAATAAGGCATATGAATAAAGATCAACAGTCCATTTTGTTTGTTACAACCTGAGGTTGCTGATGGATCCTAGGGTCGTCTGTTGGAGATACAGTAGCTAGGGAGGGGGTTGGCGGCTCATGTGCCACTGGTGCTCGGGAAAGTGTGTTGGTTCTTAGACAAGTTTGTCTCTAAAGTGTACTTTTATCAAAATGATCATAGGCACATCCTCACAACTGTTGTCGACCAGTTGAAGATTAGATGTAGTGCCGATAAGTAACATTTTACTTGACTAATTCCTTTTCCACCAGATCTGGAATGTGCCTTCAGAATGGCCATTCTTACAAAAATTGTACCCATTGGCTATTAGAAAGTTTTTGATATCAAGTGTTTTTGGAAGACATTTAACATCTTTTTCATATTAATGAAGCATTTTAGATTCAAATTTATTGTTATTTTTATGTGTCCTCACAATTGGTTGTGACCTTGTAGGTACACATGGTCACAGACAATTTGCAAAGTCTCTTTTGTATGCCTCCCCACTGGCTTCTGCTGATTTGGCTAAGCTTGACCTCTTCCTGTGTAAGGGAAAAACCTGTCAATCAAGTCAAGCTGGGCAGGAAGAGGTCAGAGGGGATCCACCCAGTCGACACTTCTTCCTGTGACTGGACTCTTCTCCCCACACCTACAGTAGCTTGTTTTTAAAGCTATCTTTGATTTAAAACCCAGCAGCCATAGCGCTCTGTCATTAGGTTCCCTGTCTGAATTTCATGCCGCCCAGGTCACTTAAAGGGTTCCCTGTAAGGTGGTTAATACAACCCATATAATCCAGGTTTGGAGAACCACTTCTAGATTTCATGGGTTCTGATGTGGCTGGTCCATATTGTGTGTTACAACTTGACATTGCTGGTGGATCCTGTGGTCCTTTCTTGGAGATAGCTAAGAAAGGGTCTGGCAGGTCATCTGACATTGATACTGGGGAGGCACAGAGACGGTACTCTGCTTTGTCTCGGGTATTTAAATAGGATGGGAACTGGACATTTTGGCCAAGGTGAAGGAAAGGCTAGTCATAACACTGTTGTTACTCAGTCCAAACAAGGATTTGCTACAACTACAGTATTGAGCTGGGCTACAGTAGAAATGAGTAGGTAGGTATCATTCTGCACAAGTGCCTATGTTTTCCATTTTCCATATGTAAGACTGGAACACACGGAGGGAAGACATGAGGAGGAGTAAGGATTGAACAAGGAGCTGTGTCTATAGATGTATGACCAGAAGGATCAGCTCCATAGCTTCAGCATGTCTGCCTATGGCTGCAACTGCATTGACCAAATTAGAGAAAGAAGAGCAGCGTTGAAGAAAAAATGCAGCTATCCTTAAAGGGTCACCAGATTTACCCCATTTAAGCTAGCTGACATTAGTGATGTGCTAACGTCAGCTTAACCTAACTAGCCTATTCCTACTTTTATCTATGCCCGCGTTACGCCAGAAATCAAACTTTTATAATTTGCTAATTAGCCTCTAGGAGCGGGGGAAGGGGGGGGGGCGTTGTTCCTGCTCCTAGAGGCTCTGTTCTCCCACCTTTGTCGCCTCCCTCCAAGTCCTGATTGACAGGGTCAGGCAGCGCTCGCATCTGTCTGCCAGCCCTGTGCTCTGGTGAAATCTCGCGTCGTTCAGTATTTCGGCGCAGGCGCGGTGAGGGAAAGATGCTCGCAGGCTGCCAGCTCCCTCACCGCGCTTGCGCTGAATGCTGAACGGCGCGAGATTTCACCAGAGCACAGGGCTGGCAGATAGAGGCGAGTGCTGCCTGACCCTGTCAATCGGGACTTGGAGGGAGGCGACAAAGGTGAGATAACGGAGCCTCTAGGAGCAGGAACAACGCCCCCCATCTTCGAGACTAATTAGCATATTATAAAAGTTAGATTTCTGGCGTAACAGGGACATAGATAAAAGTAGGAATAGGCTAGTTAGGTTAAGCTGACATTGGCACATCGCTAACGTCAGCTGCTTAATAGGGTTAAATCTGGTGACAGAAACCCTTCATGGGCACATGGAAATTTTAGTATGATCCTTAATTTTAAATGATCCTCCTTGCCTATTTCTCCTAAAGATGGAGTTTCGGTGCAGATTGGAGGAACGGTCCGTGCTTCTTATTAACCGCAAAACCCTCCACAGAGTAAACTGCAATATACTACATCCATTTTAACAATCCCCGGCTGAATTTAAAGAAACAAGAAATCTGTTTTCAGGAAATGTAATATAAATGGAACTTGTCAGGGTAGAGCGCAGTCAGACTCGCTCCAGGACAGAGCAGAAGTTTTTACCGATGCCGGACATTAAAGTCTGTTATTTTCTTTATGGTTTTCTCCTGGCTTCGGGATACAAGGACGCTGGGACGGAATTAAAGACATTTTCTTGCCCTTCAAGTCTCCTTAGTGGAAGCTGTTTTGCTTTGCTCAATTCTGAATGATCGATTCCACTCTCATATTGGCTTCAAGAAAGTCTTCGCAAATTCAACCAATGTAGACAAGGTTTCCTCTTTACAGAGGAGACGTCACCTCTCCTGACATGTCTGTTTTAGTAAATTCATGCATTTCCCATGTAATCACCATTCTGGAACATATTTTCTTGTAACTCCCTCTTCTGGATCCTATACATATGTGGATATATGATCTTTGGTGCCCCACATTCTATCACATGGAATATTGTGTAGCTTTGACCTACAATATTTAACCCAACAAAAATGTATCCAACCATTATTTAAAAAATATTGCATGGTGTGCCCGTCGGCAGAGTCCTAATGTGTCAACTGATGAATGAATTCAAATTTTAGCAGATACCTTTCTCCAGAATCTTCCGTATATCTTGGAACCCAGAAGCATTGTTATAATCTACCTAAATGTCAAAATATTGGAATGGTGAGAAGATTAATCAGACAGATAGCAGCAGTCGAAATGTGCGAGAGACGAGCAGGGAACCTTAATACACAACTAGTGTCTTATACATTTTATTTTCTTGGATTCTCCTGGGTATAGTCTACGCTCAGTATATTGATGGTGATTGTGCAGTATTGTCCAGCCGAGATGTATCATTCAGCCGGCGGCAGATAACATTGTGAACTCAAAAGGCAAAAGAGAAAAATCAATCTTGGAAGTTAGTAGAATGGATTTTCACACCACAAAATAACACAACCTACAGAGACCACAGTTTGAGAAGAAGCTGGTTGTCCTCAGGAAGGACAATACATCTATGGTGGTGTGGATATTCTTTCCCTGCTGTTGTATCATAGTTATACAACAGCAGGGAAAGGATACCCACACCACCATAGATGTATTGTCCTTCCTGAGTCATAGTATATATGTTTAGCCTAAGATGTATAGTCTAGCTTTCCAATGTGTTTCAGAAGAAGATGTTCCCTGTTGAAGGAAGAAGTTTTCTTCTGACAGCATTATCGGTCCCCCAGATCTTCCAAGAATGTGGTGACGTCACCCATGATGCAGCTCCGTGATCTAAAGTCTAGGACTGTGCTACCAAGCTTACCCAGACATCTGAATATGCCCACTATGCTATAGGACAACAGATGCTTCCTCTCTGTGGCCAGGACCTTACAGCCAGGAGTATAGGTACTTTTTTGAATGTTGGGAAAGTGTAGTATACGTTAGCGAGATTGAGCAGTAGACGGCATGCACTCAGTACACGATCCATTAAGCTATATCTATAGAGGGAGCACAGCTGCAAACAAAGGGGGGTTAGTCAGCACCTCCTAATGCGCAGGTGCACGCTGCCATGGCTGAAAACATAGAGAAAAAAAGACAATGAAACAGCACTCTGCAAACCAGATAAAGTGCAATAATGCCATAGTCACAAAAAATATTATAGTGCTAATGCTACGCTTATTTATAAAGTGAGATGCTTGGCAAATGCATTTTGTACAAAACCATCTGAGCCCGTCTGCCGAACGTCAAGGCGATCTCTGTAAGACGGGAACCTAACACTAAATACTACCTGTTATGCGCCATAATGGCCGCCATAAAGTTCAGGAAGTGTTGGTTCCACATGCATGCTGGGTCCACTCTGCCTTTTACCATTTTTGGTGCCATATTTGCCATATTGTACTGTATCTGGTTTGCAGGGTGCTGTTGCATTGTCTTTTTTCTCTATATAGAGGGAGCACAGGTCACATTTTATAGTATATTACCATAGCCTTATAGCGTGCCATATCGGATTGCATTTGACTTGCAGCACCATCATCTAGATAATATGTCATATTACCTACAGTCATTAATAACAGCGCCTCTGTATATTCAGCATTATATTGTTCTAGACACCCCAATTGTCAGCAAAGTATTATTCTAGACACCACAACTGTCAGCATAATATTGTTCTAGACACCACAACTGTCAGCATTTTATTGTTCTAGACACCACAACTGTCATCATTATATTGTTCTAGACACCAAAACTGTCATCATTATATTGTTCTAGACACCACAACTGTCATCATTATATTGTTCTAGACACCAAAACTGTCATCATTATATTGTTCTAGACACCACAACTGTCATCATTATCTTGTTCTAGACACCACAACTGTCAGCATTATATTGTTTTAGACACCACAACTGTCAGCATTATATTGTTCTAGACACCACAACTGTCAGCATTACAGGGAGTGCAGAATTATTAGGCAAGTTGTATTTTTGAGGATTAATTTTATTATTGAACAACAACCATGTTCTCAATGAACCCAAAAAACTCATTAATATCAAAGCTGAATATTTTTGGAAGTAGTTTTTAGTTTGTTTTTAGTTTTAGCTATTTTAGGGGGATATCTGTGTGTGCAGGTGACTATTACTGTGCATAATTATTAGGCAACTTAACAAAAAACAAATATATACCCATTTCAATTATTTATTTTTACCAGTGAAACCATTATAACATCTCAACATTCACAAATATACATTTCTGACATTCAAAAACAAAACAAAAACAAATCATTGACCAATATAGCCACCTTTCTTTGCAAGGACACTCAAAAGCCTGCCATCCATGGATTCTGTCAGTGTTTTGATCTGTTCACCATCAACATTGCGTGCAGCAGCAACCACAGCCTCCCAGACACTGTTCAGAGAGGTGTACTGTTTTCCCTCCTTGTAAATCTCACATTTGATGATGGACCACAGGTTCTCAATGGGGTTCAGATCAGGTGAACAAGGAGGCCATGTCATTAGATTTTCTTCTTTTATACCCTTTCTTGCCAGCCACGCTGTGGAGTACTTGGACGCGTGTGATGGAGCATTGTCCTGCATGAAAATCATGTTTTTCTTGAAGGATGCAGACTTCTTCCTGTACCACTGCTTGAAGAAGGTGTCTTCCAGAAACTGGCAGTAGGACTGGGAGTTGAGCTTGACTCCATCCTCAACCCGAAAAGGCCCCACAAGCTCATCTTTGATGATACCAGCCCAAACCAGTACTCCACCTCCACCTTGCTGGCGTCTGAGACGGACTGGAGCTCTCTGCCCTTTACCAATCCAGCCACGGGCCCATCCATCTGGCCCATCAAGACTCACTCTCATTTCATCAGTCCATAAAACCTTAGAAAAATCAGTCTTGAGATATTTCTTGGCCCAGTCTTGACGTTTCAGCTTGTGTGTCTTGTTCAGTGGTGGTCGTCTTTCAGCCTTTCTTACCTTGGCCATGTCTCTGAGTATTGCACACCTTGTGCTTTTGGGCACTCCAGTGATGTTGCAGCTCTGAAATATAGCCAAACTGGTGGCAAGTGGCATCTTGGCAGCTACACGCTTGACTTTTCTCAGTTCATGGGCAGTTATTTTGCGCCTTGGTTTTTCCACACGCTTCTTGCGACCCTGTTGACTATTTTGGAATGAAACGCTTGATTGTTCGATGATCACGCTTCAGAAGCTTTGCAATTTTAAGAGTGCTGCATCCCTCTGCAAGATATCTCACTATTTTTGACTTTTCTGAGCCTGTCAAGTCCTTCTTTTGACCCATTTTGCCAAAGGAAAGGAAGTTGCCTAATAATTATGCACACCTAATATAGGGTGTTGATGTCATTAGACCACACCCCTTCTCATTACAGAGATGCACATCACCTAATATGCTTAATTGGTAGTAGGCTTTCGAGCCTATACAGCTTGGAGTAAGACAACATGCATAAAGAGGATGATGTGGTCAAAATACTCATTTGCCTTATAATTCTGCACGCAGTGTATATTGTTCTAGACATCCCAACTGTCATTATTATTGATCCTGACACCAAAATGATCAGTGTACATTGTTCCTGACACCCCAACTATTAGCCTTATATTCTTCTTGACATCCCAACTGTTAGCATTTCATTATTGTCAATACCCCTACTGTCAGTATTTCATTGTTCTTGACACCCCAACGGTCAGCATTTTATTGTTATCAACACCTCAGCTGTCAGTATTTCATTGTTATCAACATCCCAATTGTCATTATGTCATTGTGCTTGGAACCCCAATTCCTAAACCTGAAATCATGCCTCAGTTTGCTAGGACACTTAGTAACAGCATGTAAATAGTCTATATCCCAAATGTCTGTTTCCTAATCTTCTGAACCCCTGAAAGTCATTGTTCTTGAAACCCCTATTCTCATCATGTTAAAGCTTTGGATTGTTCTGGGGATCCCAAATGTTTTAGATCATTGAGTCTCAATAGGGCATGTTTCTAGGTCCTATATTTCGGTAAACGATTATGTTGCTAACAATATTGACCTGGGAATGTAACATAAAATAGGTTGTACTGGAAATTTTTACATTTCAGTATCAGAATTGGAGAAAATGTTTGGAAGAAACGATGATATCTCATCGTTTGCTGCTTCAATGAAGCTCTTTTATAAGAACATCTGTGAGGATTGTATATTTTGCTCATTTCCTGAATTATAGTTTTCTTTGGGGGAAAAATTCAATTATTTCACAATTTCCTTCTCTTAGTTTGTATTTTCATCTCTTTCACTAACCTGTGATTACCGGATCACTTAAACACAATTTCCCAGTCTAATATATTGTCTGTGATTGTAAATTGTTTTGTGTGGGATATTAAATATGTTCTTTCTTTCTGCGTTATTGCTGCATCAACACGGCGGGTAGCCTTTTTCCTCGACATAAATCAGATACATTCGTATTTTTAGTCCAGCGTGCAATTTAGTCGGCTTCGCCACTTGCATTAACGGAGCTTTCTTACATTACCAGGAAGACGTGAAAACCAGAACTTGTAGCCCTAGCAGCCGTGGTAATGGTATCTTTACTGATCTTTCATATTCTCTGTCTGGAGCCTCAATGTCCTAGGTTTTAATTTTATTTCCAACTATTAGCTCTTTCATACAATAAACATTACGTCTCTGAGACCTAATCTTGTTTCTGCTTTATTAAATCATAAAATTAGAAAGGCAGGAATTATTCTGTGCTTAACTCTTTCATGACCATTGGGTATTGTCATGTGGCTGGTGCTAGGATGCTAGGGTTCGTAATCATGGGGGAAGGGCGTGCTTTTGCCTTCTTCTGGATCAGGAAGGCTTGGAAATACTTGATAGGCTGATGTATTTGAGGCAGGATATGTGTATAATGACCTTTGAGAGATGAACCAATGGGTAGTGAAAAATGTAACGTATAACCCCTCCATTGTGGTAGAATCAGAATCAGAAGAAATGTGTTATATTCATTTCTATTACGGGACATGAGTGTGGACTCATTGTGCCAACCAACCGGTTTGACTTGGCGCTAATCCTGAGAACATTATTGTCACAGATGATGTTGCAGATAGCTGGAAGTTATGAATAAACGTCCGACTGGCTTGATCCCAAACTAAGGAGCATATAGGTGACCCCTATAAAACCCTAAGAGCTCACCCTGACTGCTAAGCACATACAAGGGTCTCAAAGGTAGACGATTGTATGCGCCCGAACCTAAGACTTTGTGACACCTTAAAACCCTATAATAGTGAGGGGACACGACCACCTGCTCCCTGCACTTCATACGGAGGGAGTCAGGGTCACCTAGAATCAAGCCAGCAAGGAAACACAATACATGAAAGGACTTATCTGAACAAGCAGCAACAGAAGTCTCCAGCAGTGAACACTTCAATCCAGGAAGTAGTATAAAACGCAAAGTGAGGCAGTATGGGAGGGAATATAAAGGAAAGAGGATTAGTCTAAATAGGTGACAGCTGGGAGAAGAAAATGAGAAGAGAAAGTGAAACCAAAACAAAGAACATCATACAAGAGGTAGAGAAGGACGTCTGTCAGACCTTCTCACAGAAGTGGCGTTGACAATTATCCTGGCAGTCCCCTGGTTTTCACCCTTTAAACCCTATACAAGGATCTAGCTTTCAATGCAGGGGAGCCACCATGGTGCTACCTCTTAGAATAGTCCTGGTGTGGTTGGACACTGAACCACTGGGGTCAGAGAAACCGGTGCAGCAATTTTCAGGATCTGATATGTGTTGTATGATTTATTGCAAATAACTTTTTTGGAAATGGAATTGTAGAAGTGATAAACAGCATGAGTTTCTCAAAGACAGAAGTTGTCAGACTTAGCTGATCTGTTTTATGAGGAGGTGAGTAGAAGCAAGGACAGAGGGGTGGCTGTGGATGTAGTGTTTTTGGACTTTGCAAAGTCATTTGATACTGTCCCTTGTACGTAGGTAAAATAATGTCTATAGGCTTAGAAAGTATAGTTTATAATTGGATTGAAAACTGGCTGAAGGACCGTGTCCAGAGAGTTGTTCACAATGATTGCTATTCTAAATGGTCCCCGGTTATAAGTGGTGTACCCCAAGGTTCAGTGCTGGGCCCTTTATTATTTAATTTATTTATTAATGATATTGAGGGTGGGATTAATAGCATCATTTCCATTTTTGCAAATGACACTAAGCTATGTAGTACTGTACGGTCTATGGAAGATGTCCATAAAATACAAGCTGACTTGGACACTCTGAGTGATTGGGCATCAACTTGGCAAATGAGATTCATTGTGGATAAATGTCAAGTTCTGCATCTGGGCGGTAATACTAATAATCTATATGTCGTAGGGGAGTTAACACCAGGAGATTCACTTGTCAAGCAGGATCTGGGTGTATTTGTAGATGATAGATTAAATAACAAAATGCAATGTCAATCAGCTGCTTCTAAGGCTTTAAGGATATTGTCATATATTAAACGAGGCATGGACAGGGATGTAATATTACCACTTTAGAAAGCTTTGATGCAGCCCATCTGGAAGCAGTTCATCCATAGAAAGGATGCCCTGGAGCTGGAAAAAATTCAAATAACAGCAACTAAACTGACAAAGGGTATGGAAAGTCTTAGTTATGAGGACAGACTAAAATAATTCAATTTATTCAGTCCTGATAAGAGCCTACTAAGAGGGGACATGATTAGCTTGTGTTAACTTGAGTGTGTATGACTAGAGGGACACAGACAATTTGCAAAGTCTCTTTTGTATGCCTTCCCTCTGTTGGCCAAACAAGAGTTTAGCAGACAGCTAGCTACTGCATATGGCCCGGCCAAGTTGTATGTGTGTCTGTACTTAATAATCAGTTTCTAATAAAGAGTCTGAGGTAGTCAAAAATTCTCATGCTGTCCCATAAGGAGCGTGGTCTGCTTCCAGGTACTTTAAAAGACAATGCAATCTTAACCATTGTGTCAAGATCTGTGCCTGAAGGACACAAACCCTTCTCTACAGATTTTTAGTTGGAGCCCAGTAGCTTCCAGTTACAGCTCTGCTTGTTCCGTTTGACTTTTGTCCTTTACCACAAGCCCATCACCATCTCGTTAGAAACTCAATGCATGAAGGGGTGATTACAGCAAGAAAAGAATGATTGCACATAAAAAGCAACTAGAAAAATTGAGCATGTCATCCTCATTATCACCGCCCAACCATCTCAGTTCAATTGATGTTTTTGTCTACCACAGATTACCAAACTCCCAGACCATATTTTGCTCGTCAGTATATTTTTATATTCTTTATTAAAAGCTTTAAAACAAATGTTCCTCTAAATCATCATGGAAGTGAGTCGGAGCCTACTGCGAGCGTCTTAAAATGTCAGGAATGACACTGCTCGTTTGAAGCCATTCATGTGCGGTTTATAAAGTGCCTCCGTGTTTAATCTCTTTCCTCAGAACATCCTAACCACCACAATTGTTTTTCAAACCAGGAGCACACACAAACCACTTTGCAATTACCGGTACAGCAGTTCAGACTTCAGTCGGCCTCCGTTTTCTTGCCAAGATGTAACTTTTTCTCAGCAGCCCCAGAACTTTGCAGTAATTTGCAGCAGCTAGATGCATGCTGTTTTCCATTGACAGAAAATTGGAATCAGCCACAAATGATAAATGATTAAAGAGTCTTTGATCGTCTCATTTTGGTTGGATTTTTTGCATTTTTGTTGACTGTAAAGAGAAAAGAACATTTTTTTTTCTCTCATCAAAAGGGAGAACTTGCTCCCAAAGCCGGCAGCTCCTCAGCCTCACTGTGAAGTCATCTTCCCATCATGACTTTACAGTAATTAATAATTCTAATTATTTGTCCTTGACACGACCTTCAAACTCTTTTGACTGGATTTCCACGTTTAGGTTTTTTGAAGCAGTTTTCGAAACTACACTGCGTGCAGAATTATTAGGCAAATGAGTATTTTGACCACATCATCCTCTTTATGCATGTTGTCTTACTCCAAGCTGTATAGGCTCGAAAGCCTACTACCAATTAAGCATATTAGGTGATGTGCATCTCTGTAATGAGAAGGGGTGTGGTCTAATGACATCAACACCCTATTTTAGGTGTGCATAATTATTAGGCAACTTCCTTTCCTTTGGCAAAATGGGTCAAAAGAAGGACTTGACAGGCTCAGAAAAGTCAAAAATAGTGAGATATCTTGCAGAGGGATGCAGCACTCTTAAAATTGCAAAGCTTCTGAAGCGTGATCATCGAACAATCAAGCGTTTCATTCAAAATAGTCAACAGGGTCGCAAGAAGCGTGTGGAAAAACCAAGGCGCAAAATAACTGCCCATGAACTGAGAAAAGTCAAGCGTGCAGCTGCCAAGATGCCACTTGCCACCAGTTTGGCCATATTTTAGAGCTGCAACATCACTGGAGTGCCCAAAAGCACAAGGTGTGCAATACTCAGAGACATGGCCAAGGTAAGAAAGGCTGAAAGACGACCACCACTGAACAAGACACACAAGCTGAAACGTCAAGACTGGGCCAAGAAATATCTCAAGACTGATTTTTCTAAGGTTTTATGGACTGATGAAATGAGAGTGAGTCTTGATGGGCCAGATGGATGGGCCCGTGGCTGGATTGGTAAAGGGCAGAGAGCTCTAGTCCGACTCAGACGCCAGCAAGGTGGAGGTGGAGTACTGGTTTGGGCTGGTATCATCAAAGATGAGCTTGTGGGGCCTTTTCGAGTTGAGGATGGAGTCAAGCTCAACTCCCAGTCCTACTGCCAGTTTCTGGAAGACACCTTCTTCAAGCAGTGGTACAGGAAGAAGTCTGCATCCTTCAAGAAAAACATGATTTTCATGCAGGACAATGCTCCATCACACGCGTCCAAGTACTCCACAGCGTGGCTGGCAAGAAAGGGTATAAAAGAAGAAAATCTAATGACATGGCCTCCTTGTTCACCTGATCTGAACCCCATTGAGAACCTGTGGTCCATCATCAAATGTGAGATTTACAAGGAGGGAAAACAGTACACCTCTCTGAACAGTGTCTGGGAGGCTGTGGTTGCTGCTGCACGCAATGTTGATGGTGAACAGATCAAAACACTGACAGAATCCATGGATGGCAGGCTTTTGAGTGTCCTTGCAAAGAAAGGTGGCTATATTGGTCACTGATTTGTTTTTGTTTTGTTTTTGAATGTCAGAAATGTATATTTGTGAATGTTGAGATGTTATATTGGTTTCACTGGTAAAAATAAATAATTGAAATGGGTATATATTTGTTTTTTGTTAAGTTGCCTAATAATTATGCACAGTAATAGTCACCTGCACACACAGATATCCCCCTAAAATAGCTAAAACTAAAAACAAACTAAAAACTACTTCCAAAAATATTCAGCTTTGATATTAATAAGTTTTTTGGGTTCATTGAGAACATGGTTGTTGTTCAATAATAAAATTAATCCTCAAAAATACAACTTGCCTAATAATTCTGCACTCCCTGTAAAGCCAGGAGTGGACTGAAAAAAGATAAGGGTGTTACAGCAGCAGCTCCCGGCCACAGCTGCTCCACTCGCCTGTTCCAGTCCCCTGTCTCCCCCCGCAGCCTGGTAGTTCCCCTGCAGCCTGGTAGTTCCCCTGCAGCGAATTCCAGATCCCTGCACAGGGGTTAAAGGGTGAAAACTAGGAAATGCCTGGAAAACAGCCTTAGGATTAGCCCAAAGCCAAATCTGTTGGTTGACACAGTGGTTCCACACCTACTGCCATAACAAAGGGTTTGTTCACACAACTGATTTTTGGCATGGGTTTCAGCACAGATCCGGTGCCAAAAACTATGCCGAATCAGCACTGAAACCGCCTCTAAGCCCAGTATCAAGTGGCTGATGATTTTTCAAGTGCAGTTTTTCAGTCTGCACCAAGAATGTATATGTCTATTCTTGGAATGGGTACGACATGGACAACTATGAGGTTTAGCTCCATTCAATGGAACTAAACAGGGAGCGTGGCCGCAGCATTACAAATGAATAACCAGAGCAGAAACTGTGAAAATTGGCCGGGCCCTTGAGGGATTAAAGTGTATGGACACCATTGGGGGCATTTTTTTGCATTCTATTCACTTTGGGGGTAAATCAATCTTTCAATTGGTCTTTATTTTAAAAAAATTCCACAGTTTCTCCTCTACAGCATACACTTTCCGTGTGTCTACAGACTGCTGCTTTCCCCTTCGCCCCATCTCCAAACTCCTGACAGCTCTTAAACACTCATCTAAGCTAAATTGATTGCTACAATGATTGTTTAGGAGCTGTCAGGAAAGGACAGATAAGGGCTAAAGATCAAGCTGTCTGGTGTAGTCACCAAGAAGGGGGAAGCAACAGACTGCAGAGGCACCGAAAATGAAAGCTGCAGAGGAAAATCTGTTGAAATTTTTTAATAAAGACCAATTTTCAAAACTATTTTAGCCCAAAAGGAGTTGAATGTAATAAATTAAATATGGTCCCAAAGTTAAAATGCAATATCTATTGTGGTCTGTCATTGTCACTAGTTTTTAATTGGTCTGTTAGAAAGGTAGCAAATTAATGAATATTCCATCTCCTGGTGACATGAAAATAATTATGCTTCCTATACCTATATGACGGAACATGAATAATAAATACAATGAGGAGATGATTTATAGTCGTTAGACTTTTTTTTATATGTTAAAAATTGCTTTATTGATAGAAGGAGAATAATGTAAAAAATATAAAAACCTAAATTATCATTACAAGGGGTCATCGAATACAGAGCTTGAGACAAACAACTCTGGATGACGGCTCTGAACCCATAGTGGCCTTTGTCAAATTATGAAAATGTAGGAAAATGAAAGCGCTGTCACCCAAATGGCAGTCAAAGACACCTTCTAATTATCTCTCTGCAAAGGAAATTAGCTTCTGCAGTCATTGGATGCAGAAAACAGAATAATTTTCTATTGCTATTCCCTGAATGCTGAGCTCAGGGCTTCCTCCTACATATAGCGAGGATGACAGGATTGTGCCTTTTACCATTGAGTCATGATGACTAACAAGTGCAAATAGTTTCATCAATGAGGACAACAATGGAAATCTGAAGAGCAAGGGTCTAGAATATCAGCTGGGCTGTGTCTAAAATGGTCTTCTAGATGGTTGCCCATGTAGAAGAGGCCAGTATGCACAGTATATATAGGAAATGACATTACATTGAAGCGCACATGGCCCCAGTTGCGGGTGGCGCTTTTGAGAGGTATTACTACGTTAAAATGTCTCTCCTGGATTTTGATATTGATGGCATAGGCTCAGGACAGGTCATAAACCAGATCAATGGGAGTACAACTATCAACACCTCCACTGATCAGCTGTATGAAGTGGCCGCTGTGCTCCGCTAGCGCTTAGGCGTCTTTCCAGGCCATGTGACATCACATACTTTGGTCACATGGCCTAGGTGTAGCTCAGTCCCATTCAAATAAATGGGGCTGAGTTGCAATACCAAGCACAGCTACTATACAATGGAGTTACGACGAGCGCCTCCGCTTCGTCAAACAGCTCATCGACAGGGGTGCTGGGAATTGGACCCCTGCCAATCTGATATGGATGACCTATCCTGAGGATAGGCCATCAATATGAAAATCCCAGAGGACCTCTTTAAATTGAGTGAATGAGTGGCCGATCATGTAGATCAAGAGCTACTCTTTCTAGCTTGCTGGTCTCTACCCCCTGGCCCCTCTCAACACTGCTCAGCCAAACACTGGCCTTGTGTGTCAAGAAGAACTATGAAGTTTAGGGTCCATTAACATGTCCGTAGTGTATTGCGGAAAGGAATAGAATGTTCAATTTTTTTGGGGAGCCGTGGACCGGAAGATCAGGGCCGTGCTCCGGAAATACAGATGCGGACAGCAAACTGTGTGCTGTCCGCATCTCTTCCAGCCCCATAGAGAGTGAATGGGTCCGGATTCGTTCCGCAACGTTGCAGAACAAATCCGGACCCATTCTACGGACGTGTGAATGGACCCTTAGACTGGTGGAAGAGAAGTATCAGAATGGGAGCAGCAGGAGATCAGTTAGGTGAGCTTGATTTATTTTATTATTTTACACTGTTCCAAGCCCTTTTTTTAAATCCCATGGGATTATGGGATTCCCCAATTATTGTCCAAATGGGAATGACATATGTAGGAATTTGTGGTCATTTTTAAGTATGGTGTTGCCCTGTCCACTGTTGGATGGTCATGAGTATCTTTCTGATGTTAGCTAGGAACTCGACACTTCTGTTCCCCCCAAATTGGGCTCCAACTGATAGGACATGAATATCCTGTAACTGACTGTAGTGAGAAACTCCTTTTCATCTTGTCCATAATGTTCATGTGAACGAAGGCCAATTCATTGGGTTTTCCTGTAGGTCAGATCTATGAGTGATTTACGAAACATTGGGTTGCATATGGCTCGTATAAATGGGTGCACACTATTTTGGTGAATTTTGATCTTTTTTGGTCACCTCAGATTGCACCATACTACGTATTATATAGCGTGAATACTTTGCACCATGTGCATACATTCCACTTTAACTGTCCAACTTTAAAGTTGTGTCTTATATATATATGTATATATGGCAATGGTATGTTGTAAAGAAAGAGAAGTATCATGGCTGTATCATTTTGAGAGGGATTCTTCAGTCGTTGATGCCATTTGTTAGGCACTGTTGATAGAGGCTGAGATGCAGAATGTCCGATTTGCTTTTTTTAAGAGAAAACGTCTTGACTGGAAAGGAAGAGCTTTATTAGAGTTTATTAGAGTCTACGGTGACAGCTTGATAAGAAATATATTGCAGTTGAATTCACTAATCCTTTGCTGACGGCAGGGTAAAAGTTCAGTGATTAGCCACTTATTGTGCTGACAATGAAATATTCTTTGTATTTGAACATGGTAGACCATTTTAATGGTTTACTCTTGACCTGTTCCCCTCACATTATTTAGTGGTACTAAGAAAAAGAACTAAGAAATAAAAATTCAGTAAAGTTTAGGGTACGGCCACATGGTCAGGTTCCTGAATGAAGTTTTGGAATCCAAAACCAGGAGTTTAATTCAAAAAGTCATATATGTCCTGTAGACTTTCTTTCCTTTTATACTTACTTTCAAATCTGCATCAAGAAACCTGACCATTTGGCCGTAACCTAAGGTATTTGAAGCTAAAATGCTTGTGGTTAACGGTAAAGAAAACGTGTCTATTAGGTCTCATGGACATGTGTGCCAGCCATTCCGTGCAAATTTGCTGTCCCCAATGCACGGGCACCATCCGTGCGGTTGCCGCAGACGGATGCAGACCCATTCAACTTTAATGGGTCCGTGATCCGTCCACACGGCAACATGTTCTATTTTTTTTGCGGTGTGGAGGCACGGAGAGAAAGCCCACAGAAGCACTCCATAGTGTGCACACGGCCGGTGCCCATATATTGCGAACTCGCTGTTTGCGGGCCCCAATACGAGCATGGCCGTTTGCACGAAGCCTTAAACTCTTGTCAGTAGCTGTAAATGTTAAAAAAAACAATAAAGTCATGTTAAATATGACAGTAAAATAATTTTAAAAAGTCACAAAATAGCCGCATGAGTAGGGTTTGCACCGGAGGAGGGGGCTTGCAAAGAAGTGGGGTTGGGGGGGATGGAGGTTTACGAAAATTTGCTGTGGGGCCCAGTCAGTTCTAACTAGGTCCTTGATCAACCTTTAGGATGTTTGACTATTTCTGTAATTTGTGGTTACTTTGAGCCTCAGTACACAATAATAGGGTCAAGCTCTGACACAAACATGGACCTTGAAGGTCTTAAAGAAGACCACCCAACTTGGAGCAGATTTTGGAGCCAATTATTTTCCACTAATAGTGTACGTGCACATATTCTGCATTGATAACGGGTGGGCTTAGAGAATAATGTTATCTTGTGGACCCGAGGAACCCTGGTCTGATACACAGTCCATTTTCTCCAGATCTCTTCTGGTCAGCAGTTCAAGTCTGTAGTAGACATATGAATTGATCTATGATGAGTTTATTACCAAGAACTGGCTAACTTAATGTGACAAAGTCTTGAGTCTCCAAGTACTTGTCTCACACAATCTGTTACCCTTGAGTAATGTATTGCGTGACGTCAATATGTGTCACATCCTGTGCTTGGAAGCCTCTCGATGATCATCCCAGAGGGACATTATGTCAGCACTCTCGGCCACTGTGCATTAAGTCTCTTTTTTAAAGAGCTTGTTAATTAACAAATGCAATTAAAATGATCAATAAAACACAAGGCTAATTAACTAGCATAAGACGGCAGCAAGGAGACAATTGCTTTTTTCCTTCCTCGTCAGCAAATTGTTGTTTTGAGAGTTTAACCATAAACAGCGTTTACTTTGAATTGATGTTTAGATGTGACAGATCAAAACTATATACCGGCACATTACAGCAGGTAGTAAACATGCTTTATATAGCATCTGCATCGAGTCTTCAAAGAGCACTCTACTAGAGAACCGATTGTGCTACTGTTGTCATGAAGGGGGGTTAGATGAGCACATTTGTTGAAATTCCTTTCAAGTCCTATTTAGAGAATTTTTGAAAAAGTTCAATTTGGGCACAAATCGATTCTACACAAATTAAATATGTTCCAATTGCCTTGAAAGTTGGTCTATAACGTCCTCTGGTCTCTTAGGACTTATATTTTTTTTCTGGAAACACTCTAAGACCACAGGGTATGTTGTATAACATTCTCTAGGAGAATATAGAGAGGGACAGAGAGAATAGTACTCTGGGTTTCTGAGCAATATACAGTATATGCATTGTCTGAGGGGCACGCTTTCTGATTACGGAGTAATAGTACATGTGCAGAGTATTGTAGGCCAGGCAACGCCTCTCTAGGTTTCTGGGAAAGATATTCAAATTAGCTTTCTTAAGCCTATTTGATGTAAAGTGATGTAAGATGTGCTAATTTCCATATATGTTTCCCAGAAACCCAAAGGGGGATTGACTGACCTGACATACTCTGCACACATACTCAGCGTTTTCTGTTATCAGAAAAACTACCCCCCCCCCCCAGTTAATGCATATATATTGCTCTAAAACTCAGAGTAACATACTAGTCTCTTGCTCTCTCACTCTTGAAACTGTCTCTCTGTGGTCTTAGAGTGTTTCCAGAAAAGTCTTATGAGACCATAGAGAGTTATATTTTAACTTTCAAGATAATTGGAGCATATTTGATTCAGGTAGAATCTATTTGTACCCCAATCAAACTTTTAAAAAAATTTATCAAATTGAACCTGAAACTAATTTCAACAAATTTGCTTATATCTAGTAGGTATTAACCACTGCATACTAAGAATATCCCACAAGACCAGTCATTTTGGAGATGCTTTGACCCACTCGTCTAGCCATCACAATTTGTCAAAGTCACTGAGATCCTAAATTAGAGATACTCTAATTTTTTTTAATTTGTTTCAGTCAGATTCAACCAAATTGGCCAAGAAATACCATTTGGATATGAATCGATTCTACCAGAATCGGCTTTAAATGCCTGAAAAATCTCTTTCTGTCTTTGAAAAAAATCTACCCAAATGAATTTCAAGAAATTCTGATTCTACCAAATGCAATTTAAAAAAAAAGATTTGTGTCTAGTTTTGAGTTCAACAAATCGATTCACTCAGCTCTAATCCTAATTCTTGTCCATTTGTTCAGCCTCCAACACACGAACTTCAAGAACTGACTGTTCACTTGATGCCTTATATCCCACGTCTCAACAGGTGCCATTGTCACTAGATAATCCATATGATTCAGTTCACCTAGAAGTGGTTTGTTGTTTTGGCTCATTGGTGTACTGTACATTTGTGACAAATGTTTGATGAGTCTAGTTGTTGAGATGGATAAACATTTACGATCAGAAATACGCCTATATTAGGCATACTTCTGGCACAGATTACAGGGCAAAGGTTATTTGCACTGCAATCTGCGACTTTTTCCCAATCATATCAGGTCTAAAAAAGTGGGCATGGCATGGGCGGGGAAGAGGCCCATGTCAATCATCATTTTCTATGCCTGTTTTAGGTGTAGAAAATGGTCTAAATATAAGACAGCTACAGTAGGAAGCTGGTTTACATTTAAACCGGAACTGGATACGCCGAAGTTATGTAAAGGCCGATGCCTTTTCATCACTTCGTGGATCCACCGCTAGGACAAGGGCTTATTAAGACCTGCATCTAAAACACCGGTCTCAATAAATGAACGCCATACAGTTCAGGAATTTCAAAGAAGTTAAGGCAAGAAACTTTCTAGGGAAAAGTAGGAGGAACCGGGCTACGATGAAGAGTAGAGGCTTAGAGTGGAGACTTCAATAAAAGAGGCCAATAAAAATGTGATCAGTTTGAATGTTCCTGACTGCAGAAGATGGACCTGCTGTCATTTGAATGGCTATCAATGTCCTTGTTTGTCAGCCAAGATAAACCTTGCCAGGGTGGTCAACATAGTATAGGCTCATATTCATAAAATACACTTGGTCAACAGAATCTGGACATAAAGCCCCCGGGCCCTCGGAAAGTGAAGAAAGCAAATTTAATTATTAATTATTAAGTTAACAAAAAAAAACTTGGTTCAACAGTTGCTGGACAATGGTGTGCCCTCAGGTCAACAAGGAATGGATCTTTTTGGCCAAGAGTCCAAGAGTTGCTTTTCAACCAGTTAAACTTAAAGTTGTGTAATGGGACGATAAGTGACGGGCTTTGCCTTCAACGGGAAAAAGATTGCTCTTGGACTGACAAGGTGGCTATTTGATGACTGGTTTGATACTGCCGGAAAATTGATTTTCTATTTTCTTTCTCCAGTTACTAGTGGAAACCACAGACGAGAGTGGAAAAACCATTGAGGGACCTGTTGATTTGGAGGTCATGGTTATCGATCAGAATGACAACCGACCAATCTTCAAAGAAGGCCCATATGTTGGACATGTTCTAGAAGGGTCTCCGACAGGTGAGTGTACCACTATTTATTGCTTAATTTCTTGCCAATTTTGTACGAATTTTGCAAATTGTTGGTGAACGTTACAGTTCAGATTTGTCAACTATTGCTATTACTTGCAGTGGAATATGTATCTGCATGCCTTATGCACTGTTAAAAGGGTTTTCTGAGATTTTAATAGTGATGACCTTTTGGATGGGTCATCAGTATCTGATTATTGGAGGTCCGACACCTGGGACACTCACCAATCAGCTGTTCGGGAAGGCAGCGGCAATCGCAGTAGCACAGCAGCCTTCTCTCAGCTTTTCCTAGGCCGCTGACGACATGTTTATCGGTCATGTAGCCTAGGAGCTGCTCACCCCCATTGAGGCGAATGGGTCTAACAGTAATACCAAGCACAGCCGATATACTACGTACAGCGCTGTGCTTGGTGAGCTGTGAGAAGGCCACAATGCTCACAGGAGCGCCAGTCCCTTCTCAAACCACCGGTCAGATCCACACAGATCCCCATCCAGTAGGTCATCAGTAATGAAATCTCAGAAAACCCATTTTAACTTATAGGTTCTACTTTCTAAACCTCTTATGGAGTGGGACATTGTCTGGAGATGATGTAGATTAATTTATAATATGAATTCTATGTATTTGAGCTTAGTACTTGCTTCAAACCATAGACAGCCATTATCAGTCTACAGCCTGTAAATACGATCTAGCCTATAGCCAGTTAAATGGGTCGTCCATTTTGGACACTTCATTTTGACTGAACAGGTTCCTTGATCAGTTGAACATGTTGAGTCCTGCAAGCTATTCAGCTCCTCTCTTCTGTGGGTTATAGAGAGGACCTTGATAAGGTACCACCACTAACCGACTAATTGATTCTGTGTGGGATATGGTTATATAAGTCAAATAATGGCTGCTTCATTTCACCCTGATTGTGGTGCTCATGCGGTGCTCTTACCTCAATAGAAAGTAATGGTACGTCCAGAGGAGGACCTGAGCTGTGCCCAGGCCATCTGCAGTGGGTCCTGGCAGTAATGTAGAGCTGACAAACCATTATAATTGCCATGATCGGATTTGCTTCCATTCCTGTGCTCTTCTCAGGGCATATTTATCTAGGCCTATTTAAAAGAACATTCGAGCTGTCGTACTGCCATCCCAATTCTACACCTACTATTATCATGAGGATTACCTGGCTGACAACATTTTTCCCTCACAGCAGCAGTGAACTGACAATTGATTAACTATATACGACATTATATCATTTGTGTTGGCTGCTCACGAAGCACAACCTTTTGCTTTCCATTTTCAATGGTATAGTACCATTGAAATGAAAAAGAAAAACATCCAAAAATTATAAAAAGTTTTATTAAAAAAATTACCATTTCTAATGGAATGTCCCATCAGAAAATGATTTATTGTTCAAAGGGAATCTGCCACCATTCTTATAGCAGTCTATCTGAGGGTGGCATAAACTGGTATCAGATACCCTTATCAAAATGTCACTGTCTTGAACAGAACCAGTTTTCTGGCCCAAATCTGTATTGAGCAGCTCCAGCCTGAGCTGGGAGCTTGGGAGTCTTCATATTCATGAGCTGCTGACTCTCCCAACCTCCGATATCCAACCTGGTGCAATATTATAACCATCATCATCCCCAACAGCTACATTGATATAAAATCTAGGTTACAACCTATGCAGTGGCCTCACAATAATGGCAGCTGCATATAACAGAGGTTGTCACAAAGTTTTTCAAATTCTACATAGATGCACCACTCTTCCCAATAATGCTTCAGACCGAGACAAGTTAGTCCTACAGGAGTCATCCCAGGGTCAGAGACAACTACTACAGAGGATTTAATGGTGGCCACAATGATGTCACTTTTGGGAAGCAAAAAAAGAGAAGAAACATCTTAAACTAAAGGTGGACAAAGATATGAGATACTTTTGGTAGACCCAGCCCAGTTTCTCAGGATCTACAGACAATATAATATCTTGGGAGGACATAATGTTGTTTGCAGGTACCAGCAAGAATGTCTGGAGGTGTCAAGGCCAGCATAAGAAATGGATGAATAGAATATTCTCAACCTGTGAAATAAAAAGTGAATTATTCATCAGAGATCATTGTTCATCAGGGTTTGATATAAGGAACATACAAATCAATGGATACGTTGCACTTGTTGTAGTCAAGCCCTTGACCCTGGTGCCATAAGAGAATGCTAACCATAAAACCTCTAAACTCCATAGTGATGCCACTTATCTGGCTGCCATGTTAGTCAGTGTCTTATCTTCTAATGTTTTTCAACCATCATAAAATGTACTGGTGGTATTTGCTTAGCCAGTTTGTCCTCATCATACAGTGCAGATTGCTCAGACTTGATCTAATACGTGAACATACTGTAGGTATGGCAGAGTGTGCATGGTCTACATGTCAAATGCTCATTTAGCTCCATGCACCACCAAAAATGTGGTATGCAACAGAAATCTGCATGCTCCAATCCAGGTGAAAGCCATCAACAAGATACATAATTGTGCTTGCTGGTGGGCAGGAATAATTATGCCATTGATCATTGGCAACTATCGACCCTCTTCAGTACTGTGGACATTTGGGATGTGCGGGAGCATTTATATATTGAGCAGTGAACTGCAACTCTGGTGACAGGGGAGACTTAAACTGACCCCATTTTTGTTCAGGGTTTTCCATAAACTTTTGAGCAGTCATACTTGCTTAATGTTCCAGTTTATAGCATCTACTTACCAACATTTTGATCCACCACAAAAGTGAAGGTTCACTTTTATAAGAGTATCGAGTATCGAGTATTACTCCACTTCATTAATTTGGCTACCAGATGTCCTCTTCGTTTTCTTAGGATATTCTCAGATACGGGGGTTAGAGCCTCTGGCATGATTATTCTTCTCAGCAGATTCTCCATGTGTCTCCTAATAAGCTGATGATTGTTGTTCTCGGTACTGTAACAAGGCAGATGTTATGTATTACAATCTGTTCTCTTTCTATCATGCGTGATACACGTAATGTGTTTGTGCTAAATTTTGTCGAAGAGTTTTGCTTCTTGCCGGTAAGTGTTGAGATAGAAATATTAACTAATGCAGTCAAAACATGTTGGACTTAGGTTATGGGTTCCAAAGTAACCACAGCTAGATTGGTATGGAGCTTGCATATTTATCTATTTGGGTGGCTTTTTTCCTGGATGCTCTGGTTTCCTGTTACCTCACCAGGCAGCCCAGAACCACCTCCTGCTGTCTTCTTTCTGGTAGGTCAGGCTGCCAGGTCTGCTCTATGCCTAAATGCCGGCTGCGGCTTGCTTGTTAGCAAGGCCTCTCCTTCTCTGCCTGTTAAGGGTGGGTTCCCTCCGATTCTTAAAGGACCACCCTAATCTTCACCTGCCAATAGCTGACAACCTTTGGGTACTCAAGCCACCTTCCCCTCTGGGGGATGCCTGAGGAATAGGTTTTCTAGCGTGTTACTATATATGCTAACGTGTCTGTTCTGTTATCTGCTCATGTACCAACTTTCTATCTCTTTACCGGAGTCTGATCTTCTGCTGCCTGACCTGACCTGTGCCTGACCTCTGTATTGACCCTTTGTTTTCTGCCCTGACAGGAGTTTGCAATGTAATACGAATCATTACAGAAATAGTTTTTACCCCTCTGCTATTAGACTTTTAAATAATGTAATGAATTGCTAAAGCGTATGGTTAATTACTGTGTAATATTTTTTGGTGGTGTCCTTATTACAATTAACTGTATGCATGTCATTTTGTTCTTTTGTGCTGTTTGCACAGTGGAATGACAATAAAGTACCTCTTGACCCTTGACTTGACCTCAGATCATTTACCGAATTGCATATACTCTGCCATCCTGACCTCAGCCTGTCCCTGACCATGACTTTACCTCACCCCTTGGTGCTCTGCAACCGTGCCTCTGACCTCCGTGGGTCACCAGTCAATCCCACAGAGACTGCTCTAGGAGGTATCAGCCTGGTGGTGCCCCTACAATGAAGTCCAGATCCTTGTACATGGTTTAAAGGGTGAATACCAGGGGACAGCCAGGACAATACCCTTAGGATTAGCCCAAAGTCAAATCTGTTGGTTGACACAATGCCGTATAATTTCCTAAAGTTTGAGAAAGTTTCTTTGTGTCAAAAATTTGCTCTTCAAGTGTTGGTATGAAGGAAATTTTTTATTTTTTTTTGTAATTGCTATAGTCTTTGAGATGGTTTTTAAAAAATGTTTTTGGATAGCCAGGTATTGGAGTAATGGAGAAATGCTATAATAGTTTCTTCCAGGACAGTACTTTCCAGGGGTTATGAACCTAAAGTACAATATAATTGTCCGAGACAGGCTTTATTAGGCACTTTTCTCACAGGGCGCTATTACTTCTGCCTTTCCGTTTTGCTGAGCGTAACTTCAACCGCAATCTGAGCAGATATTAGATCTCTAAAACATTTCCCTCTCTGACAGGAATTTTATTGAACACTGTAGAGCAGACGCTAATTGCCCAATGTGTAGGTGAAGTGGTTATTTCCTTTTGACTCCACGTTTAATTCATTTTCAAAAGTATTTTTACCCGACAAAAGCACAGATATTTGTTTTATGACTATAAGGCCCTATGAGCCCACTCAGAAAATATCTCTAAAAGTACTTTGTGTAATAGTTAAGTAAACCGAGGCTAAGTAAACCGAGGCCATCAGATTGAATTGCTGGTTGGAGAATAGACTTCAGTGCTGTAAATGCTGGTTTAATCATTCCAATTTAATGCCAATTTATGTTGAAAAAAATATAATAAAAGGCTAAAAAGGAATCCAGGAATTTCTACCGAGAGCAAGGACATTTATAGAGCTTGCAAACAACATGCATTGTGTTGTATTCAGATGACTTGATCATTTCTGGTAGATTTATAGAAGAGGGTTTGGGCAAGGTTGAAAAATAGAGTCTGCTTTTTGTCCACTCTTGTTCGTGGGGTGTACTGGTATTACAGCTCATTCTCTGGAATTGGGTTTAAAGAGATTGTCTATGGCAAAACAATCCATAGGCTAAGGTATAAGGGTCTGATTGACGGGGGGTTCAACTGCTGGGGCCCCAGTCGCTCACAAGAATGGGTGCCGTGTTCCCAAGGATGAATGGAGCGGCAGTTACACATGCGCCGCTCCATCCAACTATATGTGACTGCTAGAGATAGGTGAGCCCTTCTACCTAGCCATAGAGGTGAATGGAAAGGCAGTAGAGATGGGTGACAGCCATTCCATTCAAACAGAGGAACTCGGGCCACAGTTCTCCTTATAAATGGGGTTCCAGAGGTTGGGTACCCTCTAGTCAGATACTGTGGATAGGGGATACGTTTTTTCATGGGACAACCTCTTTAACCCTGTTGTGTTGGTTAGTATTGTGCTATAAAAAAGGGACTGCACTGCTGGAGTAGATACAGAATATCAATGAGGAATAAAATGGTGGTGTGTAAAAGAGACTATACTAAAGGCATAGCAAAGAGATTAGAATGGTGGTGTAAAAAACTACATTGGTGGTTTACAAAAGGACATACACTGGTGTACTAGTGGTTTCAACAGAGGGACTGTGTTGGTGATGTAAAAATGGTCTACTCCTTTGGAGAATAAACGACAGCAATAGTGGAGTAAATTAAAAGAAAATCACAGAAAAAGATTAAAAAAAACACCCTGCATGATATTAATAAAAAAATATGCGGATGTGCATGGCTACATTAATTTAAAAAAATCACAGAAAATAATGCACTAACACAATAGATACAAACATTATATATGGACTAAGCCCTTATTCTGGTATGATAAAATCTGAGACTCTCAGCCAATATATTTTGATCAAAACACTAAAGTAAGGACTACACTGTTGATTTATAAATGGACTACACTGTTGGCATTAAAATGGTCTGCAATGATGGTGTAACAAAGAGACTACACTAAAGGCATAAAAAACTGATTAGAATGACAGAATAAAGGGACTACACTTTTGATTTAGAAAAGGGAGTACACTGGGAATATCAAAAGCAGGACTATGTTGGCGATCTAAAAAGGAACTACAATGGTGGAGTAGAAAAAGAACTGCAATGGTGTAGAAAATGGACTACAATGGTGGAGTAGAAAAAGAACTGCAATGGTGCAGAAAAGGGACTACAATGGTGGAGTAGAAAAAGAACTGCAATGGTGTAGAAAAGGGACTACACTGGTAGAGTAGTAAAAGAACTGCAATGGTATAAAAAAAAGGGACTACAATGGTGGAGTAGGAAAAGAACTGCAATGGTGTAGAAAAGAGACTACAATGGTGGAGTAGAAAAAGAACTACAATGGTGTAGAAAAGGGACTACACTGGTGGAGTAGAAAAAGAACTACAATGGTGTAGAAAAGAGACTACAATGGTGGAGTAGAAAAAGAACTGCAATGGTGTAGAAAAGGGACTACAATGGTGGAGTAGAAAAAGAACTACAATGGTGTAGAAAAGAGACCACACTGGTGGAGTAGAAAAAGAACTACAATGGTGTAGAAAAGAGACCACACTGGTGGAGTAGAAAAAGAACTACAATGGTGCAGAAAAGGGACTACACTGGTGGAGTAGAAAAAGAACTGCAATGGTATAAAAAAGGGACTACACTGATGGTGTAGAAAATAAACTACAATGGTGGAGTAGAAAAAGAACTACAATAGTGTAGAAAAGGGACTACATTGATGCCTCTGCTACACCAGTAAAATAAGTAGCACACGGCTTTGGAGCCCAGGAAGTTGTGTTTCTCACTATCCAAACTCTGCAGTGATTGCACATAAAAGAGTCTATAATGAACAATTCAAAAGAGAAAACTTCAGATATCCCTGGAGTATTTATTTTTTTAAACCATTTATAGAACACAACAGCATCCGTTCCCGCCAGCTTCCATACAAATATCCAATATATGTCATTGTAAATTACATCGCCTTCCTTTAATGATGCATCTTTTTATATCTGCAGTACATTTTATTTTAATCATACTTCATCTGTAGTCGTCCTCGGGACATTCACCTCCCTCCTCCCCTACCTTGCTGTGCCCAAAAGGTGAGGACACACATCTGATTAGCTGCAGGCTTTCCCATGACAGGATCTGAGACATATTGCTGCTTCATTTTCGTTGCTGAGTTTTCCTAAGGAAAAGGTAGAAGGGACGAAGCCGTCTGTTCACATTTTTTTCCCTGTTCACTAATTTATAAATGTTTTCTGCACTGCGACTGAATAATATCCAGACAAGGTTTACTAGATAATGGCGCGCACTTGTAGCTTAAGACGCTGCGTGAATAGTGTCTTATTCTGAGCTCCCAAAGATCCATTTTGTCTTGTTATTGTGAGATTTTCTGATATAAAAAAGTTGATTTCTATGATCAGGCTATGTCATATGAAGGAGAGAAATTTCCAGGAGAAACTCAAACTATGTGACTAAATACAATAGGAGTCAGGATTTTCAAATATTGAGCATATGTGCAATATATAACATTACTAAACTACAATCTGAAATGGCAGAACAAAATCATAAGCATAAACAGAGCAAAAAAAGCCAATTACTATACTGCTGCCCCTATGTACAAGAACATAACTACTATAATACTGATCCTATGTACAAGAATAAAACTACTATAATACTGCCTCCTGTGTACAAGAATATAACTAATATAATACTGCCTCCTATGTACAAGAATATAACTACTATAATACTGCCCCTATGTACAAGAATATAACTACTATAATACTGCTCCTATGTACAAGAATATAACTACTATAATACTGCTCCTATGTACAAGAATATAACTACTACAATACTGCCTCCTATGTACAAGAATATAACTACTATAATACTGCTCCTGTGTACAAGAATATAACTACTATAATACTGCCTATGTACAAGAATATAACTACTATAATACTGCTCCTATGTACAAGAACATAACTACTATAATACTGATCCTATGTACAAGAATATAACTACTATAATACTGCCTCCTATGTACAAGAATATAACTACTATAATACTGATCCTATGTACAAGAATATAACTACTACAATACTGCCTCCTATGTACAAGAACATAACTACTATAATACTGCTCCTATGTACAAGAATATAACTACAATAATACTGCTCCTATGTACAAGAATATAACTACAATAATACTGCTCCTATATTCAAGAATATAACTACTATAATACTGCCTCCTATGTACAAGAATATAACTACTATAATACTGCTCCTATGTACAAGAATATAACTACTATAATACTGCTCCTATGTACAAGAATATAACTACTATAATACTGCTCCTATGTACAGGAATATAACTACTATAATACTGCTCCTATGTACAGGGATATAACTACTATAATACTGCCTCCCATGTACAAGAATATAACTACTATAATACTGCCTTCCATGTACAAGAATATAACTACTATAATACTGCTGCCCCTATGTACAAGAACATAACTACTATAATACTGATCCTATGTACAAGAATATAACTACTATAATACTGCCTCCTATGTACAAGAATATAACTACTATAATACTGCCTCCTATGTACAAGAATATAACTACTATAATACTGCCTCCTATGTACAAGAATATAACTACTATAATACTGCTTCCTATGTACAAGAATATAACTACTATAATACTGCCTCCTATGTACAAGAATATAACTACTATAATACTGCTCCTATGTACAAGAATATAACTACTATAATACTGCTCCTATATACAAGAATATAACTATTATATTACTGCATTCTATGTGCAAGAATATAACTACTATAATACTGCTTCTATGTACAAGAATATAACTACTATAATACTGCTCCTATGTACAAGAATATAACTACTATAACACTGCTCCTATGTACAAGAATATAACTACTATAATACTGCCTCCTATGTACAAGAATATAACTACTATAATACTGCCTCCTATGTACAAGAATATAACTACTATAACACTGCTCCTATGTACAAGAATATAACTACTATAATACTGTCTCCTATGTACAAGAATATAACTACTATAATAATGCCTCCTATGTACAAGAATATAACTACTATAATAATGCCTCCTATGTACAAGAATATAACTACTATAATACTGCTCCTATATACAAGAAGATAACTACTATAATACTGCCTACTATGTACAAGAATATAACTACTATAACACTGCCTCCTATGTATAAGAATATAACTACTATAATACTACTCCTATATACAAGAATATAACTACTACTGAATAATACTACTCCTATATACAAGAATATAACTACTATAATACTGCTCCTATATACAAGGATATAACTATTATATTACTGCTCCTATGTACAAGAATATAACTACTATAATACTGCCTCATATGTACAAGAATATAACTACTATAATACTGCTCCTATGTACAAGGATATAACTACTATAATACTGCTCCTATATACAAGAATATAACTACTATAATACTACTCCTATATACAAGAATATAACTACTATAATACTACTCCTATGTACAAGAATATAACTACTATAATACTGCTTCCTATGTACAAGAATATAACTACTATAATACTGCCTCCTATGTACAAGAATATAACTACTATAATACTGCTTCCTATGTACAAGAATATAACTACTATAATACTGCCTCCTATGTACAAGAATATAACTACTATAATACTGCTCCTATGTACGAGAATATAACTACTATAATACTGCTTCCTATGTACAAGAATATAACTACTATAATACTGCCTCCTATGTACAAGAATATAACTACTATAATACTGCTCCTATGTACAAGAATATAACTACTATAATACTGCTCCTATATACAAGAATATAACTATTATATTACTGCATTCTATGTGCAAGAATATAACTACTATAATACTGTTTCTATATACAACATGGACTTTTTCACTGAAGTTCGAGTTCGGTGTTTGGGTGATTTTATTATTTTCATGGTAATAACGGAAAATAATAGCATTCTTAAGACAGAATGATAATTAAAATGGCCATTGAGGGGTTAAAAATAATTTTAAAAAACTTACCTCATCCACTTGATCGCGCAGCCGGTATCCTCTTCTTTTTTCTTTCTGCAGGACCTGCAAATGGACCTACGATGACAACACCGCGCTCACCATCGCAGGTCATTTTGCAGGTCCTGCAGAAAGAAGGGTGGATGAGGTGAGTTTTTTTTAATTATTTTTAACCCCTCAATGGCCATTTTATTTAGCATTCTGTCTTAAGAATGCTTTTATTTTACGTTATAACCATGAAAATAATAAAATCACCCGAACACCGAACCCGATCTTCAGTGAAAAAGTCCGGGTTCGGGTCCGGGTACCCGAACTCGCAAAGTTCGGTACGGACCCGAACTTTGCAGTTGGGGTTCGCTCAACCCTACTTCTGTATCTAAAAGAATTCTCCAGTTTAGACAGTGATGACAAAGGAGGGACCGCTTCAGTGGTCTTTGACTCCCTGGGTCTTGCTCACCTCCCCCCCAGCTCTGCACTAGCTATAATACAATGTGTAATGTTCTCCCCAGAGTGTTCCTTTAATACTGTATTTTGCAGTTTTAACTTCTCAACAACTTCATCCATATGATTAATGTGCCTTAGATAACGGAAGGCGTCTTGACAGTTAAAACCACACAGCAGAAGTCTACCGTAAGTGACATTAATGTAAATTGCGCGTTTCACCTTGTGCGTACGGTAACAGATGTGCACTGCGGACCGTGCTGCATGTTGAGTATTGGAAGGTTCATCTGACTTGGACTTCTGGGGATATTATGTGATCTTATGGAGACATAAATTACCTTCAGATGCAGATATAATGGCCTTCTAATCTCTTAAGGATTTAGCAAGAGGCATCTGCGGTAAATCACGGGACGGCGCAGGACATTATACCGCCTTATCCTTTTCTACAGCAGGAAGATTAGCTGACAGGATAATTTCATCTCCATATAGATGACGGCACAGGACACACTGAACAGTTCGCTATAATTGATTCTTATTTTCTAAGAGAATCTAGTGAGATTCAGAGAACTCTGTTGAGTCATGAATTTACAGAGCTAGTTGTATGAGAAGAATTTTTGGCGCAGTCTATAAAATTTTGCATGATGGTTCATTCGATAAACTTCAATGGATTCAGAAGGGTAACCTGAAGCTCTACAGACCCTGTGAAAATGTACTGGGCCCCTGCCTACCACGTGCCCTTTATAACAATGATGTATTTGTATTGACAGAGTGGTCTTTGGGCCTCATTCGGGTATCAGGGCCCTCTTATAGCTAGACCCGTGAATGAAAAATGGTGGAAAATACATGACAGGTTCACCGTCTAGTATGTAATCATCATTGACACATACACAGTTGAGTCCCAATATTCTGACCACCAGCTAATATCCAGAGTAACCTCCGTGTGCAGCACGGACAGCCACCAGATGGGCAAGGAGTGACTCCATAAGGTCCTGGTAGGTTGTCACAGGTCTCTGGAGCCATGCCGACTGCAGAGCATCCCACAGCTACTGGAGAAGGTATGGGGGAGGATCCATAGAGGAAACGTGAATATCGAGGTGGTCCCACAGATGCTCAATTGGGTTCAAGTCTGGGGAAATTGGGGCCAGGGTCATTCTTGGAAGTCTTGGTCATGCTCTTGGAAGTCTTGGTCATGCTCTTCCAACTAATGTTGGACATTTCTAGCCGTGTCATTATCACAGGCGATGTTTGCTGATGAACACAAAAGAGGCGCACCATAGGGAGATAACGTACAGATATAGTAAGTAATTGAACTCCAATTGGAGGCTCACCTAACAATATTCACAACTCTAGAGAAGACTCATCAGAGGGTGAACTGGAATCCCAGAAGCGGTTGGTATGCAGCCACGGATGGATGTCTTCTCATCAGGGATGCCTGGATTCTCCAAGAAGACTAGAATTTGTCAGAGAAGGAGGAACATCCCTCGGCGCAAGAAACCAGCCAGAAGATCCGTAAGCATTGTAAACTTGATTGATTAATTTGCAGATAAATACAACACGTTTCGGGGAAGTATCTCCCATGCAGTTTTACCTGATGAAGGGGAAATACTTCCCCGAAACGCGTTGTATTTATCTGCAAATTAAAAATTCTGGTTCACAATACAGATCTTCTGACCGAGGGATGTTCCTTCTCTGACGATTTCTAGCCATATGAAATGTCGCATTGTCTTGCTGGAAAATCCCATCTGACATGCATAGGTGTATGTGATCTTCAAGGATGGATACATATCCAAATGTGTTGAGAGTGCCTTCCACATGGATGAGTGGTCCAGAGAATGCCATGAAAACATTCCCCAGACCATAAAGTTGCCCCCACCAGCTTGTGTTCTTCCCAACGATTGCTGCAGGGTGTTAGTTCTCTAATGTTTCTCACCTAGCTTCCTTCATGAGCTACATATTACCGACCTCGAAAGTAGGAAGTGGTCAGAATAATGGGATGGGACTGTGTACAACTGGTATCATGATATGATACATAGGTCTCACGCTTTTTTTTTCTTTTTTTTTAAAACAATGACCAGATCTGATGGTATTGGGGAGGGGGGTATCCCCTTTTGTAGGATGATGGTAGGACAACCTCATCTCTACTATTCCACCAGAGGATCCTCTGCTATTGTAGTAGGCCAGTTCAACCCTGGAATCACCCATTCAATTTCAAAATTATTAGTACCCCTAATTTACTTCTGAGATATCTACGATGATTGTAGGCAAATTTCCTTTTTAATATCAGCCATAATTTTATAAGGAAACCTAATGGAAACTTTGACCCACTTGGGGGACATTTATCAATAATTTGGGCCCAAAAAATACTAACCATACAAATCAAAAGTGACGATTTGTTTCACCTCATATACCAAAAGGTGCGCTCCACTTTTAAAATGTGACTTATTTAAAATATAAACTTGATTATCTGCCTATTTCTCTTGATTTGCGACATTTTAACGCCTATAGCACGAAAATTTGACTTTTTAAAACTGAAATGTGCCATTTCAGCCAACCCTACCAGATTGCACTTGCGACTTTTGAAACATATTTGCAACTTTTGAAGCATAGTTGCAGCATTTCCTGTGGAGAATTGCGACTTTTGTCTCAGACTCGGGATGTTTTTGTTATTGTTTTGTTGAATGTCAATTTACTGACAGAACCCTGTTTTTTAGCTCATTTATATCATCCTGTTTTAATACTTACCTATCATTTGTTCCCATGACAAGTTGTTTTTTTCTTTTCATAAATGGGACTTTTTGACAAAAATTCACATCTTTATGCCGTAAATGCAACTTTTTACACAAAACACCAACACATAGTCTGGCCTAATTGTCTGCAACATTTTGAGCCATTTCTCCCGATAAGAGGATGATAAATGAGGCGTAATATGCGCCAATTTGATAGCCCCGCCCACATTGACATTTATAACCCATTTCTGACGTGATCCATTCTTTATGGTGAAAATTGTGGAGAAAACAGTTGTTATATTTGGTGCAAATCAAAATGCCATTCTTTTTGACGCATTTTACACCATAATTCTGGATCAACATTCTTAGTAACTGTCCCCCATTGGGTCTCATAGGACTAAACCAAGAAGTGCAATCCAAAGGATCTCACATTTTTATTTACCAGTGTAACAATTCCTTAAGCTGAAATCTTTAATCCTGGAGGATCCTGAGTTTCGGTCTTTTTCATGGGTTTAAGAAAGATCGTTCACCGCAGCCAAAATGTCAGCTCTGTATGCAATGTTTGAGCATATGAATTATTTCTCTAGAGTATTGCTATGCTCTCCATGATTCCATATTACTTCATAGAAGCCATATTCCTCTGTCTGTATCCTCCACCTTCTTATGACAAAATAACTCTGCTGACCTCGTCCACTGATAATAAAGAGATGACTCCCTATATTGATAGTGATCTGATAATACTGAACCCTCTATTAACAATGAAATAATGCTATAATCTTTGCTCTGATTATATTGATATGATTGTTATTGATATGATTCTACTTACCCCCTTTCACAATGAGATGACTCTGCTGACCGTGTACTCTGTTGAAAGTGAGATGACTCTACAGACTGCCATATGAGATTAATCTACTGACCCTATCCTATATGTAATTATAAGATGACTCTGCTGAACCTGTCCTCTAATGATAAGGAGATGACTATGCTGACCCCATGCTCTGTTGATATTGAGATGACTCTACAGAGTCTGCCCTCTAATGATAATCAGATTAATCTACTGACCTTGTCCCATAATTATAATGGGATGACTCCGCTAAACATGTCCTCTATTAATAATGAGACGACTCTGCTGACTCCATGCTCTGTTCATAGTGAGATGACTCGACAGACGCTGCTCTCTAATGATAATGGGATGAATCTACTCTTATTGTCCCATATTTATACAGAGTACACTGCCAATCCTGTCCTCTATTCATAATGAGATAACTCTGCTGACCCTGTGCTCTGTTGATAGACTCTACAGACTCTGCCCTCTAATGATAATGATATTAATCTACTAACCTTGTCCAATAATTATAATTAGTGTTGATCACGAATATTCGAATTGCAAATTTTTTCTCGCGAATATAGGCACTTTGAAAATTCGAGAATATTTAGAATATAGTGATATATATTCGTAATTTCAAATATTTTAAATTGCCGAGTAAAAACATGATTCCTCCCTGCTTCTTGCTTGTGGGTCAATGACTTATTGGCCCACAAGCAAGAAGCAGGGAGGAATCATGACTTTAAATGGGAAAAATGATGAATATTCAAAAAAACTAATATATAGCACTATATCGAATATATTTGTTTTTTCGAATATTCGTAATATTCTAAAACAAGAATATATAGCAATATAGCGAATATTCGAAAAAATCTGTGCTATAATCTTCTTTGTCTAATAGTTGCAATTTTTTTCTCATTTGAAGTTCAGATTGGTAAAAAAATTCAACTAATTTCAACTTTTTTCGAATATTCGCTATATTGCTATATATTCTTGTTTTAGAATATTACGAATAATCAAAAAACTAATATATTCGATATAGTGTTATGACTCATTGGCGATAAAAATTTGCATGACGAAAATTCGCATATTACGAGATCATAAATTTGTCGATTTTCGAGTAAAATTTTTTTAGAATATAACGAATATTCGAATTCGCAAATATTCGGCGAATATTCTACCAAATATTTGCGAAATATCGCGAATTCGAATATGACCCCTGCCGCTTATCACTAATTATAATGAGATGACTATGCTGAACCTGTCCTCTATTGATAAGGAGTTGACTCTGCTGACCCCATGCTCTGTTGATAATGAGATGACTTTACAGACTCTGCCCTCAAATGATAATGAGAAGAATCTGATGACCTTGTTCCATAATTATAATGAGATGACTCTGCTGAACCTGTCTTCTATTGATAATGAGATGGCTCTGCATACTCTGTCCCAGTCTACACAGCAAAGCTAAAACCCAATATTTGGATACGCACGTTCAATGATATTTACAGGTGTTTCCACATAATGCATCATTATTAGAGATGAGCGAATCAAATCCCACGAAGTGGAATTCGATCCGAATTTCAGGATAAATTTGATTCGCCTAGAAGCCGAATTTCCTCGTGCTTCATGTCAGCGAATCGATTTAACCTGAAATAGTATAAAAAACTAAAAAATTTAAACTTACCTCTATCTTGCTTGAAGATCTCGGCCGAAATCCCGTGCGGCTTGAGATTATATCATCACGCCGGCCGGCACAGGATTTCGGCTCAGATCTTCAAGCAAGATGGCGGTGGCTGGCCCGTCGCGAGCACATGGAGGCGGTAACTTTGATTAAAAAAAAAATGTATTTGTTAATTTTACACTCAGATGCCGCGATCATGTATGAACGTGGCATCTGAGGGTTACAATGACAGACGCGGCGCTATCGCAAATCCCTGTCGTTGCACCCGCTATTTACAAAACAATACACTTCGTGATGAAATAATTTGTCACAAAGTGAATTTTTTTGTGAAATTCGGCAAATCTGCCGAATCGAACTTTTAAGAAATTCGTTCATCTCTAATCATTATAACATAACTATACAAATTCCAAAGCTGTTTCGTGTTTTTCTAAAGCTACTTTGAATGTAAATGAACTGTGGAAAAAAAATTCAAAGCTTGAAATTAATCTAAAAAAAAGCCTGCAAATATTTCCACTGGCACAATTAAATAGGTTTAGGGGAAGCCAATTATACAGCTAATCCTTTTTTAAGCATATGCCTGTCTTATGAGCAGCTACGTGGGATTGTTCCTTTAAAATAAGTGTATTTCTTACTTCTAGACGTCTACCCATTTGGAGTCATGCAGATACAAATAAATTGAGCCAGTCAACTTTCTCACATTAGGGAGTATATTTTCTTCTTTTAATTCTAACGATGGGATAAAAATCCTATTCATTTTGTTGAATTACATTCCTTTCATTAGTCGGGACAATAAACTAATCCAATGAGTATTAAATTGTTCCATTTTAAATACATCACCTGGAAGCTGCTCTCTGGTTTCTTTCAACCAGCTTTGGCCTGGTGGGGATTTGACGTTTGCTTTGTGAGATATTCCCATGAGCGGACAAATGTCCAACTTGTTCTTTTCTTTGTTCTAGAAGGTCATGTAACACAAGTCAAAATCCTCCTGCCACCTGGTTTTGGGTCCCTCTATTGCACCACCTCCTTAAAAGAGACTACAAGCCTATGCCTTAAAGGAGATAACATAACCATTGGGCCAGTTCTCTTGTTTCCTGTCATTGACTTGAATGTGAGGAAGGAGAGTAGGCTGACAATACCCATGGTGAAGATAGACAAGGGCTCCAATTGCCCTCTTTAAATCTGTCCCCAAGGTATCTCCTGGAGGCCTCTTGCAAATGGAGAGACTATGACTTAGATCTTCCTCTATCCTTGACCATAATTGACCACCCTTATGCACCTACATTCAGGAGTTTAGCTATAAGGTGTCTGGAGGTAGCAGTCACACCCAAGATCAGGTGCTTGAGGAGAACAAAGCCCCCATGACATGTCAGAAGGCAACAGTATATAGTAACACATGGTTTAGAGGTTTTGCACTTGGTCTCAGGAGCTTCAATTTATTCCTCTGCCCTCATTCTTTCATGACCAAAAATTATTCTCAGCAACTTCAGTTTGAGTTTTCTAAAAATCAATGTCTTCAACCTTAAGGTCATAATTTAGAGATTATTAATGAAAGCCCTGATTGGAACCTTATGACATATAGGAAAATGTCTCTAAAAGACCATCTTTTTGACAAGACCATCCCTGGTCCATACAATGTTTCTGTGATAAATTTTCTATTTTCTTTTATCCTTTATACATTAAGCCACTTCTTAGAGACGACTACCTCTCTTGAAAGTGTTTTCACAGCACGTTTGGCCTTTGGACTCTCAAGGAGCTTTGAGTGGCATGGGCCAGGCTGGTGTAGTTTAGTTGCTTCGTGAACACATTCCAGCTTTTCTTGTGGGTCTCATTACTGGAAGATGAATGCAGGAAAGTCTTTTGTTTGGGATGCCTAGATTGCATGCATGCTATGAGGTAGTCAATGTGTCTGTAGAAAACTGATAGAACTAAAAGGTACCATTGATATTGATAAGCTTCTATTAGTTACATACAAGTATCAGTCTTGTCTGGACCATTCCTGTGTCTATGTTTTTTAAAATGTTATTTCTTTGGGTTATTACTAAGTGACTAATCTAAAAATTTCTGTTCTTGCCTCTTGCTTGAGGACGGAACAAGCTAATGTTTTCTTATTGGATTGTAATGTGATATTCGAGGGGTTAACTATCTGATGAATGGACAGTAACGTGGCAGCTGGAGATTGCATCCAAAAGTAAACCAGTTACCAAGCCTAAGGCTTCACTAGCCCCGATTTGGCCACTGAACATCTGCACCTCAGGGACACTTGTCCTAAATGCCATTTTATTGCAATCTACAGATAAACACAAGGTATCGTTTTATTCTCGTAGCTTTGGGGCTCACAATTAACTAAAGTATCCAATTTGCAATGAACTAATTAGCGTTTCCTTCTCTGGCCAGTAGTCGTGGGTGACAGTAAGAGTGAGGTTAGCTGAGGTTTACAGCAAATACTCATGTTAAAAGAAAATGTTATAAAAAACAACATTGTAAGGCTGTTTTCTCAACTCCTATGAAACTCAATGGAGAGAAGCACATACACGGTCATCTCTCCATTGATGGCTGAACTAGCTGGTGCTGGTGATCTCACCAGATGAATCAGAGCGTCCATGTTATCCTAATAGGTCGTAATCCCAGAAGTGAAACCCCATCTATCAGCCATTTACTGTATGACCTTTCGTGTGGATTTGCTATAAATGGTGAAGATGTCAGGATTTGATGAGATCAGTTGTGGATTCCATGAACTTCCCTTAAAGTGGTATTCCCATCTTAGACAATGGGGGCATATCGCTAGAATATGCCCCCATTGTCTGATAGGTGCGGGTCCCACCGCTGGGACCACACCTATATCGAGAACGGAGCGGGCAGCGCTGTGGCTGGAGGACCCCAGATTTTCCGGGGCCCGTCCACCACCAAGCGCTAATCCCCGCCTCTCCCATAGTAGTGAATAGGAGCGTGCCGCGCATGCGCGGCCCATGCTCCCATTCATTTCTATGGGGCAGACGGCAATAGCCGAGCCCCATAGCAATGAATGGAGGGCGGCTGCGCAGTGCGCTCTCCTTCACATTCGTGGCTCCGTTCTCGAGATATAAGACAATGCCCCCCATATGCCCCCATTGTCTAAGATGAGAAAACCCCTTTAAGGAGGTGAAAATCATTGACATTAAAAAGTATGTAGATTTGTGCAGCAATGTTTACATCAAATACATCTAAAATAAAAAATAATAAAAAAGTAAACAGTCTTGATTAAACCCCCCTTCCGTTGTGTGTATACAGAAGCTTTGTCTCCATGGTGACAGACTACAAACACACCCTGTGTGTAGTCAGATCCTGTTGTTACTCTTCTACTATCTATACAGTAGGTTAGCAGATGGAAGGTACATTGTACGTAGTCTCTCACCATGGAGACACACGGATCTACTTAGGAACTGTAGACACAAATTGATACAATGAGTTTTTTTTTATATATATATTTTTTTAATTTACAAGCCATAGCAATAGTCTACATTCCCTTTAAGTACCTCTTTAGATTGCTAGCTGACAAGACTGCTGCCAGCCCTGGATTTTACCTGGCATTCAATCTCTCATTTTTCCAGCCTGCTTTGTCTCAGCCACATTAGTATTCCTGTTGTATAAGCCTTTCAAATTACCACAATATGTTTTCCACAAACACAGAGACTTTGGAGGATTTTTTTTGCATATTTATACCTATTTTGCATCCCCCATTCCAAAAAAAAAAAAAAAGTACAGTAAAGTCGCCTTTATTATCTGAAAACACATCATGAAGAAGAAAACTAATTGTCTTTTCATTAACCCGCACAAACAAATAGACGAGATCAAAGGCAACAAATTAGCTTTGTGTTCCCCTAAACAAACACATCCGCACATGTTGGAAAATGAATTCATTTCTTCTCTCCGGTGATCATGGGGTTTATTTCCTGACACCAGCACCGAAATCCAATCTTTTTGACATTTTAAGGAATGTATACGGTTATTTGCGGCTTAATGTATCTCTGACAAGACCCCTACTTTACTTGCAAATAGGAGGCAGCATTTAGGAAAACGGATGCTGCAGAGAGTGTACTTAACAGACACTGCAAGAGATAATGAGGTCTGGTTTGCAAAACAGATGTATAGTGCATCCTATATCAGGCAGAAGCTATCAGCAGGGAAGCAAACAGGAGGCATTCTGTGCTGCCTCCTACCTCATTTTAGGATAAGGGCAGAAATTGGAACTCCTAATTGAAATGTACAGTATGTCCTATTTAGAGGCACAGAGGAAAGAGGGACAGGTGAGATGTTTTCATTGCTGTGTGGCCTGTCCTGTCTTGTCCAGAGGACAACCTAATATTCTAACCTTTTTACTGCTGCTTGTCTTCTCTGCTGACAAAGCACAGGGAGGTGAGGGGACATTAAAGATCTATCACAAGTCCCTAAGACCTGTCTTCAGAATGAACCTGATTTAAAGGAACATCAAACCATAAAAATATGTCCACCCTGAAATATTAAACATAGAAAAGATACAAAAGTCTTGTCACTTCCTCTCTTAATCTCTTCCTCTTCTTTGTCTTGCTTTGCAAGTGCTCTATGTGTGTCACGAGGGTGTCACGACCTATCGCTGACCCTGTGGTGCCTGGGGTCAGAAGGTCGCAGTGGGTGGCTACTCACCCCATTTCAAGGGATCGCTCCATGACCTAGTTGTGGGAATGGATTCCGGTCCAGGTTTTCCTGTTTTGGTTTTCTATCCTTTTTGTCCTATCTAGGTATTGGTAGTTTCCTTTCAGCTGTTTCTTGTCTCCCACTCCCAGCCACTATATATTCTCTCTTCCTGCCAGATATAGACGTTCCTTTCAGGTTATCTATTCTGACCTCAGGTGGTGTTGCTGTGGAGCAGTTGAAACCAGTGCGGTTGGATCTCCGGTCCTCTTCAGTTTGTTGTCTCCCTTCGGGGTTATATGTGGTTTGTGTTGTTTGTCCACTCCCTGTTTTTACTAGTGCTCCCACCACCCTACTCACTACCTAGGGCTTCTTCCAGGGTAAGTCACAGACGAGGCACGTGATCGGCATACGGGTGAGCAACCCGTCTAGGGACATCAGGGTAGCCAGGTGCCAGTGCTAGGTGAGTTAGGGGTCACCACTCCTCCCTCTCCCTTGTGTTAGGGCACCCGGTTTCCCTTCCCTCTGCGCCACATGTCTGGTACCTGCCAAACCAGACGTGATAATGTGTCTCAGGAGTCATGTTCTCCTCCTCCTCACTGTCTGGTGTCTAGCTGTAAGACAGCTGGCTGCAGCAGGAGCCTCCATCCTCTGCCTTGTCTGTCGTAGGACAAAGACCCCTCAGTGGTTCTTCAGGCAGAAATGGAACAGATCAACAGGAGATTAACCCTGTGTTCTCTGCAGGATTTCTACAAGATTTTTTTGCTTCAGGAACATGAAGAAAGTCCTGCCGACGGACAAAGGTTGGGGACAAGACTGTCTCATTTTTAAACTTAGTGTACCATTAATTGAAATTACCGTATTTTTTGCCCTATACGACGCACCGGCCCATAAGACCTAGGTTTTAGAGGAGGACAATAAGAAAAAAATATTTTTAATTAGACCTCAGGTCAGACCACCATTTAGACCTCAGCTCAGACCCCAATGTGAATGACCCTTAATCAGACCTCAGATAAGAGCCCCCATTGCCTCTCATATTAGCCCCCATTGCCTCAGATCAGCCCCCAGCAGCCCCATATTGCCTCAGATTAGCCCCCCAGCAGCCCCATATTGCCTCAGATCAGCCCAATATAGCCTTGTTTTATAAAATAAAAAACCCACTTACCTCTCCCGCTCCTGGACGCCGCCGCTCCTCACCGCCCGCGATCTGCTTCCTCCTGCTGTTGGCTGCGCACACAGCATGAGGTCACAGAACGCCCTCACGCTGTGCGCAACCTTCACAGCCGACAGCCGAGGACCAGGAAGCGGTGAGTACAGACCCTTCACCGCTTCCTGGTCCTCTGGTACCAATGAGCGCTTCCATAATGGAAGCGCTCATTAGTATTCGCCCCATAAGACGCAGGGGAATTATTCCCCCACTTTTGGGGGGAAAAATGCGTCTTATGGGGTGAAAAATATGGTAATTAATCGCGAAGTAGACCAGCAACCCCACCTTACAAACTCGGTGACATGATTTTGCCCCTGTGACCACTAGAGTGCACGTAACTACCAGAAGGTCACCTAGAGAGAAGGTCGATTGGTTACTATGCAACAAGAACATCTTGAAAGCCATAAAAAGAAAGACAAACCCTACAAACACGTGTAATACTAATGAAACCATGTGTATGCAATGAGTGCAGGGGAGGTAGACGTTAATTGTAAATTAGAGTCCATTACAATAATCTCTTGAGGAATTGGTGGCATTCTGCTCGTCACTTTGATATGTAGGAGCAGAAGCCACGCACTTTGCTGCTCTTCTCCTCAGTATGAGTTCAAGTAGAAGAGGGATTATTCTGCTGTGTGACTAGGGGCTTTATTTTTCCGGTGGAAATTCTACATTGCATTAACTGTGCTTAACATGCACTGAAGCACTCGCTGCTCTGGGTGAGAAGCTCCTCGTTCAGTGTTTCATTGTCAAGAGGAAGACATTAACTTGATATATTCCCATCAACATCACAAGCTGTTTTGTTTAACCGCACAGTAAGCATGACTCTTAAAGTGACATCACTGCTGCAATTTACCAAAACAGGGCCCTTTAACTCATCAAGCATCATGGTCATGAGGGTGACATCATTAAGATGCATGACTTTTAACCAGCAATGGCATTATAGGCCTGTGCATGTGACATTTGATTGGCGTGGTGTTTGTAATGACTAGTGCATACATTTTAATGCCTGAAGTTCCAGGATGTACGGCGTCGGAATAAGGAATTAGATGCAGTATGGCACATGGAGGACGATCTGTAGAGGTCATTTATCCTGGGTAGCTAAAGTCTGCTGGTTCAGTATCGCATTGGCTCTTAACACATGAGCCGAGGCAACATTTCAATGAGTAGATGATTTCATCACCCTGAGTTGTCCTCACAGACAACTCAGGGCATGTTGTTCTGGGTTTGGTGGAGCAGGGATACTCATCTCAAGACATATTGCATTGGTTTTAGTGGAATGGGAAACTCAAATCAAGATACATGGGTCAGGTGGAGCTAAAAAACTCAAGTCACACATCATTGGGTTTATAGGAGCAGAGCTGTAGGTAAACATTTTTGGTCATCAGACCTTCATTAGACCATCAGATTGCCCTTATGTCACAAAGAGACCTGGAGTAAATATCAGACACAAGTATCAGCAAAACTTTTCAGTACTACTGCCCCTCATGTGACATAAGGGCAATCTGATGGTTTGATGAAGGTCAGATGACCAAAAATGTTTAGCGATAGCACAGGTATGGCTTAGGGGACCACAACAACTCGACTCAAGGCATATGACATTGGGTGGAGGGGACCAGAGCTATTTAAGACACATCACATTGGGCATAGGGAAGCAGTGCTACTTAAGACACATCACTTTAGGTTTGGGGTCCCAGAGCTACTCAAGACATAGCATATTGGATTTAGGGAACCAGAGCTACTCAAGACATATTATATTGAGTATAGGGGATCGGAGCTACTCAGGACACATCACAATGGGTTTAAGGGACCAAAGCTACTCAAGACAGATCACATTGGGTTTATGGTATCAGAGCTACTTAAGACACATCATATTGAGTTTAGGGGATCAGAGCTACTTAAGACACATCATATTGGGTTTAAGGGACCAAAGCTACTCAAAACACACCACATTGGGTTTAGGGGAAGCTACTAGAATTAGGAACTCAAGACTCACTCCATTGGGTATATTGGAATCTGGTAAGTCACATTCCACTGTGGCCATTGTAATAGGGCAACTCAACTTAGGAACTCAAGACATTTTCCATTGGGTTTATTGGGACAAGTCAACTTAAGGCAAATCCTATTGGTTTTGATGGAACAGAGCTACTCAACCCAGGAGCTGAAGACACATACTACTTGGATTTAGTTCCTAACATGTCAACTCCTCAAGCTATGCTTGATGTCCTTCCCTAGTGGAGCATCCCAAGACACATATTGCCAGCTTTTCAAGGTCATATTGAAAGGTTTATAAGGGAAGAATAAGACTCCATAGAGCCATGTCAATAGTTTTTTATTCCACAATTACTGTATAGAGCTCTGCTTTACGTACAAGAAGCTAACTACTGAGATACCACTACTTGTGAACATGCTGCCTATATTAACATCTACGAGAAATCATTTGCTGCCAAAAGGCTTGAAAGCTTTAGAAAAGTCAAATAATGTTATTTTCCCATGGGAAAGCAAATGTAGCCAACTCCAAGCCATAAATGAAAATAAACCTTTAATCTTGCCCAGAACTAATGTATAGATAGTGCCGGATAATTCTAACGCTCTGCCCATAATTGGTTGTGCACTACATAATTAAGTACCATGTTAAAGAAGCAGCAAATTGTAATGCCCGTGTAAGTCATTTATAATTGAGTCCTTAATGTCACTTGAAGGGACAGCCTTACTGCACAGAGCGCGTGCACCGCTCAGCACAGCCCCTAGTGTCCGCTAATGGCAATGCTGAGATCTTAGCTATGTAATTAGTGTTGATCGCGAAGAGAGAAAGTCACAAATTTTTATCACGAATATCGGCAGTTCGAGAATTCGCGAACATCTAGAATATAGTGCTATATCTTCGTAATCGCGAATATTCTAGATTTTTTTTCATCAGTACCCATGATCCCTCACTTGTGGGCCAATGAGAAGGCTGCAATATCTTTGACTTTAGGAGTAGTGTTGATCGCGAATTTTCTAATTTTTATCGCAACTTTTCCGATTGCAGATTTTCGCTTTCAAGAAAATAATATATGATGAATATTCACCTAGATATTCATGAAATAATGCGAATTCAAATATTGCCCCTGCCGCTAATCACATAAGTCTAGACAATGCTTGTGTACAGGACAATGACAGACTGACATTACGATGGCACACTGATGCTTGGGGTACAGGACAATAATACACAGACACTTGGGGACAGTATGATGACACACTGATATTATAATGACACACTAGGAAAATAACACCACGATGGACACAAGATAATGACACACTGACACTTGGGGTCCAGGACAATGACACTGACACTTGGGGTACAGGATAATGACGCTGACACTTGGGGTACAGGATAATGACACTGACACTTGGGGTACAGGATAAAGACACTGACACTTGGGGTACAGGATAATGACACACTGACACTTGGGGTCCAGGACAATGACACTGACTCTTGGGGTACAGGACAATGAAGCTGACACTTGGGGTACAGGACAATGACACTGACATTTGGGGTACAGGACAATGACACACTGACACTTGGGGTACAGGATAATGACACTGACACTTGGGGTACAGGATAATGACACTGACTCTTGGGGTACAGGATAATGACACTGACTCTTGGGGTACAGGATAATGACACTGACTCTTGGGGTACAGGATAATGACACTGACACTTTGGGTACAGGATAAGGACACACTGACTCTTGGAGTACAGGATAATGACACTGACAATTGGGGTACAGGATAATGACACTGACACTCGGGGTACAGGATAATGACACTGACACTTTGGGTACAGGATAATGACACTGACACTTTGGGTACAGGATAAGGACACTGACACTTTGGGTACAGGATAAGGACACTGACACTTTGGGTACAGGATAAGGACACACTGACTCTTGGAGTACAGGATAATGACACTGACAATTGGGGTACAGGATAATGACACTGACACTCGGGGTACAGGATAATGACACTGACACTTTGGGTACAGGATAATGACACTGACACTTTGGGTACAGGATAAGGACACACTGACACTTGGGGTACAGGATAATGACACTGACACTTGGGGTACAGGATAATGACACTAACACTTGGGGTACAGGATAATGACACACTGACACTTGGGGTACAGGATAATGACACTGACACTCGGGGTACAGGGCAATTACACACTGACACTTGGGGTACAGGATAATGACACTGACACTCGGGGTACAGGGCAATTACACACTGACACTTGGGGTACAGGCAGGGGCGTACCTAGAGCATTTGGCACCCGGGGCGAACCCTTTGTTTGGCACACCCCCCCCCCCCCCCCCCCCCAAGAAAGTTAAGAAAACATGCACAAACTTTTTTCAATATTTTCAATAATATTTATTACAAATTTGTAAGCTCTATATCAACTTGAAAAAACTATAACTGGGAAAAATAAATTAACTTGGAAATAAATTACACCCCCTCTTAATTACACCCCCTCCCTCCCCACCTTAATTACACCCCCTCCCTTAATTACACGTCACCTCCTCCCTTAATTACACCCCCTCCCTCCCCACCTTAATTACAAACCCCTCCCTTAATTACACACACACACACACACCCCTTAATTACACAATTATTTACATTTTGATGATGCCTCAGGCTCCGTCCGACCGCTGGTAATGGATCCTTCCGCTTCTTTAAAAGATCCGTGAAGGCGGCGTCAGCGTCGTGACGTCATGTTGCGCGCCGCCGCAATAATCCTTCCACAGAAGCCGGCGCCTGGCGGAGTCGCGTCGCGGTGCAGCAGTGGATGGAGGGGTAACTCCGTCATGGCACCCCCCTTGTGAGTGGCACCCGGGGCGGGCCGCACCCCCGCCCCCCCCCCCTTGGTACGCCACTGGGTACAGGATAATGACACTGATACTTGGGGTACAGAATAATGACACTGACACTGGGGGAACAGGATAATGACACTGACACTTGGGGTACAGGATAATGACACTGACACTTGGGGTACAGGATAATGACACTGACACTTGGGGTACAGGGCTATGACACTGACACTTGGGGTGCAGGATAATGACACATTCTTGAGTAGTGATATTACAACATATCTCCGGAAACGGTATGACTACTTTTGGGGTTCCAGACTGAGAGAACCCCAAAAAAAAAATAGAACATGTCCAACGGTGTGTGCTGTCCGCATCTTTTGTGGCCCCAATGAAGTGAATAGGTCCGCATCCGAGCCGCACAAAATATCCGTATTAGTGTCTGTATTATCACGGCAATACCCTGCGTGGTTCGCATGACCTGAACTGAGATCACCATGGAACTTCATGGTCGTCTATTCTTGTTTCACCTGAATCGGAGAGATCCGGATTTTGCGGCCACAATCCAAAAAAATATTCAATGTGTCGGATGTCAATGGGGTTTTCCATTGACTGTAATCCTATCGATGGGGGTCTGACTCTTAACACTTCCACCAACCAGCTGCTTGAACAGCACAGCGCCTTACAATGAGTAGTGGCTGTGAATGGTATTGCAGCGCTGCTCCCTTACCTTTCACCTCTCCTGACCTTTTTTAGTAAGTACTTGCATCCCCCTTGTCATAACAATTCTGGAGCAACTATTCTTACAGGTCGGTGATGTGCCATTCCTCTATTATCCCTGCTGGAGGTTTATGAATCAGTTGCTAGCAGTTTGCAATAAAGGTCCAGATGGGTGTTACCAGTTGGGGGGGGGGGCGTGTCCCTACACAGTCTAACGCTGACAGCACTGATTGGATAGTGTCAGACTGTGCAGGGATACATCTACAACTAGTAAGACCCATCTGGACCTTCATTGCAAACCGCTAGCAATTCATTCATAACTTCAAACAGGAGTAATAGAGGAATGGCACATCTTAGAGCCGTATGAATCGATCTTTCAGAATTGTTACCATATGAGGGATGCAACTGCAATTACTTACTAAAAAAGACATGTCAGGTGAGGTGACAGGTCTCCTTTCAAGTAATTGGCAGCAGCATTGCAGTACCACTCGCAGCCACTACTCAGCGTGCGGCGCTGTGCTGTGTGTTCCTAAGGATACTGTAGTTACAGAAAAGTCATTCAATTACAGAGTATCCACCAATAGGTGGCACTATTTTGCATCCTATCCAGAGGTCTCCAACCTGATACAAAACTACAACTCCCAGCATGACCTAACAGCCTGTGTCTGTCGGAGCACGTTGGACGATATAGCTGTGTAACAGCTGGAGAGCCGCAGGCTGGAGACCACTTCCCTCAATGAGTTAAAAGACGCCAACGCCTCTGCCAGTCATTTATATAACAATTGTTTCTCGTCTGAACCCATCTGAAATCTTCTCCGTCTTTTTCTCTCACCTTCCGAAATACGTGGCGGTTATTAAAATAATTGCCAGTGTTTTCCTGAACCGTGTATTTAGACGCCGCACCTTCTGTCGATCATTTGCAATTTGAGCTCAAACCTTTGGAAATATTTCGATGATGTTCTTCCAGACGGTGACGTCTTTGATTCGTCTTCTCTTCGGGAATATATATTTTTAAGGTTTTGTCTCCTTCCCCGGATGACAGTGTACAAGGTATGACCGCAACGACTGCACTTTAATGTAGTCACTGCCCTCGCCCTGGCTGCCAGGGGTGCACCTAGCCTTTCTGCTGCCTGAGGCAAAAATTTAAATGCGCCCAACTCCTCCAGCCCTACTTTTTAGGATATACTGTGATACAGTTGTATATAGAGAGATATACCCACAGCCCTTTCACCGCCCCTACTTGTCTCTAGGTCTTGCCGCCTGAGGCAATCGCCTCACCTGGCCTCATTGGTGTTGCACCCCTGCTGGTTACCGCCCCCCCCCCTTCCTGCCATGGTCTCCACCACTATTAGGCACTGGTGGGCCTGTGGCAGAAAACCCTGGCTGAAGTTGGAAACTGTAACAGTTGTGACTAGTATATTGACGCCATATTAAAGATTTTTTACTTTCGATCCAGGATTGAATGGGGCTGATCTGCGATACAAACTACAGCCACTACACTATGTTCGGCGCTGTTCTTGGTAAGCTGCTCCGATGAACGTGGCGGCTTCCCGGAACAACTGTTCGTGTGGGGTGCCAGGACATGGACTCCCACCGATGTCATAATGGCATTGGCTAGGTCATCATTTCCTCGATAACCCCTTTAAACTGTACCGGTGAGAAGTCCCCAATGTGCAATGAGAAAGTGAAAATGCATATGGTCTGTATACACGGAGGGTGGGTGTCACGACTCACGGACATTCCCTCGGCAGGTGCCAGGAGATCGGAGAGACTGGCAACTCGTGGGTTAAATTGACACGTTCCCTGTGGATCTTATTGTGTCTGTGTTTTGGTGAATGCCACACCCCTTGCTTCAGGTGTTGCTTGTTTGTAATTTACCTTTCCCATAAGTAGCCGCTTCTCACTCTTGGAGGTGCAGTTTATAGATTTTCTCCCTGCCTTCTAACTAGCTGGTCGGTTGTACTCTGTGGTGCTTCTGGAGTTGCCAGTTTTCTACTTTTAGATAAGTCTTGTCTGTTCTTATTGTTTTGTGTTTGTTATATTACCTGTTGTTTGTATCGGGCCCTGAGACAGAGACTTTTATTCGTCCATCTGGGGAGGAATGGGTTGTCTCTGGTCCTAACCTTATTCCAGGGTTTTATAGGGAAATCAGGGCCTAGGTATCCTGCTTATGAATATTCCTACCTTCAAGGTCTATTCATATTGATAGGTAGTCAGGGCCCGGATTAGGGTTGTCTAGGAGGTGACCTGTTTCTTCCCTAGTTTCTAGGCCCAGTTACTGTTCCCCTTCCCTCCTGTGTTCAGTGTGGAGTTTTGCCCCCACACTGATCGTGACAGTGGGCCCTCAGAATCACTTCCCCTAGTGGGCCCAAAGAACTTTAGTCCGATGCTGCGTATACGTTATATTGGAGGTTAGCGGCATGCACTACGGTGGCCACTTACTTCACCCCAAAAAGCTGTACATTGGAGGCCACGCCCCCAATCCCACTAAGCCATGCCCCTCTCTTAGTAACGTTGCTGGCAAAAGAAAAAAAAAGTGACTGGAAGACCATCAGGTGAGCTGTGGGCAGGCGGAGTGCTTCCCTCACCCTCCGTCAGCCATAGAATGACATGTCCGCCGGCTCTAGTGACCGACTGGTGGTGAGATGCCTCAGTCAGTTTGTGCCTGCAGCTCACGGCTCCGACAGCACAATGCTGCGGTCTGTGCGTAATGACGCAGAAAAGGAGGAGAGGGAGCCAGAAAACCAGACTGTCCGGCCTAGCATGCACACAAATAATCACATGCACACATACATACCGTGTGCACGACTACATTGGAGGTTAATGGCTGGTATGCATGCGCATCCACATAAATAACCACATGCATACACGCACACATACATACCAGATGCACACGTATTCAGGCTTGTAAATGAATTTACTGTATATAGACAAATAGATTCAGACCAGTACATACACACACAAATCATCACACACGTATGCACGTATTAAGGTTTGCAAGTTCTTTTGCACAAAAAAAGACATAAACAGACAAATACAAATACATATGTTCAAACATGAACACGTGCATGCTCACGTCCCGCACAGGAGGCGCCAGTATTGCGGATGGCACATTGTACGGGTTGATGTTCCGCCTGCAGCTGTGTAATAAATGTGACACCTGACGTCACCTCGGCTTCACCCTGCGCCCATTACCGACCCCTTTGTCCCGCTCTCACCCCTCTTTCTTAGTTCGTCTCCTCTCGCCGTTTTTTCTCACGGCACTTAAAAATATCAGACATCGAAAACCCCCAAATTAACTCCAAGCGGCAGACGAGTCTCACCCAGCCCGCCAAATAAAATCAATCCTTCAGATATTACGTATAGATCGGAAAATGGGAACACAGCAGATATTAAAATATAGTCGATATGTTTCCGCCTGATATCTTAATTGCAGCAGCGTCTCCGAGCCCCAGAATGGGAGGAGATTCCCAGGCTGTCTCGGGTGCTGCAGGTGCGCTCTCACAGCCAGTCTCATGGATGTACGTGAAGGTCTGACCTTAAAGGGGTCGTCCTAGTTCAGGTTTTTGGGGCTGTTAAAATATATATTTTATATTTTAAAAAAAACTCAAGTTCACGGGCCCCCGATGATCCACAGCCACTGCTTCATCCTCCACACCAGGTTGCAGCGGTGACGTGCCCACTTACCGCATGCGACTGCTGCAGCCAATCACTGACTGACTGCAAGAGACCGCTGAGGCCAGTGATTGGTTGCAGTAGTCGTGTCCTCTAAACGGCATGTCACCGCTGCAGCCCGGTGGGGAGGGTGAAGTGGCAGCGCAGGATAGGAGGAGCTCCTCGGAAGTGAATTTATTTATTTATTTTTATTGTTATTATTATTTTATTTATTTATTTATTCAGTTTGTTATTCACAAATTCGTTGGACAAATATTACATGATCATTATACAGATCCTTCTTAAAGGGGTTATCGAGGATCAGGAAAAACAGCACCACACCTGTCCACAGGTTGTGTGTGATATTGCAGCTCAGCCCCATTCACTTAAGTGCAGCACAACTCATGGATAGGTGCGGAACTGTTTCTAGAAGAAATCAGCCATGTTTTTCTGATCCTGGATAACCCCTTTAAGCATAGAGGTATGTCAGTTAAAGCCACTGATTTTGGTCAGACTGACCAATCATCTACTGCATATGGGGGGTTTCATATATCCCCCTGCCGTCCCACCAACATCGGATGTTAGAGTTGCTGTCACCTCCCCTGACATGTCTGTTTTAGTGACTACTTGCATTCCCCATGTAATAACAATTCTGGAGTCTATATTACAAATGGATTACTAGCAGTCTGCAATGAAGGTCCAGATGGGTGTTACCAGTTGGGAGTCTTTTCCTGCACTGACTGCTGACCCTATCCAATCAGTGCTGCCAGTGTGTAGGGACCCCCCCCCCCCCAACTAACCTTTTTAAAACTTTGTAATGCTTCTTTTTCCCTTTGGGGGCGCTGCAGGGACATTGAACACTTGCTGCTGGTTCCCCTCACCTCATCGATGATAAATTACCATTGGTGGTCCCAGCAGCAGCAGGACACCCTGTAAATTAGCTTATAATCAAGACATCCCAAAAAAAAGGGGGGTTGGCCAAAGTGGACAACCCCTTTAAATATTCGGCTATTGGAAAAAAGATCTTATTTGAATGATACTGTATGTTTTTTTGCTAAATTTCCCAATTTATTTTGTGATTTTCCATTATTTTTATGTCACATATGAAAAGTTTCACTTTTCTCTGGACGGCTGGCGGAGTACTGTGAAATGTTCATGAATGGCTGCTCCTTCTTAATCCGCTGGGGGCACTGATTTCGGCATTGTTTGTTTTATTTGCAGTAATTATAATATCATATTCGGCTGTATCCTGCTGTCATGTTAGCCTCTCATTACATTGTTACAGCACACAGACCGTTTTACGCATTTCGTTTCAATTCTAAGTAGCAAACTGGGCACAGGAGCGGAATACATTTTCTGCCATTTGCCTGCTTGGAGATTTTCAATGCTCGGTGGCGCAGTAGCAGTGACCCCTACAGGCAGTACCAGGGCAGTGCAGGCAGGCAAATGAGTGCATAAATTTTGATTTGAGAGCATTTCCTGCCTAAAGTAACAAGAAACAGTAAATACTGTAAAAATGTCAAGTGAAGCATTTTCTTCAGATATTGATTGGTTATTGTATGATTCCAGGACATGACAACCAATACAGCCACCATTATAGCACTGGTTGTCAGAAACTCTTTATAGAGCTGCTTGTTGCAAACATTTTCTAGACCAGGCATGCTCAACCTGCGGCCCTCCAGCTGTTGCAAAACTACAACTCCCAGCATGCCCGAACAGCCTACAGCTATCAGACTACAGCAGGGCATTGTGGGAGTTGTAGTTTTACAACGGCTGGAGGGCCGCAGGTTGTGCATGCCTGGTCTAGGCTCTTGGGCTTAAAATCTGTCCTTTGCAGCCATATTGGTCGTCACCCAGCTTTCCCGGGAACAGATAGAACGAACAAGTCAGGGTAGAATCAAGAATTTGTCGAGGTTCGGAATATGAAGAGGGATTACCCTGCAAGCAGTTTTCTGTTACATCCTGCAAAGAAGTCAACCCTACTGTCAATCGCTTATAGACAGCCGCGGGGCAGACAGGCAATTGCTGTCTGCACAACGGTATAATAAACGGCAATATGGCTGCCAGACGAGTCGGGAGGAGCGTAGAATGAGAATCGTCCCTGATTAGCTGATATAACCGAACATCTTCGGCGCATATGTCGAGTGTCGGTAATTGAAATCTGTGTGTTTTATTTTGTGACGCTCGTGACAGCGTGCGTGATTTACGTATTCGCATTTTTTTCACATTTACTTTAAAGAGTAAAATATTGTCTATGATTTATGCGGCTGGAAATGCGCTGACTTTCTCACACAACAGATGTCTTTATAAAAGAGGACATCTGCTGCCTTCCGGGGATTGGGAGTACTACGCGGAGCTCACCTTTAAAGGCGACATCAAGCGCTCTGCGCCATTCTTTCAACCGCTGTTTTTATCCGCTTTTTTTCTTTTGTTGTTGTGAAGGAATCTACAGCGAGATGGTAATACAGTATCTTCCTGTCTCGTCCATAAGTTGCAAGGAAGTCAAGTTATTTGGCAAAGTTTAACCCATTAACAACCTTCAGTTCGCCCGTTGACTGGTTTAGAAAACCTACAGATGTAGCAGGGTTAACACACAAACTCTCAACTCAAATTTCTTAACTCATCGCGTCATCTTGAAACAAAAGTCATTGAAAAGCAATCGAAGGTGTTTGATTAACACATTTAGTTTAGATAACACGTCTCATAAAGCATGTGTGTTAACTCTACTACATCTGTATTTCCAATCACTCTGTTAGTGAATTCTGACTTAATAGAGATTACCTGGTGGTGGGCTTGTGCTATAACACAGCAGCCAATCAGAACAAGCTGAGCTAAGCTATTATTGTACTCGAAAAAAATGTTTATTACAAATTCAGCTCTGATACATATTTTCCCATTCAAGATCTTAATCTTATAGTGAAGTGGAGAGCGGCTCCAAACAGTTTCTCTTGCTCTGGAGGACCCAACATGACCATCATTACATAGATAGTCCATTAATGTTATACTTCCTTTTTCCTGTGGAAGCACTGTAGATAAATAGAACGGTTACATTCAAGGGGTGTGTAACCACTGCGTCAACCAACCGGTGTGAATTTGGGCTAATGCTAAGGGTGTTATCCTGGCAGTCCCCAGTTATTCACTCTAGAACCCCTATACAGGGATCTAGACTTTGCTGCAGGGGAGCCAACAGGCCGCCATCACCTGGAGTAGCTGACCCGCAGAGCTGAAAGACACCTGCGAAGCACTGAAGGATTAGGCAGTAATCAGTAACAGGCTGAGGTCACAGCAGGCAGAGTTCATGTCAATCCGAGAAACACTCCAGAGATCAAGGCAGAGCAGCACGGGGTCAGTACGTAGATCAGGTACAGGTCAGGTCAGGTGGAAGAGACTCATTAAATGGGAATCAGGGAGAAGTAAGTACACGGGCAGACATGCAAAATTTAGCACCTTTGCAGAATCTAGGAAGATGGTGAAACTATTGCTCAGCAGAGAATGAGACAGCCATCAGGATGTATATACTGTATATATATATATATATATATATATATATATATATATATATGAGATCCTCAATGTAAAAGTAGAAATAATGAGGCAGCACTTGGATGACGTGGAAGAAAATGGATCTCTTTATTCACCAATTGGGAATTAGCACATTGGAAACAGCCTGATAGCTGCACACAGAGCCAAAGGAGGGTTTGACCCTTTTAGCACTTCAGAATGTAGTGAGGATCAATGAAGAATATCCTTAAAGGACACACAGGGCATAGGCACCCATGTCTGCTACTAGAGCTCTGGGACGGCGACAGACACAGGGTGAGCGGATCGGGACCTGTGCCCGCCCTAGGTAGCGGGGCAGCAGAGGGCACAAGCCGTCGAGGTAACAAGAATACTTGCTGTCAGGTTTCTTCACAGATCACAGGAGGCTGTATATCACAGAGCTGCGGCATTAGCCACTACGTGTGCCAATGTATTGACACCTCTGTAACGTATATTACAAAAATGTGGTCCCCTAGAAGGAATGCTCTCAGGGATATTATATACAAGAAGACATGTGCGAAAACCTGTCTGAAGGTGGAGGCTTACAGTAAAACTTCACAGAAGTCAACAGATGCCATATTATGGTGGTAGTGGGCATGAGACCTAAGGCTGGGGCCACACGACATGTGCCACATAAAGACTGCACTGCTACATTGTTTCATCTAATGATTGTCAAGGGGGTCACTCTGCGACATGCAATAGGCCACGATGGTGATGCAGCAGTAGCAGAGAATCCAACACTGTTGGATTTTTGGCCGCAAGTCGCACGCCATTGTAGAGTCACGTGTCACACGCCACTTTCCTGTGACAGCTCTGAACTAGTCGTGCAGCAGCAGGTTGCAGACAGGCTGCACAAACATTTTTGGTTGTGTGAGTTTTCTGGGGCTTTCTGTTGCATGTGGTTCTGTAGCTCCAACCTTAAAGGGCAATCATGTTTGGTACATCATTTTATTATTGTTTTATTGACTAGTTACATAGTGTTTATAAAGTTATAACTATGAATAGAAATGAATAATAATATAAATATAAGTAAATAATATAAAAATAAACAAAACATAAAATAATCCATAATAAATAATAAAACATGATACAACATAACAATAAAAATAAATATTAAAAGTAATGAATATATATTCAAAATAATCAAATAAATTATTATAATAATTGTGATCGCTGTTACATAGTAATAATTGGTGCAGGATACTTATCATTTGCTTTTCAATGAGTTATGTGATGTAATATTTATAAGGTTCTAGAAGTAATAAATAATAATAATAATACAGCTGAATAATAAATGTGATATCACTAATATATATTGTAAAAATCGATCCATAATACTTTTATCTTCAATGTGTTATGTAATGTTTATAAATTTCTACAACATAATAATAACTTATATAATAATAACAACAATAATAATAATACTGATAAATAATTATTGTGATATCACTATTTTATAGTAATAATTAACATACTACTGCAATATAATAATTGTTGGGATATCACTACTATATGATAAGATATTAAGTTTCTTTTGCCACTTAGAAATCTAGTATATAAAAATAAAATCATATTCCGCTTTGACTATTTTCCACCTCTCGCCTTTTCTCATTTTCTCACACATGGATGGAGAAAATCACAAACCATATGTTCTGCCGCACACGCCGACCTACCTCTCCTTATACAGTATCCACACCCCGCTATTCTGATACTACAGATAGGATATTTTGATAGAAACTGTTACACCGGTGTCATTATCGGGGGCTGAACTCTCTGCCTTATACACTGCGTGCAGAATTATTAGGCAAATGAGTATTTTGACCACATCATCCTCTTTATGCATGTTGTCTTACTCCAAGCTGTATAGGCTCGAAAGCCTACTACCAATTAAGCATATTAGGTGATGTGCATCTCTGTAATGAGAAGGGGTGTGGTCTAATGACATCAACACCCAATATTAGGTGTGCATAATTATTAGGCAACTTCCTTTCCTTTGGCAAAATGGGTCAAAAGAAGGACTTGACAGGCTCAGAAAAGTCAAAAATAGTGAGATATCTTGCAGAGGGAGGCAGCACTCTTAAAATCGCAAAGCTTCTGAAGCGTGATCATCGAACAATCAAGCGTTTCATTCAAAATAGTCAACAGGGTCGCAAGAAGCGTGTGGAAAAACCAAGGCGCAAAATAACTGCCCATGAACTGAGAAAAGTCAAGCGTGCAGCTGCCAAGATGCCACTTGCCACCAGTTTGGCCATATTTCAGAGCTGCCACATCACTGGAGTGCCCAAAAGCACAAGGTGTGCAATACTCAGAGACATGGCCAAGGTAAGAAAGGCTGAAAGACGACCACCACTGAACAAGACACACAAGCTGAAACGTCAAGACTGGGCCAAGAAATATCTCAAGACTGATTTTTCTAAGGTTTTATGGACTGATGAAATGAGAGTGAGTCTTGATGGGCCAGATGGATGGGCCCGTGGCTGGATTGGTAAAGGGCAGAGAGCTCCAGTCCGACTCAGATGCCAGCAAGGTGGAGGTGGAGTACTGGTTTGGGCTGGTATCATCAAAGATGAGCTTGTGGGGCCTTTTCGGGTTGAGGATGGAGTCAAGCTCAACTCCCAGTCCTACTGCCAGTTTCTGGAAGACACCTTCTTCAAGCAGTGGTACAGGAAGAAGTCTGCATCCTTCAAGAAAAACATGATTTTCATGCAGGACAATGCTCCATCACACGCGTCCAAGTACTCTACAGCGTGGCTGGCAAGAAAGGGTATAAAAGAAGAAAATCTAATGACATGGCCTCCTTGCTCACCTGATCTGAACCCCATTGAGAACCTGTGGTCCATCATCAAATGTGAGATTTACAAGGAGGGAAAACAGTACACCTCTCTGAACAGTGTCTGGGAGGCTGTGGTTGCTGCTGCACGCAATGTTGATGGTGAACAGATCAAAACACTGACAGAATCCATGGATGGCAGGCTTTTGAGTGTCCTTGCAAAGAAAGGTGGCTATATTGGTCACTGATTTGTTTTTGTTTTGTTTTTGAATGTCAGAAATGTATATTTGTGAATGTTGAGATGTTATATTGGTTTCACTGGTAAAAATAAATAATTGAAATGGGTATATATTTGTTTTTTGTTAAGTTGCCTAATAATTATGCACAGTAATAGTCACCTGCACACACAGATATCCCCCTAAAATAGCTAAAACTAAAAACAAACTAAAAACTACTTCCAAAAATATTCAGCTTTGATATTAATGAGTTTTTTGGGTTCATTGAGAACATGGTTGTTGTTCAATAATAAAATGAATCCTCAAAAATACAACTTGCCTAATAATTCTGCACTCCCTGTAGTTAAAGGGGTATTCCCATCACGGACAATGGGGGCATATCGCTAGGATTGTCTGTGATGGGAAAACCCCTTTAATTTTGTCTAATTTGGAGTAAAATGCGTGTCAACATTCATCATGCGCACTATAAAGAGGACTTAAAGCTTCCCCCGTGATAATGTCAGGATCTGTAAGATTATAGACCAGTGGAGCAACCACAGGCAGAATGATCTGGTGATACGCACAGGTCCACACCGGAGTTACTGATACTATGTAACAGGAAGAATAGAAGGTTCTGATTTAAAGGGGTTATCCAATGATTAATGTGTGTCCTTTCTGCTTCAGCTCTCTCCTTATCATAGCTCAGGGGCATGTCCTTTCTGCAGCAGTTCGCACCCTATTAAAGATCAAAGGACGTGTCCTTTCTGCAGCAGCTCTCTCTCCTTATCACAGTTCAGGAGCGTTTCTTTTCTCTCTCTCTCTGTAAGTGTCACAGCTTCTAACAGTAGATAGGGCATTTAAAGGATGGAACTGAGCATGTGCGACCACCTTAGCAATGTCACTAACACGGACGGACAAATACGGACAAGAACAAAAAACTGAGGTCAACCCCTTTAATTCTACAGACAAGGAACTCTTTTGGCTATTTGCTATTTCCCAATTTAAATTATTTCAGTTGATTATTGTTAAATATCAGCATCTATCCCTAAACTGAAAGGGTATAGGTGTGGGGGGGGGGGGGGGGGGGTTGTTTCTGTACTTAATACTGTACGTATTTTTTTGTACGTTTTGTTTTGTGTGATTATCTGATTCAAAAAACAGGCACAGGTCAGGTCAGAAGGCAGACAAACAGATATAGGGAGTCAGGCAGAACATGGCCTACAGACAGACTCGTGGATTATAGCTCCTTCACAGGATCCAGCAGAGACTAAAACAACCACAACGAACCTGTTGCTCAGGCCAAGGGATAGGACGCAGCACCCAGAATATATAGCAATATATATTAGCCCATTGGTCAAGCAGGTGCACACAAAAACCAATGGGCATTAACCCTGGCAGTGCTGCAGAGAATATCAGAATAAGACATAAAGGATGGATAGACCCTAGGGGTGGTGGGGGCATGGGGCGGCAGGGGGCACAGACCGCTAATGTGACACCCTATTAGTTAGTGTTGTGGAGGAACCACAATGAAAATGTCCTGCAGGATGCGTTCACACAGCAGATCTTTTACGAGGATCCCTTCATGTTTTTCACGTTGCAACCCGCTTCGAAGTAGTTATCACAACTCGGATTTGAAAAGACCCAGTTGGCGTGTCCATTCTTGCCACTTGCAGATTAATTCCATTGAATGGAGCTAGATCCGCATGCAGAAACATGACAGATGTAAATCTGTGGTAGAAATCCGAGGCTGGCGCTACTAGCAGATGTTTTGCATGGACAACAGGTACAGTCCCTTAGGAGTAGATTGGGTTGAGCATCAGTCGACTATCTGCATTTTTTCCGAATCCATCATGGATCATTACATCAACAAGGCTTCTGTCAAGATAATACAACCGGCTGCGTCCGTTCTGAACAGATCCGGTTGTATTATCTCTAAAATAGCCATGACTGATCCGGCACTAAAACCACTGTAAGTCAATGGGGGACGGATCCGTTTTCTTTTGTGTCTGAGAAAATAGATCCAGCACCAACGGATCTGGCAACATTGACTTACTGCTTGTTTTCTGTCGGGAACGCAACCAGGTGGAGCGGAACGTATTCTGGTGCACGCCGTTCCATTCAGTTCAGTTTTTTCCCTATTGACAATGAACGGGGGAAAAAACTGAAGCATTTTCCTCCGATACTGAGATCCTATGACGGATCTCAAAACCGGAAAGGAAAAGCACCCCACACATATCCTTCTGTAAAAGGTGATACTTATCACTTTACTCCTTCATTAAACGATGATAAATATGAAAACAATTCCCGACTCGTCCGAGGTCTCTATGTGGATTATATCCACCTCTGTGCATTTATCAGCCTGAGGAGCTGTGAACGCATATCAGCGGTGCTCATCACAGTATAATCCCTATGTCTGGCAGTCCATATGTGCGGCCTCATCGCCGGCGACACCAGAGGGCAGTAATAATTATGCACAGATCACCGGGATCACCGGCAGCACAGCGGCTCCATCCATTCCTAATGAAGCCCAGAACGAGTCAAAGCAGCAAACAACAGGAGCCTTATTCCGAGCCCTACATGAGGCTAATGTGATACTTTATGCAAATGTATGTTTGCATATTAATCAGGCTTGTTAAATAAATGTGTTGTATCTGTGTACACCGCAACACACTGCGCCGCTGTCCTGTAAACCTGAAATAAACGTATAATTAACATGCCTCTTCATGGCCAAATAGCCTTCATAAAAGGCCATTATCCAGCAGGACACAGTCAAGGAGAACACCAACGCTCAACACTCTTCTTCTTGGAGCCATGTAGGTTGCCATTGTGCTTCCCAGTGAGGTGGTCTACTGTAGAAATCATGAGTCCTGTATCAATGACGGGCAACATAGGTCCCTTCGACTTGAAATTGGAAGCATTGGCATGGCTCATCAGTCATCTCCTGGCAAGGAGTCTTAAGGTTACATCGCTCACATCCTACAGTATAAGATGGATGTTGTTGAAGTCATATACATGAAGTTAAGGCGTCTACAGGGTTGGATTGGTCGTCTATATATAAAAATGACCTTTTGTGATGGCCCAGAGTCGACATCTGTGAGTGTGAACTGTCAGGTTGAAAATCTTCAGCTATTGTTGGCTGAGACTAGATTGGTAAGATATGATCGGCAGTGATTGATCCTTCATATTCTGTGTCTGACTTATAATAATCCTATGTGTATAACCTACTATATCAACCAGAGTACCAGAAGATCCTCAGGTTGACCAGGCTCTGATACAGTAGTGGGCTCCAATGGTCCACCACAAGGCAACACCATTTGCAGTGGTTTTATAGATCATAACTCTTCAAAAATTGCTTAGGCCTAAAAGCCTTGACTTGGGTTGTGCAGCAAGCTTCAGGGGAGAAAAACAGAGGAGGTGGATAGGCGTAATAGTGGCAAGAATGTTGGTAGCAGTGTTCATACTCTTGCCTCCCTGGACTGTGCAGTGATGGAAAGGGCACACAGTTCTTCCCTTTTCTGTCCTGGTTTTGGGATTCTTCTGTCTGATAACGGTTGAGGTGTCCTTGATGTTGATAGTTCTGGGTGCAAGCCAGGTTGCCTTGATGCACCTGTGGATGTTGGTTCAGTGTAGCAGTGCACAAAGCAATGATGGGGCAGTAGTGTGCAGAACAGTTCTTTACTAAAGACTTCAAATGCAAACACATCAGGACAGTTCTTAGCATGCATGAACTGGCAGTTGTTACACAAAATGCACTTTCTACAGATGTTACAGGTTTCACGGCTAAGCAGGCCAAAATGTCGGTCTAGAGCATGCCTCCTTATGCTGCACATCTCTAGCTGACTTGTACTTCCGCATCCAGGCTTAAGATGTATTACTTCTTGTAAAGCAATGCAACCCATAGGGGCAGACCCTAAATGTCAGAGTAAGAATTGCACCTAACTTTTTCACTGTGGAATGTGGGCAATGTACTCACACAGGTGATCAAACTGCGGTGTGTATCCAAGCACTGGAGGCAAACTCTTCCACATATGGCGATGGAGACTTAGTGGTCTCCAATGACTTTGACTGTACACTCCCTTCTTTCATCTGTCCTGCTTCTTCAGTGGACAAAGTTCTTTTTTTTCTGGCCTAACTGTGGCTGGTTCCTTTTACAGGCTAGCTCCCATGTAAGCTGCATGTATACTCTTCCATACTCTGCACTAAACTAACGTGTTTCTAGAAGGTTCCTCCTATCTACATAAAGAGGGTGATACCTGCCCCATCTAGTGCTGGCTGTGGATATGGCTCATCAGTACAAAATATAGCAAATACATATGTTACACAGGAAAATACATTTTTTTGTGCTTTGCAGTGTACCGCTGGTCTGCAGTGGGGCACTGCATTCTCCCCTTCTTTAAGGTAAGCCGGCCTTGGCGCTTCTTTGACTTTTGACTTTTAGTTCCAGATTACCTAGAAGGCAAAAAGCTAAGCATGCAAGCAAACATTCTTTACTGTACATTTATACACAATCTTTCCCAAAAAGTCGATTATGTCCTTTGGTTTGATCTGACTTTCAGCAATCAATTATGGTGGGACTGATATGAGCTTCAGGTTCAAGTAAGGAGTCTTCCTTGAGTCCACAAGACATGTTGACATAAAAGACACTTGCTGTCAGTCTGATACTGTCTCAAGACTGAAAAGCTACGATACCAGTTGTATTCGTGGTTTCATCGGTTGGTCTACGTATGATTGGGGTATTTCTGTTGCTTATAAAGGTCCATAAAGAGGAGTACATAGATTGGCCAAATTTCCATTTCATTTGGTGATATAAAGTTTTTTTCCCCATTAGCATGGATAGCGTAATATACAGGGAGTGCAGAATTATTAGGCAAGTTGTATTTTTGAGGATTAATTTTATTATTGAACAACAACCATGTTCTCAATGAACCCAAAAAACTCATTAATATCAAAGCTGAATATTTTTGGAAGTAGTTTTTAGTTTGTTTTTAGTTTTATCTATTTTAGGGGGATATCTGTGTGTGCAGGTGACTATTACTGTGCATAATTATTAGGCAACTTAACAAAAAACAAATATATACCCATTTCAATTATTTATTTTTACCAGTGAAACCAATATAACATCTCAACATTCACAAATATACATTTCTGACATTCAAAAACAAAACAAAAACAAATCAGTGACCAATATAGCCACCTTTCTTTGCAAGGACACTCAAAAGCCTGCCATCCATGGATTCTGTCAGTGTTTTGATCTGTTCACCATCAACATTGCGTGCAGCAGCAACCACAGCCTCCCAGACACTGTTCAGAGAGGTGTACTGTTTTCCCTCCTTGTAAATCTCACATTTGATGATGGACCACAGGTTCTCAATGGGGTTCAGATCAGGTGAACAAGGAGGCCATGTCATTAGATTTTCTTCTTTTATACCCTTTCTTGCCAGCCACGCTGTGGAGTACTTGGACGCGTGTGATGGAGCATTGTCCTGCATGAAAATCATGTTTTTCTTGAAGGATGCAGACTTCTTCCTGTACCACTGCTTGAAGAAGATGTCTTCCAGAAACTGGCAGTAGGACTGGGAGTTGAGCTTGACTCCATCCTCAACCCGAAAAAGCCCCACAAGCTCATCTTTGATGATACCAGCCCAAACCAGTACTCCACCTCCACCTTTCTGGCGTCTGAGTCGGACTGGAGCTCTCTGCCCTTTACCAATCCAGCCACGGGCCCATCCATCTGGCCCATCAAGACTCACTCTCATTTCATCAGTCCATAAAACCTTAGAAAAATCAGTCTTGAGATATTTCTTGGCCCAGTCTTGACGTTTCAGCTTGTGTGTCTTGTTTAGTGGTGGTCGTCTTTCAGCCTTTCTTACCTTGGCCATGTCTCTGAGTATTGCACACCTTGTGCTTTTGGGCACTCCAGTGATGTTGCAGCTCTGAAATATGGCCAAACTGGTGGCAAGTGGCATCTTGGCAGCTGCACGCTTGACTTTTCTCAGTTCATGGGCAGTTATTTTGCGCCTTGGTTTTTCCACACGCTTCTTGCGACCCTGTTGACTATTTTGAATGAAACGCTTGATTGTTCGATGATCACGCTTCAGAAGCTTTGCAATTTTAAGAGTGCTGCATCCCTCTGCAAGATATCTCACTATTTTTGACTTTTCTGAGCCTGTCAAGTCCTTCTTTTGACCCATTTTGCCAAAGGAAAGGAAGTTGCCTAATAATTATGCACACCTAATATAGGGTGTTGATGTCATTAGACCACACCCCTTCTCATTACAGAGATGCACATCACCTAATATGCTTAATTGCTAGTAGGCTTTCGAGCCTATACAGCTTGGAGTAAGACAACATGCATAAAGAGGATGATGTGGTCAAAATACTCATTTGCCTAATAATTCTGCACGCAGTGTAGTAGAAAGACGAGGGGAGACCAACCCTATTGTCCTGCTCGTCTAGACGTAGACAGAAGGAAGGAAAAAGGTTGTCCTGGACACGTGGGCAGCATTCAGAGAGGACTATGTCTTGATTTATGTTCTTCCATGGTTGACTTTGATCTATGGGCCATGAGCAAAAATATGTTTTGCTTTTTTTTTTTTTTTTACTTATTTAGTAATTTATAAAATTTATGTTTTTCCTGTTTCTAGGAACCATCGTGATGAACATGCTGGCATTCGATGCAGATGACCCCACAACAGACAACGCCGTCCTCCGCTACAACATTCTCAAGCAGACACCCGATAAACCATCACCAAACATGTTCTACATCGACCCGGAAAAGGGGGACATTGTCACCGTGGTGTCGCCGGCTCTGCTTGATCGTGAAGTAAGTAACAGATTTATTGACTTCTCACAAGAGCTATTGTCTGGAATGTGCCTTACAAATGAGGGAAGCGAAGAGATGGCATTTCCGTCATAATGTATTCAGTGCCAGAGATTGATGGTGTAATTGCATTAATTAAGATTTCCATTAAGATGTATTTAAGAATCAGCACCTACCGGCATCTGCAAATGAAATCAGTCAAACGGCAAAATGAATCTGATCTGCTACAACTTGATATTGTAAATCATTTTCAGGACTGATGTTGGGAGACAGTGACTACTACCCCATCATCCAGAAGTTGTGCAGTTGGAGTCGTTTTTTTGTAGTCACTTCTTAAACCTTACACAGATCTGCATATTCTTCAGTGGAGAACGTGTCATAGAGGTGGATCATCCTGGTCCTCCTATCTATCTATCTATCTATCTGTCTGTCTCATATCTATCTACAGATGTAGCAGAGTTAACTATTCTTGGTGAGTTATCACAGCCAGTTAACATGTTATGACTGTGACTGTTAACTCTGTTGTATCTATCTATCTATCTATCTATCTATCTATCTATCTATCTATCTATCTATCTATCTATCTATCTATCTAGTTTCTTCAGCAGCTTAGTACTTTAACTTCCTTTTTGCTCCTTTTGGGTACATCCACACGGAACCAAAATGTAGTTAATTTTCCAAATCTGCAGTGTTTTACAGTAGCAGTAAAGCTGACATTTTAAGACGTACCACCCGCACACTGCATTTTAAGCTGAGCTGCAGTGTGGATTTGAAGGCCATAGAAATGTAAATTTATGCTGAAAATTGTACTCGTTGCGATGAACAAGCTAAAATCCACATCAAATCTGCAGCAAAAACCATCCTCATGTCACTTATGTGTACAGTACCGGAGACCACACAAATGTATTGGCAGAAGATCTGGAGACCATGAAATGATTTCAAAGGATCTGGAGACCACAAATACCATTACTGGTCAAAGGGTCTAGAGACCATCAACTATTTGCAAAGACTATACACACTTGTTGGCAAAGGGTTTCTAGAAACCATATACGTATTGGCAAAGGTTCTGGAGACCACAACAAAGTCATATTGTCAAAGGGTCTGAGTGAAGACCATAGATGTTATTGACAAAGGGTTTTCTGGCCATAGACAAAAGTTGACCAACATCTGTCTACATTTTCCAGAGACAGTGAAAATGCTGTATCGTGTTATGAGAAGAATTCAGTTCTTCATAGGCATAAGAAACGTGTGAGACATAAGGGAACATTTGTATAGGTTGAGCTACCAAAAAACAAGAAAAGCCATTGGAAATTTCAATGCAGTTTGAGACAATTCAAGCATGGTTCACATCCTCAGAGGAATACGGGACAAGTGTGAAATGAATCTTTAAAACGGTATCTAAGTATATACAGAATTACATTGGCCTGCCTTGAGACATGTCTTAGGACAGCTAATGGAAGTAAATGAACATTTATGAAAATAGCAGACTCTCCGCTGCCTCTGTGGATTTGTCCTGAAGGGCGGCGACCTGTTGTCCTCACTAGTTAGACCCTAGTAGTTCCTTCTCATGTTAAACACCAGCCTGCCAATGTACTGAGCAGATACAAGGCTTCGGGGCTGAACATGCAGCTGAGATTCACTTTCCATCTCAGGACTGTATTGTTCTTCGTAGATAAAACTTTCCTTCCTTAGCGGGCCACCGATATGAAGCACAAGCGGTGGGATTGTTTCGGTTCTCCATCCTGACATATGGACAGAATAAGAGCTCAGGTTCTGTTTCATTCCTCTTTTTTGTGTTGTAATAAGCATCTTTAAGCAGTCAATACACTTATTACTTTTGCTCCATCTATATGCAAATGTTCAACCCTCCGCACCTTCTCTTTTTTTAATGAAAAGATATTAATCTTTACAGCGAGTGATCTCGCATTTTGTACGTGCGTTTTACCTTTGAAATATTCATATTTACAGGGATGGCTCAGCAAGGAGCGCATTGACTCATTTCTTTGCTTGTGGAATTCATATTGTTAGGACCCCCCGCTGGAATCTATAGAATTATTCTGACAAGCGTCAGGCGTCTGTAAGCAGATGGAACTTTTTTTTAGTCTCAGTTCAAATTTACTTTGTAGCTTTCGTTTCTAATGTGGTGCCAGATCTATCGTATGACACATCCAAATGCTGTCCTCTGGACATCATTGACTCATTATGGAGTCCGTCTGAGTTCTGCTCAGGTTTTTTATCACTTCCATAGAAACCCTGTGCTTGACTTGCAGTGAGAGGTGATAGAACTGCTGATGAAAGCTCTGGATAGAATGTAGCTTCCATTTCTAATATTGGTACCAGATCTATCGCACAACAGATCCAAATGGCTTTCCAGGGACCACCTTGACTTGTAATGGAGTCTGTCTCAGTTCTGCCGAGGTTTCTTTCACTAATAACAGTGTGCCTTGTGTTCAGGGCCGGACTGGGACAAAAAATAGGCCCGGGCATTTTTGACTGAGCAGCCCAATCACATGACCCCCAACAGGCCCCACCCCCTTGCAGTATAGGGGCGGAGCCAAAACAGGAAGCACAATTGAGGGGCAGGGCCCGCCACCAGTAAGATAGGAAGGCTTCAGCCAACACACAAGCTTCTTTGGGGGTCCCCAGGTGACATTAGGGGTCTTAGTACGATCCGGCCACCTAATCCGGCAGAAAATGCAAGGAATCGACTGGACACAAAGCACAGCATGCAGCGGTTTATGTCCCGCTGATTCTCTGCATTTTTCCCAGATTGTGGCCGGATCTCTGCTGTGCCCCATTATAGTTAATGGGGCTGGCGGGCATTCTTTCTGCATCCAGCAGTGCCGGATCCAGTGAATTCTCAGCTGGAACACCCGCCAGGATCACTAACGCAGATGTGAAAGTAGCCTAATACAGCGCCCCATACCTCTTATATCCAGTGATGTCTCCTCTGATGTAGATGTTCTCTTTCTTCATCTTCTCCATTCAGACCAGACCACCGTGATAATTTCTTTCAGCCATCTCGCGTCTCTGCAGAGTTTGACAGACATCTTAGTTTCCTACTTTTCCATCATCCTCCAATTAACATCCCATCATGGACCCCCAATACTGAGAAGCTGTGCTCCCCAAAACTATACTGCAAAAAGAACTGTGCCAAGCTGATGCTGTGCCAGGGTGCCCCCACAGTAATGGTGCCCCCAAAGTTTCAACAATAGTAATTATTTCTTTGCCAGAGAGCATTTAGTAGTAATAGTGCTCCTACAGTGCCCCCAACAGTAATTGTGTCCCACAAGTAATAATGCTCCCATAGTCCCCCAGTTGTAATAAAGCCCACCATAATGCCCCGCTAGTAATAATTCTCGTTATAATGTGTGACAGTAGAACCCCCCCCCTTATAATGTGCACCAGTACAAAAAATGCCCCGTTGTGTGGCAGTAAAAAAAAAAATACCTCCTCTTAGTGCCCCCAGTAGAGCCAATGTCCCCAGAGTGCCCTCATGTGTTCCAATGACCCGTACTGTGTGCCACTACAAAAAACACTTAGTGCCACCAGTTGAGCTTAGGTGCCCATAGTGACCTTATAATTTGTGCCAGTATAAAATACTCCTATATAGTCCCCCCAGAAGATGCCCCCATAATGCTCCTTCCCCGTCTCCATAGTGCCCTCCATAATGTGGCACTATAAAATGCCCCTATAGACTGCCCCACATAGATACCCCCATAATGCTCCTTTCCTCCCTTCCCAATAGTGGCATCAAAATGGGTGCCAGTATTAAATGCCCCTATATAATGCCCTCATTGTGCTCTTGTCCCCCACTTCTCCATAGTGCCCACCTATAATGCGTGCCAGTATATAGGGCCCCCAGTAGATGCCTCCATAGTGCTCCTTCCCCTCTTCTCCATAGTGCCCCCCCATAATGTGCCAGTATATAGGGCCCCCATAGTTCTTCCCCTCTTCTCCATAGTGCCCCCGTATTGTGCCAGTATATAGGCCCCCATATTGTGCCAGTATATATGGCTCCATAGTGCTCCTTCCCCTCTTCTCCATAGTGCTTCCACTTTTTCTGCATAGTGTCCCCCCCTTATTGTGCCAGTATATAGGGCCCCATAGTGCCCCCCCATATTGTGCCAGTATATATGGTCCCATAGTGCTTCCCCTCTTCTCCATAGTGCCGACCCCCCCATATTGTGCCAGTATATAGGGCCCCATAGTGCTTCCCCTCTTCTGCATAGTGTCCCCCCATATTGTGTCAGTATATAGGGCCCCATAGTGCTTCCCCTCTTCTCCATAGTGCCGACCCCCCCTATATTGTGCCAGTATATAGGGCCCCCACCCCCCTTCTTGCCACAGTATAGTAAAAATGAAATAATAAAAACAATAAACTCATATACTTACCTCCATGCTGCTGTCAGCGATGCGATGCAGGCCTCTTCCGGCCTGTGTCCCGCGCTGTACAGCTCAGGCGGCGCGCGCTATGATGTCATCGCTTTGCCTGCACCGGCCTCTGATAGGCTACAGGCCTAGTGCCTGTAGCCTATCAGAGGAATGGGCAAGGGAGACGCCTCTCCGCTGCTCCATTCATCTGCATCGCTGTCCTGAGGACTGTGATACAGATGAATATGGAGATGAGCGCTTCCACAATGGAAGCGCTCATCTCCACTCCTGCCCGGCTGCTGCCACATTAATAAAAAAAATAATAAATGCTGATAAAACTGCTCTGGATAGAACGTTGTAGCTTCCATTTCTAACATTACGCCAAATCTTTTGTAAGACAGATCCAAATGGTGTCCTAAGGATCACATTGACCAATAATGGAGTCTGAGTTCTGTCGAGGTTTCTATCACTTTATTAGCAGTGTGCCTTGTGTTATCTGGCCATCAGAGGTTACAGAACTGCTGATAAAAGCTCTGGATGGAACATCATAGCTTCCATTTCTAACATTGTGCCAAATCTATCGTAAGACAAATCCAAATGATGTCCTACGGGCCACATTGACTAATAATGGAGTCTGAGTTCTGCCGAGGTTTCTGTCACTTTGATAACAGTGTGCCTTGTGTTATTCTTGCCGTCAGAGGTGACAAAACTGCTGATAAAAGATCTGGATAGAATGTAGCTTCCATTTCTAACATTGTGCCAAATATTTCGTAAGACAGATCCAAATGGTGTCCTAAGGATCACATTGACTAATAATGGAGTCTGAGTTCTGCCGAGGTTTCTGTCACTTTGATAGCAGTGTGCCTTGTGTTATTCTGGCCATCAGAGGTTACAGAACTGCTGATGAAAGATCTGGATAGAACGCTGTAGCTTCCATTTCCAAGTTCTATTGTACAACAAATCCAAATGACATCCTCAGGACCACCTTGACTTATAATGGAGTCTTTCTGATTTCTGCCAAGGTTTCTATTACTTTGATAGCAAAAATAATGGTGTGTCTTGTGCTATTCTCGCCTTTAAAGGTGACGGAACTGCCAATGAAAGCTCTGGATGGAACGTCATCACTTCCATTTCTAATTTTGTGCCAGATCTATTGTACAGCAACTCCAAATGGTGTCCTCTGAATCACTTTGAATTATAATGGAGTCTGAGCTTTGCCGAGGTTTCTATCACTTTGTTAGCAAAAATAGCGGTGTGTCCTGTGCTATTCTCACCGTCAGAGGTGACGGAACTGCAGATGAAAGTTCTGTATGGAACAGTTGTAGTGATTCAAGTAAAACATGGTGTAAATGAACTTGGGCTTCAGTTATGGACTACACAGGTTCGTTACAGTTACTGATCTGCTATCATCTACTATTTAATGACCATTATAAGTTCATCTGCTTATGACTGGTGCCATTTTCATCGTGTGGCAGTGTCGGACTGAGGTTCCTGGTTCCACCAGAGGGAATTTTCGAGGCCTATTCCCTATATCATCAATAAAGTTTAGGGTGCCTTCACACATGGCAGATTTCTTTGCAGACAATTTTTGCCGCTAAAAATCTGTTCCATTCAAATAAATAGGGTTGTTTTGGTGGCAAACATGGATTTCTGCAAGTCCCATTCAGGTGAAGGGAGCTGATTTTTCGTTGCAGAAAATTTCTTCAGATAAAACTTCTGCATATGAAGAAGGCACACCAATGCATTTTGAGTCACAGTAGTAGACCCTAGTGGTAATTGATTGGCTCCAAAGTTAGTTAAATAAGTGTCTTTCTCCTGGATCTTTGGGACCCATTATGGTATTAGAGCCTGGGCCCATCGGAGGATTCTCTGGTGGGCCAGTCTTGGGGTTTTCTGTGGCAGAAAGGGATACTGAGAGTGCTTTACATAGATAATCCATCTTGTCATTAGAGTCCTGTCCATTTGTGGACTGAATACAGGAAAATGCAGAGAGGACAGAGGTTGTGTCTTCCCTGTAGTTCTCTCTTCATAGTTAAGGTAAAGAGATATTGTATATTAAATTGTGACCTTGACTAACGCGTGTCCTATCTACATACTTTATTGTAGGTATTGTTGCTATATAAAGCAGGTGTGCAAATGAGGTCCTAGCAAGCTCTACCACTGATGCCACCAGATCTTGTAACTCAATGTTTGACCCTTGACACATGTCAGGATTTGGAGGATTCTTTATCCCCTCACGGAGAGCACCTTAATCGCCATGAAGAGTCTTATAGGCCAAACATGCTCCTCTGGAATTCTGGGGTGAAGGTATGCAAATGAGCTCTTAGCAAGTGCTTCCTCTAATGCCACCAGATGTAAGGTATCTTTCCTACAGGTCAATCTTTGACCCTTTAAATAGACCTTGAGACATGACATGGATGATAATTAACCCATCACCTCATCTTCAGACATCTATTTCAGGGTGATTGCCCCTCATCAGTGCAGAGCAGAGAGGGCTGGCTTAACTTGGTGAAAGACCTCGAACCCCCTAAATCCTGACCTAGGCCTCTCACCCAGTTAAGCCAGTACTCTCTGCTTAACCCAATCCAGAATGGTCTGATGTTTGCACAGTTCCTTAACGAGGACCATCCATGGCCCTCTATCCAAAGACCCTAAATCATCTACATCAGCATCATCTATAGAATGTATGCCATAAAAGCTACACCTGAAAACATTGGCATGGTGTGCGCATAGGTAACTACATGTCTACTTTGGAGAAGTGGCAACATTTTTACGTACCCTCTCGGGATTTAGAAGGGCTGGTGTCGCCCCTCTGATTTCGGGAGGCATTAGAAGATTCCCTTACATAATATTCTCAGTTCTCTGTTATAAAACAGTTTTCTCATCCTGATCACAGAACATGGACCTTTTTTGTGTGTGATTTCTATTTGATGGCAACCATCAGCATGCAAATAGTCTTCTCATTCCAAAGACATTATCATTTTGAAATGGACTCAGCACTGACTTTTTGCAGCCGTCGTTCTTCTGAGCTTTATCTCTGTTTGCATGTAAACCCATTAATTATTTTTCAGCCAGCCTATTATAGCTGGAGACTGACCGTAATAGCAGACATATTCTTATTCAAATAACGAGTGGTTGACGACTGGCGTAATGCATCATGACGGTTATGGCTTGCGGCTTCTTCCAGGCGTTGGACAATGAGTAATTCAGGAAACATTATATAATTAAATCATAAAATCCAGCATAGCTCCTGGGAAGATTTTACAAATATTACATTTTCCAAATGTATATATTTTTTTCTTCTTTTACAATCCCATGGACTTTATAAGTACAGTATATATACATCTACTGAGCACCAGGCAGTTGTCCCAGACAACTGTAACATGATACAATTTGAAGGTACAGATGTGTCCTTCCTTTGCTTTCCTCTTGGTTCAACATATCCAGAGATGAGAGGCATGAGATTCCCATCTTTTAGACCATTGAGGACCCTGGGATTTTCCATTTTTGCATTTTTGTTTTTCAGTCCCTGCCTTCCCATAGTCCTAACTTTTTTATTTTTCCATTCACTTAGCTTTATTAGGGCTTATTTTTTGCGGGACAAGTTGTACTTTCTAATGCCACCATTTACGATTGCATACCATGTAGTAGGAAGCAGAAACATAAATTCCAAATGGGGTTTTTATTTTTTATTTTTTTTACACTGTACACTATGCGGTAAAATTGACCTGTTATCTTCATTCTCCAAGTCAGTACATTTACAACGATACCACAATTGTATAATTTTTCTTGCGTTCCAATACTGAAAAAAAAATGTAAACCTTTGAGGAAAAAGAAAATTATAACCATATTCTGACCCCTGTAGTTATGTTTACGGGGCTCTGTGACCGCAAATTTTTTGCGGGACGATCTGTTCTTTTCAGTGATACCAATTTGAAGTGTGTGCGATTTTCTTTTTTTATCACTTTTTATAAAAGTGAAAAAAAATGGCAAATTCCGTTACACCATTTGCCGTATGCCAATAATATTGTTATATTTTAATTCTATGGGCATTATGCTGATTATGTTTATTTTTTAAGTGTTAAGTATTTTTATTTTAAGGAAAGGGGGGTGATTTGAACTTTTTTTTATTTTTTTTTATTTTTTTTATATTTGTAAAAACTTTCTTTACTTTTTTTTTAACTCATTAGATTGCCCATTGTGTTCATTGATGACTATATAGCCATCATTGAACACTGCATTTGGAATATAACAATACAATGCTGTATTGGTATATTCCTGAAATAGGCACCAAAGCCTGCTTGAGGCTTCGGGTTATTACGGCAATGTAACAGGTTCCCCGATCTCAGCCAGGGAGCGCTGTTACCGGAGCAGAAGCGCGCAACTTATGCTTCCGGACTGATCAGATGCAGTGGTCACATTTGACCACGGCATCTGACGGGTTAAATGTATGCGATCAGCCTTATGGCTGATCGCATACATGTGCTGCGGGTCTCTGCTATTTAAAATAGCAGAAACCCGGCGGCTATGGCGCCCACTGCACATGCGAGCGGGCGCCATGTTTAGTTACCAGACTTCCGTTGTACATATATGGCGGAGGTCCTTAAGGGGTTAAAAAACGTGGTTTTTGGGATACCCTGTTGGGATTCATTTATGCTCTATGAGGCACATTTATTAAGACCGGCGATTTAGACACTGGTCTTAATTGTGCCTGTGTTGCTGGAGGCAGCGCCAAAGTTATGTGGAGGCGCAGGTTTCTACATAACTTTGTTGGTTCCACCAGCAGGACATGATGCAATCTAAAATCTATGCCAGCTCCCATGCTGGTGTAGATTTAAGTAATTTTGTACGCTAAAAACTGGTGTACAAAATGATGAATGAGACGGGGCTGTCGTCCCTCCCTCTTCTCCGCCCGTCCCACGCTCCCCCTTTTTTAGACCTGTCAGGAAAGTGGCGTGAGCAGGGAAAAGTCACAGATTTTGTAACAAAGTGTTTGACATGTGAAGTTCTCGAAGGTGTTGCCCGCTTATTGCAATAATGTATTCAACTTGTATTGTGAAAAATTAGAGTCGTAAGGTAAGGGCGAACATGGTTGGCAGAAACTGGTCTACGTTTCTACGTGGCCAAATGTATTATGGATGCAACCCATAATGGTGACCAAGGGGCACTGAAAATTTTAACTGAAGTGTCTACGTTGCAGCAAGGAATTGTTGGTCTGTAGCAAAGAAAAATTAGAAAAATTAGAAAAATATACCAAAAAATGTATCCACTTTGTTGCTGATGGTTACTTCTCCTTAGGCCTCATGCACACGGTCGTTGTGCGTCCGTTCTGTGCATTGGGGACCGCAATTTGCGTCCGTGCGGCAGCCGAGATGGATCGAGACCCATTCACCTAGAATGGGTTCGTGATCCGTCCGCTTCGCAAAAAAATAGAACATGTTCAAGTAAATGGGTCCGCATCCGTGATGCGGGGTGCACACAGCCAGACCCACCGTATGCATACCGCAATAAGGACACGGGCACACAACGGCCGTGTGCATGAGGTCTTAGAATGATATTTAGAAGCCCCGCAGCAGTGCTATCCCTCTAGAGGAAAGCAGTGACATGAGACCAATAATAAAGCACCATCAGTTCAAGGTTGAAAACATGCAGGGTTTATTATACTCGCTAATTCAAGTGGATATAACCACATATCAGATAAAAACAGCATTCAACCCCCAACTCGAGTTTCCCTGAAAGTGAGAGCGAAACTCGAGTTGGGCACTGTCACTTTTTTCCCCCTTTAGAGGCATTGAGAGATCCCCAAATTTTAGAAGATAGATCCAGATAAAGCAAGTTTCTTGGTCTGGATGTCTATTTTTTGGAATTATTTTCAGGACTTCTTTAAGAGAGGTGCAAGTTTATTGTCTATTTGGTGGAAGGAGACCTGCCTCTTTCTCGCTGCACTCATCTGAACACAGATTTTTGCAAGAATGTTTTTTGTATTGTTTTTCTTATCAAAACGAAAAGTTTAAAGACAAAGTGATTTGAAGAAATGGCAGCTCACAAATGCAGTGCAATTATCAGAAAGGCTCTTAGATGAAGAATTGTTCTAAGGGCTCTTTCACACTTGCGTTCTTTTCTTCCGGCATAGAGTTCCGTCGTCGGGGCTCTATGCCGGAAGAATACTGATCAGGATTATCCTAATGCATTCTGAATGGAGAGAAATCCGTTCAGGATGCATCAGGATGTCTTCAGTTCCGGAACGGAAAGTTTTTTGACCGGAGAAAATAGCGCAGCATGCTGCGCTTTTTGCTCCGGCCAAAAATCCTGAACACTTGCCGCAAGGCCGGATCCGGGATTAATGCCCATTGAAAGGCATTGATCGGGATCCGGCCTTAAGCTAAACGTTGTTTCGGCGCATTGCCGAAGCCGACATTTAGCTTTTTCAGAGCGGTTACCATGGCTGCCGGGACGCATGGATCACGTCATCCATGCGCATGGGGCGCTCTGACGTCATTCTGGAGCGCCCCGGGAGCCGCACGGACTGTAAGTATACCGCTCCCCCGCTCCCCGCTCCTACTATGGCAACCAGGACTTTAATAGCGTCCTGGGTGCCATAGTAACACTGAAAGCATTTGGAAGACGGCTCCGTCTTCAAATGCTTTCAGTACACTTGCGTTTTTCCGGATCCGGAGTGTAATTCCGGCAAGTGGAGTACACGCCGGATCCGGACAACGCAAGTGTGAAAGAGGCCTTAAATGACTGATCTGGATCCAAGGAAATGTGACTTTCCTGTGACCATGACCAGTTAAACGTAAATTAGGACTCTAGGCGTAACCTGAAGCTCCAGGGTGTTAATGCAAAATCTGTTACAAGTCGAATCTGTTTATTGACACAGCCAGTCATAACTCATGACGTCTTCATTTTATGTTAAATAACTCCACATTTGTTTCACAAAAAAAAAAAAGACAATCTCCGCGCTGTGTTCATCTTTTTTTAATCTCACCACTATTGTCCAAGTTCTCTGCTGAATCAGCACCTGGTTTTCTATGATTGAGATCTAAATAATTGGATGTTATCGGCTGAATATAACATATTCATTACAGTCCAGGTAATTATTACTGTTAGGAAGTGAGACATTTGCGCCTGTTCCGCAGACTGAAAGCAATTCATTTCCAGTGCTATAAAAAGGCAGATTATTAAATCATTCAACCCGGGTGTCTACTGTAGGAACGTGTCTTGATCTACGTGTCTGGAGATTCAGCCATGTACTCACTTTTGTTACTTTGTTGCACTTAACACCTCAATAGCTGTTACAAAATAACTATTGTTTTCTTTAAGATAAATAATCAAAGATATCCACGGCACTTCCTTCAGTAAAAAAGTGTCGGTTTACTCACCAGTAGCAACGTTTCGGTTCGCACACTGGAACCTTTCTCAAGCAGTGATACAAACAATGGGTGCATATAGCAAATATAAAGGGTGATCAATATCCATCAATCAATTACATAGTTTAGATTAAAAAAAAAGTGCATAAAATCCATAAATAGAGTGTATATCAATACAAAACATGATTCTAAAATATCACAGTATAGTGAGATAAGTAGGTTTAACGATCAGATACTTTTCTCCTTTCCTGTGGGTATGTTTTACGATTTTCTGCAATCATTTTCTATATTACATCCAGTCTGTGGTTTTACATCAATACAGGAAAAGGTTAATTGTAGCATTTCATTCTCTGCAATCACTATTACAGTTCCTCCAATCATAGCTGTTTTACGGTGTCTGCATGTGGTCAGCATAGGGCGTACTTCCATCTGAACGCACCTGGGGGGATCCCGGGGTTTATACTTCTTCCTCCTACTCACAGTTCTCAAAATGTATCTCATTAGGATTGCATTCAGTATTTTACATTTCCAACTTGATTAAATTACCTTCTTCATGTGGTAATTTTTCACAGTACACAGCTACATTAAATGTCACATCGTTACCAAGGAGCTTATGTTTGTTAAGAAAAATATGACCCCTGCCCAGTATAAGAGTAATTTACCGAGAGAAGGTCTGACAAACAAGATGCTTGAGTTGTGTCCTGTGAAACCGTGGAAAACTCCAGATACATCAACCTGAGACATCTTTAATCCATTAGTGAAGAACATCTCCAGAATAGCGTCACACATGTCCATAGGTTGTGTCTGGTATTGCAGCTTATTCTTATTCACTGTAATGGAACAGAGCTGCAATGCCATAGATACAGAATTTTTTACCCTGCACACAAGATGCACCTAGCTTTTAGGGAAGGAAAGTAAGAAAAAAAATATATATATTTTGCATCAGACCTCATATCAACCCCCAAATCAGACCCCAGTGTTAATCAGACCTTAGCTCAGACCCCCAATGTTAATAAGACCCCCATTCAGACCTCAGATAAGACCCCCAATGTTAATGAACCCTAATGTTAATGAACCCGAATCAGACTCCCAGTGTTCATAAAACCACCATTCAGACCTCAGATCAGATTCCCCGGTTAATAAGGCCCCCATTCAGACCTCAGATCATAACCCGGTTAATAAGACCTCAGATCAGAACCCCAGTGTTATTCAGACCTCAGCTCAGACGCCCAATATTAATTAAACCTCGGATCAGACCCTTGATGTTAATCAGAACCCTAAACAGACCTCAGATCAGACTCCCAGTGTTACTAAGACCCCCATTCATACCTCAGATCAGACTCCCAGTGTTAATGAACCCCAGTCAGACTCCCAGGATTCAGAAGGCCACCATTCAGACCTCAGATCATACTCCCAGTGTTAATAAGACCTCAGATCAGAACCCCAGTGTAATTTAGACCTGAGCTCAGACCCCCAATGTTAATAAGACCCCCATTCAGACCTTAGATAAGACCCCCAATGTTAATGAACACTAATGTAAATGAACCCCAATCAGACTCCCAGTGTTCATAAGTCCGCCATTCAGACCTCAGATCAGATTTCCCAGTTAATAAGACCCCCATTCAGACCTCAGATCATACCCCGAATGTTAATAAGACCTCAGATCAGAACCCCAGTGTTATTTAGACCTCAGCTCAGACGCCCAATATTAATTAAACCTCAGATCAGACCCCTGATGTTAATCAGAGCCCTAAACAGACCTTAGATCAGACGCCCAATGTTAATGAACCCCAATCAGACTCCCAGTGTTCATAAGGCCATCATTCAGACCTCAGATCATACTCCCAGTGTTAATAAGACCTCAGATCAGACCCCCAATGTTATTCAGACCTCAGCTCAGACCCCCAATATTAATTAAACCTCAGATCAGACCCCTGATGTTAATCAGAGCCCTAAACAGACCTTAGATCAGACGCCCAATGTTAATGAACCCCAATCAGACTCCCAGTGTTCATAAGGCCATCATTCAGACCTCAGATCATACTCCCAGTGTTAATAAGACCTCAGATCAGACCCCCAATGTTATTCAGACCTCAGCTCAGAGCCCCAATATTAATTAGACCTCAGGTCAGACCCCTGGTGTTAATCATAGCCCCAAACAGACCTCAGAACAGACCTCCAATGTTAATGAACCCCAAACAGACCTCAGATCAGACCTCCAATGTTAATAAGACCCCCATTCAGTCCTCAAATAAGACCCCTAATGTTAATCTGACCTTAGATCAGAGAAAAAAATATATATAAATCGACACAGACACCAGTCCTGATTCAGCGACCTTCCTGCCGCTCTATGCTGTTACCCGGCATTGGACAGCATGACGTCGCAGAGCGCGCCTACGTCCTCACGCTGTGTGCAGGTCACAGAACAATGTCTAGCACTAGCAGACAAAAACCAGGAAGGGTAAGTACAGAGCCAACACAGGGAGCAATGTATTCACAGCTCCCCCAGGTCCTCCGGTACTAATGAGCGCTTCCATAAGACGCACTGACTTTTTTCTCCCACTTTAGGGGGGGGGGGAATTGGCATCTTATAGGGCGAAAAATATGCTAACCCTTTGACAGGAGTGATGCTGTTTCTGGAAGAAAGCAGCCTTGTTTTTGCAATCTTGGACAAAAAAGGGCTAATTATCATTAAGAACCTGCCTTCAAGATTTCGTCCCTCCCCCCCCCAAACAAGTGGCTCAACCTCCATGACTTCTGTAGAGCAGATTTGTATTCGTGTTATACCTTAAATTCCATTATAGGGTTCTGTTATAAGTAACACAATGTAACGGAGTATAATGGAATTTTAGGAGGGAATGTAAAACAGAAGCCTTTAAGAGGCATTCCGTCTTGCTCCGTCCGAACACAAGTCTATGGGCACACATAACGGGGCTTTTTTTCAGTCATGAATAACGAAAAAAAACTGAACCATTATTTGTGTATATTCCGTTATAGCTCTGTTATAACGGAACTCTATAACGGAATTTATAATGCGAATGCGAACCCGTCCTAAACCAGTCACTATAACAGCCGTCTGGCTACTTCTTGTGGATATGTTATAAATGGTGAGATGGGAATAACCCTTTTTAAAGGGGTTTTGGGTTAGGGTTATATTGCCATATTCTACCTGCAAAGTGCTCCAGATCAACCGACATATCCATGCATTACAACAGACTGTCCATTATCCCGTTTCTCCTGCAAGAGATCCTTCATGTGACAAGGAGTTCTCCAAAGACAACCACCCCTTTATTAACCGGGGTCTTTGGAGCTGCTATTTTTGGCAAAAATGGTCGTCAATAAGACAAGACTTAGAGGGTGCAATACAGTCTATGACAAGTCAAGGGCTTGTACAGCTCACACTTTGCTTTGGAAGATACATTTGGCTCGTCTTGGTTTCCCAGTCAGTGCGTAGCGATGAGAAGTCTCGTCTGCGCCAGATACAAAAATTCAATAAACATTTGTCATGTATATTTAAGAATGCCATTACTGGGTTTTAATGATATTATCTGCGTGCCAGTCCTTTCCACCAGAGAATTAAAGTGGCACTTCAAGGGCTGGAAGAAATAAAACATGACATTGCTGATCTTCCTCCCATCCCTCGACTAACATTTAAATTAATTTTCTGTTATCATAACAAAGTATTTTAATTGGAAATTAGTTATGATTGCACGCACAGTTCTGTAACGGAGATGAGGGGGGTGGGGGGGGATAAAGAGCGGTTTGTTTGTTTCTTCCCTTTAGATCGTTGGATGGGAAAGACGCAAGAGATTTTCCGAGTGGATCTGTTGACTTGGGTCTAGAGTTGACCTACTGTACAGTAGACTGGTGCCGGCCATAGATATGAAGATAAGTGTAGCCATTGCATTACCTAGAGGGTCTGTTCACTTAAAGGGGTTTGTCCCACGAAAAATATTCTACAGTTTTCACACCTGGAACTGAACACTTTTGTAATTCCATGTAATTACACTTAAAGGGACACTTCCATAAAAAAAAATGTTTATCACATATTAGCAGCCTATATGTGATAATTTTATGTAATGTTTTAAAAAAAAAGGTTTTCTGGATATAATTTTTTTAAGTCACTCCTTATATTCTACGTCCTGATTTTTAACACAGCAAACAGTCTTGCTTAACTCTCTCAATTACTAATTCCAAAGAGAATCTCCCTCTAGTGATTCAAATAAAGCATCACATATTACACTAACCAATGTAATAGTGTTTTACCAATTCTACACCCACTATTATCATGAGGATTGCCCTGCAGATAACACCGTCTCTTCCCAGCAGCAGTAAACTGACGGTGATAATATGATCTATAAAGGAGGTTCTCTCACTTGTCTTGGAAGCCAAAATGAAAAAGAAAAACATCCAAAAATTTAAAAAAAAAAAAACCCTAAAAAACTATTTTTAATGGAAGTGGCCCTTTAAAGAGACTTTCCAATCCAAGCCTGAAATTTGACTAGACATGCTGCATGCATAGTCAACATTCCTGGTACGCTGTGTTCCGCCCATGCTGCTTCGGTTCTTCTTTTCTGGTCCCCCATTGGATTCCTTTGAATGTGACCACCACCATCTCATCCCACTCATCCCACACAAAGTGCTTTAGGAAACTTTGAGATGCCACCCCCCCCCCCCCGTTTACTTCTCTCTGAACAAGGAGCCTACATTATCAGTGCTGTGTAGGGGGTCATGTGCATGATGACCACTCCATTCACTACTACTAGATTGCAAAAGAAGTCGAAAGTTGTGCATTCCAGTGCCAGGAAAATCCTAGACTCATGTGGATAGGTTTCAAATATTGCTCATGGGCCAACCCCTTTAACGTCATGTCCATGCAATGGATTTAGATCTCTGTACCACAACCCCGACCACAAAAACACTATGTTAGGAGAGTAATAGGTGCAGGACCTAGAGGGAAACAACATAGTGTTGAAGATATGGATTCACTTTAAACGTCACCATTCTCTATTTCTACTGGCCATTAACCATATCTTGTTAAATGGGTTGTCCCATGAGCAACACTTACTACCTATCCTCAGGATGGTCTCATTGCTGGGGTCGCATCGTTGGGATCTTGCGTTCCCCATTTGAATGGAGTGATGGTCAAGCATGCACACTCCCTCTCTGTTCCAAGTCTACAGGACTAATGAAGACGCAGTAGCCAAGTGCTGTACTTTGCTGTCTCCATAACTCTCACACACTTTCATTGGAATGGCAGCAAGTACACTCAGCCTCAACTCCTTTTACATTGCAGATTTGGGCCCCCCATTCTCATAATCTGTGAAGGTCTCAACAGTTGGACACCCCTTCCCCTATGATTAGAGTCTTAACACCTATCCTGTTAATAGGTGATGGGTTGATCTTAGTACAATCCCTTGGACATTTAAGGCATGTCGATGGGCTGTGCCATAAATGTCCGATAGGTGTGGGTCCCACCTCTGGGATCAGCTGTTATCTGAAAAATTGGCTCCAATGTGAATGAAGAACACGCTGCACTTGGACAGTGTCCCATCTCCATTCAGTCTCCTAGCAGTAAATGGACAGGACCACTCTCAAGCGCAGCCCAGCCACCTCTTCGTTCACCGTTATGGGACTTCTGAAGATAGCCAAGCCAGCACTCAGCTTTAACTGGAAATCCCAAAGCAGAAAATGCTTGGCTTCCTCTCCATTCATGACGGTGCGCCATTCTTGAGATTGGATTGGGTCCCAGAGAAGGGAATTGCACCTATTGGACATGTATGGCATATCCTATCGAAATTCCATAAATGTCCTGATGGGAATATCTCTTTAACCTGAAGAACTAGTGAGTTGCAAAGACCATATAGCCTTCCAGTACATACGACATTTTAACAGCCCAGTCCGTGCAGTAATATACTGAGAACATGGGTGTAGCTAAAGGCTCATGGGCCCTGGTGCAAGAGTTCATCTTGGGCCCCACTTCCCTCACAGCTTTGTGGTCAGGGACAGGGAAGTCTTCGTGCTGCCTGGGGCAAAAATTGAAATGGCACCCCCCCATGCCAAATTCTTGACCTAGCCCCTTTCCTCCAGCCAGAGGTGTAACTTGACCAGCATGCACTTTCTATAATACCGGTGTCTTCTTATGTGACACAAGTATCTTTGGGCCCCCTCAGGCTCCTGGACCCGGTAGCAACTGCTACCTCTGCACCCCCTATAGCTACGCCCCTGACTTAAGACTGCAATCATAGTGCCTCTGATCTATCACATTTAGAGCACTGCCAAAGGATATTTTACAATGAATGTTTTTACCCCTTTTGGAAAGTTCTGAACATGTGTCGACACGGAGGATGAAATGCCGAGCTCATTTCGGCAGGTCACAGCCTCCCCTGATCATGACATTGAAATCTCTCTAGCTCTTAAATGTGTAAAGTGATTGATCTGAGTTAAGCTCCCGGGCGCTTAGCTTGGGGGCTGCCCTAATTCTACCGCTACATCTTCTTCCCTTTCTTCTTGACCTTTTACTTTTTCAATCGATAATTTTGTTTGTTCAGTGAAGAGAATATCCTGTCTTTGTGCGCTTTGCCCACGATCGCTCCACTTTTTTGCTGCAAATGGATTTCACAAGGTGACTGGTCACATGAAATATTTAGAACGAATGCTAATGCAGCTTCTGTGCCATCTCTGAAATAAGAATAAACCCCCCAAAAACATTCTGATGCTACAAAATGAGGAGCGTCCACGCCTGGAAAATTTTGTAGAAGTTAGAGCATCGTGGGCATGGGAGTAGCTTTCTGAGTACTAGTCGTAGCGGCTGCTATGGGGCTCGACAGTTAGGGGCGCCCAGGTCCAATCAGATGTACGGTAGTGGAATTTACTCTATGGAGGATCATGGATACCCTCACTGTGGGCATTATACCTTCTCTGAGAAATTATCTAATGCATTATTCTTGTGCTGTGACATCATGTGTGCATTATACATGTGACATCACTGCTCATATAAATCCCATGTAACTGAGTAGATTATGCCTGTACTGTGACATCACTATGGTTATTATCTGTACTATGACATCATGTATTTATTACATAACGTCCTAGGATATGACTGTGTGCACTGTCCTTACACTCAGGGCCGGTGCAAGGATTTTTGTCAACACAAGCGAAGCTACATTTTGGCGTCCCACCCCCCTCGCAGCTCACCTGGGCCTGGTCCAGTCTGCAGCAGCTGGCTTCTCCTCTGTGTGGTCCTGGTATCTTCTCTCTGCTTCAGACAATCGCTGGTTTGAGGACCGTATTTTTCGCCCTCTAAGACGCACCGGCCCATAAGACGCACCTAGGATTTAGAGGAGGATAATAAGAAAAAAATATTTTCCATTGCACCTCAGGTCAGACCAGCAATCGCCCCATAAGACCCAGGGGCAAAAAATATGGGGTATTTATAAAAAAAAGTTACATTTTTCCGCCCCCCCATCTCTGCGCCCTAAGGCAGCCGCTTGGTCTGCCTTATTAAAGCGCAGGCCCTGCTTACACTATGACTTCACAACTATTATTACACTATCTCTGTACTGTGACATCACTGCCTTAATTACTCTTCAACAGTGAGATCACAGTGTGTATTATCCCTGTACTGTGACATCGCTGTGTGTATTATCCCTGTACTGTGACATCACTGTGTGTATTATCCTTGTACTGTGACATCACTCTGTGTATTATCTGTGTACTGTGACATCACTGTGTTTATTATCCCTGTACTGTGACATCACTGTGTGTATTATCTCTGTACTGTGACATCACTATGTGTATTATCCCTGTACTGTGACATCACTATGTGTATTATCCTGTACTGTGACATCGCTGTGTTTATTATCTCTGTACTGTGACATCGCTGTGTTTATTATCCCTGTTCTGTGACATCACTGTGTTTATTATCTCTGTACTGTGACATCACTGTGTTTATTATCTCTGTACTGTGACATCACTGTGTTTATTATCCCTGTACTGTGACATCACTGTGTTTATTATCCCTGTACTGGGACATCACTGTGTGTATTATCCCTGTACTGTGACATCACTGTGTTTATTATCCCTGTACTGTGACATCACTGTGTTTATTATTCCTGTACTGTGACATCACTGTGTTTATTATCTCTGTACTGTGACATCACTGTGTTTATTATCTCTGTACTGTGACATCACGGTGTTTATTATCCCTGTACTGTGACATCACTGTGTGTATTATCCCTGTACTGTGACATCACTGTGTTTATTATCTCTGTACTGTGACATCACGGTGTTTATTATCCCTGTACTGTGACATCACTGTGTTTATTATCCCTGTACTGTGACATCACTGTGTGTATTATCCCTGTACTGTGACATCACTGTGTGTATTATCCCTGTACTGTGACATCACTGTGTGTATTATCCCTGTACTGTGACATCACTGTGTGTATTATCCTTGTACTGTGACATCACTCTGTGTATTATCTGTGTACTGTGACATCACTGTGTTTATTATCCCTGTACTGTGACATCACTGTGTGTATTATCTCTGTACTGTGACATCACTATGTGTATTATCCCTGTACTGTGACATCACTATGTGTATTATCCTGTACTGTGACATCGCTGTGTTTATTATCCCTGTACTGTGACATCACTGTGTTTATTATCTCTGTACTGTGACATCGCTGTGTTTATTATCTCTGTACTGTGACATCGCTGTGTTTATTATCTCTGTACTGTGACATCGCTGTGTTTATTATCCCTGTACTGTGACATCACTGTGTTTATTATCCCTGTTCTGTGACATCACTGTGTTTATTATCTCTGTACTGTGACATCACTGTGTTTATTATCTCTGTACTGTGACATCACTGTGTTTATTATCTCTGTACTGTGACATCACTGTGTTTATTATCTCTGTACTGTGACATCACTGTGTTTATTATCTCTGTACTGTGACATCACTGTGTTTATTATCTCTGTACTGTGACATCACTGTGTTTATTATCCCTGTACTGTGACATCGCTGTGTTTATTATCTCTGTACTGTGACATCGCTGTGTTTATTATCTCTGTACTGTGACATCGCTGTGTTTATTATCTCTGTACTGTGACATCGCTGTGTTTATTATCCCTGTACTGTGACATCACTGTGTTTATTATCCCTGTTCTGTGACATCACTGTGTTTATTATCTCTGTACTGTGACATCACTGTGTTTATTATCTCTGTACTGTGACATCACTGTGTTTATTATCTCTGTACTGTGACATCACTGTGTTTATTATCCCTGTACTGTGACATCACTGTGTTTATTATCCCTGTTCTGTGACATCACTGTGTTTATTATCTCTGTACTGTGACATCACTGTGTTTATTATCTCTGTACTGTGACATCACTGTGTTTATTATCCCTGTACTGTGACATCACTGTGTTTATTATTCCTGTACTGTGACATCACTGTGTTTATTATCTCTGTACTGTGACATCACTGTGTTTATTATCCCTGTACTGTGACATCACGGTGTTTATTATCCCTGTACTGTGACATCACTGTGTGTATTATCTCTGTACTGTGACATCACTGTGTGTATTATCCCTGTACTGTGACATCACTGTGTGTATTATCCCTGTACTGTGACATCACTGTGTGTATTATCCCTGTACTGTGACATCACTCTGTGTATTATCTCTGTACTGTGACATCACTGTGTGTATTATCCCTGTACTGTGACATCATTGTGTTTATTATCCCTGTACTGTGACATCGCTGTGTTTATTATCTCTGTACTGTGACATCGCTGTGTTTATTATCTCTGTACTGTGACATCGCTGTGTTTATTATCTCTGTACTGTGACATCGCTGTGTTTATTATCCCTGTTCTGTGACATCACTGTGTTTATTATCTCTGTACTGTGACATCACTGTGTTTATTATCTCTGTACTGTGACATCACTGTGTTTATTATCCCTGTACTGTGACATCACTGTGTTTATTATTCCTGTACTGTGACATCACTGTGTTTATTATCTCTGTACTGTGACATCACTGTGTTTATTATCTCTGTACTGTGACATCACTGTGTTTATTATCCCTGTACTGTGACATCACTGTGTTTATTATCTCTGTACTGTGACATCACGGTGTTTATTATCCCTGTACTGTGACATCACTGTGTGTATTATCTCTGTACTGTGACATCACTGTGTGTATTATCCCTGTACTGTGACATCACTGTGTGTATTATCCCTGTACTGTGACATCACTGTGTGTATTATCCCTGTACTGTGACATCACTCTGTGTATTATCTCTGTACTGTGACATCACTGTGTGTATCGTCCCTGCACTGTGACATCACTGTGTGTATTGTATTGTCCCTGTACTGTGACATCACTCTGTGTATTATCCCTGTACTGTGACATCACTGTGTTTATTATCCCTGTACTGTGACATCACTGTGTGTATTATCCCTGTACTGTGACATCACTGTGTGTATTATCCCTGTACTGTGACATCACTGTGTTTATTATCATTGTACTGTGACATCACTGTGTGTATTATCTCTGTACTGTGACATCACTGTGTGTATTATCCCTGTACTGTGACATCACTGTGTGTATTATCTCTGTACTGTGACATCACTGTGTGTATTATCCCTGTACTGTGACATCACTGTGTGTATTATCTCTGTACTGTGACATCACTGTGTGTATTATCCCTGTACTGTGACATCACTGTGTGTATTATCCCTGTACTGTGACATCACTGTGTGTATTATCCCTGTACTGTGACATCACTGTGTGTATTATCTCTGTACTGTGACATCACTGTGTGTATTATCTCTGTACTGTGACATCACTGTGTGTATCGTCCCTGCACTGTGACATCACTGTGTGTATTGTATTGTCCCTGTACTGTGACATCACTCTGTGTATTATGTCTGTACTGTGACATCACTGTGTGTATCGTCCCTGCACTGTGACATCACTGTGTGTATTGTATTGTCCCTGTACTGTGACATCACTCTGTGTATTATCCCTGTACTGTGACATCACTGTGTTTATTATCCCTGTACTGTGACATCACTGTGTGTATTATCCCTGTACTGTGACATCACTGTGTGTATTGTATTGTCCCTGTACTGTGACATCACTCTGTGTATTATCCCTGTACTGTGACATCACTGTGTGTATTATCTCTGTACTGTGACATCACTGTGTGTATTATCTCTGTACTGTGACATCACTGTGTTTATTATCCCTGTACTGTGTCATCACTGTGTTTATTATCCCTGTACTGTGACATCACTGTGTTTATTATCCCTGTACTGTGACATCACTGTGTGTATTATCCCTGTACTGTGACATCACTGTGTGTATTATCCCTGTACTGTGACATCACTGTGTTTATTATCATTGTACTGTGACATCACTGTGTGTATTATCTCTGTACTGTGACATCACTGTGTGTATTATCCCTGTACTGTGACATCACTGTGTGTATTATCTCTGTACTGTGACATCACTGTGTGTATTATCCCTGTACTGTGACATCACTGTGTGTATTATCTCTGTACTGTGACATCACTGTGTGTATTATCCCTGTACTGTGACATCACTGTGTGTATTATCCCTGTACTGTGACATCACTGTGTTTATTATCCCTGTACTGTGACATCACTGTGTGTATTATCCCTGTACTGTGACATCACTGTGTGTATTATCTCTGTACTGTGACATCACTGTGTGTATTATCTCTGTACTGTGACATCACTGTGTGTATCGTCCCTGCACTGTGACATCACTGTGTGTATTATCTCTGTACTGTGACATCACTGTGTGTATTATCTCTGTACTGTGACATCACTGTGTGTATTATCCCTGTACTGTGACATCACTCTGTGTATTATGTCTGTACTGTGACATCACTGTGTTTATTATCATTGTACTGTGACATCACTGTGTGTATTATCCCTGTACTGGGACATCACTGTGTGTATTATCCCTGTACTGTGACATCACTGTGTGTATTATCTCTGTACTGGGACATCACTGTGTGTATTATCTCTGTACTGGGACATCACTGTGTGTATTATCCCTGTACTGGGACATCACTGTGTGTATTATCCCTGTACTGGGACATCACTGTGTGTATTATCCCTGTACTGTGACATCACTGTGTGTATTATCTCTGTACTGGGACATCACTGTGTGTATTATCTCTGTACTGGGACATCACTGTGTGTATTATCCCTGTACTGGGACATCACTGTGTGTATTATCTCTGTACTGTGACATCACTGTGTGTATTATCCCTGTACTGGGACATCACTGTGTGTATTATCCCTGTACTGTGACATCACTGTGTGTATTATCTCTGTACTGTGACATCACTGTGTGTATCGTCCCTGCACTGTGACATCACTGTGTGTATCGTCCCTGTACTGTGACATCACTGTGTGTATTATCCCTGTACTGTGACATCACTGTGTTTATTATCCCTGTACTGTGACATCACTGTGTGTATTATCCCTGTACTGTGACATCACTGTGTTTATTATCCCTGTACTGTGACATCACTGTGTGTATTATCCCTGTACTGGGACATCACTGTGTGTATTATCCCTGTACTGGGACATCACTGTGTGTATTATCCCTGTACTGGGACATCACTCTGTGTATTATCTCTGTACTGTGACATCACTGTGTTTATTATCATTGTACTGTGACATCACTGTGTGTATTATCCCTGTACTGTGACGTCACTGTGTTTATTATCCCTGTACTGTGACATCACTGTGTGTATTATCCCTGTACTGTGAGATCACTGCCCCACGGCAGCCATATTGTGTGCCTTTATGGTATGCCTCTTGATTTGACATACTCTTCCTTTTCAGGATGATAAGTTGCCTGCATTCCATTCTCTCCTATCTGTTATATAATATTACTTTCAGGGACCTTGGCTGCTTGAAAAGCTCAAACAATATGTTTATTTCACTGGACTTCAGCCAGGACTCCGGCATGTAATCCGCTTAAACGTCAGTGATGAATGAAGATATATTTCACAGAAAATAAATATGAGTGTTAACATCTCCCAGCAGTTTCCACATCTCTTTAACTTCTTATTAATAGTCTCTTTAATAAGCTACGCGCCCAGTATTACCAACCCATCAGTCAATTACATTAAAACCTGCTTATAATACTTAGTGATCAAAGCTACTGCCGATCCTCTGTAGAACGAGTGATAAGATTCCTCTTTAGGTTTCACCAAGTTGTCCATGTCCACCAATGTGGACTCAAAGACTCCAGATCAATAAATAATATGAACTCAGTACCACCAGTTGTTAGATATTCTATTAGTCAACCCATAAAGATCCTTAAAAAAAATAAAGAGTAGGATATTGGCCAAACAACCTACACAAAGAGATACTGTATCCAAAACCAGAAACAGTATTGTCTAAAGCTTGGTGCCTCTTGTTTGGCTCGATATGGGTTTCAGCAAAGACTAAAGCTGGCCATACAATTCAGATAGCTGTGGACTGAATGTCCATTTGGACAACAGATGTCTCTTTCAACTCCCCCACACACTTGCATGCAGTGGTGTACATAGAGAAGTAAGGGCCCCATAGCAAGGATAAACCAGGCCCCCCACACAGGACAGAAGGGTTTCTGCCTAAACCCTTTTCCACAGCCTCGGGGTAGAGTCCTGACCAAGTTTTCACCTCCAGTAGAAGAGGAAATAATCCCAACTAAGACTGGGCCCCCTCATGCCCTGGGCCCCACAGCAGTCACATGGTCTACCGCTATGGTAGTTACGCCCCTGCTTGCATGTGTTCAGAATTGGCAGAGGGAAATAAGCCACTGGTAGATCCCCCACTTACCAATTTCAATAATGGCATCTTTTTATTTGGCAAAGAGGCCTTTTGGCCCATCAGGCAACATGGCTCTAGTTCAACTTCTACCTCTTCACCTCCTATAGTTACACCCCTTCCTACATTTCTTGCACTTGTTCCCAACATTTCCTCTCTCTACATCATCTACTGCATTGCTCCTGCTCCCCACCTTCCCTTTCCTTCTTCCTCTAGATTCTGGTGCCACTTTGGTGCCCATCGTCTTCTGCCACCATGACTAATACATCGTCCTCAGCCACCATGACTAATCCAGGGGCTACAACCCACAATCAACCAGTAAAGGGGATTGATAAGAAGGGTTACTTAGAATCTATGGCCTAGGTTATCCAATACCATTAAGGTTTTACTTTAACAGTCTTCGTTTTCCTCCACGGATGGACATGGACAGTAGGATATTTGTTTCCTTCCCATCTTTTCCCCTTCTATGTCTAGATCCCAAGCCTTGTAATATTAGTTGGTAAGGCTGATTAGTCAGCCTGCATTTGTGGGAGGGGCGGAGGCTCTTCATATACGAGCCACACCCTCACTTCCAGGCGTGTGTTCTCAGGTGCACAGCTGCTGCTGGGTGTCATTAGCAGACTAGCTTCTCTGGTGGTAGGAGTCTTTCTTTGCAGCATGGAGCTTGTTATTTTGCTCTCTGCTACCGTGGCATGCACGCGCCGTACTACGTAAGTAGGTTGTGCCGGGGCCGTCTCTCCTGGCCGGTCGGAACCGACTTTGCTAGCGAACGGGAGGCTTTGCCTCAGAATCTGCTACCTCAGGTTTGCTTGTTGGGCCTAAATACTTCTATTTTCTTTTCAACTTTGTTTGTTGGTAATGGGAGTTAGCTCCTATAAATCTTACAAGTTTCACTTTGTTTCGTTCGTCTCGTATGAAAAGTTACTTCAGCCGGTTTGCTGTAAAGAAAGTTACCCGGGCTGCACGTGACGTCATGTTTGGAGATCAGACGCAGCTGTTATTGTTTAGGCCTCTTGCTGTAGCTGTTCCTTGCGATGTGTCTCCCCCCCTCCCCCCGCTACCACCATCTTTAGACTTCATGTATTTCACTGCTCCATGTACTTAAAAACCCTGCCGCACTTTCATGCTCTGCTGTTATCCTGAGCTGCATTTACACTTTTGGCTTTTATTTCATGTCTTTATGCTGCATCCGCACGTCCTTACTGTCCTGTACTTTTCCACTCTTGGTTCGTATTCACTCAGATTGGTCTCGCATTCAAGCTGCGTTCACCTGTTGGCTGTTACATCTCATTCTGTCCCCAGCCGACAGCCGGATCCGTATTACACGCCTGTTATTACATGTTGTATACTCGGCTTACAGCCATAGCTGCTACTGTTACTCTGTTTTCATGCTCTGGACGCACCACCCTGGTGTTCCCACCTTGCTCCACTCACAACCAGAGCTGCGTTTATACCAAATTTCATGCTCTGCTTATACCCAAAGTTGTGTTCACACTTCTACTGCTACACCAGGTCGTATACCCCACTCACCAAAGCCGCTTTCCATGTCTGCTGCCACATCAAGTTAATATTCTGTTCACATCCAAAGCTGTGTCCGCATGTCTGCTTTCGCATGTTGTCCTATACTCCTTTCACTACTAGAGCTGCGTCCACGTGTCTGCTTTCGCATCACGTCAATACTCTGCTCACTTCCAGGTTGCATTTATACGTCCGCTTTATACCATGCTTTTCATGCGCTACCCATACTCAGAGCTGCGCCCATACCATGTTTTTTAGGTACCACTCGCATCCAAAGCTGCATTCACCCATTTGTTGTTACATCATGTTTTGTACTCTGCTCCCACTCAAAGCTGCATTCTCCTGTTCATTGCTACGTCATGGTTTTGCTCAATCTCATTGGGGCAGTCTGCACCCACCGCTCTTGTACCTCTCTCCCGACAAACATAACTGCGTTCTTTTCAGGCTTACGTTCCCTTCCTCGGTGGTCTGTTACATTCCATAGGCCTACTTTCTGTTTTAATCCTGGTTCATATTCACTCAGACTGGTCTCCTTTTACTTCTGGTTCGTATTCACTCAGATTGGTCTCCTGCCCCAGTTCACCAAACAGCTCCTCAGCAGAGGTCAGTGGGCCAGTAAGTTTCCTGCTATGTTTTCACAAGCTGTTTATTTGTTTGTCACGATAAGAGACTTCTCTTAGCGAACTTGCAATGCCTCAGGCTCTTGTTTTTTCTCCCATCTCTGTTTCAATTTCATGTTTACGTTTATGGTTCGCGGTGGTTAGTGTTTTATGTATGCACGTGCTTCGGATTACTAATGACTATATTTTAACGCCTGTTGGCAGTCATCTTCCTTAGGCCACCTTCTAGCCAATCTAATCATTCAAGTCGCTTCATATGCCATCAGGTCCGGCTTACGTTTTAATTACTTATCGTCATCCCTCTGTCTTCGGGGGCCCTATGACTGATCCGGCCTCATGGCTCCGGGGGCCCCATGACCGTTTTTTCATGTTCTGTTTGTTAGGGGTACAACATGGTTGTAGGCTGGTTAGTGTTTCCAGGTTTGCTGTTGGAGGGGGTCATGGTTATGCGAGTCCCCAAGGCATTCTGGTGCTGCATAAGTGGTTTATAAAAAATAATAATAATAATAAAATCATAAGAGGCTCGCACGAGTGGCTCTTCGCTTATAGGACCTCACGACTGGCATCGTCATTCGTAGTTCGCACGGTCATCTGATACTTGTTCCGCCATGAGGGGCTCTCACGCATGGCTCCCGCCATGAGGGGCTCTCACGCATGGCTCCTGCCATGAGGGGCTCTCACGCTTGGCTCCCGCCATGAGGGGCTCTCACGCTTGGCTCCCGCCATGAGGGGCTCTCACGCTTGGCTCCCGCCATGAGGGGCTCTCACGCTTGGCTCCCGCCATGAGGGGCTCTCACGCTTGGCTCCCGCCATGGGGGGCTCTCACGCATGGCTCCCGCCATGAGGGGCTCTCACGCATGGCTCCCGCCATGAGTGGCTCTCACGCTTTGCTCCCGCCATGGGGGGCTCTCACGCTTGGCTCCCGCCATGGGGGGCTCTCACGCATGGCTCCCGCCATGGGGGGCTCTCACGCATGGCTCCCGCCATGGGGGGCTCTCACGCATGGCTCCCGCCATGGGGGGCTCTCACGCATGGCTCCCGCCATGGGGGGCTCTCACGCATGGCTCCCGCCATGGGGGTCTCTCACGCATGGCTCCCGCCATGGGGGTCTCTCACGCATGGCTCCCGCCATGGGGGTCTCTCACGCATGGCTCCCGCCATGGGGGACTCTCACGCATGGCTCCCGCCATGGGGGACTCTCACGCATGGCTCCCGCCATGGGGGACTCTCACGCATGGCTCCCGCCATGGGGGACTCTCACGCATGGCTCTTGGCTTAGAGGATTTCACAATCGTCATCGACATTGGTAGGTCATACGGCCATCTGCTACTATTTTCCATGGCACACCTTTCAGAAGTTTTCTTTTGTTCATTTATATTTTACAGATTAGTACTTGCAGTTCATTTCAGCCTCATTTCATTAAGAAGCTTTACCCCATGTCTTTGTCTTTCTAGGTTATCGAGTCCCGGTTGATTACTAAACCCGTTGGGTTAAGCCCCAATCTTTTCCCCTGCCGTCCTTAATTCTAAGGTTCGCATCCTGGCGGCTGCCCGGCCCTATGGGCCCCTGGTGGTTGCTTCGGCCCCATGGCTTCAGGGGTCCGACCAATGGTTGTCTGTCCACCTGTGCATCTATGCTTTTGAATGACTCATATCTTTACCTGCTTGCCAGCTTATTTTATTCAGGTTTAATTTTACTTTGTCCGTTATTATCTCCATTTTCTGTCACGTTTCCCTTCGTCTTTTCAGGTCATGCAGTTGAACTCCTATTGGGGTCACCTTCCACGTCGGTCAGGTCTCGTTCCTAACGATATTTCGCCTTGCATGTCATTCAGGCCACGTAGTTTATCTTAGGTATCGCCTGCCACATCGGTCAGGCTCATGGTTTAATTTAACCTGCACCTTTTATTCAGGTCCGATGACAGCTTCGGCCCCATGCCTTCGGGGGCCCGGTGACAGCTTCGGCCCCATGCCTTCGGGGGCCCGGTGACAGCTTCGGCCCCATGCCTTCGGGGCCCGGTGACAGCTTCGGCCCCATGCCTTCGGGGGCCCGGTGACAGCTTCGGCCCCATGCCTTCGGGGGCCCGATGACAGCTTCGGCCCCATGCCTTCGGGGGCCCGATGACAGCTTCGGCCCCATGCCTTCGGGGGCCCGATGACAGCTTCGGCCCCATGCCTTCGGGGGCCCGATGACAGCTTCGGCCCCATGCCTTCGGGGGCCCGGTGACAGCTTCGGCCCCATGGCTTCGGGGGCCCGATGACAGCTTCGGCCCCATGCCTTCGGGGGCCCGATGACAGCTTCGGCCCCATGGCTTCGGGGGCCCGATGACAGCTTCGGCCCCATGCCTTCGGGGGCCCGATGACAGCTTCGGCCCCATGCCTTCGGGGGCCCGATGACAGCTTCGGCCCCATGCCTTCGGGGGCCCGATGACAGCTTCGGCCCCATGGCTTCGGGGGCCCGATGACAGCTTCGGCCCCATGGCTTCGGGGGCCCGATGACAGCTTCGGCCCCATGGCTTCGGGGGCCCGATGACAGCTTCGGCCCCATGGCTTCGGGGGCCCGATGACAGCTTCGGCCCCATGGCTTCGGGGGCCCGATGACAGCTTCGGCCCCATGGCTTCGGGGGCCCGATGACAGCTTCGGCCCCATGGCTTCGGGGGCCCGATGACAGCTTCGGCCCCATGGCTTCGGGGGCCCGATGACAGCTTCGGCCCCATGGCTTCGGGGGCCCGATGACAGCTTCGGCCCCATGGCTTCGGGGGCCCGATGACAGCTTCGGCCCCATGGCTTCGGGGGCCCGATGACAGCTTCGGCCCCATGGCTTCGGGGGCCCGATGACTGTTTTTCAGTCCTGCTGGGCTGATTGCCTGGTTGGTTGTGCATCTGGGCTGATTTGGCCCCTATGTATCGCATACATACCTGCTTCCCTAATTTCCTAATAATCAACGTTGATTGCTCACTTTATGTTTTGACCACAAACTGGTCCGGTTCGCCCTACAGCATCATTGTCATGTCTTACGCAGATATTTAGTCTTTCTTTAATGGTTCATGCTTTCGTTCGGGTCCTGCCAGATGAAGAACAAGTAGGGCAATTCCCTCTAACATTTCAGTCTCTGATCGTAGTCGATCATATCTTGTCAACCAGGTCCCCGCGCAAAGTCTTTGCCTTTTTTACCATGACCAGGAACTCCTTTTCGTTGGTAGCTTCATTGCATTGCATTCCCTCACTCATGGGAGGGCATAGACAGAATCTTGTATATTATGGCTTCGTAGCTTCTTGCCGCACTAACCTCAGACTCCCTACAACCACGTTAAATCGGATTTTGGACAAGGTCCAGCATTTCCTCACGGTAGAAGTTTCAGATTGTAGGTCGGTCTTCACGTCTCAAACGCAAAAATAATTCTCGGGCACACAGTAGAACAACGCACGGACCACGGCTAGCAGATAGCTGTTGTCTGGGGAACTATTCAAGGATTCTCTTCCTATCTTCATGGTTTCTTTTTGGCCCTCATTTCTAAATAGTCTAGGCAGTTAGGTTGCGGTCCCACGATCTCCTGAGGCTAGGGCATTGCCAGTACTCGCACTAGAGCCAAACTTTACAAGTTTCAGTTGGTTTTTATGATCCATTTCACAACGTATTCCCGGTCCTCCATTCCGCTTTGGGGCAGTATACGCAATATTGAGAATCATGTCTCTGGCCTTGTCATCCACAAGATGGGTTGTAGGTCTCCTACTGGTCTTGCCTCGTATACCCCGAATTTTCGCTCTAGATCCCTTACGCCTTGCAGTTGGCTTGGGGATTAGTTTGCACATGCCATTCGAATTCCTTTTCTACCCTACTTGGCTTGGTTTTTGCCCACTTATAGGCCTACCCACGATCGTGGCTCAGGGCACACAACAAGCCATTTAGTCAGGTCAGCTAAGACACGCCTAGCTGGGTTAGGTTGTTCCTGTTGTTTCTCTCCCTAGGGTTCTTCGGATACCTCTTGGCCGTAGCCATGACCACAAGTTGGTAAGGCTGATTAGTCAGCCTGCATTTGTGGGAGGGGCGGAGGCTCTTCATATACGAGCCACACCCTCACTTCCAGGCGTGTGTTCTCAGGTGCCCCACCCTCCCTCCCTTATCTTCTCATTTCCACAGGGTATGCCCACTTATAGGCCTACCCACGATCGTGGCTCAGGGCACACAACAAGCCATTTAGTCAGGTCAGCTAAGACACGCCTAGCTGGGTTAGGTTGTTCCTGTTGTTTCTCTCCCTAGGGTTCTTCGGATACCTCTTGGCCGTAGCCATGACCACAAGTATAATATATTCTAAATGTAGCTGTTAGGGAGTACTAAGGTCACCATCCAGATCACAGCCAGTGAACCCCAAAACGTACCAGAAGTGGTACTGAAAGAAAGCAGCCATGTTTTTCTAACCCTGCACAGCCCCTTTTAGGCATCAGTGTACGGCCAAGGAGTTCATTCATCAGCGATGCTCCAGTTTTAATACCATTAGCGCAATAACTCTCTGGATCAATATTTACATGCATAATTCTTGCCTCCATACACATAGACAATACGTCCTCAGCAAATTCTCTACGCATTGCTTAATTATAGCTGCTTAATGAGAATAATTTAGGAAGACAGATGTTGCGAATGTGCTCCCATCCACCGAAATCCTCAATTTAGTAAACACTCCCACGCTGGCCTCCGTATACAGCCTGTTTTCATGGATTTCTACGGAAATAGCCGGGCAGGGCTGACTGCATGTGCTCAGTCCATTTTTCCTGTCTATCATTTCATTATGGAAAACAAACAAGAACCCAGCTTGAGAGACAGGAGTCAAAAGATTGCCGTGACCCCCGATTCTGAACAATCAGAGGAACGCAGGCTATCGGCTGATTGTTTCTCTCTCGCTGAAGGTGTTTATATATATTTATTTTCTCTAAGACTCCCCCCCCCACCAACACTTCCTATAAGTACATCTTTGCCATTTCCCTCAAGATCCAGGCCAATGTCACTCAAAATTTCCTAAAGCTTCTACTGTCATATGTTGGCTTTTTGTCCAATTATTTCTTCTGTAAATGAGGATTAGGATATGGACAACAGACACAGAGATTTCTTCTTTTCGCGGCCTCAAAATTATGTCCTCACCGAAGGTTTCTGGTTCCATGAATAGGAAATTTCATATGCACGTCCTAGTAAAACCATCACTGTAAAGAATTTTTTTTAAAACAAAAAATTGTTTACTTAAAGGCATTTCTCCACTTTGGACAGTGTCTGTTTTTGAAGGGTCTTTGGTTATAGCAAACTGTGGAAAAAGTAAAGGAGCTCAACTGTTGCAGTGAAATTCCTGGGTGTGATAAAAGCATCTAATGAGGAAGCATGGACTGTAGGACCTCAAGAGGTAGATGGTGTCCAAAGAGTATTAGTGAAGTACAGCACCAAAAAGTGGAGGACAAATAGCTTTTTTTTATCATGATGTTGGCATTACACTGTCTCTGGACTACTGCTGACGTATATAGTCGTACAGCAGTAAGGGAGTGGTTAGACTAATGCATTAGGTTTGACATAATGTATCCAAGCATGAAATACACAGACTACACAAGGTGTATATGAGTGTATGTAAAAAAAAAAAAGATTATACATGGTGTATATGTGTACGTGAAAAACTACAGAATACACATGCTGCGTATATGTGTGCAGTATGCCGGCCTGCTGGGAGAGGTCATGCGTGACTGGAGACTAGTTTTCGTCGTGGTGGCGGTGGCACCAAAGAGGGTGGGCTTAGTCCTCACAGTGACTAGACCCCTACTCCACGCATGTAGTGAATTGAGGGGCACAACTCTTCTTCCCCTCGGGGCATACCCTGGACTTTGAGGATCTCCTTTGGGGTGCCTTTAATGTTAGATGATCAGTGAGGTGTAAGGCAAGGCCGCCGGATGATGGAGGCAATGAGCAGGCTGACTTGCTTACAATAAAATATAGTCTCTCTTTGCTGTATAGATGATAGGGGTTGTAGTACAAACAGCAACAGTAGGCACAGTTCTCATGTATTTCACAAAGCATTCCAAACGGCCATGTACAAACCTCTCAGCCTGTCTCTGCTCCCTCTGTACAGCACAACTTGAACCATCAGCCTACAATGTATTTTTTATTACTTGCTAGATTGCATTTGACAATTGTTGCCAAGGGGACTAGTTTTATTTTTATAATTTTTTAATATGCGATGTGCCTTCCTGGATTTGCTTGTTAAACAACTGTCTTCAAATTGGATTAGAACCCTCGGATGTAGCGTCTCCAGAGCGCCGCACGGCTCCGGGAACGACAGGAGTACAGAGTGAATCTGAACACACCGTACAAAGATCTCACTTGTTTTGATGTGCAAGTTTCTGCCAAAATTTGCTACGGCTAAAATCCCAGTGTAGAAAGCTCATGAAAGGGGGATCGTTGGTATTGTTCAGCTTAACAGCTGTGTTGCATACAGATATTTATAACCAGAGGCGAGACTGCTTTATGGGTCACCTCCTGGGATTGAGATGAGAAGACTTGCAATCTTTTCGACAAAATACACTGAATGCTTATCATGGCATGGCTAATAAGGAACGCCGATACTGTATTACGTTTGCTGTCGCCCATTCGATTGGAATGATTCCTGAACGCTCGCATTCTAGTCTTCCGAGATAAAGTCGAGCTGACAGCTGTTTGCAGACAGTGAGATCTCCATATGCATCGGGATTCAGGATATTCACTCAGGGCGTCTTTGTGTTCACCAGTATAAGGGACGTTACCGCTAAAGTGCACTGAGATTTAGTCAGTAGGGCTGAAAGAAGTCCGTAACGCATGGATGAAGCAGAGCTGGGTTTGTTCTATCAGTATGGCATCGCTATCGTTTTCCACATCCACACACGTATATATTATATATGTCATGTGTAATCGGTGGTTTTCCACGTACACACATATACAGCACTAGCGATGAGCGAACCTCGTGTTTCGAAGCTCGGCGTTCGAGTTTTCTGGCAATTCCGTTAGGGATTCTGTTACCACGGGCCACAACGGAATTCTATGACGGAATACCTTTAAGAGGCAATCCTATGGGAGCCTATGGGCCGTATAACGCATCCGTCTGGTTTCCGTTATGCAGGACTCCTCTGTTTTCAACATACACACATATGCGCAATGTGTAATCTGTGGTTTTCCGCAAACACATACAGTATACTTCTCGTGTAGCCTGTGGTTTCACACATGCACATCACGTGTAATCAGTGGGTTTCCACATACACACCATGTATAATCTGGTTTTCTACTCAGACATGCAGTAACTCGCTGGTTCACTGCTGAAAGGATAAAGCTGTGGTCTACTGTTAAAGGGTTAATGCTGTAATTCAGTGGTACAGACAGGGGTGGACTGGTAATGTACCTTACCGGTGGGCCGCCTGCAGGGTTCAAACTCACAACCTTCTGTGGGAGAGACATTAGGCTTAGCAGTCGGGCTACAAAGCACATTCTTGAGATTCTGAAAACATTTTCTACCTTAAAACTTTCATTAGTATGACTGTACAATGCACTGGTAACTACAGATACATCTCTATATACCAGGACATTGGAATAACAATTTATTTGATAATAGCAAAAATGTAATGGAGCTAAATAAATTACAATAAACACATTAAAATAAATAAATATATACCGTATTTTCCGGCGTATAAGACGACCCCCAACTTTTCCAGTTAAAATATAGGGTTTGGGCTATACTCGCCGTATAAGACTACCCCTCTAACGCAACCTACTTTGGCATCAAGATCTGCAGGTAATTGTTGTGCAATTTTCGTCATATTATGCCTTTCCAATAATCTAGTACACCAGGGTACAGTGGCCTTAAATCTGTTGCTGTGATCTGGGTTAGATGTGGCCACTGAAGTGCAAACAAACGTATTTTATTTCGTGACGCTACATAACCGTCTTGGCGATGCTCATTCACCATGTCTGCTACATGTTTTTTGAGTTCTGGCCAATGTGGGGTGCCTCTTCTTAATGCACACTTACCCCTTGGCATACTCTTTAATGCTTTTTCATTTGCTTTCCAGTCCCGAACCATCTTTTCTGTTACTCCATGTTGTCTTGCAGCAGCGCAGTTATTATGTTCCATGGCAAAGTTTACAACTTTAAGTTTGAAACTGGCTTCATATTTCTTTCTTCGTGCTGGTAGAGCCATGATGGGGTCTTGACTGTTAGTCATTTGTATACTGTACTGTATGTACTGGTGCTGTACTGTATGAGCCGGTACAGATACTGGTGCTGTACTGTATGAACAGGTACAGATACTGGTGCTGTACTGTATGAACCGGTACAGATACTGGTGCTGTACTGTATGTACAGATACTGGTGCTGTACTGTATGAACCGGTACAGATACTGGTGCTGTACTGTATGAACCGGTACAGATACTGGTGCTGTACTGTATGAACCGGTACAGATACTGGTGCTGTACTGTATGGACAGATACTGGTGCTGTACTGTATGGACCGGTACAGATACTGGTGCTGTACTGTATGAACCGGTACAGATACTGGTGCTGTACTGTATGAACCGGTACAGATACTGGTGCTGTACTGTATGAACAGATACTGGTGCTGTACTGTATGAACCGGTACAGATACTGGTGCTGTACTGTATAAACCGGTACAGATACTGGTGCTGTACTGTATGAAACGGTACAGATACTGGTGCTGTACTGTATGAACCGGTACAGATACTGGTGCTGTACTGTATGTACTGGTGCTGTACTGTATGTAGATACTGGTGCTGTACTGTGTGTACAGATACTGGTGCTGTACTGTGTGTACAGATACTGGTGCTGTACTGTGTGTACAGATACTGGTGCTGTACTGTGTGTACAGATACTGGTGCTGTACTGTATGTACAGATACTGGTGCTGTACTGTATGTACTGGTGCTGTACTGTATGTACAGATACTGGTGCTGTACTGTATGTACTGGTGCTGTACTGTATGTAGATACTGGTGCTGTACTGTGTGTACAGATACTGGTGCTGTACTGTGTGTACAGATACTGGTGCTGTACTGTGTGTACAGATACTGGTGCTGTACTGTATGTACTGGTGCTGTACTGTATGTACTGGTGCTGTACTGTATGTACAGATACTGGTGCTGTACTGTATGTACTGGTGCTGTACTGTATGTAGATACTGGTGCTGTACTGTGTGTACAGATACTGGTGCTGTACTGTATGTACTGGTGCTGTACTGTATGTAGATACTGGTGCTGTACTGTGTGTACAGATACTGGTGCTGTACTGTATGTACAGATACTGGTGCTGTACTGTATGTACTGGTGCTGTACTGTATGTACAGATACTGGTGCTGTACTGGTGCTGTACTGTATGTAGATACTGGTGCTGTACTGTGTGTACAGATATTGATGCTGTACTGTATGTACAGATACTGGTGCTGTACTGTGTGTACAGATACTGGTGCTGTACTGTGTGTACAGATACTGGTGCTGTACTGTATGTACAGATACTGGTGCTGTACTGTATGTACTGGTGCTGTACTGTATGTACAGATACTGGTGCTGTACTGTATGTACTGGTGCTGTACTGTATGTAGATACTGGTGCTGTACTGTGTGTACAGATACTGGTGCTGTACTGTATGTACTGATGCTGTACTGTATGTACAGATACTGGTGCTGTACTGTATGTACTGGTGCTGTACTGTATGTAGATACTGGTGCTGTACTGTATGTACAGATACTGGTGCTGTACTGTGTGTACAGATACTGGTGCTGTACTGTGTGTACAGATACTGGTGCTGTACTGTGTGTACAGATACTGGTGCTGTACTGTATGTACAGATACTGGTGCTGTACTGTGTGTACAGATACTGGTGCTGTACTGTGTGTACAGATACTGGTGCTGTACTGTGTGTACAGATACTGGTGCTGTACTGTGTGTACAGATACTGGTGCTGTACTGTGTGTACAGATACTGGTGCTGTACTGTATGTACAGATACTGGTGCTGTACTGGTGCTGTACTGTGTGTACAGATGCTGGTGCTGTACTGTATGTACTGGTGCTGTACTGTATGTAGATACTGGTGCTGTACTGTGTGTACAGATACTGGTGCTGTACTGTGTGTACAGATACTGGTGCTGTACTGTGTGTACAGATACTGGTGCTGTACTGTGTGTACAGATACTGGTGCTGTACTGTATGTACAGATACTGGTGCTGTACTGTGTGTACAGATACTGGTGCTGTACTGTGTGTACAGATACTGGTGCTGTACTGTATGTACAGATACTGGTGCTGTACTGTATGAACAGGTACAGATACTGGTGCTGTACTGTGTGTACAGATACTGGTGCTGTACTGTATGTACAGATACTGGTGCTGTACTGTGTGTACAGATACTGGTGCTGTACTGTGTGTACAGATACTGGTGCTGTACTGTGTGTACAGATACTGGTGCTGTACTGTGTGTACAGATACTGGTGCTGTACTGTGTGTACAGATACTGGTGCTGTACTGTGTGTACAGATACTGGTGCTGTACTGTATGTACAGATACTGGTGCTGTACTGTATGTACAGATACTGGTGCTGTACTGTATGTACAGATACTGGTGCTGTACTGTATGTACAGATACTGGTGCTGTACTGTATGTACAGATACTGGTGCTGTACTGTATGAACAGGTACAGATACTGGTGCTGTACTGTGTGTACAGATACTGGTGCTGTACTGTATTTACCACCACATACATGTATCTGCTCCCCAGATAGACTCTGTTTTTTCACCACAGATAAGATGCACACCAAACTTCATTAGAGATCCGCCGTTCCAACATTAGAATTGGCTGAAGTGCAGATGCTCCTGCTTCCCCCTGTCTTCTTTCAGAATCGCCAATCCAACCCAGTATACAACAACCAGCCAATCACAGCAAGCAATGTACCGGTATTTTCTGTGCACACTGCATAGAAAGCGTGTTTCGAAGCTCGGCGTTCGAGTTTTCTGGCAATTCCGTTAGGGATTCTGTTACCACGGGCCACAACAGAATTCTATGACGGAATACCTTTAAGAGGCAATCCTATGGGAGCCTATGGGCCGTATAACGCATCCGTCTGGTTTCCGTTATGCAGGAGTCCTCTGTTTTCAACATACACACATATGCGCAATGTGTAATCTGTGGTTTTCCGCAAACACATACAGTATACTTCTCGTGTAGCCTGTGGTTTCACACATGCACATCACGTGTAATCAGTGGGTTTCCACATACACACCATGTATAATCTGGTTTTCTACTCAGACATGCAGTAACTCGCTGGTTCACTGCTGAAAGGATAAAGCTGTGGTCTACTGTTAAAGGGTTAATGCTGTAATTCAGTGGTACAGACAGGGGTGGACTGGTAATGTACCTTACCGGTGGGCCGCCTGCAGGGTTCAAACTCACAACCTTCTGTGGGAGAGACATTAGGCTTAGCAGTCGGGCTACAAAGCACATTCTTGAGATTCTGAAAACATTTTCTACCTTAAAACTTTCATTAGTATGACTGTACAATGCACTGGTAACTACAGATACATCTCTATGTACCAGGACATTGGGATAACAATTTATTTGATAATAGCAAAAATGTAATGGAGCTAAATAAATTACAATAAACACATTAAAATAAATAAATATATACCGTATTTTCCGGCGTATAAGACGACCCCCAACTTTTCCAGTTAAAATATAGGGTTTGGGCTATACTCGCCGTATAAGACTACCCCTCTAACGCAACCTACTTTGGCATCAAGATCTGCAGGTAATTGTTGTGCAATTTTCGTCATATTATGCCTTTCCAATAATCTAGTACACCAGGGTACAGTGGCCTTAAATCTGTTGCTGTGATCTGGGTTAGATGTGGCCACTGAAGTGCAAACAAACGTATTTTATTTCGTGACGCTACATAACCGTCTTGGCGATGCTCATTCACCATGTCTGCTACATGTTTTTTGAGTTCTGGCCAATGTGGGGTGCCTCTTCTTAATGCACACTTACCCCTTGGCATACTCTTTAATGCTTTTTCATTTGCTTTCCAGTCCCGAACCATCTTTTCTGTTACTCCATGTTGTCTTGCAGCAGCGCAGTTATTATGTTCCATGGCAAAGTTTACAACTTTAAGTTTGAAACTGGCTTCATATTTCTTTCTTCGTGCTGGTAGAGCCATGATGGGGTCTTGACTGTTAGTCATTTGTATACTGTACTGTATGTACTGGTGCTGTACTGTATGAGCCGGTACAGATACTGGTGCTGTACTGTATGAACAGGTACAGATACTGGTGCTGTACTGTATGAACCGGTACAGATACTGGTGCTGTACTGTATGTACAGATACTGGTGCTGTACTGTATGAACCGGTACAGATACTGGTGCTGTACTGTATGAACCGGTACAGATACTGGTGCTGTACTGTATGAACCGGTACAGATACTGGTGCTGTACTGTATGGACAGATACTGGTGCTGTACTGTATGGACCGGTACAGATACTGGTGCTGTACTGTATGAACCGGTACAGATACTGGTGCTGTACTGTATGAACCGGTACAGATACTGGTGCTGTACTGTATGAACAGATACTGGTGCTGTACTGTATGAACCGGTACAGATACTGGTGCTGTACTGTATAAACCGGTACAGATACTGGTGCTGTACTGTATGAACCGGTACAGATACTGGTGCTGTACTGTATGAACCGGTACAGATACTGGTGCTGTACTGTATGTACTGGTGCTGTACTGTATGTAGATACTGGTGCTGTACTGTGTGTACAGATACTGGTGCTGTACTGTGTGTACAGATACTGGTGCTGTACTGTGTGTACAGATACTGGTGCTGTACTGTATGTACAGATACTGGTGCTGTACTGTATGTACTGGTGCTGTACTGTATGTACAGATACTGGTGCTGTACTGTATGTACTGGTGCTGTACTGTATGTAGATACTGGTGCTGTACTGTGTGTACAGATACTGGTGCTGTACTGTGTGTACAGATACTGGTGCTGTACTGTGTGTACAGATACTGGTGCTGTACTGTATGTACTGGTGCTGTACTGTATGTACTGGTGCTGTACTGTATGTACAGATACTGGTGCTGTACTGTATGTACTGGTGCTGTACTGTATGTAGATACTGGTGCTGTACTGTGTGTACAGATACTGGTGCTGTACTGTATGTACTGGTGCTGTACTGTATGTACAGATACTGGTGCTGTACTGTATGTACTGGTGCTGTACTGTATGTAGATACTGGTGCTGTACTGTGTGTACAGATACTGGTGCTGTACTGTATGTACAGATACTGGTGCTGTACTGTATGTACTGGTGCTGTACTGTATGTACAGATACTGGTGCTGTACTGTATGTACTGGTGCTGTACTGTATGTAGATACTGGTGCTGTACTGTGTGTACAGATATTGATGCTGTACTGTATGTACAGATACTGGTGCTGTACTGTGTGTACAGATACTGGTGCTGTACTGTGTGTACAGATACTGGTGCTGTACTGTATGTACAGATACTGGTGCTGTACTGTATGTACTGGTGCTGTACTGTATGTACAGATACTGGTGCTGTACTGTATGTACTGGTGCTGTACTGTATGTAGATACTGGTGCTGTACTGTGTGTACAGATACTGGTGCTGTACTGTATGTACTGATGCTGTACTGTATGTACAGATACTGGTGCTGTACTGTATGTACTGGTGCTGTACTGTATGTAGATACTGGTGCTGTACTGTATGTACAGATACTGGTGCTGTACTGTGTGTACAGATACTGGTGCTGTACTGTGTGTACAGATACTGGTGCTGTACTGTGTGTACAGATACTGGTGCTGTACTGTATGTACAGATACTGGTGCTGTACTGTGTGTACAGATACTGGTGCTGTACTGTGTGTACAGATACTGGTGCTGTACTGTGTGTACAGATACTGGTGCTGTACTGTATGTACTGGTGCTGTACTGTATGTACTGGTGCTGTACTGTATGTACAGATACTGGTGCTGTACTGTATGTACTGGTGCTGTACTGTATGTAGATACTGGTGCTGTACTGTGTGTACAGATACTGGTGCTGTACTGTATGTACTGGTGCTGTACTGTATGTACAGATACTGGTGCTGTACTGTATGTACTGGTGCTGTACTGTATGTAGATACTGGTGCTGTACTGTGTGTACAGATACTGGTGCTGTACTGTATGTACAGATACTGGTGCTGTACTGTATGTACTGGTGCTGTACTGTATGTACAGATACTGGTGCTGTACTGTATGTACTGGTGCTGTACTGTATGTAGATACTGGTGCTGTACTGTGTGTACAGATATTGATGCTGTACTGTATGTACAGATACTGGTGCTGTACTGTGTGTACAGATACTGGTGCTGTACTGTGTGTACAGATACTGGTGCTGTACTGTATGTACAGATACTGGTGCTGTACTGTATGTACTGGTGCTGTACTGTATGTACAGATACTGGTGCTGTACTGTATGTACTGGTGCTGTACTGTATGTAGATACTGGTGCTGTACTGTGTGTACAGATACTGGTGCTGTACTGTATGTACTGATGCTGTACTGTATGTACAGATACTGGTGCTGTACTGTATGTACTGGTGCTGTACTGTATGTAGATACTGGTGCTGTACTGTATGTACAGATACTGGTGCTGTACTGTGTGTACAGATACTGGTGCTGTACTGTGTGTACAGATACTGGTGCTGTACTGTGTGTACAGATACTGGTGCTGTACTGTATGTACAGATACTGGTGCTGTACTGTGTGTACAGATACTGGTGCTGTACTGTGTGTACAGATACTGGTGCTGTACTGTGTGTACAGATACTGGTGCTGTACTGTGTGTACAGATACTGGTGCTGTACTGTGTGTACAGATACTGGTGCTGTACTGTATGTACAGATACTGGTGCTGTACTGTATGTACTGGTGCTGTACTGTGTGTACAGATGCTGGTGCTGTACTGTATGTAGATACTGGTGCTGTACTGTGTGTACAGATACTGGTGCTGTACTGTGTGTACAGATACTGGTGCTGTACTGTATGTACAGATACTGGTGCTGTACTGTGTGTACAGATACTGGTGCTGTACTGTGTGTACAGATACTGGTGCTGTACTGTATGTACAGATACTGGTGCTGTACTGTATGAACAGGTACAGATACTGGTGCTGTACTGTGTGTACAGATACTGGTGCTGTACTGTATGTACAGATACTGGTGCTGTACTGTATGTACAGATACTGGTGCTGTACTGTGTGTACAGATACTGGTGCTGTACTGTGTGTACAGATACTGGTGCTGTACTGTGTGTACAGATACTGGTGCTGTACTGTGTGTACAGATACTGGTGCTGTACTGTATGTACAGATACTGGTGCTGTACTGTATGTACAGATACTGGTGCTGTACTGTATGTACAGATACTGGTGCTGTACTGTATGTACAGATACTGGTGCTGTACTGTATGTACAGATACTGGTGCTGTACTGTATGAACAGGTACAGATACTGGTGCTGTACTGTGTGTACAGATACTGGTGCTGTACTGTATGTACAGATACTGGTGCTGTACTGTATGTACAGATACTGGTGCTGTACTGTGTGTACAGATACTGGTGCTGTACTGTGTGTACAGATACTGGTGCTGTACTGTGTGTACAGATACTGGTGCTGTACTGTGTGTACAGATACTGGTGCTGTACTGTGTGTACAGATACTGGTGCTGTACTGTGTGTACAGATACTGGTGCTGTACTGTATGTACAGATACTGGTGCTGTACTGTATGTACAGATACTGGTGCTGTACTGTATGTACAGATACTGGTGCTGTACTGTATGTACAGATACTGGTGCTGTACTGTATGTACAGATACTGGTGCTGTACTGTATGTACAGATACTGGTGCTGTACTGTATGAACAGGTACAGATACTGGTGCTGTACTGTGTGTACAGATACTGGTGCTGTACTGTATTTACCACCACATACATGTACAGTGGGGGAAATAATTATTTGACCCCTCACTGATTTTGTAAGTTTGTCCAATGACAAAGAAATGAAAAGTCTCAGAACAGTATCATTTCAATGGTAGGTTTATTGTAACAGTGGCAGATAGCACATCAAAAGGAAAATCGAAAAAATAACTTTAAATAAAAGATAGCAACTGATTTGCATTTCATTGAGTGAAATAAGTATTTGAACCCTCTAACAAAAAAAGACTTAATACTTGGTGGAAAAACCCTTGTTTGCAAGCACAGAGGTCAAACGTTTCTTGTAATTGATGACCAAGTTTGCGCACATTTTAGGAGGAATGTTGGTCCACTCCTCTTTGCAGATCATCTCTAAATCCCTAAGGTTTCGAGGCTGTCTCTGTGCAACTCTGAGCTTGAGCTCCCTCCATAGGTTTTCGATTGGATTAAGGTCCGGAGACTGACTAGGCCACTCCATGACCTTAATGTGCTTCTTCTTGAGCCACTCCTTTGTTGCCTTTGCTGTATGTTTTGGGTCATTGTCGTGCTGGAACACCCATCCACGACCCATTTTCAGTTTCCTGGCAGAGGGAAGGAGGTTGTCGCTCAGGATTTCACGATACATGGCTCCGTCCATTTTCCCGTTTATGCGAATAAGTTGTCCTGTGCCCTTAGCAGAAAAACACCCCCAAAGCAAAATGTTTCCACCCCCATGCTTGACGGTGGGGACGGTGTTTTGGGGGTCATAGGCAGCATTTTTCTTCCTCCAAACACAGCGAGTTGAGTTAATGCCAAAGAGCTCTATTTTGGTCTCATCAGACCACAGCACCTTCTCCCAGTCACTCTCTGAATCATTCAGGTGTTCATTGGCAAACTTCAGACGGGCCTGCACATGTGCCTTCCTGAGCAGGGGGACCTTGCGAGCCCTGCAGGATTTTAATCCATTGCGGTGTAATGTGTTTCCAATGGTTTTCTTGGTGACTGTGGTCCCTGCTAATTTGAGGTCATTAACTAACTCCTCCCGTGTAGTTCTAGGATGCTTTTTCACCTTTCTCAGAACCATTGACACCCCACGAGGTGAGATCTTGCGTGGAGCCCCAGAGCGAGGTCGATTGATGGTCATTTTGTGCTCCTTCCATTTTCGAACAATCGCACCAACAGTTGTCACCTTCTCTCCCAGCTTCTTGCTAATGGTTTTGTAGCCCATTCCAGCCTTGTGCAGGTCTACAATTTTGTCTCTGACATCCTTGGACAGCTCTTTGGTCTTTCCCATGTTGGAGAGTTTGGAGTCTGCTTGATTGATTGATTCTGTGGACAGGTGTCTTTTATACAGGTGACTAGTTAAGACAGGTGTCCTTAATGAGGGTGACTAATTGAGTAGAAGTGTCTAACCACTCTGTGGGAGCCAGAACTCTTAATGGTTGGTAGGGGTTCAAATACTTATTTCACTCAATGAAATGCAAATCAGTTGCTATCTTTTATTTAAAGTTATTTTTTCGATTTTCCTTTTGATGTGCTATCTGCCACTGTTACAATAAACCTACCATTGAAATGATACTGTTCTGAGACTTTTCATTTCTTTGTCATTGGACAAACTTACAAAATCAGTGAGGGGTCAAATAATTATTTCCCCCACTGTATCTGCTCCCCAGATAGACTCTGTTTTTTCACCACAGATAAGATGCACACCAAACTTCATTAGAGATCCGCCGTTCCAACATTAGAATTGGCTGAAGTGCAGATGCTCCTGCTTCCCCCTGTCTTCTTTCAGAATCGCCAATCCAACCCAGTATACAACAACCAGCCAATCACAGCAAGCAATGTACCGGTATTTTCTGTGCACACTGCATAGAAAGCCTGCTTGGATTGGGTGGGTCAGCTCTCCCTGCCTGCCGAGCCCTCCCTGTCTCCAAGACGATCCGAGCGGTAGTACGCAACGCGATACTGCCGGCATGAGAATACCACTGAGAGCAGGGAGAGGGGGCTGCTTCAGGAGTGGCTGGCCGGGATGCAGCGCACGGTGGCTCAGCTAGCCTCCAGTCCAACTAGGAAGTAAGTTTCAGCACGCCATATACCGGCATATAAGACGACCCCTGACTTTTGAGAAGATTTTCTTGTGTTAAAAAGTAGTCTTATACGCAGGAAAATACAGTATATATATATATATATATATATATATATACACCTAGAATAATACACAGTAAATATATATATAATGGGGCTAATTTGTCTTAATAAACCCCTAAGCTGGACGTGGTTCTGCAGGCCTCTCCTCCATAACTTTGGCAGATCCTCCGCCAGTTCTAAATGTAAGACAGCTTCCTTGCTGTCTTACATTTAGACCTTTTTTAATGCCTGAATCATGCGTAGAAAATGATAAATGAGACAGGCCTACCAGCACTTCCCCGACCATACCACGCCCACTTTTTTAGACCTGGTGCAAGCGAGGAGAAGTCGCAGATTGCGGCGCAACTAGCTGTTGTCCCGCAATCTGTGCCTGAAATACACCTAATATAGGCATATTTCAGCTTAATAAATGACCCCCAATATGTTTATATGTATATATATATATATATATACACACACACAAAAGTATGTATATAATAATTTATTTTACGCCATTATATTTTGGTGACTACTATATAAAGTACACTTCCAGGGTTATCCCTGGGTTCAAACACACATATCTTGCATGTGGTAATCTAGCACCGTATCAATGTACTACAGGATACATTGTTACTGTAGGGAAGAATTTCTATAACTAAAGTATTTATTAGTAGTCCTGTACAATTCTTTATATATCAGAACATTTTAGTTAAGCAAAATTCCACCAGCTGCCTACAGTGTGCTCTGTGGCACACCTGGTAAGGCGGTCGTCTTTGGCACAAAGCTCATGAGTTCAAGTTCTGGGGTAGCAGCAAAAAACTGATTAATTTAGTAAATACATAATTATGTAATTACTAAATATAGATAGAGAGAGAACTAAATTACTATATAAATATATAATTAAATTGATAGAGAGAGAAAATGTGTTTATTGTTAATTACAGTTGCAAGAAAAAGTATGTGAACCCTTTGGAATGATACGGATTTCTGCACAAATTGGTCATAAAATGTGATCTGATCTTCATCTAAGTCACAACAATAGACAATCACAGTCTGCTTATACTAATAACACACAAAGAATTAAATGTTACCATGTTTTTATTGAACACATCATGTAAACATTCACAGTGCAGGTGGAAAAAGTATGTGAACCCTTGGATTTAATAACTGGTTGAACCTCCTTTGGCAGCAATAACTTTAACCAAACGTTTTTCTGTAGTTGCAGATCAGACGTGCACAACGGTCAGGAGTAATTCTTGACCAATCCTCTTTACAGAACTGTTTCAGTTTAGCAATATTCTTGGGATGTCTGGTGTGAATCGCTTTCTTGAGGTCATGCCACAGCATCTCAATCGGGTTGAGGTCAGGACTCTGACTGGGCCACTCCAGAAGGCGGATTTTGGATCGTCATTTTTTGTTGCTTCATCTCCGAAAACTGGATTTAAAAAATGATCAAAAAGGCTTATTTTTAAATGGTATCAATAAAAACTACACATTGCCCCACAAAAAAAAAATTAAAAAAAATGCCTACTTGGTTTGGCTACACCTGTTGCCAGTTTGGCTCTGTCTACAACATGGGTGCGCTTCTATGTTTTTTTCCAGGACCACTTTGAGTTCCCAATTCACCTTCACTGTGCACTAAGTATTCCAAAATCCTATACATGGGTAGAAAGTGGTTAAACTGTCTGCCTTAAGTACATTTGCCAGGTAGTGGGCTGCTCCTATTTCCTTTGTAGAGTAGAGACTTACCAGCATGTCAGGTTAGAGTAAGTAAAGTTTGTGTGTACTATCGAAAAGTAGGCCAAGACACAACTCTCCAGGAAAACACCATTCCTGATAGTGGAAAACTGCCAAAAATGCAATTTTCCTAAGGATTTACCTCTGAGAGAAGGAAGCATAGAACCTTTATAGAAGGTTGAGGACCATAAACGCCATGCTGGACTGAGACAGTAAGGTAAACACACATAAAGCTTTAGACTTTACTGCATGTGATTAGGGTTAATACCTTCTGGCGCCCTTCATACGACTGAACTATTGCGACGAGCTGGCCATCTTATCTAGGACTGCACCCTCCAACTAGGCATTGCAGAAAATTATTGGGAGTTTACACACCTTTGGTCAATTTGGGAAGTTTGCTAGTACCTATAGAGAGAGAGTGAGAGGTTTGACCTTCCACTGGTGCCTGAAGATGGATTTAGACCTGCTGATGGTCAGGCAGGAAGCGTTGCTTCGCGATGGTCGGCTGCTCGTTCAGTGGGGGTGAAGCATTGTACTTACATGCAGTAATTGCTACCGCCATCGCTCATCCTTGTACAGCTGTATTGTTTCTAGGCAGCAGATCGCTGTGTTGACAGCACAATCTCCTGCTCAGAAATGATCATTTTGGCTACAGGATCGCCCCATGAACGAGTGCTTCACTTGTTCATCGGCTGCACCTTTACACGGGCAGGTTGTTGGGAATGAGCATTACGCCCCTGTGTAAATCCAGTGGGGGGGCGTCACCTTCGCTTCATCCTATAGACAGGCAACTATCAGGTTTGGAAATAGGCCAGCGGGGGCACAGAGGTAGCTATAGAGGGTGCAGAGGATGGCAGCTCTGTATATAGGTCATGTATGTGCGTGTCTATACTTGTACCTGGATGTCTATAATGTGACTGTGTGCGTGTCTATACTTGTATCTGGATGTCTATGATGTGACTGTGTGCGTGTCTATACTTGTATCTGGATGTCTATAATGTGACTGTGTGCGTGTCTATACTTGTACCTGGATGTCTATGATGTGACTGTGTGCGTGTCTATACTTGTATCTGGATGTCTATGATGTGACTGTGTGCGTGTCTATACTTGTACCTGGATGTCTATGATGTGACTGTGTGCGTGTCTATACTTGTACCTGGATGTCTATAATGTGACTGTGTGCGTGTCTATACTTGTACCTGGATGTCTATGATGTGACTGTGTGCGTGTCTATACTTGTACCTGGATGTCTATAATATGACTGTGTGCGTGTCTATACTTGTACCTGGATGTCTATAATGTGACTGTGTGCGTGTCTATACTTGTACCTGGATGTCTATAATGTGACTGTGTGCGTGTCTATACTTGTACCTGGATGTCTATAATGTGACTGTGTGCGTGTCTATACTTGTATCTATCCTGTGTGTCTATACTTGTGTCTATCCTGTGTGTCTATACTTGTGTCTATCCTGTGTGTCTATACTTGTGTCTATCCTGTGTGTCTATACTTGTGTCTATCCTGTGTGTCTATACTTGTGTCTATCCTGTGTGTCTATACTTGTGTCTATCCTGTGTGTCTATACTTGTGTCTATCCTGTGTGTCTATACTTGTGTCTATCCTGTGTGTCTATACTTGTGTCTATCCTGTGTGTCTATACTTGTGTCTATCCTGTGTGTCTATACTTGTGTCTATCCTGTGTGTCTATCCTGTGTGTCTATACTTGTGTCTATCCTGTGTGTCTATACTTGTGTCTATCCTGTGTGTCTATACTTGTGTCTATCCTGTGTGTCTATACTTGTATCTATCCTGTGTGTCTATACTTGTATCTATCCTGTGTGTCTATACTTGTATCTATCCTGTGCATTCCTCATTGTGTATGTTTGAGGGTTTATTTCTCTCTCCGCCCCAGCACTCTGCGCTGTTTATGTAGCACGCGCCGTTCTATTACTAACTGTATGAACACCGCCCTACATAAATAGCGTAGGCGTGACACATCATTAATGAACGCACCGGACTGGTTAGTTTTAGAAATGCTACATCTGTTTGTGTGTGCATTATTACAGTATGTATATCAGGGCGGCTCCAGGTTCATGTGGGCCCTTGGACAATAAATCTCAGTGGGCCCCCTTGTGGCATTTCTCAAATGTCACCACGGCATCTGAGCGCGAGCTTCCTGCTAAGACTCGCCTTCCCCCAGCGGAGATCGGGGAAAGCACCCTGTTCTAAAAATGAGCCGCAGCCTGTACTAGGCTTCCAGGCTCATTGTTAGTATATTCCAGTTCAGGCCACTAGGTGGCAGCACTAAACTGCGATATAGTGATTTCTATATAGAATAATGAAGCGATTATTATTCTGTATAAGTTGCAATCTGATGAAAAGTAATGAAAAAAAAAAAAAGTACAAAAAAAATGTTTTGAAAATATTAACAAAACTTAAAAAGTAAAATCACCCCACTTTCCCCAAAATAAAAATAAACAAAAAAAGAATAACATTATCGGCATCGCCGCATGCGAAAACACCCATACTATTAAAATATTTTAAAAAAGTTAGCCCATATGGTGAAGGATGTAACAGAAAAAAATAAAAAAGGCTGATTTGCCATTTTTTCATCACTTTATCTCCCAACAAAATTGAATAAAAAGCGATCAAGTCATACACACCCCAAAATGGTATTGTCAACAAAGACAGATTTCCCTCAAATGAGCCCCCACACATCTCCGTAGACATAACTATAAAAAAAAGTTCTGTTAGGGTTGCCACCTTTCCCAACAAAAAATTATAGTTACACAAATTAAAAAGGCTGGTGTGACTATTTAAGTTTTATTTAGCCTCTATTTTTCAAATGATTCTGATGGGATTTGAACTCACAGCCTTCTACATAAAGTCAAGAACCTTAACCACTGGGCTATAGAGCTTCATGTTAACCTCCTGTAACTATATTATGGCTAAAAAACTCAGTAGTAGTTTCCTACATATTATGTATTCATATATATCAGAGGTATCATTTTATATATATTTTTTAGTAATTACACATTTATTTTGTGCCATACATTTTTTACAATTACAAAAAAAAAAAAAAAAGATACTTCTGCTGTATAGTAATACATGAGAAATTACTATGAGGTTTTTTCTGTCATAACTTAGTATTGAGCTCAATAGCTCAGTGGATAAGTTTCTTGCCTTTAATGTAGAAGGTTGTGAGTTCAAATCCCACCAGAAACATTTTAGACATAGAGGGTAATTAGACTTAAATGCACAGGGTGTCCCCATACTGACAATGCATGGGGATACCCCCTTCATGGTCATAGCACATAGCAGAGACTCCTAAGCCAGAAAGAGTCCCGACTCTTCGGGAATTTCCCACTGTTCAGCGATCTGCGATTAGACCTGAGTTGGCCCCAGCACTTGCCCTGCTTTGCTGGGTGCTGACGTGAGCCCTGATGTATGTGTCTGCACTTATATCTGGATGTGTGTGTGTGTGTGTGTGCGTGTGTCACAGGCTCAGATTTCCTGGGGCAGTTTTGGAAGCCAAAATCAGGAACGTATCATAAAATGAGAGAAAGTCTACAGGACGGATACAACGTCTTCTCTTTTTTTGAATTCGCTCTTGATTTTGGCTTCCAAAACTGCATCAGAAAACCTGACCGTGTGACCGTGCCCTAAGGGTTCATTGTGTGTAAGATCCATTTTTCCTGTATATTTCTAATATTTATACAATTCAGTAGTTTTCATTTACACAATTATCTGAATATAGAAATGTCTAACATCCAAACTGCATCCAATAATGAAATAATATACAAGGCGGTTTGTAATATACAGAGAGGAACCCGACGACACTTTCTGGATCAATATTGTAAAAGTAATACTGTAAATCTAGACCTCGGGTCAAAAAGAGGGACATTTAAGGAGCAAGGAGGGACAGAGGGACCTGGGTCACAAGTAGGGACCGTCCCTCCACTCGGAGACCTGTGTCCTTGACACCTTGGCGTCTTCGTGCACCCGTCTGCCGCTCTCCTTCTCTCACGTATTCTATTACACGTTATCTAGAGAGTTTTGCGGTTATTCCATTACCACCGCTTTGTATTTCTTTCACTTGAAAGTGACAATTTGTAGCTGAAATAATAGAAGACATGTGAGGCAGCAGAGCTTTATAATAGCACGCTGATCTCCCTTCTGGAGGTTCTGAGAGCTTCATTTACCGGCAGCGGGGGCTCAGGGGAAGCTAAAACCAAACATAAAGAAAAAGAAGTCCTGGAACAACAACGCTGCATTCAGCACCACACAACGTACCGCTACATATACAGTCCATAACTGCCAGGACTGCTCTAGCGTAGAGACTAAGGACTAAGGCAGAGACCGAGTCCCTGGCGCCCACTGGATACAGGAAAATCTCTGTCCCGGCCCTGAAAAATAAAACCAACAAACTTGGCCACTGTTCGGGAGGAATACTAGTGTGGTATAAAGTGGAGCTCCATGAGCAGATCAGACCAGTGAAACTGGGAAACAGCCACATCTGGATCAGAATAGACCGCTCCATCCTCACCTCCCAGTCCGACATCTACCTCTGTGCGGCCTACGTACCACCACCTGAGTCCCCCCCTACTATCCTGCAAAGGGAAGCTGCCCACTATCAAACCCTGGGTAAAGTCCTTATCATGGGAGACCTCAATGCCAGAACAGGCAGGGAAAGAGACTACCTGACCACAGATGGAAACATCTATATATATGGAGCACAGACCGACAGCGACAGCTCAGTACATACAGAGAGGAACAGTAACTAAAAGTGGCAAAAAATTGTTGAATCTTTGCCGAAGTCTAGGACTCCACATCCTCAATGGTCGCACCAAGGGAGGCTCTCTAGGAAGGACTACATTAAACTCCCATGTGGGTATCAGCGTAGTGGACTACGCCATCACAGACATAGACCCCGCAAACATTGGGGCCTTCATAGTCAGCCCACAATCACACTTGTCTGATCACAACCAAACATCCCTATATATTAAGTCCATAAACAAACCACCAGGACAAATGCCTCAGCAGGCCGGGCTCTTCACACTACCTCCATCTTATAAGTGGTCCAAGATATTGGCTCAGAAATATAAAGAGGTGCACAATATACCAGAAATCCAAGGGATGCTCTACTACTTCAACAACAAGGTGTTTGAGATAAACACAGAAAAAGTCAATCAAGCTGTAAGAGATCCTAATAATATATTTTACACCATGGCAGAAATGGCTGACCAGAAAAAGTATAGCCACTGGATAGTAAGTATTCCTATACAGCAGAAGTCTAATTTTTTAATTATTATTTTTAAGTCACTGGTCATGCAGCTCTATAGTGTAGTGGTTAACATTCTGGGCTGTAATGTAGAAGGTTGTGAGTTTGAATTCCGTCAGAAGCTCTTTAGCAATAGAGGCTAAACTTTCTTTAAACATATATCTAAGTTTTTAGCCATAATATATTTATATATATTATTATATATTTAGAATATATAATATATTATAATATATGTAAATATATTATGGCTAAAGAATCAGTAGTAGTTTCCCACATATTATGCATTCATATATATCAGAAATATGATTTTATATAACTATAAATATATATATATATATATATATTTTAGTAATTACACATTTTTTTTACAATTGCCAAAAATATATATATATATATATAAATTTTATTTAGCCTATATTTCTAAAAAGCTTTGGATGGGATTCGAACTCACAACCTTCTACATTACAGCCCAGAATGTTAACTGCTACACTGTAGTGCAGCCTTGCCAGTTGCAAAAAAAATATATAAAATATGAGACTTCTGCTGTATAGAAATACTTATAACTTTTTTCTGGCTATGCAGTTCTATAGTGTAGTGGTTAAGATTATTGGCTGTAATGTGGAAGGTTGTGAGTTTGAATCCCACCAGAAACTTTTCAGAAATAGAGGGTGAATTAGATTTAAATACACTGGGGTGTCCCCAAGCACTGACTCCATATATGGACATAGCTATATATGGAGTCATATATAGCGTCCTGAGACCCTCTCCTCTTCAGAGCAGGGGGCGCCTGGTTTAATGCTCAGGTTCTCCCATTGACATCCATTGTGCTCGGGGGCTCGTTAGAGCTCCCAAGCATCGGGAAGTGTTCTACTCGAGCACCAGAGCACACGCGCACTTTGGTGCTCGACCAACACTAACAGCCACCCGAAGCAAAAAAAAGATAACCCCAACGCTTGGTTTGATGAGGAGTGCAGAGCTGTATGGAAGACCTTAAGATCGGCCTCAAATAAAAAGCATAGAGATCCCAACAACACCAACCTGCGGGAAGTCTACGACACAACGCAGAGGCAATACAAAACGCAGAGGCAATACAAAAAAGCAAGAATATACCTCAACCAAACTTACACAGCTTTAAGATCCCCTCCAAGATAACTCCTTCTGGTAACTATGGAACCACCTGGGCACAAATGAGAAGAAAAACAACCTCCATATTCAGAACGGCAACATCTGGCTCCAGTATTTCAGAGACCTCTACAGAGACATCCCAAAAGAAGAACGTAACCCAGACCAAGAACAAATGAGGTCAAAACTGAAGAGCATGGAAGAGATACTTAAAGATTTCCAAAACCCGCTAGACTCACTCATAACACTGCAGGAGATATCAGAGAGAATATCAACCATAAGAGGTAAGAAAGCCAGCGGCACAGATGGAATCCCACCCGAAAAGATTAAGTACAGCCCACCAGCAATACAGGCAGCCATAGCAAAACTGTACAACATTGTGCTAAGCGCTGGCTACTTCCCCCAAGCCTGGAACCAAGGTGTCATAACCCCAATATACAAGAGCAGGGACAGTTATGACCCAGCCAACTACCGAGGGATATGTGTCAGCAGCAATCTGGGGAAACTATTTAGCAGTATCCTGAACCAGAGAATCCTCAGCTTTCTCATCCAGCACAATGTACTCAGTAAAAGCCAAGCAGGGTTCATGCCAAACCACCGCACAACAGACCACGTCTACACCCTGCACCGCCTCATCAAGAGTCATGTCCAGGGCCGGCGTCATAACCCGGCATCCCCGGGCAAGTGCCGGGGCCCAATGCTCCTGGGGGGGCCCACTGAGCTGCTATGAGCACTTCCATCAATACAGATGGGAGCTCTCACTGCTGTCATTTCACATACGCAGTACCCCTCTGGTGGGCCCCCTGAGCTGCAGAGACTCAGGACACGCCCCCTCTACACAGGACACGCCCCCTCTACACAGGACACGCCCCCTCTACACAGGACACACGCTGCCTGAGGAGACTGGAGAGAGACCGCAGGGCTGGAGCTGGAGCAGAGAAGTGTGGAGACAGTCTGTAAGTCTGCACTGTGACTGTCTCTTCTCTGTGGGACAGAAGGAAAGGGGGGGACACTGCTGCTTCATTCTATTTAGTTGTGTTACTGTTTTATTAAGCTGATTGTCTCCATGACACCTGCCCCCCCCCCCCCCCCCCCCCATATCCTGTCCTATCTCATCCTCATGGAGCCCCTGCTGTCTCCTTTCCTCCCTCATGTATCCAGGGCTCCTGTTCCACCCTCCTATCTCCTATTGCTGCCCTGCACAGACCTCCTGCCACTACTTGTATGAATCCCCCTCAGAGCCCCTTCAACCTACTTGCTGTGTCCACCCCTCCTGTCCATCCAGGGCCCCGGGCCCCTGTCTCACTCCTCTGCCTCTCATTATGGTGGCATCTGAACCGCATTCACCATAAGGACCTTCTAACATCACAGGGTCATGTGACTGTGCCCCCCACCCCGTACTGTGCCCCTTTATACCCTGCATTGTGCCCTCCTACCACACCCTGTGCAGTGCCCATAGTCATTCCCTGTACTGTGCCCTCTTATACCCTTTTATCCGGTCACTGTATGGTGGTTTTATCCTTGTATGGCGGTGTTATCACTATATGGCGGTGTTATCACTATATGGCGGTGGTATCCAATAACTGGATGGCCATAACTGTATCCCTTTCTGCCCACACCACTTTTTTTAGACCTGGCATGAGCGGGAAAAGATACAGATTGCGGTGTTAAGGACCTTTGCGCCACATCTGTGTCAGAAATACGCCTAACATAGACGTATTTCTATATAATAAATGACCCCCTAATCGTATGATTATTCGGGGGGTGGGGCTAATATCTTTATATTATATAGATTCTAGTGTATACTGCGCCCTGTATTTCCCAGTAGATAATGATCCTTGGGAAGCACAGTCCTCATCCCTGACCACCAGGACCAGGTAGCGCTCTGTCAGTACATGGCGGCCTCCCCTCTCCTCCATGCTGCTCCGCTGTGTACTGGGGCTTATTCTGACACTAGGGCTGGGTTCACATCACATTTTTGCCATCCATTTAATGCATACTGAAAATGTATGCATTGACAGATGCCTCAGACTGATGCCGTACAGTATAGGTTAAATATCCACGGCACTCCAAAAAGTTTTTGCAAGAATAATTTCATTTAATTCTTAATAAACAGAATGCTGTTAATATACATCCAGTGCAAGTTCATTTACATATAGTAAGTATTTTATGCCATATCAGATAGAAAAGAAAGACATCCAGCGCATGCCTATTCTCTCTGCCTTCAGACCCCGCTGAAGAAGGCCGTACAGACCGAAACGTTCGGGATTTTTCTATCTGATATGGCATAAAATACTTACTATATGTAAATGAACTTGCACTGGATGTATATTAACAGCATTCTGTTTATTAAGAATTAAATGAAATTATTCTTGCAAAAACTTTTTGGAGTGCCGTGGATATTTAACCTATATTGTCTAAACCACTCTCACAGGCACCCACACTGGACCCAAGGTGTGCAGAGTACATAATCATTCAATGATGCCGTACAGTGGCGTCCGTTCACCATACAGTTCCATGGTAAAAAAACATATACGTTAACGTATGCATTTTTTACTTGACTCTGCAGGATACAAAAACGTGGAGTGCTGCACATGTGTATACATCAAACCGATAGGAAAAACGTAATGTGAACACACATTGGGGGGGAGGGGGGCGTACTAAATTTCGCTGTGGGGCCCAGTCAGTTCTAGCTCCATCACTGCACATCTCCTTCTCTCCTCCAGGCCTGGCTCACTGCTGCAGCGGGCCGGAGTGAATGACAGGACCACCAGCTCCCCTGCAATGATAGGTATGTGAGGGGGCCACTGGGGGGTCATTCATCACACTGTGAGGGTCCCTTACACAGTATAATGACTCCCAGTGCCCCCCATTTAGTATAATGATCCCCATTGACCCTCCATTTAGCATAATGACCACCAGAGCCCCCATTAAATATAATAACCCCTCGTGCCCCCTCCATACAGTATAACCCCCAGTGTGGGGGCGACTGGGGGTCATTATTCTGAATGGAGGGCCACTGTGGGGTCATTATACTGTGAGGGCCCTTTACATAGTATAATGACCCCCAGTGTCCCCCATTTAGTATAATGATCACCAATGACCCTCCATTCAGTATAAATACCCCCAGAGCCCCCTCCATACAGTATTCCCCCAGTGTGGGGGCTACTGGGGGTCATTATTCTAAATGGGGGCGACTGGGGGTTATTATTCTGAATGCAGGGCCACAGGTGGTCATTATACAGTGGGGGGGGGGGGAATTGGGGGTTCATTATACTGTGTGAAGGGCCACTAGTAGTCATTATACTGTATAGGGGCCACTGGGGGTCATTATACCGTGTAGGAGCCACAGGGGGACATGTCAATGTAAAAAAATGCCTCATGGGGGCCCACTGGGATTTATCGCCCAAGGGCCCACATGAACCTGGAGCCGGCCCTGGTCATGTCCACAGCACAAAGCAAAGAAAGATATACGCTAGTTTCAAGGACTTCAAAAAGGCCTTTGACTCGGTGTGGCACCCAGGATTGCTCCTGAGGCTATTGTAGAGCGGAATAGGAGGAAAGACATACAACATCATCAAAAGCTCCTACACCGAGAACCGATGCAGCGTGAAGGTAAATGGGAAAAGAACGGCTTACTTCCAGCAGAGCCGAGGAGTCAGACAGGGCTGCAGCCTCAGTCAAACTCTCTTTAACATTTACATCAATGAGCTGGCAGCAGCTCTGGAGTCTTCCTCAACACCAGGTATCATGCTCCATGACACTGAGGTGAAATTTCTCCTGTATGCGGATGACCTTATCCTACTATCACCAACTGAGAAAGGTCTCCAAGACCAGCTAGTCAGTCTGGAGAAATTCAGCACCATATGGGCCCTTCCCATCAATTTAAAAAAGACCAACACTGTGGTGTTCCAGAGAAACATAGAAACATAGAATGTGTCGGCAGATAAGAACCATTTGGCCCATCTAGTCTGGCCAATATACTGAATACTATGGATAGCCCCCGGCCCTATCTTATATGAAGGATGGCCTTATGCCTATCCCATGCATGCTTAAACCCCTTCACTGTATTTGCAGCTACCACTTCTGCAGGAAGGCTATTCCATGCATCCACTACTCTCTCAGTAAAGTAATACTTCCTTATATTACTTTTAAACCTTTGCCCCTCTAATTTAAAACTGTGTCCTCTTGTGGTAGTTTTTCTTCTTTTAAATATGCTCTCTTCCTTTACCGAGTTGATTCCCTTTATGTATTTAAAAGTTTCTATCATATCCCCTCTGTCTCTTCTTTCTTCCAAGCTATACATATTAAGGTCCTTTAACCTTTCCTGGTAAGTTTTATCCTGCAATCCATGTACTAGTTTAGTAGCTCTTCTCTGAACTCTCTCTAGAGTATCTATATCTTTCTGGAGATATGGCCTCCAGTACTGCGCACAATACTCCAAGTGAGGTCTCACCAGTGTTCTGTACAGCGGCATAAGCACTTCACTCTTTCTACTGCTTATACCTCTCCCTATACATCCAAGCATTCTGCTGGCATTTCGTGCTGCTCTATTACATTGTCTTCCCACCTTTAAGTCTTCTGAAATAATTACTCCTAGGAAAACAAAGTCAGCCAGGCCCCCTACCTTCATGCTACACAACCGCCCTCTTACAGCCATCAACAGGTACACCTACCTGGGCCTGATAATTGAACAAACTGTGAGCTTCAAATCAGCCATTGAGGAGCTGAAAGACAAAGCATGCAAGACCTTCTACAACATCAGAAGACGACTGTACCACCTCAAAGAACCCGTGAGGGTCTGGCTTAAAAACTTTGACTCCATCATTGCACCAATCCTCCTGTATGGCAGTGAAGTCTGGGGCCCTCACACGTACCCCGACTGGTCAAGATGGGATTTCAGCCCAACAGAAATATTCCACCTGGAATTCTGTAACCATCTCCTCCAGGTCCATCGGAGCACCTCTAACAGTGCCTGTCGAGGGGAGCTGGGCAGAAACCCAGCCCGACCAGAAAATCACCCCACACCACCTCACAAAAGCCGGGATCAGGAACACAGTAAACAAGAGACAAGAGGAATATGTCAGTGAATGGAGGAAGGAGGTGAGAGCATCCCAGAAGCTGATGGTGTACCAGAGCCTGCAGAGAGACTACAAACTGGCCCCATATCTAGAGAAACTAGGGAACCCCAGAGACCGGAAAATCCTGAGCCACTACAGACTGAATGCCCACAGCCTGGCCGTCGAATCTGGACGGCATCGACAGAGCTACATGCCTAGAGAAAGCAGACTGTGCCAGCAGTGCCACCTGGAGGCGGTGGAGGATGAGGCCCACTTCCTGATATACTGTCCCAAATTCTCAGCAGTGAGGGACATCCACTTTAGGAGACTGTCTGATCTCTGCCCAGACTTCAGCTCCATGGAGGAGGAAGAGAAGCTTCCCATCCTGCTGGGAGAGGAAGAGAACACTGTGGACATAGCAGCACAATATATCAGTGCCTGATATGCCATGGACTCCGATACCCTGACCCGGGGTGTGTCTGCACCCCTTCCCCCCCTGTCATGATACGCCACAGACTCCTATACACCGACCCCGGGTGTGTCCCCATTTCTCAACCTCCTATTTCCCACATGCTTTGGCAATACTAATGTATAATTTTAGACCTGCCAATAAAGCTTTATTGATTGATAGATAGGAGATAGATAGATATTAGATAGATATGAGATAGATATATAGATAGATAGATAGTACAAAGATTTCAAGGCACTCCAAAGTAACAGTGCTTGAGAAAGGTTCCAGAAAGAGGACCGAAACGTTGCTGTTTGTTGAATAAACACAGAATACTTTTTACTTGTTGAAGTGCTGTGGAATCTTTGCACTGTATTTCCAGGAATTGGGATTTTTCCTACAGCCGCTGGCACCTGTCCCTTACAATTTTTGAGGTGCTGCCTACACTTACGTCATTCGATTGTCTGCAGATAGATAGATAGATAGATGGCACCCTTCAGATACTGGTTGTATCTTATAATCAATGCCCTGTTACTATACCAGTGTTCTCCATTGTTGAGTCATTGTCCAGGTATTCAGCTGAGAACCATCATGCAATGAGCACAAAGCACAGACAAGGTATATGCCGGTGATAAGATGCTTTCTTCCATTGTGAATCCTTCCTGACCTTTTCCCCATCCAATGTGATTCATTGCTTGGAAGCTATCTTTTGAAAATGTTTCGAATAAGAGGTTGGTCTCTTAATCTATAGTGGGAAATCCACAGATTTAATATTTTGAGCCATCTGCTTGGTTCAGCATTACTGAGACCATTGACGGAGAAAGGGAAACCTATCATAGTAAACACATTGATGGTTTTATTCCACTTTGGAAATATTAGCTGTTTTCAAATGAAAACTGCCCATTCCTCTTAAATAGCTATCAGACGAACCTATTCCTCTCGACTTCTCCATATGCCTACAAACTTTACTTGGTATGTGTTCTCAAAGGTGGAGAAAGGAATAAGCTGCTGGCAGACAGCCCTGAGAACAAAAGCATTGGGGGTTGAAATTTACATGCCCAATACTTTGACATGCCCAATTCTCTTGATGCCCATCCAAGCTTAGATATATGCATTGACCAAACATTTCTGTTGCTCTTGTCCTCTTGTAGTCAATGCTCAAAGGCCTCCATACACTTACGGATGTAGCAGGGTTAACACACTTGCTTTATGAGACGCGTTATCTAAACTAAATGCAACTAAGTGCGTTATGCAATTGCTTTTCAATGGCTTTTGTTTCAAGATAATGCGATGAGTTAATAAATTTGAATTAAGAGTTTGTGTGTTACCCCTGCTACATCTGTAAAATAGTTGTCTGGTCCTGTAAAAAAATCTGTGAGTTTCTCAAATATTTTCTTTTATGACCTGAAGCTGTTGACTCCAAGGGCACCAGGTCTATGGAAAGAAACATTTGCTCAATGGAAATATCAAAACTTGGATGAGAATGAAAAAAATCTAGGCAATGCACCACCACACAACCTGATGCAGGCTCATTCCAGGTTACATGGGTCTTTAGATCAAGAAATTAGGAATTTACAACCATTAATTTAAGGAAAGGGGAGTGAGAATCCTTCTGAGGACATTGGTTGCCCCCTGAAATCCATTCCAATATTTAGTAGTTTTTTTTATGTAATGAAACTTTTTTGATTCAGCAGTCTGGTGTCAGACCCATTTGTTACTGCTGGACCTGGGAACTGGTAGAAGAGACTGGTAGCATCAAGGTGTTTCTAAACTTCTACTGAACTACTGAAGTCATGACCACTAGTTGTCTTCTCCCCTTCACCAGATTTTCCTTTCGTGACCAAAAATGAACGTAGTACATGCTAGAAGTTGTAGTGCCCTGTCATACATAGACAATGAATTAACTTGTGGTTCACAAATAAATAGTTCAGGGATCCAGAGAAACATTATCTTCTTTTGGCTTTCAGGTCATGATTGGACTTTTAGTTTTGCATCAAGTGGAGAACCATAGGTTGGGGAACACTGAGATCCTTGGCCTCCATCTCCATGCATCATCCTTGTATTCCTTCTGCTGCTCCACTGATATAAGTTTGGGGAGGAGAATTGGGGAATTATTGCCACATTCTAGGACTCGTAATGCAGCGCTGCCTAGCCCTCCTGCACATATCGAAGTGGCTCAGCCCCCTTCCCAGATGCCTCAGTGTCAAGGTCCTTGTGTTTTGCTAAGGTTCCTGATATCTGTTTGTGTTCCTGTGTTCCTGACTCGTACTTGTATTCCTGGACTCTGCTACCTGTTTGATCCCTGCCTGCTTGCATTGACTCTTCTGTTGCTGACCCGGATTGCCTGACCTGTACCTGTGCCGCCTGCCCTGACCTATTGCCTGTCTGACTTCGCCTCTGCCTCATCTTCGGTCCTGCACTGTTGCTCCTGGTAACGACTCAGCCAGCTGACGACACCTGTACCTCTGGTACCTTTCTCAGGTACCTCCTGGTCCGTTTGGACAAGCTGCCTCGTGTTCCTATCCTCCTCAAGAAGTAGCGACCTGGTGTTCCCCTTGGGAAAGTCGAACACCACCATCAAGTGTAATTATTTGAAGTGGCCTGGCTTGTTTTGGGGGTGCACGTCACGAATATGTTCCTCACTCCACCTCAGGAACCACACTTGTAGTATTTATACAATTAGACAGCACTCCATTTGATTGATGTCATGATTAGTGAATTTTATTCAGCCGGACATAATGATGCACAATATACAGTTATGACAATGTTTCGGGCTAAATGAGAACCCTTCATCAGGCCGAAAAAAGGACCACACATGGGACGCCCAGCGCCGGCGTTGTCATAACTGTACATTGTGCATCATTATGTACGGCTGAATAAGATTCACTAATCATCACATCAATTAAACGGAGTGCTGTCTAATTGTATAAATATCCCCACCATCAAGGATACTGTGAAAATTGAGGGGTTCACTTAGACAATGCCCTTAGAGGAGGTAGGACACGTGGCACAGTGGGTTCACACCCAATGGTTCGTGATACTGTTAGGACTCGGTGTGCCTTCAAAGTGGAAATTCGATGTACATTTTTGTAGACTGTGATAAGTACATAGTGTTAGCAAAATACCAGAGATAACTTTGTTCCCCAGACAGTACACTGAGTACAAGAAAATTGTTGTCAGACCTGCAGATGTTGCTTCAGCCAGCAATCCGAATATCCATTCAGCTGAAGGAAGCCGGCGATGGAGCAGTATTTTACCCATTTCTTTTTATCACAGAATATTCCTGCTGTACCATTATCACATTCTCCTTGTTTAAAATACCTTTCTTACATTTCCAAGGGAGCAATAGGACAATTGAAAATCTTTTTGCTTGATTTTCCCTCTGATGATTTAAAATTAGTTCAATTTATATTCAAGAACGATATCTCAATAACAACAGAGCTACAGCCTTTTGATTTCCTTCACTTGTCCAGGGGAGAAGCATTATTTGCCGATTCATTTCAGACACAACAGGAAGCCTTGTTTCTAAAGCTACCTGGGTTTAAACATGGCGAGAAAGACTGATGTAAAAAATAATCCCCTCCAGCAAAAATATAGAGGTGCAAAGAAGAGCTTAACCTCTTCTAAATGCGGTCAGACTGTCCTATAAAGGGAGCCTACAGTGGGTTCAGGTACTAAAGCAATATAAATGTCTGGCCACAACAGGGTCTATGAGGGTCAGCATATCCAAACCTCCCTATAAGATCACTTGATGCCGGGTTGACATGCTTTTTGGGTTATCATTGATGATTTGGTCTACAGGTGTGGTGGAGATTCTTCCATTCCCCATTGCTTTCTATAGGAAAGTATAAATGTTATATTCTCTTTAGCATCTGTAGTGCCCTGGCCTCGAGCAAGGGTACTTTGGATAATGGACATTTTTAGACATCTGTCCTTATTGTTATTATACAAAGTAAATGTCTCCCTACATTATTGCACATTGACGGGTTAACGTATTACTTTATTGCAATATATCCTCTTCATTTTCACTGTTATTACACTATATCTGCACTGCACTGTAGAAGGGTTAATGCACAACCAGCTAATACTGAGAGATTTTATGACTTTCTACCTATGCAAAATTATGGAGGCATACAGACATAATGACCTTCTGACTGTCTGGTTTAGCTCTGTTGTTTATGTCTAAGGACTTGTTTATTTTGGAAAAACTACGTATTCATTCCCATAGACTTGCATTGAAACTGTATACAAGTCTAAGACAGACTACAATTGTAACAATATTTCTGTTTAGGCTGTGTTTCTCCACCAGAATGTTTTATTTCAGCTATAAACTCTACATAAAGACAGCAGTCAGAGCCCCTAGTTGTCTGCAGATAGGGACCAGTGTTTAGTAGAAGAGACTCTGACGGTCTGCATGAGTGAGCTGAAGAAGACACTGAGATGGGGATTCTCTGCCACAGATCCTGGGTCACCAGCCCTGTGATCAGAGAACCAGCTGGACGAATAAGCCATAGACCTTGGGCCACCAGCCTTTGGCCAGGGTACCAGCCTTCTGAGCTAGAGAGGAACAGCTAGCTCAGGCCTGTCCTCATCATGGAACCTTCTTCTGCCAGATAGGAGCTTAGAAAAACCAGCTCAGTGCCTTGCCTGTATTGTTTTGCTGTTGAGTTCCTTCAGTAAAGAAGCACACTCATTTCTTGTAGACCGTAGACCGCGACTCTCTGAACTTTTTTTCCCATTGGGGTGCACAAAACCTTGTCATCCCCTACAGAGAGCAGCAACACGTTATGACACCTGTACGGTGTACGGGAGATCCAGCATAGAGATGGGGCCATTCCAAAAGCAGCCACTGCACATCATCACAACCAACCATACTGGGTTAGCAGGGGTTGGTGGTTCATCTTTAAAGGGGTTTTCCAGCACTTCCTTAGGATAGGTCATGAATACCAGATCATAGTGGGATGGGGGGGACTGATCAGCTGTTTTTGCCAGCCAACGGTGCTGAATGCAGTGGAAGAAGCTGAAAGCAAATGGGTCCGTCCACTGTGTGGTGGTCGTGCCAAAGTACTGCAGCTCAGCTCCCATTCAGTTGAAGATGCTCAATGTAAATATATACAGTAAAGTCAAGTTTGCTTCAAGACTCTTGTGCCTGCCATATTTCCGCAGTATCCATAACAACCTGCAGGTTGGATGGACTGCCGTTCGTTAATGTGGTCCCACAGTAAAGGCGAAAGAGGACTTTCCATTACTGTGTTAGATTTTGGCCCACAAAGCCATTCCATAACCCTTGGCCGATTCCCTACTCCTTTGTTGTTTAATGACGGTCTTCTGGTGAAGGTTCTTCCAACCAGTAGAAAGGGAATTTTTTTTTCCAAGGTACACAACCTCCAATTGTCTATTATATACTTTGCTTGGCTATTTATTTTCTCCTGGTACAATGGTCTCCAGCTGGCTCCATACCTGGGGATGACCAGCGGATAACACCCCCTTGCTTGCATTTTGCACAATTCAACAGTGGAAACTCAGCAGGGTGCAAGGGTGGGATGATGAATTTGGAGGAGAGGAGAGCTATTGTGTTTCTGTCTATCTAGAAATCTTGCACATTTCATGTGAAGTACGGAAAAGCATGGGTTTTATGTCTGCCTCGCGCTGTCTCATTTTCTGCAAATTGAAGGATTGTATTTTATGTGTCTGCATTCTGCAGTTCATGCGCTAGACGGATGGGATATATGTTTTAACTACTATGATTAACATTTATATATCTCAGTGCTGTGAATAACAATCTTTTTTCCTCTGCATTACGCCAAGGAAATTACAGCATCCGAGGCAGAATTTCTGGACAATGTAAGGGAGTATATATTGCTTCTGAGGAGCAGATGTTACAATATCTCAGTACTTTACAAGTATCTATCATGGAATGGAAGGCAATTACCTCTCCATTTATGGAGAGAAAACATAAAACTTAAAGGGGTTGTCCCACTAAAAATATTCAACATTTTTCAAACCAGTACCTGTATGTAATTAAAAGTTTTGCATAGCCTCTATCGTATAGCGCCACCTACTGTTTGCTCTTTCAATAATTTCTCTGTCCAGATGGAAGCACCTGCTCAAGTCCATCCTTTAACTGCCACCAGCTGAGGCAGAAAGGTCACACGCCATGAGAAAGGGCACGCTCCCTGAGCTCCCACCTTGAAATAAATATAGCAGAGCAATTGCAGCAATAAATGGGGAGATCTCTGGATCTCTCTGGATCCACGTGAGGTGCAGGGCTGGTTCTAAGTTTGTTAGAAAGAGACCGTCATGTGCTAGATGATATCTGTTTTTTATTGTTTTTCATGGGAGAACCTCTTTAAGGTAACTACTCAAGAGGAAAGTAAAAAGTTCAAGGGTACAGCCAGTGGTTTAACTATTGATACCCCTCCCTCATTTGGGCTCCTATGGGCCCAAGATAAACTTGGTCCTAAAGTTTTGCCTTTCTGCTTATTTAATCTTCAACACCAAGCAAAATGGAATAAATGGAGATCCCCCTATGATGAAAAAAATAAAAAAATAAAATAAAATCACTATGTTCTCAAAGTGACCCTCCATCATCCCGTTACTAAGGCTTATTCTTCTCAGAACAGGTATGACTTCTAGTTGACCTTCTGATGGACTTATGTTTATAATCATCATACAACCCAAGGAGGCAGAACCGCAGGGGATGGAGAGAACTGTAACCAGAGCCAATGATGAGCCAGGGGGTGTATTCCTGACTACCTCACGCTCCCTGTAAGCGCTGTAACTAAATTGTAGCCACCGATCACAGCTCTGCCCTAATGGAGCTGAGCTGAAAGGCAGTCAAACCACAGGATTTGGGTAAAATAACCAGCAGGTAACCATGATTAACGTATTGTTTCTGAGGTCATGCCTGTAAAGTTACTTAGAATCCCACACTAAGCCCAATCTTAAAGGGTTTGAGCTACATACATGCACTAGACTTAAGTGTAGTAAAGCTTAAAAGGCCTGTTACATGGGCTAATGATAGGGAACGATCAGTCATCATTTGTCGGTCGCACGTCTTCCATGTAAACAGGGGGAGTGCTGACCACAATACGCTATGGGGAATGATCAATCCTACTAATAGCCATTCATGCCCCATGCAGTTTGTGTATCCGTGTAAAGTCCTTTTAACAAGTTCTGATTGACTTGTTATATTGCCCTTCGGTTCCCATTATAGGAATTACCCTAATAGATAACTATTACCCTAATAGATAACTATTATTTATTTCTCTGATAGGACAATCCATATCATCACCATCAGAATTCTTATGGCGGCAGTCTGTGCCCACCGCCACTCCTCTCCTGCTGGCGGGCGCAGCTGCCGACTTGCTCACTCGTTTCAAAGCTGCAGGGACCCTATTCCTGCCTGGTGGTCCCGAGTAGCAATGCTCTTACAATACAGGCTGAGGCCTGCCTTTTGCCGGCAATGCCTCTCTCTGCTCATAGAGCAGGCCAACGTCCATCCTAATCTTCCCCAGCCAATGGCTGGTTACCCTGGGGTACTTTAGGCACCTACCCCTGTGTGTGCTATTGTGTAAGTTTTCTGCTAATGCCGTGTTAATTTGCTCGTTCCATGTACCTGACCTCTGCCTGTCTTCTGTTCTGACTCGGAGTTGCCTGCCCTGACTTCAGCCTGTTTTCCAGATTGCAGGTACTCTTCCTGCCTTGACCTTACCCTGTCCCTGACTATGATTTTTGCCTGATCCCTTGGTGCACTGTTTCTCCTGATGCCTGTGGGGTCAGCATTCACTTGAACCAAGACTACTCCAAGAAGTAGCAGCCTGGCGGTTCCTACGCAAAGGAGTCCAGATCCCTGTATAAAGGTTTAAGGGTGAACACATGGGGATCCATTTAGGTGATGCAATTAGGAGTAGCTTCACGTAAAATCTGTTGAAGAGACACAGTGGGTCCACACACGCTTCATCATAAGTATAGTAGATAGTGATACCAGGTGAAGATGACAGATGACTCCATAGATCTATATTAGACCTTTTGGACTATCTAAAAGATTTTTCTTCACTCATTTTTTATATATTTGTATACCTTAAGCATAGGTGTATAGTATAGGTAAGTATAGGTGTATAATAAGCTCTGTGTAATCCAAGTAAGAGCCAAAAATGTCCACCATATTCAGTCCAGTTCTTTTGTGGTCTTCTGATTGCTATGTGCTCACCTTCCTGAAATACTCCTGTTTTTGTAAAAAAAAAAAAAAAAAAAATTATAACTTTGCCTGATGTTTTTAGTTTTTGAATTCCACATGTATAAGCACATATACTGCTTCTTCCAATCATTCATGTAAATGTATTAAATGAGCAAAGAACACTGATAAAGCTCCAAAAGCAAATCCAATTCATTTCAAAGTTATCTATTCTATGTAACCCATAAATGACCCGTCCAACCACCATATTTTATTTGCAGAATATTGCATTATCATCTCACGTTTCTTAAGAGTGCTGACTATAGCTTGACTTTCAAGACCACAGTCATAGTTCATTGCTTGGTTACATATTTTTTTTGTCCTTTTAAAAGACACTATACTACTTAAAATACCATCTTGTTAATGAGAATTACTCGTTAATGGGTCAGAATCATTATTTATAATAGAAATGAGCCGGCCCACAGCAGAATGACACGTAAATCTTTCTTATTTCATGCTAATCATCCACACATAATCTTCCTTTTAGGTCTCTTCACTTTATCTATTAGGCTACTTTCACACTGCCGTTTCTGGGTCGGCCTGTGAGATCCATTTCACGGCTCTCACAAGATCCAAAAATGGATCAGTTCAGCCCCAATGCATTCTGAATGGATAAGGATCCGCTCAGAATGCATCAGTTTGCCTCCGTTCAGCCTCCATTCCGCTCTGGAGGCCGACACCAAAACGCTGCTTGCAGCGTTTTGATGTCCGTCTGACGAAACTGAGCCAAACGGATCCATCCTGACTCAAGTCAAAGGGGACGGATCTGTTTTTACTGACACAATATGGTGCAATTGAAAACGGATCCGCCTCCCATTGACTTTCAATGACGGATCCGTTTTTTGTTCATGGTAATGAAAACAGATCCGTTCTGAATGGCTACAAGCGTTTGCATTATAGGTGCGGATCCGTCTGTGCAGACACCAGACGGATCCGCACCTAAACGCAGGTGTGAAAGTAGCCTTAATCTGTTGTAATTGTGGTTTCTCTAGCTCTGTCCAAGGTCCCGAAATACAAAACTGACTTGTAGTTTAACAAAGCAGATGTTTTAGCATCATATTGAAATATCAGTCATAATAAATATCAATTGTTTTTCAGAAACAGGGGCACACGGTTTTTGTTTTGTTATGCGTGTGTGTATATATACCTTATATATATATGTACAGTGCTGCCCATAATTATTCATACCCCTGGCAAATTTTGACTTAAAGTTACTTTTATTCAACCAGCAAGTAATTTTTTGACGGGAAATGACATAGGTGTCTCCCAAAAGATGATAAGACGATGTACAAGAGGCATTATTGTGGAAAATAAACATTTCTCACCTTTTATTTACATTTGAGCAAAAAGTGTCCAGTCCAAAACTATTCATATCCTTCTCAATAATCAATAGAAAAGCCTTTATTGGCTATTACAGCAATCAAACGCTTCCTATAATTGCAGACCAGCTTTTTGCAGGTCTCCACAGGTATTTTTGCCCGTTCATCTTTAGCAATGAGCTCCAAATCTTCCAGGTTGGAGGGTCTTCTTGCCATCACCCTGATCTTTAGCTCCCTCCACAGATTCTCAATTGGATCCAAGTCTGGACTCTGGTCGGGCCACTCCAAAACGTTAATGTTGTTGTCTGCTAACCGTTTCTTCACCACTTTTGCTGTGTGTTTTTGGTCATTGTCATGTTGAAATGTCCACTGGTGCCCAAGGCCAGGTTTCTCTGCAGACTGCCTGATGTTGTCGGTGAGAATCCTCATGTATTGCTCTTTTTTCATGGTGCCGTTTACTGTGATCAGGTTCCCTGGTCCATTGGCTGAAAAACACCCCCAAAGCATTAGGTTCCCACCACCATGTTTGACAGTGGGGATGGTGTTCTTTGGGTTGAAGGCTTTTCCTTTTTTATGCCAAATGAAGGAAACATCATTGTGACCAAACAATTCAATTTTTGTTTCATCTGACCATAACACAGAAGACCAGAAGTCTTCTTCTTTGTCCAGATGAGCTTTTGCAAAGGCCAAGCGAGCTTTTGTGTGCCTTATCTGGAGAAGTGGCGTCCTCCTTGTTCTGCAGTGTCCGTTGGATTGTCTGCCTTGAGACATTGCCACCAGCAGAGCCCAGATTCACCAGGATGGCCTTGGTGGTGATCCTTGGATTCTTTTTCACCTCTCTAACTATCCTCCTGGCCAGCACAGGTGTCACTTTTGGCTTCCGACCAAGTCCTCTGAGATTTTCCACAGTGCGGAACATCTTGTATTTTTGGCTCAAATGTAAATAGAAGCTGAGAAATGTTTTTTTTTTTCCACAATAATGCCTCTTGTACATCGTCTTATTATGTTTTGGGAGACACCTATGTCATTTCCCGTCAAAAAATTACTTGCTGGCTGAATAAAAGTAACTTTAAGTCAAAATTTGCCAGGGGTATGAATAATTATGGGCAGCACTGTATATATATATATATATATATATATATATATTTGTGTGTGTTTGTTATTTATATATATATATATATATATATAGTGTCTACTGCCCCTCATGTAAAAGTATATAACTGCTATAATAACCCTGATGCACAAGAATATAACTACTATAATACTGCTCCTATGTACAAGAATATAACTACTATAATACTGCTCCTATGTACAAGAATATAACTACTATAATACTGCTCCTATGTACAAGAATATAACTACTATAATACTGCTCCTATGTGCAAGAATATAACTACTATAATACTGCCTCCTATGTACAAGAATATAACTACTATAATACAGCTCCTATGTACAAGAATATAACTACTATAATACTGCTCCTATGTACAAGAATATAACTACTATAATACTACCTCCTATGTACAAGAATATAACTACTATAATACTACCTCCTATGTACAAGAATATAACTACTATAATACTACCTCATATGTACAAGAATATAACTACTATAATACTGCTCCTATGTACAAGAATATAACTACTATAATACTGCCTCCTATGTACAAGAATATAACTACTATAATACTGCTCCTATGTACAAGAATATAACTACTATAATACTGCCTCCTATGTACAAGAATATAACTACTATAATACTGCCTCCTATGTACAAGAATATAACTACTATAATACTGCTCCTATGTACAAGAATATAACTACTATAATACTGCCTCCTATGTACAAGAATATAACTATTATAATACTGCCTCCTATGTACAAGAATATAACTACTATAATACTGCCTCCTATGTACAAGAATATAACTACTATAATACTGCCTCCTATGTACAAGAATATAACTACTATAATACTGCTCCTATGTACAAGAATATAACTACTATAATACTGCATCCTATGTACAGGAATATAACTACTATAATACTGCATCCTATGTACAAGAATATAACTACTATAATACTGCCTCCTATGTACAAGAATATAACTACTATAATACTGCCTCCTATGTACAAGAATATAACTACTATAATACTGCTCCTATGTACAAGAATATAACTACTATAATACTGCCTCCTATGTACAAGAATATAACTACTATAATACTGCTCCTATGTACAAGAATATAACTACTATAATACTGCTCCTATGTACAAGAATATAACTACTATAATACTGCCCATATGTACAAGAATATAACTACTATAATACTGCTCCTATGTACAAGAATATAACTACTATAATACTGCTCCTATGTACAGGAATATAACTACTATAATACTGCTCCTATGTACAAGAATATAACTACTATGATACTGCTCCTATGTACAAGAATATAACTACTATAATACTGCTCCTATGTACAAGAATATAACTACTATAATACTGCTCCTATGTACAAGAATATAACTACTATAATACTGCTCCTATGTACAAGAATATAACTACTATAATACTGCTCCTATGTACAAGAATATAACTACTATGATACTGCTCCTATGTACAAGAATATAACTACTATAATACTGCCTCCTATGTACAAGAATATAACTACTCTAATACTTCCCCCTATGTACAAGAATATAACTACTATAATACCGCACCATATGGATAAATTTTAAGTTTTTAAATCAGTCTTGAAATATAAACCTCTTTGTCGGTTTTATCTCGGTTATGTAGCAGTACATTGTATCTATTTTTAGAGTTTCTTCTGACATTTAATTCTACTTCCCTGAATCTTTCTTGCACCTGCACAGGAACAATCACAGCTTCTATGTTCAGTTACTTATGGACTGTTCTGCTTAAAACAACATTAGCTGGTAAATTGGCACAGAACTCTTTATATTGAAAACCACCCTTCTATGAAGAAAGCTGCAATCTGTTAGAGACAAAAGACGGTGAAAACAGCCACTGAGGAGGCGCAGCTTTATTCTACCATAGTTGTTATTTTTTAGGCTCTGGAATTTTCTTTTCTCGACTAAATATCCGTGCCTACTCGGCGGGCATCGCGTCCCCTGCTGAGGAATAGGACTAATGTATCCTTGATGTTTCCTTTGTAATTTCGAAACTAATGTTTTGGAATAGCTGAAGTGGCAGATTTTTTTATGGTTACTGAGCATAAACTGTTTCCATCTAACTTTATTTTTCTCCCCAAATTATACCTGTTTCTCAAATAACTTTAAGGATGAAACTACTAGGAGAGCCATATGATTGCATATAGCCTCAGGCAGCAGCAGTCATGTCTAGCAGTAGCAGAGGCTGTAGATGTGCCCGCTTGCGGTCTGTGGTTCCTGATTTGACTCCATTCCACTGTTGACATGATGATAACAACTACCCTGTTCCATACAGCATTGTTACAATGCTCAGTCTCTCATAATAGCAGAACATGCCCTGAAATACTCTGTGCTGCTAGAAAAATTCCTACTTCCACTAGCATGCGGTGCCCTCCCACTTCTATCTATTCCCCTCTTGCCACTACTCTTCTCCTTGTTACCTGCAGTCTTGTCCTCACTAAAATAATCACGAGTGGACAAGTCACACTTCTCTTCTAAAGTATACTGTGCTGCTTCATAGCTTGCCCCCACCTCTATCAGTGACATCATACTCGTCTCACCAACCATCTCACATAATGTCATTATCATGACATGAGTGGACTGGTCACTTTCTACCCACAAAGACAACACACTCCTCTCCAGAAATATACTGTGCAGCTTTATATCTTGCCTCTACAACCAGCAGTGACATCATACATATCCTTACCAACCTTTTTAACATCCTATCCTAACTATCATCATTACATGAGTGAACAGGTCACTTTCTCCCCACAAAAGCAACACACTCCTCTCGGGAAATATATTGTGCTGATTTATACCTTGCACTTACTATCAGTGACATCATACATATCTCACCAACCTTTCTACATCATAGCACTATCTTTTTCATTCAAAAATATTGTCCTCACTGTGAACGGGTCACTTTCTCCCGACAAGTTCAAAACACTCCACTTCTAAAACATACTGTGCCTCTTTATACCTTTCTCCATCAGGGTTAGTGACCTCTTACCTATCTTTCATTTCCTTCTAAAATCATGCTCTTCTCATTCAAAGCCGTATCCTTGCTATCATCAATACATGAGTTAAGAGGTCCTTTCCTCCCCACAAGATCAACACACTCTTTTTCTGCTGCTTTCATCATTCCCATGATCTGACAGTATTTTACATTGTTACCGCATAGAGAAAGGTTACTCATGGTGGTTTTTCCCTTGAGATCAATCCTTTGCCCCCTTGCTTGATCGATCACGTTGAGCTTAGGATGTTGACATTTCATAGCACTTGCTCAGTCGTGGAGAAGATGCTGAAACGTTAATGTGCTATGTTTCATTCATATGCAATGTCTTCCTATTGTGCAACTCATAACAATTCCAACTAGCTACCCCAATAGGGAAAGATTAAGTCAAAAAATTTCTGCCCATCATATGCTTCTTCCTGTTGGGCCAGGCCACTGGAGCTGCTTGGCTGTTCTTCCATTCTGGCTGTTACCTGCTTCTTGCTGGCACCTAAATTTTATTCAGGCTATGGCCTGCCAGCCATGGGTACTTAACTCACCTTCCACTGTGGGTGGGTGCCTGAGCAATAGGTTCTGGTCTGCTAGTTTCCTTCAAAGGTGTGCTGTTATACGTTCATCTGCCCATGTACTGACTTCTGCCTGTTTCCTGGATTTGACCCTTTGCTGCCTGCATTGACCTCTGCCTAATCTCTGTAATGACCCTTTGCCACCTGCCATGAGCATGGACTATTTATCAGATTGCACTTATTCTACCTGCCTCATCTTGACCTTACTTTCACCTTACTTTGACCTTAGTATGGTTTTGCCTGATCCCCTGGTGCTCCACATTGGTGTCTCTTAAGAGCTTCTCCAGGAGGTAGTAAGCCTGGTGATTCCCCTGCAGACATGATTTTTTTCCTGGTTAATTTTAGCTAAGCATTAAGATATTAAATGATGACTTGTGGCAAAGTCCTTCTGTACTTAAAGGATTGTCCTCTCAGATATGGATTTATGCTATGTTGTGTAGGTGTGTTCATGTTTATTTCCCTAGAATCACAGTAACCTACAGGAAAGTATTAATAGGGGATCCAGAGGTATCAGCTGTACCCGGACCCTGATACCTGAGGTGACCCAAAGTTCAGTTTGACACAGAAGTATTAGATATGGCGCATGATGGGTGGGAGCCATGTATGGATTTTACATTGGGGCCCTAAAGTGGATTTAGACTAAATCATTAGATGCAGCCAATCTCATTCCTGATGTCTTATTTTCTTACAGACATTGATAGCTCCTCAGTATGAGCTGATAGTAGAGGCTAAGGACATGGCCGGCATGGATGTGGGATTGATTGGTACAGCCACAGCCACCATCGTCATTGATGATAAAAATGACCATCCACCTGAATTTACCAAAAAAGAGGTAAGTGCTTGTTTAGTACCACGTCTTCTAACGTACATTGGTCTTTTCTTTGGTCAATACATTTAAGGGTTTGGACACTTTCTGGTGAAATTTCTAACGTGTTCTGCATCGAAAACACTAAACTGCATCATTCTTTACTGCAGTGCCCAAGCTGTGGGGCCGCCGGGTACAGTACGTAGACACAGAAAATGGCAGTCAACTCATCCATAGCTCTTAAAAGCGTTGTCTGACCCCAAAACCAATTTTAGCTCTGGCTAGAAAAGCCACACACCCAACGGACATGTCCCCAAGCAGCACACGACTAAGCCTCTGTGATCATGTGCCACTTGGGAACATGTCACAGTGAATGGCTTCAGCAGTGCACATGACCACGGATGGGATGTCACGCTTACGGTCCACCGAGGACCCAAAGTAGTAGGGATGGGAGCCTTGGTGGTGGAACAGAGAGGCAGAAAGTAGGTCATAGATGGATAGGTATTAGATAAATCGGTAGATAGGTAGTAGATAGGCAGCTAGATTAGATAGATAGATAGATAGATAGGAGATAGATATAAGATAGATAGATAGATAGATAGATAGATAGATAGATAGATAATGGATGTATGAAGGAGATAGATAGATAGATAGATAGATAGATAGATAGATAGATAGATATGAGATAGATAATAGATAGATAGATGATATATTTATCCTCCACCCGCTGCAATAAACACGAGCCTTCAACATTGTGTTCCAGATAACTAGATGCTGTTTTCATAGATACAGAGTGACAGCAGCCACACGGGTCAATAAAACTTCCAATACAAAATAAAAAAGTAAAGTAAATAAAATTCGTCTTGGGCTGGAATATGAGCGCTGCCTTATTTTTCCTGCCCGAGAGATCGTCTGAAAGGCTTTGCATTGCTCAGACGAGGCTATGAACCATATAAAGCTATATTCATTTGCAGAAGACAACCACTTTTCACCGGAGACAAAAAGGTACAAGGCCTTAATAAAGAAATCTGGGCTCTGGAGCTGCCCGGGAGCTCTGGCTCTTCAGATATCAATCACGCTATGGGTTCTCATGGTATTATTCACTATGCTGTGATTTGTGGAGTCTTCTGGGCTTCGTCTGAAGTCTTTGTCTACTAAACCAGGGTTATTTTGGCTCTTGGGAAGGTGGAAAACTTCTCATCGCTGCAGAAGTTTTCTTGTGCTAATATTATACTCAGTGAGCCTTTTTCTGTTGACACCCTCCATCTTGGCCGAAGAGATATGTAGTCATAAAGAGGTATTCCAAACAATGTTTTATGAATAGGGGAACCTCATGTTTGGTGGAAAATTTGGCTTCCATGACCCCAATATGGCCTACAATGGGAGAAGAAGAAATATATAACCCAAAGCCATAGCTAGGCTTTCATTCACCCAATGCAAAGGTTCAGTTGCTTGTTGCGACTCCCCTGGTACTCAGCACATGGCGCAAATGTTCTGGTTGCCCACTGATGTAACCAAACTGCCATGTGCATGACTTCATTAACATGTGTGGGACGAACCAGCGCAAAGCCCAACCAGTGTTTCCAGTCCCACAACCATTTGCTTTGCTTGTATAAATCTGGCCATCCTCCAAAATAGGTCACGTTGCAAGAGATTAGAACCCCTCCTTAGAGACATTTATATAATTTCCAATGGATATGCCTTAAGAGTCGATGGTCAGGAGACACCTCTTACGAATATCAGGTCCTTTAGTAGAATCTGTCCCAACGGCCACCCTAGTTATAACCCCCTTTAATTCCGGCCTTATTTTAAAGGTAGTGTGTCAACAGGAAATTCACTGGTAAACCAGGTACCGTGCCATGTAGGGCTAGCTCAGCTGAATGTATTGACCCCTTTCACTTCGCAATCTGCTGCTTCATTCTGGAGAAAAAGGGCTATAAAATCCATATGCAAATGAGCAGTTAAGTGCACCAAGGTCAGACCCAAAACACTCTGTGCACCCTTGCTCGTCCTGTTTCTTCTGCCAGCTCCTTCACCTCCTTCTAAGCGATACAACAATGCAGAAACCTGACCCTGTCAATCAAGAAGGAAGGGCAGGTCCTGGCAGAGGAAGCAAGAGGAGCAAGGGTGCACAGAGTGGCTTGGCCCTGACCTCAATGCACTTAACTTCTCATTTGCAAAATGAAGTAACCGTTCCTAATGTAGTCCTACAAGGAACGGTGCCTGGTTTATCAGCAGATTTCCTGGTGACAAACTGCCTTTTGCAATGTGGCACAGGGGGTATTACACAGGGCACTTATCTCTCTTAAAGTGTCATGGCCACCTACCATTTCAAGGGGGAAAAATCCAGTTGATTTGGTTTCCGGTATAGGTATCAGACATGGCTAAATACACGGAAGGGGCTTCAAACTGGACACCACACAGCAAAAACTGGTACATGGCTCGGACCATATTATTTACTATGTGTTTTAGACATTTGCGCCTTACTAGACAGGAAGTTGTCCAGACGGAAGGGGATGTGGCTTGGCAGGAAGGGCGTGGCTTAAAATGTGACAAATATAGGGGTAATGTAAGCCAGAAAATAGGTGGTGTAAGTGTCTAACATATCTAGCAAGATGCTTCAAATTTATCATACATGGTCAGCTGCTATAATAAATTTGGCAAATGTACACACTGGCTGGTCTAAATATTAGACAGAATTAGTAAATGTCCTCTATGTATTAGTAAATGTCCTCCATTATGTTCAGTGCCCAACATATGGAACATATAAGGTAGAGGACATGTTCAGAGTCTCCTGAGGAGCACACACTTGTTGGTGATATAGTCCTACATGATATACACTTGACTCGTATCTTAGCACTTCTGGGCCGCCAGACTGCAGTTTGCGAAATTTCTAATGTTTTTTAATCTAGTTTCTGGTGGAAACCAAATAGTTCAGCAGATTCGGGCAGACAGCTCGTGCATCAGTCCGTGTCATGATGAACAAGCCTAGGAGTCTAATAAAGTTATGGAGCAGAGATGTGCATGGAGAAGAACTTGGAAAGAAAACAATTACCGGCTTGTTTCCTTACAGTCGTCATTTCTCATAACTACATGAAACATTGATAAGGGCAGGAACACAACCCCAGAACTTGTGAGCTGGTGGTTTACGAATCCACGCTCTCCCTCCTATTTATAGAATTGCTTGCATTGCTTTTTAGGCGTATTTTTTTTACTATAAGCGTACAAGGACACAGTCAGCAGAATTCAGTTTGAAGACTATGTTGTGATTGCACCTGCTCTCCACATGTGGTTATGTCTCTGGATTTTATTGCTGGTTAACAGTCTTTTTTGCATAGATGTTTAGACTATATCCAGGATAAAACTAGTGCAAAGCAGATACAAAAAGTTATTTGTTCAATTTGGAAAGTGCTTGTAAATGCAAAACCTGCTAACAGATGTGTAAGATGTATGAGAAAAATTCTCAGGACTGTGCCAAAGCAAGTATTTTGAAGCAGCTCTCTCTGCCCCTCTCCCAGTGGGAAGTCACAGCGTAGTTTCTAGCATCACTCTAAAACAGAATTACATCCAGTCAATTAGCCACACGTTAGCAACCTCTTGCAGCACGGCGTAGGTCCAAGTCCCTCCAAGCACGGGAGCTCCTCCAGTCTGCACTTACAGATACCTCCTCATCCCCTTGATTGACAGAGCCATGCATCTATCCTGGCCTAGTAATGCCTCTGGAGCAGTGCATCTGCCTGTTGTTCACTTACAGTACTGATGACTTCTGCGCTTGTGCTGATAACATCATTCTCTACCCGTAGGAAAAGACACTCGACGTAGCGTGGAGGATGACATCATAGGCACATGAGCTGCAGAAGTCACCTACACTGCTAGGGTGGCAGAGGCAGACGCACTTCTCATTTGCCAATAGTGTTGGCTATGGTGCAAGTGCAAGATTCCAGGGCCAAACAAGATGCCTGGCCCAATGGTTATAAGAGCTCAGGTGCTCTGAGGGGCTCAGGCCTGCACCTTGGAGCAAGGGGTTATTTTTACGGGTGGCTAATTGGCTGGATGTAATTCTGTAATTTCTAGTGATACTAGAATTATGCTGTGACTTCCCACTAGGAGAGAGGCAGAGAGAGCTGCTTCAGTTAATATGAAATGCATGTTTTGGTACAGTACTTAGGACTTTTACCTTACATATTACATGTAGGGATATTTTTTGTATTTTCAAATGCTTTTCAAGTCTAATATATCCCCAAGCAACTTTTTGAAAAACCAAGGAACTCAAGTGCCCCAATGTGCTTGTGTTTGCCCCTTGCACTGTAGAGCTGAGCTCTTATTTTTCTCAAAAACAGCACAATGCATGAACATACAGTAAATGAGGTATTATTTTACTCATCAGGATCCACCCAACCATATAGTGTGCCTAGTTTAATAGCGTTGACCCTGCTGACAAATGCTTTTTAAAGAGAGGGGCTGCTCCCATCCCCTTTGCTTTTAGGCAGGAACCAGTGGAGAACTCCCCTTAACAACTGCTTTTTTTTTTAGCAACCATGCATGGTGATACAGAATTAGCCTCATGGAAAGGGTGTAGAAAGGGGAAAAAACACCAGACCATTCTTTCCTGGATCTTAGAGCGCCCTCTACTCATAGCAAGCAATGTAAGATTTTGAAAGATTTGGTAAAACCGAACCTATGTAAGGGGGTTAACCAGGTTCTCAAAAAAAGTATTACATCAACAGATGCTACTCACCTCTTCAATCCAATGTAGATCCTGCGGCGCTTCCTTTTTTCTTTCTTTACAAGTGGTCGACGCTTCCATTGTACCCAGACAGTGGGCTCAGTGGTCACATGTGGCATCACCGCTCAGCAATGTGAGCCATGATGCCAGTATTATAGCATGTAAGAATTGAGGCCAAGAACTGGTTATAGTGTTTATATGCCAACCGCTTGTAAACAAAAACCAGGGAACCACTGGAGCTTCTATACTGGATCAGAGAGAATTTTTAAAGAACATTTGAAGCTCTTTTATATTTATTTATCTTTAAGAAACTACATAATCCCTTTAACATGGACTTTAGCAGTAAACTGATGTACAGTAGCCTTCCTCGCCTTCCCCCACACTCTCCTTATTTTCCGAGTAGTCTTGATTCCATTGGTGTTCCCTTTGCATGCGATGACTTGTATCTCGTACTTAATAAGAATGAAGATCAGGGCAATATGTAGTGAGACAACAGGCTGGAAAGCGTTATTGATGGAGCAGACAGTATGTGATGTTGTAGCAGCAAACACATCTGAAGAAACTGTGAACGTAAAACCTGACCCCGTAGGAGAATGAAAAGTCTACTGTGCATCAATCGCTTCAGTATTCCCCGCAGGGACTGCACAGCCCGGTATGAAAACAGAATTCTGCTGAGATCCTATTAACAAAGGGCACCGTGTAGAATGGGACTCGTTGGGGGGAGGATGTCAATGTGACATTGACAAGCGTGTTTCCAGCGTTTTCTACTTTCTATTTGCTGGTGGGAACATCATCAGATAATGGACGATGGCAGAAGAAAGAGGCTTCAACAATGTCCTGCTGCAAAAATACGAATCCCAACGTGCCCTGACAACCTGTAGCAAAAAGTCTAGAAGAAGTCTTGGGTAGGTCAAGGTATAGCTTTCGCATGAGGGCATGGTGTGCTGCAGATTGGATGTCGAGCGCCTATGCCGGGGATCAGCAACCTCCAGCTGTGGTGAAACTTTGACTTACAGCATGCATACTTGCTTAGGCTTTCGAAGAACTCTCACAGAAGTGAATGGAGTATGCTGGGATTTGTTTCAGCAGGTTTGGATTTTTTACAATCATGTTTGCAATGCAACCTTGTGATCCTGTTGCATTTGTCAGCATTGTCAATCATAGGAAACATGCATAGTGCCTGGTAGGGCACTAGGGCCAGTAGGGCTGATCCTGCTGGTTAAAATTATACTTTTAAATGGGTCCTAATGCTTCCTCATCAGAATAGAGTTCAGGAATTCGTCGAGTAGCCTGACCAAGAGAGAGTGCATTCTAAGATGTGAAGGCTTTGAGTAGAGTATAATGAATGTACTTTGTAAAGAGGTGTAACTTAAAGAGCACTTATCAGCAGGATCAACCTTGTTAAACCAAGCTCACTGCCTGGTAGGATTAATCCTGCTGATTAAAATGATACCTGTTTTATGAAAATCGGTTGTGGCGTTCCACAGAAAAAATACTTTTTTTTATTTAAGCAAACAAGGGCTCTGATGCAAAGGGGCGGAGCCAGAATTGGAAAGCTGAGGGTCTAGGCCCCGCCCCTTCTGTCACTGACACTCTCATTTGCTTAAATAATAGAAGTCTGTATCTCTGGAATGCTGCAGCCGATTTTCACAAGACAGGCATCATTTTAATCGGCAGGATCACCCCTACTAACCAATATACCTGGTTTAATAGGGTTTACAGGTGCCTTTAAGTTATGCCTTTGTAAATTCAATAAACTGATTCTGTACTCAAACTCTTTGAACCCCAGAATCCATTCTGTCTTAATCAGGCTTTTGGACAAGTTCCTGAGTTCTTCACTGATGAGGAAGCATTCAGAAGACTCCGGAATTCAACTGGAGACTTTCAGCATAAGGCTTCATTCAGACGACCATATGTGTTTTGTGTTCCTCAAATTGCAGATCCACAAAACACGTATACCCACCATGTGTGTTCCACATTTTGCAGAACGCACACGGACAGCCTTATGATAGAAAAACCTATTCTTCTCCACAATTGCAGAGAAAAATAGGACATGATCTATCTTTTTTGCTCGGATGCGGAACGGAAGTACAGATGCATCTTTTGCGACCCCATTGAAATGGATCGATCCACAAAACTGAGGAAAGGATACAGACACATAATTACGGTCGTGTGACCTAGCCCCAAAGAAAAGCATGGAGAATCTCCAACTTGTTGTCCCTTCTCCAAGCGTAGCACCTGCAGAATATTGAGATATAAAGGTGCAATAGAAAAACAGTTGTGCTGAGAAATGTAGTGATAATAAGCAATTTTTTTACCCCTCAATACTGGAATTTATCACAAAGGTGTCCTGCTGCTTCACCGGGCACCCATGTTCAGGACAGAAGAAGGCACCATGTGCAAAACCTCTTGGGATAGCAGAGCAGTCATTGTCTCTTCTGCCTGATGAAGCGCGGCATTCAATCGCTCTGCAGCAGAGGGTGAATCTGTGGTTAAAAAATCAACTCAATTAGAAAGTACGTCAGCCTGGCCGGATAGCAGAACGGGGGTCAACTGTCTGTGAAACACAGCCAAGTAGCCAGCACCCCGTGCAGAAGTCTATAACCACTGTCTCTGAGTGTTCGTGGCCTTACAGCCCTGCCATTGGCTAAAGATTGCTACCTGAACTGTATAGTCTCCGCAGTAATTGCCAGGACAAATTGGATTTTAAAATTATGGCAAAGGTCGCAGCACTGAGAGATCTAATACATGCAAATACGAAAAGTTCACGTAGTAGTTATAGTATACGTGATGCTTCCTGCCCTCAAAATGTGCTTCTTGTACAGCTTCACTTCATGTCCTGAAAGTGTGAAATCCTGATGTCTATTATTTTATGACAAACAAAAAAGTTTACATACATAGATTTTGTTAACTACTATATTTAAGAAACTGCCATAATCTGCATAAAAAGTTTTGTCACTTTAAAACTACTCATCCTGTATTAATCCTACATCCTGTACCATACTCCAGAGCTGCACTCACTATTCTGCTGGTGGAGTCACTGTGTACATACATTACATTACTTGTCCTGTACTGATTCTGAGTTACATCCTGTATTATACTCCAGAGCTGCACTCACTATTCTGCTGGTGCAGTCACTGTGTACATACATTACTTATCCTGTACTGATCCTGAGTTACATCCTGTATTATACTCCAGAGCTGCACTCACTATTCTGCTGGTGCAGTCACTGTGTACATATATTACATTACTTATCCTGTACTGATCCTGAGTTACATCCTGTATTATACTCCAGAGCTGCACTCACTATTCTGCTGGTGCAGTCACTGTGCACATACATTACATTACTTGTCCTGTACTGATTCTGAGTTACATCCTGTATTATACTCCAGAGCTGCACTCACTATTCTGCTGGTGCAGTCACTGTGCACATACATTACATTACTTGTCCTGTACTGATTCTGAGTTACATCCTGTATTATACTCCAGAGCTGCACTCACTATTCTGCTGGTGCAGTCACTGTGTACATACATTACTTATCCTGTACTGATCCTGAGTTACATCCTGTATTATACTCCAGAGCTGCACTCACTATTCTGCTGGTGCAGTCACTGTGTACATATATTACATTACTTATCCTGTACTGATCCTGAGTTACATTCTGTATTATACTCCAGAGCTGTACTCACTATTCTGCTGGTGGAGTCACTGTGTACATACATTACTTATCCTGTGGATAAGGATGAGTCATTAATAGCCGATCAGTGAGGGTCTGACTCCCCCGTTGTCAGCTATTCACTGCAGCCCCCGGCACTGGAACTGGCACTGTGAATAGAGCAGGAATCGGACAGCTCCATTCAACATGTAGGTCACTACAGCTCAGCTTCCATTCACTTCAGTGTTAGGCCTCTTTCACACTTGCGCTGTTAGTGGTACATATACCCGGCACGGCCACGACACCTTGATGGGAGCTGCATTTTCTCTCCACTCGGAGTGCTAGTTCCAACACCAGTGATTGCAGGTAACAGCTGATATTTGGGGGCGCAGGGTGTCAGACCCTCAACAATTGGGTATCAATAACCTATACTGAAGACAGGTCATCAATATCAGATGCCTGGATTTCCCTTTAAGGTTAGGACTCTTTGGTGACTTTGCTTGGTGGCCATGCTAAAATCATCATTCTTGCAAAAGAGATAATGGTTGGCACTCCACACTTTTTAGTTGTGCATTATGGTGCTCAGTGGTAGGGTAGTGGTCCCAGTATGCCAGTATACCACGACACTCAATTCAGTATACATCCAGTATACACATTAGTATAGGCAAGGTCAACATTTCGGTCCTTCCAGGACCTTGATCACAGCCTATGAGCCATAAGAGGGACGTGAGCTTACTGGATGTCAGCGTTCATCCATCATCACAAGATGGCCTCAACTTTTTCCCCTTTGTGAAACCCTGAGGTTGGTTCCTGGTAAATCTCAGATTTGACCATGGTTTGTGGACATCCAGATGTCACAGATTTTCCTTCCAAGCCTTCTCTCTTGGGTCAAGACATCCCAAAATGTGTGGTTCAGGATGACCCCTTTTGGAGAAAAAATATTGACTTTGCGTTACTCCATTGGTTTATGCTACTACACAACGCATCAAATTTATACGGTGTGGAATTTAAAGCCCGTAAAGAAGTTTGTGAACAAGAAAGGGTGGACATATCTAGTTCTATCCTCAAACCTCTATTGACTGTGAGGCAGAAGAAGACCGAACTGAATCAAGAACCCCACCATCTGACTACCTCCTGACACAGTCCAAGACATGAGAGACGTAGCACCATCTGCAGTGCCTGAAGGACCTGCTCTTTAGATAGAATTCATTTCCCTGGCTATTAATTTCTTCCCACACGTTTACTGAGAAATTTTCAGTAATTGATTTCCCGTAGAATTGCGGTAACTCAGAGGAACATTTCCATATTGAGCCGGCTGAGGCACCTGACGAAATGGAGATAATTGTTTCTTTAGATAATGATTAAAAGGAAATAAATAAGACCGATGATGTTCATTGTGGAGGGCTAATAACGTAATGTGTTCATATGTAGCATCGAAGACAATGATGACTAACAATGGGCTTTTAAAGAGAAAACCCCATGATGTCAATTTGCTCCTTTTCATTGCGGTAGTAATATAGACTGGTTACATGCCAATGGCGTCAAAAAGCTGGCTTCTATGTGAGCAATAGATTGTGGCTTGGATTTCTCTTAATTCCTGTAAACAAAGACACTCCACGACAATTAGATACAAATCCGTAAGCACTTCATTAAATGACGAAATTAATATATATATTAATATACTGATCCTCGTGATAGAGTTATTTCTCCCTTCATGTTTTTAATTGTATCATTTGATAAACTTGTTACTGATTTGTATCTCATTGGCATGGGGCATGGGGTTTCAGAGTTATGCATTATGTGATGGCCTGATATATATATATATATATATATATATATATATATATATATATATTTGATATATGACCCACAGTTTAGGATAACTGTTTGGGTTTTTCATGGGTGAATACTGAATAGGCCATGATGACTTTATAGTTTTGGTGCATGGCTGATGGTGCATACTTGGTCCACCTTTTGGTCCAGAGAAGACTAGTCCAGTTTATGTTATGGACTCTGCATGGTCTTCTTTATTGTGGGATGTTGGATAATTGATCCTAAGGAGTTATATAATTTCACATTAGTGATCACGTAGTTAGAACACTCAAAGTACAATTTACTGAAAGGTTGGGATGAGAAGTAGGCTGATGACTAAAGTGCTAATGAGAGGAGGTGAAGAATTGAGCCTTTAGAAGAGATGATGGTGTCATGATATCCTACTGTACATACAGTCATGTGAAAAAATTAGGACACCCTTTGAAAGCATGTGGTTTTTTGTAACATTTTTAATAAATGGTTATTTCATCTCCGTTTCAACAATACAGAGAGATTAAAGTAATCCGACTAAACAAAGAAAACTAAAAAAAAAAGTCTTTTCAAGATCTTCTGTAAATGTCATTCTACAAAAATGCCTATTCTAACTGAGGAAAAAGATAGGACACCCTTGCCCCTAATAGCGAGTGTTACCTCCTTTGGCTGAAATAACTGCAGTGAGACGGTTCTTGTAGCCATCTACCAGTCTTCGACATCGGTCTGAGGAAATTTTACCCCACTCCTCAATGCAGAACTTTTTCAGCTGTGAGATGTTTGAGGGGTTTCTTGCACGTACAGCCCTTTTCAAGTCACCCCACAGCATCTCAATGGGATTCAAATCTGGACTTTGACTTGGCCATTCCAGGACTCTCCATTTCTTCTTTTTCAGCCAATCTTTGGTTGATTTACTAGTATGTTTTGGGTCATTGTCATGTTGCATGGTCCAGTTCCGCTTCAGCTTTAATTTTCTAACTGATGGTCTCACATGTTCTTCAAGCACCTTCTGATACACAGTAGAATTCATCGTGGATTCTATGATGGTGAGCTGACCAGGTCCTGCTGCAGCAAAGCAGCCCCAAACCATGACACTTCCACCTCCATGCTTCACAGTTGGTATGAGGTTCTTTTCTTGGAATGCTGTGTTTGGTTTACGCCAAACATGTCCTCTGCTGTTGTGTCCAAATAATTCAATTTTGGACTCATCTGTCCAAAGAACATTATTCCAGAAGTCCTGGTCTTTGTCAACTTTATCGCTGGCAAATGTCAGTCTGGCCTCGATGTTTCTCTTGGAAAGCAAAGGTTTCCTCCTTGCACACCTCCCATGCAAGTTAAACTTGTACAGTCTCTTTCTGATTGTAGAGGCATGTACTTCTACATCAACAGTAGCCAGAGCCTGCTGTAGTTCTCGAGATGACACTTTAGGGTTTTTGGATACCTCTTTTAGCATCTTGCGGTCTGCTCTTGGGGTGAACTTGCTGGGGCGACCAGTCCTGGGCATGTTGGCAGTTGTTTTGAAAGCCCTCCACTTGTAGACTATCTTCCGGACAGTGGAATGGCTGATTTCAAAATCTTTTGAGATCTTTTTAAATCCCTTCCCAGACTCATAGGCTGCTACAATCTTTTTTCTGAAGTCCTCTGACAGCTCTTTTGCTCTCACCATGGTGCTCACTCTCACTTCAACAGTCAGGAGCACACCAAACTAAATGTCTGAGGTTTAAATAGGGCAAGCCTCATTCAACATGCAGAGTAACGATCTACTAATTATGTGCACCTGGTGTGATATACCTGTGTGAGATCTGAGCCAATTTAAGAGGGAATACATGTGAGGGTGTCCTATCTTTTTCCTCAGTTAGAATAGGCATTTTTGTAGAATGACATTTACAGAAGATCTTGAAAAGACTTTTCTTCAGTTTTCTTTGTTTAGTTGGATTACTTTAATCTCTCTGTATTGTTGAAACGGAGATGAAATAACCATTTATTAAAAAAGTTACAAAAAACCACATGCTTTCAAAGGGTGTCCTAATTTTTTCACATGACTGTATGTGGTAGAATAGTCAGCTGGACCTATATTACACTTGCACTACAATTGTATTAGGATGGGGTGGAAAATGCAGTATTTATAGAAAACATAAGAATGGTTGGGATTGGGGGAGAAGAGGAGGAACAATGTGGGGTAAGATGACTTACTGTCCAAACAACATCTATCATGCCAAACTTTATGGTGTCCATTTACCTTCAAGAGCTAGTCACCCAACAGCTCTCCTTCCTGAGTCCCCCATACACGTTCACTCATGGCTTGGCTGATCCAAGCATGCATGTGTTTTACAAAAAGGATAGGAGAGTAGACTAAGCTCCAACGCCACAGACACATCTTCTTTAAAAAAAAGTTTGTCACTGCACGACTGAAGATCTGACACTTTGATACAATGTAAAGTAGTCAGTGTACGGCTTGTATAACAGTGTAAATTTGGTGTGCCTTCAAAATAACTCAACACACAGCCATTAATGTCTAAACCACTGGCAACAAAAATCAGTACACCCCTAGTTAAAAATGGAAAAATTGTGTCCAAAGTGTCAATATTTTGTGTGGCCACCATTATTTTCCAGCACTGCCTTAACTCTCTTGGGCATGGAGGTGACTACAGCTTCACAGGTGGCCACTGGAATCCTCTTCCATCCTCCATGACGACATCACGGAGCTGGTGGATGTCAGAGACCTTGCACTCCTCCAACTTGTGTTTTGAGGATGCCCCACATATGCTCAATAGGGTTTAGGTCAGGAGACATGCTTGGCTAATCCAGAACCTTTAACCTCAGTTTCTTTAGCAAGGCAGTGGTCGTCTTGGAGGTGTTTGGGGTCGTTATTGTGAAATATTGCCCTGCGGCCCAGTTTCTGAAGGGAGGGGATCGTGCTCTGCTTCAGTATGTCACAGGACATGTTGGCATTCATGGTTCCCTCAATGAACTGTAGCTCCCCACAGCCGGAAGCACTCATGCAGCCCCAAACCATGACACTCCCACCACCATGCTTGACTATAGGCAGGACACACTTGTCTTTGTACTCCTCGCCTGGTTGCTGCCACACATGCTTGACACCACCTGAACCAAATAAGTTGATCTTGGTCTCATCAAACCACAGGACATGGTTCCAGTAATCCATGTCCTTAGTCTGCTTGTCTTCAGCAAACTGTGGTCTTTATTGTGCATTATCTTTAGGAGAGGCTTCCTTCTGGGATGACAGCCATGTTGCCAGCGGTTTAGACATTAATGGCTGTCTGTTGAGTTATTTTGAGGGCACACCCAATTTACACTGTTATACAAGCCGTACACTGACTACTTTACATTGTATCAAAGGGTCAGATCTTCAGTGTTCTCCTATAAAAAGATATAATAAAATATTGACAAAAATTTGAGAGGTGTGCTCACTTTTGTGAGATACTGTAGCTGTCCAGGAAGTAGCTACATTACCATAGATCCTTCTGTTGTCCACGTTTGTGTGGACTGCTTCCACATAGCCCACATTTCAAAGGCAGAAAAATCAACTTTCTTCTTATAGTATAACTACCAGTGTATACATCAGTGATCTTCTGCATATGGCTCGCTAACTGTTGCAAAACTACAACACCCAGTTAGGCAACACTTGGAGATCCACAAGTTGAAGACCAATGTGATAAATGTTTGGCTTGATATGTTTGAAGAATGGAAGTTAGATTCAGAAGCTCACAATTTAGGATCATGGACTGAAGAGAGTTATGGAATATTTGGGGAATAGATATCAAAAATAAAATAAATCAATTAAATTACCAACTGTAACTGCTCCAGGCCAGAAAAATGTCTCCTGAAAGAAAGAACGGTGGAATCATCTCAGTAGATATCATGTATTATCCAGTTTTTCCTTGGTTTCATAAAAGCAAGTGAAATACACTGAAAGTTATGACTGTCTTGGGGCAGTTTTTTTTATTTAGATTCCACTTTCCTAATTTGCCCTTAGAGATCTAATTAAGTAAGAAACTTGTAGGTTACTCGAGAGAAAAAAAACATTCCTAACAAGGTTCTTTTCTGCGTCCTTATTGCCTTTTCGTGTTGTTGCATGACCCAATAAAAGATAAATGGAGTAGAGGAGGAGAACGGGTCTTTCATTACAGAAGCAGGTGGTCTACATGTTGCTACAGCGGGAAATTGTTCTCTTATCTGGTCAATTAGCCCTTATACTTCCACTGGACTTGATGTAAAAGCAGAATCCCCAACATATATTTTCTCTCAACTGATTTGCTAATTCTTAGAAGGTAACTCATAAATGGCTTCATTTGACGGCCACATCCCACCAGTAGGTCGTAATTATTCTCCAGTACATTACTCTTCCATTGTTCTCGGCTTCTACAAAAGATCTTCTGATCCTGCTAGGTGGGGGATTGTTATGTAGCGCCTCATTTAAATAATGCTTTCAGTAAAGGAGCCCTCGGTATAAGACGATTGTATGGTAGACCAGGTCATACTGGCAATAAGAATAGGTTGATTTGCACTGGAAAAGAGAGTGGCAGAAATGATTTTATGTATTACTTTCAATAACATAATACTTATATATAGAGTTACCCCAGAGCAGCATTCAAAATTCAGCAGATTTGTTTTGTCCTCCAGAATGCAGGGAGCAGTTTAAGGAGCTTCACCAAGTTTTCAAGTTATTCTTTGCACACAGAATAGGGGATAACTAACTGATCAATGGGGTTCAATCTGTGAGACCCCCACTCATTCCCAGAATGGTGGTCCCATTCCCCTGTCCTGATGGAACGGTAGGTTGAACATTCTCTATGGAACTGCTGGAGATAGCGCAGAAAAGTGCTTGGCTATTTCCAGCAGTCTCCTAGAGAAGGAATAGGGCTGGAGGGCGCAACTTCAACCTACCGCTTCATCAGGATGAGGGAACGAGACCCCTATATTTGGAATTAGTAGGGTTCCCACCAGTCGAATGCCCCCCAATCAGTTAGTTATCCCATATCCTTTTAAAAACTTGGCACACCCTTTAAGCTGGCCATACACTTTACACTTTAGATGGCTGTAGAACATATGCTTATTCATCTGAAAACTATTCAGACTCCCTAGAGCGAGCACCCATGTGCTTATAATAGGAAGAACATCCTTCCTCCTCCCAACATCGGGGGAGAGTCTGGTGGCCACCATGCACAATGGTCCGCCGATCCTGCTGAAATCAGTGGGTAAGGATGATATTTACCTAACATATATGAGCACCCTTAGCTTCTCTAATCAAATTAATGTACAGTGCTTTTCGTAAGGAAGACAAGATCATGGTCTGAACAGACACCGAGCCAGCAGGGAATGTTAGAGATTTGAAGTCTGAATACTTTAGAATTGCGAATACAGCTCTGTAGCTCTGGATGAGTACTAACTAAAAAATGTTCAGAACAGATACATAGTTTCCACATGAGTTTTGGATGTTGTATAAGGTAGCTAGGTTTATGGTGGTAGGGTTATGTTTACATTTCTAAGGGTATAAATATCACAACTGTTAGCTTAAGTTTTTTTTGCGGTCATCACCTTGTATCCCTCACGGTAATCCACTAAGCTCATATCCATTCCAATTTTTGGAAGGGAGGTGTAGAGCTGGTGGCACTGCTTTTGGGGTGGGGTGTAGCAAGCTTAAAAATTTCAGCCATTAAATCCAAAAAGTTTAATATTCTGTAAGAGTGCACCCATAGAGGTGCATGGGGCCAATATTCTACCTTTGTATGCTTACAATTTCACCTACCGTATATATTCCATATGTAAAAATCTTTTTGTGCCCCATTGGTAACAACTAGGTTCCTTGGAACGGAGCCTTTAGAGGCTGTGCAGCTCCATATTAGGATCAGCAATACAGCAGGCAAGTTTTAAAAAAATATACAATTTTGACCAGTAAAAGTACATTTTATTATAGATATTGAGCTAGATTCCCCCAACCACCTAACAAGCTACATTGAGAGCTCTTTGTTTTGTAAGTAAATCTCAGAATTAATTTTTTTTTCTCGTTAAATAACTATCCACTTGGGGGTTTTGTCTGTACAAAAATCAATTAATTCTGAGACACGTTTAATTAGTTATTTTAAACCCTGATGAAACCTCTCAGTCTTCATGACTTTTCTGTGTGCAGAGTGCAAATGAAGCATTCTCAGGGCTGACAGATAATTATCAAAAAAGTTTCATTGTAAATTTTCGAAAGTAAGTAATAAAGTTCACCAAAGCTGAACAATTCTATTTAATTATTAGTAAATACGGCCAAACAATCATTCTGCTGACATTCCAATAATGGGACTCACCATTTCATGCATTGAGAGGGTCCACAATGTTCATAGGTTCTCTTACAAAAATCTGATTAATACAGCAGCAATAGCAAAAATTGTCAAATCAGCAAGTTATGACAAAGTGCTTGGCTTTCCTTCACTTAGTTAAGGTCACTGCTCTAGCCCTGTTAGTTTTTTTGGCACCCAGCTTCTCAAGGACCTTCCCTACTCTACACATGTTTAGGGACCTCATAAACCTATAATCCTGTTAGGTAGCCCATCCCAAGAAACCAGTCTGTTTCTCAATAATCTTCTTCAAGCCACGCCATTCCCTATCTTAGGCTACTTTCACACTAGCGTTTCTATTTTCCGATATTTAGATTCGTCATAAAAACTCTTTTGTTTTGTCGCCATTCATTGTCAATTGGGACAAAACGTAACTGAACAGAACGGAGCGCTCCAAAATGCATTCCGTTCCCTTTGGTTGCGTTCCCATACCGGAGAGCAAACCGCAATTTTCTTTCCGTCCTGGGATGCGGAGCAAGACGGATCTGGCATGAACCACAATGCAAGTTAATGGGGACGGATCCGTTTAACTCTGTCACAATGTGACATAATACAAAACTGATCCGTCCCTCATTGACTTTCAATGGAGTTCATGACGGATCTGTCTTGGCTATGTTAAAGATAATACAAGCGGATCCGTTCATAACGGATGCAGATGGTTGTATTATCAGCAACGGAAGCGTTTTTGCTGAACCCTGCCGGATCCATCAAAAACGCTAGTGTGAAAGTAGCCTTAGTTGGCACTAATAATCACATTTTTGTTACAATGCAAACGGGATTGTGTCATCAGAAAATAACTTGCTATTTACATCTTTTATGTTAAAATTATCTTTTAAAAAGTTCTGGTGTCTCCTTCATCTTCTATTTCATTATCTCTATTAAAATTAATACTGAAATCTTGCAGGTTTCACTCTGGCCTCTGATTTCACACTTTCTGTCCTGTAGAGATCACTTCCTAGTAGTCATCTCATTATTATCAGTATGCATGATTAAAATGACAAGTAGCGCATATATAGATAATACAGGTTCCACTAGTCACGATAGGTGATAATAACAGCTTACATTCTCCCCCTCCCTGCACAATGACCTCTGCATAGTTAGCAGAGAATGCGCACAACACTCTCCCATAGAGGTCATATACAGTCCACAGGTTCTTATGGTCTGAATGTTGTTAATAGCAGGTAAGTCAATATCATCATCTATCACAATCAGTGATTGGCTGAGTATTGACCTGACCGGACCTGAGAAGCATCAGAATTAGAGCAGTGGTTGATTGGTGAGATGGTTATTACGTTTTATACTTTATAAGTCATTCTGCCCCTTTAAAAAATCAAATAAAATCCGAACCACAGAACCTCTTTAAGTCCCCTCCACTGATCATCCTGAACAGGGTTTGTGCAGGCAGGAAAGAACAATACTGTTTTAAATGAACACTGTTCGGGGACTGTGTGGCTGCAAAAATACAGGCAGTTCTGAGGGCTATTTCTCAGGCTGTTATTGGCCTACAATGTTGGTCTTGTTTTAAAGCTGATAATCTAATCTTTTAAACAATACCATTGTATTGTCACTAGCCCTGATACATTGCAAGTTACAACCAATAGAAATGTGTTCCAGTAACAGCTGTATTTACCTGCAGCTTCCATTCCTGACCCAATTTCTAATAGCTTTATCTCTCCTAGTATCTCACCTAGCACTGTGACCTTTGGTCTTGTTTGAAAGCTTAGATTTGAATCTGTAGGTTCTCCCCAGCCCAAAGTAGTCTGGAGAAAAGGGGGGGGGGGGGGTGATGACTGCAGGAAGATAAAAAAAAAAAGATTTTGTCTCTCTGTTATACTTGTTACATGGACTTCTATGTTATAAATCCCTCTTCTTCACCCATCAATCAAAATCTACAATACAAAAGTGACATTTACAGGAGCATTTTTGTCATTTTGATGTGACTGTTGGGAGGGTTGTGGTGCCTCTACACCAGTGGTTCTCAACCTTTCTAAAGCCGTGACCCCTTAATACAGTTCCTCATGTTGTGGTGACCCCCAACCATTAATTTTTTTTCCTTGCTACGTCATAACTAATTTTGCTACTGTTACATAATTAAAGCAGAGTAATTAATCACAAAGACAAAATGTTATATATTGTCAAATATTTATTTCTAATTACAAATAAATGAAATTTTGTATTGAAGCATGGTGTATAAATCAGTGGTGCTTCAAGTCCCCCCCAAATAAATAAATCAGAAGTGCTCAGGGTCCCCCAAATAAATAAATCAGCGGGGCTTCAGGTCTCCCCCAAATAAATAAATTAGCGGTGCTCAGGGTCCCCCCAAATAAATAAATCAGAAGTGCCCAGGGTCCCCCAAATAAATAAATCAACGGGGCTTCAGGTCTCCCCCAAATAAATAAATCAACGGGGCTTCAGGTCTCCCCCAAATAAATAAATCAGAAGTGCTCAGGGTCCCCCAAATAAATAAATCAGCGGTGCTTCATGTCCCCCCAAATAAATTAAGCCTTGCTCAGCCAAATAATTAAAATAAAATTAGCCAGGCTCAATTAAATCATTGGTGGCAGTGGTGCTCAGCGGCGGTGTCATTAACGAAAAAACTCGGACCTCAGCAGACAGGCGGCCCGACTTACCCGTCCAGACGTCAGGCTCCTTCAAGCACAGGCAGTGATAGGACATCACTTCCTGTGCGGGAGGATAAGGGGCCGCTGCCGTTGTGCGGGCGACCCACAATAGGAAGCCTCAGGCGACCCCCCGGAAAGGGCCGATCGACCCCCAAAGGGGTCGCGACCCCTAGGTTGAGAACCGCTGCTCTACACATTAATTGTCGGCCAAGGGCATATTTCTCCTCCACACACTTGCACACTTAGCCACCTAAATATACTTATGTTACCGGGGCAAGGGGATGGAATAAACTGCTGCCAGACACTTTTGGAGTCAGATGGCTCCCATACAAACTAGGAATTCCGTCTATATCAATCAGCAGATTCAGATGAGCTTTGTCTATTGTGTATGGACCCCTTTGTACATGTTTTTTTGTTCTAGTAGATATTACAGTGGGTCATGCATGCACAAGCAAGCTGCAGAGATATATTCCAGTTTCTCCTGCACCATGCAAGAAGACCACATGAAACTGCAATTTATTTATTACCGGGAGCAAAAGCAGATAAAGACATCATACAGTAACATGAAACAAGCATGGCATCTCCAGAGACATTGACAGATTACCCAATATGGGTACGTATGTTGCTGGATTCACTTTCACAGGCCTTTTTCCAGCAGATTGTGTCATTACCTGGCGTTTTCCGATCTAAGTTGCGATGCTCTGCAGCCACATCCTTTCCTAATGAGATGCCAATGAGATCTTCCTGGAAACACGACTGAAACTGTTTCATATTCATTTCACTGCTGGAAGCATCTGTAAATTATCAGAACTACTACCTCTCCTGCACATAATTATATTCCACACAAAAAGAGGAGTATAATTTAAAAGCCGTCTCTTTCCGAGCGTACTTAGCAATACGTTTTATTGTTATTCTTAAAATGGTGTATTTCACAGTTATAACCCATATGTTTGAGTTTAATCAAATGTATCTGGGTGAAGAAATCAAAGGCGTAATTAACATTTACCGGAGAATGTAACCCACATCAGTTTTAAAGGAAGCGCCCCTGACCCGCAACCACAGGAGTCCAGCATTCAGTGACTAGACTAAATACTATACCGAGCCATGGGACAAAGACCATTGATATCAATTTAATCTACTTTTCTAAGGAAAACGGATGCCCGTTTGTCCAGCAGCCATTATTCCTGACCTCCCTGCTCACACGCATGCTCAGCTCGGTGTTTTCAGTCGGGGGGGGGGACTAAGCAGCTGCCAAACAGCTCTGGTGGTGGCTTATCTGCCTTAAGAACAAAAGGATTGGGCATTACAATTCAACATGCCCAAACCTTCCTTCTCCTGACATCATCTGTTGGCACACCTCCATGCAGACAAGATGATAAACCACATAGGCCAGTCTCACCAAAATCTGTGGGTTTGGCTTTGTTTGCTATTTTTTATATGGACATATTTAGATGAATGACTGATGTTAAAGGAACCCTGCTGACCTACTAGGATGGTTTTGAAGTGAGGAAACCAGAGTACCCAAAAGAACCCAGGATGAACTTGATCCAGACCAATAAGGATGATCTTGATGCTCACTGAAAGAATGTTTACTGATGCTCACTCATAGCCGCATGAGTAAGAACATGGAGAGAGAGATATATTCTACAATACTCCTCATACATACTTATTGGTCTCCCTAATGAGAAAGAGCACCCCCTCTAAGAGTACCCCCAAGGCCACTCAGCTAACTGGGGCAATTTTCTCTTGAAACACTCTAGTACTCTTTCCCCTTTTTAAAAGGAGAACTGACTTGCATGTCTCATTCTGAGAAGTGTAATATTAGGACACCCAGTACGTTTGTCCTTTTAGAAGGAGATCTGGCTTACGTGATATACTCACAAGAAGTTAGAATCCGAATGTTTTGGGAAATTTGGGATGAATTCTGAATCAATAGAATTGTTTTGGTCATCTCAATGATAGATAGATAGATAGATAGATAGATAGATGGATAGGCATTAGATAGATAGATAGATAGATAGATATGAGATAGATAGATAGATAGATAGAGAGATAGATAGATAGATAGATAATAGATAGATAGATAATAGATAGATAGATAATAGATAGATATGAGATAGATAATAGATAGATAGATAATAGATAGATAGATAGATAGATAATAGATAGATAATAGATAGATAGATATGAGATAGATAGATAGATAGATAGATAGATAGATAGATAGACATTAGATAGATAGGAGATAGATGGAAGGAAGAAAATCTATCTAACTATCTATCACAAGAGGCTGTTGTTCAGGAATAATATCTCCGCTATGTTCTCTAAACAAATTTGTTGTTTTAGGTGACGGTAATGAGTTCCCTGACATAAAGCAGATCCTTCCCTTGGCTGCGGGGTTTTATATAATGAATGCAGATTTTATTTTGTTTGCTGTAACATCTTGTGTTTCTGTTTAGTTTCAGGCTACAGTAAAAGAAGGAGTAACCGGCGTCATGGTTAACCTGACTGTCAATGACAAGGATGACCCCAACACTGGAGCATGGAAAGCCGTCTACACCATCATTAATGGAAACCCCGGGCAGAGTTTCGAAATTCATACCAATCCCAACACAAATGAGGGGATGCTTTCCGTGGTTAAGGTAAGCCTCCGCCATCCTTCAAGACTCACTACATACACCAGACCAGTGGTGGTCCAATCCATCATTCCATCAGAGGCCATTGGTATTGGATGGCTGGAGGTCCAAATCTTGTCACCTTCATCAGTGAGGTGATTGAGGGGGCCTGGTGGTTGTGCCTGGTATTGCAGGTTGCCCTCTAGTCTCATTCACTTGAATGAAACTGATTTGTAAAAAAGTACAGGGCAGTGCCTGTAAGCTATGAAGAGGGCACAAATCAACTGATATTGATGACCTAAGTTTTGGCCATCGATTTTGTTGTCCAGAACACTTTAAGGGAGTTTGCTCAAGAAAAACGTGGCGAATTTATTCCAGAAACAGCGCCACACGTGTCTACAGGTTGTTTGTGGTATTGCATTCACTTCACTGAGCTGCAATACCAGGCATAGCCTATGGACAAGTGGGGCACTGTTTTTAGAAGAAAGCAGTCAGATTCTTTTGGAGTTGTCCAGAATTAGGCTGCTTTTTTGTAGAAACACCATAACACGCCATTACAGCTCCACTGAAATGAATGGAAGAAAGCTGCAATAGCACGTACAGCCTGTAGACAAGTGTGGCACTGTTTTTAGAAGAAACCGGACAGATCCCCGATGGAACCGGCCAGATCCCCGCTGAGTCCCATTATAGCCAAAGGGCTCCTGCAGGGTAAGGTAGTATCCGGCCATGCCAGATACGGAACAGCCTGACGGAAAATTGTAGCGCTAGTGTCAAACCAGCCTAAATCAGAGTTTCTAATTGCAGCAGCAAAGGATCCAGATGTTATATTTCTAAAAATCTGTTCCTCATAAGTGACAACAATTTAACTTATTTTACCCAAAAACTTATTTGGAGCTGCCACTGACTGATCGGAAATTATTTCTGAGCTTTCGTTTTCCTTTCACGGGAACCTGGTAATTATTTTCTGAAGGCCGTTATTTGGCGTGTCAAATACAGAATCTGCGTGAAAATGCCTATTACTGTGTTTTGAACTATAATGAAATGCATTAAGTGACAATTCTGAAGTTTTCTACTGTTGTAGGTCAACTACGCACCGCGCTAATGTGTCTAGTATGTATCCAAAACATAATACATTATATATATAAAAAATATCAAATATAGCGGTAGAGAGGTCTGCTCACTGCACCTGTTCAAACTTCACATAAGTAAACGGTGCCATCAGAATAGTGAGTGCAGCTCTGGAGTGTAATACAGGATGTAACTCAGGATCAGTACAGGATAAGTAATGTATGTACACAGTGACTGCACCAGCAGAATAGTGAGTGCAGCTCTGGAGTATAATACAGGATGTAACTCAGGATCAGTACAGGATAAGTAATGTAATGTATGTACACAGTGACTGCACCAGCAGAATAGTGAGTGCAGCTCTGGAGTATAATACAGGATGTAACTCAGGATCAGTACAGGAGAAGTAATGTATGTACACAGTGACCGCACCAGCAGAATAGTGAGTGCAGCTCTGGAGTATAATACAGGATGTAACTCAGGATCATTACAGGATAAGTAATGTAATATATGTACAGAGTGACTCCACCAGCAGAATAGTGAGTGCAGCTCTGGAGTATAATACAGGATGTAACTCAGGATCAGTACAGGATAAGTAATGTAATGTATGTACACAGTGACTGCACCAGCAGAATAGTGAGTGCAGCTCTGGAGTATAATACAGGATGTAACTCAGGATCAGTACAGGATAAGTAATGTATGTACACAGTGACTCCACCAGCAGAATAGTGAGTGCAGCTCTGGAGTATAATACAGGATATAACTCAGGATCAGTACAGGATAAGTTATGTATGTACACAGTGACTGCACCAGCAGAATAGTGAGTGCCGCTCTGGAGCATAATACAGAATATTACTCAGGATCATTACAGGATAAGTAATGTATGTACACAGTGACTGTACCAGCAGAATAGTGAGTGCAGCTCTGGAGTATATTACAGGATGTAACTCAGGATCAGTACAGGAGAAGTAATGTATGTATAAAGTGACTCCACCAGCAGAATAGTGAGTGCAGCTCTGGAGTATAATACAGGATGTAACTCAGGATTAGTACAGGATAAGTAATGTATGTACACAGTGACTGCACCAGCAGAATAGTGAGTGCAGCTCTGGAGTATTATACAGGGTGTAACTCAGGATAAGTACAGGATAAGTAATGTATGTACACAGTGACTGCACCAGCAGAATAGTAAGTGCGGCTCTAGAGTATAATGCAAACAGTCATCCAGGATCAGTAATGTGTTCCTAAAGGGACTTAACTTTTATGTAAATTATGTTTATAGATAAACTGTAAAACTTTGTCCAAAGGCAGACTACATACTATTTAAGAGTTATGCAACCCTGTCTTTTCTGCAAGTTTCCTGGTAAAAAAAAAAAATTAAGTAAAATAAAACTTTTAAAGCAAAGTGTTCCCTGAAGATGACAGGATAGTCTTGGTGATGAATGACTACAAAGTCTCTAGTTATGAATGTATGAATGCATGTCTTTTACATCCATCTTTCCAAATCAGACAGTGTTTTGTATTTAGCCTAAACTGTGTGATACAGGAGCCCCCGCCTGCTGGTCTAGAGCTGTAGGATCATGCCGCCCGCAGCCCCCTCGGCTATGACACTGACAAACAGCAGTGCATTAAGAATGGGACTTGTTCCGTTGACAGATTATGCAAAATATGTGAAAATTCCCAGCTTTCATTGAAAGCTCATTCATTTTTAATAAAGCTTTGTTTGTATTTGTCCTACAAGCTGGGATAAAAATGATCTTGGTATATTGCTGCTCATGCACAGTTCTGCGCTATAATCGGTGCAATATTGAGGTTTAGGTTTTCATAAATGTGAAGGACGAACACAAATCAGGCACATGATACAATCTTCGAAGTGTGGCTCGTGGACCTAACAGCATCCATCAACCTTGGGATTTTTCACAAACTGGAGATGATTTCTCGTAGGCAAGAATTTTGTGGAGAGGTCCAAGCAGCATTGTTATAAAGAGCTGTAAAAGAGCACTGAGAAATACTCTAGTCCTTTACATGCAGGGGTGGGATTATGGGAGAGCAGAGGTTACTGTTACGCCTTGTACCGGAGCCTGAGGGGAACCAGAGGTACTTCTTCCCCATATGAGAAGATCAGTATAATACATGATGTGATCATTGGGGTAGGAATGAGCAAATCGATTCAACTCAATAGCAAGAGTTCTTCACCTGTGAGATGCTGTCCCCACAGATGAAGAAGCACCCACCTTCCTGTTAACTGACAGGGACAGATGTCTTGGGAATCTTGGGTATATTGGAGCCTTTATTCTGGAGCTCATGCTTATGTAGCTTTATGGTATAGGTCAAAGATGTATAAGAAGATAGGGATTGTCTCATCTTAGACATAAGTGGCATGTCTCTAAGATATGTCAGAAATGCGCGTCTCCCACCTCAGGGACCCTCGAAAGTGAATGAGAGCGCACTGCGCATGCGCAACATGCCCTGCACTCTTTTCTCTTGGAGTTCCAAAAATATCCAGAAGCCCCATAGAAATTAATGAGGGGGGGGGGGGTACTCTCCTCTCACTTCAGGGATCTCGTTCTGGGACCTGCACCTATATGACATTGGTGGCCTATCCTAGCTATATGCCACTAATGTCTAAGATGAGATGAGAAAACCCCTTTAAAGCCCCATTCCTCTACAAAAAATTCCCTTTACCCATCTAATAAAGCCTCAAGCTGTATTCATCATGCAACATTTTCTTATTTCTATCACCTTGTTCACTCAACTGTTCTCCCAACTTATTCCTGGACTGGGAGCCATGGTCCCTAATTGCTTTGGATTCTTGGGTGCTAGGAGGAATCTCTCTGGCCAGTTCTCTTCCAGTCACCTATATGAATTGTTGTCTGTGACCATGCCAGTTAGATCTGTTAGAAGCCATGACCAGACAGGAAGTGATGCGATTTGATTGACAAGTACAGTCAAGATGACATCACCTAGACCAGAAGGGAAAGTGCAGACACATTATATAGCACGTTGTATATAATGCATAACTAAAATAATGTTTTTTTTCTGAATTGCAGCCATTGGACTGTGAAATTTTGGCGTTTCACACTCTGATGATTAAAGTTGAGAATGAAGATCCTCTCATCCCAGACATTGGTTATGGAGCAAGCTCTACAGCCACAGTTCAGATCAATGTGATCGATGTGAATGAGGGTCCAGTTTTTCAGCCTGATCCAATGAAAGTGTCAACACAAGAAAACATACCCATTGGATCTATGTTGTTTACAGTAAGCGCCACAGATCCAGACACTCTCCAGCACCAAACTATACGGTAAGTTCACATTAGAAGTATCTGGATCTAGTTTTGAGATATCATAAGTGTGGTCAAGGATGGACGATACCATTTTGCTGTATGAGAGTATCAAAAATGGTACCTTTCTTAGGATCCCATTTGCCTTAATGAGATTATGATTATTTATACTATACACCCTGTACAGAATTATTAGGCAAATGAGTATTTTGACCACATCATCCACTTTATGCATGTTGTCTTACTCCAAGCTGTATAGGCTCGAAAGCCTACTACCAATTAAGCATATTAGGTGATGTGAATCTCTGTAATGAGAAGGGGTGTGGTCTAATGACATCAACACCCTATATCAGGTGTGCATAATTATTAGGCAACTTCCTTTCCTTTGGCAAAATGGGTCAAAAGAAGGACTTGACAGGCTCAGAAAAGTCAAAAATAGTGAGATATCTTGCAGAGGGATGCAGCACTCTTAAAATTGCAAAGCTTCTGAAGCGTGATCATCGAACAATCAAGCGTTTCATTCAAAATAGTCAACAGGGTCGCAAGAAGCGTGTGGAAAAACCAAGGCGCAAAATAACTGCCCATGAACTGAGAAAAGTCAAGCGTGCAGCTGCCAAGATGCCACTTGCCACCAGTTTGGCCATATTTCAGAGCTGCAACATCACTGGAGTGCCCAAAAGCACAAGGTGTGCAATACTCAGAGACATGGCCAAGGTAAGAAAGGCTGAAAGACGACCACCACTGAACAAGACACACAAGCTGAAACGTCAAGACTGGGCCAAGAAATATCTCAAGACTGATTTTTCTAGGGTTTTATGGACTGATGAAATGAGAGTGAGTCTTGATGGGCCAGATGGATGGGCCCGTGGCTGGATTGGTAAAGGGCAGAGAGCTCCAGTCCGACTCAGACGCCAGCAAAGTGGAGGTGGAGTACTGGTTTGGGCTGGTATCATCAAAGATGAGCTTGTGGGGCCTTTTCGGGTTGAGGATGGAGTCAAGCTCAACTCCCAGTCCTACTGCCAGTTTCTGGAAGACACCTTCTTCAAGCAGTGGTACAGGAAGAAGTCTGCATCCTTCAAGAAAAACATGATTTTCATGCAGGACAATGCTCCATCACACGCGTCCAAGTACTCCACAGCGTGGCTGGCAAGAAAGGGTATAAAAGAAGAAAATCTAATGACATGGCCTCCTTGTTCACCTGATCTGAACCCCATTGAGAACCTGTGGTCCATCATCAAATGTGAGATTTACAAGGAAGGAAAACAGTACACCTCTCTGAACAGTGTCTGGGAGGCTGTGGTTGCTGCTGCACGCAATGTTGATAGTGAACCGATCAAAACACTGACAGAATCCATGGATGGCAGGCTTTTGAGTGTCCTTGCAAAGAAAGGTGGCTATATTGGTCACTGATTTGTTTTTGTTTTGTTTTTGAATGTCAGAAATGTATATTTGTGAATGTTGAGATGTTATATTGGTTTCACTGGTAAAAATAAATAATTGAAATGGGTATATATTTGTTTTTTGTTAAGTTGCCTAATAATTATGCACAGTAATAGTCACCTGCACACACAGATATCCCCCTAAAATAGCTAAAACTAAAAACAAACTAAAAACTACTTCCAAAAATATTCAGCTTTGATATTAATGAGTTTTTTGGGTTCATTGAGAACATGGTTGTTGTTCAATAATAAAATTAATCCTCAAAAATACAACTTGCCTAATAATTCTGCACTCCCTGTAGTGCAATTCTCAGTTCTTGCCAGCTAGTTATTTTCTCTAGATAATGTGACCTTGAGGCAATTGAGAAGCCTGAAGAACCAAATCGAAGGTTTCTACTTGGGTCTTCAAGATCCTCAAATCAGTCCATTATATTTTTGTTTGCCTCCATCCAAGTGGATGCTGTTCATTTAATTCTCAAGTATAATTTTGTTATTTCAAGAGCTAGAATTTCTCATAAGATGCAGAAGATGAGATGAAGCTTTGGTCTGGTCATTTAGTGTAAAATTCAGTTGGTAGAATTTGCTAAATTTGGCCAGTATTTTACAGTACTTTCAGTTTGTATGCCATCCATTGTTTTGTCAATTCAAGCTTTTACAAAAATTCTACTCAACAGTTGTAATATTCACTTGTTTGATTTGAGGACTTGGTTATAGGTATCTCCTAGGGGTCAAATGATCATGGAGTACTTGATGGTACACATTAGCGTTTGGTTCTCTATACCTCTGACTTGTTTGGACCATGGTGGACCTTTTACTAGACCTGTGATGTAGGCTCTCTTACATTTATTTTGACATGTTTAGTGTTGGAATTTTTTTGGGCATTCTCTTTCAAACAGATTGAATGTAAGTTTGGATCAGAGTCAGACCCATTGTGGTTGTGGGTCGCAGTTGTCAAAAATAGCGTGGCCAAGACCAGCAAAACATATTTGTGTTTGGACAAAATGCGGGAGATAGAGATTATTTATGGTCATTTTTTGAGATGTTCTTCTAACAATTGATCTCAAACAAAATATATTTTGGTGGTGGTACCACTGTGGTCTTGGTTGACTTTCATACACCACCTACGGTAACTCATGTGGTCCAGGTATTTGTCCTTTGTCAATGACAAGGCTGATTACCATGATAAACCTTCTTATACAAAATATCTCTGAGACCATTGATTTGGCCGAATGATCATTTCTTGTAGAAACTGGTGGAGACTCATGAGCGGGAGTGGCGAGGGTTGATAAAGTGACTTTATCACTTCTTTGTATTGTTTTTTATTTATTGCAGTGTTTTTGTATGCCATTATGACCCTTTAAATTAAAGGGGTTATCCTTTGATTAATGTAAAAAATAAAAATAAGACAACATGCATTACATGAAAATATCTTACAAAGCTAGAACCAGCCCTGTTCCTCATATGGATCCAGAGCTCTACCCATTCATCGCTTCAGTTGCTCTGCTAGATTTTCTTCAAGCTGGCAGCTCAGGGGTGTATCCTGTAACTGTCACAGCTTCTAAGAGTAGCTAGAGGTGGCAGTTGAAGGATGAAACTAAGCTTGCGCAACCACCTTAGTGAGGTGGACAGAGAGATGAAAAAAAGAACAAACAGCAGGTGGTGCTATACAAAAAAAAAGCATTTTATTGAATAACTCAATTGACAATGACGTGCAATTACAAAAGTATTCAGATCTAGGTGCTGGTTTGAAAAATGTAGAATGTTTCTGTGTGATCAACCCCTTTAAATGATTGTTCAGACATCCCCTTTAAGTTTGAAGTGGACAGAATAATTATAATATGTCATGGATGAATTTGATTAAATCTTTTCGAGTCTGTGCATGCCAATTCTTTTTTGTTTGATCATTTAGATTTCGATTTTTATTTTATTTCCGAAGCAATGTGATATTTTTAAAGCTTGTGATTTTTTTTTATATTAAATAAATCACAGAGTCTTCGGTAAATATTTCATGTTACTTCTGTCTTATGAAATTGGTTTTAAAAATATCTGCTGTCAGAAAGCTTGGCCATATAGATTGAATTTTTCAGGTTTCTTTGGGGACTTGAGCATGTTATTAAGCGCTACTGTATACATATATTTAAGAATAAAAAAAAATCAATTAAAAAGCTAATTTAGTGACTTACAATTATTATTCCCTAATCTAAGACTCGGGGGGGAGATTGTCAGGTTCATTATTATAATTTTTTAATCCCATGCATTAACGTTTCTGTCACATAGACTCGTAATCTATTATTCTGCAGCTCTGTAATGAACCTGTGTAGAGAACAACTCCACAAAACCCCTTTTATTCATTTGTGAAATACGACAAAGCGAAACAATGTATCTTCTGTGAGGAAACCATAGACAAGAACACTAACACATTATTAAAGGGGCACAATCCTGGAGATTTCCGGAGTAAATTACACCACGTCCTAGATGTATTGATATCAACCCTTTAGTATTACAGAGCTAAATACAGTTCTTGCACAAAGTAAAGTATTTGAGCATAATGATCCCTATGATCTGTTACTCAGGGGCGTATACTGAGCAGGAAGAGCCCATTATAAATGTAATAATGGGGGTGGTCCTCTTCCTAGCAAATACATGAATTTCCAGCCATTTTTAAGCAGCAGCAGTGGGTTTCCTTTTATGTTCATAATTTATGGTTTATTGTCCCAATTAAAAACTAATGTGAATTACAATAAATCTTTTTGTAATTTGGCCCTAGGTATTTTAATTTAATTTTATTATGATTTTATTATTAATATTTCTCCTGTGCTAAATCATTTTTAACTCCAGATTGTTTCATGTGCATACCATTGAATCTACTTATGTCAATGTGCAGTGACAGGTGTAATCTGTGTTGAACACTACTAATGGCTACCACTGCAAAAATCTGTCGCTGAATGCCGAAACCTCCGTAATTATAATTTTTTTTTAAAGTGATTTTGTATTATAAAACTAATAATCCTCTATATGCTACTAACTTACCAATGAAAAAAAAATTGCCAAAAATAAGTGTAATTGTCACGGTCCCTAAGGTGACTGATGTCAGGAAATCAAGGAGATTGGCTGAGCGTGGAGGAATCTAACAGCCTCCTTGATTCAGTGTTGATAGGGTTAATAACCACTTCCCTTTTCTCAGCTGTTGCTCAGTGGTCATCACTTCTACCCTTTATAGTCTGACCCCACCCTTCTGACTATGCAGTTGATAGCTTTATTTGGGTTTGGCTGAGCTGGTGTGAGATCCTCTCTGGTGTTCCTGTTCTTCCATCTCTACAGAAGTTAAGTGTCGCGTTTGTTTGTTTGTAGTGAAAGAAATTCTGATCAGGCGCAAAATCACTGGTTCCAATACGTCTCTGTAGGTGGATCTTCTTTATTTACATAATAAGCAAATGTGTATAGAACAACGCGTTTCGGGGCTCAAACTGTTCCCCTTCATCAGGTTAACACGTTTGTTTGTTTGTTTGTATTTGTTATATTCCTTGTTGTTGTATCTGGGCCTGAGACAGAGACTTCCATTCGTCCATCTGGGGAGGAATGGGTTGTCTCTGGTCCTATACTTATTCCAGGGCATTATAGGGAAATCAGGGCCTAGGTATCCTGCTTATGAATATTCCTACCTTCAAGGTCTATTCATATTGATAGGTAGTCAGGGCCCGGATTAGGGTTGTCTAGGAGGTGACCTGTTTCTTCCCTAGTTTCCAGGCCCAGTGACAACGATGCCTTTAAGGTGACAACAGGACATTTTATGCACTGGGTATATTCACCTCCCAAAGGTCAAGCTTTCTGTTTTTTGAAGTTAATGCTCCAGTTTGATGTGCATATACATCAACTAGTGCAATGTCTTCATGTGCAAATGTCCAAGTTTTGCAATTGAGCAGGGGATGTGACTGTACAGGTTGTAGTTACACCCTTGTTCTGGGCCCAAGAAACCCCTCATCACCATAAGGGAACTCGAGAATATACAAGATAATAGTTGGAATGCAGACATTGCATTGGGACCCATCAGCTGTACATCACGCCTCTGCATTGGGACCCATCAGCTGTACATCACGCCTCTGCATTGGGACCCATCAGCTGTACATCACGCCTCTGCATTGGGACCCATCAGCCGTACATCACGCCTCTGCATTGGGACCCACCAGCCGTACATCACGCCTCTGCAATGGAACCCATCAGCCGTACATCACGCCTCTGCATTGGGACCCATCAGCCATACAGCACGCCTCTGCGGTAAATCTTCAAGCTATGCTTCTGCAGTAGACTTTGTCAACCTACCGGGATAGGTGCCATCACAAACTGACACCTGGAACCCGTCCTCACTTGGTGGAAACCAATGTGACAGCTTCCTTGCCGAATAACACTAATATCCTCTGTCATGCAGGTAGCAGTTTGTCCTGAGCACTGAATCTGCAGGAATTAAATATAAAAGCAGCTCTGGATTGCTTGTATCATAGCGGCAGATTTATTCTCAGCTTGTCTCTTCCAGTATTTTTTCTTCATACTTTAATCCATAGGGAGGAATGGGAAAAGCAGCTTCAGGCTATGGTTTTCTTCCTAGATAATCTGCTTTCTTCTTTACTATGCCGTTGGCCCGTTTTCTCCTTTCTTCCATTAGCCTGCATATATGATAGCACATTAAAATAATGTATATCTACTGCTATATCTACAGGAAGCCTACTGACTGCCCTATAGTGTCTGATGTTACAATACATTCCTAACTGACATTTACTTCAATGAAACAGTAAATATAAGTATTGATAAGATTTTTACTATGAATACCAATTTTATTATGCCTCAGGATAAAGAAAATTTCAATAATTTTTTTTTTCATAGAAGGGGTTTTCTTTTAAACATATTGTTGCCCACTATTAATACACTTTTTAGAAAATTCCTATGAGGAATTGTGGAACACACGTCTTCTTCTATCAGCACCAACTATTGGCAATTACTGTAGATATACCCCTGTAAAAATGAATACAAATACTATAAAACTGCATCTTATGCACAAAAATATACTTACTATAATACTGCTCCTATGTACAAGAATATAACTACTATAATACTGCCTCCTATGTACAAGAATATAACAACTATAATACTGCCCCTATGTACAAGAATATAACTACTATAATACTGCTCCTATGTACAAGAATATAACTACTATAATACTGCTCCCATTTACAAGAATATAACTACTATAATACTGCTCCTATATATAAGAATATAACTACTATAATACTGCTCCTATGTACAAGAATGTAACTGCTATAATACTGCCTCCTATGTACAAGAATATAACTACTATAATACTGCCTCCTATGTACAAGAATATAACTACTATAATACTGCTCCTATGTACAAGAATATAACTACTATAATACTGCCTCCTATGTACAAGAATATAACTACTATAATACTGCCTTCTATATACAAGAATATAACTACTATAATACTGCTCCCATTTACAAGAATATAACTACTATAATACTGCTCCTATGTACAAGAATATAACTACTATAATACTGCTCCTATGTACAAGAATATAACTACTATAATACTGCTCCTATGTACAAGAATATAACTACTATAATACTGCCTTCTATATACAAGAATATAACTACTATAATACTGTTCGTATGTACAAGAATATAACTACTATAATACTGCCTCCTATGTACAAGAATACAACTACTATAATACTTCTCCTATGTACAAGAATATAACTACTATAATACTGCCTCCTATGTACAAGAATATAACTACTATAACACTGCTCCTATGTACAGGAATATAACTACTATAATACTGCTCCTATGTACAAGAATATAACTACTATAATACTGCTCCTATGTACAAGAATATAACTACTATAATACTGTTCCTATGTACAAGAATATAACTACTATGATACTGCCTCCTATGTACAGGAATATAACTACTATGATACTGCCTCCTATGTACAAGAATATAAATACTATGATACTGCCTCCTATGTACAACAATATAACTACTATAATACTGCTCCAATGTACAAGAATATAACTACTATAATACTACCACTATGTACAACAATATAACTACTATAATACTGCTCCTATGTACAAGAATATAACTACTATAATACTGCCTCCTATGTACAGGAATATAACTACTATAATACTGCTCCTATATACAAGAATATAACTACTATAATACTGCCTCCTATGTACAACAATATAACTACTATAATACTGCTCCAATGTACAAGAATATAACTACTATAATACTACCACTATGTACAACAATATAACTACTATAATACTGCTCCTATGTACGAGAATATAACTACTATGATACTGCCTCCTATGTACAGGAATATAACTACTATAATACTGCTCCTATATACAAGAATATAACTACTATAATACTGCCTCCTATGTACAACAATATAACTACTAGAATACTGCTCCTATGTACAAGAATATAACTACTATAATACTACCACTATGTACAACAATATAACTACTATAATACTTCTCCTATGTACAAGAATATAACTACTATAATACTGCTCCTATGTACATGAATATAACTACTATAATACTGCTCCTATGTACAAGAATATAACTACTATAATACTGCTCCTATATACAAGAATATAACTACTATAATACTGCTCCTATGTACAAGAATATAACTACTATAATACTGCTCCTATATACAAGAATATAACTGCTATAATACTGCTCCTATGTACAAGAATATAACTACTATAATACTGTTCCTATGCACAAGAATATAACTACTATAATACTGCCTCCTATGTACAAGAATATAACTACTATAATACTGCTCCTATGTACAAGAATATAACTACTATAATACTGCCTCCTATGTACAGGAATATAACTACTATAATACTGCTCCTATATACAAGAATATAACTACTATAATACTGCCTCCTATGTACAACAATATAACTACTATAATACTGCTCCAATGTACAAGAATATAACTACTATAATACTACCACTATGTACAACAATATAACTACTATAATACTGCTCCTATGTACAAGAATATAACTACTATAATACTGACTCCTATGTACAAGAATAAAACTACTATAATACTGCTCCTATGTACAAGAATATAACTACTATAATACTGCCTCCTATGTACTAGAATATAACTACTATAATACTGTTCCTATGTACAACAATATAACTACTATAATACTGCTCCTATGTACAAGAATATAACTACTATAATACTACCACTATGTACAACAATATAACTACTATAATACTGCTCCTATGTACAAGAATATAACTACTATAATACTGACTCCTATGTACAAGAATATAACTACTATAATACAGCTCCTATGTACAGGAATATAACTACTATAATACTGCTCCTATGTACAAGAATATAACTACTATAATACTGCTCCTATGTACAAGAATATAACTACTATAATACTGCCTCCTATGTACAAGAATATAACTACTATAATACTGCCTCCTATGTACAAGAATATAACTACTATAATACTGCTCCTATGTAGAAGAATATAACTACTATAATACTGCTCCTATGTACAAGAATATAACTACCATAATACTGCTCCTATGTACAGGAATATAACTACTATAATACTGCTCCTATGTACAAGAATATAACTACTATAATACTGCCTCCTATGTACAAGAATATAACTACCATAATACTGCTCCTATGTACAGGAATATAACTACTATAATACTGCTTCTATGTACAAGAATATAACTACTATAATTCTGCTCCTATGTACAAGAATATAACTACTATAATACTCCTCCTATGTACAAGAATATTACTACTATAATACTGCCTCCTATGTACAAGAATATAACTACTATAATACTGCCTCCTATGTACAAGAATATAACTACTATAATACTACCTCCTATCTACAAGAATATAACTACTATAATACTGCTCCTATATACAACAGTTTTTCTACCATCATAGTGGACACTCTGGGGTATTTTACTGCTCAGATTCTTATAGTATACATGAGCCATTTCCAGCCAAAATGTACAGGGTACAAATACCAGGCTAGTAGTAATGGTGGTCATCCTTTTTCCCTTCTTGGTCTATATGCTGATATGGGCTTGGTTATTAACACTTGCACTAAGTACCAGGAATTTAACCTCCTGGATGAATGATATTAAAGGGGTTATCCCATGACTAATGTAAAAAATTAAGATCAGACATTATATAGTAATGACAACCTCTTTCTAACAAAGCTAGAACCTGCCCTGTACCTTACATGGAACCATTAATTGCTCTGCTAGATTTATATCAAGCTGACAGCTCAAGGGGAGTGTCTTTTCTGCTGCAGCTAAGGGGGCGTGTCCATTCTGCTGCAGTTATCTCCCTATTACAGCTCAGGAGGCAGTTGAAGAATCAAACTGAGCATGTGCGGCCATCTCAGTGAGCCGGACAAAGAAATAAAAAAACAAACATACAGCAGGTGGCGCTATACAGATAGATTATATTGAATAGCTTAGTGGCTATGCTAGATTTTTAACTACATGCAATTAGAAAAGTATTCAGATCCAGGGGCTGGTTGGTAAACTGGAATTTTTCTTCTTTACCACCTTATGTCAGTTCCCGAATGGGCTGGCAGTGACTAGTTTTTAGAGTAATATCAAGGAGGTTCCCTCTGCGTTCCTGAAACATAGTTTGTAAAGTATGCCCATAATATTTGCAGAAACTGAATTCATTTCGTAGCTGCCTGGCTTTTTATGGCCTCCCCGTCATTTTATGCAAATGAGGACAGTGACTCCTAATATACTGCAGCCGTCTCGTTATGGATATGCCCCCTGCCTTCCCCGCTCTGTCTAGCGTCATATTTTTAGATCCCGCGCCCCCGTCCTCTCAGCCTCTATAATGTAGTCATAGACAATGTTTTCCTTACTCGTCATGTAATAATTACACCTTTGCCGCCACGTAGAGGGGCAGATTTAAGGGTTTAATACTGGGAGCGTCTCCACCACTTCTGAAAGTTTAATTAGCAGCTTTACATCTGGATGTCAGCAGGAGCCGATAGGACTATGTTTAATAAAATCCTACACTCTGGGAAATTAAGAGAGGCCAAGTATGGCAAACTATATGAAGAAGTGTAGATCTTAATTAAACATGAGCATAATTATCGGTGCTAAGAACTCACCCTTGTCTCATCAGGCCCTCGGTTATACCCAAGGGATAATTATAGCTAAGCTAATATTTTTAACAGTGTATATCCATATTGTGGACAGCTGAAAAATGGCTTAAATTACCAATCCCGGGCGCCTGCAGTACAGTTTACGACCGCCGTTTGTACAGGAGCCTCGGCCTGAACAGATTACAGGGAGGATAGAAAGTCCATTGTCTATGCAAATGCTGGTAGAGAATTATTATATTCATGACAGATGGGTAATCTTACTAAATATTTCACATTTTGCTAATCATAGCTCCCCCAAAAATCTCTTTTTTTGCTATTTTTGACCCCAAAAAAACTGCTATATAGGACTCATTCACACGACCGGTTCGAAATTTTGCGGAACGGTTGCGGACCTATTCATTTCAACGGGGCCACAAAAGATGTGGACAACACGCCGTGTGCTGTCCGCAGCCATAATTCTGTTCCGCGGCCCCGCAAAAAAGATAGAACATGTCCTATTTTTGCCGACAATAGGCATTTTTATCATAGGCGCGACCATGTGTGGACGGCAAATTGCAAAACACTACGGTCATCTGAATGTAGCCTTAAAGGGAGAAATATGTATAGTATGAGGAGCCTGCAAATAGCTTCACGTATTTCAGTTTCCTACAAGAATGATATGTATGGGGTCCATATAGATATTGGGGTTAACCTCATAACATCACATAACATCATAATGTCATATCCAAGTTTGTAGCTCAGTTGGGTTTGATCAAGGTTTGATCTGTGGTGATCCAACTCTAGGACCATCGGGCAATGCAGTCCCTACATTGTACTAAATGCCAGGGTCCCAGTGGTTGGTTTCCCCATGACCTAACATGGATGGCCTATTCTAGGAAAGCCTCAATTTTTAAAGTGTCCCTCAGATTATAAACAACTTCCCATAACTCAACATGCAAGAAAAGATGAGAAACTTTGATATACAGTATATCTTAATAGAGAAAAATGCCTCTTTCTCCACTCATCAACTATATTCTTCTTCCCTTCCCCACCTGCCCCCTGAACTGACCATTCATCCTCAACTTACAGATTGATTACATCTTGAAAGATGAGATGGATTATCAGCTACCTGAGGAATTTTGTTGCATAGAAGTCTATGCAAAATGGAAGTGGTGAGGAGGAGGGAACTGCCCGAGAAACAGAGGAAGAGATACTGCTGGCATTTGTAGGTCTTCTATCACACTCCAGTGCTGGATTTACATCTACACTACTCACTGTTGCTTTATAATATCCCCTATGCCTGTGATGGCTGACCTCCAGCACTCCAGCTGTGGTAAAACTACGACTCCCAAGATGCCCCCTTGCTTGGCTGTTCTCAGAACCCCATAGAAATGAATGGAGCATGCTTGGACTCATAGTTTCACCACAGCTGGAGTGCCGGAGGTTAGCCATCGCTGCCCTATGCTGATGCTGCTTATGAGAGGATGCTACAGAGTGATAAGCTAGCCGGATCTCCTCTTCTCTAATTCTTCTCTATGTGTGCTGTGTATGGGAGACATCATAGCAACAAGTCTTCTGCTCCTGGTATTTTCTCTGCCCCCTCCATAGATGTCTATGGCAACTGTAACCTGATCCCTCTGTGAAGTTAAAAAGCAGATGGATTTAACCAGTAAATTAAGTGTAAGTTATCGGTTTATAAGTTGGGGGGAGGAGGAGGAAAGGAGCTTGATAGGTGAAGAAAGAGGCATTTCCTTTAATAAGATATATTAAACAGTTTCTTATGATTTATGAAAACAATTCTATAATCGGAGGTACACTTTAAGTCCTGGAAAAAACTTTGTAAAGGAGTCAATTAGGCATATTTCAGGCGCAGATGGCAATGCAACGGATAGTTGCGCCGCTATCTGCGATTTCGGCCCGCTCACACCATTGTGGGCGGGGAAAGGGACGGTCCAGCAGAACCATCTCATTCACCATTCAATGCATATGGATGGATCTAATTTCTGTAACAGCAAGGACAGAATTACTATAAACCGTAAGCAACTCAACCTCAAGCGAGAAATCGTACATAGGGTGCAGGTGGAGGAGGGGCTGGGGATGTGCGAAAAGAACTGACATCTACGTTGGAGAACGGGTCTTAAAGCTACGGTGCTTATTTTATTAATTATTTAGGGTTGTATGTTGTTGGGCTTTATTAATGGATGTTGTATGTCGCTGTCACAGCCTCGCGGAGACCCAGATCTGCAGCAGCTTGGATTGCTGTTTATCCCAAGAAGTAATTGTAGATCAACCATAACTCGCTGACGCCGCGCCAAATGTGGTTGAATGACATTGAGCTCTTTCAAGGGGAGTTTTCCGCGTGATATAAAATGCAGATGAGTTATGTGTGGTCAGAGCGGGGAATTCATTGACATTCATAGGAGGCTCTTGTATCTTAAAGACCATAATGTCTTATTATATGGCAACGGACGCTTTCCGGGAACGTACGTAGGGTTGTAAAGGGCTGAAATTATCCTCCGCAATAGGATTTACTGACAGACTGGAGGCGGTAAATTGAACTGACAATATGAGGGGTCCTCATGTTACTGCATATAATTAGGATAATCTTATAACATTACTACTGGTGGGGGTCCAACCTCTAAAACCGAGCTTCACAGCAGCGCTCCCGTCCACACCGCTCCATTCTATCAAATATGTTCTGGCGTCCCAGCGCCATGACATCATCGGTGGGAAAACATTAGCCGATTCCTCCCCGTGATCTACATTTACATGATGGATGGGTGGGCTTTAAGGCAAGATAATCCTTCACAATCATTGCCTTGCAGTCTACTTTGAAGAAGCATCGTGAAGCAGCCCTCTAACTCATGGAGATGAATTGTGAAGAGTAAGGAGATACAGCACGATGCCAGTGGCGGTGTTATACTGGCAGTCTGTGCACACCGCCTAACCTCTCTTCCCAGTGGGCATGGACGCTCATTGCATATCATCTGCCAGTAGGATGCGTATGCTTGCTCCCCCATCTCTTAAAGCGTCAGTGCAAATATACCCTAATCTTTCCCAGGCGTAAGGATGGCTACCCTGGGGTGTTTTAGGCACCTTCCACTGAGGGAGAGTGCCTGAGCAATAGGTTCAAGTATGCTAGTTTCCTGGAAAGGTGTGCAGTTAGATTGCCTGTTCCATACTTGCTTGCCCGTTCCATATACCGCACGTTTATAACTGTACTGGCTTTGTAGGCACTGTCCCTACATTTCTGAAACAATCCCTGTAAATTTAGGGTGTCCCAGGCCAAAAATGGGCAAGGCTTAAATAAGGCATGGGATGTTTCTGGTGGGAACTTACATGCCCTTAATTTACTAACTAAAATATTGTCAAGCATGTGTGTTCTGACTTCTGCCTGACCCCTGTATTTGACCCCTCGCTGGCTGCCCTGACCCATGTCTGATCTCTGTACTGATTCTGAGGCGCCTGCCCTGACTGTTTACTTGATTGCTTGTATGCTGCCCGCTCTGACATTGGCTCGCCTCTGACTACATTTTTGTCTGAAACCTTGGTGCACCACACCAGTCTCTCTGACCCCTAAGGATCGGCAGTCAGTCATTCAGAGACTACTCCAGGAGGTAGCAGCCTGGGGGTTCCACTGCAGCAAAGTCCAGATTCCTGTACAGGGGATAAAAAGGGTGAATACTAGGGGGGTAAATAACTACCTTAGGGGTAGCCCAATCGGTTTAAGTGACACAGCAGATCTACATCCGATTTGTAATAGCTAGGAAACCTAGAAACCTAGAATGTGTCGGCAGATAAGACCCATTTGGCCCATCTAGTCTGCCCAATATACTGAATACTATGGATAGCCCCTGGCCCTATCTTATATGAAGGATGGCCTTATGCCTATCCCATGCATGCTTAAACTCCTTCACTGTATTTGCAGCTACCACTTCTGCAGGAAGGCTATTCCATGCATTCACTACTCTCTCAGTAAAGTAATACTTCCTGATATTACTATTAAACCTTTGCCCCTCTAATTTAAAACTATGTCCTCTTGTAGCAGTTTTTCTTCTTTTAAATATTCTCTCCTCTTTTACCTTGTTGATTCCCTTTATGTATTTAGCAGTTTCTCTCATCTCCCCTCTGTCTCGTCTTTCTTCCAAGCTATACATGTTAAGGTCCTTTAACCTTTCCTGGTAAGTTTTGTCCTGCAATCCATGTACCAGTTTAGTGTCTCTTCTCTGAACTCTCTGCAAAGTATCACTATCCTTCTGGAGATATGGTCTCCAGTACTGAGCACAATACTCCAGATGAGGTCTCACTAGTGCTCTGTAGAGCGGCATGAGCGCCTCCCTCTGTCTACTGGTAATGCCTCTCCCTATACACCCAAGCATTCTGCTAGCATCTCCTGCTGCTCTAGGACATTGTCTGCCTACCTTTAAGTCTTGTGAAGAGCGTGCTCATCTTGTAAGAGATAGTGGCCGGGAGTGCCTGTCACAAGTGGAGTGTTATAATGGAGATAAATGTAAGGCAACCATTTGGGAGGAGGACGGTCCCCCTGCAGCACAGAGTATTTCAGGACAGGAATGTGCTGATCTTATGAGGGGCTATGGCCTGTGCAATCATAGAATGATTCTACTGAGGACAAAGTTGTGTAAGACAGGGACAGTATCACGATATGAGGAGAAGGGAGAGATCACAGACTGGAAGGAGCGGACATAATGGTTATGAAATTATAGAATGACTGCTGTGCACATATATGAGAGGAAAATTAATAAGATGACACGTACAAGGCACGATGACATATGACATAACTCCATACTGAGTGGAGTCTGACTCATGTTATTATATAAAAGGCCCTTGGTGAATTCATTGCCCGTCTTATCCTGGACCAGATACCCGTCAGGTTTCACGTTACGTCTGTACTTCGCCGCTCCATTTTGATAGCCGTTTGACGACAGTAATGTTGTGTCATATTTATGAGATGGATCGTCTGGCATTTTTATCAGTGCAGATAATTCCTGAATACTAATGACCAGGACGAAGAAGCGGCATTCACTGTGAAGGAGAAGAAGCTCCTGCCTCATACAGTTATTTGCTTCTACCAAGTGATAATAGGCAGGAAGATTATCAGTAAAACTTATTACATCTTTATCTTTGACGAGAGGAACCTATAATTCCTCTATTGTAATATAAAATAGATTTTTATGGCATTTGAAGGAAGTGTCATTCCCCTGGAATGGTTATCGGAGCCCCTGTGTATATCCTGTCCGTCAGAGGGGAACGGAGCGTTGTCACCTCATTCTAGAGTTTACCCAACCAGTTCTTGCAATTAATAACAATAGGTGGAGTTGGAGAACATTGGTCTTGTGTCACCCTCAGTCACTATGTAACTACGGAATGCTTAAGAAGTCGATACACATAACAGCAAAATAGGTCGACCCCACCAATTTTGTAGGTCCGGTGTCAAAGCAGGTGGGGATAAGAGTAACACCAAGAAAACAAACAGCAACAGGAAAACAGACTGGGCCCCAAAGCTAGGGAGGAGGGAATGGTAACCTCCTAACAATCCCTGAGCCTCTCCCTGACTGAATGGTGAGTGAACTCATACGCTGGAACCTAAGCCCTGCTGACACTGTAGCAAACCCTAACTTAGGGAGAGGGGAATGAGACAGCCGGTACCTTCTACCGTGAAGGGACCAGCGTCTCCCTGAGACCTAGCAGCAACACACGCACAAAGGAGAAAACAGAGGACTTAGCTTGAGACGAGAGGGAAGTAGAAGATCCAAAAACAACCAGTATAGAGTCAGCAGTAAGAGGCGGACTTAAATAGAGCCTCTTAAACAGCTAACGAGCAGAACCTGTGAAGAGGTGGGATCCTGCCCACAACAACAAACAGAAAGAAAACAGATAGACTCACGTGCTGCAAGTCTATCCGATCTTCTCAGATCTCTCACAGGGCAGGCAGTGACATCTGGGCAATTATCTAATGTGTATGGAAGAGTAACAACTTTTCCACCAACTTAACCAACTTTCAACATGACTGATCCTTTATTCTTACGAATGATAAGTGGGCTCCAGAGATTTCTGGCAGGAGATTACTCTCCTCTCCCCTTTGAGAATACATAAACGCTTGGCAGAACTGAGAGTGCCTATGTGCAGGGGAATCAGAGGATTTTCTGTCGTCTGAATGAGTCCTTAGCCAACATTTATTGAAGGTGTATGGCTACCTTTAGACATTGATACATTTTAATGGAAGAATTGTCCTCTGTCATCTAGATGACTCAGTGATTAGCACCGTTGTCTTGCAACACTGGGGTTCTGGGTTGAAACCTGACCAAGTGTTCCTCCCAAACTCCAAAGGCGCAATGATAGACAGTTTAGACTATGAGCCCCTCTTGGAATGGTGACTGATGTCAAAGTTTGTAAAGCAATGCAGAAGATGCTAGTGCTGTATTAAGCAAGACAAATAAGGGCTCAAGCTTTGGAACTCCAAGGAAATCCAAGTCCTTTGTCCAAGTTTTGGCCAACTTTCCAGTCTAGAACGAGTCCCTTATTCTGAGTATCTAATCATTTTCAAGAGTTATAAATGTTTACATTTTGTGGAATACTTAATTGAATAAGAAGTTGTCAAAGCCTCTTCCATCATCTATCATTGAGAAAAAGAAAGTCCTTGTTCCGGCCAAAAGAGTTAATGCACGAGCAGACATTCTCTAGAAGTAGGTGGGACAGTCAGAAATGGTGTATACTTATATTCATGGCCAACTTGAAAATGAGACCTCACTCTTAGCAATTGAAGGTGGTTTGATCGAAAGTAAGGATTAGTGAATTGATTTGTAACAAACCAGGTTCACAAAAATTCCTCTCCCAAATGAACCCAAACTTTTTGTGATTAATTTTAGGCAGATTTAGAGAGAGAGAGATTAGTATGCTACTCTGACATGTCATAAAAGAAACAAATGATTGCTATTGATTGTCCATCATTAAGAGGGTATCTGTTTTTATCAGTAAATTAAAAAAAATTGGATAAACCCCAGCAGCAACTTATTCGCAAGTTGGTTTGATCCCTGCTAAACCTCTGAGACTTGCTGTGACTGGGCATTTTAGTAGGAGCACGTGGGATCTTCCTCTGATCTTCTGATGGGTCATCCATGGACATAACTAAGTCAACATAGTCATCAAGTTGTGTTCCTGTTCTGCAGTGCCCTAAAGCAGAGGCGCACAACCTGCATCCCCCAGAGCCATGGTTTGCGTCCCCCGTCCTGCTGGGCAGAAACACAGCTGATCCTGAGATCACAGGTTTTACTCCTGCACTGTAGCAGGAGCGGAAAGGGTCCCCGGCAATTAGTAAGAGCGGGGAAGCCGAGGAGAAGACAGAAGCTCTTTATCAGTGCTTCTGTCTTCTCCTCTATGAGCACTCTGCAGTGTGGACCCGGCGATCACGAGATCGCTGGGTGTCTCGTGGGCAGAGGAGCGCAGGGCTGCAAGTTCAGTAGACCCTGATCAGCGCTGACCAGGTACAAAGCCCCACCAGCAGGCTGGTTTCCCCTTAACTTGGGCTCCTTTGGATGCTCCAGTTACAGTAGAAATAGTGCAAAAAAAAGTCACTTATTGTCTCCAAAAGGTCTTTCAGTGACCTCTTGGGGACAAATTATGTGGTAAAAATATATATAAAAAAAAAGTTAGAAAATTTATTTAAAAAATTTAAAAACTAAATAAAAATATAATAAAATATAAATAAGAGAAAATAAAAATAAAGTATTATGTGGCACAACAAATAGAAAATTATTGCAAAATTAAATACAATAAAAAGGAAAAAGGGCTAAATAACAGAGTGTTCTCTGTCCCGCAACAGTCTTTTTATGATCACTTGGGGGATATTTAAAAAAATAATAGAAAATTCTAAAAAATAAAAAAAATACAAATAAAAGAAAAAGGAAATAAAAAAATAAAAAATAAAATAAAATACAAATAAAAGAAAATAAAATAAAAAGGAAAAGTGTTCATTGTCCTCCAACAGTTTTTTATGACCTCTTGTGGGACATAATATGTGGCAAAAATATATTTAAAAAATAAGTAATAATAATAAACCATATATTAAAAAATAAAACAATAAAATATTAATAAAATACAAAGAAAAGTAAGAAATAAAAAGGAAAACGTGAAACATTTTTAAGTGACGGTGTCCCCCAAGGTCTTTTTGTGACCTCTTGTGGAGACATATTATGTAGCAGAAATATATTAAAAATTAAGTTAAAAAAAAGATTTAAAAAAAATATATAAATATATATATATACAGTATAAATATAATACATAAAAGAGTCATTCCATTGCTCATAGATTAGGATGCACTCGGCCAAACCAAGCCAACCAACAGAGCCATTGGCTGCTTGATTTTACGACAACCTTGTGTTGCCATTGGCTGACGCAGTTTGGTGTGCGGCCGGTCACACCGTTATGCCGCACAATTATGGGCAGACCTCTCTCTCCCCCAATGTTGTTTTACAGTGCCCAGCAACAGGAATCATTATGGTTTTAGACTGGGTAATTATAATAGGAGAAAAACGTATATTAAATCCTATTTTAACAGAAGAAACATTTGTAGGTGACCACGTGGGGAACTGCAGTGATTGACAACTGTGGCTTCAAAGCAATTCCATGACTATGAAATGGAAATATGTTTTCGCACCTTTCCTTTACATGTACTGCAAGTGTGATGAGCAATGACAGTGAGGGACCAAGACCTGCAAAAATGAGACATCCCTGATGACACAACAGTAACATAATTGATTTCTAGAACTTGAAGGAACATCAGGGTTATAACTGCCTCTTAACTTCATTATTGTACATAGGAGCAGTATTATAGTAGTTATAGTCTTTTACATAGGAGGCAGTATTATAGTAGTTATATTCTTGTACACAGGAGCAGTATTATAGTAGTTATATTCTTGTACATAGGAGCAGTATTATAGTAGTTATATTCTTGTACATAGGAGGCAGTATTATAGTAGTTACAGTCAGGTCCATAAATATTGAGACATTGACACAATTCTAACATTTTTGGCTCGATACACAACCACAATGGATTAAAAATAAAACAAACAAGATGTGCTTTAACTGCAGACTGTCAGCTTAAATTTGAGGGTATTTACATCCAAATCAGGTGAACGGTGCAGGAATTACAACAGTTTGCATATGTGCCTCCCACTTGTTAAGGAACCAAAAGTAATGGGACAGAATAATAATCATAAATCAAACTTTCACTTTTTAATACTTGGTTGCAAATCCTTTGCAGTCAATTACAGCCTGAAGTCTGGAACGCAAAGACATCACCAGACGCTGGGTTTCATCCCTGGTGATGCTGTGCCAGGCCTCTACTGCAACTGTCTTCAGTTTCTGCTTGTTCTTGGGGCATTTTCCCTTCAGTTTTGTCTTCAGCAAGTGAAATGCATGCTCAATCGGATTCATGTCAGGAGATTGAGTTGGCCATCGCATAACATTCCACTTCTTTCTCTTAAAAAACTCTTCAGTTGCTTTTGCAGTATGCTTTGGGTCATTGTCCATCTGCACTGTGAAGCGCCGTCTAATGAGTTCTGAAGCATTTGGCTGAATAAGAGCTGATAATATTGCCTGAAACACTTCAGAATTCATCCTGCTGCTTTTGTCAGCACTCACATCATCAATAAATACAAGAGAATCAGTTCCATTGGCAGCCATACATGCCCACGCCATGACACTACCACCACCATGCTTCACTGATGAGGTGGCATGCTTAGGATCATGAGCAGTTCCTTTCCTTCTCTATACTCTTATCTTCCCATCACTCTGCTACAAGTTGATCTTGGTCTCATCTGTCCATAGGATGTTGTTCCAGAACTGTGAAGGCTTTTTTAGATGTCGTTTGACAAACTCTAATCTGGCCTTCCTGTTTTTGAGGCTCACCAATGGTTTACATTTTGAGGTGAACCCTCTGTATTCACTCTGGTGAAGTCTTCTCTTGATTGTTGACTTTGACACACATACACCTACCTCCTGAAGAGTGTTCTTGACCTAGCCAACTGTTGTGAAGGGTGTTTTCTTCACCAGGGAAAGAATTCTTTGGTCATCCACCACAGTTGTTTTCTGTGGTCTTCCGGGTCTTTTGGTGTTGCTGAGCTCACCGATGCATTCATTCTTTTTAAGAATGTTCCAAACAGTTGTTTTGGCCACACCTAATGTTTTTGCTATCTCTCTGATGGGTTTGTTTTGTTTTTTTCAGCCTAATGATGGCTTGCTTCACTGATAGTGACAGCTCTTTGGATCTCCACTTGAGAGTTGACAGCAACAGATTCCAAATGCAAATAGCACACTTGAAATGAACTCTGGACCTTTTTATCTACTCATTGTAATTGGGATAATCAGGGAATAACACACACCTGGCCATGGAACAGCTGAGAAGCCAATTGTCCCATTACTTTTGGTTCCTTAACAAGTAGGAGGCATATATGCAAACTGTTGTAATTCCTACACCGTTCACCTGATTTGGATGTAAATACCCTCAAATTAAAGCTGACAGTCTGCAGTTAAAGCTCATCTTGTTCGTTTCATTTCAAATCCATTGTGGTGGTGTATAGAGCCAAAAATGTTAAAATTGTGTTGATGTCCCAATATTTATGGACCTGACTGTATATTCTTGTAAATGGGAGCAGTATTATAGTAGTTATATTCTTGTACATAGGAGGAGTATTATAGTAGTTATATTCTTGTACATAGGAGGCAGTATTATAGTAGTTATATTCTTGTACATAGGAGCAGTATTATAGTAGTTATATTCTTGTACATAGGAGCAGTATTATAGTAGTTATATTATTGTACATAGGAGGCAGTATTATAGTAGTTATATTCTTGTAAATGGGAGCAGTATTATAGTAGTTATATTCTTGTACATAGGAGCAGTATTATAGTAGTTATATTCCTGTACATAGGAGCAGTATTATAGTAGTTATATTCTTGTACATAGGAGCAGTATTATAGTAGTTATATTCTTGTACATAGGAGGCAGTATTATAGTAGTTATATTCTTGTACATAGGAGCAGTATTATAGTAGTTATATTCTTGTACGTAGGAGGCAGTATTATAGTAGGTATATTCTTCGACATAGAAGCAGTATTATAGTAGTTATATTCTTGAACATAGGAGGCAGTATTATGGTAGTTAAATTCTTGTATATAGGAGGCAGTATTATAGTAGTTATATTCTTGTACATAGGAGCAGTATTATAGTAGTTATATTCTTGTATATAGGAGGCAGTATTATAGTAGTTATATTCTTGTACATAGGAGCAGTATTATAGTAGTTATATTCTTGTACATAGGAGGCAGTATTATCGTAGTTATATTCTTGTACATGGGAGCAGTATTATAGTAGTTATATTCTTGCACATAGGAGCAGTATTATAGTAGTTATATTCTTGTATATAGGAGCAGTATTATAGTAGTTGTATTCTTGTACGTAGGAGCAGTATTATAGTAGTTATATTCCTGTACATAGGAGCAGTATTATAGTAGTTATATTCTTGTATATAGGAGTAGTATTATAGTAGTTATATTCTTGTACATAGGAGCAGTATTATAGTAGTTATAGTCCTGTACATCAGAGCAGTATTATAGTAGTTATATTCTTGCACATAGGAGCAGTATTATATTAGTTATATTCTTGTATATAGGAGGCAGTATTATAGTAGTTATATTCTTCGACATAGGAGCAGTACTATAGTAGTTATATTCTTGTACACAGGAGGCAGTATTATAGTAGTTATATTTTTGTACATAGGAGGCAGTATTATAGTAGTTATATTCCTGTACATAGGAGCAGTATTATAGTAGTTATATTCTTGTACATAGGAGGCAGTATTATAGTAGTTATATTCTTGTACATAGGAGGCAGTATAATAGTAGTTATATTCTTGCACATAGGAGGTAGTATTATAGTAGTTAAATTCTTGTATATAGGAGGCAGTATTATAGTAGTTATATTCTTGCACATAGGAGCAGTATTATAGTAGTTATATTCTTGTATATAGGAGCAGTATTATAGTAGTTGTATTCTTGTACGTAGGAGCAGTATTATAGTAGTTATATTCCTGTACATAGGAGCAGTATTATAGTAGTTATATTCTTGTATATAGGAGTAGTATTATAGTAGTTATATTCTTGTACATAGGAGCAGTATTATAGTAGTTATAGTCCTGTACATCAGAGCAGTATTATAGTAGTTATATTCTTGCACATAGGAGCAGTATTATAGTAGTTATGTTCTTGTACATAGGAGGCAGTATTATAGTAGTTATATTCTTGTAAATAGGAGCAGTATTATAGTAGTTATATTCTTGCACATAGGAGCAGTATTATAGTAGTTATATTCTTGTACATAGGAGCAGTATTATAGTAGTTATATTCTTGTATATAGGAGCAGTATTATAGTAGTTGTATTCTTGTACGTAGGAGAATTATTATAGTAGTTATATTCCTGTACATAGGAGGCAGTATTATAGTAGTTATATTCTTGTATATGGGAGTAGTATTATAGTAGTTATATTCTTGTACGTAGGAGCAGTATTATAGTAGTTATATTCCTGTACATAGGAGGAGTATTATAGTAGTTATATTCTTGCACATAGAAGCAGTATTATAGTAGTTATATTCTTGTACATAGGAGGCAGTATTATAGTAGTTATATTCTTGCACATAGGAGCAGTATTATAGTAGTTATATTCTTGTACATAGGAGCAGTATTATAGTAGTTATATTCCTGTACATAGGAGCAGTATTATAGTAGTTATATTCTTGTATATAGGAGTAGTATTATAGTAGTTATATTCTTGTACATAGGAGCAGTATTATAGTAGTTATAGTCCTGTACATCAGAGCAGTATTATAGTAGTTATATTCTTGCACATAGGAGCAGTATTATAGTAGTTATGTTCTAGTACATAGGAGGCAGTATTATAGTAGTTATATTCTTGTAAATAGGAGCAGTATTATAGTAGTTATATTCTTGCACATAGGAGCAGTATTATAGTAGTTATATTCTTGTACATAGGAGCAGTATTATAGTAGTTATATTCTTGTATATAGGAGCAGTATTATAGTAGTTGTATTCTTGTACGTAGGAGAATTATTATAGTAGTTATATTCCTGTACATAGGAGGCAGTATTATAGTAGTTATATTCTTGCACATAGGAGCAGTATTATAGTAGTAATATTCCTGTACATAGGAGCAGTATTATAGTAGTTATATTCTTGTACATAGGAGCAGTATTATAGTAGTTATATTTTTGCACATAGGAGCAGTATTATAGTAGTTATATTCCTGTACATAGGAGCATTATTATAGTAGTTATATTCTTGCACATAGGAGCAGTATTATAGTAGTTATATTCTTGTACATAGGAGTAGTATTATAGTAGTTATATTCTTGCACATAGGAGCAGTATTATAGTAGTTATATTCTTGTACATAGGAGCAGTATTATAGTAGTTATATTCTTGTACATAGGAGCAGTATTATAGTAGTTATATTCTTGTACATAGGAGCAGTATTATAATAGTTATATTCTTGTACATAGGAGCAGTATTATAGTAGTTATATTCCTGTACATAGGAGCATTATTATAGTAGTTATATTCTTGCACATAGGAGCAGTATTATAGTAGTTATATTCTTGTACATAGGGCAGTATTATAGTAGTTATATTCTTGTACATAGGAGAAGTATTATAGTAGTTATATTCTTGCACATAGGAGCAGTATTATAGTAGTTATATTCTTGTGCCTAATGTAGGAGGCAGTTTATAGAACAGCTAAATATTCTTAGTTGGAAAGGGGTAGTCTGGTTATTTGCACTAGTAGAACTGAAGATCTCTTTTTGTCCTGTATACTGTATTGTATGAATCTCCTAGTATCTGGATATTTATACCCATTCCTCAAGTCAGCAGTTAATATAAAGGTGAAATGTGTGACTTTTTAAAATCACTAAAACATGGAGATCCCTTTCTTTAGAGTCTGCTGGTTACATGGGATCCTGCTGTCTGACTGTGTTTGGTGCAGATCACAGCCTGTTTGTAATTTGGGGGAGGGGGGGGGGGGGGGAGGTATTGCCAAATCCTCACTGTAATAAAAATAAATAAAAAAGTTCTCTTTTACGTTGAGATGGTTTCTTTTAGGCGCTGCTGATCTCCGTGTGAAGTGGGCACAGTTCACATTCAACAGTATTTATTTTATGAAGGGGATCGCACTGCCAAGTGTAGAAAATGACAAAACAAGTGAGGTCAGGAAATATCAGGCTCTTCTCATGCAACCAAACATCCGATTTCCAGCAGGGATAGCCCTATCACGAACGATCCTTCTGCGGGGGTTAGAATTTTGTGCACATAGTGAAGATCCGCCAGAAAAATAGTCTTTTAAAGTTTTATTATACTCACAAAGGAGATGAATAAAAAAACCTTTGAACAAACATTCACACTCATGGATCCGCCCAACCCAGGTTTCGCCTACTCGCTTCGTCAGGGGCAATTGTAACACCCACATATGGGCGTGCTATTTTTGGGCGAGAGGGTTAGACACATAACAAACCCTCCCTTCAATTTATTTTCATCCATTGAAACAGCAATAACAATACAAATTAAATCTAAAAAATATAAAATCTAAAATTAGACCTTCTAAAAAACACTAGATCAGCCCTGCAGTAAAGACCAACATAATCAGGAAGCAACAGTTTTACGGAGCGCTCAAGTCTCATTCATAAAAATGTCACATGTCCAATTCTAACCAACAATCTAATACAACACCTTACCCCGCCTCTGCTATCATTCAACCCCTTATTTTCCATTCATAATGAAGTCACATGGAATGCTTCACCCAATAGTATTGATCTCACTGGGAATGCATACAATGAAAGAGGCTGCTGTAATGAGGATACAATGTTTCTCTTTGTCTAATCCACTAAACAAGGTTTCAGGTCAAAATCGACTCCTCCACATCACACGCTACATTACGGGTATTTGTGCCCTGCGGGTCTGACACACAACTCACTGACTGGGGGCATACAAGCCATAGAAGTAGACCATGGGGCCCCTGGAAAAAAGGGCCAAGCCTTGATTGGCTGCAAACTAACGGGTGATGGAAAGCTATGCAGGGATCTCCTCTTTTCTCAGACCCTACAAACAATGGTCTTGGAGAGGAGATAAGACCAAAAAGGACCAAGTCCCAGGTGGTCAGAAGTATGGTGGTGTTAACTAGGTCCAATAGGGGGCTCCACTCCTTTCATCTTTATGGGAATAGCCAAGACATGGGACCGCCATTCTGATCTGAACGATGGGACCCTCACCGATCCAGCGTATAGGAGATAACTTGTAACTGAATACCCTTTTAGTTCTTCTTTGGTCTCATGATCACTGTTTGCTGTCAGTGAATGACAGCATTTATGTTTACATCCAGAGACTGAAAACCCTTTTATAGACCAGAGCTGAGAGTTTGCTACCATTGCATGTGTCTAGGCTCTTTTCATCCATAAACTAAACACATCAAACAACACAAATGTCTGGTGACCTGCAAGTTAGATACAATGTATCAGAGTAGGTACCAGGTATCAGCCTGGACTGGATACAATTGTAGCAAACCAACACTTGAGAGAAATATTAGATCTCTGTAGGATTTTGTGTCTCTGGATGTGAATAAGGACGCCTCCATTGACTGACAGTAAGCAGAGATCTTGAAATACACACAAAGTATTATTAGAAATTTGCTGAACTTTTCATGATACACCGATTAAAGCTTTAACACTCAAGGCCTAAACATTGATGAACTCACCAAATGGATGCCTTTAAAGAGCCAGTATGAGGTAAATAAACTTTGACCTCTGGAGCCTCCGCGCTTTCATTTATTTTTAATTTATAGTTTTTTTGGACTGATTTTAACAACATGTAAATTGTAATTCAGAAAATAAGTGTCTCCGCCATGCTCCAAATACTAATCTGCAATGTGTGTCACGGTCGAATGAATTCAGCATTTGCATCTGTCATGTTCACAAGAAGCCACTTTCGTGATCAAAATGAAGACGCTGCAGGTAAATCCGTCTGAATTTCCCTGTACGGTTTATGCTATGCTAATTTTCGAGTGTACGGGTGTCGCCTCCGCATACGAGTCCTTTGTATTACTGGATGTGGGATCGTCTCGTCAACGTGCAGGATAACCCTGTCTCATAAGTTTCCGGAGCTCGCCGCGTTCACGCCGACTGGCAACAACGCAATTTGGCCTCCTGCTGGAGTGTTGGGAGGCTCTCGGCATGCATCGAGGGCGTGCGAGCTGCGAACTGTGTCAACTCTCTTGCTGGGGGCGATACCTAAAGATTTGCTGCATCACTTTAACAATCTGCTCTCTTGATGTTGTTGTCAAGAAAGACAAAAGTGCGGCTTTAAAGAGAAACCCTGGTGGCTGCAAGATGGAAACAGAACGAAGGTGAACAGTAGACGAGGATGGGAACAATGTATCTGAGCTCCTGGATAAAATGCTTTCCCATGGATAATGTTCATTCGGGAATATTATATTACCGTCATTCTCAATGGCTTAAATACCGTAGAGTATGCAATTGCACTGGGGCTCATTTTGGGAGGTAGCCCAGCATGAAAGGGGTTATTCCACAGGGTATGAGTGTTTGATCCCTCAGGGACCCTGAGTGATCACAAGAACAGGGGTCCGCACAGAGTCGTATGGACATATATTTTTTCAGGCAATGCTCCATGGGGTAAAAAAACTATCCAAAATAATAGTATATATATCGACGTGCGTTTCTGCGGACCTTCGTCTGGGGGTGGCGTTATCTCCGAGGGGCACACATTAAATGCAATTTGCCAGCCCATCATCATGAGCCCCACACCATAATTAAGAAATAAGTGGCATCTGGACATATGGCGCTGAAATAGAATGATCAAGGAGTATGAGGGGAAACAGGGAAATGCAGAGCATCGCGCGATCTCCGCAATGACGCGGCGGTCACATGACCGCCCATAAAGTGACGTGATATTCCCGGCAAAGCCGCGATACTTAGATTGCGGAAATGCCGATGGGACACAACGCAATGTAGAGCATGCGCGGGCCCGACGCATTAAGACATATCCTAACAAGATGGAATGGATAAAAACGTCGTGATCCTAATTAAATAGCTAGGTCAACACTAGGGGGCGCTCACTGCATAAGGATTTATATAGCTATGGAAGCTGTATACATCTGGATGCAGTGAGCGCTCTCTAGTGGTGGCAGCAGGGGAAACAAATGGAAGAGTTTGTGTCAAGTTTATCTCCTAAATAACTGATTGGTGGGCAGGGGTCTGACATTGCTACCCCCACTGATTCTGAGAATGTGGGTCCTGTTCCCCTATCCTGATGGAGCTACAGGCTGCAGATGCCCCTTGCTGCTTCATTCATTCTCTACTGAACCACCAAGAGCAGTAGTCTGCTATCTCCGCCAGTCCCATAGACAGTGAATGGGGCAGCAAGGCTTATGTGGAACAGGACCCCCGTTCTTCTGATCGTTGGGTGTCCCAGCAGTCAGACCCCCACCGATAAGTTAGTTTCCCCCTATGGGATACCCTGGCAGCTGAAGACATCTGTGTTGGTTCCTATGTTCATATGTGGCCACATTGCTGAGAAGAATTAAGTTTTAATATATGTAAATGAGCCTCTAGGAGCAACGGGGGCGTTACCATTACACCTAGAGGCTCAGCTCGCTCTTCGTCCTCAGGCAGTGAAAATATTGAGTCAATCAAAGTTGTTCCTAGAGGCTCATTTACATATAATAAAACATCATCAATCTCAGCAACCCGGGCACATAGGAACATGGGACCAACACAATGTCTTCAGCTGCCAAGCCCACATGTAACAGGTCAGCCAGTGTCATAGGGACAAAACTGCTGACAGATGCCCTTTAATGCCCTAAACAATGTTTGTCTGGTGTGAGTTCATTTGTACACATGTATGTAGGGAAGGAGAAGACACAATATGGTGAGCTTCTAGCTTGTTACTCCAAATGACGGCAATCATCCCACAAGATCTACACCTAAAATTGAGTTAGATATATTCTTATACAAATACTACAAAGCTCCCCCTAGTGGTGGCAGCAGACAACCAAAATTTGATTAATTACTTGGTAATATGCACTGGTAAGTAATATCTTGAAAAGGCAGCAGCACTAGGCAGGGCCATGATGCTATTATACGGTCATATTACTGGGTTTTTAGCTTTTTTAGACCATGGTGCAGGCGTAACAGAGAGCCCCATAAGATATCAATTGTTAGAGGGTTCGGAGGATCTCTGTATCTCTGGTAATGTTGCACACATGTGAATAGGCATATCCTAGTCAATTCTAGAGCAAAGCGACCCTTTCACAGAGGTGTCATTCTTATAGGGACATTGCCGATTACACGTGCCGCCTGCCTTAGGGCCATAACCTGATTTAAACTTCATTAACTGAGCAGCCGAGTCATTTTTTTGGAAGAATTCTCCAGCCTCCCAGATTCTATAGCTGGCGCCGACTCAATTTCATTTATATTCCTTTAACAGGCCGTGGAGGAAATGACCCAGTGATAGGCGCGGAGTCTTGATATAGAGCAGTAATGGCTGCCTGGTGCTTCAGATAATAATATTCAGCAGCAGATAGCAATTAATTGTCGCCCACGATTATTCATCCACTGCAGGAAAAATAAAACAACCACCGGTCACATCTTAAAGGGGTTGCCTAATTTAGATAACGCATTTCATATACTCATTCATACAGGGGGTCCTCGGTTCAGGATCCTAATGTCTTGGTGGAGAACAGCTACAAAGAACATCTCTAGCTCTGTAGGACCTGTCCTGCATAACATGGACAATCCATAGATTGGAATGGACACTGTGTAATTCTTCATTTCTCCTGTGGTGGTGCTGCTGGGAAATTGAATATTTACTTCCAGGTTCTCCACAGATTACAGCTGATCGCTGGGGACAGTCTCTGATCAGCTTATTGTAAAGTGCTCAGCACCTAGTAGCTAGACTTGAAGGTGTTGTCAGCACCAAGACAGGTTCCTAACCTGTGCCTCTGAACCTAAAAAACCCACTCACCTGTTTATGGTCCTGCCTCTACTCCATTCCCGGTCCAGGAATCGGCTTGGTCCGGTGACTGCTGTTGTCAATCACAGGTATCAGCAGTCACAGGCGTCCAAGGCTGGAGAACCCCTTTAACTAGCAAGGCTTTACAAATGTCAGATGATCTTAGCATGACCCCATGCATGTATTGGAGCTTCTCGACTATACCTAAAAGGGCGATGTTGGGAACAGAAGGGTCAGATTGTTGGATTTCAACTGTCTGATCCTTTTGTTCTTGGGAGATAAGTAGTCTGGATGGGGACACAGGAGTCTGCTTCCTTGCCTCTCCCCATTGAGGACACACTTGGCCAATTCAAACTTAGTCCTTATCTAACTACCAAGGCCTCTTGATGCTCTCATTGTCATCTGCAGCACATGCTCACCAGCCTCCTCCTACTATATTGTCACACTTGAGTAAAAAGGACTTTATTATAAGAAATAATATTGATAATTATAGTTATATGTCAATTGTATGGTCTATTGTTGCAAAATTACAATTCCCAGCATGGCCGGACAGCCTACACCAGGGCATGGTGGACGTTGTAGTTTTACAACAGCTGGAGGACTCCAGGTTGGGCATCCCTGGTCTATAGAAAGCCTGCTGAATGCTCTTATCATTGAGTTTAATGGAGTTAACTCCTAAGCTCCCTCTGGTGGTGGCTGCAGGTAGCCAGAATTGTATCCTTATGTGCATGCAGGGCATTTGGAACTCTGTATGAGCAAAAACTGACCTCCAAGCCCTCTAAGAAGTGAATCCAATTCCACACATAAATCCATTATGATGTTAAAAAAGAAGTAGAGAAACCATGCTATTACTGTAGACTGCTCACCTAATTTATTCCAGCACTGCCCCTTGTACATCGTGTCCTCACACTATTCATCTCTGGACATGATTATTGAAGGTCTGTACATCTAAGTCTTCATTTCCTGGGCTCCTTTCTTAGCTAGCCCTCTTCTGTCCTTCCAATTCTCTTTAATGGTCGCCCTGCTCAGGGAATTATGGCTAGGAGCATTTTCCTGGGCTATAAAGAGCAAAAGATACAACAGCTGAATGTGTCTACTTGCAGCTGCTTTAGTAAGTGCTTTCCCTGCTGCTTTCATCCAGATTTTTGGATGTGCAACCCGCTATCATTCTGAATTTCTATCGATCCAACTGGCAAATGTAATTCGCGTTTTCTAGTTCCTATTTATTTCCATCCTGTTGAAAAATCCTCTCCCTCGGTGATCTGCAAAATCTGAGTTTCCTGCTTCAGGGAAAGTAAGATATAAAATATATGATTGATAGAACAGTATGGATGTACAAAAAGGTTGATGGGTTCCTTCAAAAAGTCACAACCCCTTCTACATAAACAATGCTGCTTGCCACACTGGGTCCTGGTCAAAAGTAGTGAAGACCTTTGTGGACCAGGACCTCTTGTCATTTTATCTGAAAAGGTCCTTGTGTCCTTCCTTACCTTTCCTCTTGACTCAACATATCGCAAGATGACCTTTGAAAAAATAAAACATGATTTTGCGATATGTGTCTACACGTGACCACCCAGTGATTGTAATGTGAAGTGCGTCCCGTCGATAGTTTTTCTATTGCTATGATGGTCCTGATATTGAATTGAATTTGCATTGAGAGAAATTGGAGGGAAGTTAAGTGTGGACACACCTGTATGTAAATGTTCATTTAATTACTGTGACCCTACCCTTAAGGGGAAGTGGTAGCTATCAATGGGGATGACTCATTCTGGTTTCATCATGAGCGTGCTCTCACGCTCAAGTGACTTCCATATAAAAGTGGTCAAGTTTTGTGGAGAGGATCTTGATTGACCTGCTCAAATTCTTGACCACATCTCCATCAAAGCTTAGATCCTGAAGTTGAACCTCAATGCTATTAAACACTCTTTGAATGAATTAAACCATTGACCGTAGGGCACGCCAAATATCAGTCTGACCTGTAGTATAGTAGCAAGCCTTCACCCCAAAAAAGTGGAGACTACAACATACTGTATGAGGTGACCAACTCCATATTAAAGCTCTATTGTCTTGGAATGAGGTCTTCAACAACTACTTATGGAAGTGATGTTTGGATGACTCCTTGCAATTGCCCATGATGTGGTTTGAATCATGTGCGATGCAAGAAAATAGGTTCAAGTGACCCTCCGGGCAGAAACTGAAGATGTTTGCCCAGAGGGATGTCATCTACACTACCTATTCACAGAGAGGATCATGTCCAGTGCTGCCCAGGACCAGAACCTGCAGCCATGTTTTTATGGATTTCTGGGGGAGAGGGGATGCAGGTAAATATAACTTTGGAAGTGGCCAACTGGGTAAAATTTGGGTCACTTAAATCGAAATCCATGGTTTACCACATAGTAAAGCACACCATAGACTATAAATTCCAAAACAATGGTGTCTTTTCTTTTTACAATTGGAAATAATTTCCAAGCGAGCACTTTCATTTCAGCCAGGCTGCAAATAATAGCAGCTATCAGCAATGATCTGTCTTTGGACTTTGCCGATAAGAAGAACCAGTTATTTTATCGTGAATTGTCTCCAGTCCCGAGCCGACACATTTCTACTTTATTTACTAAGAAAACACTCAATCTTTTGAGTTGCATTACGTTAAAATGGGCGAACGTTGTGTTTTATACCTTTTCCTTTGTCTGTTTTTGCTTGGATCGGCACAGGAACAAATGCCTTTAATCAACCAAGTCCGTCGTATATGTTATCTGCAAGCATTGTGTATAGATCTGCGCAGGAAATGAGAATACCTTTCTTGTGCTATCAGTAAAACAAAAAGAATGTAACTTTTTATATTAATTCCTGGCGCATGGGCAGCAAAGATATAGGATATTTTAATAATGAGTACTTCTATTCTGTGAGGACCCTGATGGACCTTCCAGCTGTATTTTGCTCTGCCTTCTCTATCCGCCAAAAAGTTCCAACCTGGTGGGGGAGAGGTGCTGCAGATGCAAAGGTGCATTAGCAATGTTTACCGATTTTACCAAATACTGCTTGCCCATACCTAATCTACTAATCATGTTCAAATTAGTGCTTTAACATCAGATTGTTTTAGGACTAGAGTCAGACTGGCACGCCAGAGACTCTGGCACAATAATAAAGGTCAAACAGACAACAGCCCATTTGGGTGGTGACTTTGGAGCCACTTACTTACCACTAAAATCTGTTTGTTACAGATTTAGACATGCAATGATAAAAGCAAAGATTACAATGTGATTAATAGAGAACATGGACATGTTTTATATATGTGGTGGACCAACAGAATCATCTTCTCTGCTAAGCCCAAGGAACATCAGCCCCAGCACTGCATAGGACTTGGTACCCATCTTAGATGTCTTCCTACTTAGCTTGTTGGAAATGGTGGGCTGCTCTGGAAGCCCCCATTAATATTACATTACTTCAGCCTAACCAGCCATTTACAGTGGGACTGGTTGACAATTTGGGTACCTCCTACCTTCCCTAGATTGATGATATTGGGGGAGACAAGGATCAGATAGGTTGAATTTAGGGATGAGTGAACCCGTAGAACCCGAACTTCAGGTCAGGGGCGTTGCTAGGGTCTCAAAAGATCCGGGGCCCAAGCCCCAATGCATATGGCCCAATTCTCTATGTCGACCAACCAACCCCTAAGCCCGCTATAGCTATACAGCTATACAGCAGCACGTACCTCTCACATCAAGTTCCTCCCAGGTGACGTCTCCTATGATGTAGATCTTTTCTGTCATCATCTTCTCTATCCCATCCGGGAACTTCTCTCAGCCGTGCCTCGTCTCTACAGAGTGTGACACACAGACATCTTAGCTTCCTCATTTTTCTGTACCCCCAAAATACTATCCTGAAGAAAAATGAGTGCCCCCCCATAGTAATAGTGCTCCTCATAATCTCACCAATAGTAATTCCCTTCTAGAATGCTCTCATTAGTAATACTGCCCCCTACAGTGCCCCCAACTTTGATAATGCTCCCCAGGTGTGCCCGTATTAGTTGAAGAGCCCTCCAATATTAATAATGCCCTTACAGAGCCCCCTGTAGAAATAAGGCCCCCCTATTGTTCCCCCAGTGGTAATAAAGCTATCTACTGACCCCTCAGTAGTAATAAGGCCCCCATAGTGCTCATAGTAGAAATAATGCAGATCTATAAGTCCCTCCTATAGAGCCCCCAGTAGTAATAAGAACGCCTAATGTCTCCTGGATTTAAAATGCCCCCACAGTGGCCCCAGTATGTATAATGCCCCCTACTGTTATAATGCTCACACTGAAGTGCCCCAGTATTTATATCGCCCCTACTGTTATAATGCTTGCCCTGAAGCCCTCCCAGTATTTATAATGCCCCCTGCAGTGCCCCCTGTAGTTATATTCCTCCGTTTACTGTCCTCCAAAATTATAATTCCTTAGCCCCTCCTCCATACAGTCCCGTATAAATAACATTATTTCCCTTCTCCGCAATAGAGTGCCATGTAAATATCATCACACCATCTCTCCAGCTCCCTCCAATATACAGTCCCACGTAAATAACATTCCCCCCTCCCCAGCCGCCTTCAACATACAGTCTCATGTAAAGAACATAACCGCCTCCCCAGCCGCCTTCAAAATACAGTCCCATGTAAATAACATCCCCCTCAATATACAGTCCCATGTAAATAACCCTTTCTATCTACAGCTTCTCTAAAATACAGTCCCATATAAATAACATCACACCATCTCTCCTGCCCCCCTCAATATACAGTCCCACGTAAATAACATTCCCCCCTCCCCAGCCGCCTTCAACATACAGTCTCATGTAAAGAACATAACCGCCTCCCCAGCCGCCTTCAAAATACAGTCCCATGTAAATAACATCCCCCTCAATATTCAGTCCCATGTAAATAACATTACTTCCTCCCCAGTCACTTTCAACATACAGTCCCATGTAAATAAAATCACCCCCTCCCCAGCCACCTCCAACATGCAGTCCCATGTAAATCACATAACCCCTCAACATTCAGTCCCATGTAAATAATATCACTCCATCCCACAGCCGCCTTCAACTTTCAGTCCCATGGAAATAACATCATTCCACCCCACTGTCCCATGTAAATAACTTGCCTCCCTTCAGCCTTAACATACAGTCCCAGTTAAATAACTACAACTCCCAACATTGCTCTGCCTCTCACACTGAGTAATCTACCCCTTCACTTACCTCTCCTCATGTAGCAGACCTCACCACAGCATCTTCCCAGGACTTCTCTTCACTGCTGAGCCTTCCTCTCCTTCACTGGTCTCATGACGGTGACATCATCGCAGGTCCTTTTAAGATACTGCATTTAGCACTGATCACATGACCTGTGATGTCATCACAGGTCCTTCAGCTCTTGCAGGGCATTAGATTAAATTGTATTGCCGTCCTGCGGATGGCAATACAGTTGTATCTAGCTGGCAGGCAATACATTCGGGGCCTGGGAGAAAACATCAGGGGCCCAGGCCCCAAATGTTTTAACCTAGCAAGCCCCTGTTTCAGGTCAAAGTTTGGGTTCGGGACCTGAACTTGAGCCCGAACTGCATTGAAGTCATCGCGGGTCTTTTGGCAGGTCCTGCTGAAAGAACATTGAAGACTCTGCGGCAGCGCAATCAAGTGGATGAGGTGAGTTTTTGTTTGTTGGTTTTTTTTTTACCCCAAAATGGCCATATTCTTTTGCATTCTGTCTTAAGAATGCTATTATTTTCTGCTATAGCCAGGTTATAACGGAAAATAATAAAATCACCTGAACACCGAACCTGAACCCGGGCTTCAGTGAAAAAGTCTGAGTTCGGGTCCGGGTACCCGAACTTACAAAGTTCAGTATGAACCCAAACTTTGTAGTTCAGGTTTGCTCATCCCTAGTTAGATTTCAACATCTGGTTACATGCGCTGCTGCAGCCATTGACTGTCCATCACATTAATAGGTCATGGATTGCAGCAGTACACGAGACCATCGTCAAACTGGATGTTAACCGGCAGGACCACAGTGCTTTAGTGGGGGTAAGAAGGAGCCTTGTGGCAGGAGGCAGGTAAGCATGCCTCTCTCTGCAGGTCCAGCGACGTGTATGTTTATGTATGGAGGGGGAGTCTGGCTGAAAGGCTCCCGAAGGTGGACAGCCCCTTTAAGCTAAATTATGATCAAACTGATACAAATATGAGTCAAATTAGTTTATGAACTGTCAGGGAACTAGAGATAAGGGCTACAGATCGAGCCATAAGAGCAGCTCCTTTTTTGGACGCACTGAAACTGAAAACTGTAGAAGAAATATTAAGAATTTTTAATAAAGAGATTGAAAATAATTTAAAGGGTAACTGTCATGTTTTCATCAAAAAATCAATTTTGGCATATGTTACTGCTGCAGCAGCATTATGCATAAAGCAATCTTTAGTTTCTTCACATACCACTGTTTTCCTTGAGTTTTCCCCTTAGTTACGGCTGTTTAAACATTTACAATATGAGGACCTTCTAAAGATGGCTCCTCTGCCAGTTCTCTGAGGCCAAAACTGCTTTCCCTCACTTCCCATACACACTTGCTGCAGCCAGCAGCTCTCTGCCAGCCAATCAGATTGGATTACTGAGAGACACGCCTCCTCACTCTGAAGCATAATGCAGGCATGCAGTGTGAAGGACCGCCCCTCTGTCTTCTGTTTACATTAAGTTGGGAGACAGACAAGCCCTAGCAAAGGTCTTTTAAAGGAAGCAGTGGAAAGGGACAGAAGACATTAATGAAAGCTGTTATTATAAGGTAATTGCCGATCTTTTGACAATCAATGACAGACTAACTCAGGTATACATGCCGAGCTGTAATAAACTGGCAAATAAAAAAAATATGACAGTTACCCTTTAATAAAGAAATTGAAATACTTAGTTTTGCAATAATAAAAAAAAAAATCTGAGGTGTCTCCTTTAATGTTTTTTTTTATAAAGAACAAACCAAAGAACAGACTTTATCATTTCCCAGTTACTTTTTTATGCTCCAGTAAAATTACCGGAGACGCGCTACCTATTATCCACAGTGCACTGTACTAATACAGGATTGATATAAATGAGAGACTGCATTGAATTGTAAAACAGTAAATGGATATTATGTTGTTGTGGAATAAACCGTGTAGCCCTGACAAACAATGACATCGTAACGAATGGGATTTTGGCAAATGCGACTGCGGTTTTTGCGTTGCTCGGTGATGGCGGAGGAGCATGACAGGGGGATGTTTACCATTGTTATGATTTCATTAGTCGCCTGTTTTTTCTTTCAAGGATGGGATCTTAGTGAATAATTGAGCATTGTTTTAGGATTCTTTGAAGATAAATCTGCTACAAAGTGAATGATAATTCTCAGTGTTTAAATCACAGCAAAAAAAAAGAAGAATAATTATTGTCATTCTAAGAATCGGCAGTCAAATGTCGTCTGCCAAAAGAGAAGGAAAACAGATCATAATACCGCGTGCATAAGATGTTGAGGAGACGTGCCACTTAGCGGCGTGACAGCCATTTTGAGGGATATTTGCCATTTATTAGACGGGAGTTTACTAATGACATCACTGGTACTAAGGTTCCAACGTGGTATTGATGACATCGCTTGTAACAAGATACCATTGTGTTATTGATGATATCATTACAGTAATAAGATGTTAACGCATCTTTCATGACATTGCTGGTAACAGGTTGCCAAGGTGTTACTGATGACATCACTGGTAACAAGATGTTAATTGATCACTGATGACATAACTGATAAAAAAGATGCTAATTATAACATCACTGTCAACAAGTGACAAGCCAATGCATCAGTGAGTAATGAGAGGTTAGTGACACGATGCTGATGACATCACTGTAAATAAATGCCGGTCTGTTATTGATGACATCACTGGGCAAAAGATGCTAACACGTCTTTAAAGGCATCATTAGTAACAAGCTGCAAACATGTCACTGATGATATCACTGGTACAAGATGCCAGTATATCAATAATGACATCACTGGTAACAAGATGTCTGATGACATCACTGACAAGAAGTTGCCAATGTGTCTCTGATGACCTCTCTGTTAACCCAATACCAATCTGTCACTGATGACATCACACTGAGAACAAGATGCTAATCTATCACTGATCACATCCCTGGCAACCAAATGTCAATATATTAGTGATGACATCACTGGTAACAAGATGCCTGATGACATCACTGATAAGAAGTTGCCAATGTGTCGCTGATGACCTCTCTGTTAACCTAATACCAATCTGTCACTGATGACATCACACTGAGAACAAGATGCTAATCTATCACTGATCACATCCCTGGCAACCAAATGTCAATATGTTAGTGATGACATCACTGGTATCAAGATTACATCCAATTGCTTTGCATCCATCCCAAGTGTTTTCCTCCCTGATATCCATACAATAGAGGCAGACTATAGGACTTCTAAAGCACATTGGGGAAAAGAGGAGGCCCAAGTTAGCTAGTTATATGTTTATAGTGATGCAAGCAAGAGGAGGAATTGGTCCAAACTCCATAAAAAAGAATGGAGGGCAACACAAACACCTAACCCCTCTGTCCTGGGTAGAAAAACACTGTACTATGATCTCCATGTTATGCCTTGCTATAGTGCCCTCTCTCTCTTAGTATGCCCCTACACCTGGTGGTCATGGCAAGTGTGACATTTTTGTGCATTATCCCCTCACCTTGACCAAAAAGTTGACTTCATAGTGTGAATGCTTTTCATGAGGCCACCTTGTGTTGTGGGAGGCCAAGGGTCAGCCACGCGATGATCGTTGCCTTGTGTTCAGGTGAATGACGTCGACGGAGGAAAATGACAGAAGTCTAAGTGTAGTTCAAAACATGTCAGGAACCCAACATGAAAGTCTCCTGGACCCTTTATTTATACACAGTTCAAAGGGTGTAACCCCTCAGAGTAAAACATGATTGGTTTACAGACATTTCAATAATGGCTTTTGATTGGTACACAAATAATACTTCTTGATTGGTTAGTATTTTACAAGTTTCACTTTTCCAAAAATGTGTTAACTAATAAGTTTTTGTTTTTTTTAGCAAGAGATGCATATTTGCGATTTAGCACGTACAAATCTTATCTTAACACACACGGCTCACTTATATAGGTTTTTAGCTTACTCTTGTCATATGCTTGTTTTTTTCAAATGTCACCACATTATATCACGTACACAGAAAAGTGAAAAACATCTAATGAATTTTATATCCACTTTCAGAAAAGCTGGATAATTTCCTTAACACTTGCGTGGGCAGGGATAACATGTTAAGGGCTTATCATACCATATTCAAGCAAATTCGGAACCTCTATTCGACTTCCACTCTTCAACACTTTTATTGTAGCTCATCTATTGTGTCTACGTCTTCGAGTGACCAGGAACTGATTCTTCTTCTCTCAATGGGAAAAAAAAAACAAGCAAAAACAAAAACTCACAATGAATTTGTCTGGATCCGCTTCCCACATGCTGCAGAAAATGACTAATTAACTTGGCAAATGCCTTTTAAATTAACACTAATTTGGCGGCCCATCGCTGGTGAATTGAAAATTTTCAATATGTTTCACTTTGCTGTCTTTTGTCCTCCCTCCTTTTTCTAAACTATTGGCTAAGTCGGATGGCTTCAAGTAGGATGTGGCTGGCAGTCTTCTTTTCTCTAAAATGCAAATTCATGATTCTCTTGGTCTCATGCCTGGCTGTCTGGAGCTTTCTCTCCGACCTTATGGCTGAAGCCTAGTCGACGGCGTTCCGATCTTATACAAACCGGTCCAATACCGCTTGCAAAGCTGATTATCCATATCTTTCATCCCATTATGAGGAGCTTCTACATGCCGATCATTGACATCTGGCTTCACATTCTTTATTACTATTTTCAGTTGTTTTAGTGCTGATTGTAGACCTACTAGGATTCCTTGACTGTTGGGAGGGTTCAATGTTACAGTTGAGCCTAATGGATTTCCATTGACCTATAATAGGATCTGATTGAACAGAATAGGACCTGATTGAACAGAACCCTGAGATCAGTGTGAACCGGGTCTAACTAAGCAAAATGCAACACTACATAGGTCCATGCTGCAACTTATTCATACTGGCTCCTCTATAGTCAGCTGTGCATGTGTGGCCACCCTCCATTCACCGCTATGGGAGTTCTGAAAATAGCTGAGCACTGACTTTGCTAGCTTGCTCTCCATTTACTGCTATGGGACTACTGGAAATGGTCAAGCATGCTCACTTAGCTAGTTCAATAAAGAGACTTAGTTCTTTGCAACAAGGAGTGGTTCTGTACATCATTCAAGGTTTTGTTTTATGGTTTGACCTTTATGTTTCCATGACTCACTTCTGCCTACAGGTGCCATGTCCTGTAGCTAACCGTTTTTTGACTATAAAAGAATATGGCGGCTCCTATGAACATCTGATAAGTAGAGTTTTAGGTGTTGTTTCAACCCATAACCACTTTGTCAACTCATTTTGCAACGTCAGATGTTCCTCTAATTTGGTCACATTTCCCCAAACATTAGTCAAGTTGTTGGATTCATCTGTGGTCATTGTGGTGATTTAAGATATCTAACTAGATACATTTTTTGGTTGGCTGGATACATAGATACTAGGGATGAGCAAATCAATTCTAAAATTTGACAATTTTTTTCACGACATTTGGGTTCGACAGAATTTAACATTTTGAATTTTGCTTCAGGAGAATAGTGAGCAAGATGTCCTGACAATCAGAGACCTTGAAAGTCGGGTAGTATTTAGTCAGACCTGAATGAAATGAGATAACTGATCCAGCCCCAAATCGAATTTTAAGACATTCGCTCATCTTTGGTAGATACATGTAGACCATTTCGACCTTCATCACTGACAATTGAACAATTAACAGTTAACTCTTTTAAAAGTGCCTTATGAAAGTTATTTAACCTTTTCTTGCTCTAGGTAATTGTGGTTTGCCCAGTGCATGAGGATTTATGGAGTCTGATTGCCAACGTCGCATATAATATAAGCAGTTATAAGGTTGCTATGTTACATTGTGCGGCCCCGTGATGAATGGCTTGTGGTTTTATATTATAATCATTACCTCTAGTGTCTTGTTTTTACTACCTAATAATCCCGTCTGGTTTTATGGAAGCAAGTGCGTTTTCAGGAATGCATTTCCCTTTTACTACCCACATGTGGGAGCTCAGTGCCATGTGGAAAAGTGAGATGAGGAGAGAGCTATAAGTGGAGCCAAGCAGGCATGAATTAACCACTGCTGCTTCCCACATCCTTTATCCTCCATCTTGGAACCGATTGTGTCTATTTGGTGGGCTTTTCAAGGATAAAGATCATCTTCTTTGCTCTTTTCGCATGCAGTGGTGCACAGATTTTGTAATCAAGGAACATGATTATATGGTGGATCTTATAAGGACAGAAGGTAGTCAGAAGGTTAATTTAGATACAGACAGGGATAATTATAAAATAGCCAAAGAAGAAGTCTTACTTACCTGTCCAATCCTCTACCATTCTGGTGCATCTGCTTCTGTGCATTGCAGTGACCACTTTATGTAGCCTCAATGGTTCTGGTGGGGTAGTCAGGTACATGAGGTCTCTCTGTTGCAATAATGTCCCAGACTATCCCACGGGACTTCTGAGGCCAATAATTGACTGCAGTGACGGCCTCACCACCAGTTGCATCCCCATTGCCGGAATCAAAGCCAGGTGAGGAGCATAGGAGCTGTGCAGATATTGGACCTGCAACTAAGGCTTCATTTCATGCTTTTACCTAAATATTTGGAGGCTCGGGGAGCCCTTTCTAAGGTGGAATTATTCAGACCATGTTGCAACAGCTTTTGGAGCTAAAGCTAGAAGTGGTTTCGGAAATATAAAAGAATGTCTTCTACTTCTTAATCCTACTGGAGCTACTGTACTTCTAGTTTTGGGTCAAAAGCTGCACCAAAAACTGCAGGTGTGATTCCAGCCTAAATAATAGATTAGACTTGGCCCCTGAACTGGCCTGCAAAATGTCCGTTGTAGTATATCCCTCCCAGGTAAGATGGGTACCCTGGTCCCATCTTCTGTTTTGTTTCATTCCAACTCTATAGAGAAGAAATTTACAAAATGATTGCTACTTAGAGATAATGTCTTGCATCAGTAGAGATGTATAAATGTGTCTGTTGTGTTATTGCAGGTTCTCCATGCTAAAGGATGATGCAGGCTGGCTCTCCATTAACCCAGTGAATGGAACAGTCAACACAACGGCCCCACTCGATCGGGAATCCTCATTTGTTCACAACAGCACTTACACCTCCCTGATCTTAGCAATAGACAACGGTGAGTACTGAGCATCCTGTGTGCTTCTCTATGGCAGTGTGCTAAGGGGAATTGACATTTTTAAGGCAAAATCTGTCCCCTGGCAACTTTGAAACCGTCTCACAGGAAATGGGGGCATTTCAGAGCTAGCTGACATCCTGAGCCTGACGGAAGAACTGTTTCTATATACAGTAGGTGTTTGTGAGATTGTGTTTTCAGCACGACAGCGTCGCGCTGATACTCGGCGACGTGGTGCCGAGATCTCGCACTCACTGGGATAGCGACAGCACATCCCAGCAAGCGCGTCATAGAAGCGACGGGAGATCCGACTTGGATTCCCGCCAATTCTACACGTGTGCGGCGTTTGTTATGAATCCTGAGGGGGAAGTCCCCGCCGGATTTTAAATAAAATCCGGCCTGGGTCCCGCCCTCAGGAGCATACCGGGCCCTTAGGTCTGTTATGGGTTGTAAGGAGAGCCCCCCCTACGCCGAAAAAAACGGCGTAGGGGGTCCCCCTACAATCCATACCAGACCCGTATCCAAAGCACGCTACCCGGCCAGCCAGGAAGGGAGTGGGGACGAGCGAGCGCCCCCCCCCCCCTCCTGAGCCGTACCAGGCTGCATGCCCTCAACATGGGGGGTTGGGTGCTCTGGGGCAGGGGGCGCACTGCGGCCCCCCCACCTCAGAGCACCCTGTCCCCATGTTGATGAGGACAGGGCCCCTTCCCGACAACCCTGGCCGTTGGTTGTCGGGGTATGCGGGCGGGAGGCTTAACGGAATCTGGGAGCCCCCTTTAATAAGGGGGCCCCCAGATACCGGCCCCCCACCCTAAGTGAATGAGTATGGGGTACATCGTACCCCTACCCATTCACCTGCAAGAAAAGTGGTAAAAACACAAATAAACCACACAGTGTATTAAAATATTTTATTTTTCTGCTCCGGAGGCCGCCCCCTGTCTTCTTTATTAGCTCTTTTACCAGGGGGGGGCTCTTCTTCTTCCGATATCCCGACGGGTCTTCTCCGCTATCCGGGGGGGTCTTCTCAACTCTCCGGGGTTCTCCTTCTGTCTTCTCCTTCTGTCTTCTCCTTCTGTCTTGTTGTCTCGGCGCACCCCGATTCTTCGTCTTCTCTTCTTGTTTTCGCCTCTCTCTGTTGTTGACTCGGCGCACCCCGGTTCTTCGTCTCGCGAGACGAAGAATCGGGGTGCGCCGAGTCTCGCGAGACGAAGAATCGGGGTGCGCCGAGTCTCGCGAGACGAAGAACCGGGGTGCGCCGAGTCAACAACAGAGAGAGGCGAAAACAAGAAGAGAAGACGAAGAATCGGGGTGCGCCGAGACAACAAGACAGAAGGAGAAGACAGAAGGAGAAGACAGAAGGAGAACCCCGGAGAGTTGAGAAGACCCCCCCGGATAGCGGAGAAGACCCGTCGGGATATCGGAAGAAGAAGAGCCCCCCCCGGAGACAGAAGACAGAAGGAGACAACAAGACAGAAGGAGAAGACAGAAGGAGAACCCCGGAGAGTTGAGAAGACCCCCCCGGATAGCGGAGAAGACCCGTCGGGATATCGGAAGAAGAAGAGCCCCCCCCCGGAGACAGAAGACAGAAGGAGACAACAAGACAGAAGGAGAAGACAGAAGGAGAACCCCGGAGAGTTGAGAAGACCCCCCCGGATAGCGGAGAAGACCCGTCGGGATATCGGAAGAAGAAGAGCCCCCCCCGGAGACAGAAGACAGAAGGAGACAACAAGACAGAAGGAGAAGACAGAAGGAGAACCCCGGAGAGTTGAGAAGACCCCCCCGGATAGCGGAGAAGACCCGTCGGGATATCGGAAGAAGAAGAGCCCCCCCCTGGTAAAAGAGCTAATAAAGAAGACAGGGGGCGGCCTCCGGAGCAGAAAAATAAAATATTTTAATACACTGTGTGGTTTATTTGTGTTTTTACCACTTTTCTTGCAGGTGAATGGGTAGGGGTACGATGTACCCCATACTCATTCACTTAGGGTGGGGGGCCGGTATCTGGGGGCCCCCTTATTAAAGGGGGCTCCCAGATTCCGTTAAGCCTCCCGCCCGCATACCCCGACAACCAACGGCCAGGGTTGTCGGGAAGGGGCCCTGTCCTCATCAACATGGGGACAGGGTGCTCTGAGGTGGGGGGGCCGCAGTGCGCCCCCTGCCCCAGAGCACCCAACCCCCCATGTTGAGGGCATGCAGCCTGGTACGGCTCAGGAGGGGGGGGGGGGGGCGCTCGCTCGTCCCCACTCCCTTCCTGGCTGGCCGGGTAGCGTGCTTTGGATACGGGTCTGGTATGGATTGTAGGGGGACCCCCTACGCCGTTTTTTTCGGCGTAGGGGGGGCTCTCCTTACAACCCATAACAGACCTAAGGGCCCGGTATGCTCCTGAGGGCGGGACCCAGGCCGGATTTTTATTTAAAATCCGGCGGGGACTTCCCCCTCAGGATTCATAACAAACGCCGCACACGTGTAGAATTGGCGGGAATCCAAGTCGGATCTCCCGTCGCTTCTATGACGCGCTTGCTCTCCATCGCGGCAAGCCAGCTCGGCGCTGGCTCCCGCGATGGGGCTCGTATGTGCTCAATCTCGCCAAGAAATACAGCGAGATTGACACAAAATCGGGTTCACCTACTGTAGCTTCTGAACATCACAGGAGCCTCGTGTGTCTGTAAGTGTGAGATATCCTCCTTGTCAGGTTTCTGAGCCCCCTAGAAGAAGACAAACATGGTGGGATGTAAGGGAAGTCAGGTCACTACGTACAGTACTGGCATATTCAAGAAAAGGGAGACATCCACTGCTTGTGAGAGAAATGCATCTAGTTGTGCTGCTGAAACAGGGAATAAAATGGCTGAAAGAGACTTTAGGGAAGCCCAGACATAACAGTCCCTTCACGATTATGATTGTACAAGCATTATACATAATTCAAACTTTGGTACAGATGTAATATAGTTAATACACATGCTTAACTAGATGCGTTAACTAAACTAGTTGTGTTAAGCCAACATCTTCAATTGGTTTTCATTGGCCCCGCTGCTCAGTTCTGGCTCTTTCACCCCTCATCAGTCTGCACCGGGGTCACATGTCCTGCTGCAACCAGTTAGTCATATGTCCCACAAATGAAATGTGACCGAGTGACATGACGCTTGGGGAGCACATTACTGCTGTGGCTAGTCATAGGCAGACATGGCCCCATCCATTTCAGAAGCTGAGAAGTGGGGACTGAAGCACAATGACCCGGAGGAGCAGCAGGGAACAAGTAAGTATGGTTCCCCCCACAAGTCCGCCAGGGAGGTAGGACAACTCCCTTAAAGTGATGATTCACGATTTTTTTTTACAGTTTAGCAGAGAGTCTTTAAAATGTCCTGTCGTTTTCATGCCGTTGCTTTTGTTCCCGGCGCTCCCATTCCTGCTGGGCCTGTAGAGAGCCCCTTTTGAAATGGATCTGGCTTCTCTCACCTCATGATCAACTGTCCTCATGAAGGGAAGCCACATCTAGGCACTCATGTAGCATTACATGGTGCTGTTCAAATGTAGGTCCATCCATGTACAAAGTGCATGGGAACCCAAGAATGGGCGCCATCCTAATAGGGCATATGGACATGGGGTACCATGCTGAGACAACCCGCTCAGTCTAGTTGTAACCTTGCAGCACACCCTCCAGAAGCAGAATGGTTAAATTGTAGGCTGCACAATGAAGTACTTAATAAGACCGTGTATACCCTATACATTGCCGGGTTGTGCACAGGTTTCATAGATGACCTTTCCTGAAGTGCCACTTGTGCATGAAAAACTCTAGCTTCAAATTTTATAATGAAAGGTTTTGAACTTCAATCCTCCTGCATCTGCACAGTGGAGAGCCTGTCCACAGCTGCTACATGAAAAGATGGAGGCCCAGGGTTACAGATGGTCGAATGCATCATATAATCTCATGCTTTCAAAGAAAGAGTGCTGTTGAAGTCTATTTTATCTCTATTTTCTGTTCCGTTAGATGCAATCTATTGTTCTCTGTTATCAGCCCAGAAGAGTAACCTGAAGCTCCTGAGCTGAATGCAAAATCTGTTACAAGGCTCCCGGTGCACATCGATTTCTGCCACAGATTTCACCCTTTGCAATGCAGATCGCTATTTTATGTAACGTGTGTCCATTGCTGAGATCCTTATACTTACATACTGTACGCACCTCAATCAACCATAACAGTGTGTGGCACCAAAATAGCTCTGTCCTGTTGACACATAGACTCTATAAGAGCTCTGGAGGTTTCCTATGGGATCTGGCACCAAGTTGTTAGCAGCAGATCCTGTAAGTTGCTTGGTGCGGCCTCCATATTTCAGTCATGGGATTGAGACTTGGGGACATTGGAGGTCAAATCATCACCTTAAACTCTTTGTCATGTTCCTCAGACCATTCCTGAACGATTTTTACAGTGTAGTTGGGGTATCATCCTGATGAAAGAGGCCACTGCTATTAAAAGGCACCACTGCCATTAAGGGGGCTATTTGTCTGTACAGTGTTTAGGTAGGTGGGACGTGTCACATCCACATAAATGTAATAACTCAAGGTATCCCAATAGAACACTACCTCCGTAGGTTTGCCTTTTCTCTTAGTGCATCCTGGTCAAACCTCTTCCCAGTTGAGTGAAGATTGCACACCCAACCACTCACACAACCTAAACGTGATTAGACCATGCCACCTTCTTCTAATACCACAGTTCTGATGCTCATGTGCCTATGGTAGGTGCCTTCAGTGATGGTCAAGGGTCAGCCTAGGCACTGTGACCAATATGTGGCTACAGAGCCCCATACACACCAAGCTGTGATGTCCTGTGTGCCCTGACACCTTTCTATCATAGCTAACCTTCATTTTTTTAAGCAATTTTCTCTACAGAAGTTCTTCTGTAGAATCAGACCAGTCGGGCTAGCTTTCACTCCCCATGCATATTAGTGATCCTTCTTTGCCTAAGACCCTGTTTTTGGTTCACCAGTTGTCCTTCTTACCATTCTTGGTAGATAACAATTATTCTATAATATACTGTGAAAACCCCACAGGACTTGGCATTTTGGAGATTAATTGACCCAGTTGTCTTGGCCCATTTCAAAGTCATTGAGATCTACTTAAAGGTTAGAAACACTGGCATTTCGCTTATCAGCTATACTCACAGAAGGGTACAGAGCTTTATGGTTAGAGTAGCCTGGAATACTCCTTAGTGATTACAGTTCTCTGGTGGGCACAACGCTTAATGGTTACATTCATCTGGCAGGCATATGGGTTAGTGGTTACAGTCCTCGAAGAGGACTATCCCTTGGTGCTTTTCTCTGACGGGTGCACAACTTGGTGGTTATAGGTCTTTTCGGGTACACAACTTGGTGGTTCTAGGTCTTTTGCATGAACATTGCTTAGTGGTTACTGTTCTGTGTAAGAAATATAGCTTAGTGGTACAGTTCTCTGGTGGGCACACAGCTTAGTGGTTATTGTCAAGGTAACATGGAAACACGAAGCAGCTGTAGCTTGTCTACTTTCCCTCAACCCATGGACATTACACACACTGTAAGTCATCCGGAGCAACTCAACGACTCCTCTGAATCATTGTCAATCACTGAGGACTTTCTCACCCAAGCAACAAAGCAGTCCAATACATTGAAAGCAGTCTGCAACACTTTGCAGAACCACCAGGTCACTGCCTCTCTTAATGGTGTGCACTGGAAGGACCCCCAGCTTGCCAGCTTGACCTGGACTTTGCTGAATTTAGAGGTTGCTGCTCTCTCTATCACTGCTCACAGCCCAGCATCGGCCCGTGTAAGAAGAACCTAACTGGCCATTTTGCAACCACAGAGTCACAGTTAAAAGTCCAGTACCTGAAAATGAAACTCAAAGGACATCTTATTTTTTTGATATTCTTTCTGAAGGCAGCATAAACTGCTGACAGAGTCCCTGATTAAAATGTTCAGTTTTGTGTATTGGTCTAGTGGTTTTGCTAAAAGCACTACTAAGCAGCTTGAGTCCTCTCAGTACCATGCAGGAGCCTGGGAGTCCTCATATTCATGAGCTCCTAGCTCCTACCTGCTCGCCCTTCTTCAGAGCAGGGATGAAGATGACCGCCCCCTTAGAAAGTTATAAAATAACTAATGGCACGTCTTGCCAGCCAATCAGCATCTTTGAGCTTAATGGCATCTTCTTAAAAAGGGCCCTTTAAGATTTGCGCTCAGACTGTATATTCTGCACTTGCTATTTTGTTTATTTTCAGTTGATACTTTCTTCATATTTTGGCTTGCATACCTGCAGCATCATTAATTCGAGTCAAGTAATTTCACCAGGGTCACGCTTGGTCTCAGAGGGCCTGTCTGAGTTTTGCAGATGCGCAGCTTTGTATTATTTGCATACAAATGTCTTTGCCTATGTTCGTAAATTTGCATGATGGAGCAAGTTGCTGTAAGCTGCGGTGATATTCATCAATACTTTCTATATTGTGCTGCCACGGCATTCTGACCTCAATCTCACTGCTTGGCTTCTCTTTCGGGAAAGCTGAATCTGCACTAGTTAAATCACACTGAAACAACTGGTGGCTCACCGGAGCATAGTAAAAGAAGGACATACCGGGACTCATAGTCCTACAATATCAGGGGCAGGGTCATAAGAACAACAAGAATCAAGTCAGAGATTTACTGAACATACTGTAGAAGGAGCAGGTTCGTGATCAGCAAGAAGATGTAGGACACAAAGTACCTATAAGTATGGCTTCTCATTGCAGTGGTTTCTATGGGGGACCAATAGACTGGGAGCTGCCCAGACTTCGAGCCCATGCCTGGTACCATCGTACATCTAGGCTCATTGACGTCACTAATGTAAAATAATCTAATGCACAGAGAAGTTCAGGTAGATGTCCTCACCATCTGCATGGAAGGAAGCAATGCCTTTGGTGGTTTCAATAACCTATTTCTGAATTGTGACATCAAAACAGGAAAGGATCGTTTATGACAAATCACTTGTCTCCTAAGTAATATGGGCTCAAGGCTTTTGCTTAAAGTAGCAATAACAGAGCAGCATGTCTGTCAGGCCTTCTATATGTGGACAGTATAACACAGAGTGGAAGATTCTGAACTTGGAGATATCGTTTTCTATGATTTTATTCAGTATGTACAGGTAAAAATGCTGTCCAGATCTGCAGAGAAAAACTGTGAGTCCTACAATCCCCTCCACACTCATAGACAGAACCTGTGAGTCCTACAATCCCCTCCACACTAATAGAGAGAACCTGTGAGTCCTACAATCCCCTCCACACTCATAGAGAGAACCTGTGAGTCCTACAATCCCCTCCACACTCATAGAGAGAACCTGTGAGTCCTACAATCCCCTCCACACTAATAGAGAGAACCTGTGAGTCCTACAATCCCCTCCACACTCATAGAGAGAACCTGTGAGTCCTACAATCCCCTCCACACTCATAGAGAGAACCTGTGAGTCCTACAATCCCCTTCACACTCATATAAAAAACCTGTGAGTCCTACAATCCCCTCCACACTCAGAGAGAAGCTTTGAGTTCTACAATCTCCTCCGCACTCATAGAGAAAGTGTGTGAGTCCTACAATCCCTACCCACTCATAAAGAAAGCCTGTGAGTCCTACAATTCCATCCACACTCATCGAGAAAGCCTGTGAGTCCTGCTTCCCCCTCAACTTATAAACAACCTCTGTGACTCCTTCAATCCCCACCCATTCATAAAGAAAGCCTGTGAATCCTGTTCCCCCCTCAAGTTATAGAGAAAGCCTGTGGGTCCTAAATCCCTGCCCACTCATAGATAAAGCCTGTAAGTTCTGTTTCCCTCACCCACTCACAGAGAAGCCTTTGAGTCCTAAATCCTCACCATCTCATAGAGAAAGCTTGTGAGTTCTACATTCCTACCCTCACATAGAGAAATACTATAATTCCTGCTTCCCCCTGAACTCATAGAGAATGTCTGTGAGTCCTACATCCCTCACCAACTGATAGAGAAAGCCTGTGAGTCCTGCTTCCTCCATCAACTTATAGAAAAAGCCTGTGAGTCCTGATTCTTCCATGAACTGATAGAGAAACCCTGTGGTCCTATATCCCCCCGCCCCCCCCCCCCCCCCACCATGAACCCCATAGCCCCCTACTGGGAAATATAGACATCTTCTTTAACCCCTTAAGGACTGAGCCTATTTTCATTTTTACAATTGTGATTTTTCGTTCCCACATTCCAATAGCCATAACTTTTTTACTTATACATTCAGCCATATGAGGGATATTTTTTTGCGGGACAAGATGCATTTTTTTAATAGCACCATTTAATTTACCATGCCTTGTACTGTAAAACTGGAAAAAATTCTTTGTGGGGTAAAACAAAAAAATGTAAAAAAAACTATTCAGCCAAGGTTTTGACAATACCGCATTCACTATGCACTAAAAACGACATGATGTCCTTATTCTGCGTCTCAATTTATGGCGTTGCCAAATTGATATAGTTTTTATTTTGTTTTATTACTTTTCAAAAATAAAAACCTTTGAAAAAAAATTACATTTTTTTAGCATCACCATTTTCTGACAGCCATAACTTATTTATATTTCAGTCTACAGAGCTGTATAAGGGCTTGTTTTTTTGCGAGACAAACTGTAGTTCTTATTGGTACAATTTTTGGCCTACAGCTTTTGATCACTATTATCCAACTTTTTGGGGGGACACGTTGACTAAAAAAGGGTGAATCGTGTGTTTTTATAGTTTTTTCCATTACGGCGTATACCACGCAGGAACATTTTTAAAATAATTTAATAGTTTAGGCATTTTTGAATGCCACTATACCTGATACATGCGTGTTTATTTATTTTTTATTGTTTATATATTTCTATATGTAAAATTGGGAAAGGGGGTGATTTAAACTTTTATTTAAAAGAACAACAACCTGCGATGTTTTGATCCCTTGTCCCTTTCACCACACTAGAGATCTATTACGGTGAATGGCATTTTGACACTCTCCCTGCTGAGCAGTGCCTCATGCACAGCTTAGCAGTCAGCTTACCATGGTAGGCTTGAGAACCTTCAGCAGGGCCCAGGCTCTTATGGTAACCGATCAGAAACCCATGATTTAATGCGCTGGCTGCAATTAGAAGGCAGAGGGAGCCGTATCCCTCTGCCTAACCTCACTGATGCTGTGATCACTGTTGAACCAGGTTGCCTGCTGCATTATAATGCCGGTACCCGCCGCGTATGGATCGGGCTCAGCACAGCAGCCTGGTCCATACAATTCCAGGAGCATAATGGCGTACATTAACCATACCATACAGTTAATATATTCCACTATAGCCTCCCCCCTTACATTATTCAACGAGTTTGTTCACCTTTATTATAAAAGTCCTCTAAAAACCCCTATAATTTTATTATTTCAGAGCACAGCATTACATATAATATGCATGGCGGTATTAGCTGGGGTAAAAGCAGCGCCAATGTCACGCTGCCTGATTCATTCCAACATGTCCTGGATTTTTAGTGCTCTAAACACAGATTAATTGGCACATTCTGCTTCTACCTGTTTGGGTAGAAAACAGACAATTAGTTTTGATGGCAGTACAATTAATGTCCTTTGCTCGCACTCGCCACTGCAATAATTAAGAATCCCGCTCCAGATGCAGCTCTTTTTTGCTATTTAAATCTCATAAATTGCCTGCAAAATATTACTTTAATATGTCATCACACAGTCTTGATTAAAAATTAAAGTGATGAAATCAGTATTTAATACAGCGGCTGTGCTCCAGCGCTTATTACCAGATCTGAAGATTTCCTATTTAAATTGCCACGTGCGAGGACACGATTACAATACGAGCAGCGCTCTATATTTACTTACAAGCAGATTTATAATTGTATGGGGCCAGGAACGTTATCGGCAGGTGTTTATCTAACCCTTCATCTGCTGAGGAGGAGCATTGCTGCATGAATCATGTGTCATAATATTGCAGATCCCTTTAAATTATTACATCGACTGATTCCCTAAAGGCGGTGCTATAACAGCATCTGAGATATGCTTTACAGCAGCCACATGGACCATAGGAACTTGTGACTGGAGATGACTTATGTAGTAGAGCGTCGTGGGCATGCTCTGTGACCTGTGCAGAAGCCATTGTGCAGGGAGGGGGAGGAGGGGAGCTGTGACCATCATCTATTGTGAATGGTGGCTCCTTTGTTATCTATATATACCTGTCATTGTAATCCTGTCTGTGATGATGATGAGATGACTGCAGGGAAGTGATCTCTACAGAACAAGAAGTGTCAGCCGAGTGATCAGTTCCAGTAATTTCTTTTTTTTCTTTTTCTTTTTTTTTGAGTGACATGGAACATTTTTTAAAAATAATCACCAAAATTATTAAAAATATGTTTAACATAAAAATTTGATGCAAGCAATAGGTCAGTTTCTGATGTTATATTCTCAGCACATAGCCATATTTCATCTCTTAGTTGTATGGATCCATAATGGAGCCACATTGTACCCCCAAATGACCCCAATGTCATGTCTACTAAAAAATTTAGCCACATTTTAAAGAGGAATTTTCCATGAAAATCATGGCTTCTTAAGCAGAATATTTTGTAATATTGTGCAATGTAGATGCACCCCAAGGCGGCATGCAGAATGAAAAGTATGAGGCCGCAGGGACTAACCTTGAAAGGATAACTCATTTAAAAAAATTTGTAATACAGATTGTAAAGAAACAGACAACTGCTGGGACTGCCACGAAAACCCAGGTGGTGCTCAGTCCTAGAATATCCAGATATTTCGTAATATTTCAAAAGTGGATGCCACTTGATTACTTACTGATTTTATTATTAAAATAAGAGGCCAATAAAAATATTGACCTCAACATCACCTGGAATGAAGCCAAGATGGACTACAGCAGTGATCACCAGTCTGAGTCTCTCAAGCTGTTAGGTACGCAGTAGTAGTTCCCCAGGAAATGTCAACTACAGGAGTCTGTGCAGGAGCTGTCCAGCAAATGTTATCCTGGGGGAACAAGCACACAGCATGGGCCCATGGGTAGCGGATCATCCATGAGTGTCGTGTAAAGGTCTAGAGGTAACAGGGCTTTAACTAGTCAATGGCTGCCCATCTCTCCATCTGTCTAGCTCTCTAGAGCCAGCTTCATAGCATATTTATAGCACCGAGTTTTAGCTGACAGACAAATGTCAGGTAACGGTTCCAGGAGGCGGCAGCTGGAACTAACATAATAATAATAATATAAGTGTTAAAGGACAGACCATAAAATAAGACAATAAATGTTAAAAAATAAATAAAATAAAAATAACCCACCAAAAAAGTGAGTAAAATAAAATATTAAATATCACATCTCAAAGAGTTGACGTGGCTACAGCCACTACGGAGTCCACTGGTTATTTTGGTCACACAAGTGAGGCATGGTAACTAGTGTTGATCTCGAATATTCTAATCGCAAATTGTTATCGCGAATATCGGCACTTCGAGAATACGCGAAAATGTTGAATATAGTGCTATATATTCGTAATTGCGAATATTCTAGATTTTTTTTCATCAGTAACCTCCCTTCTTGCTTGTGGGCCAATGAGAAGGCTGCAATATCTTTGTCAGAGCTTAGCCACATCCCTAGCAACCAATAGGAAAGTTGCCTACCCCTTACTATATAGGAAACCCCCCAGCATCCAAGTTCTGCGAGAGAGAGCAGTGTCATTGCTGTGCCCTGTGCTTTGCCGAGTCATCTGGATCCTTATTCAATTACATTAGATAGTTAGTTATCTTATGTATATAATACAGATAGTTAGTGGGAGATAGTCAGTGTAGGTTAGATAGTGATAAAGTGGAGCTGATAGGTTCCAGTGCAGGGTGTTAGGTAGTGTAATAGGGATTACTTTTCTCTGCTCTCCATACATACATGCTACAGACATAGTGCTGTGATGTCACAACAATACTTAGTGCACCAATCAGTAACATCTACTCAGACCTGATAAAATGTGAAGTTGCATGTATTGCGCAAAAAATATGTGCATCATTAGTGCCGATTTGCGCAATCGCGAAAATAACGACTGGAGATCCCGAATTCTAAAATTCACGAATTTATTGCGAATATTATGTGAAAAATTTGTGAAATATCGCGAAAACTAATATTCCCTATGCAGCTCATCTCTAATGATAACATTAAGTACTATTTACATCAGTGGGCAGCCCTAAACATCTGCTCTAGGACTGTCCTACACCCCCCCCCCCCCCCCCCCCATGGAGCAATAGAAAGCTAAGAGGCGGCTCATACCGTTGTTATTGAGCCCGTGGGATGCATGTTAGGAAAATTCTGTCCAAGGTTCTTTCTTCTTTACACTTGGAGAAATGTTAGCCACCAAGTAAGGGGACAATTGGCAATAGACTGTTTAGAAAGGATGCAAAATGCTTGGGAAGGATGAGCGACAAATTGTGATATTTCCTATTTACAGAACTGAATTTCCCTACAGTGCATATAGCAGTCACCTTTCCCATGTCCTGATGGTGGCTCATGATACTCAGATACCTCCAGATCTTACAGTAGGGCTGAATTGCACAGTAACCAGACATAAATTAAGCATGTATCAACACATATATAAAGAGGCTCAACAATAGCACTCCACCCCAATCCACCCCAAACTGCTCAAAGTTAGTAACTAGATGAACTTGAAGCAACAGGCAGATCCATGTTGCTTGCAAAAGGGTCATGGTATAAACCAGCACCTGCAGGGAGGGGGGTGTAGGGAAGGCATGTTGCTTTATATATATATATACCCTTAGCTATAGGTATAGCTAAAATCGTCCAAATCTATCCAGTTGCTTGACCCCCTCCCATATAGAGCGGTAGCACGTAGCTGCGTCCAGCCAGCCTTAATAGAGAGAAGATAATGGTTAGAAGTAGAAGACATTAATTGACTTTCTCATTATGTTTCTATTAGATTTCTGGTCCCTTAGTAATACAGAGATACATTTACATGGCCGGGAAAATAACACATTATCAACACTGAAAAAAAAAAAATCAGGTCTAATAGTCGACAGTTTCTTAATTCAAAAATCCTTTTTTTTCCCCCAGTTTAATATCAGTGACTAGAAGAAAAAAAAAAAAGATGAAGACACTTTCAGACACTATCAGTCCGGCCTGGAAATAATGCATTCAGAATTAAAGACAGCGATTTAATTAAATGCATGAAAGGCGACTTTTGTGATCATATTTCAAATACGCCATTGTGTTTTCAACCATTCCGACTCACGACTTTCCTTAATAATACATCAAGATCCAAGAATGTGTTGGATTTATATTACAAATTCAATTAGGCCAATCAAAAGTGAAAAATAATTTATTTTTCATTAAAGAGGCTCGGGAAGTTTCAGACACAATAGGCAGCAGTCTGCGTTGTCTGCTCGGCTGGTTGAAATGGATGGGGTGTCACTTGGCATATCATCATAACTTTTTTTTTTTTTTACGCACTTGCTTAATGCCGCCTCAATCCGATCTTTATAGACTGCAATCAAGGATGCAATTTCCTGTAGATGCTATCGCTACTGAGCATTTGAAAACAGTATGGAGACCAGTCTTCTGCCTATTCAGAGTGGCTGATACTGGGACCCTCAGTGTAAGTTTGGCTGGGCTTTGAGATCTTCCAATAAAAGTAGTTCCGATAATAGAGAATATTCAATACTTCTATTGCCTGATTCTCATTAAAGGCTATGTACACATTCGGAGGCAAGTTTTTTTTTATGATTGCATGTTACACATTTTTGGCTAAAAAAACATCTTTTTAATTGGCCTTTATTAAAAAAAAGAATATTGAGCTTTTCTGTCGAAAATGGTTAATTGTTTTTTTCTAACTGTGTGACTTGTACTTTCACTTTTACTTTGTGCCGGTCATCTAATAACCCTTATTTCTAAACTACTAAGAAGTCATAAAGATTTATTTAAGCCACATTCTCATCAGTGAGATAAGGATTGGGCTTTAATGAGTGTTTATAAGGTCAGAGAGCAGAGATAAGGAGCCCGTCTGCTCCTGGTCTGAAGGAAAAGACAGGAAATCCAAAGGGTGCTACTAGAGCATGTCAGTTATGATGCACAGAAAAAGGATACGGTACCATATTTTTAATTAAGACCAATAACAAAAATAGTTGTAGCTCAAAATGAGTACAATGCAATAAAAAAAATTGCCCCCAAAGGTGTACGAAGCCTTTAAGGAGGAATTCTAGTTTTAGGGTCCCTACTTGTTTGAGGCTTCCTTTGCTTGAACACCCAGCAATCAGATGTAATCTGTGAGTAAATCTTGCAGTAAGTGTTCAGTTTCCCCACAGCGCCTCCACAGAGGAAACTATGCATTACATGATGCAGATGTTACAGTACAAAAGCTTTGTTGAAAACATGAAGAATGACTCTACAGCGCAGTACTTACAATCTGCAGGAGTTCCAAGCAATTCAGGTGGAGCCAAAGTGACTGTAGGCTGCACAGCCTACTGTAGTGTTCCGTTGTGGATCTCTGAGGGAGGTCTCTTCCATCAGCTTGCATCACCTATTCAATCCATGGAGATAAATCACTTCAATGCAAAACTCTGTGGGCCTCTGTGAGTCCTCGTGGCCACTGTGCTGCTACTTTTCATGGACTCCCATGCTCCAACAACAAAAAAACATGCAGTGTGTCCATTGCATGATCTCAATGCTGCAATCTAGAGAGATCTCAGACCTCAGTCACAGACCTAGTTCAATTCTACACAATGAAGGTTACCATCTTTTTTAAAGGCCAGACAAACCTTCACTTCAGTTGTAACGTAACATGAATGCTAACAATCTCGAGGGCTCCAAAAAAATACAGTCATTTCCCAGGACAGAAGTCTTCTCTGACTGTATGTCAGGTCAAGAAGTCTCTCCTTAACTTGAAGAAAGATGTCCTCACAGTTCACATACTCTAGTTCATGAGATTCTCTCGGTTTCTGGACCATCTTGCTGACTGGGAAGGCTGCTATCAAAGCATTTGGAGCAGGTCTCTCTGTTTGCACATGAGGTTGACAATGATCTCACTGACATCGGCTCACTCAGTTCAACACAAGTTTAAAAAAAGAGGGGAACCACCAAACACAAAGGGGGAACTTAAGTCAGATATGATGAGAGTTACCATGCCTTCTCCAGGTAGCTTCCAGATCTGTCAGATGTTTTTGACATATTCTATGGCAACTCAGTTGGGATTTCCATGTTCAGATAGAATAGTCAAAATGGACTGAAGTCATTTTGATTTCATCGATGTCCAGATCATTGGCAGTTTGCTACAAATGGTCATATTTGTATTTACAATAATAAAAGCTGGACACAGCACCTAGACAATAATGGTGTTTTTTTCTGGAATTTCTTTTTCTTTTGAACAATTCAATGATGACTGCATATTCTAGAAACCAATGAAATTCCACCATTTGTGTTTCTCCAGGTACCCCTCCAGCCACCGGTACAGGAACCTTACAAATTACATTAGAAGATGTTAATGACAACGCGCCGTATATCTACCCAACCTCAGCAAAAATCTGCGAAGACTCTAAAGACCTCATCACTCTAGGAGCATGGGATAAAGACCTTCATCCGAACTCCGACCCATTTAAGTTTGAATTGGGGAAACAATCCATGTCAGATAAAACCTGGAAAATCACACAACTCAATAGTAAGTATAATCTGTGTACTTTGCCTATTCTCACCCCATGCTTCCCGACTAGGGGTGCTCTTCCTGCCATGATGTTCTGTGTGCTTTGATCCAATCATAGATCTTACCCCCTATTGCCTCCTCCCCTCTCCCCCTCATGATATTACTGTAAAACTCTGAGTACGAATATGCAGCTGCTTACCCCTCCTCCCCCAGTTCTATTACTTACCACTACACAAGAAGGATGTTTAGGTTAAGTTCATGCAGGGAAAGGAGAGTAACCCAATTGCCAAACAATTGATTGGTGATCATGGCAGGGGTGGTTCCCCCCACCGATCTTAAATTTATCGCTAATCTTAAAGGGGTTTTCAAGTAATAAAAAAATTTTATGTCATGCCCGCAGCCTGCCTCTTACGGTTATGGCTCTCCACTGTTCTGGTCCTCCACACTGCCTCCACTGTGCCCATATTCCGGTCAAAAGTGGTGGATGTCCAGCTCCCATTAGATAACCACCGACTCTGAGCACGGATATCGAGGTGTGTTCACACCCTGTATACACTTGGAAGGGAAGGAGGTGGCCTCAGAGAGTCTAAAATAACGTTGTCTTTATTGAAACATATTCAGTTTAAAAAACGCACATCTTGCGCTGTGTCTGATATAGCGCAAGATGTGAATTTTTTTAAAATGTGAATACGTTTCAATAAAGAAGACGTTATTGTAGACCCGCTGGAACAACCTCCTTCCTTTCCACTCATATTTCAGTCCCTGGAACATCTGGCGCTACATGAGCATGGTCACATGTTCCGCTGGTACAGTAAGGTACAGTAAGTACAGGTACAGTAAGTATGAATATTCCATTTCAGGAAGAAGGATGCGGGCGTTACATAAAAAGTAATTATACCCAAAAAACTCCTTTGAGAATAGGACATCAACATTAAAGTCACAGGGTTTGTCCACCTTGGATCTTTTTATCAAAATGGTCCCTGATGACAAACTTACGACTGGTTGTCCCGCAACTGCAATCAGTGATGTCACCCAGCAGCAGATGTCTAAATCCCTGCAGCACCACCACAGGAGAAATGAAGTATTACACATTTCTCATTGAAATAAATGGTCTGTCGGTCTAACGCATGGACGTACTATGTCCACCAGAGCAGCTCTGGCTTATAGATGATGGTCCTCAACTCCCACACAATGTAAGTGGTACCCTAAAGATAATGCCTCCTAAGGACATACTTCAATAAAATCTGCATTCACAATAAACTCTGGATTATTAGATGCATCGTCCTATATTGCAGTACAGAGTCCATCCATGTCTTCCTTTCTGAGTTTTTTTTTCCAGGACGACACGGCCAGATCCTTCATTTGGCCTGTGTCGAATGATATATTACAGGTAAAATGAGCCATGGTATGATTTACAATGTAAAGTAGAATTCGATATTCGCCATGGTCTGAGCGCAGCAATATTAGTCATTTCTAATCCATCTTCAAGAACTTTAGTCAGATCACTTTTATATCTTGGGAGTTGCCACCTCGTTATATAAAGCAGTCTGGCTATAGCCTATTTTCAGATCTATCTCCTTTTTCTTTTTTTTTAAGAAGTCTTGTTCCCACCTGAGTTTTAAGATAAGTCGCAGAAACTCACGTCAATTAAAAATCTTCCATGAGGAAGACAAAGAGAAAAGCTAGACTGAGATGAACTCTTGTTTTGTCATCTCCCGAAAGAGGTGAAAGTGTTCTTGGCAGAATAAAGGGTCCTGGCTCGAGAATTTTTGTGATCAGTCTTGGAGATTCATTGTGCACTTCTGTCAATTTAACGTCTTCCTTTGTATCTTTTAAAATATGGAAGAGAACAGGAGAGGAAAGTCTTCAGATAAGAGTTACAGGAGAGCTTCAGTAATAAAAAGTTGAACCAGACGGAATCTTATCAGAAGTCTTTTAGAGCTTCCATTTTGAAGTTGTGGTTATTGGACGTGTTACACATGTAGAAAGTCACAGGGATTTATGATTTTGACATCCCGTGATGGAGCATTTTACAGATGGAGTGATCTCAAAAAGTTGCCCTGACCGAATCTTAAAAAGGGAATGAGAACATTAGCTACTGCATGCCCGAGAATGTCTGAGATAATGTATTAGGATTACAGTAGTTACTGTATATTCTTGTACATAGGAGAAGTATTATAGTAGTTATATTCTTGTAGATAGTAGCAGTATTATAGTAGTTATATTATTGTACATAGGAGCAGTATTATAGTAGTTATATTCTTGTACATAGGAGGCAGTATTATAGTAGTTATATTCTTGTACATAGAAGGCAGTATTATAGTAGTTATATTCTTGTACATAGGAGCAGTATTATAGTAGTTATATTCTTGTACATAGGAGCAGTATTATAGTAGTTATATTCTTGTACATAGGAGGCAGTATTATAGTAGTTATATTCCTGTACATAGGAGCAGTATTATAGTAGATATATTCTTGTACATAGGAGGCAGTATTATAGTAGTTATATTCTTGTACATAGGAGCAGTATTATAGTAGTTATATTATTGTACATAGGAGCAGTATTATAGTAGTTATATTCTTGTACATAGGAGCAGTATTATAGTAGTTATATTCTTGTACATAGGAGCAGTATTATAGTAGTTATATTCTTGTATATAGGAGGCAGTATTATAGTAGTTATATTCTTGTACATAGGAGCAGTATTATAGTAGTTATATTCTTGTACATAGGAGGCAGTATTATAGTAGTTATATTCTTGTACATAGAAGGCAGTATTATAGTAGTTATATTCTTGTAGATAGTAGCAGTATTATAGTAGTTATATTATTGTACATAGGAGCAGTATTATAGTAGTTATATTCTTGTACATAGGAGGCAGTATTATAGTAGTTATATTCTTGTACATAGAAGGCAGTATTATAGTAGTTATATTCTTGTACATAGGAGCAGTATTATAGTAGTTATATTCTTGTACATAGGAGCAGTATTATAGTAGTTATATTCTTGTACATAGGAGGCAGTATTATAGTAGTTATATTCCTGTACATAGGAGCAGTATTATAGTAGATATATTCTTGTACATAGGAGGCAGTATTATAGTAGTTATATTCTTGTACATAGGAGCAGTATTATAGTAGTTATATTATTGTACATAGGAGCAGTATTATAGTAGTTATATTCTTGTACATAGGAGCAGTATTATAGTAGTTATATTCTTGTACATAGGAGCAGTATTATAGTAGTTATATTCTTGTATATAGGAGGCAGTATTATAGTAGTTATATTCTTGTACATAGGAGCAGTATTATAGTAGTTATATTCTTGTATATAGGAGGCAGTATTATAGTAGTTATATTCTTGTACATAGGAGGCAGTATTTTAGTAGTTATATTCCTGTACATAGGAGCAGTATTATAGTAGTTATATTCTTGTACATAGGAGCAGTATTATAGTAGTTATATTCTTGTACATAGGAGCAGTATTATAGTAGGTATATTCTTGTACATAGGAGCAGTATTATAGTAGTTATATTCTTGTACATAGGAGGCAGTATTATAGTAGTTATATTCTTGTACATAGGAGGCAGTATTATAGTAGTTATATTCTTGTACATAGGAGGCAGTATTATAGTAGTTATATTCTTGTACATAGGAGGAGTATTATAGTAGTTATATTCTTGTACATAGGGGCAGTATTATAGTAATTATATTCTTGTACATAGGAGCAGTATTATAGTAGTTATATTCTTGTACATAGGAGCAGTATTATAGTAGTTATATTCCTGTACATAGGAGCAGTATTATAGTAGTTATATTCCTGTACATAGGAGCAGTATTATAGTAGTTATATTCTTGTACATAGGAGGCAGTATTCTAGTAGTTATTTTATTTCTCATAGTAGACATAAATATAGTGATTAGGATACTGATTAACTTATCTGCTTCTGGACTTTTATAGGTACCCATGCACAAGTCAGTCTTCTACAAAATCTGAAGAAAGCCAACTACATTCTCCCGGTGGTGGTGACAGATTCGGGGAAACCTCCATTGTCATACAGTGCTGACGTCACGATTCAAGTGTGTTCCTGCAAGAAGGGCAAAGTAGACTGCAGTTCAGCAGATGCCCCACACATCAGCATGGCCGTCGTCCTCATGTTTACAATCTACAGCCTATTGTGTAAGTTTTTCTGGTTTAGTGCAGCTTATATTTAGCAGATTTCCCAAATGGTTTGGTGTTTCGTGACAACTTATATTATTGAGGAATTGTCACTTAGCTTTCCTAGACTCAAAAATGACAGATTTTCCTAGCAGGTTTGCCCTTCAGGACTCCAGGAAAGCTGTATGACAACCCTTGTTAGCTGTAATCGATGCAGGTTATCGTCCAACCTTTCTAGAAACCAATACATAAAGTTCTTAAGAACTTGGCAGAAGAGGAGGGGGAAGTTCTTCTTCGTTTGCCATGATCGATATTTGACTTATAGAAAAGGTCGTTGCTTCTAGATATATTGCACATGAAGTTTTTACAAGTGTATTAGACCAAAGGATGTAGCTGCAGTGCACTTTACTAGATAGATCACCTAAAGGTGCACCAAATGTATCAAACATTGTGTGATATTTGATACATTTTGCGCACGTTGAGACAGGTTCTTGCAAAACTGACCTAATAAATTCCCTGCATGTAAAATCTCACCAAAGCATGTTAGAAAGTTGGAGGTCACACCTGCATTGCATAGGGACAGCAGCACTGAAGGGGTTACCAGAGCAGACGGTAACAGGAGGGACCTCATTTCATCTATTTGTGCCAACCAGATTCAATTCAAAATGGAAAAAATAGATTAGAAAGTAAATTCCTTCGGGAACCGTGTCCTGCTCCCCATTAGAAAGACCGGTGCCTGATGCAATCTATTTCCCAATATGAGACTCTCTTGAGTGACACACGTGAACCTTATTTACAAATCTGAACCCGGTCACTAGGAGAGCTGCCGAAGGTGCAAAATTACAGGGCAGAAACGGGGAGACGCACGGGGGACCTGATTCTCCAGGATGATTATGACTGTGTCGAGGATGCAGAATGTTGGTCCCTGTAGGAAATATCCTCCTATGTTCCTTCCCTGTAAGAAGAAGAAGGAGAGAAAAGCAACACACATTGTTAGTGTTTTCCTCCTTAAAGGGGGACTCTACCCATGACATTCAATTAACCTAATGTCATGTTTGTTTGCCCATGACAGTACTCCCATAGCCAGTCAATATATTCATCAGGCTTACACATATATTTGATACAAAATGTTTTTTCTCAATAATTGCAACCAAGAAGTTGTCATGGCCTCGCCTTTCTAGCAAACAGCACTAAAAAGTCTCATAACATTGTTTAAAGTTCCATCTGTTAGTAAACAATATCTAAAAAAAAAAAAATAATCTAATTGCTTTGCTTAGAAGGTCCCTATGCAAGAGCATCGTGTGGCCACTTGGGATACCGAGTGTAACTCCTTTAAAGGGTTATCCCATCCGGACAACTCCTTAATGTATGCCCTATTGGGGCATATAGATGACATTAAAGGAGAATCCTTAATTGTAGATCCTTTTTGCTGAGCCTTAGTTGCCCGGCCGTGCCCGTATTGTGGGGGTAGAAAACAGCAGGTCGGGAATATACGGGCACAGGCCTTGTACATGCCTTATCACTTGAATGGGTCTGCAGTCCGGAAGGAGCGGTGTGGACTGAAAGCACGGAACCCCACGGAAGTACTACGTAGTGCTTCCGTGGGGTTTCTCTCTGTGTCTCCACACAGCAAAAAAATAGAACTGTCACGGTGATATTGGTGTTTGACCGTGACGCGGTTGCCGTGCAGACTCGTTGCTTGTGGCAACGTGTAGTTTGTGGTTTGCACATGCACTTCCCCTTTAAGTTGAGTCTCCCTGCTGTGTGGTGTGCGTGGGGTTAATATCCTGACTTGGTTAGATCAGGGTGTGGTCTCTTCTAGCTATTTAGCCTTTGCTTGTAGCTTGGAGGTGAGTTGTGCTCTAGCCTTGCTGTGGGCTGGAAGCTATGCTCCATTCTGTGGCTATTCCATCTGCCCAGTCATTGAGGGCCATCTTGTTGGCCATCGATGTTATCTGCAATGTCATTCCTTTGTCTCCCTCGTATCCTCTATGTACCCAACCTCACTTGTTGTATGTTTGGAGTGGGTTTATGTTCAGGGTTTGTTGTACGTCTTGTTTGTTGTTACATGTCTGGGCTGTTGTTGGTGTTTGTCCCTGCATGTGTGCAAGACGTTTTCCCTGTGTGTGTTGTACCTCAGTGAGGGGGCTGGTTTCCCGGAGGGGTGAACCATAAGTCTGTATGCAGTGCTGCCTGGGGCTGCCGTGCTGTATGCTGCATGGGTGTAACGGCGGGGAGTGGGAGAAACCCACCACGTGCGGTGTCAAACGGTAAAAGGGGAATCAGCCTGGCCAAAAGGAGTAATAAGGGAGCAGGTCAGCTCCTACAGCTTCCCTAATCCTCTCCCTGACTCCTCACCGTATGAGCGGACCCCAATGGTAGGACGACTCATACTCAGGATTCCTAGAGACCCGAAGTCGCCCTGGTAATCCCTCACCAAGGAGCCGGGAAGTGACGACCTGTTCATCCCAGTAATGGAGGAACTGGAGTCTCTATCTGAGGCCAGGCTGCAAGGAGAGGGGCACACATACAGCATAAGGAGATGGCACAGACACACTGACTGGAACCCGTGCACTAGTGCTGCTGTCCACACCAACATTAAAGGAAACAGCACAAACCACAACCACACAGGAACCCAGGACATCCATAGCTGCAATAAACATGAGACAGGGGAATGTCTAGTAAACAAGCTGGACACCAAACACCACCAGACATGTAACACCAAACTAGACATACAAACACCCTGAACATAACCCACTCCAAATAAATAAAGATATAAAGAGAAGGATACACTGGGATAACATTGATGACCGCAAGGGTGGCCCTCACTGGACAAATGGAACACCCTGGACTGGAGCAGAGCTCCAGCACCAACAACAGCTGAAGTACAACTGACTCCAGCCAGGAAACCACAGAAGAAAAAAGCCAAGTGACCACACCCAGTCAGGGAGTTAACCCTTACAGCACCAGACAGAGGAAGGGAGCCACTTAAAGGGGAAGTGCACACACAAGCATGCCAAACCACATGTTACCACAGGCAACAGCATGCGTGGCAACCATGTCCCGGCAATCACCCAGAAGGCAGAGACACTGCCACCGCATGCTCTCACAGCAACACGTTGCCGTGGGCAACCGCAAGTGTGGCAACAGTGTCACAGCGCAAACTAAAAGCCGTGACAATGGGGGTCAAGGCAGTATCAGGAGTGCTGGATACCTGTGTGTGTGTTGTCTGTACGGTGTCCTATTTGGTGTGTGGGCACCTGTACTTATGCACGGGTTCCAGTCGTGGTGGCTGCGGCAGGTAAGTGTGTTTCTGGTGTTCTTACCTGCCGACTCTGTTGCTGCATATGGTCTTTTCCTTTCCCTGCTGCTAGGCCATTTGAGACTCCTGTTCATCCGTGTCTGGGAAGAACAGGTTGTCTCTCCCCTGCTCCTATGTGAGGGATTATCAGGGCGACTCAGGGTCCTAGGTATCCTGGTATGAGCCGTCCTACCATCCAGGTCCGCTCATACGGTGAGGAGTTAGGGTGAGGATTAGGGATGCTTTAGGAGGTGACCTGCTCCCTGATTCCGGCGTCCTGGCCTATTCTGCTTCCCCGTTATACTTGACATTGTACAGTGGGGGGTTTTCCCCACTCCCCACCGTGACAAGAACATGTTCTATTATTTTGCGGAGCGGACAGATCACCGACCAATTCAAGTTGAATGGGTCTGCATCCCTCTGCCGGCAGACGTTCAGGTGCATGAGCCCTTAACATGAGCTGGCAAGTGAGCTACAATAAACAGAAAGTGACATCCTATTGGGTGTGCTATAGAAATCACTGTGAAATCTGCAATAATTCAATAATTCAGACGTCCTCTGCTAATTTCATAATTAACAAATGCTTCATTCTTCAAATCCCAGGCAGCCCCATTAACGTACCCTTTATTGCACATGAAATGACTCTGCTCATTGTGTTCCAGTCTATACAGCAAAGCTGACAAGTGAGCTGCAGGAAACAGGAAGCGTCATCCTATTGTGTGTGCTCTATCAATCACTGTGACAACTTCAATAATTCAATATTTTTTATCATGTGGCATGTGGATAGCAATAACGTATTTTCTGATGCAGGGATCCTGCCTTGTTGACTGTTTCCTTGTTATTTCTGTCTGTTGTAGACCACCTCTAATGTCGTTAAGCCATGCAGGTACATGCTATGGTCACAGGAGAGTACAAGCTGTTGATTAAGAGCCATCAAGCTTCCACCGCTAATCTCCCTTTTAACAAACGCCTCGTTCACCAGAGGTTATTCAACAAGAACAAAATATCTAATATAGAATTTCTAATAAAACAGCAAATGAATTCCTCTGCATCCAAACCACTAAACACCGGCTGAAACCGAGCAAAAGATAATGACTGCATAGGGAAAAGCAAAGCATAATAAAAAACTCAGCAATGTAACCACAATTATACTCTGCACTTGTTTAACCGGCATTAACTCGGAGGCGAGATTATTACAGATAGCTTCATTTCACAGCAGGAAACTCAGACACATGCACAACATACAATAAACTCCGCAAATTCTAATACTAGATCACTATTAATAAGCCAGACTTTTTGGAGAGTTCTATAACTGGGCCACAGTCCTATTAGACTCAAATTCAGATTGTATTACTTAAAGTCTTAAGGGTGTATTAGAAAGTCCAATTTAACAGGCGATAGTAAGGGGGGGGGGGGCGTTCCTTCCCGTAAATCGTCTGCTCGATAGCGGAGGAGACCGCAGTGATCTCCTCCTCAGTAATACCATCGCTCTTCTCAATACACAACGATCTGCCGCCTGCAAACGATCATTTTTTACCTGTCCAAAAATTTGGATTGCCCTCGTTCATCGGCAGTATTACACTGCCGGATGATCACTAACGAGCGTTTCAACTAACACTCTTTAGCGATCATCTGCCGAGAAATCGGCAAGTATAATACAGGCTTTAAAGTGGTTGTAACTTTTATAACCTAAACAAAGCAGCAACACCCACCTCCAGGGGCATAGCTACAATTCATAGGAGCCCATAGCAAAATAAGCCTAACGTAAGAAAATTAAAACAGCATAGCATCCATAGTATCAAAAATTAAAGGTATGTATAATAGCACCACAAAAACCCACATTATAGCAAAAAGCCACCATTTCTTCTTCTCCAGAAAAACCAGCACCTGGATCTGAATAGATTTGTGATTGCCTGTACTTAAAAATTTTGTATAGCCACTGAGCTATTCTATAAAATGTATCTGTATAGCGCCACCTGCTGTTTAGTTTTTTTTCTTCCTATTTCTTTGGCCGGCTCACTGAGGTGGTCGCACATGCTCATTTTCATCCTTAAACTGCCTCCTGAGCTGTGATAGGGAGAGAGCTACAGAAGAAAGACACGCCCCCTGAGAAAGGACACACGCCCCCTGAGCTTCAGCAGAAAGGACACGCCCATTGACATGTCAGCTTGATATAAATCTAGCAGAGCAGTGAATGGAGAGATCTCTGGATCCATGTAAGGTACAGGGCTGGTTCTAGCTTTGTTAGAAAGAGGTCGCCATGTTCTGATTATTATTTTTTACATTAATCACAGGATAACCCCTTTAAATAATAGTATAGAAAGGACTTTGTAATAGAAAAAAGGTCATTCTTTTACCTTTAATCTTTAGTCCCAGTTGGGGGACTTGAACCTGCAATCCTTCAATCACATATAATATGCTGTATTATGTATTATGCCTATTAAGCCTTGCCTCTAAATGGGCCTAATAAAAGTACAAACATGGCAGACACAAGGAGCATCATTAATCTCCTGGCTGCCACGGAAATCCTTTGCCAATAAGATTTGAGAGACCTCCCCCCTTCTAGCATGGGTGCTGTGGTCTCTCGGGAATTAAGGGGCCTAATGGGTTAAACGTAGCTACACTACGTCCAGTTGAGTGCCAGTTAAAATATACATTCGCAAACCATAGATGTAAGGGTATTATCCAGTTGGCGGAAATCCATTGTATGTCTATGGTGGGTGTCACCAAGGGGTTAAAAAAAAGGGGTCCCCTGTTCAAAACCCTCCCCTATTATCCAGAGTGAAGGGCAGTTATTAAGAACTCTGTAGGACCCGGCCTACAGCATCCATGCATTATATATTCACCCTGTTCTTATCAATGGGAATGGTGTAATACTTAATTTCTCCTGCGGGGGCTCTGCAGGGAGATTGAACACTTGCTGTTCTCGCACAGATGACGATCGATGGGTTCTCCATGTGATCACTGATTTAACTAAAACAGCGGGTGCAAAGCAGATCTACAGGGTGGGCCATTTATATGGATACACCTTAATAAAATGGGAATGGTTGGTGATATTAACTTCCTGTTTGTGGCACATTAGTATATGTGAGGGGGGAAACTTTTCAAGATGGGTGGTGACCATGGCGGCCATTTTGAAGTCAGCCATTTTGAATCCAACTTTTGTTTTTTCAATAGGAAGAGGGTCATGTGACACATCAAACTTATTGGGAATTTCACAAGAAAAACAATGGTGTGCTTGGTTTTAACGTAACTTTATTCTTTCATGAGTTATTTACAAGTTTCTGACCACTTATAAAATGTGTTCAATGTGCTGCCCATTGTGTTGGATTGTCAATGCGACCCTCTTCTCCCACTCTTCACACACTGATAGCAACACCGCAGGAGAAATGCTAGCACAGGCTTCCAGTATCCGTAGTTTCAGACGCTGCACATCTCGTATCATCTGAAGGCAATCGTCTATGCTGTGAAGATACGAGATGTGCAGCACCTGAAACTACGGATACTGGAAGCCTGTGCTAGCATTTCTCCTGCGGTGTTGCTATCAGTGTGTAGCAACACGGACAAGAATAGGACATGATCTATAATTTTTGCTGGGCCACGGAACGGAGCAACGGATGCGGACAGCACACGGAGGGCTGTTCGCATCTTTTGCGGCCCCGTTGAAGTGAATGGGTCCGCACCCGAGCCGCATTTTTTGCTGAATCAAACCACGGTCGCGTGCAAGAGGCCTTACTCAGATCACCACGGGGCCCCTTGTGGGCCCCTAGCGTCTGCACAGGTATTAGGTTACAATTAAGCCTTACGTTAAGGGGTTAAAATGTCTTTTTTATTCCCCCGCTTTCCACACTGTTCTGTGTGATTTGTCACAAGGCGACTGAAGATGATTAAAGGAAATCATTTTCCATTCATTCCCTCGTATAATATAATCATGAAGAAATTAATCTCTTTTTAAGGCAAAATGACGCGTTATAATCCAGACGGACGAGGAAATGGAGAAAAATCGAACATTCCTCGTGTAACACAAAACTAATTATTTATTTTCATTTATCCTAGATTAATAATATCATACGCCGGGGACAATGCTAGTACCCACGAACTTTGGAGAACATAAAATGGACAAGATGTGACATTTTCTTCAAGGAATTGTCCATCTTTTTGCCACTAGCTCTGAGCTGGACCATACAGCCTGTCTCTGTTTTTAATACCAAAATTGATCTTTTTTATTTTTTTGTATTTTTTTTTAAACAGTGCCACTCTTGTCTAGGGGCCGTTTCTGCAATTTAAAGTGGATAAGGCTTAAAGGGGTCCTCTCCCAAATAGCATTTATCTGTCGAGAAAGTGAATACAAGGCACTTACTAATGTATTGTGATTCTCCATATTGCCTCCTTTGCTGGCTGGATTCATTTTTCCATCACATTATACACTGCTCGTTTCCATGGTTACGAGTCACGACCATCCTGGAATCCATCAGCGGTGGCCATGCTTGCACACTATAGGAAAAAAAGCACCAGCCTATGCGTGGCCCCACAGTCCCGGCCACCAGAGAGGCCGGCTTTTTTTTTCCTATAGAGTGCAAGCACGGCCACCGCTGATGGATTGCAGGGTGGTCGTAACCATGGAAACTAGCAGTGTATAATGTGATGGAAAAGGAAGCAATATGGACAATCACAATACATTAGTTAGTGCCTTGTATTCACTGTATCTACATGATAAATGTTATTTGCTGAAGTGAGAGGAACCCTTTAAGTAAACAAGTCAGGGCTGCAGTATCAGTCACAGCCTGTGTACAAGAGTGGCGCTGTCCGACTTATTACTGAGGGTAACATCAAGGTCAGGGGAGGTGGAAAGAGGTGGAGCTTATCTTTAAAGGGACAGTGCCTCCGAAAAAAAGTCATAGTATCTAATAGCATTACTTTTATGTTCCTGACTTCTGCTTGAAGTTTGGAATCTGAAGTTTCAGCAAATTTCTGCCATAGCAGGTGGTTTAAAGGGTTTCCACCGGATCCTTCAGGGGGTCGTCCAAGTTTGGAAAAACGTAGCTGCTTTCCTCCAGGAACAGCTCCACTCCTGCCTACAGGTTGCGTCTGGTATTACCGCTCAGCTTTATAGAATGATTACCTAGCTGCCAACAGTCCAGTGACAGCCCCTGCAAATTCGAACTGTCCAAGGCCGAAAATGGGCAGGGCTTATGTAAACTCTGCCCGATTTGGGGGTTGTTCTTGGGAGATAGGGTGACTTGTTCCTAATTTATCAAATGAAATGTTGGTTAGTATGTGATTAGGGCTGAGCTGCAATACCGCACACAACCTGTGGAGGGATGTGGCGCTGTGTTCAGGATAAAGAGGCCATGTTTCTCTAACCCTGATCGACCCCTTTAATGCCGGCCTGGGACTTGTAGTAACTATACTGCCCAGTGTTCCATCCACATAATCCTGATGTTTTTCCCATACTCTGGCCTGTACGTCAATATCCCTTTAAATCGGCGAAATAACTGTGCCGACTACTTGACGACTGGTGTTTCACAGCGATTAGTATTTATGAGGCCGTGAGGCTGTACATGAAACGTTTACAGGCCCCTTCATTAGGACAAGTGGGATTTCAGTGCCCGATCCTTCAGGTCTGGCAGCAGCTCTCGCCTCTCTCAGCTCAGGGAGTCAGGAGGAATAACTTTCACCCAACAACTTTCATGAGCACCTAAAAACCTAAATTAAATGTCCATGTTCAAGGCACTAAACCTAAAGGGGTTATTCCAGAATTAATGTAAAAACATGAAAATCAGACATCATATAGAACATGACAACCTCTCTCTAACAAAGCCAGAACCAGCCCTGTACCTCACATGGATCCAGAGATCTACTCATTCATTTCTCTGCTAGATTTATTTCAAGCTGACAGCTCAAGAGGCGTGTCCTTTCTGCTGCAGCTCTCTCCCTATCAGAGCTCAGGAGGCGTATCTTTTTACTGCAGCTCTCTCCCTATCACAGCTTAGGAGGCGTGTCCTTTCCACTGCAGCTCTATCCCTATCACAGCTTAGGAGGTGTGTCCTTTCTTCTGCCGCTCTCTCCCTATCAGAGCTCAGGAGGCGTATCTTTTCAGCTGCAGCTCTCTCCCTATCACAGCTTAGGAGGCTTGTCCTTTCTTCTGCATCTCTCTACCTATAACAGCTCAGGAAGCCTTTCCTTTATGCTGCAGGGGCCACACTGCTGGTATAGCTGGTTGTCCCTGCCAAGCCGTGGCCTGGGCACCCACACGCAATGGGACCTGTTGCAATCTCCTACCCTGGCACGCATCCCTTTCATTCTCAGGACCGGCGATGAGACCTCCACCGATCATAAAGAGATTGCACCTCTCGGTCATCAGCCACCACTCTATAAGATGGGGGATACATTTCTGATCCCATGTCAGGCCAGGAACTGCACCACGTGTAGCCACCTGAAGGACACTTCTAGTGATCACAAGTCACAATGTGATCATCCAACATGAGGAAAATCGGGATCGGACCACTGCTCCGCCATTGATGAGCATTGGGGGGGACTTGCCATGGAGACACCACCATGTGTGGTCAGCTTGAAGGATGATAAAACCTTTAGCATGGACTGTCATGATGAAGACCTTAGAAGGAGGGAGCTGAAGACCTGATGGGGTTAAGTAATAGGATTCAGATATCCACCATTATAAACTCAGAAGAGCTTCGTGTCTCCAGGCACCCAGGAGGATCAACTTATTTTCCTTATTGCTAAAACCAAGAGGTCTACGTTTATTTAGGAGCCTTTGAAGGCCTTTTAGTGCTGATCTGTATTCTTTTGATGTTCGAACTGTGGAGTAAATTTCAGAAGTTCTGACATCAAAAGAAGCACAAGACAACTGGTGAGAGTGTAAGTGGCTCTTGTGCAGATTCATTAATATAAATTGAATTTTCACTCTATAGCGGTATAGGAGAAACGGCACAGACATTAGCCAAGTACCTTCCATCAAAGATATTCCGCTCCAGTCTCCAGTAAGATACATTTATCTTCTTGCCAGGCTTGCTTTAAAAACCGCTGCCGCCATTCAGTCTGAGTACTTGTGTTCGACAACATATTATGTAGATTGGGTTATACCTTACCAGACAATATGCACAGGCCTGGGCCGCAGTTCTGTTCTCCCTGATCTACCTATAGATAGTGGATTTGGTTCAAGTCATTTTACAGTCAAGGATGATGACCACGTAGCAAATCACATGTTCCATACTGCTCACCAGGGTTGTAGTTATAGAAGGTGCAGAGGTCGCCGCCACACCAGGGTCTGGATGCCTGAGTAGATCCAAAAGCCCCTCTACTACAGTTTGTGTGTGATACCTGAGGAAGAGGTTGGTCCAGCCCTGAAACACGTTGCTATTTTGCACAAATCTTCTGCTGTCATCATTCCTAGCATCTGATTGGTTACACAGTGTTCTGTCTCCACCCCTGCACAACTCATCTTCTGCTGTCATCATTCCTAGCATCTGATTGGTTACACAGTGTTCTGTCTCCACCCCTGCACAACTCATCTTCTGCTGTCATCATTCCTATCATCTGATTGGTTATACAGTGTTCTGTCTCCACCCCTGCACAACTCATCTTCTGCTGTCATCATTCCTATCATCTGATTGGTTACAGTGTTCTTACTCCACCCCTGCACAACTCATCTTCTGCTGTCATCATTCCTATCATCTGATTGGTTACACAGTGTTCTGTCTCCACCCCTGCACAATTCATCTTCCTCTGTCATCATTCCTATCATCTGATTGGTTACACATTATTCTGTCTCCACCCCTGCACAACTCATCCTGTGTTGCTGTCATCATTCCTAGCATCTGATTGGTTACACGGTGTTCTGTCTCCACCCCTGCACGACTCATCTTCTGCTGTCATCATTCCTATCATCTGATTGGTTACACAGTTCTTTCTCTCCACCCCTGCACAACTCATCTTCTGCTGTCATCATTCCTGACATCTGATTGGTTACACAGTGTTCTGTCTCCACCCCTGCACAACTCATCTTCTGCTGTCATCATTCCTATCATCTGATGGTTACAGTGTTCTTACTCCACCCCTGCCCAATTCATCTTCTTCTGTCATCATTCCTATTATTTGATTGGTTACACAGGGTTCTGTCTCCACCCCTGCACAACTCATCTTCTGCTGTCATCATTCCTATCATCTGATTGGTTACACAGTTCTTTCTCTCCACCCCTGCACAACTCATCTTCTGCTGTCATCATTCCTGACATCTGATTGGTTACACAGTGTTCTGTCTCCACCCCTGCACAACTCATCTTCTGCTGTCATCATTCCTATCATCTGATTGGTTACAGTGTTCTTACTCCACCCCTGCACAATTCATCTTCTTCTGTCATCATTCCTATTATTTGATTGGTTACACAGTGTTCTTACTCCACCCCTGCACAACTCATCTTCTGCTGTCATCATTCCTATCATCTGATTGGTTACACAGTGTTCTGTCTCCACCCCTGCACAACTCATCCTGTTCTGCTGTCATCATTCCTAGCATCTGATTGGTTACACGGTGTTCTGTCTCCACCCCTGCACAACTCATCTTCTGCTGTCATCATTCCTGACATCTGATTGGTTACACAGTGTTCTGTCTCCACCCCTGCACAACTCATCGTGTTCTGCTGTCATCATTCCTAGCATCTGATTGGTTACAAAGTGTTCTGTCTCCACCCCTGCACAACTCATCCTGTTCTGCTGTCATCATTCCTAGCATCTGATTGGTTACACAGTGTTCTGTCTCCACCCCTGCACAACTCATCCTGTTCTGCTGTCATCATTCCTGACATCTGATTGGTTACACAGTGTTCTGTCTCCACCCCTGCACAACTCATCCTGTTCTGCTGTCATCATTCCTAGCATCTGATTGGTTACACAGTGTTCTGTCTCCACCCCTGCACAACTCATCCTGTTCTGCTGTCATCATTCCTAGCATCTGATTGGTTACACAGTGTTCTGTCTTCACCCCTGCACAACTCATCCTGTTCTGCTGTCGTCATTCCTAGCATCTGATTGGTTACACAGTGTTCTGTCTCCACCCCTGCACAACTCATCTTCTGCTGTCATCATTCCTATCATCTGATTGGTTACAGTGTTCTGTCTCCACCCCTGCACAATTCATCTTCTTCTGTCATCATTCCTATTATTTGATTGGTTACACAGGGTTCTGTCTCCACCCCTGCACAACTCATCTTCTGCTGTCATCATTCCTAGCATCTGATTAGTTACACGGTGTTCTTACTCCACCCCTGCACAACTCATCTTCTGCTGTCATCATTCCTATCATCTGATTGGTTACACAGTGTTCTGTCTCCACCCCTGCACAACTCATCTTCTGCTGTCATCATTCCTATCATCTGATTGGTTACACAGGGTTCTGTCTCCACCCCTGCACAATTCATCTTCTTCTGCTGTCATCATTCCTATCATCTGATTGGTTACACAGGGTTCTGTCTCCACCCCTGCACAACTCATCCCCTTCTGCTGTCATCATTCCTATTATCTGATTGGTTACACAGTTCTTTCTCTCCACCCCTGCACAACTCATCCCCTTCTGCTGTCATCATTCCTATTATTTGATTGGTTACACAGGGTTCTGTCTCCACCCCTGCACAACTCATCCTCTTCTGTCGTCATTCCTATCATCTGATTGGTTACAGTTCTTTCTCTCCACCCCTACACAATTAATCGTCTTCTGCTGCCGTCATTTCCGCCATTCTGACTGGTTGCACTGTATTCTCTCTCCCCCCGTGTACAACTCATCATCTACCACTCTTATTATTCCTATTATCATATACAGCTTTGTCACTGGAATATAAGACACGATAGAGGGGATTCTGCACTCCAGACCTCTGGCCTCCAAAAGTAGGGCCTAGTTGTGCAGACATTTGTGACTTTTTGTGATCTTACACTGCTCAACCCCAGTTTTGAAAAGTGGATGTGGCTAGTTCTGTTAATGTGACATTTAAGAAATTAAAAAGTTGCACAAATGTCGCAAACTCATCAACATCTGAATATTATGGGTCAGACTCCTGGCACCACCACTAAATTAGCTTGAAGAGTTTGAAGAGGTTGCGGTGCTTGGGCAAGTGCTGCAGCCTCCTCACAGCTAACCCAGCACAGCGCCGTATAGTGTGTAGTGGCTGTGCTTGGTATTACAGCTCAGGTCCATTCACATGGGCCATGTCTCTGGCTTAGGAACAGGCTGTAGTGATCAATGGAGCACCACGGTCTGGTGGGCACTGGGCAGTCCCACTGATCAGAAACTGATGTCATCCCAAGGACAGGTCATTAGTATTTTATTTCTGGGGGGAAAAAACTTTCATTAAAGCAATGGATACATTGTAATACATTTGAATTACTTATCCCGTTCGAACTGATTTGCTTGATGGCAAATGTAACGTTTCTTTAGATTGCTTCCAACTGGTTGAAAAGTTTTCTGTCGAAGATATTCATTCGTTAGTCATTATTCTACTCCTAACACAACGGCGTCAGCGTCTTACAATCCGGGCTTTTAGGCAGCGCCAACCATGTGAATTACCGCTCTGTGGAGAGAAAGTAATATTTTTCCTAAATTTGTTGCTCACTTTGCCACTTAGCAATTATTTTCAAGTACTGACACATCCATGCATGATGTAGAGCGCACTTCAGAGGCTCTTAATGCGCCTGTTGACGACGGAAAAATAAGAGAGAAACAAATATATGTGTCATTGTTCCGAAGTACCATTATACCGCACAATAGTGCGAGCGCATGGTAATCTGGACAAGGAGCCGAGCGCTCCGTCTCCTGTAAATGGTCGCAGCGGGTAATGTTTGTGTAGATGGAGCCCTTGTCAGGATCGCTCATGTGGGGGCTCGCTTGACAATGACACTTCACAGGGGTCCAAGCATGGCGTTATTACATCCAGAATAAAGAGTGGCGGCACTTTTCAGTATGTACAGGCAAAGTACGTGGGCCTGAAGGTCTCCTGACCTAAACATCAGTCCCACAGGACAGGGCATCATGGTTATACATGCCAGGGCTATTCGGCATTCCTTGGACACCATCTGCATTCGTTGCAGACCTTTTATGCCCCCCGGAAAAACCGGAGCGACCCGAGGGCTAGTGTTGAGCGAATCAAAGCTGAACGAATTGACTTCGATTCGAATTTCCAGCAAAGCGTAACTTCCTGGCGCCCTTATAGTAGCGTTAAGGCGTAAAAAAAAAATATATAAATATACTTACCTTATCCATTTGCTCGCGACAAGGTGTTTGTGACCATCTTGATAGCAGAAACCGTGTGAAATCTTGCGCGGGGTGACATATGACATCACCATGCTGCTGCGCTGGGCAGGCAGCTAGCGTGATGACATGATGATGTCATAACGCGACCGTACAAGATGGGTTTCATCAAGATGGCCGCCACAAATGGATAAGGAGAGTATTTTTTTCTTTTTACCCGATTAACCCCTGAAAGGCCAAAATTGTAGCCTCAGATGCCGTGATCAGTGATGAAGGTGGCATCTGAGGAGTTCAATGACGGGGATGGGTCACAGTAGGGATCACCGTTCACCGTAATTTCACCCGCTACATGCAAAGGAATGCGCTTTGTGACAAAGTGATTCGCCACAAATTGAATTTTTTTGCGAAATTCGGCGAAGCAACTGAATCTAATTTTTCATACCTTTGCTCATCCCTACCGAGGGCTTTACAGACGCCCTGTACTGGAGGGGAAAGGATTAGCAGGCCCAATCCAACCTTCCTTAAAAAATCCAGGCCCAGAATGGACACTTGAAGGGATTTTCCAGAATTAGATCAACATAGATGCTTTCTTTTCAAAAACAGCGCCACTTTTGTCCACAGGTTATGAGTGTTATTGCAGCCCAACCTCATTCACTTCATCTGAGCTGCAATACCACTACGGATGGACAGGGACGGATTCAGTGCCTCTTAGGCCCCTAGGCTAAGTAATGTCTGGGAGCCCCTGACTCTTTTACTCTGCCCTGTACTGCTGCTAAACTTTGCCCCATTGCAGGGCTAAACGCCACCCCATTGCACCTCTATTATAGTGACTTTTTAGACGCCCCCCTATATAGTACAATGCCCACTTATGTGCCCCCACAAAGTATTATGCCCCAACACAGTAAAATGCCCCATATGTTCCCCGACCACAGTATAATGCCCACTGGTATGCCCCCAGCACAATATGGTTCCCTCACCACAATATGGTGCCAGTTATGTGCCCTCAACACAATACAGTCCGCCTTTCTGTGCCCCCCAACACCGCCAGTCACAGAATGAATAGTGGGACAGGAAGCTGGCGGCTCCCTGCTTCACCATTGTATTCAACTGTATCCATATCCCGCAGGCGCAGATGCAGTTGAAATTAATGCCGCTGAATCTCTGGGGTCCCCATTGCATGGTTTGCTTAGTGGCAGCTGTATCTTTAAGAAAGAGGACTTGTTTCTCTATTCATGGACAATCCCTTTAAGACCTTTGTCCATGGGCCAATGATCAGGCAGAGGAGAAGTCATGAGAGCGCTCATACCAGATTATGGACCAGTGGTTGTGTTTGTCAAATGATCAGATCTTTCGTACAGACAAGAAAAACAGGGCAGTTGCCACTGATACAACGTAACTGCATAAGGGACAAACGATCGTACTGACGATCATTCATTCCCCGTGTAGTTTCCATCAGCCGATGTGAAGGCTATCGAAAGGAGTGCTGGTCTACTCGATTTATCGGCACTGGTTATGGCCTTGCATTGTCCCATCTAGAAAGACCCTTATCAAAGTCCCAACAAACGTCTACTGAGAGAACAAAGCGTTCCTGTACTTTTTATACATATACGTATTTCCAACCTAAGTACAGGCATGTGACCGCTGAGCCTCTGCAGTGATGTGTCCTTTTTGCACATGTGACGGCTGAGGCCAGTTATTGGCTGCAGCAGTCACATGAATGCAAAGTCAGGTCATCACTTCTAGTTCGGAGAGAGCACTGGAAATAGCCGAGGTTGGGAGCCATGGTGCTGGAACGTCGGGACTTTCAGAGTTTAAGTACAACCACCCCCCCTCCTCTACCTAAGTTTACTTTCTAGTTGAACAACCCATTTCATTTTGATTCAGCCATAATTATTGGATTAGGTTCCCAAGATTTCCAAGCACATCGATGCCATGTCCCAAAAGAGGTGGCCACACAAGCAAAGTCAACCTCCAGTATAGATATGGAAGCACCACTCTTAAGCAAGCTTGACATGGAGTAATCGGGGCCCTAAGATGGAGTCAATGGTCACTTCTAAGGCCCCCATAATGCATTGTGCTTTATGTATGTAAAGGTGTATACCAGACCGGCGTCCTTCTCTACTGAATCTTCAACCTGTCAATTAATACCGGAATCAGGACAGATCCAAGAACTCTGCTTCCCAGTTAACCCCATCACCATCTCTCAGGAGGAAAACAAGAACTTTTCATTCACCATCCAATTAATAAGACGTCCCCGAGCACAAAGTGCAGTTCTCTGAACAAGGCACGTTCTGTCATCAAATGACCTTCATTTCAAATGCTTTATTGAATTAATTACTGTTAATTATCCTCCTCAGCAGCGGGAGATACAGGGAATGGAGATAGATTGTTCTGCTTGTTGGAAACCAAAAAAAATCTTCATTATAGATTTGTTGTAAATTGTTTCCAAGATGCCCCATGTAAACGCCAGTGGGTTCTTCTGCAAGATGAACCAGGGATACTCTAGACACCACTGATACACTGTGTGAAGCCTTTTGAGGTGGTGGAGCATGTGTCAGGGATTCACACTTTGGTGTCTTTGAGTATAGTTGAGTTGAGCTGAGCACTACTACTACTACACTGGAATCCAACTAGCTTGGTGATCAGAGATGGGAGCTTCAGAACCTCAGTTGCTTCCTTGCCTCTGTTCTCATGGTGGGCTCTAGCCTCAACCTGCCCAATACGCTTGATCAAAGCTTGTTAAATCCAGGTTGTGGCCATTACAGTCCACGCCAGCCCATTCTTTCTCCCTCATAGAGATGAGCGAATGGATTCCAAAAGAATTGGGTTCTTCACCAATTTTACAAAAACTCTTCGAAACAAAGCCAAAGTTTTGGACGAATCATTAATTCTAGCGATGGAAACAGGGCAGGGAAGATGAACATGGAGGATCACATGACACTTGGTGGGGACCGGCCAGCTACTTTGCAGTCAGAGGTAGGATATTTGCTGGTCTACTAGGCGCTGTGCTAGCTCTGACGCCATTATGAGCTCAGCCACTGATGTGATGGGACATGTCTGCCATGTCTCTGACAGACATCGATTAGACACACAAGCCAGCTATTTTAGGGTAGGGATTGTGAAGAACCTATATTTAGGTAGAATTAATTGCTTGGTTTTATCATTAGGGACACCATATAGGCAGTTGTGTTTCTTCATGTGTTGCACTCACTGCCCGAATATCATATAAAGAGACAGTACTCTTTTTTCTGTACATGAGCCAGCCTCTTTAGTCCAAAAACTTCTTGCAAAGCTTCTACGGCTCATAAGTGTTTTATATGCATACTTCCCAGCATCGACAGCAGCATAGATTTCACTGTGTGCGCTGCGCAATTGCGTCTTTTTCTTTCCTAAAACCTGTTGCAATTTTTCCAAGATTTATAAGTGCCCAATTAAGCACATTTTAGTGCATCAATACCAGTGTAGAGTGTGGTCTCAGCAAGGGAATGTTTAATGGGGCCCATATTTTTTACCCAAAAAAAGTTGCCATTTTCTACCATTTAAAGATGGGTCCTCTCACATAAGCAAGTAGCATTTACTATGTGGACACAGTTAATACAAGGCACTTACTAATGTATTGTGATTCTCCATATTGCCTCCTTTGCTGGCTGGATTCATTTTTCCATTACATTATATACTTCTTGTTTCCATGGTTGCGACCACCCTCCAATCCATCAGTGATGGTCATGCTTGCACGCTATAGGAAAAAGCACCAGCCTGTGTGCGCTCTCACGGTCCCGGCCACCAGAGCGGCCAGCACTTTTTCTTATAGTTCGCAAGCACGACCACCACTGCTGGATTGCAGGGTGGTCGTAACCATACCATGGAAAGGAGAAGTGTATAACGTGATGGAAAAATGAATCAAGCCAGCAAAGGAAGCAATATGGATAATAACAATACATTAGTAAGTGCCTTATATTAACCTTGTCTACATGATAAATGTTACTTGCTGAAATGAGACAACCCCTTTAAGTATACTGCTTCTTCAGATACTAGGGCATGTATGTATACATTTTTGTTTTAGAACAAGCTACTACCTCTTCTGATACTATCCTGTGTGTCCAAAATATGGGACAATCTTTGCAACATTTAAAAAAACAATTTAAAAGCATGACATCTTAGGACGCAGTGTGTTTTTGAACATGCTGTTACCACTGTCAGTTATGAGTAATATAGTGTCATTCTTACATTATTTGAGAGCATAAAATTTGAAAAAGAGAGTAACAAATATGTCCTAGGAGAACCTCAGGGTGTCAAACACAAATTTTCAGGCCGGTTGAAGAACTTTTGATTCAGGTAGAATCAATTCAGACCCAAATCTAATTCTTTGACCAATTTGTTGGAATCGAACCCGAAACAATTTTCAAAAATTTTCCCTTCTCTTCCCATCCCTCCTTTTCCTCAACATGGGTCAACTAGTCTCTCAAGCAGACCATATCTCCACCACTACCTCAAATCACGGAGATACATCACTGCAAAGGTAGCAAGTGATTCCTAGCAACGTCCACCATCCCTTTGAAAACTCTTCTGCCCCCCCCCCCGAGACCAAGATATCTCCTACTTACTCAGGCAGCATTCCTTCCCCTCAGGTGCAGCACGAGTTGTATAAAATCACTTCAATTACACATATTTATCTAGCAGTGACTACTTTGCCTTTTATCCCATCACGACTCCACGGTAGCTGACACAATGGTTACTCGGGTTTTGCATAAGGTATTTATTCAATGACAGTTTTATTTTTACCTAATGTGTTTCAACTCGAGACCCCCGACTGTGCACACTTGAGTCATGATATTCACCAGCCATTGCGTTTACGAACAAATGTGTCAGGGATTTTATGTCTGCAAGACTTTAACCAGGTCTATTCTCACCACAGTAGGTCTGAATATTTGCATTAAATCCGTGATGATTTACTGGTTACGGTTAAAGTCACACATTTGGGAACAGAAATCCATATATTTTTGGGAGAGGCGTTGAGTGATCAATGTATGATATAGCGGTGCCTCTGAGCAATGGGCAGAGGGTACTTACCTGATGCATTAGGTTATATCTAAACATGGCAGATATTATCAATACATTAGTGAAATTTTACAGACGGAACATCCAGCATGGCTGGACAACTTCATGGATGGGACCCAGTAGAGTCTTTGGGGCACATTTATTAAGACCGCCGTTTTAGACGCTGGTCTTAATAAAGGCCTATAGCTGGTGGTGGATCCACTGAGTTATGAAGAGGCGCCGGCCTCTCCATAACTTCGGCGCATCCAGCGCCAGTTCTAAATGCTTCCTTGCTGTCTTACATTTAGACCTTTTTCTACTCTTAAAACAGGCATATAAAATGATAAATGAGACGGGCCTTCCGGCGTGTCCCCTTTCCCGCCCATGCCACCCCCACTTATTTAGACCTGGCGTGATCGAGGAAAAGTCTGCACCTGAAATGTGCCTAATTTAGGCGTATTTCAGATTAATAAATGACCCCCTTTGTGTCTCTTGACCTTTTACCCATACAACCTACAAAATACAAACCTTCTTGTAGGATGTCGGCAATGTGCTCCACCGGCTTTTGAAAGATCCCTTATCAATCATTACCTCATCTGAAAGGTAAAAATGACTACATAACTTAGAATGTTGTTGGCAACTATTCTGACACCTCATACACTTGCATGCAGGGGCGGACTGGGAACTTAAAGTGGCCCTGAAAAAAAAATAAAAGTGGCCCCATTTTGTAGGCAGGGCGTGGAAACACAAGTAGGCAGGGTCAACAATACCATAGTGCAAAATACCATCCCATCATAACCAAATAACTGCCCCAAAAGCTGGCCCTCTGTGGTGGCCATCAATAGCTACCATTATCTTCTGTCCTCCTTCTCCAGTTGTCTATGGAGCAGTGGGCTTAGAAGGTGAGGTGCAGGCCACAGCAGATAAATTCAGGAGGGCATGTGCAGTCTCTGGCTGGGTACATAGGTACCTGATTCTCACAACGTCAATTACTGTTATTGTTGAGAGCTCATTGTGTACCCAGTCAGTGGTAGAGAGGAGGACTTGGGTGGCCCCCTGGGGTATCGGCCCACTGGGAAATTTCACTGTAGGGTCTATGGCCAATCCACCCCTGCTTGCATGCTTAGCTTGGCTGTGGAAAAGGGAGAGGGATGAGTAAGTCCTGAAAGACACTTCTGCCCAACTCATGTCCAACCCATCTTTCCCTCTACATCTGTCATCAAGGGCATACCAGTATTTCTCCATACACATTAGATGGATGGCCAGTCCCACCAAAATCAAGTTTTGGTTCTCCCTCCAGAATATAGACAGAATGACTGATGTAAAGCTATTATTCTGTCTGGCCCTGATTCTGTATTCCAAAAGAGACATAGATTCTCCAAAAAGAACCCACATAATGTAAAGGGTTGACTTCTTTGCACTTATCTTGAGACTAGACTTCCTCTAGCTAGGCTTTTCTCCCTTCAGGTAAGGGGGAGTAAGACATAGCAACTCTTCTATAAACCAACTTTTGATGCCCAGAGCATATCACTTCTCTTCCCCCAAACATAAATAGGAAGGAACTAATAGAGCTCATTGCCAAAGCAGAAGATCTGTCCCATCTGGAGATGTTCCTGTTCAGAACTTGATTGGCAAATCTAAGCACAAAGCAGAAGCCTGAAGAAAAAAACATTTGGTGGTCTCAAATCTCCCACAATTTACACTTGGACATTTACTTGTATGTGTATAAATACTATTTAGGTGGGACTGTTCATTACACAAGCTGCTCAAAGACCTGAAATTATGAATAGTAGAATTGTCCTTTCAACCAGGGCTGATAGTAGGTTGACTGATAACCTCTGTCACTTTTTGGTGTACCATATCAAATCCAAGCAGTACAATTCATATGGTGCATCAACAACACTGCCCAATCAATAAACTAGGGAATGTAGCTGTCCTTCTATAGTTTCAAACACCAAGTGTGGAAGCTCTGGTTGCCTATGTTATTAGTGGTAAGTCCTTGAGCAGAGATAGCATCTTTCTCCTTTTATCTCCATACTGTGTGGCCCACAACCTTCGCCCTAACCCAAAAAGGGAGGCAGTGTAGGGGTTTAAAAAAAAAGATATGCATATTTATTTTTATTTTTTTTAAGCCGCTGCCGCCCTAGGCTCTGGACCCACAATGCCTAGTGCTAAATGTGGATCTGGTCAAAACCAATAAGACGTCAACTGTTAACTTGTAAAGGTTATATAGGTCTTCCCCATTATTTCTTCAGACTTGCCATTGAGAAGGTTCATACCCTTCTCTCCACTAGAAAAGACAATCTTCGTATGTAACCTCATGCCTCTTGCCGGGGCTCAGATTAAATGCAGCCTGAATTCAATTCATTCTTGCCCGATGCTGATAAATGACATTGTTACCTATGAAATATTCACTTTGAGGCTTTTCATCTTTAATAACAAGTCATTTTTTTCATTTTTTATTCTGGTTTCATATAGGTCTGTGAGCACCGGGAACTTTCAACACTGGCTATCACATCGCCATGGAAACACGAAGAGGGGAAAGTAAAAAAAAAAAAAAAAAAATGTTTATCCGAAGATTGCAGTATACAGTTCCTTCAAGATCGGGCCTCAGTTCCTCAAGACTCTTTAATTTGCAACCTCAATTAGTCTATAAAATGGTACACCAGTCCTTGACAGCCTACGATTCTGCATTCTTTGTATTAACGGATCCCTGCCGGAGATATACCAGTGCTTACGAGATTTTTTTTTTCTTTTTGCCGAAAAGACAATGAGACTATTGTTAGGACTACTACTGCTCGAGGCGGAACACACTGATCCTATAGGCGCCTACACACGGTTTGTTTTTACATTGTTGTACCGATTATCGAACCTAAAAGAGTTTGTCTGTCAGATTTGCGTGTACGTGTGCTTCATTTTAACACAGACTGCCTCCCCTAAACCCAGACGCAGCTCGTAGGCTGCGAGCGACGCGTTTCGAGGCAGCATGTTGTGTGCATTGAACCGAAACACTTTTAGAGAAGTACAGCGAAGGATTCCTTAATGGGTTCATGTTAATAAGATTACCAATCAGTAGTTGACAAGAAGGCAGCAATGCAAAGCTGGGACAGCGAAATAACGCATTAAGGATACATCCACATTGCAAATAAAATGTAATAAGATGCCACTTAAACACATTGTAAGCCTGTCAGAAGTAATTAGAGGGTATTAACCCCTTCCTTAGCAGAAGACGATGGTACTAGAAAACCAGTTGGTCATAATGGAAGGGATTGCACTTAATGGTACATGCTTCAAAATGTTGCATCGATGAGTTTCCTGCATCATGACAACGCCTTTCTCTGCGAGGATATCCAAGAGCCTGGCTTCTTTTTGGTGCTTTAGGGTCTGCAAAATGTTATTTCTAAGTGGTCTGTGCACTCTTGTGACATAGAAGGTGTTATAAGAATATGCAATCGTGTCTTCGGGGAAAAGTAGAGTTTGTCGAGCGCAGTTTACTATTTGAATATCTATAAAATTGTAAAATAGATGATAATATATATATAGAATACAGCAGGTGGAATATTTTATAATGAAAAGCTCAAAGCGAGTCTGCCGCCTGGATCGACTTCAGCTTTTATTTTATTTTGTAGGTAGTGAGAAACAGGTGCCTCTGGCCATCATCAACGTCTATTTACTAGTTAATGGTCCCATTTTTTTCTGGGACTGTCCAGCAAACCAGACCGGAAAAGGGGTCAGCATTTGTTAGAATTTGCATTAAAGGAGACTTTCCTGGTCTGTACTGGGATCCTCCCAATAGAAGAGATGGGAAGAACAAGGTCATGGCTTTTCTTTATTGCTCTTTTTGTTGTTTTTATGTAATTCTAATTGGAACAAGTTCAAGACCTTAGAGCCAGGCTAGACTTTCCTTCACCCAGGCAAAAACACTCAGTTTCTGTGTCTGTTGACTTATTGATACCCCTGGCACTGATCAGTCAAGATACATCCTCCACCTAGCTAGATTCCTGGAATGGGAGCAGGTCCAGGAAGCTGAGAGATGAGGAGCTGCATCATGGGTTTATTGTCTTAACCTCTGACTTTGGTGTTACTAGTTGTTGCTCTTTCTTTGATTAAAAAGAAGAGGCCACACAATGTCATCGACTTACAAGTCAAACCTAACAAGCTACTGTTTATTCATTTGGAACAAGAAAAAAACAAAAAAAAGAGCTTGTAAGGGGTATAAGTTGAATACCTCCAACAAAGTCTTCAGGTCTATTATACTCTGGGGAGCCCTCCCTCTCTATCTCTCAACCTGGTGTGGACTACCACCCCGAACAATCTACTGTGTTGGAGACCCCCCTACCTCCAAACAACTCTCCGTATCTTAGCTTTTTCTTGTGAATTTGGCACAGGAGGAGCAGGCTATGAAGGTTACCTCCACTCACACCATCTCCTGACAATTTGCCAGTCTGAATGTGCCACCAATCACCCGATGAACAAGCGATACTCGTTCATAGGGTGATCCTGCCGCTCGTGCAGGCACTCTATTCATAGTCTCTGGGCGGCAGATTGTGTGGTCTAAACAGCAAAACCATGATTCTGTATGAGGACGAGGGATCGCAAAAGCGACCATGTAATTGTGCGGTCTCCTTCACTGAACGAGAAGCCGACTGCCGGGAAGGAACGCTTCCTTCCTGACTATCGGCCGCTGCATCGCCCCGTGTAGACCCAGCTTTACTCACTACATACAACTAATAAAGTAATAATTAAATATAATATTAATTAAAGGTAATAATTAAAGGTAAAGAACCAATAAGAGTCACACAGTAGGATAAAAGCTACGGTAGGCAAAATCTGGGCAGAAGTTTTCCTGTCCTTAAATATTAAGCTGTCGAGCTCCAAGTACGATAATCAGTAAAAGAGTAGAGAAGCATCACTAATGGTTTGTAATCTACTGTAATCAGTTTATCTAAATGCCTTTAAAAAAACTATTTCAGACTTTTTTTTATTTTTTATTATTATATTTATGTTCATACACAACCAAATTTTAAAGCCCCACCTAATTGGAAATTGGATTTTCTGAAATGTACAAACGCCTCTGAGCCAATTACAAGATCTTACCAAATTCTCATAGAAAAAAGAAAGGGAGGCTCCAGGCATCCAGGATATTTTCCTATCTCAAAAAGTTCTGTAATTAATATATTTAGAAAATTACAGAAAGCTTAAACAATATTTATTCCACGCTGTTAGCTGGTAGTAAGAAAAAAGAACAAATAGGGCTAGAAGTAAAATAACATAAGGCATTCTTCGTGAAAAAAAGATAAAATACATATAGTAAAGGTTCCTTAGCCATAAGGTGTGGAAAAAGCTGAAAGCATCTGGCATGCTTAATATGGCGTTAAGACACACTGAGAGGAAAGGTCGCATCTTGGCAAAGTGCCAGTAGAAAGTGTATTCTAGATTGCTGGCTAAATCTTAAAATAAAGCACCTGAAAAGAATTTGCTGTAATGAATGGTTAACCTTCTACTGGAATAAATGTCTGTTCAGTTGTCTTGGAAAATGGGTTGCACAATCCAATCACAGTCCAATCCACATTAGAGACGGTTAGATATGAAATGGATACTGTGTTCTTCAAATACTTGAAAGAATGCATCAATGCTTTCCGTTGAGTTGCAAAATCTTTCTGCAAAGAGCCAGTCTTTCCATTTTGAAGGATCTGGTTCTTGGCTCGTGACCTGTCAATGATGAGTTCAACACTAGCATCTAAGATCTGATCCATCCATCGGTGGTCTTGATGACCATTAAGCTGATGGCAACCAAAGTTTTATGTTATATTTTCTACTACCAAGATTAATGTCATGATATATAGACCTATGGTTTCCAACCCTTGACCACTGGCCAACCCTCTCTTTTGCCATACACCACCCATAGAGAGTAGAAGGAGTGGTAGCACGGTAGGATCATTTCTGCTAACATAATGGATACAAGAAACCAACATGTCTCCCATTCAATTTTCTTAAACTGGGATTTATCTAAACTTTATCTAGAGCCACGCAATTAACATTATTTGTCCCATGAGGTCATGCCCCTTTCTTGACAACCCATAGTTATTTTGTACCCAAGGATCAAGAAACTTGGAGGTTAGGAATGTGGGAGGAATATGATCCACATCTGTTTAATGATTCCTATTTTTTTGCTATAAAAGCAGATAAGTTATAGCTTTGTTTAAGGCACATTGACCCAGTGTGGATTGCACCAATAGAGGTCACAGAATGGTTAAACATATTCTTGTATTTTTTTTTTTCTGGTGGGTGCAGTAGAGGAATTAAGAACATATTTCAGAACCTTGACTGGAATCGGTCCATTGTAAAGGAACAGATATCCTCCAATCAATGGTCTTCCATTAAAAAGTGTAAGTTCCAGAGGTTCTGGGTGTTTGGCATCTTCTAGTTTATGTTCATGGTCAAGAATGAGATTTTTCGACCAACAGTTCTGCTTATCAAAAGAAGACAATCTAAGAGTTCTTATTATTTCCCAAGAATAATTCATATTCCATAATCCATAATCCGCCATAAAACTTGCATTTTCTTTTCTCTCCCAGTTGACTGTGATGCAAAAACCAAATGAATGGTTCAAATCAAGTCTGGTGTCATATTCCTCAACTTGGCATGCCCTATTGCTGGTCCTGTGCACCCCCTGGCCTGGCATATGTATATGTCCTAATCACAAAATGCATGTAAGAATTTTAGGAAGTTTTCAGAAAAAAAAAAAGTCGTCATGAAAAAGTCTTGTTAGTAGTAGCTGTTTTATCCAGCCATGCAACCATATCTCCAAACGCCAAGAGGCCATCTAGATGTTTAGAAGTTGAAATACACAGAGAGGTGCGACTGCTACTTGGAGATATAGGAAGGCAAGAGGCTATCAAGGTTGTTTTTTGCCAGATGGGGTGATTGTATAAAGTAAGAGCCACTAGGATTTACCAAAGTTATTTCTCGAGAACATTTATAGGTAAGGCAGTGAATCCTCTCCTAAAGAGCAACCCTGATCGAGATCAGATATTTTGGTTACACATGTTTTTTTATGTTTTCAATTGGTGTATAACCTCCCTGGTTCTAATGTAAGGTTGTTACTAGATTCTTATGCAATTAATCTTTTAGACATCACTTCCTCATCAGTTGAACAAGATCATCCTGTATCTGAAAATTGTGCAATTACATTTGTCTGTAACTGAAAAACCTAGATCCTGAGAGAAACTAAGGCATCTTATTATGGATATATGGCATTGTTGGTCTTCTTATCCTAACGTGGACAGCGTTCAATGATTTAGCGTTAAATAACTATTCCACTGATTGGTTCATTAGTCACAATATCAAAAGATGAAACCCAGCTGAAAATGATCTTCGGACATATCATGGATACACCTAGGTGGAATCCTGAATCTCAGACTATCACCTCTTTCAAGAATAGAAAGATGTGGATCTCTAAAAGTGCCCAAATTCCTTCAGCGAAACTGAGAATTCTAGAAATATCTGACATTTGAATCAACATTTTGAACCTTTCTTAAGATTATTCTGTCTGAGATTTCCAGTGTTGGAAACATCTTGGCACCACCAAAAGGGTTGGGGAACTCAGTAGCTGAATGGAGGTCCAACCTTATAGGAATTTGAAAAGGTGATCTTCTAGCCTAGCGTTTGTCTATGACAAACGCTAGGCTAGAAGATCACCTTTTCAAATTCCGCAGTTTGAGGATGCCTGGTCTATGGCATGTTGGAAGATGACCTTTGGTTGCATTTCCTCTTTAGGGGATCTCTTAGGTTACTAATAAATCCTCTCTTATAGGAAAAACTTACAAAATGGCTGCCTCCCTTGTCAGAAGGCATACTAAAGGAATCTGTAAATTCTGAGAAACTTTTTTTAACTTTTTCTTTTCGGTTATTTTATTTTTTTTCTTTCCTTTCTAAAATAATTTACAATAAAACAGTCAATATTTTTTCCAAGCACATGTAGTTTTGACACCGATTCCAGGCCTTAGTTGCTGAACTGCTTGCTGTTCCTGAGGTGTAAATAAGCATTTTTTGATTCATGATGTGGTTGCAAAGAAACTTGTAATTTATTTGTGAAATGCTGAAATAAAGGAAATCTGGACTTTTGCCTACTTGGTTTTTTGCAGATGTGTTTTTTTTCCTCTATGACTTTTCTTTAAAGTTACAGATGCTCCATGCAAAGCTATGTCCAGAACTGCTGCCTGCATTTCTGGATTACCAGATGACAGCGCGAGAACACCACCACAATTAGCAAGTGCAATTCTTATTGCCTGTAACTTACCACATTTTCATTGTATAACAATACTTTAAGACTCGTGCACATGACAATGCCGCGTTGCATGGACCTGCAGGTCCACCCCATAGTGCCTTCTCCAAGACTCTATGTAAAGGTCGGTATAAGATGGTCCTACAGGTAATGCAGATCTCTTTACGTGGTGCTCATAGACAATGTCAGACTGGCCCACCAGAGTACCATAGGATCTTCTGGTGGGCCCAGGCTATAATTCTATAGTGGGCCCCAAAGGTCCAGATTAAAAAAAAAAACACATTAGGAACTGCCTTTGGAGACAATAAATTGCCACTAGGATATATTTCCTTGAATCAAAACCTATTACACCTTATTCATGATTTGGGGGTTGGGCCCCAAGAAGAATCTTCCCTGCTGGGCCCAAGGAACCCCAGTCCAAGCATGCTCATGGAAGCTTAGCCAGGTACCCATAATAAATAGGCTGGTTTAGCAGGGGTACATCTTCTGCAGACTCCATGTCCTTAAATGCAGTTCCCCATAACATAGTAAGCGCTATTTCTTTTTCTTTTAAGGTGGCAACAGAACAGACCTATGTACCTCTTAAAAACTGCCATCTTGATTACTTGTTAAAGGTTCTGTCCACTTTAAACAACCCCTAATGTTATTCCCTCAAGTGCACAAAGGAGAAAAAGAGGATCTGTCCCTAGCACTGCTCTCAAATTAGTCTCAAATTGTGTTACCTTACACAAATATAACGATGGTCTTCATAACCAAGAAGTTATCCTCAGACTAATTTGAAAGAGTGTCGGAGAAGGATCCTCTTTTTGCCTTTGTGTGCTACTCCATTCGTATCTGTAATATACTCCTGACCAGGGAAGGATATTCAGCCCAGGCAGGAAGTTGACAGGGAATACTGCTCCAGTGTGTGCACATGTGTGCAAACAGCAGATGTTTAGCTCAGGGGAGCCAGAGCCTGGAGAAACAAAGCCACAAGAGGAGCAGCTCTGGCCTTTATCAACAGTAGACTGTCAGAACCAGCCAGAAACTGAAGCAGTTGGGGGGAAAGAGTTCAGGAATGGACAGTACAAGCCACTGTGCTCCTGGAGACCACAGACAAGTCGCATCCCCAGAAAATGGCACCTGCACAATATTTGACTTTCACTTAAATTGTTACATTTCTGGTGCTGGCAGCTGCTGCAAAGCACTAATTAGTTGGGGTGTCGGGTGGTCAGACCCCACCAATCGGATACTGATGAGCTATCCAGTAGATAGGTCACCAATATCTAAAAGGTGGAAAATCCCTTAAAGTCTGCTTGTCACCCATCCAACTGCACCTTATCTACACAAGACCAGATCTAGGAGAACCAGAAGGAGACAATGCAGGAGCTTTCTAAACATATTACCTATAAGTGCTACAAGGTGTTGTTCCTTGGCATTGACACTTGTCTACTCATGCGTACCACCTTTATTCCTGGTGAAGAGCCTTCTTATAACATACACCAATGATCACAGAGTATGACACTGCAGGGACCCCTAGCAATCATCTGCATTCTATTGAAGAACCTGGTAGAAAATCTTCAGTTTCCCTGCAGTCCCACCATGGTTCTCATTGAAGTCAGTCAGTACATGCATCTCCGAGAATGAGAGCCGCTCTTTTTACTCATCCTTGCTAATACTTGAGGGTCCTGAATGGGCAACCTTCTCTATGAACTTTACTAAGGTATGAAAATTGGGCTTTTTAGACAAGATCAAAATTGAAAAGAGGTTGACTTCCAGATTGTTGACTCACCTTATGAATTTCTTTTACTAGGCGTTTCCCGGACAGATGCAGGAATCTATATGACCAAAAAATGCCACGTCTCAGCAGAAAGAATCCTTGCGCAATTGTTTATGGCAAACTCCAGCTATTTAACATGTTGCAGCCTCATTATAATGAGCTACTTAGCAATTCAGCACTTTACGACCCTGACAGAAGTGAGATAAATCCTTCCCGTGATGTCCCTGGATGTAGACACAGCGCTCTAGGTCCTGCTCACTCCTGTTTAATTGGTATGGCTTTCACGCATCATTCCCGAGAAAAAAGGGGGTCAATTATCGTAAATCCTCAAGTTATCACACAACCGGAGTCATATTTCCTAATAATGCGGCCAAATTGAATCCGTTTAGTGACTTAATTACTGCTGGTGGAGGTTTTCCATTATTCAGCGGCATAAATACTCGAAATAAGGTTTATTATCCTCAGATAAAGCAATTTTTTTCCCGACCGGCTCAGTCATTTGTACTTCATTACGAAACGTTGGCGTCTTGCAGTTTTATGGAGGTAAATAGTTACCAGGCGAAGGGAAAGGCATCACGTCTGCAGTAATTCATGGGCAATGTATTCATTTTCCCATTGCCTTCAAGTCGAAAGCCAACCATGCATTTCAAAGAGCACCCGTCTGACAGCTATTCCTCCCCTATACACATGCATGCTCAGCCAGACCAAGCATGCATGTGTCCTCAATGGCGTTGGGGGGAGAAAGGGGCTGCTGGCTTATCTGCCCTGAGAACAAAGAGATGGTTCATGTTGGATTTCAACCCTTCTTTCCCCCAACATCTGCTCTCCAGGGGCACCCGTGTAATCCAGATGGTCAGCCGATATTAATCTAATGCCTATGGTCATCTTAAAGACTTGGGATACTGCAATTTTATGGATTTGCAATCCAGCATCCAAATACTGGTGCGGGGGCATAGTGTGCCTATACGGGGCTCCAATATTATACAGATGCACATGGAGGCATTGCTAGTAGAGGCAGGGGTGCACCACCAATGAGGCCAGGTGAGGCGATCGCCTCAGGCAGCACCAGGTAGGGGCAAGAGGGAGCATTTTCATTGTGGCAAAGGGGTTAGGTTAAGAAATTGGCATTATGGAAGGGAGGGGCGCCATTTCAGTTTTCAACTCAGGCAGCAGAAAGGCTAGGTGCACCCCTGAGTAGAGGACAGCACGATTCCTCCCAGAGGCACCGTATGGCCGCACATACAGAGGTGTAGTCCCACAAAAAAAAATTCTCCATTTTTCAAACCAGCACCTGGATGTGAATACTTTTGAAATTGCATGAAATTAACAATATAGTATAGTCACTGAATCATTCAATTAAATCTATCTGTATAGCTCCACCTGCTTTTTATTCTTTCCTGTCTCTGTCCACTTTGCTAAGGTGGTCGCACATGCTCAGTCCCTTCTTCAACTGCCACCAGCCTTAGCTACTGTTGGTAGCTGTGACAGAGAGAGAGCTGCAGTAGAAAGGGCACACCCCTGAGCTTTGTCAGACATTGTCATGGACTATATGATGGCTGATTTTTTATTGGCCTAACCCCTTTAGCTCTAATTCAGTTAAAGAGTCCAGTTCTTGACAGACTGCACTTCACAGCCCAACCACTAGGTGGCCGTACATAGACACATATAGGATAGATATCTCATGACAGAGTATCGCCAAAGTACGTCATTTTCTTGCGATATACATATCAGTAATGTCGAAGGTCTAGGCTGTGCCTAACAATCCTACAGGCAATGGTGGCTGCACACACCAAATTTTAGGAGGGGCAATTGGGGGGGGGGGGGGCACATTAAACCCTCTTTGATTGCACCATTTTCACCATTATTGTAATTAAGCACAAGTCTATCTCTCTACTTATTGATGTTGGTGACTTTGGTGGATAAGCCAGTGACAGATTTCTTCCATTAACCCCTTCCTCTACGCCCAGAGCTGTAATCATGGGGTCATTGGTCAGCATGGACACTTAGGGCTATATTAGCTGTCTGTGCCCTTGACCGCTGCTATATGCTGCCCTAGTGGCATCAGAGGGTACTGCAACAGCAGCAAGCAGGTGGGATCTATTGTTTGGATCCCCCCTCCCCCAAAAGATATGGTAGTAAAAGGGAATCTGACAACTGTTAAACTAGGCACTGTGCCTTGTAGGGCTAGCTTAACTGAATGTCAAGATGCCTTTCGCTTAGTGATCTGCTACTTCATTCTGCAAAAATTGGGCACTAAATACATATACAAATAAGCATTTAAGTGCACAGAGGGTGGGAACAAACCACTGTGCACCCTTGCTCCTCCTAGCCCCTCCCTCTGCTTTTTGATTGGCAGGGCCAGGTTCCTGCATAGTGATCTCACCTGATAGGAGGTAGCAGAAGGGGCAAGGGTGCACAGAGTGTCTTGGTCCCGCCTTCAGTGCACTTAACTGCTCATTTGTATATGTATTAAAAGCCAGAAGAAAGCAGCAGATTGCTAAGTGAAAGGTATCTTTACATTCAGCTGAGCTAACCCTACCTGGTGTTCCCTTTAAAGTCAGATGCAAGGTTCTGTTGTGTCAGCCAAGCATCCTAAACTACCAGTGATTTGTATGCTAAGCCCTCAGTCCTGAAGGAGTTAATCATTAAATGTATGCTCCTGATAAATCCCAAGACCACGGGCGCGCTCATCAAGCTGCTACCGTACATCTGAGTTTGCAGAAAATACTTGACAAGTGCACCCGGGGCCCGAGGATTGTGCTAATTAATTGAAATGGGGCATGGGGGCCCTGGCAGCATTGTACAGTTGGGGTGGGATTACTGTCCATACAGCTTTTATACGGTGTATATGAGAACAGGGATCAGGAGAGAGGGATATACTTGTCTATGCCCCATTTCTCACATGTCATCCTTCAGGCAGCCACATCAGTATTCCCCCTGCAGGCATCGACGGTCTCTACGGGGTTTAATGGTTTGAGTTGCACACATAAAGTACAGACCAAAAGTTTAGACACACCTTCTCATTCAAAGAGTTTTCTTTATTTTCATGACTATGAAGGCATCAAAACTATGAATTAACACATGTGGAATTATATACATAACAAACAAGTGTGAAACAACTGAAAATATGTAATATTCTAGGTTCTTCAAAGTAGCCACATTTTGCTTTGATTACTGCTTTGCACACTCTTGGCATTCTCTTGATGAGCTTCAAGAGGTTTATTGACTTCAGCTCAGCATTCAGTACAGTCATTCCCACCAAGTTGATCACTAAACTTGTGGATCTTGGAATCAGCAACCCTATCTGTGACTGGATCATGGACTTTCTGACCAACAGACCCCAACATGTTAGGTCAGGAAATAACTGTTCCACCACCATCGCACTCAACAATGGCACTCCACAGCGCTGTGTGCTGAGCCCATTCCGCTACTCCACAGGGCTGTGTGCTGAGTCCGTTCCTCTACTCCACAGGGCTGTGTGCTGAGCCCGTTCCTCTACTCCACAGGGCTGTGTGCTGAGCCCGTTCCTCTACTCCACAGGGCTGTGTGCCGAGCCCGTTCCTCTACTCCACAGGGCTGTGTGCTGAGCCCGTTCCTCTACTCCACAGGGCTGTGTGCTGAGCCCGTTCCTCTACTCCACAGGGCTGTGTGCTGAGCCCGTTCCTCTACTCCACAGGGCTGTGTGCTGAGCCCGTTCCTCTACTCCACAGGGCTGTGTGCTGAGCCCGTTCCTCTACTCCACAGGGCTGTGTGCTGAGCCCGTTCCTCTACTCCATAGGGCTGTGTGCTGAGCCCGTTCCTCTACTCCACAGGGCTGTGTGCTGAGTCCGTTCCTCTACTCCACAGGGCTGTGTGCTGAGCCTGTTCCTTTACTTCACAGGGCTGTGTGCTGAGCCCGTTCCTCTACTCCACAGAGCTGTGTGCCGAGCCCGTTCCTCTACTTCACAGGGCTGTGTGCTGAGTCTGTTCCTCTACTCCTTTTTCACCTATAATTGCAGGCCTAGGTATGGATTCAACTCCATCATCAAGTTTGCAGATGACACCACGGTGATTGGTCTCATCAGTGACAACGTTAAGTCTGACTATAGGGAAGAGGTAAAGCACCTAGATGTGTGGTGCGCTGACAATAACCTGCTCCTGAATACCAGCAAGACAAAAGAGCTCATTGTGGACTTCAGGAAGGAGAAGAGAGACACCCATAAATGGCACGGCTCTGTTATTCCTCTTAGAAAGGTAAAAGCCTTTGACAGCTGGGGGTTACCAGTTAGGGGTGTGTCCCTACCTGGTCTAAAACTGGTAGCTCTGATTGGACAGTATCAGTCTGTTAGGGACACCCCCCAACTAGTTACACCCAACTGTCAACATATGCATAGATTTTTAGGAGGTCCTATTTAAAGCAGATCTGTCAGATTAATATGCCGCCCTAGGTAAGGGTCCATACTGGTGAGCACAAAGAGTACACCGGCCTCACAGTGTAGATCCAAGTGTATTCATGATGAAGGCGCACACCCGCCTCCCCCGACCACGGGGACGGTGGTTGACAGGCTGCCGTGTGTAAGTGCATTCACATTGTAGAAGCCTATATTCTCCATTCTGGTACATAAAAGGGGATCCCAAGTTGGGGAACACCCCCTCCCCCTCTTGAAGTCCATATAAACTAGTGAGACAACCATGAAACAAGCCATTTAAAGGGTTTTACCTTTGCAGGGACCACCTGAGGATGAGCTGATATCTCTAGGAAGACCGTCATTATACATCAATGGATCTCTATAGATTCTGGAAGCCCCCCAGTGCGCTGTAATGTTGCACATGAAAGGTCCGCTAATGGAGAGACCGCGTAATTATTCCGCCATTAAAGGCATGTTACCACTTCTTACATTGATACTCTGTAATTTATGACTCACACAGCATAAGGCCAAAGAACAAATTATTCAATGACACAGGACAAGGACACGTCGCTCCAGACCCCCGCAGCGCCACACAATACGAGGAGCGCTAACGACCTGACTTATTTCACCCTGTTCCCCGTCTTCTTCACTCATTTGATAAGCATTATCATTAGAAGGATAAGTATTGTCATTAAAAGTAGGGATAATGAGAGAAAGTAATTATAAAGGGGACGGTAAAACATACAGCGCAATTAATATGGAAATGGCAGGGGCACTTCTGTATATGTCAGCTGGAGCCATTATTAGAATCCATAATTAGGCATTTAGGGACTGTTATATATGGGGGTCCGGGGCGAGCAGGAGCAAGCTATGACCTTTACAACTCCAGCTAATCAACTGCAATGGGGGGACGCTTCTCCTTCATGTACGGCACACAGAGAACGTCCTTATGGCTGAAAGGAAAGGGTGAAGAAGGGAGGAGGGGGATTCAACATTGGTAGCAGGGGCCTATTAAACCAAGGAAATGTAACTTTAATAGATACAATATGTGCATCCTATGTACCTTCACTTCTACTGTATTCCTACATGGGGCATTGATTTCCTTTTGCTTGAATATCGCTAACATATTCCACCGCGCTGTACAGATAGTGCGGCAGACTTTCTAAGCCGGGTCCGATTTGTGCCCCCCAAAAAAATGGTGCAAATGTCACAATGTGTCAGGGTGATGAAGGGGAGAAAGATACAAAATGTTTAATAAATAAAATACATAAGAAAATTAAAAACAGAGGTTTCGGAGACAGCCCGCCTCGTTCTTCAGGCTAATGGTATCCTCATGGCGTTATATAGGCAACAACCTGGAAGTAAAAAAACGGATGCGGAACAACATCTGATTGGAGGCATAGAAAACCATATAAAAGGAATGGCTACAAGAAAAGAGATAAGTAAAAGACTTATTGGATATTCACATAATAAAGAAAAATGTGAGGAAATGTGGTGTCACCTGGGATAAATAGTATCCATGAAGCAATATTTATACTTCTGACAAGTGTAAATAGATACTATCCTAGTAAATTGATACTATACTTGTATCAATTTAGACTTGTCAAAAGTATAAATATTACTTCATGGATACTATTTATTCCAGGTGACACCAGATATTTTTCTTTATTATATGAATATTAAATAAGTCTTTTAGTTACTGTATTTTTTGCTCTATAAGGCGCACTTTAAACCCCCTCCCCTCCAATGTGGGGGGAAGTGACAGTGTGACTTAAAGGGGTTGTCTCATCATGGACAATGGGGGGCATATCGCTAGGATATGCCCCTATTATCTTATAGTGCGGGTCCCACACCTATATCGAGAACAAAAGGATCCCCGCAAGGTGGTGGCTGGAGGACTCCGGTCCGGCCATCACCAAGCCGGCTCCCCATAGAAGAGAATGGGAGCGTACCGCGCATGCGCGACCTACACTCCCATTCCTTTCTATAGGGTTGACGGAAATAGCCGAACCAGGCCCTGGCTATTTTCACTGGCCCCATATAAAATGAATGGAGGGCGACTGCTCATGCGCAGTGCGCCCTCCTTCACTCGCGGGGCTCTGTTCTCGATATAGGTGCGGGATCCTAGCGATATGCCCCCATTGTCCATGATGAGACAATCCCTTTAAGTGGCGAATACTAATGAGCACTTCCATTAGGGAAGCACTCGTTAGTACAGTCGGACCGGGCAGCTGCGAATTCTTCGCTCCTCGTGCTGGCTCTGTATTCACCGCTTTCTGGTCTTCTTCTGCTGGGACTGCACACTGTTCTGTGGCCTGCGAGTGATGACATAGGCGCACTATGTGACCTCACACTGTGCCACATCAGGTCACAGCACTGGATCTCAGGGGTGGCCACGGCGTCCAGAGCAGGAGAGGTAAGTGGATTTATTAACTAACTTTGGGTCAACGGTATTTAATGCCAGAGATTCCTTATACAAGTCATTCGAATTGAGAGAGCCAGTCGGATGAATAGCAAAAAGTCCACTTGGTCTGGCATATAACTGCTGATAAGAAAAAGATGATTTGCCACCTATATGCTGAAGAAAATCAGCCTAAGGGCTTGTGCACACGAGCATATTTCCTTGCTGTGTCCTTTCCGGGTTTTTATTTGCGGACTGTAGGCGGAAACATTCATTTCAATGGGTCCGCAAAAAAACCTGAAGTTACTCCTTATGCATTCCATTTCCGTATGTCCGCATTTCTGTTCCACAAAAAAAATTGAACATGTCCTATTAGGGCTCATGCACACGGCTGTTGCCTGGCCATTCCAGTATTGCGACCTGCAAACAGCTGGTCCGCAATAAGCAGGCACCGGCCGCGTGCACCCTGCATCACGGATGCGAACCCATTCACTTGAATGGGTCCGCAATCCGGTAGGTTGGTGCAGAAGTGCTTCCGTGGGGTTTCTCTACGCGCCTCTGCACCGCCAAAAAAATAGAACATGTTCTATGTTTTTTGCGGTGCGGATAGATTAACTTGAATGGGTCCGGATCCGTCTGCGGAATCCGCACGGATGTTGCCCGTGCATTGGGGACTGCAAATTGCATTACGGACACCGATAGGACTCTTCTATTAGGGTCCAGCTGTTCCGTTCTCCGATAGTACAAAATCCGTATTTTTTGCGGATCACAAAATACATACGGTCGTGTGCATGAGCCCTAAGTAACAGGAATCCTGAAGGGCGGCTTTAAATGGTGGGGGGAGATGGGAGCTGACAACCACTATTACTTCATTTTGTGTTCAGAGCTACCGTTGTCAGCGGTGAGTTGTGCCTCTTTCGGTCAACACTAGGGGGCGTCCTATAAATGCATGCAGCCTGTTTGCTTTCACCCAGATACAAAGACTGTAAATACATGACACCCCATTCCCCATATGCCCCGGATCCTCATGTATTATTAGCAGCATATAGCTAATGACAGCGGTTTGCACATCTCACGCTCAGTATGTTTCCCAGTTCACACATTATCATGGCCCAATGAGCATCCACCCAACCAGAGCAGAAATGGACGGAGATCATTCAAGGGGGTATTTAAAGAAATATACAAATCATATAATGCCGTCTCTAATCAAATTAGAGGAGATTAACGCTCTGTCCATCAAATGTGCATCCACCACTTCCAATCGGGCGGACAGGCTATAATTTACCTTCATCTTTATAATCCTTTAGCCTCTGCACTGAAAAATAGCCACAATATAAGAGTCACTTCTCTGTCTTCTTAAAGGAAAAGCTCATTTTCAACATTTCATTTTGAGTAACTGCAAATCATTTGCTTTATTAATCTTACATTGATTTACTCCTATAGGATGATGTTTTCTTCTCCATTCACCTCCAAAGCTAAATTCAGAAATTTTCAGGTTTTCTATTCCAAGAATGCAATGCATGGCATATGATGTTAGATCTCATGACTACATAAGACACCTCAGTTAGCAGTTGGACATACTGTATACATGCATACTCAGTTTGGCTGAGCATGCATGTATTCTCAATGCTGTAAGCTGCTGGTGACAGTTTATATATTTAGTAAAAATAGATCCAGTACCCGTTTCTTCTTTCAACAGCATCTTCAGTGGTTGGGGGTCTTGACACATTTATCTAATGTGTATGGAGACCTGTAGGTGAAGATGTGCTTGGAATGTGACTGCAGAAGAAAATGTTTAAGCCCAGTCCCCAAAGTTGGTCTGCAGTTCCACATGTTATTTTACAGATCTTCCAATCTTTGGCTTTCCTCTTGGATCATCGTGTCTTGAGATGTGTCACACGAGATGACCAGCTTTTCAAAAAACAAGCAAAAAAAACTAAAAAAATTAGTTCATGATATTGTGTCCTGAGATGCCTATGCTATATCCAATGTTGTGTGGCCACCCAGTGGTTTTTCTAGCATGTTATAATACATGTTATAATACTGTACTGAATTTATTTCATGGAAAATTGGACCCCTTTACCAAATTCAAGCTATGGTAATGGTGGACACACCTGTATTTTTTATTGCATCGTAAACTTTTTTGTAGTCTTTATGCAAACAGGACCAATAATAATATCAAATTGGTTGCTGTATTTGTGAATCATCCGATAGGAAATAGACCCCAGTGGCGCTGTCACCTTCACATGAGGTTTTCTACACCTGGGGCCACTGAAGGATCATCTACTGACCAGTCTGATTCTTCCCATCTAAAGGTTATCTACACCATTGGGGGGCTTTTTTTTTTTAAGATTGTGTTTTACTGGATTTGGGCTAAAAAAAATACATTTTCAATTGATCTTTATTAAAAATGTTCAGCCTTTTCTGAGTAACAGGTGTTAAAAATCAGTCTGGTTGCAGGTTGTCATCTGACAGCTCTTATCTTTGATCTTCTAACCACTTCTAAACACTTTTTTAAGACATATTCTTATCAGTTTTGATAGTAATTGAGCTAAAACTAGTGTTTATGAGGTTAGGAGATCAGACATAAGAGCTCAACATGACCTGACTGATGACCTGCAAACAGACTGATTTTAACACCTACAGGGGCGGACTGGGAACTTAAAGTGGCCTTGGAAAAAATACTAAAAGTGGCCCCGTTTTGTAGTTGGGTCCAAATTGATGGAAGTCAGGGCCAACACAAGTAGGCGGGGCCAGCAATACCGTATTGCAGCACATTATACCACCCGAACAGAGCCAAATACCACAGTCTATCACAAAATACACCCGCCAGCAGCACAAAATACATCCCCAAAAACTTCTACTGGCCGGCTGTGAGGAGGACTCAGGCGGCCCCCTGCGCATCGGCCCACCGGGAAATTTCCCTGTAAGGTCTATGGCCGATCCTCCCCTGAACACCTATAGCTCAGAAAAGGCTGAATATTTTTAATAAAGACCAAATGAAGAAAAATAATTTTTTTAGCCTAAAATGAGTAAAATGCAATCGAATGCGTCCATATCCTTTAAATATTTTACATAGTGTTCATCAAAAAGGTTCCATATTCATAGACATCCTAATATAGCACAAAACACCAGACAAAACCAGTTAATACAAGATGTTGGCTGTAAAATGTCTCCGTAATCAGAAGAAACTAGAACATCAGCTTTTGCACTTAAGATTTCATAAGCCAGACAGGCAGCGAGACACCGTCTGTAAAGAGGTAGTGAAAGGGACATTCATCGAGCAGCCAGGAGTCCTTTTCTTCTGCAAAGTCCTTGTAATTCAGTCCTTGTCATTTCTCCCTGAATGTGGCTTTTTAAATTGCTTCATTTTAACCTTATATTGTGTGTGTTAAATAGGCTCTCTGCGCCTGTTCTCCGGCAAAACAATGAGCCGTTCCTTTGTTCAGAAAGTCTGGGCGAGGGTCATCAGCCTTGTTTTCGTGAAAAATGGACAGTGGAGTTCGGCAATCATATCCTCCGTTTTTTTCTTTTGAATATCCCCGAAGCTAATGAAATAATTGCTTGACATTTATCGCTTTCTTTAAGCAGTAATTAAACACAAACTATCCAGATATGGAGGTCTTCAAGCCGGGTTCATGATAAATCTTGTTTACCAAACTTGAAAATTGTACAAAAAGGACATTGTTAAAGGTGGTGGTGGTGGTGGGGGCGGGGGTGGGGGGTTGTTTGTAATGACCGGCGTCACACAAAAGGAGGGAAATGGGAAGGCCCTGTCCAAGGGAGAGGGAAAGGTGGTGACCCCTGACTCACCTTGCGGCTGGCACCTGACTGCCCTGACGTCCCTAGACGGGTTCCTCACCCGTACGCCGATCACGTGCCTAAACCCTGGCTTTCCCTAAGATGAGCCCTATGTAGTGAACAGGGCGGTGGGATCACTAGTCCGCACCACTGACACTAAAGGAAAACACCAAGGAGAGGACAGACAATACAGACAAACATATAATCCCAGGTGGGCGACAACAGCAGTCTACAAAGGTCCAACAGGGATCCGGAGGGTAACACTCTGGAACAACAACCAGGGAACACAGCTACACTGCTCCAGTGGGTCAGTAAAGAAGTCCAGGCAGGAAGCTCTATATCTGGCAACAAGAGAAGTGAGAGATGGGAATATAAGGAGGTTGGGATTGCTGGACAAGAAACAGCTGAGGAGGAGAAGCTACGGATCCCTGAGTGAGCCAAAAAGGATTGCAAGGCAAACCCAGAAAGCTACCATTACGAAACAGCACTGTCTTTGTACATCGAACGCGCAGCCACCCGCTGCGACTTCCTGACCCCGGGTATAACGGAGTCAGACGTGGCTCTTGACACCCTCGTGACAGGGGGTTTACCGACTTTAGTACATAGGATGTATTCGAATAAGGCCTCATGCGCACGGCCGTTGTGCAGCCGTTCTGTTCATTGGGGACCACAATTTGCGGTCCCCAATGCAAGGGCAACGTCCATGTGGCGGCCGGGACGGATCGAGACCTATTCAACTTGAATGGGTCTGTGATCTGCCCGCACCGCAAAAAAATAGAACCCCACGGAAGCACTCACTCACACGGCCGGTGCCTGCATATTGCGGACCCACTGTTTGCGGGCCGCAATACGGCCACGGCCGGGCAGCGGCCGTGTGCATTAAGCCTAAGGAACAGTAAAGCACCCTACTATATGCATGCAAAATTATTCTATATGGCAACCTAAAAAGTAGTAATGCAATGTGCTTAAAACCAACATATTTTCACAATAATAATAATACCCATTTTTAGCTTTATTCCCACAAACAGCTCAGGCGGGGGACACCTGCCACACTCACACCTCTTAATTATTTAAATTCAGACCATAGACCAGTGCTTAAAATGAATCCCTATGCGTAGGGCCACTGACTCTTTCACCTCTAAAGGCTTATGTACACCTTTGGGGGCTTTTTTTTTAAGATTGTGTTTTACTCAATTTAGGCTAAAAAAAAATATATTTTTTAATTGATCTTTATTAAAAATGTTCAGCCTTTTCTGGGATACAGGTGTTAAAAATCAGTCTGGTTGCAGGCTGTCAGTTTCTGTTTTCTTTGAATCCCGTCATCTGATGTGTAGCTCTTATCTCTGATCTTCTAACCACTTCTAAACACGTATTTAAGACATATTTTTAAATACTTTGATAGGAATTGAGCTATAATTAGTGTTTATGAGGTTAGGAGATCAGAGATAAGAGCTCAACACGAACAAAGTACAGCAGACCTCTTAATTAGGCTTCTTTCACACGAACGTGTGTCCCCCGTGGCCGTGCTGCGGACCGCAAATTGCGGTCTTTAATGCACAGGCACCGACCGCGGGGCAGCCGCATGCGGATCGCAGACCCATTCACTTGAATGGGGTCCGCGATCCGTCCGTCCTTCCACCATATAAGCCGCTGATTATGCCCATCAGAAGACGACACGAGGCTCAGTTCTTGGAAAGAAGAACAGCGTAGGGTTGGACACAGAAGGTTGCCTTATGCATTAGCACCAGTTATGAACACATTTCATGTCGCTTCATCATAGCGTCTTTCACTCACGATCCTGCATTTCAGTGAGCAGATGGAAAGTGTAAATTAATTAACAGCTTGCTGTGCACGGCTTGTGGTGCGGAGAACATAGAAGTGAAGTCACATATATCAATTTGCGACAACGATGTGCTTTGCTCTTACTCAGTAATAGCCAGGAAGCCGTGGGGCTCATCTAAAGACCATCACACGGAGCTATGTATGCAGTGACTGGCACTTTGTAGATAGCTGGATATATTCCTTCTTCTTGTATCCTCAAAATAGGTGATGGAGATGGACATCCAGGCACCCAAGGAGGTTACTAAAATCATGGTGGGCATTTTTTTTTTATGATTGAATTTTACTCATTTTGAGCTAAAATCATTTCTTCACGTGGTCTTTATTTAAAAAAATGTTCAACCATTTTTGAGATACAGTGCCATGCAAAAAAGTAATTAAAATAACAGAAAAAGTCAATGTGCATAACTATTCACCCCCCTAAAGTCAATACTTTGTGGAGCCACCTTTTGCGGCAATCCCAGCTCCAAGCCGCTTTGGATACGTCTCTATGAGCAGTCGCCACATCTTACCACTGGGATTTTTGCCTATTGCTTCTTGCAAAACTGCTACAGCTCCTTCAGGTTGGATGTTTGTGCTTGTGAACAGCAATCTTTAAGTCTGACCACAGATTTTCTATTGGATTGAGATCTGGGCTGTGACTCGGCCATTCCAACACATTTACATGTTTCCCCTTAAACCACTCAAGTGTTGCTTTAGCCGTGTGTTTGGGGTCATTGTCCTGCTGGAAGGTGAACCTCCGTCCTAGCCTCAGATCACACACAGAGTGGGGCAGGTTTCGCTCAAGAATATCCCTGAATCTAGCACCATCCATCTTTCCCTCAACTCTGACCAGTTTCCCAGTCCCATCCCCCCAGCATGATGCTGCCACCACCATGTCTCACTGTGGGCATGGTGTTCTTTAGGTGATGTGTTGGGTTTGCGCCAGACATAGCGTTTTCTTTGATGGACGAAAAGTTCAATGTTAGTCTCATCAGACCAGAGCACCTTCCTCCATACATTTTGGGAGTCTCCCACATGCCTTTCCGCAAACTCACAACGTGCCTTTTTTTTTTCAGCTGAAAGTAATGGCTTTCTTCTGGCCACAACTCTATGGAGCGTATGGCTTATTGCCGTCCTATGTACAGACAATCCAGTCTATGCTGTGCAACTCTGCAGCTCCTCCAGAGTTACCTTAGGTCTCTGTGCTGCCTCTCTGATGCCCTCCTTGCCTGGTCCGTGAGTTTTGGTGGGCGGCCGTCTCTTGGCAGGTTTGCTGTTGTGCCATGTTCTTTCCATTTGGTTATGATAGATTTGATGGTGCTTCTGGGGATCATCAAAGATTTGAATATTTTTTTATAACCTAACCCTGACTTGTACTTCTCAACAACATTATCCATTACTTGTTTGGAGAGTTCCTTGGTCTTCATGGCAGTGTTTGGATAGTGATGCCTCTTGCTTAGGTGTTTCAGCCTTTGGGGCCTTTCAAAAAAGGTGTGTATATGTAATGACAGATCATGTGACACTTAGATTGCACACAGGTGGACATCATGTCACTAATTATGTGACTTCTGAAGGTAATTGGTTGCACCAGAGCTTTTTATGGGCTTCCTAACAAAGGGGGTGATTACATACGCAAATGCCAATTTTCTGTTTTCTATTTCTAAACAATAGTTTTATTTATATATTTTTCTCATTTCACTTCATCAACTTAGACTATTGTGTTCTGATTCATCACATAAAATTCAGATTAAGAAAACATTGAACTTAAGGCTGTAATGTAACAAAACACAAAAAAAGTCAAGACACTTGTACATGGGTTAAAACAATCAGTCTGTCTGTAGAGTATGACTTCTCTTTCCCATCAGCGGAATGTAGAGCTCTTATCTCCAATTTCCTGACCTCAAAAACCCTCATTATACCTTAAGTCTTTTCAGACTGATAAGAATGTGGCATAAATGAGTGTTTATGAGGTCAGGAGATCAGAGGTAAGAGTTGTACATGAGCCATCAGCTGACGGAACTCAGGAGAGAAAGTCTGCAAATTGACAGATTTTTAACTACATTTATCACAAAAACTGATGAAAATGTTTTAATAAAGACCAATTGAAAAAGTGATTTTTTTTTTGTGCCCAAAATGAGTAAAATGCAATCATAGGAAAAATATTGCTCCAAAAGGTGTAATAGCTTTTAACATGAATGGATGAGCAAAGAGCAATAACAGAGGAGAGAAGTTAGAACAAAAGGATTGGACATCTGCCTAATCCTTATCTCCCTGATATTTGCAGTCAGGGGATAGTTGGGAGGCCTCCATACACATTAGGTAGCCGGCCTGTTCTAATGAAATCATCATAGATCTAATGTGTTTAGCCAGCTTTATACAAAAAAAAAACACATCGATATCGATAAGAAAGGTAAACAAGACAAGACATAGATGCATTAAGAGACCAAACCATAGGGAAATGTAACAAGTCTAAAATATATATATATATTTTTTACATTTTCCTTATTTCTCTGTTCACCTCAGTAACTCTGCTGAGTTCCTGTACATGCCCATCCTTCAACTGCCACCAGCTGTATCTGCTGTGACAGCTACAGGGAGAAAGCTGCAGCAGAAAGGACATGCCCCCAAACTGTGATAGGGAGAAAGCTGCAGCAGAAAGGACAGCCTCCTTAGCTGCTTCAGAGAAGACACCCCTACCTGAGAAAGGACATGCCCCCGAGTGGCCAGCTTGAAATAAATTGTGCAAAGCAACTGGAGAAATGAATGAATTGATCTCTGGACCCATGTGAGGTACAGGGTTGGTTCTAGATCTGTTTGAAAGGGATTGTTATGTGCTATATGACATCTGATGTCATGTGAACCCCTAGGGAGGCAAACCGAGAACCAAAGAACAACATAGACGAGACACAAGAGAAAAGACTTTGGAAGGTAGCTATGAGAGGTGCAGTAGTAGCATTCACACAAAAACCCTGGTGCCTAAGTCCAAATCTAAAGCGTTTGTGTATTTCTGCCTCAGCCATCCAGCACTCTAAAACACAGCACAAATAATGAATGAAACCCATTAAACCCAATATAGAACTGCAAAAGTCTTGTCTACCTTCTGTAGGCTCAATGTCAATGATCACAAACTCTTAAGGCATCAACAATGAGTCATGATTCCTTTCAAGCTCTTCTTCGAGAAGCCACCGGTGATAGTCTTTTATGTGCTGTATTTGTATGTATGACATGGCTTTGTCTCTCCTGTTCACATCTAGTTTAATGCTGTATTTAGGAATTCCTGTCTACATTTTTTATGGGAGACCCACAGTCCTTTCTCGAGACATTTTAGATCTTTGTATTTTACTTGTCACTTTGAGGACATTCGGTTCGCCTTGAGGTTAAACCATCATTAATTACAACTGTCTCCTAACATAATAGTGGTTTATTTTATTTGTATTACTTAGGTGTCAAATAAACATTTAGAAGAATAGGTGCACTACTGTGGTGGATGCAATCAACAAAATCTGACTAAACCCTCACACTGATGTTAAAAATGAGACTTTAGCCAATATATCCTTATATGATGGACATACCGGAGCCCACGCATCACTTCAAGGTATCTCAGGTGGCAAGGGACCTAACGATAACCTACCTTTGCCATATGGGCAGTACCAGGGGCCAGTGGGCAAATTACAGAAGCGTAAGGTCCGACTCACAGGAAACAGCTCCCAGTTGCCTCCAGTGTGAAACCACACATGCAGTGGGAGGAGGGAGGAGGCTGTGAGTCCCACCCAGAGCTGACTGATATGATGCAAGCCTCACAGGTGCACCTAATGCTGCCTATAGATAAAAATCAGGCACATTCAAATTTGGAGTTTATACACCTCCAGACATACATATACAAATAACATAATATAACGTGGTCTCAAAAAGCAGGAAATGCTCAACCCCATATGCAGTTGTGCATTTATAACAGGGGGAGCAAATCCTGCACTTGTGGTCTATTGCTAATGGCAATCCCCAGCAAGAAATGCGTACAATGGAGGATGCCCGGAGCGGACCACAAGTGCCACATAGACATCTTACACCAGATAGCAAAATGTGTGGATGTAATTGACTATATCAAATAAACTGTCACCGCCAGTTCTGTGAGAAGGTCTGGCAGACGTTATTCTCTGCCTCTTGTATGATGTTCTTTGTTTTAGTTTCACTTTGTCATCTCCTTTCCTTCTGCCAGGTGTCACTTATTTAGACTAATCGTCTTCCTTTATATTCCCTCCCATACTGCCTCACTGCGGTTTATACTACTTCCTGGATGAAGTGTTCACTGCTGGAGGCTGCTGCTGCTTGCTCAAGATAATTATTTTCCTTTATTGTGTTTCCTTGCTGGCTTGATTCTAAGTGACCTTGACTCCGTGCGTATTAAGTGCAGGGAGCCGGTGGTCGTGTCACCTCACTATTATAGGGTTTTCAGGTGTCACACAGTCTTAGGTACGTGGGCATGCCATCGTCTACCATTGAGACCCTTGCATGTGCATAGCAGTCAGGGAGAGCTCTTAGGGTTTTATAGGGCTCACTTATATGCTCCTTAGTTTGGGATCAAGCCAGTCGGTCGTTTATTTATAAGTTCCAGCTATCTGCAACTTCATCCGTGACATAAACATTTAGAAGAATAGGTGCACTACTCTGGTGGATCAAAACAGCAAAATCTGACTAAACCCTCACACTGATGTTAAAAATGAGACTTTAGCCAATATATCCTTATATGAAGGACATACCGGAGCCCACACACCACGTCAAGGTATCTCATGTGGCACGGGACCTAACGCTAACCTACCTGTGCCTTATGGGCATTACCAGGGCCAGTGGGCGAATTACAGAAGCGTAAGGTCCGACTCACAGCAAACATCTCCCAGTTGCCTCCAGTGTATTTAGGTGCCAGCCTGAAGCTTGAGAAAAATTACATTGGATGGAACACTTACGTCCGATAAGATGCACCAGAACATCTTATCATGTTTGTTTGTTCGTTGATTTGCTTCTTTATTGAACAAGAGGGAAACAAGGATGGTGGTTCATAGAAATAACATTTGAAAAAATGCTCCTAAAGAGTAGTCAAAAGTTAAAAACCTTGACAAATACAATACTTCTTGGAGGACGTGTGGAGGACTTCATTCCAATGTTCTCCTCTTGGGGCATACAAAAAAATATAGGTTATCTATAGAAAAAATTTACAATCCAGTCACTTTATATCTTGGATCATACCATCACATACAAAAACTATTATTTGTTCACCAACCCAACTATCTGTCTTTTGTAGCACAAAGAGAGGCTTGAACTTGAAACCTTAAATTGGTTCTTTTTTTTCTTCCTCCCTGAGATGAAGGATGGCCTCTTAATTTTCCCTTCATTCACTTGGGATGATCAAAGCTTGGTCCCTATAAGTCATCTCTAGCCAATGACTCTACAGCTGTTATAAAACAATTCCCCTCAAACAGTGTCTCTCACGCTGAAAGACGCACCAGGTCTATGTGTTATACTGTATGTTGTCCACTGAAATCAATGAACCATTCATGTAATGCCTTATTTCATCTGCAGAGAAGCAGAAGAAAAATTGAGCACTCCTGACACATTACAGCTGATCGTTGGGGTGTGCCACCATGTAATCATTTTCATTTAAGCTTCTCCAAATTGCTCATGATAGCACATCTCTGAGTGTTTGTCTCATGGTAGCCTTCTACCAAAGGTCCTCACAATGTCATAGTGATAGAACTTGGATGTTTAGTTATACAATTACTGATTCTTTATTAGACATACTGTCACACTGAATGGCAGATTTGATATTTTGGGTATATCCTTGACCTTCTTCAGGATGTCTCAGGATAAGGGTCCATTCACACGTCCGTAGGTCTGGGTCCGCATCATTTACGCAATTTTGCTGAAGGGGTGCAGACCCATTCATTTCAATGAAGCCGCAAAAGATGTTCCATTCCACAGTCCCGCAAAAAAGACAGAATATGTCCTATTCTTGTCCGCAATCACAGACTAGAATAGGCATTTCTATCATAGGGTCGGCCATGTGCGGTCCACAAAACACTTACGAACTTCTGAATGGACCCTAAGATACATGCAATAAAGCTGCATGATCCCACCTCCTTCCATTATTTTCAGGGACATTTCTTACAAAAAGGGATTGTTCAAAAGAAAATAATTGTTATAAAGCAGATGTGGATCTGCTGTGTCGCTTGAACTGTTTTGTCTTAGGCATTATTTAAGTTGACCCCCTGGCCTTCATCGTTTAACCCCTGTACAAGGATTTGGTCTCCTCTGCAGAGGAACCACCAGGCCATTACCTCCTGAAATAGTCTTTTCTCAGATGACTGCTGACCCAAGAGACACTGCTGTGGAGTACCAAGGAATCGGGCAAATCCATAGTCAGGAAACAAGCCAAGGGTCAGGGCAGGCAGAGTTCATGTAATCCAATATATAGTATGAGGTTAGGGTGGGCATCTCAGGGACAGAACAGAGATCAGACATAGTTCAGGTCAGGCATAAAAGGGTCAAATCCAGGAAACTGGCAGATGTCAGTACACGGGCAGATAAATGTAACCATCACACATTTGCAAAAAGCTAGCTTACTAGTACCTATTGCTCAGGCACCTTTCCACAGGAGAAGATGCCTTCAGTAGCCCTCAGTGGGAAAGATTAGGATGTGCATGCTAGTCTTTAAAACCCAGAGGGCATGTGGGCCTACTATATGCACAACAAATAGATGTATAGGAACAAAATACGGTATAATCAAAAACACTAAAAGAAAAGTAAAAATAAACCAAAACATTAACAACCCTAAGCTTAAATAGTCACAACACTGTAGACCTTTGAGACAAATCAACTTCCAATCCCATTATCTTTCTTTTCTCCTCTTGGCTAAACACAATCCACGTTTAATGCTATGCAAATCACATTTCCAAAAACACGTAACACTTGTTTAATAAAAATCAAATTAATCCGAAAATGTCAATTTCTAATGCTAAGCAGCCCGTCTTGTCATTTTTTTTTTGCATTTTTTTTCTCTTGTGCGTATGGGGGAAAGATGGTAAAAAGTAAATACTGGAGATGCTCGATGTAATGCAGGGAAAGCTGATTGCGGGGGCAGTTTTTCATATTTGTAAGAGATTAATATGTTAATTACAGTGAATATTTTCCAAAAAGACTAAGTCCATGAAAAGTACAATAGTTTATTTATTTTGATACAGTTTTTTTTCTATCCCCCCCTCCCCTGGCGCAGTCCATAAATTAGCTGGTGGAATACATAATGATAGTAGAGACAGGAAGATTGCTCGAGCATTATATAAACTCTTGCGGCACATGAGAGATAATGTCTTTTATTTCAGCTAAGCACATTATTAAATAGAGCCCTGGCTTTTCCTGTAACACCTGTTATTTTCTTACAAATTGTCTGCCAGGAAAAAAAAGGAATGAAATGTGAAGCTATAAATGTATTATCATAAATCAAATGTCCCTGAATTCAGCAATTATTGAATGCCATTCTCTCTTGGAAACCAGGAACCAAATTTTTTTTTTCTTTACGTTTTTTTTTTTTATACTTTTGCAACTCTTCTCTTTATCTGTCATCATCTTTGTTTGTGGATTTGTGCTAAGTGTTTAAGGACATTTCATTATGTTTTATCATTCTGATATTTCTATTTTTCTCCACATCAAATCGATGTTCCCATGGAGATCAGGGAGATCAGAAAGAGGTCAGATAAGGTCCGAAGAAAAAGAGCTTGGAACATACTTACCTTCCAGGGTTCACAAGATGGTTGTCCCTACCAATTGCCACCACTCCGGTCTTCTCTTTGGCTCATGGAGTCAGACTAATCTAAGGACTTGGCCAGGGGTGCCTAAATTTATAACCTAACCCCTTTGCTACAATAAAAACACGCTCATTGCCCATTGTCCTTCCACTGCCCCCATCTTGCCCCTTCCTAGTGCTGCCTGAGCCGATCGCCTCACCTGGCCTCATTGGTGGTGCACCACTGGACTTGGCTATTCCATTATTCAGGAGGTCCAACTGACTGGCCAATCTGGGGACTGTTAAGGTTTGCAATTCAAGTGCCCAGCATTCTGTTTGAGCCTGGTTTGCTCTGCCACCTATGCCAGTTATTATGTCCCACATCATAGTGCTACATTATTGTTATGGATCTTCCCCATTAGTTCTGACCTATTGACTACTTTTGTGGATTGGTATTGACCTTGGACTTTCTGATTTCCCTTTTGCCTACCATTCTTGTACTTCTCTCTTGGTTTTGACTCTGCTGTGCCCCAGACTCTGATTTTGGATCTTGATTGATTTTGGTATTACTTCTCTAATGCTATCCATTATTGATTTTTTGGCTCTGTTTGGTTTTTATCTTCACCTTTATGTTCCACAAGTCAGTGACTAATTTGCAGACACAACTTGTGGACTTCTAGCAGCAAAGAGCAGTTCCCTGTATGAGTGTTAAAGGGTGAAAACTGGGTGTTCCTTAGACTCTGCTAACCTGGGTGGCCAGAGCAAAGTCAAACTGTGGAAGCCCTGGTCGTAGAGGTAGGACATGGAAGGAATACAGTTAGGACAAAAAAGAAACAGAGGTAGGGGAATGAACAGAGGTAAGACAAGGAGGGAACAGAGGTAAGACAAGGAAGGAACAGAGGAAGGACAAGAAAGAAACAGAGGTAGGACAAGGAGGGGAAAGAGGAAGAACAAGGAAGGAACAGAGGAAGGACAAGGAAGGAACAGAGGTAAGACAAGGAAGGAACAGAGGTAAGACAAGGAAGGAACAGAGGAAGGACAAGGCAAGAAATGGAGGTAGGCAAAGAAGAAATCAATGAAGGAAAGTCTTTGACAGGATGCAGAACAAGGAGAAAGAAAAGAAGAGACATGACAAGTAAGGCAAAAATAAAGGACTACAGGTCAAAGAAGGAACTGTAGCTAAAGAAGGAATGGATAGAGGAGACAATGAGAGAATTTGGAGGCAAGACAAGGAAGTAACATAGATTGGAAAAAGAAGAGGGAAAGTAGAACAGATCAGAACAGATACACAAAAGAAACTGATAAATGACAATGGCTGAACAGAGGTGCTTGATGAGAAAAGAGGACAGCGATATTGACAGGACCGTCACATAGAGAGGGTGGAAGAACAGAGAGTGGCTATGCACCTAATGCTGTTGTGCTGAGCACGCAAAAGCTCTGTAAGTATATTAGTTTAAAAGGCCTTGGTTGCTGCTCACCATCCCACCGGTATCCATGTAGGCCCAGAATTACACAAAAGACACTTGTTCCAAGAAGAAAAGGCAGGATCTGATGGCAGCACTACGGGGAAGAAAGGAGCGCCACCAGCAGATCCCGCCTTTTCTTCTTGGAACAGTTGTCTTCAACGAATGAACAGAGACAGGACACAGAATGGAGACAGATAGGAGAAGGATGAAAGGTTGTCCCCTTTAGAAAGTCCATACCTTAAATACCTGATTACATCATTCACAGTGTATAGAGGGGTTCCTTCATACAGAACCTCCATCAATTAGTCAGTGAGTAAAGCAGATACAAAGATCATCTCTCTGGAGGAACCACCACAGATGGACTTTACGTGGGCAGCCCTTGGAGTTCAATAAGCAACATGTTATACTTCATGTTTGTGCTGCAGGGTAATTTAACATATACTTCTAGGTCTCCCTGTGGATTACAGCTGATCAAAATGCTCCAAAGAGTAGAAGACCCTTATTACCAAAGGAGAGACCTAGAGGACTCAGCACTTAAAGATCACACACACATCATTGGACAGAAAGTTGATGCCATTGTCTTTGGCTCTCACAGAATGTACTTTATAATGGATGTGAATGGATTTAAAAAAAACATAACAAGTTCCTTTTTGAAGTCTATTCTCATTTGCATGTTTATAAATTGAAGACCAGATTCCAGCGCTTCCTCATTATCAGAGGTCTACTGAGCATAGTAAATTAATCATGTGGATATTCTTTCCATTGCTCTAAAAAGAAATCCTACAAAAACCTGAAAATTAGGGAACAGAGGGATTATCAAATCCATATTCAATTAGCAGGATGAGGAAGGACATAAAATGGAATACATGATCATCGGAACGGCATAAATGATTCAAATATTGTTTTAAGCAGAATTTCAGATCTGCTAGGAAGGAGGTTATTGTAACAGAAGAAAAATAAGGAGAACTGTCCCGTGTTTGTGTGAGTTTCCTCCAGGTTCTCCGGTTCCTCCCACACTCCAAAGACAGACTGATAGGGACCTTAGATTGTGAGCTCCATTGGGGACAGTGATGATCATGTCTGTAAAGCGCTGAGGAATATGTCAGTGCTATATAAGTGCGTAAAAGAAATGATTAAAATAAAAAGCATAGGATCTTCAAACTCTATGGGGTTATGATCTTGACCAGCCATCTCCAATCTGTGGCTTTCCCACTGAGATGTTGTTTTGCAGCAGCTATGAAGTCACAGGATGGAGACCACTTATCTAGAACGATTTAATCTTTCCATGTCATTGTTGTAAAGACCTTCACTTGCTCATTGTACTTGGAGACTCAGCCAGTCCATGTATTACATGGACAGTTACAGCCCATCCGTTTTAATGGGTGCCTCGAAATATCGTACTTTATTAGCCCTGTGGTGGACACTTGCTACCAGCTTTTCCCAGGGATTACAACCAACACTGGAGGTCTGAGCATTGGAACACACTAGATCATCTTTTTTTTCTCTCCAGAGATCCTTTAAACCAGGGATTCCCAACCTGCGGCCCTCCAGCTGTTGCAAAACTACAACTCGAAGCATGCCCTGATAGCTGTAGGTTGTCCAGGCATGATGGAAGTTGTAGTTTTGCAACAGCTGGAGGGCCGCAGGTTAGGCATTCCTACTTTAAACCAAAGAGGATTTGTCGACAGTGGATAGAGATGAGCGAATCGAATCCCACGAAGTGGAATTCGATCCGAATTTCAGGATAATTTTGATTTGCCTAGAAGCCGAATTTCCTCGTGCTTCGTGTCAGCGAATTGATTTAACCTGAAATAGTATAAAAAACTAAAAAATTCAAACTTACCTCCTCCATTTGCTCGCGACAGGCCGCCAGCAGTCATCTTGCTTGAAGATCTCGTCTGAAATCTCGTGTGGCGCGAGATTACATTATCACGCTGGCCGGCATGATGACATCATACGTCAACATGCCAGCCAACGTGATGACGTCATCTTGCGCTGCACAGGTTTTCGGCCGAGATCTTTAAGCAAGATGGCGGCGGCCAGCCCGTCACGAGCAAATGTAGGCGGTAAGTTTGATAAAAAAAAAATGTATTGTTAATTTTACACTCAGATGCCGTGATCATGTATGAACGCGGCATCTGAGGGGTACAATGACGGGGCGGCGCTACCGCGGCTCTCTGTCATTGCACCTGCTACTTACAAAAAAAATGCACTTCGTGACAAATTAATTCGTCACGAAGCGAATGTTTTTGTGAAATTCGGTAAATCAGCCGAATCGAACTTTTTAGAAATTCGCTCATCTCTAACAGTGGTCACACCCTTTAAGTAGTTTTATAATCAGGAGATAACACTTGCTGGTATGATGAAATTACAATTTTATTAAAGATCCGCCACCATAAGGTGTTTATATTGCAACGTTTTGGGATGTAGCTGAATGCCATTTATCAAGCTTATCCAGTGTTCCTTAGAGCATAGTGGCAGATCTTCAATAAGCTACCTGTATTTGTGTCGTACTTGCGACTGCTGTCTCCTGTCAAAATACTTGGATTACCGGTCCTGTGGCAGAACTGATAATTTGGGGACATGCACCAACTATCTTTGAGGGAGTTAAACAGTGCTGTTGCCATATTGTTAATTGGATGACACCAAACATTTCCCTGCACCTAAAAAATGTGGATCCCCTATGTCACTACATGATTAATCCAACTAGGTCATCTGAGGAATCCTAGTGTTACTCGCAGAGTACTTACACGTTGTTGGGTGTCTTGAAAGAAGAACAACTAAAGACAAACCAAAGGCATTGTCAAGGACAATGTCCAAGTGGAAAAATAGTTAAAGCGCTCGGCCGACACCCATATGATACAAAGAGAGGTGATGGTACCAAGACATCTTACTCTGATGATGGCCTTCAGTGGAGCTGAGCTCTCCGTTACAAGCCAGTGAAAAAAAGAAAAAAGGCGTTATGTACAGTTCCCTGAGAAGAAACTTAGAGAGGAGGGAGGAGGGCACCAACAGGATAGGAACAGATTACTGAAAAGTGATAATTATAGAGATCCATTATATCCTTTAGTCTCTGTTAATTAAATAGAGATAATTGGAAGGGCGGCACTCACCTAAGGACTCTCCCCAGTATGGGGGGGGGGGAGTATAACAGAAAGAGCTTGATGCGTTTCGGGGGAGTTAGGCTACTTTCACATTTGCGGCAGCAGGGTCCAGCAGGCTGGCCAGACAAAAACCACAGCATAGTATAGTTTTTGTCCAGCTGCCTCTCGGCATGTTTGCCGTGCTGCGGCCAGACCTCCGGCGGCACGGTGGGCTAGCGTTAGCACGGATCCGGTAGGCTGTTCCCCTGCCAGAACAGCCTGCCGGACCCTGCTACTGCAAGTGTAAATGTAGCCTTATAGAGTCCCTTCCTCAGGATCATACAGCATCACTATATTTGTTGTATCACTATATTTCTTGTATACTCCTGAGGAAGGGACTCTATAACTCCCAGAAACGTGTGAAGCTCTTTCTAAAAAAAAAAAAAAAAAAGGCAACTGATGATACGTGAGCCCTCTTCAATATCTGGGGCTTCATCTGTGCTGTAACAACTATAGATGACTTAGGAGTGGATCTGCAAGTGTCTTGAGCTTATCGCGCAGATTGCCTCCCCAGTGGAGTGAGTACCATCCACTTTCATGTGATTTTATATTTTTCCACTTTCTATTGAATTTAATATAGTATACATCTCGTATCCTTGATAAGGAAGTTCTTTTGACGCCTCATCGCATTTGTCATTTCTTGTTTGTTTTTTCCTGTCACCTCCAGGTATCGGACATCACTAACCACCTACATGAAATTATAGGGGACGCTTTACAGGCAGATTCAGTATTAGGTAAAATCAAGGCAGACATGAAACATGGCAGTCAAGTCATAATAAAAGGAACCACTGAAGAAATCACTGAAGTTTTATGAGGACCACCAAAACCTATTGCTCAGCAATGGGGTTGAAAGTAATGGTCTTTGAGACTGGTAAACGAGACTATTTTAAAATACTAGGTAGCATACCTCCTATATTTTCAACAGACATCCAGTAGAAGGAGAAATACACTAGGGGAGCTAGGAGAAAGCTTCTATTCACTGCCCAGGGGTTCATCATCCCTATAAAGTTGGCTATACACATTAGATTTATTTTGGCCAAACCTTTCTGATTTCAGCAGGACTGGATGACCATCTAATGGGGGCTTCCCAAATCTACCTCAAGGCCTTAACTACCATGGAAGCAGGGGAAATAGCTGCTATGGGACCCAAACTCGGGAAGGGTCCTAGGAGCAGGACAAATTGATTTATTTTCAGGGTCCAGGGAGCGGTGAGTATGTTACTTCTGCAATGCACAGCTTCAGGACGGGACATAGTGTGCGTAGGAGTGTGCTATGATCTGACGTCAGGTCACAGTGTAGTGTGTGCCTAGACACTTGTTCAAAAAATTGCTGTTGGGCCCAGTCAGTTCTAGTTATGCCACTGATCTATCTTGATGGCAGATGTCGGAGAAAGAAGGAATTGTTATCTGGACTGCAACATGCCTGATTATTTTGTTCTCGGGGAAGCAGAAGGAGTCTGACAACAGTAACTGCCCTCTCCCCATAGGGTTGTGTTACGGCATTGGGTGTGGAACAACAGATTTGGCTTAGGGTTATTCCTAAGGGCATTATCCTGGCAGTCTTTAACCTTTTAAACCCTAAACAGGGATCTGGACTTCAACACAGGGGATACACCAGGCCACCACCTCTTTGCGTAGTCTCTGTTTGATTGACAGCTGACCCACGGGGTGAGCCACGAGGTTATCAGGAAAATCCGTAGTGAGGGACAGGCCGAGAGCAGACAGATTATGTGCTATATTGTAAATGGTCTGAGGTCAGGGAAGACTGCAAAGGGTCAACACGAAAATCAGGCACAGGTCAGGCCAGGAAGTGGAGGGCCAGAATCCAGTAAACAGAAACATCAGCAAACAGTCAGACAACAGAACAGACACATTTGCAGAATATTAGCAAGCTAGAAAATGTATTGCTCAGGCATCCACAAGTGAAGGATCCTTAAGTACACAGTTGCCAGACATTGGCTGGCAAAGATTAGGGTACGTACATACTGGCTCTATGGGCAGAAGGGGAGATGCCTTGCTGGCAAGAAGGTCGCGGCTTGCGTGGAGGGACAGAGTAGACCCCGTACCCACTGGGAAGAAAACAGTGGGTGAGGTGAGTAGAACAGCAGCGGCTGTGAGCCTCCACTGTAACAAGGGATAAGATGTTCAGAACAGATAGCTGGACAATTGGCCAACAGCTATATAATATGTATGACCAGCTTGAGAGCCTCCTCAGCTTTCATTATCTTTGGTCCCCATCTCCACTGATCAACCGACTGACTTTGACCTTCAAAACACAGTATGAAATGTTACACTTTAAGGAGTACACAAAATACTTGCTTGAGAAAGACCCTTGTGTTGGTCGAAACATTGACGTTTTTTTATTGTTGTACTAATAAAGAATTTACACCTGGCTGGATGTTGTCACTCCTTCCCCTTCTTTACATGGTTTCTTGTCCATGCAGGATTCCTGGACATTGCAAATTTGCATTCAATTATTTATTTATTTATTTATTTTTACTTTTAAAGAGGTTATTCATTTTGAGTGTGTTACAGTCGTTTTCAGTATTGGACTACAGATTACTAACATTCCGCTTGAGTATTGCGAAATAACCAGAGCCTAGCAGCCTTTTGTACCAAAACAATATGAATCCCACATCATTCTTTTCCCCGGCATGCTTTCATTGCCAACTGTAGCAGTTCCATAGACTATTACAGTTTCCCATTCTCGACTAAGAAGCTTTTAATCCATCACTGTCTTCGGAATCTAAAATCATAGGAGGTGTTGTACCCTATATTGCAACGCCATAAGTGAGCTTAATAGGTATATAAAATCTGCTGAAATGCAAAATGCTCCTGAAAACTATAATCACCTACACCAACAATGTGCTATTACACATCAATTCCGATCAGAATTTTCTTTGCTTTAAAAAAGGCACTTTTTTTTTTCCCGTTGTAAAACTAAAATTCGACAAAATCCAGTGTGCGCCTGCCTTAATTATGTAGGTTTGAGCGCTCGCCTATCTCTGTAGGGTATTGCTGTTGAATGCTTTCAAAGTACATCCATGAATATACAAAAGATGTGTAATTAAAAAGAGAAAAAAAAATCCTTATTGCTCCCAACTTCAGGGATGTGCGATTCTACCGCTATCTCATTTCAAAGTCATTCTGCCAGGCGTCGGTGAGAAAATTGAATGAAGTCTGTATTCCTCTGATATCTTTACACTTCAGCTACTGTCTCGTACATCCAATAAAGTTATATCGTCGAGACGGCAGAAGGAAAATCAACCAATATCCATTACTGAGGCTTCATTTGCCAACCTGAAATAGACGGCTGCTAACCTCCCATTTTGTCTTATTTTGTCTAATTTTCATCACTGCCAGTTCCTTACGTTACAGAGAGTGTCGGAGAGAGAAGCACTGAAGACTCAATAAGGACGTGTAATTCAAAAGGGCTGCCGGCACCCGTCATCCCCGTATCGGACTGCGTTACTGCAATATTAAAAGCTATATAAACAGTTCAGTAACTTTGTAGAAACTTTGCTTTACTAGTTTTGTACTGATTGTAAGTTATTTTACTCCTTTATTTTCTAGTCATGTACAGTACAGAGATGAGTTCAAAATTCTGCTGGTTGTCCTTGGGAACTGACAACAGTTTAGATCCATTATGTTGTCAGACATGTATCCTAACAGCTGAGCTGCTTTTTGGTGCAGATTTGGATGGAAGCATCATTCAACTCAAAATCAGTAAGAGATTAGTAAAGTATGTTACATTCCCTGCCCCGGATTTGAAGTCGCTCTGTCTTTGTTGCATGGTCACTCCCTATTACTGCAGCAGAATAATATCATTCTCTTCCAGTTGCTCTGTAGCAGGATACTTACTCCTGGGCTTCTTCTGATGATGCATTCAAGGTCCTTCTAAGTTCTAACCTTTCCTAATCCAGCAGAGTAGTCTCAAATGTCAGCTTTTGTCCTGCGATTCCAGGGATGATTTCTGCATGTCACAACTTCAGTTGCATCTTCGACCTCAGGATGCAAATACAGTTGAACGCAATAATGAAACAGGGATCTGTCAGCTCCCAGCTCCACCATCACATTGAAACTACACCTAACGTTAAAAATATATCTTCGAAAAAGACAAGGCAAGATGGAAAAAGCCCAATATTACTGCTACATACTGTACACGGAAACACCACTGACTAAATGGAAAACTGGACCATGATTACGATTTTGCTGGTCTGAGCCAGTACAGATTATAGATAACAAAATAATACAAAAAAAAACATACAACAGGGAAAAAATATACAAGCTCTAATGGCTTAAATAAAATGGGCAGGAACCCCCCAAAAAAAGGACACTAAATGGCCACAAAAAATTGAACAGTCATAAAACTGAAATGGCACAGTATTGCTAGCCTAAACCAGTATAGATGTGCCCCTAAAAAAATGATAAACAATAACAAGAAAAGGACAAAAGTCCTGGGCTTAGAGGGCAACAAAAAAGTAGCGGTCATTCAAAGCTATTGTAGCATGTATGAAACAAGACTATAAATATGGCCAACGCACAAGTGTATCAGATGTTCATACCCATGATGGAGATAGTCAGGTTCACTAAGTGAAAAATAAAACTTGACGCTTGTTTCGCCACTGAGCTGGCCTCACCAGGCAGGCCCGATGCAGTGACATCATCATCACCTGCTCTGCTCCATTCATCATGGCTTACCTGAGTATTTAATCTGTACTGAGGAGGCATCACTTTGTATGGGGGGGCATCACTATGTGTGGGGGCATCAAACTGTGTGTGAGGGAGCACATATAAGTCATCAAACTGTGTAAGGGGCCACCAAACTATGTTGAGGGGCCTCAAAATGTGTCAAACTCTAAATGAGTACTATACTGTGTCAGGAGCATTAAATGACATTATATTGTCTGAAGGGCACTAAGGGGGCGTCATTACTTTCTGAAGAGGCACCTTAACAATGTGGAGGGTACTAAGGAGCATCATTATTGTGGGAAGGGCACTAACAGCGCATCCTTACTGTGTGGAGTCAACAAGGCGGTCTAGGTGTATATGCAGTGGTGGTCTTCCCCACAACGCAAACCACGCAATTGTAGGTTGTCCACGCCTATTAGTGGGCCCCGAGGGGCCTCCTGACAGGAGAGTCAGACAGCGCCAGTTAACGCAGGGCGCCTATGGCTCTTGTCCGCACCGTTCAATATCATAGGCCTAAAGCCTCCCTCCTGTCCTGGATCTAAGGCTGTGCAATAATATCACCACGTCCCGGTGAGGGAGGACGTGATGACGTCATAGCGCAGCCTGCATCGGCACAGGATTCAGTCCGGCAGGATAGGCAGCACGGAGCACTACTGAGGTAAGTACGTTTATTTATTTATTTTTTCATTTCCCAGCCGGCACTACTGGTGGCACTGGCACACTGTTTGGGTTGGGGGACATTATTCTAATGCGGGGGGCACTATTGGGGCAGTGGCACAGGGCTGAGGGACATTATACTAATGCACAGGGAACTACTGCGGGCATTGGGGCACTGCTAGGGGGCATACTAATGCAACTATTTGGGGCATTGAGGCACTAATGCAGGGGTTACTGCTGGTGGCCATTTATACTAATGCAGGGGGCACTACTGGGGGCAATATAATGATGCAGGGGGGCACTGGTGGTGGTGGACATACTAATGCAGGGGCACTACTAGGGGCATTATAATAATGCTGGGAGCACTGCTGGGGACATAACACAGGTGGAATTGCTGGGGCATTTTAATATTACAGCTGGCACAGTATTGTAGATGGCAGCAAAAAACAGGATGATGGAAACGGGAGGAATTTAAGATGCCTTTGTAGAAACTCTGCAGAGACAAGACCAGGCTGAAATAATTCATCATGTTGGTCTGCTCCGAATGGAGAAGATGAGGAAAGAGAACATCTACATCAGAGGAGAGATCGCTGGATGGAAAAGTAATGGAGTACAGTATGTGATCACGCTGGGAGAGAGAGCGCTGGTCCTTAGGAAGGTCTTTTCCACTCAAGAGAGGAGTGGACTGCCTGTGCTCGAGCAAGTGGACGAGGTGAGTATTTCTTCTCCATTCTTTCTAAGCCAACTCGAGCCTCCATTTTAGGAAAAATGAAAGCGTGAAGAAATTCAACTTTGTGGCAAATTGATTGACTTCCTGTGTTGGCCTTAGATCACTTTTCCCTTTGGGCTTTCGCTCCTCGTTTTGACTCCTGGCATGAATTCTGAATCTGTCTTCCTTTGTTTCTTCCAGATTGTCACACCTGACAGACTATCTGTTGGACTTGAGCTCACCAAAGAAAATGATTCCAGGGGCCAAAAGCATAACATGAAGGTCCGAAACTCTTAAGCAAATTTTACTTAATAAGGATTCTGTAGATAGCATTCAACGAAAAATAATATTCTGCTGGATTTGAGACGCATCACCGGCTCCAATCTTTTTTTCCTCTTTTTCATTTTTTTCATTGTTCCGCTTTATAAATGCACGGCATTATTCTTCAGTACCATGCCAAGCAGCTTACTGATAAATGGAATATAAAAATGATGCTAACCTGCTTTCAACTCTCCAGAGACCTGTCAGTCCAACAGATAGAGAAAAAGGCCAAAAACTCTGTATTAAGATAAATCGTGATGTGTGTGAAATAATATGTGACTGTTATGTCAACACTCCTGCCGTGTCTCCCCTCCCAGCAGCCACTGGAAAGCTCACCTTGTTTCCCTGGTGGTTCGTCTCCGCCGTTCTCCTGTTCTCCTCTAAAAATTACTGCCAATGAGGCAGCACAGCTCTGTCTACTGAGACTTGCTGCTCATCTGCTATACTTGTCTTCCACCATAGGGCTGTCACGGCGGGGAGCGGGGAAAACCCCCCACCGTGCAATGGCAGTGGCTACAATGCAAGATAGCAGGGCACAAGGAGCTGGTCACCACCTAAAGTAACCCTGAGCTCTCCCTGGACTCCTAGCGCATGAGCCGCCTCAGATGGTAAGGGGGCTCATGCTCACGAACCTAGGACCCTACTATCCCTGTAATGCCCTAGGCCAAACGACAGGGCAGAGACCACCCATTCATCCTACACCACGGATGAAAAGGTGTCTCCAGAGACCCAGTGGCAGACAGGAAGCAAGACCATGGGATAAACAGTACGACAGGTAAGTTACACAGCAACATAACTATGCAATCCACACTTACCTGCCGTAGCCAAGATGGAATGCGGCTCCAGGCTGGGAAACCCACCAGTCTTGTCTTCGCTTAAACCCCTCCGGGAAAGCACGCCCCTTGCTGAGCCTAGACACCACCAGAAAACCTCCATACACCAACCACACCAATACAACATACACCAGGTGGGGGAGGAAAACAGAGACACACCGGAGGGGACACACAGCCAGGGCAAGGAATCAATATAATAAATAAGGGTGACTCACACAGACACAAAGACATACCGCCAGGGAGCAGAGCTCCTACTCAGGCAGACAACAAAATAAGACTGACCACAGGCTCCAACACACCAACATATAAAGAGGCCTGAGGTCACACCCACCACACCTAGCAGACACACCTAAATTAACCCCGTGACAACTAAAACGGGGAAAACACCAACTAAAGGAAAGTGTACGTGCAAACAGGAAACTACTCTGCATGCAACAGCGTCACAGTCAAACATAAATTGGCCGTGACAAGGGCCCACGCATGCCTCTTCTGGCTCTTGAGAAGACCGTGTCCATTCACCTCAGTCTTTCTCAGCCATAATCTGGCCACCTTAGTGTAATAAAGGCACCTTTCCCTGTGAGAAGGTGCCTGAGCAACAGGTTCTAGTTCTCCAGTTTCCCGCAAAGGTGCAATATTGTTTTGTTCTCCCATGTACTAACTTATGCTTAACTCCATATTTCACCCTTTGGTGTCTGACATAACCTCTGCCTGATTTCTGTACAGACCCTGAGCTGCCCACCCTGACCTTCAGACTAATTTAGGATTGCACAAAGTCTGTTTGACCTGAACACAGTTTATCCTTGACTACAGTTTAACCTTATCCCTCAGTGAAATGCACCAGTGTCTCTTGAACCTTTTAGGTCAGCAGTTTACTGAATAGAAACTATTCCCTGAAGTAGTGGCCTGGTGGTTCCCCTGCAGTGGAGTCCATATCCCTTTATAGGAGTTAAAGGGTGAAGACCAGCGGGCCACTTAGATAATCCCCTTAGGAGTAGCTCCTTTTACAAGAGCCCCTAGCATCTGCATGGTCTGTGTTATGTGTGCACTTATGTAGTTCAATATTCTCCTGTACTTTTACCACTCTTATGACTACTTAAGTGCATATCAATATATGTACACACATGGTGGTCATTTACAGGAAGTCCAACTATTGCTAGACAACCAGGATTGAAGCAACGCTTCAAAAATGGGCCAAAACACATAAGCGATGTACGCCTTGATTGTAAGATGGATTTTAATATCTTCCCGACCCGTAGCATGCTTTTGCATTTAAGGAGGGTGGGCATGTATGTAAACTACTGTACTGTTGCTCCAGCTGACACCCAGAAGATATGACCAGGATCGAAGATAACTCTGATCCAGGCTGTTTAACCCCTTAGACGCTGCAGTCAATAGCAATCACTGTAAGGAATCTGACAGAGGCACTGCCACCCTGATCAGCACTCTACAATGCAATTTCGGGGTCTTAATGGGTTGTCATGACAGCAGGTGAGCCCCTGTATCTGGCATCCACCCTTTACATTCTGAGGCGGAGTCTAATAGGATGCCTTTGGTGGTGTGTAGTTCTGGGAGGTGTGTAGTTCTGGAGTCTGCTTCCATTGTACAGCTGATTGGTAGGGGGTGCAGGGTTTCGGACCCTTGCAGATCAGATCTTGAGGATAGGCCATGATTATTTAAATTCTGGAATACCCTTTAAGGCCTCTTTCACACGAACGTGACGGATTGTCTCCGGATGCTTTCAAGGTGCGTTCAGTGAAACTCACACTATTTTTGTCACTCTTCAGTGTAGGAGGGAAACACCACACTGAGTATAGGAGGGAAGGGGGGACATGGAATCAGGCCTGAGAACTAGGAAAGGAAGATGGACCCCTCCTAGTAAAACCCTAACCAAAATCCTGACTGACTACCTGTATGAACAGACCCCAGAGGTAGGTGTGTTCATACGCAGGAATACCTAGAGTCCTATCTAGCCCTATAGGACCCTGGTACTAATGGCAGGGACGAGACTACCTGTTCCTCCAAAAGGAAGGACGAACAGGAGTCTCCTTCAGGCCTAATACAAACAATAGGGAAATGCAACACACAGAACCCAAACAAAATACAAAAAGGGAAAGGAAAGACTTAACTTCAAAGGAGCAATGGAAGCACCAGGAACTCAGCGGAGATCCACACACCAGCTATCCACAACTGAAACTGAAGCTATAAACCGCACAGCATTGTGGGAGAAGCAACAATAAATAAGGAAGGTTAAATGACCCTAATAGCCACACCTGAGGCAAGGGGTGTGACCATTACCAGAAACAACACAGACGCCTATTGATCCACAAGGAAAACCTGTCAGATCAAACCACATGTTGCCAGTCTCACCGATCTCCTGCTACCTGTCGCGGGAATGTCCGTGTCAATTTTGCAAGAAAGTTCAGTCAGTTTTGTCTGCGATTGCGTCCAGTTGTTAATTTTTTTCTGAGCGGGTGCAATGCGTTTGGATGCATTTTTCACGCGCGAGATAAAAAACTGAAGGTTTACAAACAACATCTCTTAGCAACCATCAGTGAAAAATGCATCGCATCAGCACTTGCTTGCGGATACAATGCGTTTTTCACTGAAGCCCCATTCACTTCTATGGAGCCAGGGCTGCGTGAAAAACACAGAATATAAAACACAGAACTGAGGTGTAAAAAAAAACCTCATGTACACAGACCCATTGAAATGAATGGGTCAGGATTCAGTGCGGGTGCTATGTGTTCCCTTTCCCGCATTGCACCCGCGCGTGAAACTCGTGTGAAAGGGGCCTAAGGGTTAACAAAAACTACACTAGATCCTGAAGTTTTCATTCATTTAATTCGCCCACAATATTGGCACATAGGTGGCCCAATACAAGTTAATATATTCCAGGAATGCTATGTGTAAAAAATATTTAAGGCAATAAGACGGCTCCAAGGGATCTTCACGTGAGAGTTTTGTTTGCATTTGTCATCTAGCAAATGCAAAAATTCCCCTATCAGTCCACTCCAGGCCACACTTTCATCCCAAACTCCAGCCCCTGAAGGATCCTACCAATTTAAGAAGGGTATACCAGAAATAACCTAAAAATGTATTTTTTTTTAAAAAGCTACTTATTTTATTATGTTTGGATCCTGCAGCAGAACTAAAGCCATTTGAAGTTACATCTGTTGACAGCCCCCGGGGAAAAGTCATTTTCATTTTCACAGCAAGGGGTGCAAAGGAAAATCAATTCCCCAACAGGGGCTGCAAACATCTCTTGTGACTTAAATTAATTTTATACAATGACAGTCGGCAGGAAAAAGAAAGAGGCTTCTGTGGAGGTTCAGACCCTTCTTGGCCGCAACATAAAATATGCTATAAAACCGCTTTCATTCATGTGATATTCATGTGGAGTCATGTACGTAGTCATGGATGATGCAATGTGCGGTACCAGAGACAAAACCCTAGAGCTGAGCTGCAATACCTGGCTTAGACCATAGATAAGGGTGGTGCTGTTTTTGGAAAAAAGAGGAGCCCCTTTTCTAATCTTAGTCAACTCTACACTTACTGTGGATATCTGTTCCCCTGGATTCCTTCATCTAGAGTCCTGGAGATTCAGATCCAGGGGCAATCAATCTGGTTTTCGAAAAACTTTGAACCCAGTTCCAATGATGGAAGTCCCTGACTTGACGGATAAAGTAATTGCTGAGGATTTGATCCAAAGAAAGTTGTCAAGGCAATTACATTGAGTAGGAGAAGTGTAAGGGCCTAAAGATCAGAAATTAACAGCGCTCGTTCCTGATCACAAGCTGACGATCAACCAGCAGATGACCAAAGTCTCCTTCTTGATTGAAGGGGCCAAGTTCCCGAATAGTCATCTCTCCTGGAAAGAGCAGGAGGGGCTAGCAGAGGAAACAGGAGGAGCAAGGTTGCACATAATGGCTTTGGTCCACCCTTGGTGCACTAAAAGAGGACCTGCATCACACTGCAGTCTTGATAAATCAGGGCCTTTGTTTGGTGTTGGCACGGTCAGCCATTGAGATGAGGTAGCTGACTGAAACAAATAAGATATAATGTGGCCCAGAGCTTTTCTACTATTTTCCCAGTGGTCATACAGGCTGACAGGGCAATGATTGGCCACCCCTTTAAAAGTGGGATAAGCTATCAATAACTGGCTGCGATCCAACTTCCAGCATCCACATCAATTGGTTAAAGAGAATCTGTCACCGCTCCTGACTTGCCTGTTTTAATAACTTCATGCATTCCCCATGTAATAACAATTCTGGAGCATCCATTCTTATGGCTCTATGTTGTGCCGTTCCTTTATTATTTCTACTAGAAGTTATGAGTGAATTGCTAGCAGTCTGCAGTAAGGGTACAGGGGGCGGTAACAAGTTGGGGGGGTGTCCCTGCACAGTCTGACAATGGCAGCACTGATTTGACAGAGTGAGTCTGTGCAGGTACACACCCCCAACTTGTTACCACCCCCTGTACCCTTACTGCAGACTGCTAGCAATTCATTCATAACTTCTAGTAGAAATAATAAGGGAATGGCACAACAGAGAGCCATAAGAAAAGATGTTCCAGAACTGTTATTACATGGGGAATACATGAAGCTATTACAACAGACATCAAATCCACAGGATTTACTTTATGCTGTTAAAAACAAAACAGGGCGCACCATAGGGTAATACTGTTTGTAAACAGGTAAACAGATGGTTCCAGTACAAGGCTCACCTTTAACGGTTGTGCAACCTGTAGGCACAACTCTAGTGAAAGCTCATCAGGACGTATACTGGAGTCACGGTTTAGTGGTGGATCTGCAGCCACAGAGGCAGGTCTTCTTATAGGAGATACCTGGGGTCTCCAAGAAGTGGTAAGATTTCCAAAGGTAAATAAAATAAAATAAAATAAAATTTCCCAGGGCGGAAGAAAGCCGACCACAATCCAGTCCAGAAGGTAATGGTAAGGATAAATCTTTAATGCAGAAGTACAACGCCTTTCGGGGAGTAACTCCCCTTCATCAGGTACAAAACACTGCATCATTAAAACAGGCCTGTCAGGAGCGGGGAAAGGTCCTCTTTAACTGCCCATTTGCATATGGATTAACAGCGCTTTTTCTCCCGATTGAAGCAACGGATTGCTAAGGCGGCCTTCATACTACCATAACTGTTTTGTGGTCTGCAAACTACAGATCTCCAAAGCATGGATACTGACAGTGTGTACACCACATCACAGGCAGACCCACTGGCGTCAATGGGTCCGTGGTCCGCATGTTGCAGCAAAGTATTGGACATGTCCTATATTTTGTGGAGTGGCCGCATGCATACGAAAGTCCACGGATAGACCATCACTGTGTGATCAGTCAGGTGGTCCAACAACCCCAACCATCAGGTGTTCTGCAATAACTACACTACTCCGTCCATTCTGCAGTGGATGGAGCTGGTTACCATTCACTTCAAGGCGAGCAGCTCTGCCGTAACCAGCTCCGTCCCTACACAATGGCCGGAGCTGTGAACTTCCGGTGCAGACTTCTTATGCCGGAGCTAGCGTACTCTGATACAGCTGATCGGTGGAGGTGTCTGACCCCCACCAATCAGATATTGATGAACTATCTTGAGGGTAAGCCATGAATGGTTAAATCCTGGACAGCCCCTTTAATGAAATACATGCTGTATATTGAGGCTCCCATATGAGTAGACACCCGGTTTGATTGTACCTATCCATGAAAAAAAATTTTCACATGCCCCACGGTGGTAATGAGAGACGGCTGGAGAAATCTCCGTCATAGCCTGATAACGAGAGGAAATAACACTTCACAAATACACGGCACTCATGCGTCAACCACCGCCAGCAGGACCTGTCGGGGAGTCGCGTTCAGCTCCCGCTCTTTGCTGATGCCTTCGTTTTTTTGATTGGGCCAAATGATTTCAATGTTCCAATCCATTTCCCAACAATTAGGGACATCTCGCTGCCAATCCATCATCCTGACTGCAGCATAAACAGGTTACAGCTCTCAATATCATACTCATCTGCGGTAATAGAAAAAAGACTGCAATATACAAGACTGCGGAAAGAAGAAGTTCTGCTGGCGCCGTCACAGCTCACTAGATCCGCCCAGTCTATACCTAGCCCCACCCACTTTGCCATGTGTTTCTCATGGGTTTGCCCCAGGTCTCAACGTTTGCACCGTGGACTTCTCACACCGTGTAATTGAGATTTTGAAAATCTCATCTACTTAGCAAGCACTGTATTACGCCATGGATTTTCTGCACGAAAATCAGCGTGGAAAATACGCCTGAGCATTGATAAATGAAAGAAATCTGCGGTAGATTCAGAGCATCTTTAGACACGTCAGGCAAATCCAGGTAGACTGTTTGGTCCCGGGTGTCTCTGCCCCTTTGGATCAACTCCATCCGCTTTTGAAAAGTGATGAGAGAAAGTTATTGTGCCACTATGACGTCCACCATAATTAGTAACTTTTTTAAACAACAGGATTGGAGCAAATGTCTTAAAGGGGTTGTCTGGGTTTGCCAAAAAAAGGGCAAAATTGGGAAAAGCTTCTCTCCATGGTTACAGTGATGACATCACATCAACAGCTTGGGGCTGCTGCATCCAATCACTGATGTCAGCATTTTTGCAGACTCCTCCTCCCTTGAAGCTCGTCCTTTCACTCGGGAAACATCTTCCTGGCCTTTAGTTATTCCTCCTTGGTTGCATGGAAAATATTCACTTGATCTCCTCCCTTATGGGCCACATCCTCATTACAGCTACAAAATCACCCCCCCTGCAATGATAAATCACATCCCTCCCAATACAGACTCCTCCATCCACCTGTATTTGAAATGCTAAACCCCACCCCTACCACTGCTTAACCACACCCCCTATCACTGATAAACCACACCCATAGAACTGTTGAACCACACCCTAGCACTGTTAAACCCCACCCAGCACTACTAAACCACACCCCTGTCACTGATAAACCACACCCCCTATCACTGCTAAACCACTTCCCAGCACTATTAAACCACACACCCCTACCACTGATAAACCACACACCCACCACTGCTAAACCACACCTCTAGCTCTGTTAAATCCCACCTCAGCACTGCTAAACCACACCCTCTATCACTGATAAACCACACCCCTGCCACTGATAAACCACACCCCCTATCACTGATAAACCACAATAGTACTACTGCTAAACCACACCCCTAGCACTGCTAAACCACACCCTCTACCACTGATAAACCACACCCCTGCCACTGATAAACCACACCCCTAGCACTGCTAAACCACACCCCTAGCACTGCTAAACCACACCTCTACCAGGGGCATAGCTATAGGGGAAGCAAGGGAAGTGGCTGCTTTGGGGCCCGAACTCAGAAGGGGCCCACCTAGGAGGATGACTAAAATATTTTATTATCAAGGCCCCTTCAACAGGATTATACAGGATGGCCCATGAAAAAGTAGCTGCCTCCGGCAATAGTATGACGAGATGAACGAGCAAGGGGATTGTTTTTTTAATTACCCACCGTTCAGGTCTCTGCCTCTTTGGGCAGGTTGGGTTCTGTCGGCTGATACTGCTGGCAGCTCTTCAGCAGTGATGCTGCGGATGGTGTTTGTGACGTTCTCCTTAAGTTCATCCAGGGGATGTGGATTGTTAGCTGACACTTTTTTTTTAAAATTCCCCACAGATAAAAATGGCATGTGGACAAGTCTGGGGAACGTGGCGGCCATTGCCCCTCGCTCACAGTTCGCTCCTCCGTAAACAGTTCATGAACCCGTCCATTGAGCTCCGCGAGGTGCGGCATGCTGCCCCATCTTGGACATCATTTCTTCTGCAGCATCTCCGCTGAAGAGCTGCCAGCAGTATCAGCCAACATAATCCGACCTGCCCAAAGATGCAGAGACCTGAACAGGGACCACTTTCTGCAACTTTTTAGTAACTTGTGGGTAATTAAAAAATACCAATCCACTTGCTCGTTCATCTTGTCTCTGAAGGCGGGTTACTTTTTCGTGGGACACCCTGTACAATGACATTATATACATTGTAGGAAACGGATGGAGCAGCTGCCGGGCCTGGTCTGAGAGAGCGATCTTTACTACTCACAGGATTGAGCGTTGAATGAAAGGTGGGGGTTGCAAAGTAACTAGGGGAAGAGGAGAGCCCTATTCAAGAATTTGCTGTGGGCCCAGTCATTTCTAGTTATGCCACTGACCTCTACATTGCAAAACCACACAACTTCATACTGCTAAACCATACCCCCTAACAATGCTAAACCATAACCCCTACCACTTCTAAACCCCACCCCCTATCACTGTTAAACCACACGCCCTACCACTGCTAAATCACAATCCCTACCACTGCTAAACCACCTGCCCTACCACTGCTAAATCATACCCCCTATCACTACTAAACCATACCCCCTACCACTGTTAAACCACACCCCCTATCACTGTTAAACCACACACCCCACCACTGCTAAACGACACGCCCTACCACTGCTAAACGACACGCCCTACCACTGCTAAACCATACCCCCTACCACTGCTAAATCACAATCCCTACCACTGCTAAACGACACGCCCTACCACTGCTAAATCACACCCCCTACCACTGCTAAATCACACCCCCTACCACTGCTAAATCACACCCCCTACCACTGCTAAATCACACCCCCTACCACTGCTAAATTACACCCCCTACCACTGCTAAATCACACCCCCTACCACTGCTAAATCACAATCCCTACCACTGCTAAACGACACGCCCTACTACTGCTAAATCACACCCCCCATCACTGTTAAACCATACCCCCTACCTCTGCTAAAAAACACCCCTATCACTGTTAAACCACACCCCCTACTTCTGCTAAACCACACCCCATACCACTGTTAAACCACACACCCTACTTCTGCTAAACCACACCCCCTACCACTGTTAAACCATACCCCCTATCACTGCTAAACCATTACCCCTATCACTCCTAAACCACTCCCCTACCACTGCAAAACCACACCCCCTATCACTGCTAAACCACACCCCTACCACTGCTAAACCACTCCCCTACCACTGCTAAACCACACCCCCTACCACTGCTAAACCATACCCCCTACCACTGCTAAATCACAATCCCTACCACTGCTAAATCACACCCCCTACCACTGCTAAACGACACGCCCTACCACTGCTAAACCATACCCCCTACCACTGCTAAATCACACCCCCTACCACTGCTAAATCACAATCCCTACCACTGCTAAACGACACGCCCTACTACTGCTAAATCACACCCCCATCACTGTTAAACCATACCCCCTACCACTGCTAAAAAACACCCCTATCACTGTTAAACCACACCCCCTACTTCTGCTAAACCACACCCCCTACCACTGTTAAACCATTACCCCTATCACTCCTAAACCACTCCCCTACCACTGCAAAACCACACCCCCTATCACTGCTAAACCACACCCCTACCACTGCTAAACCACTCCCCTACCACTGCTAAACCACTCCCTACCCTTGCTAAACCACACCCTTACCACTGCTAAACCACTCCCCTACCACTGCTAAACCACACCCCCTACCAATGTTAAACCACACCCCCTAGCCACATCCCTCCCAATACAGACTCCTCCACCCACCTGTAGTTGGAATGGTTGAATGCCCATGTATAATAGTCGTACCGTCACTTACCGAATGCACACCAGCTCCTGCTTCCAACTAAAGGTAAAATTATAAAATATATCCCTTTATACATACAACTACTTCTTACCCCAAGTTACCCTCCCTCCCCAAGTTAACGAAGCCCATGTTTGATTTCCACCTCTACGTCCCCTCCAGCTACACTAATGTGCGGCTTTTATTTGCTGATCTCCTAAAATAAAAATAATTAAAGCCACCGCTCTGACATGAAGCAGCCCCCCCCCCCCCCCCCACTGTCTTCATGTGCTGCGACAAGGGCATGTTCTCTGATTTTACAGATGGGTCTAGTTTTCTTTCACTGTGTGCACACAGAAGCCCTGGTTAGATCTGCATTCTGTATCATGCCCATAGCTGTCACACGGAGGGCTCGATGGCTCATCTTTGATCATTATCCTGCTGCGGCATCAAGCAAGAAAGGCTGAGATTTTATTCCAAGGTCGGAAAGGCACATAAATAAAAACATGCTGATTTGGTGTAATTATGGTTATTGGGGACAGGCTGCTCTCTATGTTGTCAAACTGTGAAATTTATGGTTCTCTCACCCGAATTTTCCACCACTTGTGCTTTTAAAATTTACAACCTTCATTTTTAAAGGCAATGGTCTAAAATTATCTCTGTCAATGCAGTAGGTGTTGCTCTGAGTTGTTTGGGGACTTTAACAGGTAGCTGAACTTTTAGGAATCTTTTGCACAAAATGTGGAGTAAAAAAAAAAAAAGTGAAATAATAATATTTTTACAAAACAATAATGTTTGTCCTGTTTGTTCTGACCAGGAGCTTTAAGCAAATGATATTCCAATATCCAATTTCCAAGTAGACGCCATTAGCAAGTATTGTACCTTAGTTCTAGAACCAAGCACATGGAGAAGGTGCCGTAGTACGTGTAAAACCCATTTCCTATCACCCTCTAAAAAAGGACAGCTGTGAAGGAGTTTAAGCCTTGTAGTCTGTCTTTACATCTAGTGTCACCCATGCTCCAAAGGACTCTTTTGGGCCAGAGCAGATTCAGTTACCACAGTTACCTGACTGAATGGAGTAAGGAAGAAACCATGGAAGGTTCTCTATTAAGAATGGGATCTAAATACAACCATGTAGGAGACTCCATACAAAACAGAAGACAACAGCAACCATGGAGATGTCTCCATTGATAACAGAAGCCATGAAGATGTCACGGACTTACCGAGATCTTTGAGACTGGCAAGACGAGGTTTGATTTGACATGTTTATCTTGTGGGTCAATAGGCTTCTGTGTTGTTTCTGGTACTTGCCACACCCTTAACCTCTAGGTGTTGCTATTGTGGTCATTTAACTTTCCCTATTTATAGTTGTTTCTCCCACAATGCTATGCGGTTTATAGCTTCAGTTGGACCTGTGGATAGCTGGTGTTTGGATCTCGGCTGAGTTCTTGGTGCTGCCATAACTTCTTGGAAGTTAAATGTTACCTTTCCGTTTGTATTTTGGCTTTTCTGTGTGTTGCATTTTCTGGTCGTTTTGTATTAGGCCTTCCTTCCTTTTGGAGGAACAAGTTGTCTCATTCCTGTCATTAGTACCAGGGTCCTTTAGGGTGAGATAGGACTTTAGGTATTCCTGTGTATGAGCTTACCTTCCTCTAGGGTCTGTTCATACTAGTAGTCAGTCGGGGCTTTGATTAGGGTTTTCACTAGGAGGTGTCCATCTTCCTTCCCTAGTTTTCAGGCCTTATTTCTTTTCCCCTTTCCCTCCTATGTTCAGTGTGGGGTTTCCCTCCCACACTAGAGCATGACAGAAGGGCTCTCTATATAGAACAAAAGCCAACATAAAAATGGAGTGGTCTCCATGTAGAGTGAAAGCAAGCAACAACCATGGATAGGTCTCTACGGAGAACATGCTAAATATAACCGTGGAAAGGACTCAATGGAGAAGAGATGTCAACCACAGTCATGTAGATGTCTCCTTGAACGACAGAACCAGCTAAAATCATAGGGAGGAAGAACACAAGCCAACACAACAATGGAGGAATCTTCATGGACAGTTGAAGCAAGCAACAACCATGGATAGGACTCTGTGGAGAACATAAGTCAACCACAACCATAGAAAGGTGTCTATGGAGAGCACAAGCCAACCACAACCATGGAATAGTCTCCATGGTGAATGTAAGCCAACCACAAGCATTAATGTTCTCTATTGTAAATATCTCTATTGAGAACAGAAGCCAAATACAATCCTGCAGATGTCTCCAAATACAATAATGGAAAAGAAAAAGCAGGAGCCCACTCAACAACAGAGTAGTCCCCATTAACAATTGAAGCAAGCAGAAACTATGGATATATCTATGGTCTTCATGGAGAATTTAAAGTGGTTTTCCCATCTCAAACAATGGGGGCATATCGCTAGTTGTGGCCCGGAAGCTATGGAGGGTGCACTGCGCATGTGCAGCCGCCCTCCATTCATTTCTTTGGGGCCGTCGAAAAATAGCCAAGCACTGGTTTGGCTTTTTCAGTTGGCCAATAGAAATGAATGGAAGGGGTGGCCGCACAAGCGCGGTGCCCTTCTATTCAGAGAGCTCTTGGTGGTGGCCTGACCCGGTGAAACCCGGGGTCCTTCAGCCACAACCTTCCCCGCTGGGACCCGCACCTTTCAGACAATGGGGGCATATCCTAGCGATATGCCCCCATTGTCTCAGATAGAAAAAAAACCTTTAATTATCACAACCACAAAGAGAACCACAGAGATTGTAGTGCCTGCCTGTTTACTAAATATACTTTTGGCTGATGTCTGGTCATCTGTAAGATTCATCTAGAGGATTCTTAAAAAATCACTTTCTGCCCTAGTCCATCTGAACTGTAGGCAGTTGTACACGAAGGAGGAAAAATTGTATGAACTCCAGTCTATAAACTATGTCTTGGTCATCATGGCATCAGTATGGTATTAGTAATACTATGAAATTTGACTCAATTTAGTTACATCTTTTAGTTGCATTCACAGATTGTGAGCATGTTGCCTATTGTGCGCACATTTTGTATTCGTGTTACTTATGCAGATTACATTTTTTTTTCCATGCCACGTCCCTATTGTCATAGCTCTCCAGTCTATTTACAACTCTAAGCTCTGTGGAAATGTGCTTTCAAAATTAAAGTGAGTTCTGCAGCAAAGGCAGAAATTATGTAACACTAAATAATGAAATTTAGCTTAAAAAAATCTATAGGGAACAGATCAAAAGAGAACTTGGGTAATAAGGAGACTTAAGCTTGTAGGACATGTCCCGGCTGATTCTCCTCAACAAGCTGGGAGCCTGACAGGGTATCGTGTGCTGTAATCCTCTTTAAAGGTTTTGGAAACAAATGGCATATATTTATAGGTATTCCTCTAGAACATGTTTTTATTATGAGTGTTTTGTTTTTCCTTTTTTAAGATGTTTCCACGTTAGGGCTCATTTTATTTATAATATATCTTATATTTTCTATTTCCAATGGGCTCTCAGTAGGATTTTACAAGAGCTTGTTTCTTGTGAGGGATGTGAAGGTCTTAAAAACAGGAATGGCAGGACAGACAGAGGGAGAGGGGGCAGTTGTCCACTTACAAGATCTTCTCTGAATTATGTTCTGTGGTGCAGAAAATTCCTGAAATAAGTATTGTTTCACTGCATCAAGGTCCAGCAAGGTCTATTTGCTCTCCGCCCCTAACCGTATCCAGTTGTGGACTGAATGCCCCTCAGATCACAGTATCCTTGGTGAGTGAAAGCCAACAACAACCATGGCGGGGTCTTGATGGAGAACGGAAGTGAGCCACAATGATAGATAGGACTCCATGGAGAATGGAAGTCAACCACATCCAGGGATGTATTTACAACAAGGCACATGAGGGTATCTGCTTAGGGAATTAGAAAGGAGTGGGTCCGCACCACAGAGAAAATTAACGAAATATGTTGTTTCATCTAGTGTGTCCTTATCATTAACTTTTGTTTATTGTTGCTGCAGTTAAGAAAAGTAAGTGATAAGGAGACATCAGAGCAGTCAGATGAGGAGAAAGATTAAGCCAGTATGTGACCCATATGTACTTTGCCAACTAGGATTTCTCTGTGTGCCACACAGCAGACCATTCCATAATTCAAACAATGACATGAAAGTAGTAAAGGCAGCTATAAAGGCAAATTTCCACCATCCTAGTATTGACCTCGGCTATCCTGACCTACAATTCCATATATATATCACCAAGTTGTAGTCTAACATGGTTAACAGTGCATTTGCCAACCCTAGTTGACTACTCTGTGTCGCCATGCCCTGTAGATGCAATAGTGAAAACCTTCATCGGGGATAATGGATGAAAAAATCAGAGCGTTCCTTGGCTAGTCAGTTGTTGAGTTGTTGCCATATCCCACTTTCTGTGACATTTCTTAAGACCAAGCATATTTTTATTGGCCAACCCTTCATCAATGATGGATCCTAAAGAGAATTTCAGCCCAAATTGTAAAATGGCCCCATATGGTTAAATCAAAAGCCAAACTCTGTTGATTACATTACTGGTTTGGTAGGTAAGATTGTTATAGATTTCTTTTCCATTTAAGTAGTCATCAAGATACACACTTTAACATTGAATCAAGCACCTGTATTAGACCTCCCCATACATCCGAGCTACATCAATCAGGCAGTGAGATGCATCACTCTGATTCCACGTGAATTTATTATAAGATTATAACCCTCGCAGTCCTTTCATCTGCTCTTACTGTCCTTCGAAAGAGAATTATGAAAAAACATGAAGAATTTACGACTGCTGCCTTTATTGATTTTTTTGTGACTGAAAATAAATCAATACAGTCAGAAAGTGACTTATTGAATGTTCACTGTAGCCCTAAATCTCATTTCAACCGTATTGAGACCCTAGGACGGGAGCATGAAAGACCGTTCTACTTCTAAAGGGAGACAGGAACGTCTCCAGGGCATGGCATAGCTAGATAGATGAGCTGTTTCCTTTCATGTACCTGATATTTTATATGGGTAATATTGACAAAAATAATTTTATTTCTTAAAGGACATTTGTACGTAATTGGGTTATATTGACAGTCCGTGTCCACACACAGGGAAAGAGTCATAGAGAAGCGCACTGGGGCTCGTCTTTGGAGGTTCATCGCCATAGGCAAGACACATACCTAAAAAGTAATGTCTAAGATTTAAAAAATGACCTATTTTATAGGCTGTAGTTGGAATTTGACTTCAGCCCATTCATTTGCGTGAGGCTGAGCTACAATATCAGACAAAGCCTATGGACAATAGTGTTGCTGTTTTTGGAAAATGGCAATTGTCTTTTATTCTATTTCCATGCAAATCCTTGAAGTTGGCCTGCTATGAAAATTAAGTTGTAGAGGAATAGGTAGATGGAAGGAGATTAATGTAGTCACCTCCTCTACTGTTTTATAGACATTTTAAAGAGTTGTTTTTAGGAACTGTGACCATCTGGGCTCAGCTCTGGTCCACATTGCACTCTACTGTCCAGGCCTGACACATCAGAAATGCCAGGAAAGGCCAGCTTAGCCAGTCACTGACTGAGGAGGGTCACCAAAAAAGCCAGTGATTGGCTGAGCACACCTATCCCAGCATTCCTGTGTGTCACACCGGGCCAAGAAGTCGAGAGCAGCATGGATCGGGGCAGTGCCGGAACAGCAGTGGCAAGGGATGGATGGAAGTGAGGTCTTCTTTTGTGTGTTTTTCAAGAGGTTTATTTATAACCCCTATAACATCCCCTAAGAGAGATGTACTGCTGGTTCATGGTCACTCAGCTATCTCAGAAGCTAATATTGCTCTGAGATGTCCAAGGCTATTAAACAGAGGATGGTATGGTGTTCCCCTGATGTCCATGTCCTCATGGTTATGCATTTTCTTCTCTACAGGTTCCTTGAGTGCTACAAATTGATCGAGGGCAGAAGGACCCCTATGACCAGTGTCTAAATGTATTGATTAGTCCAAGCTTCTTCTACCAGAAAATCAGAGCCTACTATTATATTTCTTTGGAAATGCAACATTTCAAAACAATTGAATACATCCTTGATTTATTCCGCGTGTAATTGACAGTGCTCTGTTCCCACCATGCTCCTATTTTCCAGATCTCCCCTGTGATCCCTCATCTCTCTGCAGAAAATAGCTAGTAATTAAACTGTAGACAAAAACAAAGGCGCTCCTCACAGGTCGAGGATGTTAACCTTCTGTGCCCCTGCCTGCACATGCCCAAGAATCACCCCCCGAAGGGGCATCTGTCTGCACAGGGTGAGGACTGAGGTTCCTGCTCAGAAAATAGACACAAACATCCATATTTAACGACTATTCATTTCCTACACACCGGCATTAATTGTCTGCCCATCACTCCCGCAGGCAGACACGTCCATTGTTTGCCGAGTGACATATGATAATGTGGATATTGGGGATGACAGTCTCTATGGAGCAGATTTGTTTACATTAATGGGTCATTATAAGTCAACTATTTAATTCTCCCCTTGAATTCAATTGTAGCCACGTCAAATTCCCTTGTGATTTTCTAACTCCTGTCAAGAAGATTTGCCATGCCATTCCAGTGTGTTTCTAAACCTCACAAAATTGAGCAGAGAAAGTTTGATAAGTTTTGTATTGTTGATTAAACGGGTTGTCCTATGAAAAATCTTCAGCATTTTTTAAGCCAGCACATGGATCTGAATAATTTTATAATTGCATGTAATTAAAAAGTCAGTGTGGCCACTGAGTTTTTCAATAAGAGGCATCTGTACAGCGTCACCTGCTATTTGTTCTTTTACTCTGTCTCCCTTGCTGAGGTGGTCACACATGGTCAGTTCCATCTGTCAACTGCTATCACTCATATGTTCTGATAGAAACTGTGACAGTTAGGTAAGGGCTACACGGCGACACTGGTCACACGTCACCTGTCGCGGCCAGGATCGCTGAGTAGCGGTGATCCCATAGAAATGAATGTGATCGCCGCGGCAGTCGCAAGAAATCCAACACGGCTGGATTTCTTGAGACTGCCGCAGTGATCCCATTCATTTCTATGGGATCACCTCTGCTCAGCGATCCTGGCCGCATCAGGTGTCGACCAACCTGTGTCGCCATGTAGCTCTTGCCTTATAGGAAGTGAGCTGCATCAGAACGGACACACCCCCTGAGCTATGATAGGGAGACAGCTGAAGCCAAAAAGACACACCCCCTGAGCTGTGATAAGGAGAGAGCTGCAGCAAAAAGGAGACGCCCCCTGAGCTGTGATAAGGAGAGAGCTGCAGCAAAAAGGAGACGCCCCCTGAGCTGTGATAAGGAGAGAGCTGCAGCAAAAAGAAGATGCGCCCTGAGTTTCTAGCAGCACAACTATAGCAATAAAAGGAAAGATCTCTGGATCCATGTGAGGTACAGGGTCGGTTCTAGCTTTGATAGAAAGAGATTGTTATGCGCTATAGGATGTCTGATTTTCATTTTCTTTTTTACATTAATCATGGGATAACCCCTTTAAGAAAGCAACTGTTCAGTCAGGACATCAAAAAGTCAGTACTTACCTGGATGGTTACCGGCTATTTATTTTCCTCAATTCTTGCTCCTTGGCTGATTTATAGTTTAGCTTTATTAGGACAGAGTTGTCATCTGTGATTACAGTTTAGCTACAGTGCCTAGAGGGAGTCTGTGGTAGTCTGAGATACACCCCTTGTCCTCATTGGCTCAGGCAGTAGCAGAGACAGAATCTGCCATACTGTAGTCACAGATCCCAGCTCTGCCCTGATGGAGATCTGATCTGATAAATATAAACAGCAGGTAGGTGGCACGGTCTCTAAGTACCTGTAGATACAGACTTTATATAATGGATGAGCTCCTGTTGTTTTTAGATTTGCTATAAATTATTTTTGCTTTCTGGAGAGGGGAATAAAGTTCTCCAAATCAGGGTTTCTTGAGCACTGTCTATAAGCACCATGTAGAGGTTCCCAACCGGCCAATAATGTTTTGTTGATGCCAATATGGTTGAAGAACTTGTGTCCTTTGCACAATACTTTTTTGTTGGAAGGGCCTCCCCTGAATACAAGCCGATCACAGGGAGTCATGCTACAGAGAACCAGGGTAATGTGTGAAAGTACTTGAGAAGAGTTCAATTCCCGGGCAGTGCCTAAAAGGGTGTCCTAAGAAGATGAAAGTAACCCAAAATTATGCACATCACAATACTTCAAACATTTACAAAGAAAAAATGGTGCACTACAATGAAAAATGCAATTGACAATATATGGCTAAACCCTCACACTGATATTAAAATGAGACTTTCGCCAATATATTCTTATATCAAGAACATACTGGAGCCCGCGCACCCCGTCAAGGTCTCTCAAAATGGCACAGGACCTAACGCTAACCCATCTATGCCATATGAGCAATTACGGATAGGGGCATAGAGTCTGACACACAGCCAGCAACTCCCAGTTACCTCCAGCGTGAAATCACACATACAATAGGAGGAGGCTGTGAGTCCCACCTATCACCGGCTCATGTGACGCAGGCCACACAGTTGCACCTGAATGTTACCATTAAATCAAAATGAAGGCACATTCAAACCTGCAGTTGCCACACCTCCCGGAATATATGTACAGACAAAATAACAAAATAACGTGGTCATAAAAGGCAGAAAGATCCTCAAAACCCCATATGCTGTTGTGCATATATAATCGGGGAGCAAATCCTGCACATGATCAGTTGCTAACAGCAATCCCCAGCAAAAATGCATACAATGGAGGATGCCGGCAGTGGACCACATGTACCACAGAAACATCCTACACAGGGGAGCCAAATGTGTGGATGCAGTTGGCTATATAAAGCAAACATTTTCAAATAAAAAATGGTGCACTACAATGGAAAATGCAATTGACAATATATGGCTAAACCCTCACACTATATAATAAAATGAGACTTTCGCCAATATATTCTTATATCAAGAACATACCTGAGCCCGCGCAACCTCGTCACAGTACTTCTACAAATACAAAATTTCTGAAACACCTAAGTAATTACCACCAATACTAATAACACAATCCTCACCTATCATACAAGCAAAGTGCCTGACATTAAAAGTCAACATGGAGATTGCAGTATTAGCTCTGAGGCTTATGTTGTCAAATGCATCTGTAACCTATTATTCCTCATCAGGCTCAAAGGTATTTTTGTCACTTCTTGATAGGATCCACATGAGCCGAAGAAAGGTTTTGCTCTTTGCAGAGTGACATCCCGGATAATGAGATTGGGCCACTGCATAAACCGAGCGAGGCTGGAGACCACATTTCAATGAGATATTCAGCAGACTTTAGAACGGAAAGACTTGTCAATATTCTACGAGAGACGAGAACCGCCACGTCAATACCAATAACAATCAGGAGGTCATGGACCCAGTGAAATAATTCCATCATCTTGCTTGTTGGATAGTGTCAGGAGAGCAAGGGTCTTGATGTAAAACCTCACCATTGGGCCACTGAATATCTGATGTATTTGATAGTATAGGGCAGTGAATAATAAGATCCTACTGCAGAAAATGTATTTGAATCATTGGAACCTGTATAGTAAGACACAAGGTCTGATGGAGGTTATCATCATATGCCATCCTCCTCTCCGAAATATATAGTCCTTGAGTTGTCTTCTATCCAGTCATCGAAAATGTAACTCTTTCTACGTTATATCTACAATATGGCCATATTACATCTCCCTAGGGCAGGGATGGCCAACCTGTTGCAAAACTACAACTCCCAGCATGCCCAGACTGCCTACAGCAGGGCATGGTGAGAGTTGTAGTTTTACAACAGCTGCAGAGCCACAGGTTGGTCATCCCTGCCCTAGGGCCTCTTGCACATGAACGTTGTGTGCCCGTGGCCGTGTTGCGGGCTGCATACGGCGGGTCCGCAATACACGGGAACCGGCCCGTGTGCACTCTGCATCACGGATGCGGACCCATTCACTTGAGTGGGTCCGCAATCACGGAGATGCGGAACAGAAGCACGGATCGGAACCCAACGGAAGCACAACGGAGTGCTTCCGTGGTGTTTCTGCCAGTACCTCCACACCGCAAAAAAATAGAACTTGTTCAATTTTTTTGCGGTGTGGACGGATCACGAACCCATTCAAGCTGAATGGGTCTCAATCCGTCCCTGCCGCCGCACAGACGCTGCCCGTGCATTAGGGACCGCAAATTGCTGTCCGCAATGCAAGGAACGGATGTACAACGTTCGTGTGCAAGAGTCCTAAGACAGTAGCCAATCTACTGGTTGTCACACAACGACTGCACACCCATTCATAAAGCTTAATCCTTCTAATTATTGAACCCAGAGGCAGCTCATGGCCCCCATTGCAAAATTTGTAACAAAATTCCCACCTACCATGTGTCATATTATATGACAGAAGGGTCTTTGGGCCTACTAGCATATCTTCAGTCCCCTATTTCACCATTACTCCATAACTATCAACTTCTAGGTCTTAAAGGGTTTTTCCAGGAGCCAGTGGGACCCATCAACCCACCTTAGTTAGTTCTAACTTATTTTCAGAAGAAGGTTTCCAATATACATACAGTCTTGAAGTTGCATGGATCAGCCACTCTGGATACTTACTTGGTTCTCACTGCTGGATTCATGACCCAATGACATACCGTGTGGGTGACAGGTCCCTGTGGCCAGTGATTGGCTGCAGTGGTCACATGATGCCTGTCAACAGGAGGTTGATTCCCAGAGACCCGGGACCTGCTGAGGTGGCCGTGGAGTGATACAGCTGGAATCCAGCGGTGGGGACCAGGAAAGTTTAAACCCACCGTGGGGACAGGAGTCTTGGATAACTGCTTTAAAGAAAGTGTTTTAGTTGCACTTTGTGTTATCACAAAAATTAAAAAAATTTAAAAACAACCTAGACCATTTTACTCCTTTTTTTTACATTTTTTCCCAGTATCAAACATAAAAAATTGTAAAAATAAAAATGGCATAAAATAAGCCCCATGTTTCACCGAACAACGATGACAATATATATTTTTTAAAGTAATGGCGAAAAAATTATGGTTTTCAAAGACGCATGTCCTTAGAAAATGTCTCTGGTCAGGAAGGGGACTAAATGGCCTGGTGTTCAACTGTGAGGATTTGGAGAGAAAAATGTGAATGAAACAGTTTTGAACCTGCATCCTTACCTATATCCAAGAGGGTCCTGTGCGTGTGTCACGAACCAGCGGGTGTGAACCCACTGTGCCACGTGTTCTACCTTCTCTAAGGGCGTTGTCTAAGTGAACCCCTTGATCTTCACAGTACCCCTGATGGTGGGGACAGACTTTCCAGAGGGGAACACCAGGTCGCTACCTCCTGAGGAGGATTGGCACAGAAGGCAGCTGGTCCAGACGGACCAGGAGGTACCTGAGCAAAGTACCAGAGGTACAGACGTAGTCAGCAGGCTTAGTCGTTACCAGGAGCAACAGTGCAGGGCCGAAGGATGAGGCAGAGGCAAAGTCAAACAAGCAATAGGTCAGGGCAGGCGGCACAGGTACAGGTCAGGAAATCCGGTTCGGCAACTGGAGAGTCAAGGCAAGCAGGCAGGGATCAAACAGGTAGCAGAGTCCAGAAACACAAGCATGGGTCAGCTACACAGGAACACAAGCAGAGAAATCAGCAACCTTTGCAGGACACTAGGACCTTGACACTCAGGCATCTGGGAAGGTGGCTGAGCCAGTTATATACGTGCAGGAGGGCTAGGATTGGTCAGCGAGGTCACAAGATCTAACCCATAAAGCACAGGAAGTGACGTGCACCGGCCCTTAAGGAAGTGCTGCAGGGAAGAAGCAGCAAGCATGCTGTGGCCAGGGCTGAGAGGAAACTCTGGAGCAGATCCCAGAACAACAGTACCTGCAAGGACAGAGCCCAGGATTGCAGTGGTGAATAGGGAAGCACGGGCAGCAGATCACCGCTGAACACGGCACCCAGGACCGCGGCGGTAAGCAGGTAACAGCGGTGCACAGCAGCCACTGTTACAGCGTCCTTCCTCGTGTTATTCTACCACTTCTTGCACTCAAGTTCTTACAGCGCTCTGTCCCCAAGGAGAGATAGTACCCCCCAAATCCACAAAAATATACACGCTCAGTTATAGAAATTGCCTTTTTTCCAGGTTTCAGTACCAAGGAGAGTGCAACATTTCCTCCTTGATTCGTAAGCTCCTGTTGCACACACACAGTGGGGAGGGGGTGATAAAGCAAAAATCCAGAGGCAGATAGAGAGTGAATGTGGTAAATATGGAGTCTATACATTGTCACTGTCACGGTCTCAGTGTGGTTCACTGTGACTCGGGTTCCATGTTGCTCATTTTTGTGCTCAGGCATACTGGCTGTGGTTAATGCCGTGTATGCTGGTTGTGATGTGTAGTTTTGGTAGCCTGTGTGTGCACTGCTCCTTGAATGCTTACTCCCTTCCCTTTCTGGTTCTTGTGGGGTTAAAGTGTTGGTCTTGGTGTGGTCTATAATAGGTGCTATTTAATCCTGTTGCTGTTTGCCAGGGAGTTAGTTGTTCTCCAGCCCTTGTTGGGTAATGGAGCTTTGCACCTTACCTGGGTTTCCTTCTGCCCAGTCTGTGTGGCCACCTTGTAAGACATCAAGATCTTTTTGTGTGATGGCTCCAGTGTGTATTCTGTACTGTGTCCTGTGCGGTGTTCAGATTCATGTACGCGTGCCTGGGTTCCAGTCGTTGTTTGCGTGGACTGCTGGTGTCTTCTCCAGCAGTCTCTGCAGGTAAGTGGCCAAGTGCACTGGGACCATACTGGAGGTGCAGCCAGTGAGCTTCGGCTAAGTTCATCCCTATCATCTGAGGCTCTGTGAAGATCGGACTCACTGGGTTTTTGCTCTCTGGGTTTGGCCCCAAGTAAAACCGATGCACTTGGTCCAGTGGTATTTCTTGCCACTGGTTCCTTACCTGCAGATCCAGTTCCAACTCACTGTTATTTCTCTGTGTATTCTTCGTGGTGAGATGTTCTAGGGGTCAGTTGGATCCTCTCACTAGAACATGACAGTCACGCAGAAGACATGCAGATCTTCACATCAACCTCCGTATCCTCCGTAGCAGGGACACACAACAGGACGCGGATCACTGACAGGCCATGAGGAATATATTTTGCAATGATGTTTTTTCGCCCCGCCACATAAAATACAACCTAAAAAACAAAAAAAAAAACAAGACGCTTGACAGATTTCAAGTAATTAAGAAATGTTTTCTCAATATTTCCTCTCTCTGCTGGAAAGTCGATGCCAGCATTTCAATAAAATTAAAGCTGGTGTAACTTCAAGGATGATTTGCCGTACACTGAAAGTTGCCTGCTGCAGTCAATTTGAAGTATTAAAATTTGATAACTCTTTAATCACTTTATTTAATGAGATAGAAACAGCAGGAGAAGGGGAAATTCATCATGTCACTTCCAGTACCTGGCTGCCTTCCTGCCGTGAATATTTAACATGACACCAATTCCTTAGACCTCCTTTTAGCCGCCGCCGTTGAATGAGCAAATTCTTTATGTCTATGAGGATGTTTGATTTCCCTCCAGAGTCCACGTCAAGATGGATCCTAGATGAAAAAGTCCTTTCCGGTGCCGTACGGGGAAGAAAAGTCATTGTAGAAGCTTAAACTGAAATGAATGTTCGTTCTTCAATGTGTGAACAAAGTGATGAAATGAAGGTAATGAAGGGTGAATTTTCAGTAGGGTAGAGGTGGAGAGAGTGGATGAATGTTGACTTTGAAGAGATGACACAAAGGCCATGGTCTTCTCAATGAGATGGGAATATTAGGAGAATGGTGATATTTGAGGTTAAATAAGGATAAATCAACAAAGGCCCATCTAGTCAAACCTATGATTCTGTCGTGTTGAACCAAAAAAAGGGAAAAATAAACTCTATGAGATGATCGATGTTAGAGGAAAAGTTCCTTCTAACTCTAAATCTGATTAAATCTCCGTGTCAGTGTCCCCTCTCCAGAATCTGATACACAACTTGTGATGTTATATACTTTACGAAAGCCCGGATCCCTCTATGATGAATCAACCATAGTTCTATAGTCTCACTGCTCTTACAGGGAAGAATCCCACTTAAATGTGGAGGATGGGCTCTCGTCATGGTTCCAGGTTTAGGTGTAAACAAATCATTAGTAAGAACTCTGTTCAATACATATTTAAATCTCCCTTAAGATAACTTTTCTAAGCTGAAATAAATTTAAAAAATGAGAAAAACGCTTGGATTGCACATCCCCATTCTATGCATTGATCTATCATTGCTTCTCTGAACAATTCATATCGCTTCTCAGTGAAAATAACAGTATACCAAGCCCTAATCTACAGGCATTAGTATAGGTTTTGATAAAAATGCATAGGCCCACTCACCACGCCAAGGTTGCCTCTCGTAGTGGGTACCTACTCTAAATTTGTGCAGCGCCACATGGCGACCACCACCACCACCACAATACCACGCCAGCAGGTGCAACGTGTAGCCCCCCAAGGCCGATCGTGTCCCAGGTTTTTAGGAATGCCGAGTGGTGATGTGGCCATGTTAATTTTGGTGTTGTGTCACGGTGCTCCTACCTGGATACCGTCGCTCCCCAGGGTTAGGCTCTAAAGCAATAAAGGGGAGAGTTGTAGGAGGTAGAGAATAAGTGGAATCTAGACTTGGAGAACGTTCAACAGCTTTACTTAAATAAACTTTCAGCCAGACAATACTTGATCTTTTCTCTTGCTATCGGCAGACTTTGGGGTAAACTGGCAGGCAAATTTGAATATTCTGCTTTATCTTTCTCTGCTGTGCTAACCTCGGCTTCAGTCTGATTACTGGACTTGCTAACTGTTCTGGCACCTTTGGAGTGGGGTGCCATTAGCTGTTGACCCCCTCGCAATACTCTGTCTCTTAATCTGTAAGGAGTCACGGTGCTCTATGAGCTGCTTCCCTGGAGAGACTCCTGCTGCAAGAGGGGGCCCTTCCCCTTGCTGCTGCATCTCTCATGTCTTCTCAGCTCCACTATCAAATCTAAACTGAACATAGCTTCCTGCAACCCTTAACGTGGTACGAAACAGGACTAGACCACTTCTGCCCAAAAAGGGGGAGAATAAAATGGTAAGTTCCATTCTATCTAAAGATCTGTCTCTGACAGTTACACTGCCACCTACTGGTGAACCAGGCACTGTACATGAAGATAACAGTTTCATAGCAATATTATGAATGCACAGTGTAGGAGGACATTATTTGATAACCATTAGATACAGTAGCAGGGTGTAGGAATGGTAGTGCCACTCTGGGGTACTACACAGAAGGTGCGACCCAGCAGTCCAACAGCACCGCCGCTGTCAGACTAAGCTCCCATGGCACTGGGAAGCACCAACCCACAGACACAAAACCGCAGCAACAACAGCCGCCATGCAGTGCTGCAACATGTCAACAGATTTTAAAAGCTCACCTTTCTATATGGTCTCATGAACTACAAACTGGGACCTAGTAGGAGTTTATTAACCCTTCTGCAGTCTTCTGCTAATTAAATGCAACTGGGACGAATAGGAGGAGTGCTGATACTATGGGAAAGAGATAGACTAGGATAAAATTCCAAAAACAAAAAGAGAAAAAAAGCTTGGATCGCACATCCCCATGCTATGCATTGATCTTTTGTTGCTTCTCAGCACAATTCATATAGCTTCATCAGCCTAAATAATATAGTATACCAAGCTTTTGACATCTGTTCACATGGTGCGGTTCTGCGTGGTTGCCATTGTATCGGTGGTGTTCTGCTGGCAGGTTGGTGGGACCCAGTACCAGGATGGCTTTGTCTAGCAGCAAGGGTTCTGTTTGACTGATGGACCCTGCCCTCTGCTGGTGCAGTGCTGCAGAGTCGGAAGTCACCAACGCGGCCAAATTAGAGTAGGTTCCACTCGAGGAGGCAACCTTGACGTGGTGAGCAGGCTTATGCTTTTTTAACAAAACGTACGGTATACCAATGCCTCATGTACAGTACGTATATCAGGGGGGCTGTATACTATTTATTATGCTGAGAGGCGAAGTTAATTGTCCTGAAGAGCAGTTATAGATCAAAGCATACCATGTGGATGTGCAATCCATTTTTTTTCTTTTTTTGGGATATTTTTTTTAAGCTGAATAACCCCAGGTTTAGGAAATTATAGAAATCTTATTTTTTGCAATCCACCCATTCCCTAAATTATCTTGGTCGCCCCTTTCTGCACCTGTTCTAATTCAGCCTTCTTTAGACAGGTGCCCGGTACTGTATACAGTGATCTATATAGAAGAAAAAGAACGTCCTTGTCAGGAGCATCTTTGAATCCTTAGAGACATCCCATGATCTCATTTGCCTTGGCAGCAGCTTCCTGGCATTGGTCGCTAAAGTAAAGTTTCCTGTATACTAGAGATGAACAAATAACTTCTAAATAAATTGGACATGACCTGAATTTTTTAAAAATTTGAGGTGCATCCAAATCCAAATTTTTGGTGGGAGAGAGAGGAAATAGTAAAAGACAAACTCGCTCATCTTTACCGTCAGTCTCATTTTAGGAAGGGTTGTGGCTAGATTCTCCCTTCTCCTTGCAGTAGGTCTCCTAATTTCTCCTTGTCTATCTGGTCTTGTAAAGTACTAGACTCAAGTCTTGCTTCATATTGGACATAAGCATGTGTGAACCATACTGGGATTTTGGGCAAGTCCATTGCCATCATGTGTCCTGGTTTACGTTGCTGTACCATAACAGGGTGTATATGTAAGTCATAGTGATCAAGCCAACTAAAGAGTGTAAATTGATTGAGGGGTCTTCGTGCTTCACCCTCATCCATCCCAGCATGGGAATGGTTTTATATTGAAAATATGATCCCCAACAGTGCTGGTATTGTCTATCCACCAAGAAGAAGGGTTTTAGACGTCTCCAGAAACCGGTCATCCTTCCACCCACCATTGAAGAAGCATGAGTGGTCAGTCAAGCTAAACAAGAGTCTAGATCAGGGATGCCCAACCTGGGGCCCTCCAGCTGTTGAAAAACTACAACTCCCAGCATGCCCAGACTGCCAACAGCTATCAGCCTACAGCAGTGCATGGTGGGAATTGTAGTTTTACAACAGCTGGAGAGCCTCAGGTTGGCCATGCCTGGTCTAGATGAAAGGATTTTTACCATAATGCTTTACCCCTGCTAGAGACTACTAATCATATGCCCATAGAGCTGACAATAGTGCATTCGCTACCTACTAGAGATGAACAAATTTCCTAAAATTTGTTTCGGTCCAATTAGTCCAGACTGAAACAAAACTCTCTCTCTCTATCTCAAAAATTTTACCCAAACGAAATTATGATTTTTACATTTTTAAAAATATTTAGGTAAGATTGCGAATCTAATTAATTGATTCGTTCATCTTGACTATCTACCCTTCCTCTAGAAGATTGGCATGGGCCCTTGCTCTCCCACAGCACTGCAAATATGCTACATCATCGCCAGTAACATAAGCTCTGCTTGAAGATTGTACATTAGAGTTTTAAAATCAGAAGACGCAGGAAGGAGCCAAGCTTCCAAAAAAATTTCCTGCCATAGTTAGAAAGATCTATGTGTATTAGAAGGAGCTTTTCCGCCAGATGAATTCATTAGATTTTACCCTGAAGCTCACTCCTACTGTGGAGTTTGCATGAAGAGTCCAAATCAAATGCTCAGACATCTGGCGACGAAAGCCGAATGCAAAATACTGGACATTAGCAAAGCCTTCAATTGCTACTATTGATGCATTAGGAAGCTGCGGGAGCTCAGATCAGATCATACAGGGAGATGAATGCACTTGTGTTTGGTTTAGTTTTTTTACTTTATAAACTTCCAGTCCTTTTAGTGAAAAATATGCTCTCCATATATTGACTTTATGTTATACAAGAAGTGTGGATCAACTGGATCCTCTGTGACACGACAACAGATTTGACTTGGGGCTACTCCCAAGAGCGTTATCAAGGTGGCCCACTAGTATTCCCCCTTTAACCCCTATACAGGGATCCGTTTTTTGCTGCAGGGGAACCACCAGGCTGCTACTTCTGGGAGTAGTCTCTGTTCAAGTGACTGTTGACCCACAGGGGTCAAGAGATAATGGTACAGAGCACCAAGGGATCAGGCTAAACCATAGTCTAGGACATGCCGGGATCAGAGCAGGAAGAGTACTAGCAATCCAATGAACAGTCTGAGGTCAGGGCATACAGCAGAAGGTCAGTACGGAGATCAGGCAGAGGTCAGGAGAGGCAGTAAAAGGTCAAATTCGTTAAATAGGCAGGAGTTATTACACAGGCAGACAAGGATAAAAAGCATACTTTTGCAGGACACTTGCAGACTAGAACCTATTATTTAGGCACCTTCCCCCAGGCACATTCTTAGGTAACTAGCCATTAACAGGGAAAGATTAGGGTGTGAAAGATAGCCCTTCGAGAGCTGGAGGGAGCAAGAGGCAGTTCTGGCAGAAAGCAGGTGGCCAGGCCCTCCAAGAAAAGGATGGAGAATTCAGGCAGGTCCAGGGCACTGGAATCCAGTAGCAGGGGAGCGGGTGAGTGGCGTAAGACTTTATGGGGAGTGAGTTCCAGGCTTGTACTGTGTGAATAAGCAGAGATGCAGTATAAAGCATTGGGTAGGGATAGCCTTCTATAGCTATCTAACCTTCTGACTAGTGTTGATCGAGCACCAAAGTGCTCGGGTGTTCAGGTGCTCGGGTCGAACACCTCGGGATGCTCGGGTGCTCTACCAAGCACCCAAGCACAATGGAAGTCAATGGGAGAACCCGAGCATTAAACCAGGCACCCTCTGCTCTCAAGAGGGGAGGGTGTCTGGTTCATAGGAAAAGGTCAGAAATTGATGGAAACACCACCGAAATGGTTTTTGAACAGCATGGGGAGGATGTCTGGATGCATCTTGGACTCAATGTTGTCCGAGTAGTACGCCACTTTTACAGACTGACAATAATACGCACCAAACCGAAGATAAAATCAATTTTAGAGGAAAAATTCTTAGGAAACATTCTTTCCTGTATATTTACTTGTATATAAAGTGCAAGTGCTGCCAAAAATTACAAGCAAGAGGCACTCCGATACAACCTGTATATCACACAATGGGGGGCCTCATTCAGATTGTGGTACAATTGTTCAGGTAGTGGGACTCCTACACTCATAAAGCCTATGCACTAAGTAAAAGGTCTGCCAAAAATTACAAGGAACCGGCACTCCAATATACCCTTTGTTACACATAAAGGAGGGCATCATACACACCCTTGAAAAATTATGATTGATGGCCTGCTGGTGACCCTCAATAACATTAGGAGCAAGGGCCTGCTGGTGACCCTCTAAAACATTACGGGTAAGGGCCTGCTACAGAGTTGACTCTCTAAAACATTAGGGGCGAGTGCCTGCTGCTGATCTGAGCATCGAAAAAATTATGGGCGAGTGCCTGCTACTGAGCTGACCATTGAAAAAATTATGGGAGAGTGCCTGTTGCTTAGCTTACCATTGAAAAAATTATGGGCGAGGGCCTGCTGGTGAGCTGACCCTGTAAAACATTATGGTTGAGGGCCTGCTGGTGAACTGACCCTCAAAAACATTATATGCCAGGGCCTGCTGGTGAGCTGACCCTCTAAAATATTGTAGGTGAGGGCCTGCTGGTGAGCTGACCCTGTGAAACATTATGGTTGAGGGCCTGCAGGTGAGCTGACCCTCAAAAACATTATATGCGAGGGCCTGCTGGTGAGCTGACCCTGTGAAACATTATGGTTGAGAGCCTGCAGGTGAGCTGACCCTCAAAAACATTACATGAGAGGGCCTGCTGGTGAGCTGACCGTCTAAAAGATTGTAGCTGAGGGCCTGCTGGCGAGCTGACCCTGTAAAACATTATGGTTGAGGGCCTGCGGGTGAGCTGACCCTCAAAAACATTATATATGAGGGCCTGCTGGTGAGCTGACCCTCTAAAAGATTGTAGGTGAGGGCCGGCTGGTGAGCTGACTCTCTAAAACATTATATGCGAGGGCCTGCAGGTGAGCTGACCCTCTACAGCATTAGAAGCGAGGGCAGACTAATCAGCATGTTTATATGATGGAAGAGGAGGAGGAGGACGAGAAAAAGAAGGGTGAACCATATACCCTTTTTTGTGGTGGAAGGGGTGCATGGGAATACAGTGTATTCAGTACATTATAAAAAAAAAACACATTTAAAGTGCCTTTATGTTCAGCCGCTTTCCTCTGGTGGAGTAGAGAAGTCAGGGGAAATCCAGGCCTTGTTCATTTTTATAAGAGTCAACCTGTCAGCATTTTCAGTTGAAAGGGGGATGTGCTTCTCAGTTATAATGCCCCCAGCAGCACCAAAAATACCCGCTCAGACAAAACACTGGCGGCAGGGCAGGCCAGCACCACCAAGGCGTTGAGTGCTAGTTTGTGCCACGTTTCCAGCTTGGACACCCAGTAGTTGTAAGGCACAGAGGGATCATTGAGGATGCTAACACGGTCTGCTACGTACTCCACCATCTTCCGAAATGTTTCACTCCTTGTGACACTAGGCCGCGCATCAGGGTGAGGGTGCTGGCGGGGTAGCATGAAACTGTCCCAGGCCTTGGAGAGTGTTGCTCTGCCTCTGTTGGAACTGTTGTGTGTTCCCCTCGTCTCGTCTCCTCGGTTTCCCAAGGAACTACGTACTCTGCCGCCAGCGTAGTCAGCTGGAAATTTTTGGAGCAATTTTTCCACAAGGACCTCCTGCTATTGCACCATTTTGCTCATCCTCTCCACCAGAGGAATGAGAGATGAGAAGTTATCTTTGTAGCGGGGGTCGAGAAGGGTGAACAACCAGTAATCGGTGTTGTCCAAAATGTGTAAAACGCGTGGGTCACGGGAAAGGCAGCATAGCATAAAGTCAGCCATGTGTGCCAGAGTCACAACAGGCAAGACTTCGCTGTCGTCATCAGGAGGATGATTCTCAATCTCCTCATCCTCTTCTTCCTCTTCTGCCCATCCACGCTGAACAGATGGAATTAAACTTCCATGGGTACTACACTCTGTAGCGGAGGCAACCGTCTCCTGTTCCTCCTCCTCATCATCCAATTTGAGCTGAGAAAACGAACTGAGGATGGTCTGGCTATCACCCTGTGTAATGTCTTCCACCATTTCCACCTCTTCCACATGCAAAGTGTCGTCCTTAATTGTAAGCAGTATGTGTTTGAGTAGACACAGAAGCGGGATGGTGACGCTGATAATAGCGCTATTGCCGCTCACCATCTGTGTTGATTCCTCAAAGTTTCTTAAAACCTCACAGAGGTCAGACATCCATGCCCACTCGTCCCTAGTGAAGAGCAGAAGCTGACTGGAAAGTTGACGACCATATTGCAGCTGCTATTCCACTACTGCCCTCTGCTGCTCAGAAAGCCTGGCCAACATGTGGAACGTCGAGTTCCAGCGCGTGCTCACGTCGCAAAACAGCTGGTGAGCTGGCAATTTCAAGCGCTGCTGCAGCATTGACAGACCGGCGGAAGCTGTCGATCAGGGTGAGGATTGTGTTGACCAGACTACTGGCTACTGAGACTGGACTTGGTGGAAGACAGGGTGGTGCTTAACCGACTGGAAGCATTATCTGCTGCAATCCAATCGACCACCTGGTCGCACTGGTCTGACTTTGAGAGCATTGTCCTGCGCCGCCCTGCAAACTGGGACATGAAGCTAGGTATCGTGGATGATTGTTTTTCTTGTGCTCTGGCAACAGGCCCAGTTTCAACGCGCCCAGGGCCACGGCCTCTGCGTGCACCATCAGCAGCACGGCCACTTCCCTGTCCTTTACTGCTCGCCTTCTTCATATTAAATGTTATATATGCTTGAAAGTATGTCACACGTACAGTAGCGTAGGATTTGTAAGCGTATGCGCCAAAAAAAAAAATGTATTCGGGATGTGGAAACGTCATACAGGAGATATACCATAGATAATGACCCTGATGTCAGCAGTGGCTAATAAAAAATTACAGGGAATATCACAGGTATTTGGGATGTGGAAACGTTACACAGGAGACGTACCCAAGGTAATGTCACTGTCTGCAGCGGACACCGTCTAAGGAAAAAGTACACTGGATGTCACTGATATATTTTGGATGTGCACACGTTACACAGGAGATGTAGCGCAGATAATGTCACTGTCCTCAGCGGACGACATCTACGGAAAAAGTACACTGGATGTCAGATATTTTTGGGATGCGCACACGTTACACAGAGATGTAGCGCAGCTAATGTCACTGTCCTCAGCGGACGACATCTACGGAAAAAGTACACTGGATGTCACAGATATTTTTGGGATGCGCACACGTTACACAGGAGATGTAGTGCAGATAATGTCGATGTCTGCAGCGGCCTAAATACGCTATTTAGAGCAGGATACTCTAAAAATAGATATTACTGCCACACACAACAATAGTCCTTAAAAGGATTTTTGGGTCTCTGACAAGTTTTTCAACTTAAAAAAAAATTATTTTCACTCCCTATACTATCTTTCCCTTCCTCAGCACAGCTCTCCCTGACTAACACTGAGCCGAACACATGTCATCGGGTACTATATAGCACCCAATGATGCGTTCCGGCCAGCCAATCACTGTAATGCCAGTAACCAACATGGCTACGGCATTACAGTGAGTGGCAGTACTTACCTGCATGTTTATTGGCTGCGTAGCAGTCAACAAACGTGCAGGGAGGAGACTTGAGCATTGCACTCGAGCACATGCGGTATTCGGCCGAATGCCGCCATGTGCCGAGCATGCTCGATCAACACTACTTCTGACAAGGCAGAATATGAATTTCCGGCTTCTTAAGATAGCCAAGCTTCAGTCTGATCATAAATCTTACCTAATGGACAAGAGCTAAGAGCATTTATTCACCAGACACCAAGTATCAGGCAAGCAATGGCGTATGCATAAATTACAAGCCCAGAACTGGATATTTACCATCAGGAACTCATTCCAATGAACCCTCCGTCTGCATGGAGCTTCCACAATGACCTTGTGAAGAGCTTATATTAGAACCCACGGTATAGTTGAATATAAATTTGCATACAGGTTACAGCTTTGAAGACCATTTTAATCATTGCATTCTGCTCGCTTTGGATTAAAACAAATTTTCTCATTTGGGCTTCTCCTCTACAGCTTTCACTTCTGGTGCATCTGCAGACTGCTGCTTTCTGCTTCACGGTGGATCCATCAAAGAGCTGCTCTGAAGGCTCGGTCTGTAGCCCTTATCTCTGAACTCCTGACACCTCATCATGCCTAAATTCTTATCAAACTGATTTAGCTATAACGAGTATTTATGAGATGTTGAGAAAGTGCAGATAAGAGCTACAGATCTGGCCATCAGAGCAGCTCCCTGATGGATTCACTGAGAAGGGGATGCACCGAAAGCAAAAGCTGAAAAAGAAACTGTTGAAATTTTTCTAAAGACCAACTGAAAAAACGTTGCTTAGCCCAAAATGAGTGGAATGCAAAGATAAAAAAATGCCTCCTTTTTTCCCTAAATGAAAGAAAATTGGCTTCTACCTCGTGGGCATTTTTGCCTTCCCCTGGATCAACTTCGCAGAAGAATAATGGACATTGCTAATCCGTCAGTACATACATGCATGGTGAACAGCACTTTATTATAGGTATGTCAGCATATACTGCTACAACATTGTATTCACTGGGGTTTGAACTGCACCCTATTACAGGTGAGTCAGTACATACTGCTACAACATTACTCTTGTAATATTTAGCTGAACAGCACTTCACTCTGGATGTGTCAGTATGCACTGCTACAACATTGTATTCATTGCAGTCTGAACATCACTTCATCACAGCTGTGTCACATTCTTAGATGACTGTACACATCAGCGACATATCCCCATGCGTCACGGAACCAAGTGACATGTCACCACTGCCATCAGTCATTGGATGCAGAAGCCACGTGACTCGCGTCAAACTGTAAGTTGGAAGAGTGGAATCAAGGGATGGCATCCACTAACCCCTAGGGCAGTGATGGCTAACCTCCGGAACTCCAGCTATAGTGAAACTACAACTCCCAGCATGCTCCATTCATTTCTATGGAGTTCTGAGAACAGCCAAGCAAGTGTGCATCTTGGGAGTTGTAGTTTTACCACAGCTGGAGTGCCGGAGGTTAGCCATCACACCCCTAGGGTGTTATTCAGCACTCTTACAGGAGACAGGGTGGAACGCAGCAAGAGAGAAACTGAACCACTACCTACAGGACTAGCTAATATGGTTGACAGCGGACTCAGAGTCAGACAACAGGTAACGCTCCAATAGCTGAAGTTGCAGTAAGAACCGTAGTTAGTGTGAACTGAGTCCAATAGCAGACACGGTGGTGAGAAGTGATATTGCAGAGAAGACTGGAGCCGCTGATGATGATGATTGTCAGAGGCAGAAGCGTGGTCAGAGACAAGCCACTGGTCAGAAGCCGGTATCAGATGGTACAGAGGATCAGACAGGCTCAGGGTCAGACAGGTCCAGTAGTCAATGCAGGCGGTAGGCAAACAGAATGGTCAAACACAGAAGATCAGATCAGAACACCTTTGCTATTACCGATAGTACCTCAACGCTCAGGCAACTTCCTAAAAGAGGAAGCTGCTACTTAACCTTGTAACTCCGCACAGGGGCCGTACTGGGAGGCAGGAAGCAAACGCCCCTGGAAGCATAAATGACAGGAAGCGGTGGGCACACGTCCTTATGGGATGCCAGCATGGGATAGAGCACGGAGGCAGCGTGGCCGGAGGACGTGTCTGGCAGGCACACGCTTGGTACATCTGGCGGAAACAGCTGCGGGCAGAGAGGCAGGAGATGCTGCAGATATGACAGGTGAGACAGCGGGAGGTATGGCAGAAGGCCCAGGCCTAACAGGAGCCAAAATCCAACGGCAGCGAGCAGATAAGTACACTTCACTCCGCATGTCTAGTGGTGTGGAGGAGTCTGCCCGAGAGGGTGAACAACCACTTTAATCCTCATTGAGCAATACAGAAGAACAGGGAGGAGAGGAAAAATAGGGGAGGTGAGAGGGATGCAGCTGCAGTTTCGTTCCATCTGTTTAACACCTTAACGACCCTGGACGAGAATGCTCGTCCTAACTGGCCGGTACTTAATGCCTTAGGACGAGCATTCTCGTCCTAGGGTTAACCCGCTGCCCCACACGCGCTGCCACGATCAGCAGCAGGGGCCCGGCTGATACTGACAGCCGGGCCCCTGCTGTATCTGCCAGCATCGGTGAAAACACTGATGCTGGCGGATTAACCCCCTGTATGCTGCGGTCATGCTGGCCGCAGCATATAGGGGGTTTGCAGCAGCTTGTACATCCCCATCGGGTCCCTGTGCTGCGGCTTACATAATAGAAACCACCCAAAAATGATGCCATTTTAGAAACTACACCCCTCAAGGTATTCAAAACTGATTTTAAGCAGATTGCCTAAAGAGGTTTTCCCAGATTTTGATACGGATGACCTAGCCTCAGGATAAGTCAACAATATAAGATCCACAGGGACCTAACATTCGGCAACCCCGCTGATCAGCCATTTGAGGAGGCTGGGGTGTCCCGGTGAACACCGTGGCCTTGTTGCAGCTTACCAAGCACAGCGCCGTCCGTTGTACAGTGGCTGTGCTTGGTATTGCAGCTCAGTTCTGTTGACTTAAATTGCTGCACCTAGGCTTCTTGACGTCACTGGCCTAGGAAGAGGACACGCTATTCACGGGAGTGCCGCAGTCTCTTCAAACAGCTGAACGTCAGGGGGAGCCCCACCATTCAGACTTTGATGACCTATGTATTCTGAGGACAACTCATTAATATCAAAATCTCTTTAAGTTAGGAAATTGGAATTTCTTCTCAGTCCTGTATGAAAGAATTTTTAGTAACCAGCACTATATTGACTGGGTCTATGGCAGCTGTTACTACGGGCAGTGACTTCACCGCGGCAGAACCTAATCTGCCATTTCAGCATAAACCTCTTCTCATTGGGTTGCAATGTTCGGGAATGATTAAATATTTAAAACCTCCATGTTATTTAAAGTATCGAGACAGAGAAGTCCGAACGATTCAGCATAATGACTGATCTTATCTGACGTGCAGTTTCGATCAATAGCTATTAGAGGCAATGTATACACTTCATTATTTCCCTTCTTCTACACTCTGCTCTTAGGCCTATCAGACAGATCTACATGTAAGGAGGAGATCCCCCCCAGATATTTTTTGAGTTGGCTTTAAAGTGACCCTTCAGTCTAAACCTACAATGTGACTATACATGACACAGCCATAGTCAACATAACTGGTGCCTTTTCAATCCTTCCATGCAACCTCCATTGCTCTGTTAGTGGTTCCCACTTAGATTTCTTTCTTCTAGTAGAGTGATATGGGAAAGTCTAAGACCCTTCCCTCAGATGGACATAGCACCTACAGGTTGTCCTTCCCGTGTGTGGTTGTTGGACATGTGTTGTTGTCATGACTCGTTGGGTTCTAGTAAAGATCTTAGCCTAGGAGGAACTGATGAAGGTGAGAGCAGCAGATGCTATGGTTCCTTAGTCTGCATGGTGGTTCCTGTGGTAATGGTAGATACACAGTGAGTGAAATAAAATGAGGGGGTTGCAGTTTGATCCCGGACTACAGATGCAGATCTTAGGGAGACTTTGTAGTATACAGTCACATACCCCTGCATCAAGTTAGAACTGCAGTTTCCACCATGAGAGGACCACCACCACTGTCATGTCAGATGGACTGTTGTAATGTTGAAGAAGCTTGGCTCTCATCTGAGAAGTTTGTTTCCATATTCACAAGTAGCCAGTGAACTGCTCCTAAATGGATGCTTTGCCGAACTGCCATTTTCACCCACTGTTGGTTGTCAAACCTATGGACCTATGGCCTTTGCGTCATTTATTTGCAACTTCCTTGAACCCACTACACATTAGGACATTCTTGGGCCTGCTGTGACTACGACTACACAACAGCGGTCCTTATTCTTCACCACTATACCATATGGTCTGTGAGTAGAAGAGCTGTGACTACGACTACACAGCAGCAGTCCTGATTCTTCACTACTATACCATATGGTCTGTGAGTAGAAGACCTGTGACTACGACTACGCAGTAGGAGTCCTGATTCTTCACCATTATACTATATGGTCTGTGACTACGACTACACAGCAGCAGTCCTGATTCTTCATTACTATACCATATGATATGTAAATAGAAGACCTGTGACTACAACTACGCAGTAGGAGTCCTGATTCTTCACTACTATACCATATGGTCTGTGAGTAGAAGACCTGTGACTACGACTACACAATAGGAGTCCTGATTCTTTACCATTATACCATATGATATGTGAGTAGAATACCTGTGACTATGACTACACAGCAGCAGTCCCAATTCTTCACTACTATACCATATGGTCTTTCAGTAGAAGAGCTGTGACTACGACTACACAATAGGAGTCTTGATTCTTCATTACTATACCATATGATATGTGAGTAGAAGAGCTGTGACTACGACTACACAGCAGCAGTCCTGATTCTTCACTACTACACCATATGATATGTGAGTAGAAGAGCTGTGACTACGACTACACAGCAATAGGAGTCCTGAATCTTCACATCTACCTAACCCTGGTCCTGAGATAACCACTGATTGTGAAATAAAGGGGCAGGAGGCTGAGCTGATCACTGTGCTTTTTTTGTTACTGTTTGGCTCTCTGAGCAAGCGCTGCGCATATTTATAGAAAGTCCATGGATTTAGGAGCAGAGCATGGAGACTCAGTGATTGTGGGGGGGTGGGGGCGTTATAGAACACTAATCAGAAGACGATCATGGGGACACAACGTGAATGTACGGGGGAGGGAGTGTTATAGGAAGCTAATCAAGAGCTTTGTATGTATAGGAATCACTTATCCTATAATAATAGCTGCTGAATACGAGCTTAACGACTAAAAACCACAATTATCCATTAAAATTAATTCTCCTTAAACAAACGTATCAGTCATTACCGCACAAACATGGGGGTCAGCTGATGACCGGTCTATTCTTCACAGCTTTATCTGTAGCAGCGTTATATAACTATCACTTATAAGTATTCTTTGTGCCCAAACATTTGCTTTTAGCTGTTATTTTACTTGTATCGACAAGCTCTATGGATGCAGTTTGTTCTGTGCAGCAGATTTCTGACCTCAGTGAATATTGTAATAGGACTTTTTCCAAAAAAAATGAGCAAAATGAGCTCCTATATGCCAGTTTATAGACTACAAGCCAGTCTGGAGATCAGCTAATTGCCGCGGGTACAGATACAGCAAGGGGAAGATACAGCTGACAACACAGCGGCCACTGCAGGGGAAATGTAGTATTACATGCTGACCACTGGAAGGAATGCCATGTATCATACATGGATGGGGCCAGAAACCCTCTGCTCTAGCTTATACAAAGGGTTCCAAACCAGGAAGGGTGTAAATAAAATAAAAAATTAATTAAAACATGATTTCCTCGGACATGCAAATTGCATGACCATCAACCTAGGTATGTTTAAAGAGGACCTCTCACCCCTCCTGACACGCCTGTTTTAATAGCTTCATGCATCCCCCATGTAATAACGATTATGGAGCATCTAGTCTTATGGCTCTATGTTGTGCCATTCCTTTTATTATTTCTACTAGAAGTTATGAATAAATTGCTAGCAGTCTGCAGTAAGGGTACAGAGGGGTGGTAACCAGTTGGGGGTGTGTCCCTGCACAGACTCACTCTATCCAATCAGTGCTGCCATTGTCAGACTGTGCAGGTACACCCCCCTCCAACTGGTTACCGCCCCTCTGTACCCTTACTGCAGACTGCTAGCAATTCATTCATAACTTCTAGTAGAAATAAGAAAAGAATGGCACAACATAGAGACATAAGACTAGATGCTCCAGAATTGTTGAATGCATGGAATGCATGAATGGGGAATGCATGAAGCTATTAAAACAGGCCTGTCAGGAGCGGTGAAAGGTCCTCTTTAATCCTTTCCCTTTAATAATGTTGAGCGAATCGAACTGTCTGAAGTGGATTTTGATCTGAATTTCAGGGAAAATTCTATTTGCTGCGAAGCCGAATTTCCTCGTGCTTCGTGGTAACAGAATTGATTTTCCCTGAAATGGGGTAAAAAAAAAAATCATACTGACCTCATCCATTTGAGTGCGAAGAGCTCGCTGCCACCATCTTGATTGAAGATCCCGCACGAAATCTCGTACACAGTGACGCATGACACATGATATCATTACATGCCGCGCGAGAATTCGAGCTGGATCTTCAATCAAGGTGGCGACCGCCAGCTCTTCGTGACCAAATAGATGAGGTAAGAATGATTTTATTTATTTTTATTATAGACCACAATGATGGGGAGCACCGCAATCGCCGTTTCCCGTCATTGCACCCACTACTTACAAAGAAATGTGCTTTGCAACGAAGTAATTTGTCACAAAGTGAACTTTTTTGTAAAATTCAGCGAAGCAGCCAAATCGATTCGCTCATCACTACCCTTTAACCTTTCTAGCACTGTCAGCAGTTTTGACCTCTTTTTCTGTTGCATGCAATAAGGTACCTATACACATTAGGTCTAAACAGACTGATTTGGGCAGGACCACCCGACTCGTGCGTATGTGGTCACCAGATTCTGCCCTGGCTGCTCAGTTGCAACATGAGCAATCCTGTGATCCCACACGAGGCAAGCTACTCCCACAGATGCATGGCTGTAACATATTTCCTTCACCCCATCGTAAACATATATATACTCAGCCGATTGTAAGTGAAAAATTATTGAGCTTTAAGGGCACATTCATACTCGTTAAGCATTCATACTCGTTAGCGATGATCGGGCAGTTTAAATGTAACTTCGACTACCTGATAAACAATCAAAATGCTCATTCATCAGGTAATCTGATCATTTATGCGCACGCAAAAATGATTGTTTGCCGACAGTAGATTGTGCCATGTAAACACGATCTTCTGCAGGCAAAAAGTAAGTCCTTAGGGGGAAGACCGATGGCATTAGTGATCGCTCCTCCCCATACTCTGGAGGAGATCGCTGCATGTAAAATGCAGCGGTCTCCTCCTCTAGCGATCAGCAGATTGTTGGGAAGGAACACTTCCTTCCCGACAATCTGCTGTAATATCATCCCGGGTAAAGGGACCTTTACTGGAGAATGGTCAACACAATGGACACTGCAGTTCAATTTCTCCAAAGTCTTCAGTATCTCCAGGATCCACTCTATTAAACATGACTTACTGGCCTGTTGGTGCCGATTAAAATGACACCTGTCTTGTGAAAATCGGTTGCAGCGTTCCTGAGAAAACAGGCTTTTATTTTGTATACAAATGAGGGCGTGGTCAGTACTGGAAAGCTGAGGAGCACCAAGGAACTAGACCCCGCCCCCTCGGAGCCCTGAAGCACTCATCTGCCTAAAGAGTAAAAGTCTTTTTTCTTGGGAATGGCACAACCAATTTTCACAAGGCAGATATCGTTTTATTCAGCATGATCAATCCTACCAGATAGTATGCTGGTTTTGATACAGTTGATCCTGCTGACAGATGTTCTTTAAATGTGCCTGAGAGAAACATATTTCTGTCCTAAGAGAGAAATAAATACGAAAAAATATAAGAGCAGGGTATATGAACCATGTGGTCATTTTCTGCCTTCATTCTTCTGTGTTTCTATGGGGGCAGTCGCTGTTGGTCGGCTGACTATGTGCGACTTACACTTAGGATGATGAGACCAACATGGGCTGCCTCTAGCCTTCTCCTTTACCATAGACCTCACATAAGACCATATGGCATGCATTCCCCTGCTTGTAGACTCCATGCTGTATTTGCTGGGAAGCTTTCACATTGTAAATTTTAAATTTTCCTGAATTCCTAAATCTTTTAATACACAATATCCTCCCCCCCCCAGATAGCGTATTCATTATACGACATAGAAAATATGTGTCGTTTATTGAAAGCAAAAGAAGCAAAACACAACACTTTCAGATACGAACACTACACCTTTGGCGGCGTACCGGAGCCTGTTGAAGACTTTTTTTGCTGCTAAACTTGGTCGGCTTACTTGCAAGATACGCTGTAAATTATATTGTTCAGTTCTACCTGCGATAAGCCGGACAAGAATAAGCCTTTGGCATAAAGCAGAGAAATATCGAGGCTTAGAAGAAATTAAATACATGTGCCACAATTGATGCAACTGTCCTTCTGGCTGTCACCAAGAATTATATCATACAAGTCTTTTTAAACCTCAAGTGAAGAGCATCCATGGCTTACAGGATGTGGCTGGAGATATCACCATCGAGTTAACTGCTCTTTGAGATAAGGGTTAATCTCAATGTTTTTGGCCCTGTCGTCTTTAGAATGTCACCCAGGAGGTGGGTTGAGATTTATATGATTCAGAATTGATGCAAAGGACCAGATTGTGGGGTGGACCAAAGGGTTGACTGGCTCCAACACCTAGAGGCCTCCACCAGTGAGTGTCTTCAAAAACTACAAAACTGAGGTGAGACGTGGGAGGAGGAAAAGATTCGAAAGAACAATCAGGCTTGTTAAATATATGCCTGGTCCTTGTGTGGCGTGCCACAACCACAGGGGCTACACGTGAGGTGCACGGTGGGCCGATGAGGGGCCAGCAATAATACAGTTCATCGGTTTAATCACGGTTAGCAAAAAGCCTCCCTGGGCCAGCAGCACAGTGATGAGGAAGACAGCACGAAATCCTCCGGGGCACACTCTGTGGTAGGGAAGCACCAGCCTAGATGGAGGTTGAGGTGCCCTTGATGTTAGGGGTGTTTAGGGTGCTTGTGGAGGCTGGGTCCCTTGGTGGTATTTGTCGTGACGCCAGTACCGTTAATGGTGGTACAACCAGTTTTAATTAAATTGAAGAATGAAGTAGACAGTGGTAGGATACAACTCACAACTTTTACTGAAGTTGGTTCCAGTTGCGGCATATACATCCAGACAGAATACAGTCTTTTGTTCTTAGAGGAATTCTGTTGATCCACTGTTAATAGGTTTGGCTAGGTTCTGACTCAGGCTGTGGTTCTGTATAAGTATTTCTGGTAGGTGACTTTGCTTCAGGTCCCTTTTAAACCAGTGTAATTTGGTGAGGTTGCCTGCAGTACTTATTGGTATGCTTAGTCCTATTGTTTCTGTATCTTCCATGCCCTTGAACAGGTAGCTAATCTGTATTCTTCAATGTATGGTGAGGCTGCCTGTAGCTAGATTGTCCTCCACCATGTGCAAAGGTGCCCATTAAGCCTTAGGTAGTGGCTGTTATCACCGATGTCTCTCTTTAGCTTGGTTTTTTTCCAGGGACACAACACTATCCTCTGGTTGTAGGATGTAAGGAACTAAGAGGATCACTCTTCTGCCCCTCATACCTTGGCTCTACCTCATTGCTGCATCAGACTTCACCCACTACTCTGTGGTGTGTAGTCTCAGCTTACCAACTCACTCTACTCCTCTCTTCTCTCTACCCTCTTCTTCTTTTACACTAGGCCTGGCCTAAGTATTTATATGGACTAAGTGCTATCCCCATCTAGTGGTGGGAGGTATAAAATGCATCTAACCAGCCTATGAACAGGGATACAACAGATGATGTAATGCAGAATGACATGCAACATGGTTACATTAATTTTGCAGTTCCCACGTGTCCTGAGTGGGACGCTGCACTTGGTTAAAGGGGTTATACCCCCATTTTTTACCCAGGAAGTCCCCCTGATATGAGCTTCAGAAAATGTCATGCTCTTTTTTGCCCTGCACAGAATAGCACAGGGCAAAGGCTTTTTTAGGAGATGCAGTGACATCTCCATAGGGACTGCTAGGCAGAGGCTTCTGCCCAGCAGTGAGCCCAGTGACGTCACCGGCGCTAATGGGTGGGCTTTAGCACTGCCCTAGTCTGTAAAATGGTAACACTTCCAGGCAGAAGCCTCTTCCTAATAGTGTTGAAAACATAAACAAAAAAGCCCTTGCCCTGCGCAATCCAGCGCAGGGCAAGGGAGAGCACCGGAGCATGAAATGCTCTAATGCTCATATCAGGGGGGCCAGAGTGCTGAAAATGTGGATATGTCCCGTTCAGCTCTGAATCCGGACAACCCCCTTTAACCCAACAGCGGACATTGGGGTACATTCTATTACTCCAAATACAATATATGAAATATTCTTTGAGTAGAGGATTGTCATGCCATTGTTTTCTAATATGTATGGTTGGCTTCCATTGTGACTCGGCGGCCACATATGCTTGCAGGGCATGTCACTAGCATGCCTCAAGAAGTGACATGCCATCCAAACACATGTGACCACTGAGACAAGTGACTGAAGACAACGGTCACAAGACTAAGCCATTTTTTGGGACCAGAAGGGGCCAGGACTGAGGCAGTCTCACAGGAACAGGGAGGCTGTGGATAGGTGAGTGTTTTTTTTTTTTTTTTAACCAGGCACAAGTTCCATCAGCTTCAAGGCTGGATAATTCCTTTAAGTTAATTTATCTTAGCCATATGACCAGAAGGCAACTAAAAGCTCAAGGGCCCCAACAGGTAACCACACCACATGCCATTTATAATTCTGGTGTCTTCGTATGTGGCAGAGGAGCCTTTCATGCCCTCAGGCACCAGAGCCACCAGTGCGTATAGTCCCATCAGTAACTGATGGCGTTTCCTCTATAAGTATGTACCTGTCAATCACTGATAGGACCGCCTACTGGACTCCTAAGCCTAGAATGACCAAGAATGTCAATTGTTAAATTAAAAGTTGTACTGAATCTTTTTCCATAAAACTATAAAGTTGCAAGAAAAAGTATGTGAACCCTTTGGAATGATAGGGATTTCTGCACAAATTGGTCATAAAATGTGATCTGATCTTCATCTAAGTCACAACAATAGACAATCACAGTCGGCTTAAACTAATAACACACAAAGAATTAAATGTTACCATGTTTTTATTGAACACCATGTAAACATTCACAGTGCAGGTGGAAAAAGTATGTGAACCCCTAGACTAATGATGTCTCCAAGAGCTAATTGGAGTGAGGTGTCAGCCAACTGGAGTCCAATAAATGCGATGAGATTGGAGGTGTTGGTTACAGCTGCCCTGCAGGGCTGGGACAAGGCCATTTGGTGCCCAGGGCGAAGATGGCAAACTGCGCCCCCCCCCCCCCCCCCCCCGTTTTTAAGAAAGAATCAATGTTGTTTCAAAACAAGAATATACTTAAAGCAATAGAACAAAGGACTGTGGGACTTTGAAAGTCACAGACACTATAAAGTTCCCCCCCATGATCATGTGCCAGTATAAAGTCCCCCCCATCATCATGTGCCAGTTTTGTAATAAGCCCCCCCAATGTGCCAGTAACACTATTGTAAAAAAAAAACAAAAAAAAAACACTTATACTTACCTAAGTGTCAGCGATGCGATGCAGCCTCTTCCTGTGTCCCACGCTGTAATGTAAGGCTCAGGCGGCACGATGACGTCATTGCGCCGGCCTCTGATAGGCTGCCGGCCTAGTGCCTGCAGCCAGGGGCGTACATAAAAATCACTGGGCCCCATAGCAGGAATCTAAATTGGGCCCCCATTCCCCTTTTATAGCCCCTCCCTTTGTTCCATGAACTATTCTTGCTGCTGCGTTTTATAATTTATGCCATCAGGGCCGGAATGGGATTACAAAACAGCCCTGGCACACAAAAGAGGTATAATAGATGCAGATGTATATTATATACAGCAGTGTACAGTTATGTGAGGTACGCGGTATAATAGATGCAGTGTGTACAGGTATATAGTATATTCCCTAGTGTTCTGATATGTGAGGTACAGGGTATAATAGATGCAGTGTGTACAGGTATATAGTATATACAGCAGTGTACTGATATGTGAGGTACGAGGTATAATAGATGCAGTGTGTACAGGTATATAGTATATACAGCAGTGTACTGATATGTGAGGTACGAGGTATAATAGATGCAGTGTGTACAGGTATATAGTATATACAGCAGTGTACTGATATGTGAGGTACGGGGTATAATATATGCAGTGTATACAGTATATACAGTAGTGTAATATGTGAGGTACGAGGTATAATAGATGCAGTGTGTACAGGTATATAGTAAATACAGCAGTGTATTGACACCTCATACCTCACATATCAGTACACTGCTGTATATACTATATATCTGTACACACTGCATCTATTATACCTCGTACCTCACATATATAGTATATACAGAAGTGTACTGATATCTGTACACACAGCATCTATTATACCTCATACCTCACATATCAGTGCACTGCGGTATATACTATATATCTGTACATATTGCATGTATAATACTGTGTAATATATGCAGTGTGTGTGCATGTATGTGTGTGTATATATATATATATATATATATATATATATATACAGAGCAGTCTATTGATGTGACACATAGAAGGTATAATACTGTAGATGCAGTGTTTATAGAAATATGTGGTCAGTTATGCATTATAGTCACTGTGAGGTACATGAGGTAGTGGTAACTGTCTGAAGTAGTATACATGAGTGAGCAATGAGTAAAAACAGGGCATCGAGGGGGGGGGGGGGTAAATGATGAAAAGTGGAGGACCTCCTCTTACCTCTCCATTCCAGTCTGTATGGATCAATACAGAGCTGCTTGTGAACTTTTAATACTTGCTGTTAGGGGTTGAAGGACCTGTGATGATGTCATCACAGGTCCTGGCAGATGTACCTTTGAAACCTAGGAACTACACCATTTTTGGTGCAGTTCCTTTGCTAGATTCTGCAGGACCTGTGATGTTGAAGATGATGTCATCACAGGTCCTGGCAGATGCACTGTTCTAACCTGGGAACTACACTTTACACTGTGCAGTTCCCTTACAGGACCTGTGATGACATAATCAAAGGTCCTTTAGCTTTAGAAAGGTAAACAGGAGTAATTAGGGGGCGGGGCCTCTCCTCCACTTCGGTGCCTGCCTGCAGCCTATCAGAGGAAAGGGAAGGGACACGCCTCTCCCTCCCCTGCACCTCCGCTGGCACAGACAGTTTACAATGGAGATGAGCGCAATGGAAGCGCTCATCTCCCTGTGCCCGGCGGCGGCTGCTCACTTGGGGGGGGGGGGGTCATTTTAGTTGGGGGGGCACATGGGGGGGCACAGCATGATGTAGGGGGGGCCGTGGCCCCCTCTGGCCCCCCCCTGGCGACGCCACTGCTGCTGGCACTTCACCTGCGCCCCCCTCCTGTCTGCAAATGGTAGCGCTCAGGGCACCCGCTCCTTCGGCCCCTGCCTTGTACCGGCCCTGCTGCCCTGCCCTATAAAAAACACACACCAGTTCTGGGTTTGCTTTTCACAAGAAGCATTGCCTGATGTGAATGATGCCTCGCACAAAAGAGCTCTCAGAAGACCTATGATTAAGAATTGTTGACTTGCATAAAGCTGGAAAGGGTTATAAAAGTATCTCCAAAAGCCTTGCTGTTCATCAGTCCATGGTAAGACAAATTGTCTATAAATGGAGAAAATTCAGCACTGCTGCTACTCTCCCTAGGAGTGGCCGTCCTGTAAAGATGACTGCAAGAGCACAGCGCAGACTGCTCAATGAGGTGAAGAAGAATCCTAGAGTGTCAGCTAAAGACTTACAAAAGTCTCTGGCATATGCTAACATCCCTGTTAGCGAATCTACGATACGTAAAACACTAAACAAGAATGGATTTCATGGGAGGATACCACAGAAGAAGCCACCGCTGTCCAGAAAAAACATTGCTGCCCGTTTACAGTTTGCACAAGAGCACCTGGATGTTCCACAGCAGTACTGGCAAAATATTCTGTGGACAGATGAAACCAAGTTGAGTTGTTTGGAAGAAACACACAACACTATGTGTGGAGAAAAAGAGGCACAGCACACCAACATCAAAACCTCATCCCAACTGTGAAGTATGGTGGTGGGGGGGCATCATAGTTTGGGGCTGCTTTGCTGCATCAGGGCCTGGACGGATTGCTATCATCGAAGGAACATTACATTTCCAAGTTTATCAAGACATTTTGCAGGAGAACTTAAGGCCATCTGTCCACTAGCTGAAGCTCAACAGAAGATGGGTGTTGCAACAGGACAACGACCCAAAGCATAGAAGTAAATCAACAACAGAATGGCCTAAACAGAAGAAAATACGCCTTCTGGAGTGGCCCAGTCAGAGTCCTGACCTCAACCCGATTGAGATGCTGTGGCATGACCTCAAGAAAGCGATTCACACCAGACATCCCAAGAATATTGCTGAACTGAAACAGTTCTGTAAAGAGGAATGGTCAAGAATTACTCCTGACCGTTGTGCACGTCTGATCTGCAACTACAGAAAACTTTTGGTTGAAGTTATTGCTGCCAAAGGAGGTTCAACCAGTTATTAAATCCAAGGGGTCACATACTTTTTTCCACCTGCACTGTGAATGTTTACATGGTGTTTTCAATAAAAACATGGTAACATTTAATTCTTTGTGTGTTATTAGTTTAAGCAGACTGTGATCGTCTATTGTTGTGACTTAGATGAAGATCAGATCACATTTTATGACCAATTTGTGCAGAAATCCATATCATTCCAAAGGGTTCACATACTTTTTCTTGCAACTGTATATGAATCTTCTACTCTATAACCTGCTGCCCAAGGATCAGATCCAATGTTCAATGTGAAAGATTCCTTTAAATTGGATTTATGCAAAAAATATTGAGAACATATTGCTAGGATGTGCCATCACTGTCTGGAGTGGAGCTGGAATGAAATAATTACAGTGTTAAGTAATGCACAGAGGCATCCTCCTACGCATCACTCGCCGATGGCTCAGAATTTACTTTCATAGAGCTTTTCTGTACACAATACTGTCACATACTGCAATGCTATCTCTTCAGTGGTGGCAGGATGCTATTCGACCTAAGGGGGCCTATTAAAGTCTGCTTCTAGTCTGCTCTACAAATCTAGCTCTGCTCTTCTGGTTCCAATCCAGCTCTGCTGTGTTTGTGTTTTTCTGTCTTAGGGCTCTTTCACACGAGCGGATGTCGTGCGGGTAATCCGCTGCGTGAAAGAGAACCAAGCCCCGCTCTGGACAGCAGAAACATGGAGCACTAACATGATTGATGATGCTCCGTGCCTCTCTGTGACCTTTTTACTACAAAATCACAGTGAGATAAAGTTGTCACCGTGATTTTGTAGTAAAAAGATCACCGAGAGGCCCGGAGCATCATCAGTCATGTTAGTGCTCCATGTTTCTGCTGTCCGGAACGGGGCTTAGTTCTCTTTCACGCAGCAGATTACTCGCACGGCATCTGCTCATGTGAAAGAGCCCTTAGGGTACGACCACATGGTCAGGTTTCCTGTCACAGTTTTGGAGGCCAAAATCAGGAATCATAAAATGAGAGAAAGTATAGGACATGACTTCTCCTCTTTTTTTAAATCACTCCTGGTTTTGGCTTCTAAAGCTTCATGCAGATACCTGTATGTGTGGCCCTACCATTAGTTCTATCTACAGTATGTTGTGGGGCCACACCTCAGATCCGGCTGCCAACTGGTTGCAGCCCAAGGGCCCACATTTCTTGTCTTGTAATGTTAGGCTACTTTCACACTAGCGTTTTTACTGGACCCGGCAGGATCCGTTTTCTATTGTGTCAGATTGTGTCAGAGAAAACGGATCCGTCCCCATTGACTTCCATTGTGGGTCATGATGGATCCGTCTTGCTCCACATCCCAGGAAGGAAAGAAAACCGCAGCATGCTGCGGTTTGCTTTCCGGTATGAGAACGGAACAGAATGCATTTCAGAGCACTCCGTTCTGTTGAGTTACGTTTTGTCCCCGTTGACAATGAATAGGGACAAAACGGAAGTGTTTTTTTCCCCGGTATTGAGACCCTATGACGGATCTGAATATCAGAAAATATTAACGCTAGTGTGAAAGTAGCCTTACTTACGCTAAAAATTGAGCTCTTGCCCGATAACGGTATGATCCGTTTGCAGGAAAATAACGTTTAACTGTAACAAAAACCTGGTTGGAAATGGACTAATGGATGTGTAACACCCCAGAGTGGTGTTACCACTTCTGCACCTTGCTACTATCTTTTATGGTCTAAGCTCATGTCATCTTATGCATTTATTTCCAGGTCCTCGACACTGTGCATTCCTAATCTGTTTGCAACTGTTATGTTCATGTAATATGCCTGTTTCACCAGCAGGTGGCAGCAAACATGGCAGAGCTATAGTTAGAGAGAATGGAACTTGGCATTCCATTCTATCTCCCCCACCACCACCACCACCACCACCACCACCACCACCACTAGAGAGAAGTGGGCTAGCCCTATTTCCTGCAGGAAGGGTGGGGACCAGTTAGAGTTAGTCTAGTTCACCCTCAGCTAGGGGAAGGGTGTGCAGGGGCCTTAAGCTCTGCTGGCCATGGAGGCCAAAGCTTGAAGCCTCGCCTCAGGAGCCAGGAGGAAAGTTCCCTGGCATAACCTACAGTCAGACTACAGAGAAGAAGTGCAGCATAGAGAAGAAGCTGAGTTATACAGCCAGCCTGTCGGTACACTAGAGTCAGAGAGAAAGAGATATAGCAGAGTTGAGTTTGCCTGCAAGTTTAATGCTAAAGCCTGCTGGAACCAAGACAAAGCCTGTAAACTGTTTGGAGAAATGTTTATTCAAGTAAAGCTGCCATTGAACTTCATCTCAAGGTCTGGGCTCAAGTTATTTCTTCAAATCCCTCAATTATTCCCCCTATTTATTGCTTTGGAGCCGAAGCCTGGGGTCCAGCCGTATCCAGGTAGGAGTACCGTGACACACATAAAGAGACATTTAGGCCGCACTATGCCACTCGGCATTTCTACTAAACCTGGGACGCGATATAGAGGGCCCTGGGGGGGCGCCCATTGCAGATGTAGAAGAGCCAAAGGAGCAACTGCCCCTTAGCTTTTCGACCCCCGCAGGCACTAATACACCTTCTATCCATGTGTTGCTACATATATCGCAATAAACAGCACAGATCACAGTATAACATAAGCTTCAGCTGCTTTTACATTAATGGTGGCCATCAAAGTCATAAATGCAAAAAAAGTATATGAAAACTGAGCACTGAGCCAGCTGTAGCCACAAAGGGGTTAAATAATCCTACACTGAGACTAAGAGGAGTAAATTATGTAGAACACGGTTTCAGGTTTGCATTGGGCGTGATTCCTCCTCAGCTGCTGCGCTGCATTTTCCATCTGCAAGATGAATTCTTTCTGCTTCTCGGTTCCTTTCCCACAGGCTGAAGGAAACTTTGCACCTTATTGTCTGAGGATCACACTGACACGTGCGACAGCCTGCTGGAGCGTGGCATTGTGGGACAGTCGTGGGAAGCTCGCAGAGACAAATCATAAATCATCCTATCAGAAAGTTTGTCAGGGCCCAGGATTTATGCTGCAAACACTGGCACCGAAACAAACATTCTACAGCCTCGCCAAACACTGACCTTGAGAAGGCCTGACCTGACGAGAAGCCGTACTTCAGCCTCCCTGACACCTCTACAGCTTATATCCCGGAGGGACGACTTATAGATCTTCAAGACACAACACAAGGGTTTCATGTCTCTGTGGTCGCCAAAGAGCAAGAAAAGTCTCAGCATTGTGCACTTAGACTAAGCCGATCGATAGAGAGATAGATAGATAGATAGATAGATAGATAGATAGATAGATATGAGAGAGATAGATAGATAGATAGAGAGATAGATAGATAGATAGATAGATAGGCGGATTCCTGGAAAACCTTGGACTTTTCTGTCTCTGATTTCATTTTCCAGTTAAATATTTATGAACCATTAGTGTTTCTTTGTGAATGTTAATAAAATCTGTGTCGCTGACAGAAAAGACAAGTTCATGACACCAAGTAAATATACACGAATTCTGTTTCACGTACAAAGCAAACAAGTGCGTTGGGAGGTAAAGGCCACGTCCTTGCCGCAGACGCAGCGTGAATGGAATTTGTGACATTTAAAGTCATTTTGAAGCCTTGTTGGAAATACATCGGAGAGAAGCTGATGGACTGCTGACTGCTCTCCTCAGAGGCATTTACCTGCAGCCTCACACGGGTAAGTACCTGAAGAGGTCTGTGCCATGGGGCCCCTCCAACTACAGTCCTGATCAAAAGTTTAAGACCACTTGAAAAATGGCAAAAAAATCCTATTTTACATCGTTGGATCTTAACAAGGTTCCAAGTAGAGCTTCAACATCCAACAAGAAGAAATGGGAGTGAGACAAAACATTTTGACATTCAATTAATTGAAAACAACGAATAAACTGAAACAGGCTGTTTTTCAGCTGATCCAAATTTTAGGACCACATGCCTTTAAAAGGCCAAATCTGTGCAAAGATGTGGATTCATTGTCATTTTCTGTCAGGTAGTCACACGTTGTGATGGCAAAGGCAAAAAAACTCTCCCTTTTTGAACGTGGTCGGGTTGTTGATCTGCATAAGCAGGGTCTCTCACAGCCGCCTTCGCTGCTGAGGTGGGACGCAGTAAGACAGTCATTTGGAATTTCTTAAATGATCCTAAATGGTTATGGAACAAAAAAGTCAAGTGGAAGACCCAAAAAAATTTCACCAGCACTGAGCCGGAGGATCCAATTGGCTGTCTGTCAAGACACTGGACGATCCTCGACCCAAATTAAGGCCCTTACTGGTGCTGACTGCAGCCCCATAACCATCAGACGGCATCTGAGACTGAAGGGCTTCAAAAACAAAAAACTTCTTCAAAGACCTCGTCTCCTTGAACACCAGAGAACTGCTCGTTTGGACTTTGCAAGAGAGCACCAAACATGGGACATTCAAAGGTGGAAGAAAGTTTTATTCTCTGATGAGAAAAAATTTAACCTTGATGGTCCTGATGGTTTCCAACGTTACTGGCATGACAAGCAGATCCCACCTGAGATGTTTTCTACGCGCCACAGTGGAGGGGGCGCCATAATGGTCTGGGGGTTCTTTGTCCTTCAGTGGAACAATGGAGCTTCAGGAAGTGCAGGGGCGTCAAACGGCCGCTGGCTATGTCCAGATGTTGCAGAGAGCATTCCTCATGACTGAGGGCCCTCGTCTGTGTGGTAACGACTGGGTTTTTCAACAGGACAACGCTACAGTACACAATGCCCGCAGGACAAGGGACTTCTTCCAGAAGAATACCATCACTCTTTTGGCCCATCCTGCGTGTTCCCCTGATCTAAATCCAATTGAGAACCTTTGGGGATGGATGGCAAGGGAAGTTTACAAAAATGGACAACAGTTCCAGACAGTAGATGGTCTTCGTGCGGCCGTCTTCACCACTTGGAGAAATGTTCCCACTCGCCTCATGGAAACGCTTGCATCAAGCATGCCGAAACAAATTTTGGAAGTGATAAACAATAATGGCGGAGCTACTCATTACTGATTTCATGTTTGGAAGTTGGATTTCTGTTTTGGGGGGGTTTAGTTATTTTTTTGGAGGTGTGTTCCTAAACTTTTGATCAGCTGAAAAACAGCCTGTTTCAGTTTATGTCTCACTCCCATTTCTTCTTGTTGCATGTTGAAGCTCTATTTGGAACCTTGTTAAGATCCAGCCATGCTAAATATGATTTTTTGCCATTTTTCAAGTGGTCTTAAACTTTTGATCAGGACTGTACTACTATGGCTGGTGTAAACCCTCTTAGGACTCTCTTTCAAGTCACAGTTGACCCATGAATATAGGACCATCCCCCCCCTACCACATATAGGTGTGTCCTTTCTTACCTCTCTTCAGAATTCTGCATTACTCTGTTGGGACATCCTCTCGGGGCGTGCGAGATTTCGAGCTGGACCTTCAAGCAAGATGGTGGCGGCCAGCCCGTCGCGACCAAATGGATCAGGTAAGTATTTATATTTTTTTATTTTACATTAACGCAGCATCGCCGTTCCACGTCATTGCACCCTCTACTTACAAAGAAATGCATTTCGTGACGAAGTAATTTAGAATTTTATATAATATATATATATATATATATAAAAAAAACGAAGAAAGGACAGCACTCCAAGTAAAAATATGATGGTCTTTAATCACCCATGTAGATGGCAACGTTTCAGCTCCAAACAAGAGCCTTTCTCAAAGGCTCTTGTTTGGAGCTGAAACGTTGCCATCTACATGGGTGATTAAAGACCATCATATTTTTACTTGGAGTGCTGTCCTTTCTTCGTTTTTGTTCATCTGGGGTAAGCAGCAATATCCCTGGACATAGCACCCATTTTTGCTTGTTCCCAGTGCCGCCGCCTTCTTCCTTTTTTTATATATATATATATATATATATATATATATATATAGTGTGGGGTTTCGCTCTGGTAGATAGGGTAAGTGGGCGCAGTACAGAGGCAGAATACAAGTTCTTAAAACGTCATTGCACAAAACAGCACGTAACTTTGCAGTCTTGGTGTTAATTCACACACAATGGAAAGTTCATATAACACAGGTCACCTTGCTGGCAGTTCTCCCTCCCGTAGTCCACAGCAGGCTTTAGGGGGCCTGTTTCCCCAGAGTGCGGCTCTCAGCCCTCCAGCACGGCACAAAGCCTCAGATCCCAAAAACAGAGATGTCTCTGCTGAGCCCAGCTGCCTATTTAAGGACAGCCAGGTGCTGCCAAAACCCGGAGCGGCACTTAAACTCCGGTCCGGTATTTGACCTCACCTGGCTGGAAACCAGCCCAGCCGCACATGCTGGGAGGAAAATACCTGCCTTGCCAGACACAACCCCTCACTGTCACAATATATGTATATTAAATTCATATAAATTGAATTTAAATTTCGTAACATTAAAGGTTTAGTTTAATTCAAGGTAGAAAAGCATAATAAGAGTTATTGTACAAAACTTTTATGCAATGTATTTCTTTCATAACATAGTATGTATAACTCCCCCCTTCCCCCAAGATTGTATCTCTGCCGTACCCCATTGTAGTTGATGGGGGCAGCAGGCATTCAGTGCTCCTTTACCCCCCACTTCTCCATTAAGCCCCCCAATAATGCGTGCCAGTACATAGGGTCCCCAGTAGATGCCCTCATAGTGCTCCATCCCCTCTTCTCCATAGTGCCCCCATAATGTGCCAGTATATAGGGCCCCCATAGTGCCCCCCATAATGTGCCAGTATATAGGACCCCCATAGTGCTTCCCCTCTTCTCCATAGTGCCCACCCATATTGTGCCAGTATATAGGGCCCCCATAGTGCTTCCCCTCTTCTCCATAGTGGCCCCCATAGTACTTCCCCCTCTTCTCCATAGTGTCCCCTCATATTTTGGCAGTATATGGGGACCCTATAGTGCTTCCCCTCTTCTCCATAGTGGCCCCCATAGTGCTCCGCCTCTTCTCCATAGTACCAATCCATATTGTGCAAGTATATAGGGCCCCCTGTAGCTGTCCAGCTAAGCCCTGTCCTAGGTTGCTATTATAGCTTATATGTGTATACAGCCAGACCTGCCAATAGCCTTAATACAGTTCTTATGTTTATGTGTTGAGAGACAAAAGCAGAGTTATTTACAGTGATTTCATATTTTGGATGTCATATAACTGTTATATATTGTGTTCACATAGGCATAAAAGATAATATGCCTTTAAGATTCATTATATTAATGTAAGGTAAGCTCAGTGACACAGTAGAAACAACAGAAAGCATAGTGTTAATCTGTTGCTGCTGGGCAGAAGTCTAGACCAATCACAGCCAACTTCTCACACAGCAAGAGTTTTCACCAATCACAGCCAGCCTCACACACCTCCCCAAACTGAAAACTGAAAGCTACACCCAGGAGTAGCCCACTCCCCCCCCCCTTCCCCACTACATTTTCCCTATACTCAATACTTTCTCTCTCATTCATAAGTCCAATTGAGGAAGACATATACAAATGCCGTTACCTGTCTAGTTAAACATCAACGCATTTGGTTTTGTACGGAAGAAATCCCTATTGTTACACATGACTTCCAAATATTAATCTCGTATATACTACGTTATGTTCACATTTAGGCCTCTTGCTCATGAGTTGTTTTTTTTTTCGTTTACGTTCCGTTTTATGCATACCGTATACGGACCGTATAAAGAACCATTCATTTCAATGGAAAAAAAAAACTAAAGTACTCCATATGCCTTCCGTATTTCCGTTTTTCCTTTCCAATCAAAGATAGAACATGTCCTATTATTGTCCGCATAACGGAAAAGGATAGGACTGTTCTATCAGGGGCCAACTGTTCCGTTCCGCAAAAATCGGAATGCACACGGAATCCGTTTTTTGTGGACCGCAAAATACAGAAAAAGCCATACGGTCATGTGCAAGAGGCCTTCGTTTGTTAATCACTTCAGACACTACTGTATAATCTGGACTAATGTTTTTACTCATGCTCAAATGTTGTCCTTTCACTATGTAAAAAAACAATAAAAAGATAATTAAAAAGAAAAACTAAAACACCATCTTCTGCTACAAACGTCTTATAAATAGTCAATGGAAATCTCTGCAAGGTTCAAAGAACGGGAAAATAAATCCGGCTTCCTTGATTTTTATTATTTACAATACAATTATCAAGAAAAAAAGAAAAAAAGAAAAATAAAAAAATGCAGATTGGGTAAAATGAATAATTGACACCATAATACAAGACGTGTTAATCAGATCTAACAGGCTAATGAAGCCACAGATGCAAAACCCCCTCATGATGATCTGTGGACCTGTGTACGGAAGACTTCACACTGGGCCAACGTCAAAGGATTAATCAAGGTAAATATGATTGGTAAGCTGCGGCGGTGCATAGCTCGGGCGGCCAAAACAACCCCTCCTGCATCGCCCTTCACTCAATCACTTTGTATGCAACGGTTCATGTCTGCGCAGACAGTACTGAGGCACTACCATGTGTAAGCTCGATATCTCAGGCAAGCTACAATGGACGGTGAAGCCCCCCACAACAACCTCCATGTCACGGTGGGGATAGGCCATAGGCAGGGAAAAGGGAGCTGGTCACCTCCTAAAGCTTCCCTCAAATAGCCCTAGTCTCCTGGCTGTATGAGCCGCCTTCAATGGTAAGGGGGCTCATGCCCACGAACCTAGAAGTCTAGGAATCCCTGCATAACTCTCAACATTGTGACAGGGCAGAGACCTCCTGCTCATCCAACACCACGGATGAAAGGCCTATCCAGAGGCCCAGTAGCTGACAGGGAGAAAGCCCGAATGCAGCCACTACACGGCAGGTAAGTACACAGTGTAACGATAGAACACTAGCAACAACCAACACTTACCTGGCGCAGCAGAGATGGAAAGATGGCACCAACATCTACCCGGACCCCCATGCGAACACCGGATGCACGGAAGCTCCAGGCAGCACTGCATACAGGTTTATGGTTCACCCCTCCGGGAAACCAGCCCCCTTTCGGAGGTAACACACACAAAGGGAAATGTCTTGCACGAATACAGGGACAAACACCAACAATATCCCAGACATGCAACAACAAACAAGACGTACAACAAACCTCCAACTCAAACCCACACCCACACAATAAACAACACACCAGGAGGGGAAGGAAGACAAGGAGGAAACACACAGTATGACATCGCAGATGACATTGCAAAGAACATCGATGTCAAACTTGGATGGCCTTCAGATCTTATCCATGCACAGAGCAAGCATCTCACATGCAAGGCAGACAAACCAAAACAGATCTCAGTCTCCAAGCCAAAGTATATAAAGAGACCTGAGACCACACCCAACCATTTTGCTCCAGCCAGTGTATTAACCCCACACACACCACACAGCAGGGAGACACTACTTAAAGGGGAATTGTACACACAAGCAAAAGGCAACAGGTTGCCGCAGACAACAGCATGCATGGCCAGCAAGTCATGGCGCACACGGCAAAACCCGTGACACTGACACAACATGTTGCCACCAGCAATAGCAAGCATGGCAACAGTGTCATGGTGTACACCATTAGCCGTGACACTCCAACCTCCGCATACGGCTGCCACATAACCCAGTAAAAGTGCACTGACCTCATGTCTGTCTGCCTGAAGTATTTTCTGCATGCTCCTGAAGAGGTGAACTTACTCAAGGAGATTGAGTTCAATGAGCTTTTTGTCCTCTTTCAGACAGGGCTGGGGAGGAGGCTACTGCTGCAGCGAGATGTCTTACAGCCAGACACAAGACAGTGATGAGGAGGAGGGTGGACATGACCGATGTCCCGGAACACAGAGAGACAAGAGACAGTTTCACTTATATAATGTGAGACGTGTTGTATATGGGATGTCCACTGAAGGTGACTATACACAGTTTTGGACTGTACCAGGGATTGTCCCCTCAAGGCAGCCCCATTCCAAATGCCCTGTTATAAAGACTGGAGAGCAGCTCTTGAGTGATTTATGGTTGGAGTGCATGCCATGGAATAAAACGCATTCTATTCATAGTCTGGGGGAGAGTGGCAAACAAAAGTAAAGCCTCATTCACACGTCAGTGTTCGGTCAGGGATTTCCTTCAGTGATTTTGAGCCCAAACCAGGTGCAGATCTTTTCCTTATACCTGATGTCTGTGGAGGCTCACAATCACTGACCAAAACACTGACATGTGATTGAGACTTATGTCTAAAAAGAGTAGGTCTAATAAGTCTTCTCCTTAATGTACTTATGTTACAGCAGAATTCATAGATCAATCCCCTTTAGAGGAGTTGTCCCACGACAAATATTCTACAGTTTTCAAACCAGCTCCTGGATCTGAATACTTTTGTAATTGCATGTAATTAAAAATTTAGCATAGCCGCTGAGTTATTCAATAAAATGTATCTGTAGAGCTCCACCTGCTGTTTGTTATTTTTCTTATTTCTTTGTCCTGCTCACTGAGAAGGCCGCACATGCTCAGTTTCATCCTACAACTGCCTCCTGAGCTGTGATAGGAAGAGCTGAGACACACCTCCTTAGATGCAGCATAAAAGACACTCCCCTTGAACTGTCAGCTGGATATAAATCTAGCAGAGCAATGAATGAGAAGATCCCTGGATCCATGTGAGGTACAGGGCTGGTTCTGGCTTTGTTAGAGATTGTCATGTGCTATGTGATTTCTGATTTTCATTTTTTACATTAATCATGGGATAACCCCTATGATGAAAGTCTTCCTGTGTCCTGTTCTGATTCTGCACCTAACTCTTGTGGAGGGAGGGAGGGAGACACAAGACGAGGCTGTAGAACGGTATCAGGTTCTTCTTTGTAAAAGGGGGTTCTAGGGTTAGAAAAACATGGCTGCTTTACTCCTACCGGTCCATGGGTTATGCCTACAGCTCAGCTCTATTAACTTCAAAGGAACTTCAAAGGAACTTTAAAGGAACTTCAAAGGAAATGAGCTGCAGCACCAGACACAACCTCAGGAAAGGTGTGGTGCTCCTTCTGCAAGAAAATAGCCAGGTTCTCCCAATCCAATCCAAAGAGGAGATTATGGGACACCCCCATGAATAAAATGCTACCCCAACATTCTGTTCTTTTTCGTCCTCCCTGCACCCATCGTGTGTCAGGAGATGACAAGAGTGGAGCAGTAGAAGGGCAGGACCTGGATACCTAGTCATGAAAGTGTTCTCCTAGGTGCATAGGTGTGCCTTGTACTTGATCAGGTAGACTTGGCACCAGGCGTAGATAAGCTGCATCCTATCCTATAGGGTTCTTTTAAGGAAGTGTTGTGTGACTGCAATTAAAGTGATTCCGTAAATATACTGTGACACTTCAACTTTCCAACTTTTACATGATTGCTATTATTTAAGACACATATGTGTCTTTTTATTATCCAGGCTTGCGTGTTGTGTATAACGCATGGGGCGATCACTGTTTGACTTGCATTTTTCTCCTTTATTTGATATGACAAGAGAAACTGAGATAGTCAAGAATCCGGCTCAGGTAAAGCGATCTGCCCGCGGCAAAGAAAGAGGCAGCTGCCAAGACAAAGAATCAAGAGCGGCCAGGAAACAGACAGCTGTCCATGGTGCTGAAATCATCCGGGCTGTGTACGCACCGCCTTATCCTATCCGTACATGCTCCTATGGTATACGTCCCTCCTGTAATCGCCTTTCAGACTGTGGGTTTTATTATACTGAATTCTGAAAATATGTGACAGTATCTACCATATTCCATCCATGAGGGAAATCTGTGCTTAAAGGGAGTCTGCCAGCAGGAAATTCACTGACAGGCACATGCAGGGCTGCTTTAGCTGAGTGTAATGATACCTTTTGCTTAGCAATCTGATGCTTCATTCTGGAGAAAAATGTAATTAAATCCATATGAAAATGAGCAGTTAAGTGCAAGCCACTGTGTGCACCCTTGCTCTTTCTGCTTCCTCTACTAGCCCCTCCCTCTCCTTCTTGATTTGCATAGTCATCTCTCCTGGCCCTGCTGATTGAGAAGGACAAAGAGTGGCTGGCAGAAGAAGCAGAAGAACGTGGAGTCTGACCCCCAGTCCACACCAACATCTATGTGAAATATGTGTGAATCCATCAAACCATTGAATTAGATGGGAATCCATTGAAGAATTAATATGGGTTGGAGTTTAAAAAAATAAGTGACATGGGACCTCTTGACATGGAATCGGCATGAAATCTGCTGTTTAGCTGCACATGGATTAGCCCCAATGAAAAGGGACTGATCGGTGTGTGGTTCACCCATACGGCAACAGAAAGCCTTGGATTTTGGCCAATCCATATCAGATTTTTTTCAATGTGTGAATAGAGATGAGCAAATAGAGCAAAATCCAATTCAGGTTTGGTTCGGCTGAATGGGTCAACTGATTTGATTCAAGTCCCTATCGATTCTACTCGAATCTAAAAAATTTTGCCCAATTTTTTTTTCGTATGATACTCTTTGGTCTCCTAGGACTTCAGATTCGGATGCAACACAATTTTTTTGCAAAATTTGTGTCGAATCCGACTTGTTTAGAATCAGTTTGCTCATCTCTACAATGTGAACGTAGCCTGACCTCTCAACTAGCACAACATTGATTTATTGTATCATTTTAAACTTATTGGTAGAGATGAGAGAAGAATTGGAAAATTCGATTCTGCTGCTTCACCGAATTTTACAAAAAATATTTTGCTTCGTGACGAATTACTTCGTCATGAAGAGCATTTCTTTGTAAGTAGTGGGTGCAATGACAGAGAGCTGTGATCGCGCCGCTTCACGTCATTGTACCCCTTAGATCAGGCATGGCCAACCTGCGGCCCTCCAGCTGTAAAACTACAACTCCCACCATGCCCTGCTGTAGGCTGATAGCTGTAGACTGTCCGGGCATGATGGGAGTTGTAGTTTTGCAACAGCTGGAGAGTCTCAGGTTGGCCATCCCTGCCTTAGATCATACTTGATCGCGGCATCTGATAGTAAAAACACAATGTAAAATCTTGGATTTTACCTGCTGGATCACTTTCCTATTTACGTTGAGGAGATTGAACTAACTCCAGATCCAAGCTGAAGTGGGATATTATTCCTTCCACCTGAGAGCTGGACATCTACACCATAGACAGTGTAAAATTACCAGAAATAAATTAAATCATGTTACCATTTGCTCGCGACCGGCCGGCCTCTGCCATCTTGATTGAAAATCTGGCACAAAATCTTTCACGGGCCGAGATGACATCACGCCGACCACGGTGGTGACATCATACGTCACCGCGCACTGAATTTTGTCACGAGCAAGTATGATTTTTTTGGGTTTTTTACACTATTTCAGGTAAAATTGATTTGCTACCACTCAGCACAAGGAAATTCGGCTTTGCGGCGAATCGAATTTATCCTGAAATTCAGATCGAATTCCACTTCTTCAGGTTAGATTCGCTCAACACTACTGATTGGTCCGAAAATCTATCTCCATAATCTACTGACCACTCCTCTAATGGCATAGTCACACCCATGAGCTGCCTTGCCCCACCCATGAAGAACATAATGATGCTATTCCTATAGTTTACTCTACAATAATGCAAAAACAGCATGACTAAACCAAGTCCCCTTTAAGACCTTCATATCTACGGAGATGACTCCAGCTGTGTTACAGTGATTTCCAATGTTCCACAAATGGCTCATAGAGCACGGCAGCATGTTAGCATGGGTAACATGGCAGAGGATCCTGGCACTGACAACTACACGCGCACGACTCTGCAGCTCCTGAAGAGAACATTCGTTCTGAGCCTGTGACTGATTTCCCAAACTTGTAAATCCAATTGTTATTTAGGTTGTGCTCGCTGCAAATAGCCATTTTATCAACTTCTACCACATTTTGAATATGCTTCACTACGTCTACCACCTGCCAAGACATTCAGTGATTCCGAAAGGTTCCAGACCATTGGCACCTTAATCATCGTGGGCTCTAGAGGCCCTCGAAATTGCAGAAAATTGTGCATTAATTGTTGACAGCCACACACTGGGCAGGAGACCTAGGCTTGGCTGAGTACCTCTAGGTCCGGCTAATTTATTTTTTCCATTTTCAGTCTCAGGAATTAAAATGGTCACAGTAAAATGTGCGGCGTGTTTTAACCGCTCAATGTGACTCTGTGAAATAATCCCGTCTGGGCTTCCTAATTCCAAGACCCCGACGTTAGGAGACATTTTCATTTTCCTTTTTCAAGGCTGCAGCTCATCTTGACAGTAAATTATACCGCCAAAAGGAGTTCAGATTCTGCGGTCATTTGTCGATTTCACTGTATAGGCATGAAATGTCTATTAGGCATGGAATTAGTGATGTAGCAATGAAGGTGATGGGACTCATCCAAGGTCATTCGCTGAGGTATCGGAACCATGGTTCTGTCACGTCTACTGCAAAATGGCTAACGGGGCTATTACCACCCAATGTCTATTGGATTCGGGAAATTAGAGATGCAGTACCAGACATAGCCATGGATAAGAGCGGCGCTGTTTGTGCAAAAAAAAGAGCAGACTTTTTTCTAACCTTGATTTGGTTTTAGTTGTGATTTTTAGTTCTAAAGGCTAATGGTTCCTTTAAAGAGGTCTTCCTGGAACCATCTTGAAGGGGCTGGCCCATCTCAGACATTGATAGCATGTCGCTAGGATATATCATCAATGACAGATAGGTGTGAGCCCCACTGGTGGGACCTGCTTATATCTCCAGATCTAGGACCATGAAGTGAGCAGAGAACAGTTAAACATGGACTGCCACCCTCTTTTCACTTACTATGAGGGCTCTGAAAAAAGGCGAGTGCCAACTCAGCAATTTTTGGCAGTTGGCTGGTGATTGGAGCGGTGGCCTGCTTGCCCAGTGCGCTCTCAACCAGTGCGCTCTCAATTCACTGCTATGGGACTTCTGAATGTTTTTGGAACTCCCTTAGTGATCAATGGAGAGCACACCACGCATGCACAGTTTGCTCTCCTCCACTTCAAGGGCCTCGCTCTGGAGATAGGAGATCTGGAGATCTAAAAGTAGTGATATGTCATCAATGTCTGACATGGGCCAACCCCTTAAATTACGTGTAGAAGAAAGTTTGCAATACACTTATCATTCCAAATTTGCCTGGAACTGTCTCAGGAACCCGATCGTATCAGGCTCTTCTGAAAATCCAGATTTTCCAGTGTCAGATATTATCACTGACTTACTACATAATTATTACATAATATTTGCTATATTGCTATATATTCATTTTTTAGAATATTACGAATATTCTAAAAAACAAATATACAGTAGAGCAATATAGCGAATATGATCTCAGCGAATAGTCTTGTCATAACACTATGCAACTAATAGAGGGCGCTGTTCATGAGAGATTCTGCTTATTTGCATGTCTTTCCCATATGCCCATGTTTATGCAAATGAGTTTTTACATGACAAAACTGTATAGAAAGGTTATTGAATATTATGTTAGGACAATCAGAAAACTTTTTGTCACCCTAATGATATTGATCTAGGTGTTCAGGTCTACCCAAGCCATCCAACAGATGCAAAATAACTTTGAGGTTTACTGGTTCTCAGTCAGATGAGAGCTGGTTTGGAATATCATATATTGATGGCTTGCACATACCTGGCTTTTGGCACATAGCCTTTGTGGTGGTTGTCTATTGTATGTCGTACATAATAGGAGTCTAAGATGCATCCAGCTATCCTCATAATGCTATTTCCAAACCATTTTGATGGGGTTTCCATCAATTTCTAAACTTTTGTTATGAACCAGACACCCTCTTCTCTTCCGAGCAGGGGGTGCCTGGGGTTCTCCCTATGACTTCCATTGTATTAAATTGCATTTGAGCACCTGAATTATTCGGCTGAGCACTCGGATCTGCCGAGCATAGCGATGCTCGAGCCGAACAGCAGTTCGGCTGAGCATGCTCGCTCAACACTAATTCACACCTATCTTACCTTGTGGCATATCCTAGCAATATGCCACCAATGTGTGACTGGATAACCCTTTTTAAATTTACTTATCACTGATCCGATTGCAACAGACAAGCTGCAAGACTGATCGAAACAGTAAGAGGAGCAGTCGACGTGGACAAGACTAAACTCAGCCGGAGAAATCGAACAGCTGTCCATGGTACTGAAAGATTTCAACTCCATAGCTGTTGTAAAACTACAACTCCCAACATGCTTCAACAAATGCAAGCTGTCAACGCCTGCAGAGAATTGTAGTGTTAGTGCAGTTGTAGTTGCCCGGGTTGGTAGGAGATACTTTTTGGCACCATGGACAGCCGTCCGATTTTGCTGGTTGTGAATACCACTCGTCTAATTGCTCTTTTTACTAATCTGTCTTTTATTCTGTTATTTATTCCAAAGATATGGGATAACGTGATTCTCTGCTGAACCTGAGATTTTTTACTTAAGTTATGGTTAATATTTCATATTTCTACAAGACTTTTCGATGTCTAGTGCAAGTCCACAGGGGAATGCCTCTAGGTGTAATGAAAGTGCCTGAGCCCTTCTCTCTCATTGCTGGGCAAGGCTTGTCATTTAACTCCTTACAGCTGCTCCATTAGCTATAGGGTACCCACTACCTACCATCCTAGTCATGACATGTCATGGTGGCAGGGTAGAAGTTCTCATCAGTGGGGGTCCAGTTGATGAGACCCCTAAATTCACTAGAAGAAATGGGCCCTTTTATTTCTATTTGGCTTTGCTCCGCCAGTTCTGGAGAGCCATGAAGAGCCGGACGGAAGAGAACTCAGCTAAAGTGCCCCTTTATTCCATCCATCATGTGGTTCTCAGTACTGAAGCCCCCACTGATCCAAACTTCTGAAATGTCACTATAACAAAACCAGTTTGTTAAAAATGGCACCCTTGAAGACAATCATATCTATGTAATACCAGATTGTTGTAATATCACAAGAAGTGGTGCCAAAGGACAAACTCGGCATTACTACATCTGTGACGACACATTTATAATACACTTTTTATAAAATGAATGCAGGGATGGTTGAGGAGCAGGGGAGTCAGTGTCGTTGCGCATCCCCAACATCCACTAGGGCAGCGGTCAGCAACCTTCAGCAGTTGTGAACCTACAGTTCCCAGCATGCTCCATTTATTTATAAGGAGGGTTCTGAGAAGAGCAAATCAAGTATGCATGTTGGGAGTTGTAGTTTCACAACAGCTGCAGTGCTGGAGGTTGCCTACCCCTGCACTAAGGGGAGAACATGCAAACTCCATGCAGATGTTGGCCTTGATCTGCTTAAAGGGTGTGCACACTTTTGCAGCAAAGTGTCTAGCACTCTGGTTCAGAGTTCCTAGTGTGTATTTAGGGTGTGTGCGGGCGTGTATCTCCTCCCTTTGTGAGGCAGCCTGCGCACATCTCCCATCTTCCTCAGCCTATGGCTGTTTTGCAGGAGGTATTTAGAGGTGCCTCCTTCTACAGAAAGGCGCCTGAGCAACTTAGGTTCCTAGCTTGTCTAGTTTCCTGTTTGAGATAAGGTGTTCTGGACTTTGGATTACGTTTTACAGACTTTGCTTGATTGCTGTCTGCCCTGACCCTAATCTACGTTTACAGACTTTGCTTGACTGCGCTGTCACGATCAGTGTGGGGGGGACACTCAACACTGAACACAGGAGGGAAGGGAAACAGTAACTGGGCCTGGAAACTAGGGAAGAAATAGGTCACCTCCTAGGCAACCCTAATCCGGGCCCTGACTAACTATCAATATGAATAGACCTTGAAGGTAGGAATATTCATATGCAGGAAACCTAGGCCCTGATTTCCCTATAAGGCCCTGGAATAAGTATAGGACAAGAGACAACCCATTCCTCCCCAGATGGATGAATAGAAGTCTCTGTCTCAGGCCCAGATACAACAACAGGGAATATAACAAACACAAACAAACGCGACACTTAACTTTTGTAGAGATGGAAGAACAGGAACACCAGAGAGGATCTCACACCAGCTTAGCCAAACCCAAATGAAGCTATCTATTGCATAGTCAGAAGGCTTGGGTCAGACTATAAAGGGTAGAAGTGATGACCACTGAGCAACAGCTGAGAAAAGGGAAGTGGTCATTAACCCTATCAACACTGAAACAAGAGAAATCAAGGAGGCTGTTAGATTCCTCCACGCTCAGCCAGTCTCCCTGATCTCCTGACACTAGTCACCTGAGGGACTGTGACAGCCGCCTGCCCTGACTTTTGCCTTCGTACCCTGACTAGGCTTCCATCTGATCAGCCTCTGTCCTCCCAGCATCCTCTGGGTGTATTGTCACCTGGAGGTCAGTCCAGTGGGTTCACACTCTGGTCCCGATTCCTTCATGTTCCGATTCCCCTCTGAGGTAGTACTGGGACTCCCTTTGGGAAAGTCTCTCCTCACCATCAGAGGTATCGTGTGAAGAACAAGGGGTGTGCTAAGACTTTGCCCTCAGAGGAAGTTGGTCACGTGGGGCAGCGGGTTCTCACACTCTGGTTATAACAGTCAGTGTGTTTGGCACGTGGGTCATTGTTCAGGGATAGATCTAGGGAAAGATTTGGTGAAAGCTAGACTAGCTAGACTCAGTGCCAGTTGTCTGTTCATCTTTCATTACACCATACATCTGCTTCATTAGCTGATCATAATAATCATACATTTGTTCCACCCCTGGGCATAAATACCAGGGTAGCAGGCATAGCAGCTGCTATGGGGCCACAATAACTAAGAGGGCCCTACTCCAGTCAGACATATGGAATGGATAATGGAGGAGTGTATTACGTTTTGCATTATTTCTGTGCTTTGACATCACTGATTCCCTTCTGTACATCACCATGCACATTATGACACTATTGTGACCTGACTGTGAGCCTTTTTGCTTTACTGTGACATCATTGTGCAAATTATGTCCCCATTGTGGCATCACTGTTTGCACTATACCTGTGCATTAGGAAAACCAACATACTCCTAAGCTTCTCCTATTCATGCCACCGAAGGTGGTCATGGTGGTGTAGGACTTCATCCTAAGTTTTACTATGAGGCCCCATGGGTCATTGTCACGCTCCTCCATCTTCTGATTATCATCACCATCCTGTTCCAGTCATCCATTGGTGTGTCCCTATACCTTGTTACCCGGTAGTGCTGTGATACATGTTTCATGTTACTATCCTCATGATTGTCCTGCTTTTAGACAATTTGTAAATCGAGGAGGTTTTTTGAGCACTAGGAGACGCTGTAAGGAACCAGAAAAGGCGACTGCTATAGGTGAAGTCCAGCTCTGACCTCCAGTGTCTAGCAGGCACCATTAGAAAGTGTTACTTCACTTCCTCTGCTCCCTGCAGATAATAGAAGAGGGTGCAAGGTGCTCTCCGAATGTCATGGCAGCATGCAGGTATAACAAAAATGTGTAAGACTTTATCCCAATCCCAGTCATGAGGAAGGAGGCATGCAGTTTGCCGTCTATGGGCCCCATTTTTCTAATGCCCTTTAACATGGAACCTGGTTAGAACATGACCGACCCCTCCTAGTGGACATCCATTGAATTTCCTGCTATGGTACTCATCCTCCCCCAATTATCCATCTGCAGTTAAATGTTAAATACATGTCCATGGTCTAGGACCCCTTGGATCTGATTCAGCCTCCTGTGCTCCATGTAACTGTAATCTCCAGATATAGCAGACGTTACAAGACGTCATAACATATTGTAGTGTACACTCATTTTGCGAGGTCACCTTCATGTGCATTATCATTCAGATGCCGCCCTGACCACAGGTTTATTGGTGGGCAATAAATCTCGACGCCTCACTTCAACTAATAAAAGCCGTAAAGCGCATCGAAGTAGCAGATTAGTGCTTGGGACGTGTGAAATGTGTGTCCTGATTAGAGAGGAGCGAATTTTATATTTTGAAATTCGTTCACGCTTTGTTTACTGGTAAAAAGGTGAATTGCGTTATGGATTCCGTTACCACGGACCATAACGCAATTCTATGACGGAATGCATCATTCCGTTATTCATTCCGTCATAATAGAAGTCTATGGGCTACCAAACGGATCCGTCCCGTTTCCGTTATGCAGGGGAGTCCTTCCCTGCATAACTGAAATGGGACGGATCCGTTTTGCAGCCCATAGACTTCTATTATGACGGAATGAATAACGGAATGCTTCTAAAGGCATTCCGTTATGCATTCCGTCATAGAATTGCGTTATGGTCCATGGTAACGAAATCCATAACGTAATTCATCATTTTACAAGTAAATGAAGCGTGAACTAATTTCATAAGCTGAAATTCGCCCATCTCTAGTCCTGATCTCTGCTGTTTGGAGGTTCTACGATTGTTAAATCTGTAAATTGGGGATCAGAAAGCAATTCGATGCTTGTATAGATGTTGGTTACAGCAACGCACCTCCACATTGTGATCACGTAGCTGGACCTCATAGGGAGGTGACGCCACCTGCTGGCTTCTCATCTACCATTACCACCTAGAGATCACTGATAGGATGCTAAGGGGTCCTTTTTATGTGCAGCATGAAATATTTTGAGTTATTTTAGTATTGCTTATGGAGAAATACTAAGGCTGGCCATATACCGTAGATGTCTCCCATATACATGCATGTTCAGTTTGGTTGAACATGCATGTGTCCTAAATGAATAGAGGGCAGTTAGCCTCCACCAGAGGATCCCCAAGAATAATACCAGCCACAACCTTTAGACATGTGAGATGTTGTTTCTTAATAAAAAATAAAAGCAGATACCATGTCTAAGCTCATAAAATCAATTTAAAGTGCACCTGTCAGCAGTATCAGTCCTATTAAACAAGGCATACTGCCTGAAAGTGTTGATCCAGCTGATTAAAACGATACCTGTCTTGTGAAAATCAATTGTGGCATTCCTGAAAAAAAAAGACTTTTATTGTTCATAAGAATTGGGGTTTCAGTGCACTGAGGGGCGTGGCCAAGACTGGAAAGGCTAGGCTCCACCCCTCAGTGCACCGAAGCTCTAATTTGCACAAAGAATAAACGTGTTTTTTTTTGGGTTTTTTTGGGAACGCCACAACCAATTTTCAAAAGACAGGTATCATTTTAATCAGCAGGATCTACCCTACCAGGCAGAATGCCTAGTTTAATAGTGTTGATCCACCTGACATGTGCCCTTTAAACCTTGATAGGACAGCATACAGACACCGTAAACTGGCGACAAGCTTATGTAAATTCAGTGTATATTTTACAATGACTTACAGCTATTACAATTATGCACTGCGTTCCTGATTTAGAAATCTCCAAGAACTTTACTGCATAATTTCTCCGATATTGCCAACGAACTTTTCATTCCAAGACTAGAGATTTGGAAATCAGAATAATTTATAACTTTCCTAATGTGCATGGAAGAGGTCAAAAGTAACAGCTCCATTTTATATATGACTAATAAAGACATTTTGAGGCTGGAACGAGCTCCTCTTGTGCCTTTTTTTTTCTTCCTGCAGAAATTGAAGAGTCTGCCACCGGTATCTCAGATAAGCTCTGCTAATTAACCCCTCGATCAGGTTCCTTATGAGACTGGCTGGTCAGGGGTGGGGTAAGGGGCACATACTTTTTTACTAGAGCAATAAATTGGTAATATTATCTGTAATCTTCAACTCCTCGCAAAAACACTGATTCACCTGAAGAAATGAGGTAGGATTCTGGTTTGCGGAGGAGTTGAACTGGGGCTGAAAACAATTAGTCCGTAGATCCAAAAGAAGAGTGGCGGTACATGGGTAGCAGATGTCCTGACGCCTATGGGGTACACAATAGTATGATAAATGGTACAGTATAGGATATGATGGAGGGACTATGTCTAGCTTTAAGTTGTGGCTCCATCTGTCATAATACTATATACAGTATAAATATTAGTATATAAAAAGTGCTATCTGCCCCATTATATAGCAAGGGAACATATAGGCGCCCCAAAGGGGTTGTCCATGAAAGTTGTTTCACCGTAGCTCTGGTGCTGGAACTACACAGCTCCATGTAGTGGACACAGCTGGTAACTACAGCTCTGCTCCTATTGAAGTAACTGGGAACAAGCTCCGTCCAAAACCTACTTCCAGCACCAAAGCTACTCTCAAACATCTGATCAGTGGCGGTGGTGGAGAGTGTCGGATCGCTGTTGATCTGATAATGATGGCCTGTCCTGCCGTCAGTTGTAAAAACCTAGACAACCCCGTTAAGGATTGGTTCACATTGGATAAACCAATTGAGGAACATGAAGGTAAAACTGGGAACCTACCTCCATTGGCCAAAGCAGAACGTCTATCCGGCCTTAGACAGTTGGTGTCAATACATCACAAGTCTAAGCAGTTCTACTACAAATTAGAGCTGATAATGATGGGTCAGGTCTACAATGAGTTCCTTGCCAACTGAAAAGAAAGGGCTTGGACAACCCCTTGAAGTAACTTTGCCCATGGAGAGTTCTCACCATTAAGTCAAGCTCTTTACAGCACACAGGACTAAAGCACATCATATAGCTGAGAACATCCTATAAATCTACTCTTTCCCTATTTCATATTTTATTGTTAATGAACCCAACCAGGGAAAACCTATACAATGTGGCACGCCTAGTCCAGAGTCTGATGGGTGAAGCATGACACATGGATTTGCTAAAGATAAGCCATGCTCTAGGTATAATACAATGTACAATAGTTTTTTCCTGGTTATTCCTTTAAATTTAGATGATTCTCAGCACATTAACTGGTGGTCTACAGAGATAGACCTGAAAGGTTCTCTAAGCATTTCTTGAAGGCTCCTGTCACACACGACTCGTTCCCAACAATCCAAGCTCCCAGTAAAAGACTAAAACAGCTGTTGCCCTTCACCCCCTTGTAATGAAGTTGTGTTATCAGCTAGTCTCTTGCAGTCCTGACTGGGAATTATTTGAAATCAAGGTAACATTTGGAAACTTCTAGAGCTTTGAAACGCGCAGGCAGCAGGGAGCTGAATGTTTAAGCCTCAGTGCGCCTTGAGATTACTTTTGTCTGGGCACAACATCTTATCATCCGCACGGTGACTGGATATGTTACCTGCCGTGACCTTTCTTTGTTTCATTGTGGATAAAACGTGTCTTCACAAGCTGAGCATGTTTGGATTTCCGCCTTTCTATTCATCCCCGGCTTTAGAAGATATAATCCTGGAATCTAAGCCGGAAATGATCCACACATTTATATGGGATCCTTATCATGATGAATATCAAACACGGCAGGTGCTATTTTTGGAGTTATATATATTTTTTAAAATTTTAGTAGCCGTAGATGATTGCTTACATGTGAAATAAAATGAGCACAGCCTCGGAGATGTGGAAGGTAGGTAGAGATATGTGTCGGAGGGTGGAATGGTCCAGCAGAAGATCCTCCGGTGGGCCAGGCTCTCCATACAATGGGGTAGAAGAACGGCTCCAGAAAGCAATTTTCGTCCTCTTAAAAACTTCTCCTTTAAATTTCTATTTTACCGTACCTGGGGACTCACCCAAAGGCTCCTGAATACGGGCAGAAAGGCCAGATACAAGGTGAGCCGTAAAAAAGTGTTCTCATACAATAGGCCAAAAAAATTCAGCAGGAGGCAACCCCCCTTGTGGCTTTGGAGACAATTACTTGCCACAGTGGTCTATTTTGTAAAAGGGCTGTCCAATTTTTTTTACGTTGATGGCCTCAATATATACCACCAATATCAGCAGGGGTTTGATACTCCACACCGTAGCCAATCAGCTGTTATCTTGTAGTGACAAAAATAATCATGATGGCCTACCCTCAAGATAGGCCACCAATATCAGATCTTCAGGGGTCCAATATGCCAATTAGCTTTTATCTGTAGCAAAAATCATATTCACCTGCTTGCCATCACTTCCTTCCGGCTCCCTTCAGCCGTCAGCATCCAGATGGACAGGGTCACATGCACCACTGCAGTGATATGTTCCCAAATGGCATATGACCAAGCAGTGACGTTGACAACTCCTAAAAACAGGTAATACACTCTTATAAAAAAGTTTTCCCATGGGCTACACATACAAAAAAAAACATGATATAACATATACCCTACTCACCTCACTGATCCCCCGTCACTTCCATTTCATTGGTGCCAAGGTCCCTGCTTTACTCCACTTCCTGTTCCTGTCCCGATACAGCAGTAAATGGCTATGAATGCTGCTCAGCCAATCATTATCTGCAGCGATGTCCCTGACTGGCTGGGCTGACATGCTGCGGCTGCTTTACAGGCACATTATTTTGCCACGGTTTTCCAAAATCATGTTCAATTTTTGGAAAAGTGCATGAATCCAGCCTAAAATATTGTGACATGCCCTATGCAGCGACCCAGGAGGAGATGTGAGAGAAGAGGATAGGGGTGATAGTAGCAAGAATGGTGGTTGTAGCTGATATTTACTCTGACGCTCGACTAGGCTGTTCAGTGATAGGAAGGCACACCTTTCTTCCTTTCGGGAACATCATGGTTCTAGGGTTTCTCCTGTCTGATGGTGGTTCGGGGTTCCCTATAATGATGGTATGCCAGGCAGTGTGACAGTGCAAGCAAAGATGACACCAGGTTAACAGTTTAACAAATCTTTACTGATAAAGTTCAGGTAGATTAGGCAGAGTTCTCAGCATGCATAGACTGTCAGTTCTTACACGATGTTCAGTTTCCACAGTTCTCACAAGTTACATGGCTTCAATTAAAAGGCCAAAATGTTCATTTAAAGCAATTTTCCTCACACTGCACTTCTCTAGCTGACTTTAACATAGCCATTCAGAAATAGGGGTGCACGATTTATCTTTCACTATGCAACCACAGGGCAGCCCCTAACGTCATACTAAGGCCTCATGCACATAACCATAGTTTCGGTCCACATCTGATCCGCATTTTTTGCGTATCATATGTAGACCCATTAATTTCAATGCGGCCACATAAGATGCAGACAGCATACGTGTGCTGTCTAGTGTTGTACGAGTGTTGATCGAGTGCTCGAGTAGAACACTTTAGGACGCTCGGGTGCTCTACTGAGCACAATGGAAATCAATGGGAGAACCCGAGCATTAAACCAGGCACCCCCTGCTCTGAAAAGGGGAGGGTGTCTGGTTCATAGGAAAAGGTCAGAAATTGATGGAAATACCACTAAAAATGGTTCGGGAACAGCATGGGGAGGATGTCTGGAAGCATCTTGGACTCCCAGGTCGCTGCTGGGAAAGATGTTGTCCGAGTAGTACGCCACTTTTACAGACTGACAATAATACGCACCAAACCGAAGATAAAATAGATTTTAGAGGAAAAATTGTTAGGAAACATTCTTTCCTGTATATTTACTTGTATATAAAGTGCAAGTGCTGCCAAAAATTACAAGGAAGAGGCACTCCGATACAACCTGTATATCACATAAAGGAGGGCCTCATTCACATTGTGGTACAATTGTTCAGGTAGTGGGACTCCTACACTCATAAAGCCTATGCACTAAGGGAAAGGGCTGCCAAAAATGACAAGGAAACGGCACTCCAATACACTCTTGCTGATCTAACCTTCTAAAACATTAGAGGTGAGGGTCTGCTGCTGAGCTGACCATCTCAAACATTAGGGGTGAGGGTCTGCTGCTGATCTGACCATCTAAAACATTAGGGGTGAGGGTCTGCTGTTGAGCTGACCCTATAAAACATTAGGGGCGAGGGCCTGCTGCTGAGATGACCATCTAAAACATTATGGGTGAGGGTCTGGTGCTGAGCTGACCCTCTAAAAAATTAGGAGCTAGGGCAGCCTAAAAGGCATGTTGATATGATGGAGGAGGAGGAGGAGGAGGAGGAGAAGGACGGAAGATTGAACCATATACCCTTTTTTGTGTATTCAATACACCATAAAAGCCACATTTAAAGTGCCTTTATGTTCAGCCACTTTCCTCTGGTGGAGTAGAGAAGTCAGAGGCAATCCAGGCCTTGTTCATTTTGATAAGAGTCAACCTGTCAACATTTTCAGTTGAAAGTCGGATGCGCTTATCACTTATTATGCCCCCAGTAGCACTAAATAGCCGCTCTGACAAAATGCTGGCGGCGGGGCAGGCCGGCACCTCCAAGGCGTAGAGCGCCAGTTCGTGCCACGTATCCAGCTTGGACACCCAATAGTTTTAAGGCACAGAGGGATCACTGAGGACACTGACACGGTCTGCTATGTACTCCTTCACCATCTTCCAAAACTTTTCTCTCCTTGTGAACTAGGCCGCGCATCAGGGTGAGGGTGCTGGCGGGGTGTCATGAAACTGTCCCAGGCCTTGGAGAGTGTTGCTTTGCCTCTGTTGGAGCTGCTGTGAAATCCCGTCATCTCCCCTCCTTGGTTGCCCAAGGAACTGCGTACTCTGCTGCCAGCGTTGTCAGCTGGAAATTTTTGAAGCAATTTTTCCACAAGAACCTTCTGGTAATGCACCATTTTGCTAGTCCTCTCCACCACAGGAATGAGAGCTGAGAAGTTCTCTTTGTAGCGGGGGTCGAGAAGGGTGAACAACCAGTAATCTCTCCCAACAGACAAGACTTCGCTGTCCTCATCAGGAGGATGACTCTTAATCTCCTCATCCTCTTTCTCCTCTTCGGCCCATCCTGTAGCGGAGGCAACCGTCTCCTGCTCCTCCTCCTCCTTATCATCCAATTCGCGCTGAGAAGACGAACGGAGGGTGGTCTGGCTATCACCCTGTCTTCCCCCATTTCCACCTCTTCCACATGCAAAGCGTCCGCCTTCATTGTGAGCAGCGAGCGTTTCAGGAGACACAGAAGTGGGATGGTTACACTGATAATAGCGTCATCGCCGCTCACCATCTGTGTTGATTCCTCAAAGTTGCGTAAAACCTCACAGAGGTCAGACATCCATGCCCACTCGTCGCTTGTGAAAAGCGGAAGCTGACTGGAAAGCCGACGACCATGTTGCAGCTGGTATTCCACTTCTGCCCTCTGCTGCTCACAAAGCCTGGGCAACATGTGGAATGTGGAGTTCCAGCGCGTGCTCACGTCGCACAACAGTCGGTGAGCTGGCAATTGAAAGCGCTGCTGCAGAGCTGCCAGAGCGGCGGCAGCTGTAGATGACTTTCAGAAATGGGCACACACGTGGCACACCTTCACCAGTAGCTCAGGCAAATTGGGGTAGGTTTTGAGAAACTGCTGAACCACTAAGTTGAACACGTGGGCTAGGCATGGTATGGTGTGAGCTTGCCGAGCTCCAAAGCCGCCACCAAGTTACGGCCTTTATCAGACACAACCGTGCCTTGTTCTAGGTTGAGTGGCAAGAGCCACAGCTCAGTCTGGTTCCTTATACCCTGCCACAGCTCTGCGGCGGTGTGCTGTTTGTCACCTAAACATATTAGTTTGAGCCCGGCCTGTTGCCGCTTCCCAACTGCAGTGCTACACTGCTTCCAGCTACTGACTGATGGCTGACTGGTGCTGCAAAATGAGAATTCAGAGGAGGAAGTGGAGGAGGCAGTTGAGGAGGAGAAGGGGGGTTGCAGCCACTAATTTAGGTGGAGGCGGAAATCCTGATGAAAGTAGGGCCCGCAATCCTTGGCGTCGGTAGCACCTGTGCCATCCCAGGGTATGACTTGCTCACGGCCGCCACAGTGTTCACCCAGTGTGCCATCAGGAAAATGTAGCGTCCTTGGCCACAAGCACTTGTCCATGTGTCAGTCATTAAGTGGATCTTCCCAATAACTGCGTTGGTCAGGGCACGGGTGATGTTACGAGACACAGGGCCATCTTTAATATTGATTGGACCCTGGTAGCTATAGGGGGTGTAGCTATAGGGGGTGCAGAGGTAGCAATCGCTACCGGGCCCAGGAGCATGAAGGGGCCCAAAGACACTTGTGCCGCATAAGAAGACACACAAAGCACTGAGGGAAGGGGGGCCCAAGCTGAACTCTTGCACCGGAGCCCATGAGCCTTTAGTTACGCCCCTGCCCCCCCCCCCAATACCCCCAAATACTATCCTGAAGAAACATTACTGCCCCCCATAGTAATAGTGCTCCTCATAGTCCCACCAATAGTAATTCCCTTCTAGAATGCCCTCATTAGTAACACTGCCCCAACCGTGATAATGCTCCTCAACAATGCCCCCATTATTAGAAGAGCCCTCCCATATTAATATTACCCTCACAGAGTCCCCAGTAGAAATAAGGCCCCCTATTGTTCCCCCAGTGGTAATTAAGCTCCCTACAGACCCCTCAGTAGTAATAAGGCCCCCATAGTGCGCTTAGTAGAAAAAAGGCGGATCTATAAGACCCTCCTATAGAGCCCCCAGTAGTAATAAGACCACCTATAATGCCCCCTGGGTCTGCAGTGCCCCCTGCAGTTATAATCCTCCCTCCACCATACAGTCCCATGTAAATAACATCACCTCCTCCCCAGCCGCCTCCAATGCACAGTCCCATGTAAACATCACCCCCTAAGGCTACTTTCACACTTGCATTCGTGCGGATCTGTCCTGTACTTGTACAGGACGGATCCGCAACGATAATACAAACGAATTCATCCGTTCAGGACCGAATCGTGTGTATTAGATTTGAATTTCTAAGTCCCAATACGGATCCGTCCTGACTTACATTGAAAGTCAATGGGGGACGGATCCGTTTACAATTGCACCATTTTGTGTCAATGCAAAGGGATCCGTCCCCATTTACTTACATTGTAAGTCAGAACGGATCCGTTTGGCTCCGCAAGGCCATGCGGACACAAAAACGCTGCTTGGGAGCTTTTTGGGGTCCGCCTCCAAAACGGAACGGGGTGCCGTACGGAGCCGAACGAATGCATTCTGAATGGATCCGCATCCATTCAGAATGCATTTTGGGTTAAACTGATGCATTTGGGGCTGCTTGTGAGAGCCTTGAAACGGAGTGAAGCGGAAGTGTGAACTTAGCCTAAACATTAAGTCCAATGTACATAAACATCATTCCTCCCCACCATCCACTTTCAACATACAGTCCCATGTAAATAACATCACTCCCTCCCCCAGCCACCTCAAGCACACAGTTCCATGTCAATAACATCCCTCCCTTCAGCCCTAACATACATCCTAGTTAAATAACTACAACCCCCAGCATTGCTCTGCCTCTCCCTTCACTTACCTCTCCTCATATACAGATCAGCATTAGGCTCCTTCTCCTCTTCACTCCGGTCCAATCCTGCACTGGTCACATGATGGTGACATCATCCAGGTCATCCTATCACAGCCTGTTTTGCTGATCACATGACCTGTGATGTCACCATAGGTCCTTTACCTCTTCCCAGGGTATTAGATTCAATTGTATTGCCGTTCTGTGTACGGCAATACAGCTGTATCTAGCAGGCAGGCAGGACATTCGGGGCCTGGGACAAAACATCCGGGGCCCAGGCCCTGAATGTTTTAACCTAGCGACGCCCCTGGACTAGTGAATGGGAGTCGGGAAATGGAGCTCCCTTGGGCCCCCAGGAGCAACTGGGCCCGGGGCAGCTGCCCCTTTTGCCCTGCGGCAAAGACGGCCCTAACGAAACACATCCTGGCATAAGGCGGGGACGGCACACCGGGAAAAATAGTGGCAGCTGGGGACTGAGTAACGAGGGGCGGCCGCCGCCATCAGGCTGTGGAAAGCCTCAGTGCAACATTTCCAGGGCCAGCAATTTGAAAGGTGCCCATTTAGTACTATGGCCTGTGGGTGGGTGGCTGGGTATTTGCGATTTCATTTAAAGGCCTGGGGTATGGACATCTATACGCTGCGCTGGGGCACAGAAGTGGATGTGCTAGCTGATGGTGCTTGCGAAAGTCCAGGTGCAGGGCGGGAGGCATACGGGCCTGCGTCTTGGACAGGGGATTGTCCAGCACGTAACACAGGGGAAGAGGAGGCAGCGGTGTGACCCGCAGACACTGATTGTGTACCCAGGCGTTCGGCCCACCTATTAGGGTGCTTTGAAGCCATGTGGTGGATCATGCTGGTGGTGGCGAGGTTGCTAGTGTTCACGCCCCTGCTCATTTTATGTACGGCACAGGTTGCAAATGACAATTCTTTCCTCAAAAAAGCGCCAGACTGCGGAACACCTACCCCTTGGGGGTGCTCCGGAGAACAGTTGCGGGCCTGTTTGGTGTGGCCCGCCTTCTCCTTTTTGCCACCCCACTGCCTCTTCCAGCCTGTTGCGGTGCTGCGGATCCCTCCCCCTCTGTACTGCTGTCCTCGCTCGGCTTGCCACCTTCCCAGGTTAGGTCAGTGATTTCATCGTCCACCACCTCCTCTTCCACTTCCTCACTCTGGTCATCATCCTGACTTGTTGACCTGACAAGAACCTCACTTATTGACAACTATGTCTCATCCTCATCATCAACCTCTTGAGACACCAATTGCTGTTGACTTATTGGCAACTGTGTCTTATCATCATTATCCACCTCGTGAAACACTAATTGCCGTTCCCCACCGTCATATTCTTGTGACTGTGGATGCTCAAGAGTTTGGGAATCAGTGCACACGATCTCCTGATGTCCCTCTTCAAGCATGCTTAGCGAGAGGCCCAAATCAAGGAATGGCGATGAAAATAGCTCCTCGGAATATCCGAGTGTGGGATCATGTGTTTGACAAGACTCTCCATGGTGGGAGGAAGGTGGATCAGAGTGAGGATTCTGTTGACCAGACTCTTGGCTACTGAGACTGGACTTTGTGGAAGACAGGGTGGTGCTTAACCAACTGAAAGCATTATCTGCTGCAATCCATCCTACTGCAGCGTCCCACTACGTGTGTGTGGGCACTGCTTAGGCTACTTTCACACTAGCGTTCGAGGCTCCGCTTGTGAGCTCCATTTGAAGACTCTCACAAGCGGCCCCGAACGCATCCGTACTGCCCCAATGCATTCTGAGTGGACGCGGATCCACTCAGAATGCATCAGTCTGGCAGCGTTCAGCCTCCGCTCCGCTCAGCAAGCGGACACCTGAACGCTGCTTGCAGCGTTTGGGTGTCTGCCTGGCCGTGCGGAGGCAAACGGATCCGTCCAGACTTACAATGTAAGTCAATGGGGACGGATCCGTTTGAAGATGACACAATATGGTGCAATTTCAAACGGATCCGTCCCCCATTGACTTTCAATGTAAAGTCTGGACGGATCCGTCTGAACTACTTTCACACTTAGAATTTTTTCTAAGCTATAATGCAGACGGATCCAAACGTCTGCATTATAGGAGCGGATCCGTCTGTGCAGACAGCAGACGGATCCGCTCTGAACGCTAGTGTGAAAGTAGCCTAAAAAGTACTTTTTTATCTCAACAATTGCATTGTACAGTAGGGTATAACTCTGCATTTGTGTATCTGCAAAATCCCTGTTAACAGGCCTATTAGGTGCAATTTATACATCCCACCACTAGATGGGGGTAAAGTTCAGGTCCTATATATACTCAGGTCAGGCCTAGTGAGACAGATCAGATCAGATTAGGCAAATTAAGAGTGGAGTCAGTTGAGACCACAGGTCAGTGAGAAGATCAGTGTGGATATTGACACTGAGAGAGTGGAAAGGTGCAGATCCAGCACGTCAGCTCTAAAAGAGAAGTTCTAGTCCAGAAAGGGACAAGAGAAAAGGACAGATTCAAATTTATCCAAAGGATAAAAGCCGTAAACCAGGCATAAAGGACCTTTTGTAAATTTTAGGTGAAGGATACCCTAGCCTCCGGCAACCTCACCAAGATTCCACTGACATTGAAGTAACCCACTGCTCCAAAACCAAGAAACCTAAACAGCCTAAAACAGGAGACTGCATATTTGTACTGCTGCAACTAAAAGACATCCAAAGTAAAAGTTGTGAGTTGCATCTTACCACTGTCTACCTCATTATTACCACTACTGGTTGTACCACCATTAACGGTACTGGCGTCACAACAAAAACCATCAAGGGACTCAGCCGCAACAAGCACCCTAAGCACCCTTAACATTAAGGGCACCTCAACCACCATCTTGGCTGATGCTTCCTACCACAGAGCGTGCCCCGGAGGATTTCGTGCTGTCCACCTCAACACTGTGCTGCCGGCCCAGGGAGGCTATCTGCTAACCGTGAGTAAACTGATGAACTGTGTTATATCATTTGGCCCCTCATCGGTCCACCGTGCACCTCACGTGCTTGCAAGTATGTCACACGTACAGTAGCGCAGGTTTTGTAAGTGTATGCGCAAATAAATTAAACTGAATGTCACAGATTTTTAGGATGTGCAAACGTTATACAGTAGATGTAGCGCAGGTAGGCTACTTTCACACCTGCGTTAGGTGCGGATCCGTCTGGTATCTGCACAGACGGATCCGCACCTATAATGCAAACGCTTAGATCCGTTCAGAACGGATCCGTTTGCATTACCATGAACAAAAAAAAAAATATATATATTTTTTTTTTTTCTTCATGATAATGCAAACGGATCCGTTTTGACTTTACATTGAAAGTCAATGGGAGACGGATCCGTTTGAAAATTGAGCCATATTGTGTCAACTTCAAATGGATCCGTCCCCATTGACTTACATTGTTAGGGCTCTTTCACACTTGCGTTATTGTCTTCCGGCATAGAGTTCCGTCGTCGGGGCTCTATGCCGGAAGAATCCTGATCAGGATTATCCTAATGCATTCTGAATGGAGAGAAATCCGTTCAGGATGCATCAGGATGTCTTCAGTTCTGGAACGGAACGTTTTTTGGCCGGAGAAAATACCGCAGCATGCTGCGCTTTTTGCTCCGGCCAAAAATCCGGAACACTTGCCGCAAGGCCGGATCCGGAATTAATGCCCATTGAAAGTCATTGATCCGGATCCGGCCTTAAGCTAAACGTCGTTTCGGCGCATTGCCGGAGCCGACATTTAGCTTTTTCAGAGTGGTTACCATGGCTGCCGGGACGCTAAAGTCCTGGCAGCCATGGTAAAGTGTAGCGGGGAGCGGGGGAGCAGCATACTTACCGTCCGTGCGGCTCCCGGGGCGCTCCAGAGTGACGTCAGGGCGCCCCAAGGGCATGGATCACATGATCGCATGGACCACGTCATCCATGCGCATGGGGGGCTCTGACGTCATTCTGGAGCGCCCCGGGAGCCGCACGGACTGTAAGTATACCGCTCCCCCGCTCCCCGCTCCTACTATGGCAACCAGGACTTTAATAGCGTCCTGGCTGCCATAGTAACACTGAAAGCATTTGGAAGACGGTTCCGTCTTCGAATGCTTTCAGTACACTTGCGTTTTTCCGGATCCGGCGGGCACCTCCGGCAACGGAAGTGCACGCCGGATCCCAACAACGCAAGTGTGAAAGAGGCCTAAGTCTGGATGGATCCGTTTGCCTCCGCACGGCCAGGCGGACACCCGAACGCTGCAAGCTGCGTTCAGGGGTCCGCCTGCTGAGCGGAGGACAAACGGTGCCAAATTGATGCATTCTGAGCGGATCCGCATCCACTCAGAATGCATTAGGGCTGGACGGATCCGTTCGGGGCCACTTATGAGACCCTTCAAACGGAACTCACAAGCGGAGCCCCGAACGCTAGTGTGAAAGTAGCTTAATGTCGCTGCTGTCACCAGCGGATAACGTTATACAGGAGATGTAGCGCAGGTAATGTCGCTGCTGTCACCAGCGGATAACGTTATACAGGAGATGTAGTGCAGGTAATGTCGCTGCTGTCACCAGCCAATCACTGTAATTCCAGTAACCAACATGGCTACGGTATTACAGTGATTGGCAGTACTACCCCGCACTTTCATTGGCTGCGTAGCAGCCAACAAACGTGCGGGGAGGAGACTCGAGCATCGTGCTCGAGCACACGCGGTGTTCGGCGGAACACTGCGATGTGCCGAGCATCGCGTTGCTCGAGTGACAAAGGTGTTCAGCTGAGCATGCTCGCCGAACACTAGTGCTGTCTGCATCGGTATGTCTGTTCCGCAGCCCCACAATTTTTTTTTTTTTAATATGTCCTATTCTTGTCCATTTTGTGGACAAGAACAGGCAGTTCTAACAGAGGGCAGGACATACCGTTCAGCAACATTCTGAGCACATGCGGCCGGTATCCAAGTTTTGTGGATCTGCCATTTGTGGACCACTAAAACAGCTACGGCCGTGTGCATGAGCCCTAAGCTCTGCACCATTTATAAAGGTTGCCATACTTACAGTTAACGGTACTACATGTTTCTATGGCTTGATGTATTATAGTGGATATATCCAGATTCTGCATTTTTATAGGTCTGTACAGGCACCATAAGATTTAAATCCACTTATAAGGTTTGCTGTGCAGTCTATAGGCTACTATTTAAGCAGTTTATCTCCACAGAGCTTCTACACACACCTCCTCTTGACACTGGCATGCTCCTCAAATATATGTTGTCCCTTTTCTCCACTTTAGTTGTTTTTTAAGCTTTCTCTCTGGCTGGTTCACAACCAGAGCTGTTTGCAGTTTTTCTGTATCTGCACACTTCACTGTCTAGACACCCACTGACTTTACACTAAATGCTCTGTCATCTCTAAACCCCTCTTCCCTATGGGGACAGTAACACAGCTCCACCTAGCTACAGCCTATTAACTATTTTGGAAAGCTGCACTTGCACCTACAGCAGCAGGATATGATTAGGGTGCAGTTCTTCCTATTCACTGACGGCAAACAGAAATTGTAAGCAGCAGTGAGCAGTTGAAACACAAAGGGGCAGATTTATGATAACTGCAAAAGAAAGTCTCTTTGTTGCCCCCAGGAACCAATCACAGCACAGCTTTCATTTTTCAAGGGCCCACAATTAATTGAAAGCTATATTGTGATTGGTTGCTATTGACAACAAAGGCAGCGCTCAAATTAGATAATTTCACAATTTCACTTAAATGAAGAAACTGTGCATTTAAAGGAGTTGTCCTTTTTAAGGCAACTTATCCTTATCCACAGGAAAGGAGATAAGTGTCTGATTGGTGGGTGACCGACTGCTACGGTCACCACCAATCACATAAATAGGTGCCCATGTTCCCCTGTTGCGCATAGGAGATAAGTTGTCGTAATGGGACAACCCCTTTAAAGTGGTTATCCTCTGGATAGGTCATCAGTATGGTATTGGTGGGGGTCCAACATCTGTGACATCGGCCAATTAGCTGTTTGAGAATACAGAGGGACTCACTGTAGTGCCGCTGCCTTCTCGCAGTTTTGCGCCTAGGCCATGTGACGTCACATTCATCGGTCACATGACCTAGGCACAGCTCAGCCCCATTCAAGCGAATGGGGCTGAGCTGTAATACCAAGCACAGCCACTATAAAATGGCGAATGGGGCTGAGCTGTAATACCAAGCCCAGCCACTATCAAATGGACGGCGCTGTGCTTGGTGAGCTGAGAGAAGGCCTTGGAACTACTATGAGCGCCGCTGCTTTCTCAAATAGCTGATTGGCGGCCGTCCTGGGTGTCGGACCTCCACTGATCAGATACTAATGACCTGATAGTTCATCAGTAAAAAAAAATATCCAAAAACCCCTTTAAGGAACACCCTTGGCAAAACTGACACAATGGGGGAGATTCATGACAACCTTTTTAAAAGCAAAACCATATTAGTTGCCCATAGCAACCAATCAGAGGACAAATTTTCTTTTAAAAAAAAATACAAAATGAAAGCTGCACTGTGATTGGTTGCTATGGGCAACAAAGACTACCCCACTTCCCCTCTGTATTATGCCTACTGCAGGACCTGAAGGGGCGGAGCATGACACTAAAGACAGAATCCCTGTGTCATGCATAGGGTGGACACTGGCTTTGCCTCAGAAATCCGGACCTCACCGGCCACGCCCCTAAACTGATAAACCCACCACCGCGAAGCCACGCCCCCATCTCCAGCCGGGCAAAAAAGGGAAGAAGTTTCTGAATGGAAGGTGAGCTGGGGGCTTCTCTCGCCCTCAGTCAGCCACAGACCGGGTGCCATGTCTGCGGCTCTAGTGACTGACTGGGGGTGGGTGAAAGAAGCCTTGTCAGTTGCTGCAGCTCACGCTCAGACAGCGCAGTGCTGCTGTCTGAGTGTGAGCTACTGCAAGGGTGGACATCCCTGTGTCTGTCCAGGCCCTGCGCCGGTCGGAGGACAGGGAGCCAGAAAACCGGACTGTCCAGCCTAAAACCGGATGTCTGGCCACCATAGTCATGGGGAGGTTTTCAGTTCCTTTAAAAACCATGGCCTAGATCAGGGATGGTTGACCTGTGGCTCTCCAGCTGTTGCAAAACTACAACTCCAAGCATGTCCAGACTGTCTACAACTATCAGCCTACAGCAGGGCATGGTGGGGGTTGTAGTTTTACCGCATGTCGGCCAGCCCTGGCCTAGATGATGTTATTTTGATATTCACTAAGGACAATTTGAAAGACAAAACTTTATTCATAACAGTTCCCCTTTAACAACAGTGACAAGTTTATCCACCGCGTTGGGAGGCATCACTCACGTGGCGGTCGTCTCCTAGCCGCTCACAGGCGTTCTCTATCACTCATTTCTCCGCTGTAAATTACCATAGCGCCTTTTTAAATAAAGTTCAATATCAATGCAAATAATAGGCGGCTACAAATGGGGTAAAGATTTTCTCCTTCCTTCATTATTAGGACACGGTTATTGATGGCAGCTGCCTCCAAGTAATGGCCGCGGGATTTATGATTAGCGGGTAGAAGAGAATAATGATCTTCTAGGGACACATCTGGATCTCGTCTACTATTTTGATGGAACAATTACGGAGCTGATCACCCCGGCGTCGGAGATGATCAGATTTATGCCGTTTTATTTCTGTTGTTGTTTTTATGTATGTATTAGTCAAAGCAGCGCAGACACATCCACGTCGCCTCAGCCTCCTCCACCAAGCGCTATGTTCAGCCGCCCCTATACGTCCTCCATGACGCTATTCATAAGGGGTTGTCACCCAGCTTTCCTGGGCTTCTGATTGCCAAATCAGCATTAGGCCACTTTCACGCTTGAGTTGTTGTTGTTGTGTGCCAGATCTCAATCCCAGAAAAAAACATAAGCTGCGGTTTTGTGTCCGGTCATAAAAACGGAAAAAAACGGATCCGTCACTGAAAACAATGTAAGGCCTATTGTACACGACCGCATGGATTTTTCAGTGTTTTGCGGTCCGTTTTTCACGGATTCGTTCCGTTTTTTGTTTCCATTGTGTTTCCGTTTCTGTTCCGTTTTTCCGTTCCGTTTTTCCGTTCCGTTTTTCTGTATGGCATATACAGTATACAGTCATTACATAGATAAAATTGGGCTGGGCATAACATTTTCAATAGATGGTTCAGCAAAAAACTGAACGGAAACGGAAGACATACGGCTGCATTTCCGTATGTGTTCCGTTTTTTTTGCGGACCCATTGACTTGAATGGAGCCACGGAACGTGATTTGCGGGCAATAATAGGACATGTTCTATGTTAGAACGGAACGGAAATACGGAAACGGAATGCATACGGAGTACATTCCGTTTTTTTTGCGGAACCATTGAAATGAATGGTTCCGTATACGGAACGCAAAAAATGGCCAGTAAACGGGGGGGGGGGGGGGGGCGAACGGCCGTGTGCAGGAGGCCTAAGTCAATGGTGACGGATGTGTTTTTTTAGGAGCCTTAAAAAACGGATCCGTCACCCATTGACTTTCAATGTATTTAGCAACGGATCCGTTTTTTTTTCCGTTTTGATTTTACACAACCGCATCCTAACGGAACGGATGCATCCTGATGTGCAAAATCAAAACGGATCCGTTTAATTCCGGTATTGAGATCCGTCGGAGAGAATTCACAACGCAAGTGTGAAACAGGCCTTAGTAGCTGTTCACACCTCACTTCTAATGTTTGTTTAGCGTATATATAAAAATAAAAAAAAGGAATAAAAATATAGGCAATTTCAGGGTACGGATTTTTAAACACATTTTAGAGGGGAGTCTCTAATTTGTTTAAAAGCTGCTGACAATAAACGCAGGACAAACAGGCAGTTTTAGTAGTGGAGTTTTTTTTTTTTTTTAGCTTTTTTTACCCGAAAGTGCATTTTTAGGTCAGTGGCGTTTTTTTGTTCTGGGTCTAGCATTTTTCCCTCATTTTCTGGTGTTTTGGTCCCATAAACCTCCAGTGGATTTTTTTCCTGCTTCAAAAAATGCAAGTGCCAGTGTTTTTTCTTTTTTGTTTTTTTTTTAAAGGAATTCTTGGAGCTTTTGTTGTAATTAGGGTTACTTTCACACTAGCGTTTCTCTTCTCCGGTATTGAGATCCGTCATAGGGGGACAAAGCGTAACTGAACAGAACGGAGCGCTCCAAAATGCATTCCGTCCCGTTTGGTTGCGTTCCCATACTGGAGAGCAGCATGCTGCGGTTTTCTTTCCGTCATGGGATCTGGCATGACCCACAATGCAAGTCAATGGGGATGAATCTGTTTTCTCAGACACAATAGAAAACGGATCTGTCACCCATTGACTTTCAATGGAGTTCATGACAGGTCCGTCTTGGGTATGTTACAGATAATACAACCGTATCCGTTCATAGCGGATGCAGACGGTTGTATTATCAGTAACGGAAGCGTTTTTGCAACGCAAGTGTATCCTCCACGTGGGAACATACATGTAAGGCTCTAGATCTGTGGTGGATAACCTCCAGCTCTCCAGCTGTGGTAAAACTACAACTCCCAAGATGCACACTTGCTTAGCTGTTTTCCGAACTCCATAGAAATGAATGGAGCATGCTGGGAGTCGTAGTTTCACCACTGTTGGTCCATCACTGAAGCTGTAAGCACCTTCTATGATGACCACGAGATTTTCCTGCACCAGCCTCGTCACACTGGGACACAATCCAAGCCATGGTTTTGGCACCACCCGGAAACAACCGGAAAGGACGTTATTGTGCTATTCCAAACATGACCACTGGGGAAGGAAGGGAATGTTCCATCTGACCCAACGACTGGGTGGACATTCGCTGGTCATCTGGAGAGGCCCCGTCCCCCGGACCCCCCATGTAGTGGAGCAGGAAATGCCAAGCTGTAGATCTGGACTGTGCAAGATACATGTGATGGGGGGGGACGCCCAGCAGAAACCGTGAGTACTGCCATACCGAACATATGAAGACACCAATAATATAACGCACATGGTTGTTGTGGCCCCTGGTACGGATTTTGATAAGTATAAGCAAGATATTGCTGCATTTGTGGGAGGGGAGGCTGATTACAAGGCTATTATACGTACCTGTAGGCCCAGGCTGACGCCGATTCAGCTGATTTCACTACCTCTGGCTCAGCTCTAGGATACAGCAGCATGGTGTGGAGGCTCCTTACGGCTGGGCGACGGCAGAAGGTCTCAGGAGGGCGCTGGTATTCATGGTAGGATCGGAGTTGTTTGCACGGGACCCACGCTGCGGTCCGCGACATGTAGCGCTCTAGGATGAAGCAGAGTTGGGGCGCTAATGGTCGAACGATGGTTGTTAGTATTGTTTGTCTGGCTGTTCAGAGGCCTGGCGGGGCCATTGCATACAGTTATTGGGGTAGCACGTGCTTAGAGTAGGTATGGTTGTATGTTTTCTGATACCTAGTTTACATGCGGGGCGCGTGTCTGCAGGGGGCTCAAGCTATGCACGCTGTGGTAAGTGATGGTAAATATGGATCAATGGTCGACTAAAAAAAACAAAAAAAACTGCTGCATTTTGTGGCAGCTCGTTCACATCTGGGTAAACAGCAAAAGGTGCCATGTGAATGGTGGCGCTCACGGTAGCATCGACCTTGCTGCACAGGACTCACACTGCGGTCCGCGATTTGCAGTGTTCTGGGACGAAGGGGGTTTGGCGCTAATGGTCGAGTGATTGTGGTTAGGATTGTTACCTTCAAAGCTACGTCCATGTGTCTGCATTTACATTTTGCCCTATACACCATTCACTACTAGAGCTGCGTTCATACGTCCGCTGTTGCATTACGTTAATACTCTGCTCACTTCAGATTGCATTCATACGGCTGCTTTATACCATGCTCCTCATGCTCGTACTCAGAGCTGTGCCCATACCATGTTTTAGGCACCACTTACATCCAGAGCTGCATTCACCCACTTGTTCTTACATTACGTGTTATACTCTTCTTCCACTTAAAGCTGCATTTCTTTTCAATGCTACATTACGGTTACTCAGTATTCTTACTAGGGCAAACGGCACACCGCTCTGATACTACTCTTTAGATAAACATAGCTGCTTTCTTTTCAGGCTTACGTTTCTTTCCTTGGTGGTTTGTTACATTCCATAGGTTTACCTTTTCTGTTCGCTAAGGGGGGGGGGGGGGGGGGAATTGTGGTGTTCTTTAGTCCTGGTTTGCATTCACTCAGACTGGTCTCCTTGACTCCTGGTTCGTATTCACTCAGATTGGTCTCCTGCCCCAGTTAACCTAATGGCTCCCCAGCGGTCAGTGGGCCAATAGGAGTGAGTCCCTACTATGTTTTACAGTAGTTCATTCGTTTGTCACGATAGGAGTCCTCTCTTAGCGAACTGCAATGCCTCTGGCTCTTGTTTTCTCCCATCTGTTTCAGTATTGCGGTTGGTTTAATGTTTCGTTTATACGCGTGGTTCGGATCACTAATGTCTATGCATTTGTCTTTAGGTCTGTGTCACGTTTTAATTACTTGTCACTGTAAGGTCATTCAGTTCAGTCTCTTGGCTTCGGGGCCCGATGACCGTTCTTCGTGTTCGTTAGGTGTACAATATGGTTGTAAGCTGGTTAGCGTCCTAGGTTTATTATCGGAGAGGGTCATTGGTTATGCGAGTCCACAAGTCATACTGGTACTGCATAAGTGGTTTATATAAAAAGAAAAGAAAAAAAAGAATCCGCCGTTAGTCTCTCACGCATGGCTTCTCCGTTTTAGCTTTACACGCATGGCTCCGCCGTTAGAGTCCCTCACGCATGGCTCCGCCGTTAGAGTCCCTCACGCATGGCTCCGCCGTTAGAGTCCCTCACGCATGGCTCCGCCGTTAGAGTCCCTCACGCATGGCTCCGCCGTTAGAGTCCCTCACGCATGGCTCCGCCGTTAGAGTCCCTCACGCATGGCTCCGCCGTTAGAGTCCCTCACGCATGGCTCCGCCGTTAGAGTCCCTCACGCATGGCTCCGCCGTTAGAGTCCCTCACGCATGGCTCCGCCGTTAGAGTCCCTCACGCATGGCTCCGCCGTTAGAGTCCCTCACGCATGGCTCCGCCGTTAGAGTCCCTCACGCATGGCTCCGCCGTTAGAGTCCCTCACGCATGGCTCCGCCGTTAGAGTCCCTCACGCATGGCTCCGCCGTTAGAGTCCCTCACGCATGGCTCCGCCGTTAGAGTCCCTCACGCATGGCTCCGCCGTTAGAGTCCCTCACGCATGGCTCCGCCGTTAGAGTCCCTCACGCATGGCTCCGCCGTTAGAGTCCCTCACGCATGGCTCCGCCGTTAGAGTCCCTCACGCATGGCTCCGCCGTTAGAGTCCCTCACGCATGGCTCCGCCGTTAGAGTCCCTCACGCATGGCTCCGCCGTTAGAGTCCCTCACGCATGGCTCCGCCGTTAGAGTCCCTCACGCATGGCTCCGCCGTTAGAGTCCCTCACGCATGGCTCCGCCGTTAGAGTCCCTCACGCATGGCTCCGCCGTTAGAGTCCCTCACGCATGGCTCCGCCGTTAGAGTCCCTCACGCATGGCTCCGCCGTTTAGATTTTACACATATAAACTCCTCCATTCGATGCCGGCTGCGTGGTCCTACCACAAGTAGGTTCCATGTCTTTTTCTGCCTTCAGACCCGCTCGCATGGCTCTGTCATCTGTGGCTCGCAATACAATTTCTTGTGGTGGCTCGTGCCATTAGAGCCTCACTCACATTATTGTTTCTCTAACTTTTTAATTTCTAGGTTGTTGGGTCTAAAAGGAAATAATTGTTTTCTTTATAAGCAGTCATCCCGAGCCTGCCTTTGCGGACATCACCTTCCCCCAGGCATGCATTCTTCATCTACAAACTCGGGTCCGGCCGAAGTCCTGGATATCGGTCTGTCTTCCAGTAGGAGGTACAGTAATAAGGTGCAATTTACGAAGTCTGCCACGTCTACAGACACGACAAATCATATCACAACTACAGGCGCAGTATATGTAGTTTATCACGACCTTAAGCTTATTTTCTGTCGCAACTGCAGGTATGGCGTGTACGTTCTGTCCTTATTACAGGCAACATTAGCTCGTTAATCGAAATAGCCATGTATTCCTGTTTATGGTTCCCCAGGCCTGGTGAGTTTACACATTTCACTTAGTCTACTACTAGAGTAAGACGGCATACGCCTTGTTCTAACTTTTTGGGTCCTTTATAAAAAATAAAAATAAAATAAAAGTGTGGCCTGGGGAATGAGTAGAGGTGAAGTATTTAGCCGCCAGGAACAGTTGGTGTCCAATCAGGGCCCTTGGCGAATGGTTGGAGTCAATTTAGGCCCTTCCAACAGATTCACCATTGTTTGTTTCAGTCTGCAGCTCTCAGGATTCAGACCTTCTCGTTGTATGGTCATGTGTTAGAGTACGTAGGAGTAAATCATTTCTGGTTACCGGCCACTCTTTCAATCGCATCAGCATTAACCACCTCCGAGAACGATGTGGCGGTGCACAAGACAAAGAGGTAAGGTAGATGAAAGTCACTGTGTTATATACGGTATATTCCGCACCTGCATCGTGAAAGGTCTTTTTATTCAAAGTGGGTGTCGTAGCGGTATGTATATATTTACTCTAAACTAAGGTCTGCTCTTTTTGGCCACTTTAGGCTGCCCTTCCACAGCAGTTATGGCATAATTCTACTGCTTGTTGTAGATAGGGTTAGATAGGTTAGGTTCACCTTTCTGATAGCCGATCCGACCACAATTAGAAGCTCAGTCCCTTACCTGCAATCTAATAGCCTGCAAGAAGCTGCTTTGTGTAAAAGGGGCCTAAAGGGAATGTCTAGTCCTGGTCCACAAAAAATAAAAAGACACGACAAAAGCAAAATAATGATTGCAAAAACAGCACTGCCAGGACAGCAGCAAAAACAGAACAAAACAATGCCACATAGATATAGTAAATAATTGCCGGCGCTGGTCCGTATGTGTAAGGGCTTCCTTTCGTGGCACCCACAAAAAAAAGAAAAAATAGAACATGTCCACGTTACAGACAAGGATAGGACTATTCTATTCTGGGCCGGACGATCCATGTTTTACGGATCTGCAATTTGCAGACCGCAAAAACGGCTACTGCTGTGTGCGTGAGCCCTAACTAGAACAACTTGATTCCTAATAATAGATCCAAGTCTGATCATGGGCAGACATAGCGTATGTGCAAATGGGGCCCACTAACACCTTGGGCCTCGTGCACACAACCGTATCCATTTTGCGGTCCATGGGACATCTGTGTTGCGTCTTTCTTTTTTTTTTGCCAATCAGTGGTGCACATTTTGTGGTCAAGAACGGGACATGTTCTTTTTGCGGAATGGACATGCGCGGAAAACCAAAGGTGCACCTAGCCTTTCTGCTGCCTGAGGCGAAAACTGAAATGGCGCCCCCCCCCCCTTCCTTCCCAAAGCCAATTTCATAACCTAATCATTTCCCTTCGGCTGCCCCCCTCTTGCCCCTAAACTGGTGCTGCCTGAGGCGATCGCCTTACCTGGCCACATTGGTGGTGCACCCCTGCAGACAACACAATTCCCTACGAGTGCAATCCGTAAAAAAAAAAAATGATCAGAAATGGATACAAAAATATCCTCATGTGTGTGAGGCCTTAAGGGGGTTTTCCAATAGTACAAATACCCTCCACAATGCCCAGGCCCTTCCTATAGATGATACGTACCAGTTCTCTGGCACCTGCGTCCTTCTGGATCCCCGCATGGCCACCGTTGCATCTTCCAGTCACACGGATCGAAACATGGTGGGGGGAGCAGTCAATAGCAGGTCGCGACAGTGACCCAACCTCGGCCTGTATAGAAGGGGCCCGTGTACGGAAAAATTTAGGTAGACACCCAATTGGCTTGGGCACACCAGAGCATCCTCATTCCCAGCAGGAATGGATGTTGGCTGGATTATTAAGAATAATTTTGTAATCTGTCGCTTGGACCCAGACGATGAAGGGGCGAGCGCCGGGCTAATATATGTTGATTTATTTCCGCTCCCTGGGCTGCGTGGTGAGGAAGCCTCCATATCTTCACTGACATCAATTCTTCAATTCTATTCATTAGTTGTCTCCTTTGAATAATAAATAATGACAAGATGTCGCCTCATTACCATCCCGGAGACGACCTGACGGCAGATAGACGCTCCGTGAGTGATACCTGTCATTGGTGAGGAACCGATGGAGAGCCAGGCATATGGAGCATCTCTCATCTCATCTCTCATGTTTATTGAAATGGTATTTAAATCAGAGCAGCATAGCCTTATGGGTAAAATATTCAAAACCCAGCCAGAGATCTGAATTCTTTAGATATCTCACATAGGATGAAAGTCTCTCGAAATGTTCTCAATATTGCTGGGGGTCCATTCAATGCTGTAGTGGGTTCTTTCATACATATAAAGGACTATTCTGGACCCAAATGAGATTTGCCCAAAGTGGTGGAAGTAACTGATCATTCCCCCGGCAACTGCTCTTTGACAATATAGGACCACCACTTTCTACATGCGGCCTGGTCTGTAGGACTTTTCCTGTAGTGCTTGGGGCCTTCTGAAGGCGACTGTGTCAAGGCCCGAGGGGGCATTTACCACCCATGTTGCCACTCAAATTTACATAATGAACGAATACTTCATGCGTAGCAAATTTTTTTTCCACTAAGCCACTCTTCTAACTTCGCCTAATACATAACTATACTCACCCAGTCCCACTTACCCAATAAATGAAAGGACCAACTGGTCCTATGGCATCCAGGGTGTCGCTGGCGTGATTTCCACTAAATCTGGAGCAAGGTCACTGTAGTGATACAACACTGTACTAATGCCCTCATTGTGCCCCCTCACAGTAGTTATCCCCACAGTGGCGCATTTGCAGTAGTAGTGCCCACCTTGTGACACTCCTTTTCAGTAGTAGTGCCAATCTTGTGACACTCCTTTGCAGTAGTACTGCCCACTTTGTGACATTCATTTGCAGTAGTACTGCCTACCTCGTGACACCCCTTTGCAGTAGTAGTGCCCACATTGTGGCCCCTTTGCAGTAGTACTGCCCACCTTATGGCCCCTTTTCAGTAGTACTGCTTACCTTGTGGCCCCTTTGCAAATAGTTGTGCCCACCTCGTGGCCCCTTAGCAGTAGTTGTGCCCACCTCGTGGCCCCTTAGCAGTAGTTGTGCCCACCTCGTGGCCCCTTAGCAGTAGTTGTGCCCACCTCGTGGCCCCTTCGCAGTAGTTGTGCCCACCTCGTGGCCCCTTCGCAGTAGTTGTGCCCACCTCGTGGCCCCTTCGCAGTAGTTGTGCCCACCTCGTGGCCCCTTCGCAGTAGTTGTGCCCACCTCGTGGCCCCTTCGCAGTAGTTGTGCCCACCTCGTGGCCCCTTTGCAGTAGTTGTGCCCACCTCGTGGCCCCTTCGCAGTAGTTGTGCCCACCTCGTGGCCCCTTCGCAGTAGTTGTGCCCACCTCGTGGCCCCTTCGCAGAAGTTGTGCCCACCTCGTGGCCCCTTCGCAGTAGTTGTGCCCACCTTGTGGCCCCTTCGCAGTAGTTGTGCCCACCTTGTGGCCCCTTCGCAGTAGTTGTGCCCACCTTGTGGCCCCTTCGCAGTAGTTGTGCCCAACTTGTGGTCTCTTTGCCATGGGTGGACTGGCCATAGACCCTACTGGGAAATTTCCCGGTGGGCCGATGCCCAGAGCGCTGCCTAAGCCCTCCTCTTGGCCACCAGACAGGTACATAAAGAGCCGATGCTTTCAGCATTAATTAATGTAGAAGCATCAGGCACTTATGCACCTGGCCAGTGGCCGCAGGTCCCTCCTGAATTCCATGTATTGACGTCCTCAGGACGATAATACAGTTTCATATTGTAGAGCAGGTAGCAATATTTTGTGCTGCAATGTGGTATCTGGTTCTGCTGGGGTGATATTTTGTTCTGCACTACAGTATTATTGGCCCTGCCTACGCTGCCTGACCCGCCGCGCATGCGCTGCCGCCGCGCATGCGCCTTGATGACTTCTTCCTGTCCAGTATAGTACAGAGCCGCGAACACGCACGCCAGCTCTATACTATACAGGCCAGGAATAAGTCATCATGGCGCATGCACGGCGTGCGTGCGCCTTCAGGACATTGCCCGGCCAGGAGAAAAACTTCAGTCTTCTGCGCAAGCGCGGCCTGGCCGGGAGAAGACGTCACTCAAGCCCAGCCGAATCCAGGAAGTGGACGTCACGCTGGACGTAGGTAAGTATGAAAACTCAAGATGGGAATATCCCTTTAAGGCACACGACTGTCATTTCCATTTTTGGCAGACCCATTGAAGTGAATGGTTGCGCATATGGGCTGAAAAAAAACCAAAAAACAGAACGGACTCAGAAACAAAAATAAGTTTGTGTGCATGTGTCCTTAGGCTCATTCTTCCAGCATGAAGTTTTTGTTTCTTGAAATGCTGCAGTCGTTCTGCATAAGCCGGCAGCTGGGCAGCATGTCATAGGAAATGTTCCAGCAGCTGTCGGAGAAGTGACGAAATGTCAGATCTGTAGCGCATTTTGATGTCCCATTTAAGAGTCCCTTCTGTTTATGAAATGGCTCCGTTCCGGCGTGGGACGCCACATGGTAAATGTGTACAAGACAAAGTGTGATGAAAACAGCTCTCCCGTCCACAGAAGGACGATTGCCCTTATTCACTGATTAATGAACACTCTTCTCACTGGAAGTGATGCCACCGCGGTATATCCGGCGAGAACAGATGTACGGGCGAACTTAGCGCAAAGGGCAGAGTATTAATAACACAGTGAATACATTACCACTGACAGGGCGATATCAGCTTAATCATCCCATGTACTGTGCAGAGGAATGGTCTGTGCAGGAACGCAGCATCTTAAAGGAGCTGTGCACCTGGCATCCTATTCCTCCAGATAGACCTATTATTTGGAGGGGTGCCATCTTCAACCTCAATCTGTCGTTGTTTTCATCTCTATTGCCTGGTCTTTCTCCATGTCACCTCTCTAAATGTGGCATAGCCTGGTAATAGCACCCGTCCCTTTAATTCATCATGTCCCTTGATCTTTCCCACTTGTAAGTGTCTGGTCTGAACCTGACAATACAGTGACAACTTGCTATGTTCTAGAAGCCTTCTGGGCTTGCACTACCTCTCCTGATTTCTTCCAGAATAGTCATCTGACTGGATCTTTAGGAGCAGTATTATAGTAGTTATATTCTTGTACATAGGAGCAGTATTATAGCAGTTATATTCTTGTACATAGGAGGCAGTATTATAGCAGTTATATTCTTGTACATAGGAGCAGTATTATAGTAGTTATATTCCTCTACATAGGAGCAGTATTATAGTAGTTATATTCTTGTACATAGGAGCAGTATTATAGTAGTTATATTCTTGTACATAGGAGCAGTATTATAGTAGTTATATTCTTGTACATAGGAGGCAGTATTATAGTAGTTATATTCTTGTACATAGGAGGCAGTAATATAGTAGTTATATTCTTGTAAATAGGAGGCAGTATTATAGTAGTTATATTCTTGTACATAGGAGGCAGTATTATAGTAGTTATATTCTTGTACATAGCAGCAGTATTATAGTGTTATATTCTTGTACATATGAGCAGTATTATAGTAGTTATATTCTTGTACATAGGAGGCAGTATTATAGTAGTTATATTCTTGTACATAGGAGCAGTATTATAGTAGTTATATTCCTGTACATAGGAGCAGTATTATAGTAGTTATATTCTTGTACATAGGAGCAGTATTATAGTAGTTATATTCTTGTACATAGCAGCAGTATTATAGTGTTATATTCTTGTACATATGAGCAGTATTATAGTAGTTATATTCTTGTACATAGGAGGCAGTAATATAGTAGTTATATTCTTGTACATAGGAGCAGTATTATAGTAGTTATATACTTGTACATAGGAGCAGTATTATAGTAGTTATATTCTTGTACATAGGGTGCAGTATTATAGTAGTTATATTCTTGTAAATAGGAGGCAGTATTATAGTAGTTATATTCTTGTACATAGGAGGCAGTATTATAGTAGTTATATTCTTGTACATAGCAGCAGTATTATAGTGTTATATTCTTGTACATATGAGCAGTATTATAGTAGTTATATTCTTGTACATAGGAGGCAGTATTATAGTGTTATATTCTTGTACATAGCAGCAGTATTATAGTGTTATATTCTTGTACATATGAGCAGTATTATAGTAGTTATATTCTTGTACATAGGAGGCAGTAATATAGTAGTTATATTCTTGTACATAGGAGCAGTATTATAGTAGTTATATACTTGTACATAGGAGCAGTATTATAGTAGTTATATTCTTGTACATAGGGTGCAGTATTATAGTAGTTATATTCTTGTAAATAGGAGGCAGTATTATAGTAGTTATATTCTTGTACATAGCAGCAGTATTATAGTAGTTATATTCTTGTACATAGGAGCAGTATTATAGTAGTTATATTCTTGTACATAGCAGCAGTATTATAGTGTTATATTCTTGTACATAGCAGCAGTATTATAGTGTTATATTCTTGTACATAGGATGCAGTATTATAGTAGTTATATTCTCGTACATAGGAGCAGTATTATAGTAGTTATATTCTTGTACATAGGAGGCAGTATTATAGTAGTTATATTCTTGTACATAGGAGGCAGTAATATAGTAGTTATATTCTTGTACATAGGAGCAGTATTATAGTAGTTATATACTTGTACATAGGAGCAGTATTATAGTAGTTATATTCTTGTACATAGGAGCAGTATTATAGTAGTTATATTCTTGTACATAGGGTGCAGTATTATAGTAGTTATATTCTTGTAAATAGGAGGCAGTATTATAGTAGTTATATTCTTGTACATAGGAGGCAGTATTATAGTAGTTATATTCTTGTACATAGGAGGCAGTATTATAGTGTTATATTCTTGTACATAGGAGCAGTATTATAGTAGTTATATTACTGTACATAGGAGCAGTATTATAGTAGTTACAGTGGATATAAAAAGTCTAGTGTGCACACCCTGTTATAACTGGGGATGTAGCTGTGTTCAGAATAAAGCAATCACATTCAGAATCCTGTTAGATAGGAGTCAGCATACATCGGCCATCATGTAAAGTGCCTCTGATTACCCCCAAATAAAGTTCAGCTGCTCTAGTTGGTCTTTCCTGAAATGTTCTTAGTCGCATCCGACAGCAGAAGCCGTGGTCCACAGAGAGCTTCCAAAGCATCAGAGGGATCTCATTGTTAGAAGGTATCAGTCAGGAGAAGGGTACAAAAGAATTTCCAAGGCATTAGATATACCATGGAACACAGTGAAGACCGTCATCATCAAGTGGAGAAAATATGGCACAACAGTGACATTACCAAGAACTGGACGTCCCTCCAAAATTGATGAAAAGACGAGAAGGAAACTGGTCTGGGAGGCGACCAAGAGGCCTACAGCAACATTAAAGGAGCTGCAGGAATATCTGGCAAGTCCTGGCTGTGTGGTCCATGTGACAACAATCTCCCGTATTCTTCATATGTCTGGGCTATGGGGTAGAGGGGCAAGACGAAAGCCTCTTCTTACCAAGAAAAACATCCAAGCCAGGCTGCATTTTGTAAAAACACATCTGAAGTCTCCCAAAAGCATGTGGGAAAAGGTGTTAGGCTGCGCTCACACGGGCGAGATTTCCGCGCGGGTGCAATGCGGTAGGTGAACCCGCACTGAATCCCGACCCATTCATTTCAATGGGGCTGTTCACATGAGCGGTGATTTTCATGCATCACTTGTGCGTTGCATGAAAATCGTAGCATGCTCTATATTCTGCGTTTTTCACGCAACGCAGGCCCCATAGAAGTGAGTGGGGTTGCGTGAAAATCGCAAGCATCCGCAAGCAAGTGCGGATGCGGTGCGATTTTCACGCATGGTTGCTAGGTGACAGTCTATTCACTGTATTATTTTCCCTTATAACATGGTTATAAAGGAAAATAATAGCATTCTGAATACAGAATGCTTAGTAAAATAGCGCTGGAGGGGTTAAAATAAATAAATAAATTAACTCACCTTCTCCTCTTGATCGCGTAGTTCCCGGTCTCTTCTGATGAGCTGTCGGCTAAAGGACCTTTGGTGACGTCAGGTCACATGCTCCAATCACATGGTCCATCGCCGTGGTGATGGACCATGCGATTGGAGCATGTGATCTGATGTCACCACAGGTTCTAGCCGGTAGTTCATCATTAAAGAAGTAAAGAAGAGAACTACGCGATCAAGAGGAGAAGGTGAGTTAATATTATTTATTTTTTTTAACCCTCAATTGATCACCTCCTAAGCATTCTGTATTCAGAATGCTATTATTTTCCCTTATAACCATGTTATAAGGGAAAAATAATACAATCTACAGAACACCGATCCCAAGCCTGAACTTCTGTGAAGAAGTTCGGGTCTGGGTACCACAGTCGGTTTTTTATCACGCGCGTGCAAAACACATTGCACCCGCGCGATAAAAACTGAACATCGGAACGCAATCGCAGTCAAAACTGACTGCAATTGCGTATCTAATCGCGCGGGTTTGCCGCAATACACCGGGACGCATCTGGACCTAATCCGGACACGCCCGTGTGAACCCAGCCTAATGGTCTGATGAAACCCAGGTGGAACTTTTTGGCCATAATTCCAAAAGATATGTTTGGCGCAAAAACAACACTGCACATCACCAGAAGAACCCCATCCCCACAGTGAAGCATGGTGGGGGCAGCATCATGCCAAGGGGCTGTTCTTCTTCAGCTGGAACTGGGGCCTTAGTTAAGCTAAAGGGAATTCTGAACAGTTCCAAATACCAGTCATTATTGGCACAAAACCTTCAGGCTTCTGCTAGAAAGCTGAACATGAGGAGGAACTTCATCTTTCAGCATGACAATGACCCAAAGCATACATCCAAATCAACAAAGGAATGGCTTCACCAGAAGAAGATTAAAGTTTTGGAATGGCCCAGCCAGAGCCCAGACCTGACCCCGATTGAAAATCTGTGGGGTGATCTGAAGAGGGCTGTGCCCAGGAGATGCCCTCTCAATCTGACAGATTTGGAGTGTTTTTGCAAAGAAGAGTGGGCAAATCTTGCCAAGTCAAAATGTGCCATGCTGATAGACTCCTACCCAAAAAGACTGAGTGCTGTAATAAAATCAACAGGTGCTTCAACAAAGTATTAGTTTAAGGGTCTGCACAGTTATGCAACCACATTATTTTATTTTTATATTTTTTCTTCCCTCCACCTAAAAGATTTCAGTTTGTTTTTCAATTGAGTTGTAAAGTTTATAGGTCACATTAAAGGTGGAAAAAGTTCTGAAATGATTTATCTTTGTCTCATTTTTTCACATCACAGAAACCTGACACTTTAACAGGGGTGTGTAGACTTTTTATATCCACTGTATATGGACCTAACTGTATAATACTCTTTTTGTGAGACAAGGTAACCAAAAAAATGGCTGTTCTGGCAGAGTTTTTATTTTTTGTTTTTTACAATGTTTACCTGACAGAGTAGATAATGTGATATTTTTATAGAGCAGGTCGTAATGACGCGGCCATACCTAATATATCTATTTTTTTATTTTTTTGGATTTACACAAAAATTGTTTCCATTTTCTGAAAGCCATATTTTTTGGGGTGATGGACCATGTGATAAGCGCAGTGACGTCACCACAGGTCCTTTTCCTCCCAGGTAATCAAATAAGAAGAAAGAAGAGAAGCCGGGCTGCGCGAACAAGTGAATGAGGTGAGTTTTCTTTTTCCTATTTTTTATTTTTTTTAACCCCTCCAGCGCTAGTTTACTAAGCATTCTGTATTAAGAATGCTATTATTTTCCCTTATAACCATGTTATAAGGGGAAATAATAAAATCTACACAACACCTAACCCAAACCCGAACTTCTGTGAAGAAGTCCGGGTTAGGGTCTGGGTACCAAACATGCCGATATTTCTCACGCGCGTGCAAAACGTATTAAAACGCTTTGCACTCGCGCCAAAAAATCGTGCATTTTCCCACGACGCACCCGCATCCTATCCGGCCCTCACACGACGCCCGTGTGAAAGAGGCCTTACAGATGACAGTCTGCACCGCTCTGCCAACCTGAAGGAGGAAGGGGGGGGCATTGCTGGAGAGAGACAGTGCGCGCTCCCGTGTGGAGCAAGCAGGTTGCGCATAGGAAGCACTGCAGGCTGTAGAAAGAAAACGGAAAAATAAAAATAAACACAACCAATTGGAGAAACTATTTTCTCCACGAAATAAATAAATTAGTGTCATTAATTTATTTATTTTTACCAAGTCCATATGTGGGTGTAATGTGAAAAAATGTGGACATATTCAAGCGGTGTGAATACTTTTTCAAGGCACTGCATAACAGTAAAAAAAAAATAACAGCATATTCCATTCTAAAGTATTTGGAATGCATTGTGAGGCTGCAAATATTTAGTCCTCAAACATTTCCTGCTGTCTCCCTGTCAGGTACTTTCATACTGTCGATAACATCTTTTGTGACTCGCTTGTATATTGGCGCATAGATGCTATATATTTCTGCCCTGGAACGCTGTGTTTCACAAGATAGCCTTTAGTTAGGAATAACACAAGCTGAACACTTCACACTTTACATTGTTTTATGGGTCTTTTAAAAAATGAAATGATGCCATACAGCAGTGTATTAATGTTTCCCCAAAGCAAAGAGATAAAAAAAAAAGTTACATTTCGGTAGATGCTGAACAGATGTCTCTCAGCCAAACATAAAACTGTGCGATTGTTTTGTGAATCCCATAAAGTGCTCATTGTCCCTCACTAGTCCTACCCAAAATGGAGCTGGATAGACGCCCGGCCATAGATCTCCATGTATCAGGAGGAGGCGGCATCTCTGAATTCCGTATGAGAAAAGCCGTTTGTCAAATCTATATGGTCGCAGCCATTTCCCATCTGATAACATTGCTCATAAAATGTTACTACTTAATGGTTGTTGTACTTGCTGTTAAGAAAACTGCATAAGGCCCCTTTCACACGGGCGAGTTTTCCCACGCGTGGATGCGATGCGTGAGGTGAACGCATTGCACCCGCGCTGAATCCGGACTCATTCATTTCTATGGGGCTGTGCACATGATCAGTGATTTTTCACGCATCACTTGTGCGTTGCGTGAAAATCGCAGCATGTTCTATATTTTGCGTTTTTCACGCAACGCAGGACCCATAGAAGTGAATGGGGCTGCGTGAAAATCGCAAGCAAGTGCGGATGCGGTGCGATTTTCACGCACGGTTGCTAGGAGACGATCGGGATGGAGACCCGATCATTATTATTTTCCCTTATAACATGATTATAAGGGAAAATAATAGCATTCTTAATACAGAATGCATAGTAAAATAGGGCTGAAGGGGTTAAAAATAAATAAATAATTTAACTCACCTTAATCCACTTGTTCGCGCAGCCCGGCTTCTCTTCTGTCTTCATCTTTGCTGTGCACAGGAAAAGGACCTGTGGTGACGTCACTACGCTCATCACATGGTCCGTCACATGATCCATCACCATGGTAAAAAAGATAATGTGATGGACCATGTGATGAGTGCAGTGACGTCATCAAATGTCCTATTCCTCAAAGAAGAAGACCTCAATAGAATTAAGGTGTTAATTATTATAATTTTTTTTAACCCCTCCAGCCCTATTGTACTATGCATTCTGTATTAATAATGCTATTATTTTCCCTTATAACCATGTTATAAGGGAAAATAATACAATCTACACAACACCGATCCCAAGCCCGAACTTCTGTGAAGTTCGTGTTTGGGTACCAAACATGCCGATTTTTCTCACGCGCGTGCAAAACGCATTACAATGTTTTGCACTCGCGCAGAAAAATCGTGCATGTTCCCGCAACACACCCGCACCTTTTCCCGCAACGCCCATCTGAAAGAGGCCTAAACCAACAGTGCATTAGCTGTAGTCCAAGTGACGTTATGGCTGATGGATACTTCTTTGGCTCTTCCCTTTCTAGTCCTCGGAATTTATCATTGTATCAAATCTTACGACACCATTTCTTTTCTTGGCAGAAATTTGGAAGTTATTCTGCATGTATGTACTCTACTCATCCTCAAAAACATAAACTTTTTTTTCTGCTTAAATGTTCTGTTTATTCTTCTGGACTCCGCCCTGATGGCATGATGTCAGCAATGATGTCATGTCTTAGGTTGGGCTTCAGGCAGGCTTTGATCCAGTTCCATCAGGGACTTCAGGGCTCCATACAGGCAAAACATGTGCCCCATTTTTATTTATGCTGTTTACCAATCACCATAAATAATATGTTCAAAATATTGTAGCAGTTATTATAATTACAGGGATACATCACAGAATCTTTACATCAGAGCTTTTCGATTTTTTTGGAGTGGGTAAGGTAAGTTTATCGTACAGAAGGTCTGGGGTTCAAATCTTACAGGCATATAAAGGTGTCACGCCTTGCCCTGTGAATGAGCGGAGATCTGTCAGACTGGCTGCACACGTCTGGCTTCCTTGTTTGTTTTGATTTGGGTTTGAGCTGGATCCACCTTCCCTCAGGTGTACTGGGTTTCATTGTTAGTGAGGCTATTTATCCCTCCTTCCTCCAGTGGCCTGTGCGGGTTATAGTTCTTTCCTGGGAGCTCTTGATTTGTGGTGGATCGTCTGCTCCAGATAAGTCCTCTCCTTCATTTCCCTTTGTGTGTTTTATCTAGGCCTCTAGGGAGACGCTTGCTTCTTCCTGGTTGGAAGAAGCAGGTTGCCTCTTCCCTTTTTCCCTGATGCTTAGGGTTTGCCCAGGGTGTTCAGGTTTAGGCACGAGGGCATGTGCATATCCACCCTAAGGGTATGGACATGGGCACAGCAGTTTAGGCAAAGCTTTTAGGGATCGCTAGGAGGTGACCCTTTTCTTCCTAGCTTTTGGGCCTAGTCGTTTGTTCAGTTTGTTTTCCCGTTTTTGGTTATTTCCCCGCTTACCTACCTATCGTGACAAAAGGTTATGTTATTAAATTAGAATTTTTACTTTCAGCCTTTTTCTTTTATGTTGAAAGTTACAATTCTCTGCAAAGTTATTGCTAATAAGAATTAATGAATAGTATTGAGCGCGAATATTTGAAAAACAAATTTTTAGCGCGAATATCGGCACTTCAAGAATTCGCTAATATTTATTAATTTTTTAATGATCACCTGATGTGTACTGTGTTAAAAAAACAAAAAACAAAAACGAATATTCGTTATTACGAATATATAGCACTATATCAGTGATAGATTCCAGTGCAGGGTGTTAGGCAGTGTAATAGATTCCGCTGTCCATACATACGTGCTACAGACATAGTGCTGTGATGTCACAAGTTGCACGTATTGCGAAAAAATATGTGCATCATTAATTGCCGCAAATATATTGGAGCACTTTATCTGCATATAAAGCTATTCTAATGTTCTGCCGTGCCGACCATTTTCTCCAGTCTCAGGAAACTTATACCAGCTTGAAAAATGTAGCATAAGTGACCCATGCAGGTATTTCGCGCGCATTACGCGAATATTACATTGCCGATTTTCGCAAAAAAGAATATAATCTCGAATTATCGAATTGCACAATTTTTCCCTTGATTTCAGTAATATACTATTTAGTGTCATACCTGTGAAGAAAATAGATTTTTAAGCACCGAAAAGTCAGCTCTTCCAGCAGAGCAGGTTTGTAGCTTAATGGTAGTTCTTCTGTCTGCTATACAGAAGGTCTGTGGTTCAAATCCTGATGAAGAGCTGTTAAATAATTTCTTTACTAAAAGTAAGGCCTCTTTCACACGGGCGTTGCGGGAAAAGGTGCGGGTGCGTTTTTCTGCGCGAGTGCAAAACATTGTAATGCGTTTTGCACTCGCGTGAGAAAAATCGGCATGTTTGGTACCCGAACTTCTTCACAGAAGTTCGGGTTTGGGTTAGGTGCTGGGTAGATGGTATTATTTTCCCTTATAACATGGTTATAAGGGAAAATAATAGCATTCTGAATACAGAGTGCATAGTACAATAGCCCTGGAGGGGTTAAAAAAAAAATATCATAATTAAACTCACTGTAATCCACTTGATCGCACAGCCCAGCTTCTCTTCTGTCTTCTTTTTTGCTGTGTGCTGGAACAGGACCTGTGGTGACGTCACTCCGGTCATCACACGGTCCATCACATGATCCATCACCATGGTAAAAGATCATGTGACGGACCATGTGATGACCGGAGTGACGTCACCACAGGTCCTTTTCCTGCACACAGCAAAAAAGAAGACAGAAGAGAAGCCGGGCTGCGCGAGCAAGTGGATTACAGTGAGTTTAATTTTTTTAAAAAAAATTTTTAACCCCTCCAGCCCTATTTTACTATGTATTCTGTATTCAGAATGCTATTATCTTCCCTTATAACCATGTTATAAGGGAAAATAATAATGATCGGGTCTCCATCCCGATCATCTCCTAGCAACTGTGCGTGAAAATCGCACCGCATCCGCACTTGCTTGCGATTTTCACGCAGCCCCATTCACTTCTATGGGGCCTGCGTTGCGTGATAAACGCACAATATAGAGCATGCTGCGATTTTCACGCAACGCACAAGTGATGCGTGAAAATCACTGCTCATGTGCACAGCCCCATAGAAATGAATGGGTCAGGATTCAGTGCGGGTGCAATGCGTTCACCTCACGCATTGCACCCGCGCAGAATACTCGCCCGTGTGAAAGGGGCCTAAATGTGCTTCCCCCCCCCAACCAATATCCAACACAGCTTCATTCGTATTCACTGCACTGAAGTGGATACTAATGAGGCTGCCAGTCCTGCTTGGATCTGTGATCTGTTCTAGCTGGGAGGTGAGGAGAGGCACAGACCTGGTGTTACAGACGCTCCTCCTGAGTCTTGCACTGGGCTGTCGACACAGGGTGTGGGTCACAAATCACAATTGCACTGGAGGAGTCAAAACATCTTATTTATGTAATGCAGAAAGGTTCGATGCTGGTGTTTTTATTTTTTTCTGTGTAACTAGAAAGCCCCTTTAAGCAATGCCTGTAAACCTGCCCAATCCCTGTGTGTACATTGTGCCCACAACACTAATGGTGCCCTTTGTGTGGCACATAGTAATAATAGTGTTCTCCAGAGTGAGATGAGCTCTTTGCAACCCTTCTATACTCTGGTCTAACTTCCGAAATGTCTTGTGGTATATATTGAGAGACGGCTTCTAGTCCCATATCCCACCGTTTTCTGTAGTGCTCATTATACCGGGGGTGCGCTTAAAGTCCTGTTTACAATGATTATCCTTCAGATTACAAGTGGTGGTAATGATAATCGTTCTGTGTAAATGAGCGAGATGATCAGTGATGAACATAAAACACGCTGTGGATGAAATTGATTGATCATACATAAAATTTACATGATCTCCAGTGAAGGCAAGAACGTTTAGAGTTCTACTCATTAGGTGCAACCACAACAATACCGCTACCTAGAGACCCATGCTGCATAACGGTAGCTTACTTTCTTAAAGGGAACTTGTCTCTACGATAGACCTATGAAAATAAGGACATCAGTCTGGTAAATTAACAGAATCGTGCTCATTAAAGGGGGTGTCCGGTTTAGAAAGCAAATTTTTTGTCTACCCTTTCATGGAATTCTGAATTAATACAAGGGGATCTTCTGCTCAGGATCGAATTGCGAAGACAAAGAGTGTCCCTGGCTCTGGAGGACCAGCCAACCCATTAATTTAAATGGGCGCCATGTAATGCTTCATTTCCCCAGTGATGGTGCTGCAGAGACATTGAACACTGCCATATTTTCCCACAGATTTAGTTGATCACTGGGGATCCCAGTGGAGAGACACTTTGTGATCAGCTTATTGTCAAGGGACTCCTATAACATGTAGGGTTTGTCCAAAGAGGAGGAAAGCGTTGCTTGGTTCTTTAGAGTCACATGATCCGTCTCAACCAATCCAAGGCTCTGAAAGTCTAGTCTGCTATGCGGAGTCTTGAAGCGTATGACACATGACTCCTTTCAGATCTACTGACTGAAATGGTACACCATGTGACTCCACAGTACTATCATGGTTACATAGTTAATACGGTTGAAAAAAGACATAAGTCCATTAAGTTCAACCAAGGGATAGGTGGGGACACGAATCCCAGAAGATAGTGAGACTCAGATTTCTACACGTTTTCATAAGCATTAATGTATTTTATTTTTAAGAAACCCTTTTTGAAACTGTCCCCTGTTCCTGCTGTGACCACGTCCTGAGGACGTCTATTCCATAGATTCTCAGTTCTTACAGTAAAGAAGCTTTGACGCTTCTGGAGACTGAACTTTTTCTTCTCCAGTCGGAGGCAGAGCCCCATTGTCTTTTGAGGGCATTTTACCTGGAACAGTATTTTTGTATGACTCATTTATATATTTGTATAGGTTAATCATGTCCCCCATCTCTTCTCAAGACTAAGTAAATTAAATTATTTTAATCTTTCTTCATAACGAAGACCCTCCATGCCCCTTATTAGTTTAGTCGCTCTCCTCTGTACTCTCTCCAGCTGCAGTGCATCCTTTCTATGGACTGGTGTCCAGAACTGAACTGCGTATTCCAGATGAGGCCGCACCAAAGCTATGTAAAGTAGTAATATTACATCCCTGTCCCGCGAGTCCATGCCTCATTTAATGCAAGACAATATCCTGGTGGTCTTAGAAGCAGCTGATTGACATTGTGCTGTTATTTAATCTACCATCTACAAGGACACCTAAATCCTTCTCTATAAGTGACTCTCCCAGTGCTACATCACCTAGGACTGTGATGGCTAACCTCCGCAATTCCAGCTGTGGTAAAACTACAACTCCCAAGATGTACACTTGCTTTGCTGTTCTTGGATCTCCATAAAATTGAATGGAGTATGCTGAGTCATAGTTTCTCCAGATCCAGCTGGAGTGCCAGAGGTTAGCCATCACTGCCCTAGGACATCTGAAGCACAGAGATTAGTACTACCAAAATACATAACTTTACATTTATCCACATTGAACCTCATATTTGCCAAGTTGATGCCCAGTCACTCAGAGTGCCCAAGTCAGCTTGTAGATTATGGACATCTTCCATAGACTGTACAGTACTACACAGCTTAGTGTCATCTGCAAAAATAGAAATGGTGCTATTAATCCCGTCCTCTATCATTAATAAATAAATTAAATAACAGAGAACCCAGCACTGAACCTTGGGGTCACCACTTATAACCCAGGACCATTCTGAATCATTGACCACAACTCTCTGGACACGGACCTTAAGCCAGTTTTCCATCTAATTACAAACTATAGTCTGTAGACCTTTTTTTTACCTATTAGGCGTCTATCTGTTTGTGCTTTGCTTCTTCTACGTGATGCTATTTTATTGGGTCATACAATCCCTATTTCTGTAGACAATGTGATTGGCTACATAACTGATCACAAGTTGCTTCAGTGTTGAAACCATACTGTAACAGTAAACGCACACAGCACAAAGCCTTTAACCGTACAAATAGCCTGACACCTGTAAATCCAACAGAACAGATGTTGGCCAGGGCCCTCATCAGCACCCGGCAAACCCTGGCCCACTGCTCCTAGGGGGCCCACTCAGGTCTATGCTGAAGATCGCTGTACGGGGAATCCCCCAGTGTTGCTGAACAGTCAGGACTCTAGTTCCCGGCTTAGGGGTCCCTGCTCTCACTCCATATATGCTATGAACATGAAGGGGGTACCCCCAAGCATTATCAGTATGCTTGGGGACACCCAGTGTATTTAAGTCAAATTTAGCCTCTATTTCTGAAATGGTTCTGCTGGGATTTGAACTCACAACCTTCTTCATTAGAGGCAAGAACTTTAACCACTGAGCAATGAAGCGCAATGCTAAACTGAGCCAGAAAAACTTCATAGTAGTTCCTCATGTATTAGGTATTCCTATACAGCAGAAGTATAATTTTTTTTTTTTTTTTTTTAGTAATTGTAAAAAAAATGTATGGCACAAAATAAATGTGTAATTACTAAATAAATATATATATATATATATATATATATATATATATATATATATATATATATATATATATATATATATATATATATATATATATTTTTTTTTATATATGTATATAAAATTATACTTCTGATATATATGAATGCATAATATGTGGGAAACTACTACTGAGGTTTTTAGCCATAATATATGTACAGCAGGTTAACCTGAAGCTCTATAGCCCAGTGCTTCAGGTTCTTGACTTTAATGTAGAAACATAGAAACATAGAATGTGTCGGCAGATACTGTAAGAACCATTTGGCCCATCTAGTCTGCCCAATATATCTGAATCCTATGAATAGTCCCTGGCCCTATCTTTTATGAAGGATAGCCATATGCCTATCCCATGCACGCTTAAACCCCTTCACTGTATTTGCAGCTACCACTTCTGCAGGAAGGCTATTCCATGCATCCACTACTCTCTCAGTAAAGTAATACTTCCTTATATTACTTTTAAACCTTTGCCCCTCTAATTTAAAACTGTGTCCTCTTGTGGTAGTTTATCTTCTTTTAAATATGCTCTCCTCCTTTACCGAGTTGATTCCCTTTATGTATTTAAAAGTTTCTATCATATCCCCTCTGTCTCTTCTTTCTTCCAAGCTATACATGTTAAGGTCCTTTAACCTTTCCTGGTAAGTTTTATCCTGCAATCCATGTACTAGTTTAGTAGCTCTTCTCTGAACTCTCTCTAGAGTATCTATATCCTTCTGGAGATATGGCCTCCAGTACTGCGCACAATACTCCAAGTGAGGTCTCACCAGTGTTCTGTACAGCGGCATAAGCACTTCACTCTTTCTACTGCTTATACCTCTCCCTATACATCCAAGCATTCTGCTGGCATTTCGTGCTGCCCTATTACATTGTCTTCCCACCTTTAAGTCTTCTGAAATAATTACTCCTAAATCCCTTTCCTCAGATACTGAGGTCAGGACTGTGTCAAATATTCTATATTCTGCCCTTGGGTTTTTACGCCCCAGGTGCATTATCTTGCACTTATCCACATTAAATTTCAGTTGCCAGAGTTCTGACCATTCTTCTAGTTTTCCTAAATCCTTTTCCATTTGGCGTTTCCCTCCAGGAACATCAACCCTGTTACATATCTTTGTGTCATCAGCAAAAAGACACACCTTCCCATCGAGGCCTTTTGCAATATCACTTATGAAGATATTAAACAAAATTAGTCCCAGTACAGATCCCTGTGGAACCCCACTGGTAACATGACCTTGTTTTGAATGGTCTCCATTGACTACAACCCTCTGTTGTCTGTCACTCAGCCACTGCCTAATCCACTCAACAATATGGGAGTCCATGCTCAATGACTGCAGTTTATTGATAAGTCTTCTATGTGGGACAGTGTCAAAAGCCTTACTAAAATCTAGATATGCGATGTCTACTGCACCTCCACCGTCTATTATTTTAGTCACCCAGTCAAAAAAATCTATAAGATTTGTTTGACATGATCTCCCTGAAGTAAACCCATGTTGTTTTTCATTTTGCAATCCATGGGATTTTAGATGTTCCACAATCCTATCCTTTAATAGGGTTTCCATTAATTTGCCTACTATTGATGTCAGACTCACTGGTCTATAGTTGTTCGATTCCTCCCTACTACCTTTCTTGTGAATGGGCACGACATTTGCCAATTTCCAATCTTCCGGGACGACTCCTGTTACTAATGATTGGTTAAATAAATCTGTTAGCGGTTTTGCCAGCTCACCACTAAGCTCTTTTAATAATTTTGGGTGTATCTCATCAGGCCCCTGTGACTTATTTGTCTTCACCTTAGACAGCAAACTTAGAACATCTTCCTCTGTAAAGATACATGCATCAAATGATTTATTAGTCATCCTTTCTAGTGGAGGTCCTTCTCCTTTTTCTTTTGTAAAAACTGAACAGAAGTATTCATTAAGGCAGTCGGCTAGCCCTTTATTCTCTTCTACATACCTTCCGTCCTTTGTTTTTAATTTAGTTATTCCTTGTTTTAATTTCCTTTTTTCATTTATATATCTGAAGAATGTCTTATCCCCTTTTTTCATAGACTGAGCTAGTTTTTCTTCTGCCTGCGCTTTAGAAGTTTTTATAACTTGCTTGGCCTCTCTCTGCCTAATCTTGTAGATTTCCTTATCTTCATTGCTCTGGTTTTTTTTATAATTACAAAATGCTAGCTTTTTATTTTTAATGATTTGGGCCACTTCTGCTGAGTACCACAGTGGTCTCTTCCTTTTTTTGCTTTTACTGACAAGTCTAATGCAATTTTCTGTTGCCTTCAATAATGCACCTTTTAAGTAGTCCCATTTCTCCTGGACTCCATGTAATCCGTTCCAGTCTGATAAGGACTCATTTATGACTAATTTCATTTTTGAAAAGTCTGTTTTTCTAAAATCTAAAACTTTTGTTTTTGTGTGGTGGGACTCTTTCACAGTTCTTATATTAAACCACACTGACTGGTGATCACTAGATCCCAAGGTTTCGCCTACAATGACATCATATACCGAATCCCCGTTTGTGAATACCAAATCCAAAATGGCCTCCCTCCGGGGTGGCTCCTCAACCACTTGTTGTAGAGATAACCCCAGTAGGGAATTTAGAATATCTGTACTCCTGGTAGAACTTGCTATTTTGGTTTTCCAGTTTATATCTGGAAGATTGAAATCTCCCATAATGATAACTTCTTCTCCTTTCATTGTCATTTTAGCTATTTCTTCAACTAGTAGATCATCTAGTTCTTTAACTTGACCAGGTGGTCTATATATCACACCTACACGAGTTACTGCATGGTTAGCAAACTGTAACGTAACCCAAACTGACTCTATGTTGGCCTCACCAACTTGTATTAGGTTAGATTTAATGCTATCTTTCACATACAGGGCCACTCCTCCTACTTTCTTGCCTTCTCTGTCTCTTCTGTATAAAGAGTACCCTGGTATGGTTATGTCCCAGTCATTTCTTTCATTAAACCATGTCTCCGTAACAGCCACTAAATCTACATTCTCAGATGCCATTATTGACCCAAGTTCATTGATTTTTTTACCTAAACTGCGAGCATTTGTAGACAGGACTCTGAGCTTATCATTTCTTAACCTCCTGTGCTTCTGACCTGTTCTGGCATTGTTTCGGGGGGCAATTGGACTCTTTTATTTTCCCTCTTTTGCCCCCCCTTCCTAGTTTAAATACTCTTCCGCAAATTCTTGGAGTTGTTCACTAAGTACATTTGTTCCTTTGAGAGAAAGATGCAAACCATCTTTTTTGTACAGTTCCTTTCTATTCCAAGTAGAGCTATCATGAGAAACAAAGCCAAATCCTTGCTCTTGACACCATTTACCAAGCCATATGTTGAACTCCTTTATGCGCCTCTGCCTTTCCTTTCCGAACATTATGCACAGGCAGAACTTCAGAAAATGAAATGGTGGATGCAAAATCCTGTACGTCATTACCAAGTGTGATAAAAGATTTTTTCACCTCTGACACTTCATTGCAAGCCAGGTCATTTGTCCCTAGATGGACAAAAACATCCACGTCCCCTTCCTGCTTTGCTTGCTTAACAATATTAATAATACGTCTTCTATCTCTTCTAGCAGTAGCCCCAGGGAGACATCTCACAAAACCATTTTCTTTAAGCTCCACACTTCTTATGATTGAATCACCCAGCAACAGCTGCTTCCTTTGAGACTTCACTTTATCTTTTTTGTTGCATACATTAGACATAGGAGTCGATGGTTTCTCACCCTCTGTGCTTGAGTCCATATCCATGTTGTCCTTACATTCTGAGAGTGCTGCAAATGAATTATGGAGAACCACCGACTGTGGGACATGTCTTCTATCCACCACTCTAAGTCTTCCAGAACCTACATTAACTCATCTGCCATATCTGGGGGTCCTCTGTGGCAGTGGCATTGCAGCAGTCCTAGCTGGAGTTTGTTTAACAGATAATTTAAATATTTCAGATTTCAAAAATTCAATTTCCTGCTGCAGTAAGGAGAACTGTCTACAGATCTGACAGCATCCGAATCTCCAAAGAGTGGAACATGAAATAAATGCACAACAATTCCTGCACTGAACCAAGTCTGCCATTTTAAAGAGGAGAAAAAAAATAAAAATAAAAATAAATTGTAAATTTAAATCAAACAAATCTTACCTTTTTTTTTTTTTTGTATTGTTTCCACCTTTCAGCCTACCTCCTGACTATCTCCTGCAATATCTCTTAACTGTACTTAATGTAGTACTTGAAGGTAGTACTTGCAGCTAATGAATTAGGCCAGCTAATGAGTCTGTCTCTATATATACACACACTGCTTCCCAAACTCCTCCCCCAGCAACAAATGTAACACCTTAGTGAGCTAGGCTCATTAGCAAACGCACAATAGCAAACAGCTGACCAAATTCCTTACCTCTTTTCAAGCAATGGTCAGAAAAAACAACACAGATGAGCCAGATGCAGACTCTAAGCCAATCTCTTGCAGTATGTCTTCAATCTCTTCAGTCTCCTGCAATATCTCTTAACTGTACTTAATGTAGTACTTGAAGGCTGTGAGTTTGAATCCCAGCATAATAATTTCAAAAATAGAGGCTAAAATAGACACACTAACTGTCACGGGTAGAGTCCCGGGAATCAAGATAGAGCGGAGGTGCACCCCCTGAGCTGCCACCCGGTCCCCTGTCCCTGCCTACGTGCACCACCCGCCCTAGGTGACGGAGCGCAACTGGGCGACAGTCTCTAACCTACTAAGTGCCAGCAGAGAGAAAGAGACAGCAGGGAAGAGGACAGCCACTGAGAAGTTACAATAAGCGGACAAGAGGTAGAACAAAAACGGAAGGCGAGGCGGGTCAACTAGCTGAGGTCAGTCCAGGAGGTCACATCAGAACAAGGGAAGAGGCAAAGTCAAATCTGTAAACAAGCCGAGGTCAAAATCCGAGAGGTAGCGTCAAGGTACAGGGAGCAGGCAGAAGAGGTGTCAAGAGGCGGATCGAGGTTCAATTCCAGAGGTAGCTTAATAACAATAAAGTACACAGCCTATAGGACGAAAATCACAGGCAACCTGTAGCCAGCAGGCCGCCTGTATTTATAGTGGGGTCTGAGGGTCATGTGACGTGGCCAGCGTCACATGACCGACAGACAGACAAGTCAAGCACCGAGTGATCAGCTCGGCGCTCAAGGCAGACCTAGGAGCAGGGAGCCTCCCAGCTAGCAAAGCCGCCCTGGGAACGAGGTCAAACACAGATCCTCGCTCCCGAAGCTAAGCAGCAGGTCTGTGGCTGATGGGAGACCGAGTGCGCCTTTGGCGCCCCGTTACACTAACCTTTTTAATTTGTGTATCTATTATTTTTTGTTGGGAAAGGTGGCAACCCTAACAGAACCCCTGCTCCCCAGTGACCCCCATAACTTTTGTTATAGTTATGTCTGCAGAGATGTGTGGGGGCTTATTTGAGGGAAGTCTGTCTTTTTTTTTTTTACAATACCATTTTGGGGTGTGTATGACTTGATCACCTTTTATTCAATTTTTTTGGGAGATAAAGTGATGAAAAAATTGCAAATCAGTCTTTTTTATTTTTTTCTGTTACATCCTTCACCATATGGGCCAACTTTATTTAATATTTTAATAGTATGGGTGTTTTCGCATGCGAGGATGCCCATCATTTTATTATAATTTTTTTGTTCATTTTTGGAGAAAGTGGGGTGATTTTCCGCTTTAAGTTTTTAAAATATTTTCAAAACTTATTTTTTAAACTTTTTTTAAATTACTTTTCTTCAGATTGCAACTTATACAGAATAAGGCTACATGCACACGACCGTATGTGTTCACGGTCCTCAAATTTGCGGATCCACAAAAAAACCGGATGCCATCCGTATGCCATCCGTTTTTTTTGGCGGATCCATTGTAACAATGCCTAAAACGGACAAGAATAGGACATGTTCTATTTTTTTTGCGGAGCTACGGAACAGACATACTGATGCAGACAGCACAGTGTGCTGTCCGCATTTTTTTTGGACCCATTGAAATGAATGGGTCTGCATCCTATCCGCAAAAAAAAACACAGGATGGACACGGAAACAAAATACGTTTGTGTGCATGAGGCCTAATGGAAATTGCTCCATTATTCTCTATAGAAATCACTATATCAAAGTTTAGTGCTGCCACCTAGTGGCCTGAACTGGAATATACTAACAATGAGCCTGGATGCCTAGTACAGGCTGCGGCTCATGTTTAGGTCAGGGTGCTTTTCCCCGATCTCCGCCTGGGGAAGGCGAGTCTTAGCAGGAAGCTTGCGCTTCCATTTATTAACACTCTCAGATGCCGTGGCGACATTTGACAAATGCCACAAGGGGGCCCACTGAGATTTATCGCCTAAGGCCCCACATGAACCTGGAGCCAGTCCTGTGTTTGGCGGTGGGTTCATTTTAAGAGAAATCCTAATTGGCATATACATGCGCCAGAGGGTGGTTGTGTCTCATCCATTCCCCGCTGCCGTGCACTTTGGCTCTATCCAGTTATAAATATCCTGAATGTTGGAATAAACTTCTTAGAATCTGTGCTGCGGTTATTATTCAAGCACTTTTAATTAGCACTTGTGACAAATTGTATTTCTTCTATAAATGACTCAGTAACTTTTCGCTTTACTTTTTAATTCACGTAGTTAAAGTATTGCGGCCATTTTGTCATTTCCTCGCTGCTTTATTGCAGGCCCAGAAATAAATTTTAAAGGAAAAGAATTTTCAATTTTTTTTTCTCCATCTTTTATGGTTATTTGTGACTTGTTTGTATTTATATCTTCTTCCTGCTGAGAATTAATAATTGTCCCTATGGTGGAGCAGAGGCGAGTTGTGTAGTAACCTGAAGTCGTTGCGTCAGAAGGAATTGAGGGAGCATTATCACTAGCATTCATATGTTCCTTGCATGGACATTGGGGGTCATTTATTACGACCGGCATTTTAGACGCCAGTCTTAATAAGCCCTATACCTGGCAGTGGATCTGCCGGACTTATGCCTCTAAATAACTTTGGCGGATCCTCTGCCGCTTCTAAATGTAATACAGCTTCCTTGCTGTCTCACATTAAGGCCTCTTTCACACGACAGTATGTCTTTTTCAGTGTTTTGCGGTCCGTTTTAAACGGATCCGTTGTTCCATTTTTTGTTTCCGTTGTGTTTCCGTTTCCGTTCCGTTTTTCCGTTCCGTTTTTCCTTATGGCAAATACAGTATACAGTAATTTCATAGAAAAAATTGGGCTGGGCATAACATTTTCAATAGATGGTTCCGCAAAAAACGGAACGGATACGGAAGACATACGGATGCATTTCCGTATGCATTCCGTTTTTTTGCGTACCCATAGACTTTAATGGAGCAACGGAATGTGATTTGCGGCCAAATATAGGACATGTTCTATCTTTAAACGGAACGGAAAAACAGAAATACGGAAACGGAATGCATACGGAACACATTCCGTTTTTTTTGCGGAACCATTGAAATGAATGGTTCCGTATACGGACCGCAAAAAACGGCCCGCAAAACGAAAAAAAAAAAACGGCCGTGTGAAAGAGGCCTAAGACCTTTTTCTACACCTGAAACAGGCGTGGTAAATGAGACGGGACAGCCGGCTCATCCCCTTCCCCGACCACACCATGCCCGCTATTTTAGACCTGGCCTAAGCGGGCAAATATCGCAGATTCCGGCACAACTTACCTTTGTGCCGCTATCTGCGCCTGAAAAACGCCTAATATACAGTGCTGCCCATAATTATTCATACCCCTGGCAAATTTTTACTTAAAGTTACTTTTATTCAACCAGCAAGTAATTTTTTGACGGGAAATGACACAGGTGTCTCCCAAAAGATAATAAGACGATGTACAAGAGGCATTATTGTGGGGTGAAAAAAACATTTCTCAGCTTTTATTTACATTTGAGCAAAAAGTGTTTAGTCCAAAATTATTCATACCCTTCTCAATAATCAATAGAAAAGCCTTTATTGGCTATTACAGCAATCAGACGCTTCCTATAATTGCAGACCAGCTTTTTGCAGGTCTCCACAAGTACTTTTGCCCATTCATCTTTAGCAATTAGCGCCAAATCTTTCAGGTTGGAGGGTCTTCTTGCCATCACCCTGATCTTTAGCTCCCTCCACAGATTCTCAATTGGATTCCAGTCTGGACTCTGGCTGGGCCGCTCCAAAACGTTAATGTTGTTGTCTGCTAACCATTTCTTCACCACTTTTGCTTTGTGTTTCGGGTCATTGTCATGCTGAAATGTCCACTGGTGCCCAAGGCCACGTTTCTCTGCAGACTGCCTGATGTTGTCGTTGAGAATCCTCATGTATTGCTCTTTTTTCATGGTGCCGTTTACTGTGATTAGGTTCCCTGGTTCATTGGCTGAAAAACACCCCCAAAGCATTAGGTTCCCACCACCATGTTTGACAGTGGGGATGGTGTTCTTTGGGTTGAAGGCTTCTCCTTTTTTACGCCAAATGAAGGAAACATCATTGTGACCAAACAATTCAATTTTTGTTTCATCTGACCATAACAAAAACACAGAAATATAGTGGCAATTCTGGAGGAGCGGCTCAACCCCTAACACTGTAGCGTGTTTTACATTGGGGGAGCAGCCCCACCGCATGTGGACCGCAGCAAACGACTATCCCCAGCAAAAAATGCATACGGTGGAGGATGTCGGCACGGTCCACATGCACCACAAGAGCATCCTACACAAAACGGAGCATTGTGCGGATGTAAATACAATCATATAAATCACAGAAAAAATGCACCAAATGGATATGTCACTGACTTTACTGGCTAGTCATAAATGCAGATATTAAAAGCTGAGACTTTCGCCAATATATTCCTGTCAGGAAAATATCGGAGCCCATCATTGCACCACGTCACGGTCACTCAGCATGGCAAAGGGTCCTACCACTACGCTACCGGTGGGGCTGCTCCCCCAATGTAAAACACGCTACAGTGTTAGGGGTTGAGCCGCTCCTCCAGTATTGCCACTATATTTCTGTGTTTTTGTCTTGTTCTATATGTAGTGTATGTGCCGTTACCTGGCATTCAAACACTCTTTTGCACCTGGTGACCTCCATCACAGGGTCTGATATGGGTGTGGCTTGCAGTCTTGGCTTTGTTCACATTGCACTAGTTGTCCTGCTAGGCGTTTGTGTGGAAGCCTGGCTGCGAGCTGGATTACATCTCCTTCAGACCGTGTTCACACCATAGGTAGCGTAGTGGTAGGACCCTTTGCCATGCTGAGTGACCGTGATGTGGTGCAATGATGGGCTCCGATATTTTCCTGACAGGAATATATTGGCGAAAGTCTCAGCTTTTAATATCTGCATTTATGACTAGCCAGTATAGTCAGTGGCATATCCGTTTGGTGCATTTTTTCTGTCATCTGACCATAACACAGAAGACCAGAAGTCTTCTTCTTTGTCCAGATGAGCTTTTGCAAAGGCCAAGCGAGCTTTTGTGTGCCTTATGTGGAGAAGTGGCGTCCTCCTCGGTCTGCAGTGTGCAGTGTCCGTTGGACTGTCTGCCTTGAGACATTGCCACCAGCAGAGCCCAGATTCACCAGGATGACCTTGGTGGTGATCCTTGGATTGTTTTTCACCTCTCTAACTATCCTCCTGGCCAGCACAGGTGTCACTTTTGGCTTTCGACCACGTCCTCTGAGATTTTCCACAGTGCGGAACATCTTGTATTTTTTGCTCAAATGTAAATAAAAGCTGAGAAATGTTTTCTTTTCCACAATAATGCCTCTCGTACATCGTCTTATTATCTTTTGGGAGACACCTATGTCATTTCCCGTCAAAAAAATTGTAAAAATTTGCCAGGGGTATGAATAATTATCGGCAGCACTGTAGGCCTATTTCAGCTTCATAACTGACCTCCAATTTGTTGTAAAGGGGTAAGGTCTTTCCCTGCTTCTTCCATTGTTTGTCCACGGTCTCTCCCCTCCTCCACCCTCATATTATCATGACCAGCTACATTAATAATGAGCTCATTTAAAAGCATGTGGCATTTTTAAGTAAGGTGATGCATTTCTGGCAAAAAGTCCTCCTATCTGACTGCCCTAGATTAGCAAGCTGCAGGGTGGGGAGGTGGAAGACATGGGTTGAGGGGGATAATCACAATTAGGGGGGCAATGGGGGTGTCACTAAACTGAAACTTTGCTCCAAGGGAAATAAGGTTTAGCTATGGTTCTGTCCTCACTGCTATCTTGTGACTTGTCCTTTGGTGCAAGACCTTAAAGGTGTTCTCCAGGATTTAAAAAAAAAATTGATGGCCTATCCATGAGAGAAGTCATTAATATAAGACGGGCAAGGATCTGACACACCACACCCCTGCCAAATAGCTGTTGTGAAGTAGCACCGGAACTACGCAGTGCTATTGTGTATGTCACGGATGATATTGCAGATAGCTGGAAGTTATAGATAAACATCCGACTGGCTTGATCCCAAACTAAGGAGCATAAAGGTGACCCCTGGAAAACCCTAAGAGCTCCCCCTGACTGCTAAGCTCATACAAAGGTCTCGGAGGTAGACGATTGCATGCCCTCGTACCTAGACTGTGTGACACCTGAAAACCCTATAATAGTGAGGGGACACGACCACCGGCTCCCTGCACTTAATACGGAGGGAGTCAGGGTCACCTAGAATCAAGCCAGAAAGTAAACACAATACAAGAAAGGACTTATCTGAACAAGCAGTAACAGAAGTCTCCAGCAGTGATCACTTCAATCCAGGAAGTAGTATAAACCGCAAAGTGAGGCAGTATGGGAGGGAATATAAAGGGAGGCAATTAGTGTGAATAGGTGACAGCTGGGAGAAGGAAAGGAGATGACAAAGTGAAACCAAAACAAAGAACATCATGCAAGAGGTACAGAGGAACGTCTGCCAGACCTTCTCAGAGAGCTGGCGGTGACAGTGAAGTGGATGGAGCTGGTCACTGCAGGACAGTACCCATTGAAGGGAATGGGAGCAGTGCTGGAGTAACCAGTTCTATCCGCTGAATAATGATAATAGTGCCCCTGAATCTGGCATAATAAATTAGCCACTGCTCCTATTTCTGATGACTCTCTCTTTTCTTCGCTTCCTTTCTCTTCTCCCAAAAATAGCAGCAGGGAGGGGAAGGAGGTTGTACAAAAAAATATCAGAATGTGGAGAGGGGAGAAAGCATCCAATGAGTGCTGTAGTTAAGGAGAAAAGCACCCACAAGACTGTTTGTAGAGAGAATCACATAGGCTTTGTACAAATATAGAAAGCGGATCACCTACTCCAAACTCTGCAGGGGGGTGGAAAGTCACATAAGTCCTTAGCATTGGTGACTAACAGTACAATTGAGAGGAGATCCTTCATGAGCTGAAGGAGAAATCCTTTCTTCTATTGTACCCAACCAAATCCCCACTTCTGTCTTGGATTGGTCTTGACCTCAACCACAGTTCACCAATAGTGATGAGCGGCAGGTATCATATTCGAATTCGCGATATTTTGCGAATATTTCGTAGAATATTAGTTGAATATTCTCGAATTCGAATAATTGTTATGTAATCGCGTAATATGCGAATTTTCGTATTGCAAATTTTTATGGGGAATTTTTCAATTGCCGAGTAAAAACATGATTCCTCCCTGCTTCTTGCTTGTGGGCGTCATAGCACTATATCGAATATATTCTTTTTTTCAAATATTCGTAATATTCTAAAACAAGAATATATAGCAATACAGCGAATATTCAAAAAAAAACGAATGTAGAGCAATTTAGCTAATATAGTGCTATAATCTTTTTTTTAATAGTTGTAATTTTTTTCCAATCTGTACTTCAGATGAGAAGAAAATTACAACTATTAGACAAAGAAGATTATAGCATTATATTAGCTAAATTGCTCTATATTCATTTTTTTTTTAATATTCGCTATATTGCTATATATATTGCTATATATTCGTTTTTTAGAATATTCATCATTTTTCCCATTTAAAGTCATGATTCCTCCCTGCTTCTTGCTTGTGGGCCAATGAGTCATTGGCCCACAAGCAAGAAGCAGGGAGGAATCATGTTTTTACTCGGCAATTGAAAAATTCGCGATAAAAATTTGCATTACAAAAAGTTGCAATAAAAAATCTCAAATATTCGAAATTAAGAATATATATCACTATATTCTAAATATTTGAGAATTTTCAAAGTACCTATATTCTCCATAAAAATTTGCAATTCGAATAGTCGTGATCAACACTATTCACCAATAGGTCCTACTATAACTAGATGGCATACCATGCCAGGGAGGCTAGATATCCACTAACTTGTGGGTTTTAGCTATTCAATGAATATTCCTGATTTCATCAACCTTGGTTAAAAAATGAATAGAACAAAAAAGAGTTAAAAAGCCTTCTTCAGCCTTCACCATGTTCTACATCCCTAATTTATTCCTGACCTTACATGACAATGTGGTTACAATGTTCAATTCTGCTGGGAAAACCTGCTAAAAGTAGTTGTCAGTAATCCTTCTACTTTCTCATTTCCCCCATCACCATAGAACTGTTCCCTATTCACAAAATGTGACTCTACAACTAGGCAAAGCTGTCCTTTGGCACTGTAATCTGATCAGCTGTCCGGGGGGATATATCTCTTATCGGTGAGTGTCGTAAGTGATTTATGCTTGTAGTAATATGTAGGGAAGTGGGAGAGGAAGCCAGCGTATTTAAAGGAATATTTTGTTTTTAATTATTTTCATTTCCCAAAAAATGTTACCTAAACATGGATGACTTTCCATACATTTTATAATATCTGCACAATAACTAGATGAGTCTTGAAGGAAAACGCAATTTTTTTTTCCATTTAGCAAGTTAAATTAGGAGTTTTATATACAAGAAGATCTATAAAGGAAGGACTACAGCAACCATAATGTGTAGGGTGTCTTCAAACACACAAAGCAGATTTTGTTTCAGAAATATTTTTACAACTGATTCATCTGAATGGGGTTATTTTGGCAGAAAACACATGGTTTTCTGAAAACCTCATTCGGGTGACTGGAACTGATTTTCAGTTGCAAAAAAATTCTGCAACAAAATCTGCTGCATGTGAAGGCACCCTTACACTGCTAAGCAGCACGCTGAGGGTCAAACTGTAAGTCAGGAAATGTGATTGACGGCAGTTGTCACCGCCAGTTCTGTGAGAAGGTCTGTTAGACGTTCTTCTCTACCTCTTGCATGAGGTTCTTTGTTTTGGTTTCACTTTGTCATCTCCTTTCCTTCTCCCAGCTGTCACCTATTTACACTAATTGTCTGCCTTTATATTCCCTCCCATACTGCCTCACTTTGCGGTTTATACTTCTTCCTGGATGAGTTGCTCACTGCTGGAGGCTGCTACTGCTGATTCCTCAGATAAGTCCTTTTCCTTCATTTGTGTTTCCTTGCTGGCTTGATTCTAGGTGACCCTGACTCCGTCCGTATTAAGTGCAGGGAGCCGGTGGTCGTGTCCCCTCACTATTATAGGGTTTTCAGGTGTCACACAGTATAAGGTACGTGGGCATGCAATCGTCTACCATAAAGACCTTTGCATGGGCATAGCAGTCAGGGAGAGCTCTAGGGGTTTTATAGGGCTCACCCATATGCTCCTTAGTTTGTGATCAAGCCAGTCGGATGTTTATTTATAAGTTCCAGCTTTCTGCAACACCATCCGTGACGGCAGTGCCCTGAAAGTGTGCAGTGAATGAAGCCGAGCTGTAATGCCAGACAGAGCCCATGTACACCGGTGCTTGTCATCAGACAAGCAGAATAGTAGTCAGTGGCCAAGCTGAGATGAGGGTAGGCAGAGTTAGTTCAGCCCGTAAAACAGGCCAAAAATCAGGGCAGGTGGCTTAGGGCCAGCAAAAAATCTGAAGTCACCAAGACAAGAGACATAAAACAAATCCATCAGTCTGGTCCTATTTAGAAAAAAAAAAGTTGAATATATTTTTGTAGTAGCAATCAGCAGGATGGAGAACGAGCCTGAGCCTCCCGTCCTGATTCTATCTCAGATAAGAATAGGATGTGTTTGTGTTCTTTGCTTCCCTCATTTATCGGATGTTCTGCGCATCTTACAAAGAAATCTCAATAGTTTTAAGTAAATATACATCCAGTCAACATGAAACTAAAGCAAATACTTGAATACCTGGTCACGCTGAGTGACTCTTCATAGAAAATTCTGCCTGGATGTTGGTATGACCATGAAAAGGCAATTCAGCAATCTGTATTAACTTAACACATATGTGCATGTGTATCGCCAGCATTTCCCCACTCCACTTGAATTCTCACCTGTTCTGTAACTTTTTGTCTCTGTATTCCGCTGGAGCACATCTAATTCCGCCTGCTCCATGTTAAGCCTCTGTAGCCTCTCCTTCCATCTGTGTTCATAGGGTGTTCGCTCTCTCCTGCTCTAAAATGGACAGCATGCACATCTCAATCAGCCCCCAGCCCATGACTAGCCTTCACTGGGTATTTAAGTTGCCTGTGTGATAAGGGAAGGTGCCTGAGTGATACGTTTCCTAGTTTGCCTATTTCCTGCAAAGGTGTTTAGTGTCATTTGATCTTCCATGCCTGACCTCTGACTCTTGACCATGTTGAATCTATTCCACACTCCCTGACCCCTGCCTGTTTATCCTACTGGCCCTAAGCCACCTGCCCTGATTTTTGGCCTGTTTTACGGATTGAACTAACTCTGCCTGCCCTCATCTCAGCTTGGCCACTGACTACTATTCTGCTTGTCTGATGCCAAGCACCGGTGTCTCATAACCTGCCTGGGTCACTTGTCACCGAATGAAGACTATTCCAAGAGGTAGCAGCCTGGTGGTTTCCCTGCAGTGAAGACCTGATCCTTGTATATGGGTGATAGAGGGATAGAGCGAAGACCAGGCCCCCACTTGCATAATGCGCTTACAAGCAGACCTAAGCCAATTTGTTCAGGAACACAGTGGGTCCACACCTGTTGAGTTTCAATACGAAATGCCACTAGCTCCTTATAGATTATTCAAGAGTTAGCTGAACATGCCTAACTCTTGGACAGGGGTTTACATTGCTGGCATATGGACTGGAGATGGCATGCATGTTGGATGGCAGGAGTCCCCACAAATCTCAAGAATGGGGCTGCCAGGTGAACCATTCCAAGCATATGATGCACATTTATGGTCATTCTTTATTATAGTGAATGGGGAACATGTTTACTGCCCAAAAAATTAAAATCAAGAGCACTTCACTAAAACCTGCATCCACTTGTATCATACTGTAACCTGTTATGGAATCGATCCTGAACATCCACCACATCTAAAGCCTGCCTCATCTGGACTACCCCTTTAATTGTCTTTCAATGTGATGTTCTCCTCTATACAATCAGATAGTAAAAATAATCCTGATAAGAGCTATGTCTAATGGATTTAGCCGTACAATTATATAAAATATTCACAATAATTAGCCAGACAGATTCCCATTCTATGTATCCAGCAGATGTGCGTGTCCTGACACTCCGCAAGAGGAGAATTGGACAATCCTGTCCCTTCAGATCAGAAACCTATTTTATTTTAGATTACGATAAATCGAAGGACAAATGTTATGCTGAATGAAGGTCATCCTCTAGTGGAAATCGAATTGCAAAACTATATTTGAATTCCATTTAACATTCATTAGCTGCAAAGTTCACATTCAGATCTGCGTATAAGTCAGGTAAATGTGTTTTCGGATTTAATGAACGAGGCCATCTGTGACCTGTCATCTTGGAGAGGCACACTGTCTCCAGAAATGAGCATTCCTTATACATGATCTTGTTTAACGGAGCAGAACCAACCCCAAAACTGCACACCCTATAGCCCAGGACAGAAAGTGTGGGCTCCTAACAGAATCCAGCCCCGTCTCGAAATGATACTCAGAACCCATGTCCACTACCCCAACAACCTTCACCCTAAACCCAACTCTAACAAATGCAAAAGACCACACACACAACCACAGAGAACACAGTGTCTCCACCAGCAGAATAGTGAGTGCAGCTCTGGAGTATAATACAGGATGTAACTCAGGATCAGTACAGGATAAGTAATGTATGTACAGTCGTGGCCAAAAGTTTTGAGAATGACACAAATATTGGAAATTGGAAAAGTTGCTGCTTAAGTTTTTATAATAGCAATTTGCATATACTCCAGAATGTTATGAAGAGTGATCAGATGAATTGCATAGTCCTTCTTTGCCATGAAAATTAACTTAATCTCAAAAAAACCTTTCCACTGCATTTCATTGCTGTCATTAAAGGACCTGCTGAGATCATTTCAGTAATCGTCTTATCTCAGGTGAGAATGTTGACGAGCACAAGGCTGGAGATCATTATGTCAGGCTGATTGGGTTAAAATGGCAGACTTGACATGTTAAAAGGAGGGTGATGCTTGAAATCATTGTTCTTCCATTGTTAACCATGGTGACCTGCAAAGAAACACGTGCAGCAATCATTGCGTTGCATAAAAATGGCTTCACAGGCAAGGATATTGTGGCTACTAAGATTGCACCTCAATCAACAATTTATAGGATCATCAAGAACTTCAAGGAAAGAAGTTCAATTCTTGTTAAGAAGGCTTCAGGGCGTCCAAGAAAGTCCAGCAAGCACTAGGATCGTCTCCTAAAGAGGATTCAGCTGCGGGATCGGAGTGCCACCAGTGCAGAGCTTGCTCAGGAATGGCAGCAGGCAGGTGTGAGCGCATCTGCATGCACAGTGAGGCGAAGACTTTTGGAAGATGGCCTGGTGTCAAGAAGGGCAGCAAAGCAGCCACTTCTCTCCAAAAAAAACATCAGGGACAGATTGATCTTCTGCAGAAAGTTTGGTGAATGGACTGCTGAGGAATGGGGCAAAGTCATATTCTCCAATGAAGCCTCTTTCCGATTGTTTGGGGCATCTGGAAAAAGTCTTGTCCAGAGAAGAAAAGGTGAGCGCTACCATCAGTCCTGTGTCATGCCAACAGTAAAGCATCCTGAGACCATTCATGTGTGGGGTTGCTTCTCATCCAAGGGAGTGGGCTCACTCACAATTTTGCCCAAAAACACAGCCATGAATAAAGAATGGTACCAAAACACCCTCCAACAGCAACTTCTTCCAACAATCCAACAACAGTTTGGTGAAGAAGAATGCATTTTCCAGCACAATGGAGCACCGTGCCATAAGGCAAAAGTGATAACTAAGTGGCTCGGGAACCAAAACATTGCCAATTTGGGTCCATGGCCTGGAAACTCCCCAGATCTTAATCCCATTGAGAACTTGTGGTCAATCCTCAAGAGGCGGGTGGACAAACAAAAACCTACTAATTCTGACAAACTCCAAGAAGTGATTATGAAAGAATGGGTTGCTATCAGTCAGGAATTGGCCCAGAAGTTGATTGAGAGCATGCGCAGTCGAATAGCAGAGGTCCTGAAAAAGAAGGGCCAACACTGCAAATACTGACTCTTTGCATAAATGTCATGTAATTGTCGATAAAAGCCTTTGAAACGTATGAAGTGCGTGTAATTATATTTTACTACATCACAGAAACAACTGAAACAAAGATCTAAAAGCAGTTTAGCAGCAAACTTTGTGAAAACTAATATTTGTGTCATTCTCAAAACTTTTGGCCACGACTGTACACAGTGACTGCACCAGCAGAATAGTGAGTGCAGCTCTGGAGTATAATACAGGATGTAACTCAGGATCAGTACAGGATAAGTAATGTATGTACACAGTGACTGCACCAGCAGAATAGTGAGTGCAGCTCTGGAGTATAATACAGGATGTAAGTCAGGATCAGTACAGGATAAGTAATGTATGTACACAGTGACTGCACCAGCAGAATAGTGAGTGCAGCTCTGGAGTATAATACAGGATGTAACTCAGGATCAGTACAGGATAAGTAATGTATGTACAAAGTGACTGCACCAGCAGAATAGTGAGTGCAGCTCTGGGGTATAATACAGGATGTAACTCAGGATCAGTACAGGATAAGTAATGTAATGTATGTACACAGTGACTGCACCAGCAGAATAGTGAGTGCAGCTCTGGAGTATAATACAGGATGTAACTCAGGATAAGTAATTTATGTACACTGACTATGCCAGCACTATAGTGAGTGCAGCTCTGGAGTATAATGCAGGATGTAACTCAGGATCAGTACAGGATAAGTAATGTATGTACAAAGTGACTGCACCAGCAGAATAGAGTGCAGCTCTGGAGTATAATACAGGATGTAACTCTAGATAAGAAATGTATGCACACAGTGACCATGCCAGCGCTATAGTGAGTGCAGCTCTGGAGTATAATACAGGATGTAACTCAGGATCAGTACAGGATAAGTAATGTATGTACACAGTGACTGCACCAGCAGAATAGTGAGTGCCGCTATGGAGTATAATACAGGATATAACTCAGGATCAGTACAGGATAAGTAATGTAATGTATGTACACAGCGACTGCACCAGCAGAATAGTGAGTGCAGCTCTGGAGTATAATACAGGAGGTAACTCAGGATCTGTACAGGATAAGTAATGTAATGTATGTACACAGTGACTCCACCAGCAGAATAGTGAGTGCAGCTCTGGAGTATAATACAGGATGTAACACAGGATCAGTATAGGATAAGTAATGTAATGTATGTACACAGTGACTGCACCAGCAGAATAGTGAGTGCAGCTCTGGAGTATAATACAGGATGTAACTCAGGATCAGTACAGGATAAGTAATGTAATATATGTACACAGTGACTGCACCAGCAGAATAGTGAGTGCAGCTCTGGAGTATAATACAGGATGTAACTCAGGATCAGTACAGGATGAGTAATGTATATACACAGTGACTGCACCAACAGAATAGTGAGTGCAGCTCTGGAGTATAATACAGGATGTAACTCAGGATCAGTACAAGATAAGTAATGTATGTACACAGTGACTGCACCAGCAGAATAGTGAGTGCAGCTCTGGAGTATAATACAGGATGTAACTCAGGATCAGTACAGGATAAGTAATGTATGTACACAGTGACTGCACCAGCAGAATAGTGAGTGCAGCTCTGGAGTATAATACAGGATGTAACTCAGGATCAGTACAGGATAAGTAATGTATGTACACAGTGACTCCACCAGCAGAATAGTGAGTGCAGCTCTGGAGTATAATACAGGATGTAACTCAGGATCAGTACAGGATGAGTAATGTATATACACAGTGACTGCACCAACAGAATAGTGAGTGCAGCTCTGGAGTATAATACAGGATGTAACTCAGGATCAGTACAGGATAAGTAATGTATGTACACAGTGACTGCACCAGCAGAATAGTGAGTGCAGCTCTGGAGTATAATACAGGATGTAACTCAGGATCAGTACAGGATAAGTAATGTATGTACACAGTGACTGCACCAGCAGAATAGTGAGTGCAGCTCTGGAGTATAATACAGGATGTAACTCAGGATCAGTACAGGATAAGTAATGTATGTACACAGTGACTATGCAGCTCTGAAGTATGTTACAGGATGTAACTCTGGATAAGTAATGTATGTACACACTGACTATGCCAGCACTGTAGTGAGTGCAGCTCTGGAGTATAGCACAATCTGTTACTGAATATAGCTTCAGGTGCGTTGTTTACCATGCTTAGCTTTGTAATACACATACACAATACATTAATGTCACTTAATAATTTAAGAGCTTTCATATTTTGAAAGAGTCAAAGGAGAATGTTTAAAAAATAATAAGGTGCTAACATGAGTGAACACATAAATGGTGTAAGAGAATGTATTACTAAAAGAAGATAGCATATACAGCCTGGAGGCAAACAGTGCGGGCGGGGGAGGGGGCTGTTGCTGCAATTATGGCCCGTCCGATGAATAAAATCCACTGGGTTTATCAAATTGGGGATTATATTTTATTCATTATATTGAAGGGCAGATCTCCATGAATTTTATATTCCTGTTTCAGATATAGAAACCCAAACAAGATATTAATGCAGTAGTTTAATTTTTACAGAATATTCTAGCCTGGATATTAGGGGGGGGGGGAGTATTAGCAGCTCAACATCTTCACCTTGTTATCAAGGCGAGATTGTATCTTGTGTCTATAAACTGTAGTCAGGTGGCTGGCTGCAGTGGTTGCCTTGGTCTCTTTAAAAAAAAATAATAATAATGGCCGTGTACAGAGAAAATCTCGTCCTGTTTCATGAATAAAGCTCCTAGGCAGACTTGGGTTGCACGCTGCAGAAATTTCCACGACTGAAAATCCGTTCCATTCACCTGAATAGGGGGGTTGCAGAAATCCATGTACTTGTCACCCCATTCAAAAGAATGGAAGTGATTTTCAGTCGCGTAAATTTCTGCAACAAAATCCACAGAATATGAGTGCGCCCTTACGTGTCTAAAGGTAAGACTAGGCAGGCTTTGTTGGTAGTCTATCTGTTACTCCCTGTAGACAGTAGAGGGTTAAACAGAAGGAAATGGCACATGACTGCAACATCAGACTACACAGGGTTTGTTTGTAGTCTGTAACCACGGAGACGCATTGTTCAGCATAAAAGCTGTAAACAAAAAAAATTGACTTTTAACCAAATGTGTGGTGTTTTTCATATGGGATACATTGGAACAGTACAATGGTTGCAAAAGTATTCACAGCCACGGTTCTCTTTAGATAAACTGTTATTAGTCCTGTTCGGCACTGTTTCTCCTTACAGAGGAGCAGCCCGCTCCCCTGACAGATCAGCTTTAGTAAATACTTGTATTTCCCATAATAACTATTCATTGCATTGCATCATAAGCATTGTCACTTAGAACTCTGTATTGTGCTGTTCCTCTGATATTCCTCCACGAATAATTAGAAAACTGGGTGCTACCATTCCCTTGTCAAATGGGTGTGTAGGATGTCACTGTCAGCTTAGATTGGATATAGTGAATGTCTGCAGGGACACCCCACCAGTTGGTGACACACAGTTGTCAATGTAGTCCTACATTTTCAGGAAGAATAACAGAGGAACTGCACAGTGTAGCGTTATTAGAAAAGATGCTCCAGACCAAAATGATTAGTTGATGGGGAATGCAATTATTTACTAATGCAGACGTCGGAAAAGAGGACAGGTTCTTTTTAAAGGATTCTCTAGAAACTGCAAGTAGGAAAATCCCTAAAATACAGTCACGACTCTGGGTGTAAAAAAATAAAAAATTGATGCAAATAATTCACATTCTTGAAAATGATATATAAAACCTCCTTAAGGAACTCACGGATTAGTCACATTGTTAAATCAGACGTGATGTTGAGCATTGTAGTCCTTCTTGATATATGCATGACAAGACGCCAGAAAAGCAGATAATCCCCAGGAAGAATATTAATTGAATAATATGCAAATAGTCGGAGGTAAAAGCGTGATTGAGCAATTATAGCCAGAAAACCGCTTTAGTCCACGGTGTCAGTCATTCTATTCCATTTCTTAGAAATCAATACATCAGATGCAAGGAAGATACGTGGGAGTAGTGCTTGAGTCGATTAGTGAATAGGTACATGGTGTTAAACTTCTTCCAACCTTGCCGTTAACCTCTTTTTGCTTGTTTTATCTAAGCAAATACCTTTCCTGTGGACCTCTGGATTCTGTTATAAGCTCACCCCCTCAGCTATCCACCCCCATCCCCTCCTGCAAAGCAAGGTCATAGCTGGGGATAACACACCATCTTGTATGCCGAGTGCTAGGAGGGGGCGCCACCTAGCCACTTTGACTGGGTATTTAGATTCAGGGCTAGGGAGGAGGACCGATCCATTGCCCTGGTTAAGAGAAAGCCTTGCTACGGCTAGAGAGTCAGGAGGATGGCTCACTACTTCTGATGGGCAATTTAGGAGATTTATTATATGCAGCTGAGCCCTTCTAGCTCAGTTTTATGTTGGCTTACCTGGCCATATTCCAGATGTAAAACCTAGACTAATAGGTCCTAATGGTGCTGTCAGTTTGGTTCAGTAGAACCTCAAGTGTGGGATCTAAATAATACTTGATTGATTCCTTGCTCCAGTTTGTACTCTATGTTCAGTTAGCATTGCATTCCAGTTAGATCTTCCTTGGTATTGAACTTGCCTTGTTTCTGGATTAGACCCGTATCTATTGATTTGGCTTCCACTGACTCTCTCCTGGCCTTGACTTCTCAGCTTGTTTCTGGAATTTCCCCTTGTCTACTGATTGGGCTTCCACTGACTCTCTCCTGGCTTTAACTCCAATGCAGGCTTCTGTATTAAACCTTTATTGATTTGGCTTCCACTGACTCTCTCCTGGCTTTAACTTCTCAGCTTGTTTCTGGATTTACCCCTTGTCTACTGATTTGGTTTCCCCTGACTCTCTCCTGGCTTTGACTTCTCAGCTGGTTTCTGGATTTACCCCTTGTCTACTGATTTGGTTTCCCCTGACTCTCTCCTGGCTTTGACTTCTCAGCTGGTTTCTGGATTTACCCCTTGTCTGCTGATTTGGTTTCCCCTGACTCTCTCCTGGATTTGCCTTCTCAGCTTGTTTCTGGATTTACCCCTTGTCTACTGATTTGGTTTCCCCCCTGACTCCTGGTTTTGACTTCTCAGCTTGCTTCATGATTTACCCCTTGTCTACTGATTTGGTTTCCCCTGACTCTCTCCTGGCTTTGACTTCTCAGCTGGTTTCTGGATTTACCCCTTGTCTGCTGATTTGGTTTCCCCTGACTCTCTCCTGGATTTGCCTTCTCAGCTTGTTTCTGGATTTACCCCTTGTCTACTGATTTGGTTTCCCCCCTGACTCCTGGTTTTGACTTCTCAGCTTGCTTCTTGATTTACCCCTTGTCTACTGATTTGGCTTCCATTGACTCTCTTGACTCTGGCACAGATTATCATCTTTGTTTTGTTCCTCACAACAAGTATCCTGTTCCATAATTTCTCCCATGGACTACTTTTGCGCCAACTTGACCTCTTCCCCCTCCACCGCCCTCTTGCATTGTTGTGACTTGATGCCTCTTTTGCTAAAATTTTGAAAAATTTTTGCTAATTATGGGAAATTTCAAGAGCCTCTCAAAAGTCTATGTATAACTTGCTGCAATAAGAATCATTCATCAATGTTATATTCAGGACCATGATGCAATTAGTCTATTCAAGTACCAAAATTTAACAAAAAACAAAAAGCACACCCTAATAAGAAAGCAAATCAAGGAGATGAGAGCTTATTTACACCAATGGTGGCCACGACTGTGTCCTATTCTCATTTCTTGTGTTCTGGATCCTAGCACAAAGGGTTAACGTGGGATTACTACCTATACTCATGTACACAGCAGAGACATTTTTCATATTCCCTAGGCAGAAGCTTGTGGGTCCCTGTTACAGACCATGCTTTTGGTAGAGACTATTACCGATCCATGCAATTTACTTGAAGCCAAGTGACCTCAAATGCTGCTCTGTATAATGATCTCATACCACATACATGTACGCTGTTAGAAATAAAAGGTAAGTAGAGACGAGTACACAAATCTCAGAGTGTCATGACAAAACCTAGTATGGCTTCCATCCCCCAATAAGTTTTATGACAAATTATGATTTTTTTTGGGGGGGGGGGGGGGGGGGGAAATCTACTGCAGTTTCTGTGCAATTTCAGTGTGGATTTGCAGCTGTGAATTTCCCTGCAACTTTCTCTGAACATGATTTTTTAAAATTACCTTCGTATGTGTGAACATAGAGTATCTAGTCCATAATACTGACCTGTAGGACCTCCATGTGATGTGATGGTCCCTACATGCAGCTTTGCTGTGTTCATGGCTCCCTTGGGTCCTCTCTTGATTAGTCACTGATGCTCATGTTTCCCTGTACAAACACCTGCCTTATGGCGACATGGGACATTTAGTAGCATAGCAAAAGTAATAACATCACCTTCGTTTGCATAAAAATCATTACATTCTTTACATCTGTTTCTGTAAAAAAAAAATTAAAAAAAAATGTAAAAGCCGACATGAGAAGGATCCGGGACAGAACATATGCTCCATGGAGATGAATCGCTGGTCCCAGTATTTGCTCACACCGCACTTCTGCATCACTGCATTGAAGATATTTTAATTGTCTCCCTGTGTTCACTAGACGTTGACTCCACTCATTTAGGACCATGTGCTGTAGATGAGCGACACAGCCATGGACAAGACTAGGCTCTCATGAACTTCTCAGATCTTAAGCCACCAGATGGAAAAAGGGCTCCTCCATGTAGCAGATATTATCATTCTTGGGTAATGGAGGTCCACTGGAGACTAATGGAATACATGTATTACAGCTGGTATTAGTACTACACACAATGTCTTGAAAAAGTTTTCATACCCTTTGAACTTCTCCATATTTTGTCATATTACACTGACCAACTTAAATGTATTTTATTCTGTTTCTGATTTTATGTGATAGAGCCGCCTCCAGCACTCCAGCTATTCTGAAACTACAACTCCCAGAATCCTCCTTTCACTTCTATGGGAGTTACAAAACCAGCTGAGTAAGTTTGCATGCTGGGAGTTGTAGTTTTACAGCAGCTAGAGTGTAGTGTTGATCTTGAATATTCTAATCGCGAATTTTTATCGCGAGTATTGGCACTATATCTTCGTAACCGTGAATATTCTAGATATTTTTTCATCAGTACCCATGATCCCTCACTGCTTCTTGCTTGTGGACCAATGAGAAGGCTGCAATATCTTTGACTTTAGGAGTAGCGTTGATCACGAATTTTCGTATTGTGACTTTTTATCGCCAATTTTACGATAGCCAATTTTTGCAATCAAAATAATGACTGGAGATCACAAATTCTCAAATTTGCGAATATATGACGAATATTCGCCCAAATATTCGCGAAAAATATTGCGAATTCGAATATTACCCCTGCCGCTCATCACTACGGGTAGAGTGCTAAAGGTTGCTGATCTATGTGATAGACCAACACAAAGTAGCAAGTATGTGGGAATCGAAAAGAAAAGGATACATGGTTTTCACATTTTTTTAATAAATAAAAATCTGAAAATGCGGCGTGCATTTGTATTCAGTAGTGATGAGCGGCAGGTGCAATATTCGAATTCGCGAATATTTGGGCGAATATTCTTCATATATTCGCGAGTTTAAGAATTCGCAATTATTTTCTTGATTGCAAAAGTCGGCAATGTAATATGCGCGTGGGTCACTATAGCTACATTTTTCAAGTTTCCTGAGACTGGAGAAAATGGTTGGCACGGCAGAACATTACAATAGCTTTATATGCAGATAGAGTCAAGTGCTCCAATATATTTGCGATTGCTTAAATAGGATATTAATGATGCACATATTTTGGCGCAATCCGTGCAACTTCACATTTTAGCAGATCTGACTACATATTACTGATTGGTGCACTAAGTATTGTTGTGAACTTGTGACATCACAGCACTATGTCTGTAGCACGTATGTATGGACAGCAGAACCTATCAGCTACACTATATCACTATCTAACCTACACTGACTCTCCCACTAACTATCTGTAATATATATAAGATAACTAACTAACTATCTAATGTAATTAAACAGTAAAGCACAGGGCACAGCAATGACACTGCTCTCTCTCTCAGAACTCCAGAAAATGGCTGCTGGGGAGGTTCTTATATAATAAGGGGTAGGCAACTTTCCTATTGGTTGCTAGGGATGTAGCTAAGCTCAGACAAAGACATTGCAGCCTTCTCATTGGCCCACAAGCAAAAAGGGAGGTTACTGCTGAAAAGAAATCTACAATATTTGCGAATATATAGCACTATATTCGAAATCTTTGCAAATTCTCGAAGTGCTGATATTCGCAATTAAAATTCATGATACGAATATTCGCGCCCAACACTAGTATTCAGCACTGTACTGATATCCCTAAATGAGATCCAGTGTGACCAATCACCTTCAGCAATCACCTAATTAGTATACAGTATAGTAATTTATTCTCAGTATAACTACAACTGTTCTCTGAAGGCCTCAGAGTCTTGTTGGTGAACATTCAGCATCATGAAAACCAAGGAACACACCAGACAGGACAGGGATAAAGTTGTGAAGTGTAAAGCGGAGTGTAAAGCAGTGTAAAGTGTAAAGCAGGGTTAGGTTATAAAAACAAATATCCCAAGCTCTGAACATCTCATGGAGCCCTGTTCAATCCATCATGCAAAAAAAGGAGTATGGCACAATTGCAAACCAACCAAGACATGGCTGTCCACCTAAACTGACAGCCCAGGCAAGGAGATTACTAATTAGAGAAGCAGCCAAGAGGCTCATGGTCACTCTGGAGGAGCTGCAGAGATTCACAGCTCAGGTGGGAGAATCTGTCCACAGGACAACTATTAATCGTGTCCTCCACAAATCTGGCCTTTATGGAGAGTGGCAAGAAGAAAGCCATTTTTGCCACAAGCCATGTAGGGGACACAGCAAAAATGTGGAAGAAGGTGCTCTGGTAAGATGAGACAAATGAGACTAACTAACGCATGCCGGCCATTCTGTGCACTGTTTGGGGGACACTATACGGGCATGGCCGGGCGTCAGCAGTGTGCATGAGCCCTAACGTGGAATGTTTTGGCCTGAATGCAGAACGCTATGTCTTGCTATGAACTAACACTGCACATTACCATGAACACATCATCCCCACCGTGAAACATGGTGGTGGCAACATCATGCTGGGGGGGTGCTTTTATTCAGCAGGGACAGGGAAGATGGTCGAATTGATGGAAAGATGGATGGAGCTAAATACAGGGCAATTCTGGAGGAAAACCTGGTAGAGGCTATAAAAGACTTGAGACTGGGACAGAGGTTTACCTTCCAGCAGGACAAGGACTCTAAACATACAACCAGAGCTACAATGGAATGGTTTAGCATATTCATGTGTTAGAATGTCACAGTCCAGACCTAAATCCCATTGAGAACCTGTGGCAAGACTTGAAAATTGCTGTTTACAGACGTTCTCCATCCAATCTGACTGGATGCAAGCTATTTTGCAAAGAAGAATGGGCAAAAAGTTTAGACTCTAGACTTGCAAATCTGGTAGAGTCATCCCCCAAAAGACTTACAGAGAAAGGTGGTTCTACAAAGTATTGACTAAGGGGGGCTGAATACAAATGCACACCACACTTTCCAGATTCTTATTTATTAACATTTTTGAAAACCATGTATCCTTTTATTTTCTCTTCACACGTACTTTCTACTTTGTGTTGGTCTATCACATAAAGTCCAAATAAAATAGATTAAGGTTTGTGGTTGTAATGTTAAAAAAGGGGAAAAGTTCAAGAGGTATGAATACTTTTTCCAGGCACTGTACTATGCTGGGACTACTTGTACTATGGCTGGTACAATGACAATTCTACAGCTGGTATCATTGGCACCACTGTTGCCAAATCTATTTTGTACTATTAGTAACTAAGTGATTCCTTGCAGCAAAATGGACATGCTCACTGTGTAGACTAAAATTATCATGACTAAACCCAGCCCCCTCCTCTTAAACTTCCTGGCTCACGTGCACTAGCTTCTGAGAGGGTGAGGGAGGGGGGGAGAAGACATGGCTGCAGTCTGAGAAACGAATGCACGGCGCTTCTGTTTTAATTTTCATGGTCTGTAGGAAATTATTTTAAGTTTAGTGGGCTGTTCTTGCTTTTCTTTAAATTCTGTGTTTAGTGATCCTTTGCTCAATACTATCCATTAACTAAATATTTCGGAGCATGGAGATGCATCCCTCAATCACTAGCATATTAGACGTAGTGGCCATGGCCTTTGTAGCTTTCCTCCTTCTCCGAAATACGTACTGATTGAACCTTGTCTAGTAATACGTGCTATTGGCCTTAGATACAGAATCACGTATAAGAAATGATGCTACAATCTATCTTTTAACATTGAGATGAATCTGCAGATTACCTGATGATGGAGATGAAGTGGAGGAGCAGCGCGCCGAGCCTCCATCTAAACCACCAAATAATGCTCTGCATGCTAAGCACACTGCGCAGTTCAATGGAAAGGTTAATGTTAAATATTTTCATAGCCGTGCACCTAAGAATGAATTCACAGGATTAATCAGAAGTGATCCCAGCACTTTACTTCTGCTTTACTTGCTGCAGTCATTTCACTGTTGTATCTCATTCACCACTAAAGGTCTTGGCATTTAAGAAACCGATAAAGTTTAATTTGTCTGTTTGATAAACAATTCTGGTGCCTCCAGGGAAGGGAGAAAGGACGATTTAAAGGGATGCATTAAGATATTACTTTTTTTTTCTTTGTTTCATTGTACTTGTATCTTGCGCTCACTATTCTGCTGGAGGACTGTGTGCATACATTACTTATCCTGTACTGATCTTGAATTATATTCTGTATTATACTCCAGAGCTGCGCTCACTATTCTGCTGGAGGACTGTGTGCATACATTACTTATCCTGTACTGATCTTGAATTATATTCTGTATTATACTCCAGAGCTGCGCTCACTATTCTGCTGGAGGACTGTGTGCATACATTACTTATCCTGTACTGATCTTGAATTATATTCTGTATTATACTCCAGAGCTGCGCTCACTATTCTGCTGGAGGACTGTGTGCATACATTACTTATCCTGTACTGATCTTGAATTATATTCTGTATTATACTCCAGAGCTGCGCTCACTATTCTGCTGGGAGGACTGTGTGCATACATTACTTATCCTGTACTGATCTTGAATTTTATATTCTGTATTATACTCCAGAGCTGCGCTCACTATTCTGCTGGAGGACTGTGTGCATACATTACTTATCCTGTACTGATCTTGAATTATATTCTGTATTATACTCCAAAGAGCTGTTGCATTATATGTTGTGTTGTTTTGTGTTTTCAGTCATAGCAGCGTGCACCTGCGCATTGGGATGGGCTGACCAACCCCTTTTAAGTTTCCCTTGTATTTTGCACTGGAGATGTGGCTGACTCCAGTCGGTCGTGCACTTCTGACCAGCCTGTCTGCCTCATAGGCTGATTTTAATTAGCATGAGTATAAAGCTTAGCCTGCTCCTCCCCACTCACTGGAAGCCCCTGACACCAGGAGAGGTATGGAGTGGGTAGTGGACTCGGCATGCATGTTGGTACTTGCATCCCCTGCATTCAATGGAGGCCATTTTGGCACCAAAAATGATAAAAACCAAAGGGGACCCAGCATGCATGTGGAACCTACACCCCCTGAATTTCATGGTCGCTGTCATGGCACATAACAGGTAGAACTTAGTGTTAGGTTCCCGTCTTACAGAGATCGCCTTGACGTGCGGCAGACGGGCTCAAATAATTTTGTACAAAATGTATTTGCCAAGCATCTCTGCTTTATTAGCATAGCATTAGCATTACAATATGTTTTTGTACTTTATTTGGTTGGCAGAGAGCTGTGGCATTATATGTTGTGCTGTCCTCTGTGTACTGGGAGACGCCACCGTGCAGAAGTCAGAAGGCCAACAGGTGTAATTTAATATATATATAATCTATAGGAAGCAAAAATACACCCAGACGACAGGGCAGCCGTATATATTTCTAATATATCCCAGTCCCACCTGCCCTATACTAAGTTATTCCTACCAAAATAGATGGCCATGGAGAATTCATCTTCAAGGGGTTGTCCAGGATTAGAAAAACAAAGTGCCACTCTCCCACATGGTATTGCAACTCAGTCCTATGGAACTCTCCCATATCTTCTTTCCTTTTCATCTTTATCCTTAGGCAGTGTCTCCTTAAAGGGAACCTGTCACCAGTTTTATGGTGTCCTAACTAAGGGCAACATTAATAAGTGACTGACTCTCTTAGCAAAATGCTGGGTCACTTTCTTTAATTGACCCAGTCAATCTGCCAACATCTCGTATTGAAAAGCTCCAGCTGATAATGATGAGTCCTGAATATTCATGAGCTCCTGACTCTCCCCGCCCACCTGCTGCTGAATGACCGTTATTTTCCATATAAATCAGCAGCAGGTGGGCAGGGGAGTGGCTATAGCTCTGAATAAAAAAAAAACACTGGACTCACTGACATCACGCTGGACTCAAATCAGCTCATTAGCATGCGGCATCTTTGTGTGTATATTATGAGGTAACCATCTGTCACACCAGTAAGTGAATACATCTAAGGTACTTTTTAGTAGTTAATGATTGTATATAATTAGTTCGATTATAATCAAATATCCACATGACAGGTTCCCTTTAAAGACACCAGCAGTGTATGGAGACCATCTCTTTAGCGCTATCTTGTGGCTCCCTATGAACCAAAATGTGGCCTTTGGACATTTGGTTTGGCTATTTTCCCTTTTCTTGTCCCAAGGCTTTTAAAAAAAAAGTCAGATTTGGACTCGTACGGATCCACATCCACCAGGTGACGCTAGCAAGATGGTTCTCTTTCCTTGGGCAATACCTCTTTGTGCATCTTTATCCTTAGAATATTCAATATGTGTGTGATTTCTGGTTTCCTAGCAACCACCTGACTTCTGACCTGGGTGACCACTATTTGGATACATGTTGCCAAGTAACTATTGTACAACAGACTGGCTCTTCGTGTGATAGGGTTAACAACAGAGAAGTTTCACTGGAGTCCCAATAGTCTCCCAGATACCTATTATGGCAGTTACATAGTCTATGACTCATGTATTTGCTGTAGTTGAGCACTCGGCCCCAGCTATTCTTATTTGCAAAGCCTTGATATTATATTTCTTGTCCTTTATGAGGTGCTTTACCTTTCCTGACTATGTCGTGATGGATAATATTTGGTACCATGAGGCCTAGGTGACAGCAGATACCATATATGAATTTGGCGCTAGAACCTCCATTAGCTATTTGTGTGCGAAAAACTCTTCTTGGAGGGTATGGAGTTAAATGAAGCCAATGAAATACATTAGGTTATCTAGAAACGTTCTAGGCTACTTTTTTGGTACCATCCTCACTTTAAAGGGAATCTCTAGCATTCACAATGCAGTCCAATCTGCAGGCACCATGTTATAGAGGGGGAAGAGCTGAGCAGTTTGATATATAGTTTTATGGAGGAAAAAATCTGTAGAACGAAAAATTTATGCATTCAAACCTGTGCTCAAGTCCAGTGGGAGGTCCTACACTGCATATGGCCGCCTACACTCAAAATGAGCAGAGTTTTAAATGAGTAAATGACAAGTTCTTCAGAATCTTTCCCCATAAAACTATATATCATTCTGTTCAGCTCCTCCTGCTCTATAACATGCTGCCTACCGATTGGACTGCATTTTCAGAGCGATACATCCCCTTTAACCCTTTTCTAAAGGGTCTGTATTTAGCTTTAAGGTTTATTACTGTTTTTTCACTGAGCTATACAGACATCCACGCGCACGGGTTACTGCTTAGTATCCAAGAGTGCAGCGAGACATCAAGTCACTCAGGATATTCATAAAAAAAATATTTCTGGTGAGTAAATGCTAATTTTTAACATTTTAAGGAAAAATAAAGAATCGGGCCCATCGGTCACTGTCAGGAATGACGCAAGGAGCAATGTAATAGAGATGCCTGGGATAAGGATGATTTATTAGGGGGAAGCACGTCTATTCAGGAAGCATTATCATTCAATGATGGCTGCCGTGCAAGATCATTAGAAATTCTCAGCAGCCGCGCGACTATTGGCAGAGTGACAAGAGGCATAGACAAACAAAAAGCAGAGAGAGGGGAGAAGGCTGAATATAGCGGTTCACCAAATCTTTACAATTCATGAACCTTTCCTTTAAGACATTGTGCATGTTTCATTGCCAAGGAAATTTCACCGGGGATCACTCGCAAAGTGCAGGGCGACTGGCAAAAGATCTACTGTTTCTTTGTTACGTATTGTTGTCGTGTAGCGACACATAATTATGAGAGTAAATGGGTCACTGCCTCCCATAAAGTCAGTGTATTCCTCTGCTGAAATACTCTGTGCCCCTGTAGGGTTCATTTTCCACTCCCTTTTCTTCCCCTCCTGTCGCCAACAAATTGCTTCTGTCACTTGCAATCTGGTCCTTTCAAATTTCAGGTCACTGCCTCTGAAGAAATGAGTGCACTTCTCTCCTGAAATACTCTGTGCTACTGCAGGGCTCTGCGAACTCTCAATTGTATGTCTTTCCTTCCTCTCCTTATACTGCTATGGTCAAAACTCAGTGCCTTTCTGGGATAAGGCGAGAGGACTGCTGGCTAGGCTATCAGGGTAGTTTGAGGGACTTTTTTCTCTATTATGGGTTCCGAATTTCTTTTGGATCTCTGCTCTGGGGTCTATATTTGTGGGGGTTGGGTGGTATGGGATCTGTATTACTTTAGGGGGTCTGTATTTCTTTAGGGAGTTCTCTATAACTTTACTTTAGAGGTTCTACTCTGCATTACGTCTGGGGTCTGCATTTGTTTAGGAAGTCTGCTATGAGAGGCGTGTGTTTACTGCGCCGCGTCTGAGATCTGTATTTGCTTAGAGGGTCTGGTTTGGGGCCCGCATTGTCTGTGGGGGAGAAAAAAGACACAATCACATAACCACATGGTATACATTGATCTATTGCTACGAAACATAATCTATACATAAACTGGAGGCTCTTTTGTGTACGTTTCGATCAAAATGCACAGGCCCACTCGTTGCATCAGGGTGGCCTCTTTTAAGTGGGTTCCTACTGGTGTAACACAAGAATGGTTTTAGTCTGTGTTTTTTTCTTATGGTCTAGAGTCTGTTACTTTAGGGAGTCTAGTATAGAGTCTGTGATGCTTTGTGGTCTGTGTTTGTTTAGGGTGATCTGATCTAGGGTCTGTATTAATTTTGGGGTCCGGTCTGGGGTCTGTATTGCTTTAGAGGTCTGGTATGGGGTATTTACAGTAAGACTTTCTGGGTCTGTATTTATTTAGGGAGTCTAAGTTCTCAATAACCTTAGTGGGTCTGCACTACTTTAGGTCTCTCAGGGGTCTGTATTTGTGTAAGAGGTCTGGTCTGGTGTCTGTATTTATTTAGAGAGTCTTAGTTCTCTACATTAGTGGGTTTGTGCTACTTTAGTTCTCTGCTCGGGGGTCTGTATTTGTGTAAGAGGTTTGGTCTGGTGTCTGTATTTATTTAGGGAGTCTAAGTTCTCAATAACCTTAGTGGGTCTGCACTACTTTAGGTCTCCGCTCATGGGTCTGTATTTGTGTAAGAGGTCTTGTCTGGTGTCTGTATTTATTTAGGGAGTCTTAGTTCTCTACTTTAGCGGATCTGTGCTACTTTAAGTCTCTGCTCGGAGGTCTGTATTTTTGTAAGAGGTCTGGTGTCTGTATTTATTTAGGGAGTCTAAGGCCTCTTTCACACGGGCGTTGCGGGAAAATGTGCGGGTGCGTTGCGGGAACACGATTTTTCCGCGCGAGTGCAAAACATTGTAATGCGTTTTGCACTCGCGTGAGAAAAATCGTGCATGTTTGGTACCCAAATCCGAACTTCTTCACAGAAGATCGGGCTTGGGATCGGTGTTCTGTAGATTGTATTATTTTCCATTATAACATAGTTATAAGGGAAAATAATAGCATTCTGAATACAGAATACATAGTACAATAGGGCTGGAGGGGTTAAAAAAATAATAATTTAAATCACCTTAATCCACTTGCTCGCGCAGCCGGCATCTCCTTCTGTCTTCATCTTAGGGCTCTTTCACACTTGCGTTCTTGTCTTCCGGCATAGAGTTCCGTCGTCGGGGCTCTATGCCGGAAGAATCCTGATCAGTTTTATCCCCATGTATTCTGAATGGAGAGAAATCCGTTCAGGATGCATCAGGATGTCTTCAGTTCAGGACTGGAACGTTTTTTGGCCGGAGAAAATACCGCAGCATGCTGCGCTTTTTGCTCCGGCCAAAAATCCTGAACACTTGCCGCAAGGCCGGATCCGGAATTAATGCCCATTAATTAATGCCCATTGAAAGGCATTAATCCGGATCCGGCCTTAAGCTAAACGTCGTTTCGGCGCATTGCCGGATCCGACGTTTAGCTTTTTTTGAATGGTTACCATGGCTGCAAGGACGCTAAAGTCCAGCGGCGCAGCCATGGTAAAGTGTAGTGGGGAGCGGGGGAGCAGTATACTTACCGTCCGTGCGGCTCCCGGGCGCTCCAGAGTGACGTCAGGGCGCCCCACGCGCATGGATGACGTGATCGCATTGGACACGTCATCCATGTGCATGGGGCGCTCTGATGTCATTCTGGAGCGCCCTGGGAGCCGCACGGACGGTAAGTATACTGCTCCCCCGCTCCCCACTACTACTATGGCAGCCAGGACTTTAATAGCGTCCTGGGTGCCATAGTAACACTGACTGCTTTCAGTTCACTTGCGGTGTTACGGATCCGGCGGGCACTTCCGGCAAATGGATTACACGACGGATCCGGATAACGCAAGTGTGAAAGAGCCCTTAGCTGTGTGGAGGAACAGGACCTGTGGTGACGTCACTCCGGTCATCACATGGTCCGTCACATGATCCATCACCATGGTAAAAGATCATGTGATGGACCATGTAATGACCGGAGTGACGTCACCACAGGTCCTTTTCCTGCACACAGCTAAGATGAAGACAGAAGAGAAGCCGGCTGCGCGAGCAAGTGGATTAAGGTGAGTTAAATTATTATTATTTTTTAACCCCTCCAGCCCTATTGTACTATGCATTCTGTATTCAGAATGCTATTATTTTCCCTTATAACCATGTTATAAGGGAAAATAATAATGATCGGGTCTCCATACCGATCGTCTCCTAGCAACCGTGCGTGAAAATCGCACCGCATCCGCACTTGCTTGCGGATGTTTGCGATTTTCACGCAACCCCATTCACTTCTATGGGGTCTGCGTTGCGTGAAAAACGCAGAATATAGAGCATGCTGCGATTTTCACGCAACGCACAAGTGATGCGTGAAAATCACCGCTCATGTGAACAGCCCCATAGAAATGAATGCGGGTGCAATGCGTTCAACTCACGCATCACATCCGCGCGGAACACTCGCCCGCGTGAAAGGGGCCTAAGTTCTCTACCTTAGCGGGTCTGCACTACTTTAGGTCTCCGCTCAGGGGTCTGTATTTGTGTAAGAGGTCTGGTCTGGTGTCTGTATTTATTTAGGGAGTCTAAGTTCTCTACCTTAGCGGGTCTGCACTCCTTTACAGTAGGTCTCCGCTTGGGGGTCTGGTCTGGTGTCTGTATTTAGGAGTATGAAGGCAGTCCTATGGACTATTAATGATTCAGATATGACCGGTCAGGGTCTGCGTCACTTTTCATAATCTCCCAGATGCCCTGATATTTTTTCCCATTGCTCTATGATAACAGCGCAGACCTGCCTTCGTGCTTCTGGGGTGATCTTCATCCTCCTGGTGTTTTGTCTGCTTAATGTCCACTAATTAATATCCTGATTACATTATAAAATGCCTGTCTGAGGAAAGGACTTAATTATGCGATATTCATATACACGGATCAGTGCGAGGGGGATCGTACACGCTGTTCTGCTAGAAATGATGAATTATGTATCAGATGTATTATTGAAATCACATTTTATCCATTATTAACAAGTTACAGTCGGCAAATGCGACTCAAAATCCCTGTCGAAGGTCACCGCTGGGGTGACCTTATCTCGAACACGCAGCGGTGGCGGCATTAAAACTGGATTTTGTCTTAATTCTCAAGTCAAAGAGCACAAATTGAATATTCGCCTCTTTCATTAGGGTTCTTATTCGGGATGGGCATGAAATATGTCTGTGCTAGTAAAATGTTAACTGAAAAGGGATTAAAGTGCTAGATCTGCCTCATAATTGGCACTGATATAGCATCTTAATTCTGAAATTCTTCTGACATTACATCTGCTCTGGTGAAGACGAGATAAGAGATGTGCTACTTCTAATCCTGACACGTGTTGATGTGCTGATTGCTGATGTCATGTGAAGGCCAAGGAACTCGTGTCCTGTCACTTCTGGTCAGACCTGCAGTAAATACATGACGCTGGAGTGGATGTATGGATATTTGTATTGCATATATGCATGCAACGTTATCGTCTTGCTGATAAGACAATACATCCAACAAGTTAGATAATTTAGTCACTATATCTCTTGCACTGGTGTTATAAACCAGCATGGTCTTCCTTAATTTTTCTGCCTGGTAGTCTTAGCTGGTCAAGGTTCGTTTCTTCTCTATCTCATCATGTCTCAGACTTGACCTCTGAATCCTTTTGATGGCTATGTGCGAAGGAGGATCACCTACCATTATCATTATTCTGCATCAAGTTGTGCATAAACATGAAATACCCTGTAATAGACAGTGGGCATGGACCCACTGTGCCAACTAACTGGTTTAGCTTAGGGCTAGAACTATGGGCATTATCCTCGCAGTCCCCTGGTATTCATCCTTTAACCCCAGGATCTGGACTTTGCTGCAGGAAACCAACCAGGTTGCTGCCTTTTTAGAATAGTCCTGGTGTAGTTGGCAGTTGACCCACAGGGTTCAGAGACAAAATGGTGCAAAGCACCAAATGAGCAGACAATATTGGAAGTCAGGAGACATACCGGGATCAGGGTAGGCATAGTTTGTGCATATCCGTAAAACAAATCCCAGGTCAGGGCAGGCAGCAGAGGATCAGAGTCTGTAAACAGGCAGAGTCTGTAAACAGGCAGAGTCTGTAAACAGGCAGAGTCTGTAAACAGGCAGAGTCTGTAAACAGGCAGAGTCTGTAAACAGGCAGAGTCTGTAAACAGGCAGAGTCTGTAAACAGGCAGAGTCTGTAAACAGGCAGAGTCTGTAAACAGGCAGAGTCTGTAAACAGGCAGAGTCTGTAAACAGGCAGAGTCTGTAAACAGGCAGAGTCTGTAAACAGGCAGAGTCTGTAAACAGTCAGAGTCTGTAAACAGTCAGAGTCTGTAAACAGGCAGAGTCTGTAAACAGGCAGAGTCTGTAAACAGGCAGAGTCTGTAAACAGGCAGAGTCTGTAAACAGGCAGAGTCTGTAAACAGGCAGAGTCTGTAAACAGGCAGAGTCTGTAAACAGGCAGAGTCTGTAAACAGGCAGAGTCTGTAAACAGGCAGAGTCTGTAAACAGGCAGAGTCTGTAAACAGGCAGAGTCTGTAAACAGGCAGAGTCTGTAAACAGGCAGAGTCTGTAAACAGGCAGAGTCTGTAAACAGGCAGAGTCTGTAAACAGGCAGAGTCTGTAAACAGGCAGAGTCTGTAAACAGGCAGAGTCTGTAAACAGGCAGAGTCTGTAAACAGGCAGAGTCTGTAAACAGGCAGAGTCTGTAAACAGGCAGAGTCTGTAAACAGGCAGAGTCTGTAAACAGGCAGAGTCTGTAAACAGGCAGAGTCTGTAAACAGGCAGAGTCTGTAAACAGGCAGAGTCTGTAAACAGGCAGAGTCTGTAAACAGGCAGAGTCTGTAAACAGGCAGAGTCTGTAAACAGGCAGAGTCTGTAAACAGGCAGAGTCTGTAAACAGGCAGAGTCTGTAAACAGGCAGAGTCTGTAAACAGGCAGAGTCTGTAAACAGGCAGAGTCTGTAAACAGGCAGAGTCTGTAAACAGGCAGAGTCTGTAAACAGGCAGAGTCTGTAAACAGGCAGAGTCTGTAAACAGGCAGAGTCTGTAAACAGGCAGAGTCTGTAAACAGGCAGAGTCTGTAAACAGGCAGAGTCTGTAAACAGGCAGAGTCTGTAAACAGGCAGAGTCTGTAAACAGGCAGAGTCTGTAAACAGGCAGAGTCTGTAAACAGGCAGAGTCTGTAAACAGGCAGAGTCTGTAAACAGGCAGAGTCTGTAAACAGGCAGAGTCTGTAAACAGGCAGAGTCTGTAAACAGGCAGAGTCTGTAAACAGGCAGAGTCTGTAAACAGGCAGAGTCTGTAAACAGGCAGAGTCTGTAAACAGGCAGAGTCTGTAAACAGGCAGAGTCTGTAAACAGGCAGAGTCTGTAAACAGGCAGAGTCTGTAAACAGGCAGAGTCTGTAAACAGGCAGAGTCTGTAAACAGGCAGAGTCAATGAAAAAGCACATCTTTACTAGGACCAACAAACACTAGAATACCTAATGCTCAGGCAAAGGGATATAAACAACAGTCCTGTATAAAAAGGAGATTTTATCATCACCTTAGTCAGCAGCTGGATGGAGAGCAAGAGTGAAAGAATAACTCTAGCAGAAAAGTTCACTGAGCACTAGCCCCAATGCACACAAGGTAAGTGGAGCGATGCCCACGCGGGATAGTGAAGCAGTGGCGGACAATAGACACCAGCATAACAATCCCCTGCCTACTACTATTTTTTCATGTAATCCTAGCAGCGTGGTCAACATGGTCTGAATGTAGACCATCTACTTATCTTAGTTGGTTGTCTTGCTAGCTATGGTCTCCAGCTAATGAGAAACGCTTATTATTGCAGTAAATACTAGCAAAAAGTTTGTCCAAAGTGGACAACCCCTTTAACAGGTACATTTAAAATTCAACTAGACTCAAGCTTATTGTCTTGTTTCCACCAGTGCCAGATATTGGAAGATTGTCCGAGGACCCTATAGACAATGCATAATGGGAAGCTCCAATGGAAATCTATATAATCTGCTAATTTCTACGGGTTCAACCATGAGGCGCGCTGTTCCACGTCTCTGCTCTTCCGGTGGTGTCTCTCCTTTATTTGCTTGGTTTCTGAGGGATCAGCTTTCATTTCTAACCTAACTTTCCATCGTGAACCCATCGCATAGCAGATAAACCCTCTAAATTGCTAGACCCCCTAGAGCAGTGATGGTGAACCTTTTAGAGACCGAGTGCCCAAACTGCAACCCGAAACCCCTTTTTATTTATTGCAAAGTGCCAATACCTTAATTTAACCTGAATACTACAGTCCAGTCCAGTATATCTTCCATGTACTCTATCATTTAGCTATAATAGCCTGCTACATTCAGTGCGCTGCCTGTGCTGTTGTTCACACTGCGCCCTGCGCTGATGAATGGCAGGAAAAGTCTAAGGCATATTGGTACACCATAGACTTTTTCCAGGGTGCGGGTGCCCACAGAGAGGGCTCTGAGTGCCGCCTCTGGCACCCGTGCCATAGGTTCGCCACCACTGCCCTAGAGCAACTGCTTGTTATCTTAGAAGTTACATCCATGCCAATCTCTGTTGTCTACGGCCAGTTTGGATGCAAGCACCTTTGATGTATGGCACGTAAAGGAGTCAGGGGTGAGCTGCAATGCCACACGCCATATAACAGAAGCTGATACAATCATCCAGTTCAGTCGTTGTTCAGCTTTTTGCCTTAGCTGTATTAGGTTTGAACTTTGAAGCCTGGAAATGTAATTAAACGATATATCACTGGTTTTTCTTTAGCAGAAACAAAAAGTAAATGAGCCATTCACAATATGGCCTGATCCAGAACATTTAACTTCAATGTGGAGAGTAAGCGTGTTCCTTAATGAACAGAACTGCGAGAACAAAAGACATTTTCTAGAGGGAGTTTTGCAGAACGCAGAATATTTTGTATTGTCTGCCAAACAAACATTGCGTCTCATCTTTATCAGTCCCTGTATACCCGGAGCATCTATTCCAAGGAGTGGCAGTGTGATTGGTGTCCTACACAAGTGACCATAGGGCATTCTTGTGGAAATTGCTATACAGACACCGTCCAGGGGGTGGAGATTGGGAAAGGCTCTTTGGAAGTACATCATTCATTTGCCATGTATAATCTCAAAAAAGAAAACTTGTAGTTCACATCAGAACACGATTAAATCCAGAAGGTGCCTTAAAGGCGTTGTCTGCCTGGTATATGGTTTTAGAAAAGGCTTAAACCGAGAAAATAAACATGGTTGCCTTACTGATTCCTTCCCTCCTGTTCCAACTCTTTGTAAGTCCCCCTTCAGTGTCTATTTCTTATTCCCTCTTGACACAGAAGTGTAACCACTCAGCCAACGTCTGGTTGATGTGAGTCACTGGTACGTATGACCACTAATTGGCTGAATGTTCAGATTTCTTGTGTAGAAAGAGACAATCAGCATCATGGGACCCGGGAAGGGTCAGAAGAGCGGTGGCAAGGGATTAGTGAGGTATGGCTAACCAGACTACAACGTTTATTTTGCTATAGTGACTGATGCAACCATTAAACCTTGTTAATCTGTCTATAAATAAAGCATTCCCCACCAAGTTTAGACCAACCTTCTCTTACACAAGGGATGGGGAGAATAAGATGAAATGAGGTGTGGTGCCAAGAACCTGTATAAAAATTTTCAGAAAAATGCACTTCTAAATGGTTGGTAAGGTTTTTTTTTTTTTTGTTAAATCCAAAGAACTTGTCTATACTTATCTTCTCCCCTCTGCGTCATTGCACCTCTGTGGCTCCCAGTTGTCTTCACTGGACTTCCGGTGCCCATCTGTCAATTTCCACATGGACTTGTTTACATACAACACTGCAGTAAATGACTGGCCTCAGCGGTGACACATACCCAAGCTACATGTCACTGCTGGGCCATGTGTTGCTTGGGGACATGGCTGCTGCTGTAACCAGTTATGGGCTACAGCGGTGCATGTGTTTCTGGGTGTGTCGAAGGGCAAGAAAAATCCTGGACAAACCCACTAAAATTAACAGGAAACACAACCTTTGTCAAAAAGACAAGAAATCTGATGTGGTGGCATCTGGAACTTGTATGAGAATCCTTGAAAAAGCAGACCTAATCCAAGGTTCACATCAACCCGCTGTTACAAGGGGTGGGAATGAACAAGACGAGGAATGAGGTGTGTAAATCCTCCACTGCACAGGGAGGTATCCCGACATTAAATTGAAGGAGAGAACCAACTCTGGGCCAATACCAACCCTTTCTCGACAAGAGATGGAGAAGACAAAGGATAAGATGTGGTGGCAAGAACTTGTATGAGAGAATCCTGAAAGAGTACACCCAATCCAAAATTCACCCAAACCCTTTCTACTACGAGGCATTGGGGTGCACAAAGAATGAAGTAAGGTAACAATGCAAGAGGGTAGGACTGGCTGAAAATGTTGTAGGTTTAGAACACAAGTCATTCTTTGGAAGGCACTGCGCTGCTCAGGGGCATTTCTTGACACAACAAAGTCTTATAACACAGTCAATGATGTCTTGGTTAATCATATTGTGGATGTTCTCTGCGCCTCCTGCTTTTTGTTGAACTCCTCTGCAGACACATGTCACCATAGCTCTGCTCTTTCTCACACCAACTTGCTGCTTTGTGCAGCTCTTGGACTTGCATTTGTGACCTGACTGATGGGAAAATGAAACTAATACTTTGGGTTCACAGCTCTGGAGCTCACTATGCATGAACCAGGTGGCTGCCCTTATCCTATAGCCAGTTCCACACTATTCTCCTCTCCTCTGTTCCCTGCTTGGCACATACAACACAGGATCCTGCCTACTTCCTGCTCTTCACAGATCTTAGTTTCTATCATATAATTTTCTCTAGCACAAAGAACCTGTTCCTGAATCCACCTCTGCACAGAAAATCAAATTAAGAGGTTACTAATCTAAGACTCACATCAACATTATCTCCTGCGAGGCATGGACTCTCACAACATAAACTGGCACCAAGAAAGGAGACCTGTTCAATTCTATACTGTCACTACCAACGCCAACAGACACGATTCCCCGTGTACGGTTGCCATGGAGACAGTCTGATCTCAGGTATTCTGATGTCATGGGTCATGCGACACTCGCGGCAGTTCATCACATGACCAGGAAGGGTTGGGTATTTAAACCGGCAATATGCTGGTCACATGGTTCTATATACCTCACCAGAGCTTTGGATTGTGGATTGTTCTGCCTTTGGCTACTCCTTTTGACCCTGATTTTATGGATTCTGATTTGGCTTTTCTGCATCTCCTGGTTTGACCCTGGCTTGGTTCTTGGACTGGCTTCAGCCTGATGTGTTTGAACCTGGACTTGACTGTTTGTGTATGACATTGGCTTGGTATAGTTTAGTAATCTGCTTTCTGATTTGGCTTCATGGTTCTCTCTTGGTTTTGTGACTGCCTATAGCTTTGTTTATAGTTTTTTTCCCTCTGCTTTTCCCTGGTAAACCCCAGCACACAAATAAGCAGGGACAGTCGACCAGTTGTGGTCCACGGCTTAGGGAAATCATGCAAGTAGGCGGGAACAGAAGTGCGATTGGAATTTAGGGTTCACTTGTTCCTCCCGTAACGTATACACCCCCAATGTTGACATCAATTTTATGTAGCCCCAACCATCTGAGCTTTCTCCAAAACTCAAACCTGGATTATTATGGTCCTCACGACTTAACAAGGTGAATTCAGTAGAGACGCATCTCATAATGTGGAATGCACACACCCGGTATCAATGTTTTGCGGATCCGCAATTTGCAGACTGCAAAACCTCCAACGGTCGTATTCATGAGCCCTTACAGTGATAACAGAAATATTAAAAATGGTGGCTAAACTTCCCCTCTAATTTAGACCACACAGATGAAATAATTTCCTCATAAAAATATCTCTATTAATATTTTAATGGCCGACACTGGAACTGCAATTACCAACTTCAAACTGTTACCCAGATGTTATCATGGCTAGGCAGAATTTGTTTATTGCTGCAATGTTTGCACATGAAAACTTAGAAACAAATATATACAGTATAATCCACGCTGCTCTGAAGATAGCGACAACCATCTCCACCCCTGGGGACCGTGCACAACGTGCAACTGCTGAGTGAATAATTAGTTGCAATTAGTCCTAGAAACTGATGCCTTCAGAGATACTGTGCCAAGTTTTTAAGCACTTTCATACTAATGGATTTTTTTCACTAGTATAAATCTTTACAGAGGAAGCAAGTGCAAATTGATTTTTAAAGAGCCTGTCCAAGGTGGAATTTATCTTTCAAAAACATTACATTCGAAAACAATTACATATATCTTCTGTCCACTCTAATGCATCCTCCTAGTTTTCATACAATTGCTCGCCGTAAGTCTGTCATCCATAAGGAGGAGACACCAAGACTTATAAATGTATTGCAAAGTTCATGGGGATAAACCATGGCGTAAAGACAAATCAACTGGTCCTCCAAAGTTCTAACTAGCTTCTCAAGTTCAAATCCATTTGTGTAATTGCATGCTCAGAGTAATACCTGGAAGTATTCATTCCAAGCTCCCTTTGGAGGCAGCTGGCAGGGGTCTTAGTTAAGCAACATATCCAGTAATTAGTCAGTTAATTGCATGGCATTTACAGATACTTGTAATGAACACTCTCAATAGGATTGTTTTTGTGGGTGTATTCCAAATTGGAAGTGGCTGTCTTGTCTGCCAAAACTTTGTTTTATATCATGTTCTTGCATGATATGAGAAGTAACAAATGTTGTACAAGATATTTGCACAGTTCTGGTTGCAGATCATAACAGTTGGTTGGCAATGGTCAAAGTTGTAGATGATGGTGTCAGATAGAGGGCTCCTGGATGATGCACACGCTTATTATATTGGAGAAACTGTGGATGCTGTGTATAAGGTACTGGTCTGCAATCTGTAGCTTTTCAGCATGTTGAGTGGAGACAACTAATCTAGGAAATAATGCAGATCGACCAGTAGGCTAGGCTGACCCACAGAGGATAGGTCTACTATTGGCCAAAATGGCATACAAAAACATTGGGCTATTTGGCTAAAAGGCGTGATTAAGGAACACACCAGACACATAGTAGCGTGTTCATGGGAGGAGGGCTCCCCACTGCTTTCCCCAACTTTAACTGCATAAACAGTAGTCTGTCATTCAGTGAACGGAGGACTCCCATAATTGGTACACCAGAATCATAACTGTGTCCAGCAAATTTCTTAATGGTTCCCTTTAGCCAAACCTCACCTATAGTATTTTAAGATGGTGTTAGGCCATTTGATGCCTTCATTTAAGGCTATGGAAAAAGGCTTGCTCATCCTGCTCTTCAGCCAAGGTCAGAGACAAAGGGTCCCTCATTCTCAGCACCTGTAGGGGTCCCAAAGGTCATACCACCAATGTTCATAGTTTTGTATCAAGTCTGGTTGACAGGTTATAAACGTTTAAAAGCTGATGTCATAAGACAACCCCTTTGATATAACTTGCTTTTGACCAATATGAATAACTTCATTTTTGAGCAGTAGACAACTATGCTCTTGAAACCACCTCCATTCCCCTAGGAAAGCCAAATCATCGCCCATTATTGGAGCAGGCAAAGAACTTGGCGGTCTATGGCAAGCTCTACCCAAATTAGCTAGTGTCTGCAAAACCTCTCCCCAAAAGAAGAGAAACCCATTCGGGGTTCTTACCTCTCGTCAGCAGGATATTGGTCGGTTGGATAAGATGATGCCTTTGATACGGCTGAAAGAAGGTATTGTTTCTCACTGCAGACACAACAGTGTATGGAGACCTATTTTTTCAGGCAAACCTCCTCGGGAAACAAGTATGGAAATTAACTCACATCAGGCAAACCAGAGACACCATCTGTAGGCAGCCATTTCAGGGTACTTGTCCTTAATGATTTGGTTGGATGAGATGCCTAAAATGCAGTTAGAGCAGTGCGCCTTATCCAGCCAACCACCAGTATCCTGCTTTGTACTGATGAGGGACGAGAACCCCAAAACAACTGTCTACAGATGAGTTGCTCTTCTTTTTGGAAGTGTCTCTGGTTTGGCTGACATGCCCTAATTAGCATACATTTTACCCATAAAGCATCTCCTTGATAACACGTCCCCATGCAACCACCGGATCTCTTCAATAAGAAGCAGTACTCTTCCCATCTGCTGCCTTACTCCGGCTCTAAAAGGGAAGCAGATGCAGCCTAATCTGTCTAGTCTATGGCTAGCCTCCCTAGGACATTTATGGCCTGCTCCCCTATGGGAGGGTGCTTGAGCAATAGGTTCAAATTGCTAATTTCCTATGATGGTTTGCTCATGTAGTGACTCCTGCCTGGCCTGACCTCTTCCTGGTCCTTGTACTGATCATGTGCCACTTGCCCTGATCTTTGGACTGTTTATTGGATTGCACAAATGCTGTCTTCTCTGATCTTGGCTTGTTTTCTGCAGCGTAACCTAATCCCTTGGCCCTGTGAGTCACCAGCCACTGACCAGAGACTACTCCAAGAGGTAGAAACCTGGTGGTTCCCTTGCAGAGAAGTCCAGATTCCTGTATAGAGTTTAAAGAGTTAAGACCAGGATGACCACTTACATAATGTCCTGTAGAGTAGCCTCAAGGCAACCCTGTTCAGTGGCCCAGCAGATCCACATCCACTTCAGCAACAGTAGCTATTACCTCTATCCTAGAGCTTCAAGCTTCACTTTGGCGTCTGACTCATCATCATGCACGAGAACACAAAGGGTTAACTGTCCCACTTCAATTATCTTGATCGGGTAAAATCTTGTTGGTTTCTCTGCTGCTGCTAAATGAGAAGTGACTGGTGTTTAGAGATCAGAGCTGAGGTCTTGCTTTATTTGTGCTCATAAAATATGAGACATGTCCAGAGTGGCACCGACTAAATTATGACTGGTAATTGCAAAATGCAAAGTGTAGCAAAGTAAATCCCAGTTATCAATAAGCCTAATAACTGTATCCAAGGCCCTAATCTACTGTACTAGAAGACTTCTTGGTCAGCAGCTGGGTTCCTGCTAGGCCATAAACATCTTCCACTACGAAAGCTTAAATAGCTTCAGATTTCCGTACCTGAGCCCCACACCCACCCCCTCCTCGCTCAGAGCACCATATGGAAATCGCTCTGTAATTTTCCATTCCTCCTTAATAGACACAAAGAGATGTGTCTGGGAGTTGGAAGCTAATTACTTTATGTTGTAACCTGATGGAAACAAGATGCCTTCTGGATGTATTCGCTTCAGAAGTAAAAGCATTATGAGATGGGTCGACAAGTGCAAAGCGATCCCGGCCCTTCAGAGTGAAAAAAGTCTTAATTAAAAGTTACTGCATGTGTTTGGAAGATTAGGCATTAATATGGTGTAGAAGTAACCCATAGCCCTGTACTGTTGTAAGCCGTGTACCGGGATGGGCTCCCCAGGATACAGCGAAGTCACGAACGAGAAAAGCAACCCCAACACCAGCTTTTGCCAAAGCAGTATTTTACTTGAACGGGGTAATGAACACAACCACAAATGCTGGGAACATACATTAAATTTACATACACCCAGCCCAAAGGCTGACACCCTTGTGCTGCACAGCGTGGCGCCCTCCGATGGAAGCCAGAGAAAAGTGCGGCAATTTACCGACTGGCGGGCACAACTAAACAGCCACGCCTTACCTATTATTACCCTAAAAATAAAAAATTATTATTTGGGTGTGTGGTGCGGGCTACCTTGCGGTGCAGCACAACAGCTTACAATCTTACAATGCTCTACAGAATTCCCCCTCCCATAACTGGTCTTGTAGCACGTGCCTGAGTATTCCTTTTGAGTTTGTGGGAAAGTCTATCAGCTCTCTGGTGTGAAATGTCACTTTAAAATGTGAAGTCCTTGCAATGAACTGTATGGCCTGACACAAACAGAGACCCAATCTAACTGACTACAGGCCTGGTCTTAGTCTCTAGGATTCTAGGCGGCAACTGTAATGAGGTGCGTGCACGATCTTACCAACCCGGGTCTGCTCTGCATCCGCTGGTGACTGTGAACCGAACAAATGCCTCTCCAACAAGCATGTGGTACCGCAATGTATGTTGCTTTGCTCCTCAGCTCTCATCAGCGTTCCTGGAAGCAATCCTCGTTCCTCTGGACAGGATCAGGGTCTTGGACATGATCAGCTTCAATTAGCTGCAGCTCTGGTCACTGAGGGATGCTCTCACACCTGGATGTCAACGGATCCTCTGCTCACACAGTTTCTCAGTCTCAGCTTCCTCTAAGATGGCTGCTCCCTTTCTTCCTCTCCAGGCTCTTGTAAGTCCACCTCTCATGAATATGGAACAATATGCAATCTGTAGCTGTGTTTAGGAAACAGCGGCTTCTTGTGGCCAAACAGCAGAATGTCAGTCCAGATAATTTAATTTCGTGTTCAGACAATGAGAGCTGTTTCCCCATCTCACACTGTACTGTATATCTTCCTTGTTTATGAGAATAATGCCTAAATTACAGTGAAGTCTGACGCACAGAACTATCTGCTGTTTCAGGTTGCATGCTATTGGATGATAGTGCCTGATCATTTTTGAAAACCTTCCTTTTGAACCATAATTTTTGTTAAATGACTTTCAAGGGGTTCTCTAAGCTATAGATGACCTATCCTCAGGATAGGTAATCAAGATCAGATCGGATCACTCGAACCGCCTGCCCCCCACCACCACCACCAATACCATCAGCCGTTCTTGGCTGCCTCGGAGCAGGAGACCCTACAGTGTACAGAGCATGAGGCAGACAGTGCCGTATACTGGGTTGTGGCAGTGCCAGGGTACTGCAGTTCAGCTCCAATTCAAGTGAATAGGAGATGAATTTCATTATGCCGGTGCCAGAGAAAGCACAGTATATGGAGCCTTCCGCTTCTGCTCCATACATTAGTAGTCTCTGGCACCATGGCAGCTCGACACAACTGGTCATGGGGGTGCCAGGTGTTGGACCTGCACCAATCTGATATTGATGACCTATCCTGAGTATAGGTCATCAATATCTGGAGAACACCATGTGTACCTTCATTTACCGATCAGTTTAAGTTACATGACAATTCTTCACTAATCCTGCCCAAAGCTAAAATCAGAATTTTGCTGGTTTCCATGGCACCTATTTTTCTTATACACGTTTAACAAATGGGACAGCACGGAGCCAGGGCTTGGGAATATATTTGCATACAATTGATTATTTTGGGTAATTCCTGGGGGAAACAGGCAAGATTTAATGGGGTCACCTCTCCTGACATGTCTATTTTAGTAACACCTTGCATTCCCCATGTAATTACAATTCTGTAGCATCTATTGTGACTGTTGTGCCATTGCGTTATTATTCCTACTAGAAGCTTATGAATTAATTGCTAACAGTTTGCAATAAAGGTCCAGATGGGCGTTACCAGTTGGAGGCGGTGCCTGCAGCGCTGATTGGGTAGTGTCAGACACACCGCCAACTGGTAATACCCATCTGGACCTTTATTGCAAACTACTAGTAATTGATTCATAATTTTTACCAGGAATAATAAAGGAATGATACAACGTAGAGTCATAAGAATAGATGCTCCTGAATTGTTAATACATGGGGAATGCAAGTAGTTACTAAAACGTACATGTCGGGAGAGGGGAGAGGTTCTCTTTAAATGTTCCATAATTAGAGGTTCTAATGTTCGGGGCAGGCTAGATTCATGTTACCCAAGCTTTGCATTTTGGGAGATCAGTTGGTGATTACACAGAGATCAGCTCTAGGGTCACAGGTAAGACAGTGGCCCGGAGATAAACTGTTGTGGGTTTTCAAGGACAACCAGAAGAATTTTTAAGAACTCAGTGATGAAATTCTGTCTTCCAGCCACCACCACTAGAGGGAGCTAACTGTATACAATGCATAGACTGAGCCTAAAGCTCCCCTTAGAACTTAATAATTTAGCTTTAAGTCTATTCAGAGGATCTAGAGCGCTGTTTCGGAAAAACCTAGCTCGGACCACAATGGAGCTAAATAAAGATGGACCTGTACTTTTAAAGTAACCTTGAAACTTTCTTCCAAGTTCTATTCAAATGTGAAAACTGCACGAACAGGACTTGTATTGCTAATGCCCATACAAGAGGCGATTAGCGAAGATGACAACCGTGCAAACCTTCTGATTTAAAGTTTTTTTTCCGCCATTCAAAGTTATCTCTTCTCCACCGCTTTAATAGATTTCACCTCGAAAATGGTGAAATTGCTGTCAGCCTGTGAGACGCTGAGTCAAAGATGAGACAATTTGCCTGAGATTTATTACAGGTTCTTAAAAATGGAAGCGATATACGTGTGGGAGGGGCGACGGTGTGAGGAGAGGACACGGGTGTATGCAGCGCCTTGCACTCGCAATGCTCTGGAAATCAAAATGTATTACCACTTCTGCAGTCATAAGTCTTAAAGATGCTGTCCCTGGCGGCTTCCCAGTGAATATATTTACATGATAACCGAGACGGAAAGTAAGAAGAAACAAACGGCGTTCTCCGTTCTAATTCCCGGCATTGATTCCATGAAATCGTGCAGCAATCTGAAGCGAAGAGAGAGTTTATTATTTATGGTGGAGACAAAGTGACTCGAATCCGTCTGATGCGGAAAAGCAGGAGGCTGAAGTGTTGAGAAACTGAGCTCTGGAGGATCTGCGTGGAGACATGGTGCACATGGTAGCCAGGCTGGTAGGAGGCGATTCTAGTAAATGAATCAAAGGGAAAGTGCATATACTTCAGAGGGGTTGTCCAGGATTAGAGAAACATGGCCACACTCCAGGTACAGCGGCTTATCTCTGGTATTAAAGCTCAGCTCCATTGACTTGAATGAGGTTGGACTGCAATACAAGACACAACCTGTGGACAAGTGAGGGGCTGTATTTGAAAGAGAGCATCTATTTTCTTCTGATCTTGGACAATTTCTTCAATATTTCTATGAAAATGTTTGCATATTTATTGCACACAGCAGATTAAGCAATTACAGGGAGTCCATCAGCAGGAAATTCACTGATTAAAACAAGCACAGTGTCTTGTAGGACTAGCTCAGCTGAATGCAATATTACCTTACACTTAGCGAACCATTGCTTCGTTCTGGAGATAAAGTACTCTTAATCCATATGCAAATGAGCAGTTAAGTTCAGCGAGGGCGGGTCCAAGCCATTCTTGGCTCCTCCGCCAGCTCCTCCTTCTCTTTTTTTAATTGACAGAGTCCCAGGTTTATGCATGGTCAACTTGGAAGGAGAAGGAGGGGCTTGCAGAGAAAGCAGAAGGAGCAAGGGTGCACAGATTGGCTTTGACCTGCCCTCCGTGCACTTAACCGCTAATTTCAGGTGGGCCATATTGGTTTTTTTTTGTTTGTTTTTTATGCATACAAAAGGGACTTTAATTGACCCCCAAAGATAAAAGTCCAAAGCCATGAAGTGCAGTGACCTTGGGGGCCATTCTGTAGGACCTCCTACACGCAATCCAGGAGTGCCTAAGAATCTTTAACCTCATACACGCAATCCAGGAGTGCCTAAGAATCTTTAACCAGGGTGGCACACCTCTGCACTTTGCTATGGCTGGACACTAGTGTTGATCGAGCAACAAAGCGCTTGGGTGTTCTGGTGCTCGAGTATAACACTTTGCGATGCTCGGGTTCTCTACAGAGCACCCGAGCACAATGGAAGAAACCGAGCATTAAACCAGGCACCCCCTGCTCTGACGAGGGGAGGGTGGCGGGTCCCACTGAGGTCTGTGCAGAAGATCGCTGTACAGTGAGGGAATCCCCCAGTGTGAGTCCACGAATTAGGAGTCCCTGCTCTGACTCCATATATAGCTATGTGCATATATGGAGTCAGTGCTTGGGGGACACCCAGTGTATTTATTTCTGAAAAGTTTCTGCCGGGATTTGAACTCATAACCTTCTACATTAGAGCCAAGAATCTTAACCACTACGCTATACAGCTACATGTTAACCTGCAGTAAAATATGAAATTATACTTCTGTTGTATAGGAGTACTTATGACATGACAAACTACTATGAGGTTTTTCTGACACAGTTTATCATTCAGCTTTATAGCTGAGTGGTTAAAGTCCTTACCTCTAATGTAGAAGGTTGTGAGTTTAAATCCCGGCAGAAATAAAGGCTAAATTGGATTTTAATACACTGACTCAAGTATTGCGCTTGAGCACACGAGGTATTCTGCGATTCACGAGCAGAACTTGTGTTCGGCCGGGCATGCTCGCTCAACTCTACTGGACACAGATGGCACTGGATTGGGTTTATTCCAAAAGTTCATCGCCATTGGGCTTTTATTTCTGAGGTTATTTAAAGCCCCATGTGTATGCATAAAAAATACTCAGTATGGCTTACCTGATGTTTTAACAACATGAATTCTGAGGTCCGGGAATAAGATGGGGTTGACAGGCCTTGGACGTATAAAAAGTTTGCCAAACTATGAAGATAGATAGATGTACAGAAGTTATATATACAAACAGATTATATACAGAATAAAGTAGGTAACAGTCACCTAGGCCGTGAACAAATGAGCGAGATCCCCATCGACTAGTTCCCAACATAGCATCTGGCCAAGTGATACAAAGAGAGGTGGTAGTCACAAGACAAATATTACCCTGATAATGTCCACGTTAGAGCTCAGCTCTTTGTTACATACCTAGAGGTTTCTGCTTTCTAGCTTACTGGCCCCACCTAAAGGTCTTCAGTGTACAGAACGCGTGTACAGTTACCTCAGCCCTTGGAAAAATCTGTGCTGACAAAGTTTCCTCCACCAAATAATGCAGTCTCCCTCTAAACGAATACTCTCACATATTAGAAGTCAATTTTCTACAAATTACACCAGTTAAAAGGGTGTGTCCAGACTTTTGCTTTGTCCTGTACTTGTTTTAGATCTGGTCAGGGTACCAGGTAGGTTAATGTACTGCTCCAAATTAGTAGAAAATTATCTTAACGTGCACGGAGAAATCAAACTCTGACACACCCATTGGAGTCAAAGTAAAATCTCTAGTTTAATTGTAAGCATTCACACAGAATATACCCTCCCGGTGGGAAGTGTCTAAATGTGGTGCATTTTTATTGGTTACTGGGAAGCAATAGCAAGCATTTAATTGGTTAATCTTACACTTCTTTTTCATCCGCTTGACTTAAGAAATTAGCTAGGAGCGCAGCTCCGCAGCCCCCTCTCACTGACATGTACATAGGGCTTTGGAATGCGCTCCTTCCCCCCTCCCATCTTCAATATTGTGGGAAAGCTGTGTGCGTGCCTGGTGGTACATCCAGGAAGCAGGATTTTTCTACTAAGCGGTGTCTGAGCAGTGTGACGCAAGTGTATAAAACAAACAAGCATACTGTTTCAATAGTCCATACCATACTTTTTCTCCGGAATGAAGCAACAGATCGCAAAGAGAACATTACATTCAACTGAGCTAATGTTACATACTTACCTGTCCGGGTTCCAACAGCTCAATCCTCAGCCTCGGAGAGATGCACTGCTAAGCCATGCCGCCTGGTGACCTAACAGCATCCTTAGCAACAGGACGCAATGCTCTATGTCTAGCCCACAGCGGACGTGTCCTGGAGGACCGCAATATGGAATGCAATACGGAATGCCTCTTATAGACTTTCGTGGTGCATGCCGTCATAGAATTCCATTATGGTCCATGGTAACGGAATCCATTACGGAATTCTTAGATAACCTGAACTTGCAAATCGCACGTTCGCTCAACACTAGTTCTGACCCATTTACTTATGACTCATGTATTGTTTGTCTGTCCTTGTTGTTTGTCCATCTCTGCACTTGAATAGAATGCGGTCTAGCTATCTAGGGCTTGTACTACAAGTAGAGGGGCTGCAATACCAGACGCAACCCTTCGGACAGGTGTGGCGCTGTTCCCTGGAGAAATTAGCCCATTTTTCTAACCTAACGTTAAAAATATCTCACCACTTCCCTGACTGTAACTTTTTCTAATCTTGCACCCTCCACTTTCACCGCAGACGAGACAGATAATTAACTTTCACTAACAAGGTGAACAAGAGGTCTGTGGCAGAAAACAAAACCAGCCCTTATCAGATTTGAAGACGTTCATGGAAAACAAAATCAATTAGCTTTACAATGCAAATTAACTAAAGGAGACGCCGGCCTATTACAAATCTGTTAGTGAACCTTGCAATCTCCGCCAGGCAGTCAGAGGAAACAGGAGTACAGGCTGCAATACAAGATAATGGCTGTCCGCATATCTGCCACCCCCAAACACATTCCAATGTTTTACAGATAAATTATTGCCTCGTTACAGTTTGTGCTAATTACACAAGGCATGGGGAAAAGACGACTGTTTTGTTTTTTACACTTGTCGAATATCTGTAGTCTCCAACTCGTGGCTTCCCAGCTGTTACAATCCTACAAATCCCAGCAGGCCCTGAAAGTTGCAGGCTGTCGATGCATGTGTAACGCCCCAGAGTGGCATTACCACCTTTGTCTGGCTCCCACTATCTTCAATGGTGCATCCTGTGTCATCTCATATATGTTTCCATGTCCTGCATAATGTGTGTGTATTTGCTATGAAACAACTGTTAACTAGTGTTCGTCGAGCATGCTCGGCCGAACACCATTTTCACTCGAGCCCAGCACATGCCCAGCACATCACGGTGTTCAGCCAAACACTGCGTGTGCTCGCGCGCAATGCTCGAGTTCCCTCCCCACACGTTTGTTGGCTGCTACGCAGCTGTAGCAGTCAGGGGAGGAAGAGACCGCAGGGCAGGCTTCAAATACAGTACAGCAGACAAGGAGGCTGAAGCAGATACCGGCTTTATTAAATAACAAAATATAACGGCCGGTTTAACAGTTTTGTGCCGATGCACCAGGGGCGCAATTGACAAATGACAGGAACAATGTTAACAAGTTTACACAAATTTACAGGAAGAGTAACTGATCGGTGATATACTAAATGCATTCCAACCAGCAAACACATAAAAATTCAGGCTACTCTCCTCTGAAAATTTTCCTGTCTGACCCCTACTACTCAGGGCACGTTGCTACAACGCTCTGACTAAAGATTCCTGCTCTATGCCCTATCGCAGGTTAGCATCGGTGCACACTCACAGTTCTGTAGGTAGCTGGGCATGTCAAATTCCCCCACGAGGTAGTTGCTTGTTGTGGTCTGGTACGTGGGGGCAGGTGTTGTCTGGCTCCTGATACAGTCACTTGCTTGTCCCAGAGTGTTGTCTTTTCCTCTCTCTCTCTAGATTGCAGGTACAGTAATCCACAACCGTTCAGCTCTGCCAGGAATCCCCCGTTCTCTGACAAGGTCCCGCTATCCTATAGCACGTTAGCCGGGCCCCGTGTCCTGTCACAAGTCTCTCAATTGGACGATCTCACTCTTCTCACAATAACTTTTTAGTCTCTGCGGCTCTGTCCAACTGCATCCAGACTCTCGGCTCACTACCAGCCAGGAAGACACACACCAGACAAAGCCCGGGAGCTTGAAACTCCTCCTACATCCTCTGGAACAAACAACTTCATTTCTTTCTTACTGAAAGACACAGCGGCCTCTTGTGGCTGAAAGAAGTCGTGTAAAACATTATCACTAGCAACTTGGTCATTCTAGGGGCTCCTTACACAACCAATAAACGTGCGGGGGAGTACTGGCACGCACTGTAATGCCGTAGCCATGTTGGTTACTGGCATTACAGTGATTGGCTGGCCGGAACGCGTCATCGGGTGCTATATAGCGCCCGATGACACGTGGTTCGGCTCAGTCTTAGCCAGGGAGAGCTGCAGCAGAAGGGAAAGATAGTGTAGGGACAGGAATTGTTTAGTGTTTCAAGGTGTTAGACCCAAAAGTCCTTTTAAGGACTATTAGTTTTATCTGGCTGCTATATATATTATAAGCGCAACCTGCGCTAAATTGCGTGCAATTGCTTGGCCGCTGCTGACAGTGACACAACCTCTGCTGCATCTGTTGTGTTAAGTTAGCGCATCCTAAATATCTGTGACATTTAGCGCAATTGTTTGGCCGCTGGTGACAGTGACATAACCTGCGCTACATCTCCTGTATAACGTTTGCGCATCCTAAATATCTGTCACATTCAATCTTTTATTTGCGCATACAGTTGTGGCCAAAAGTTTTGAGAATGACAAAAATATTAGTTTTCACAAAGTTTGCTGCTAAACTGCTTTTAGATCTTTGTTTCAGTTGTTTCTGTGATGTAGTGAAATATAATTACACGCACTTCATACGTTTCAAAGGCTTTTATCGACAATTACATTACATTTATGCAAAGAGTCAGTATTTGCAGTGTTGGCCCTTCTTTTTTAGGACCTCTGCAATCCGACTGGGCATGCTCTCAATCAACTTCTGGGCCAATTCCTGACTGATAGCAACCCATTCTTTCATAATTACTGCTTGGAGTTTGTCAGAATTAGTGGGTTTTTGTTTGTCCACTCGCCTCTTGAGGATTGACCATAAGTTCTCAATGGGATTAAGATCTGGGGAGTTTCCAGGCCATGGACCCAAAATGTCAACGTTTTGGTCCCCGAGCCACTTAGTTATCACTTTTGCCTTATGGCACGGTGCTCCATCGTGCTGGAAAATGCATTGTTCTTCACCAAACTGTTGTTGGACTGTTGAAAGAAGTTGCTGTTGGAGGTTTTGGTACCATTCTTTATTCATGGCTGTGTTTTTGGGCAAAATTGTGAGTGAGCCCACTCCCTTGGATGAGAAGCAACCCCACACATGAATGGTCTCAGGATGCTTTACTGTTGGCATGACACACAACTGAATGGTAGCGCTCACCTTTTCTTCTCCAGACAAGCCTTTTTCCAGATGCCCCAAACAATCGAAAGAGGCTTCATCTGAGAATATGACTTTGCCCCAGTCCTCAGCAGTCCATTCACCATACTTTCTGCAGAAGAAATGTGTCCCTGATGTTTTTTTTTGGGAGAAGTGGCTTCTTTGTTGCCCTTCTTGACACCAGGCCATCTTCCAAAAGTCTTCGCCTCACTGTGTGTGCAGATGCGCTCACACCTGCCTGCTGCTATTCCTGAGCAAGCTCTGCACTGGTGGCACTCCGATCCTGCAGCTGAATCCTCTTTAGGAGACGATCCTGGCGCTTGCTGGACTTTCTTGGACGCCCTGAAGCCTTCTTAACAAGAATTGAACCTCTTTCCTTGAAGTTCTTGATGATCCTATAAATTGTTGATTGAGGTGCAATCTTAGTAGCCACAATATCCTTGCCTGTGAAGCCATTTTTATGCAACGCAATGATGGCTGCACGCGTTTCTTTGCAGGTCACCATGGTTAACAATGGAAGAACAATGATTTCAAGCATCACCCTCCTTTTAACATGTCAAGTCTGCCATTTTAACCCAATCAGCCTGATCTCCAGCCTTGTGCTCGTCAACATTCTCACCTGAGTTAACAAGACGATTACTGAAATGATCTCAGCAAGTCCTTAAATGACAGCAATGAAATGCAGTGGAAAGTTTTTTTTGGGATTAAGTTAATTTTCATGGCAAAGAAGGACTATGCAATTCATCTGATCACTCTTCATAACATTCTGGAGTATATGCAAATTGCTATTATAAAAACTTAAGCAGCAACTTTTCCAATTTCCAATATTTATGTAATTCTCAAAACTTTTGGCCACGACTGTACACTTACAAAACCTGCGATACTGTACGTGTGACATACTTGCAAGCATATATACCATTTAATATGCTCAAGGCGAGCAGTAAAGGATGGGGAAGTGGCTGTGCTGCTGATGGTGCACGCAGAGGCCATGGCCCTGGGCGCGGTGAAACTGTGCCTGCTGCCAGAGCACAAGAAACACACTCATCCACGATACCTAGCTTGATGTCTTAGTCTGCAGGGCGGCGCAGGACACTACTCTTGAAGTCAGACTAGTGCGACCAGGTGGTCGGTTGGATTGCAGCAGATAATGCTTCCAGTCATTTAAGTACCACCCTGTCTTCCACCAAGTCCAGTCTTGATACTACTTCCTCCCACCATGGTGAGTCTGGCCAAACAAGTCATCCCACACTCGGATATTCTGAGGACCTCTTTTCCTCACCATTCCTTGATTTGGCCCTCTCGCCTAGCACGCTTGAAGAGGGACAGATTTTGTGCCCTGATTCCCAAACTCTTGAGCATCCACAGTCACAAGAAGATGATGGTGGGGAACGGCAATTACTGTTTAATGAGGTGGATGATGATGAGACACATAGTTGCCAATAACTCAACAGCAATTACTGTCTCAAGAGGTTGATGAAGAGGATGAGACACAGTTGTCAATCACTGAGGTTGTGGTTAGGTCAACAATTCAGGAGGATGAGCAGAGTGAGGAAGTGTAAGAGGAGGTGGTGGACGATGAAGTCACTGACCCAACATGGGAAGGTGGAAAGCCGAGCGAGGACAGCAGTACAAAGGGGGAGGGATCCTCAGCACCGCAACATGCTAGAAGAGGCAATGGGGTGGCAAAAGGGAGAAGGCGGGCCACACCAAACAGGCCCGCAACTGTTCCACGGAGCACCCCCTTGCGGAAATCTCCCTTGAAAGGGGTAGGTATTCCGCAGTCTGGCGCTTTTTTGAGGAAAGTGCAGACGACAAAAGATCTGTAATTTGCAACCTGTGCCATACAAAAAAGAGCAGGGACGTGAACACTAGCAATCTCACCACCACCAGCATGATCCGCCACATGGCATCAAAGCATTGTAATAGGTGGGCCCAATGCCTGGGTCCACAATCTGTGTCTGCGGGTCACACCACTGCCTCCTCTTCCCCAGTGTTGCGTGCTGGCCAATCCCCTGTCCAAGACGCAGGCCCGGATGCCTCACGCTCTGCACATGGACATTCACAAGCACCATCAGCAACCATTCATGCACCCTCGGTTTTTTTCTTTGACCCATGTGGTCTGTGCCTTGGTGATGCGGTAATCAGTTGTAAGGGAGGCATGCCTTCAACCTAGATAGGTTCTCTCACTGTATATCCCCATTCCAGATCATTTACTAGGAAATTTTATTCCATGATCACTGACTAAAGGGGGTATACCATTGAGTAGTTTCTAGATGGGTGTGCTGACAGGGTGATGTATGACTGTGTTTGTCCCTGCTTATTTATACCCATATTGTGTATAATATGACATAATTTTAATTGTTATATGAATAAAATTGATCTTTTATTGGTAAACAGTGTGGTTGCACTCCATTTGTTGTGACTTCATGTTAGGCTGCCTTTCCAGCGACCCACGCATTATACGCATTTTAGCCAACACGGATTACTGGTTGTTCACCCTTCTCAACCCCCGCTACAAAGAGAACTTCTCATCTCTCATTCCTCTGGTAGAGAGGACGAGCAAAACGGTGCAATACCAGAAGGTCCTTGTTGAAAAATTGCTCCAAAAATCTCCAGCTGACAATGCCGGCGGCAGAGTCCGTAGTTCCTTGGACAATCGAGGAGAGGAGACAAGGGGAACACACAGCAGTCCCAACAGAGGCAGGGCAACATTCTCCAAGGCCTGGGACAGTTTCATGACACCCGGCCAGCACCCTCACCCTGATGTGCGGCCTAGTGTGACAAGGAGGAAAAAAAATTGGAAGATGGTGAAGGAGTACATAGCAGATCGTGTCAGCATCCTCAATGATCCCTCAGTGACTTACAACTATTGGGTGTCCAAGCTGGACACGTGGCACGAACTGGCGCTCTACGCCTTGGAGGTGCTGGCCTGCCCTGCCACCAGCGTTTTGACTGAGCGGGTATTTAGTGCTGCTGGTGGCATAATAACAGATAAGCGTATCCGCCTGTCAACTGAAAATGCTGACAGGTTTACTCTTATCAAAATGAACAAGGCCTTGATTGCCCCTGTCATAAAGGCACTCTAAATGTGGCTTTTATGGTGTATTGAATATCCTTTATTCCCATGCACCCCTTCCACCACAAAATGGGTATATGGTTCAATCTTCCTTTTCTCATCATCCTCCTCCTCCTCCTCCTCCTCCTCCGCCTCCTCCTCCGCCTCCTCCATCATATCAACATGCTTATTAGGCTGCCCTTGCTCCTAATGTTTTAGAGGGTCAGCTCAGCAGCAGACCCTCACCCCTAATGTTTTAGAAGGTCACCATCAGGCCCTCGCCCATAATGTTTTAGATGGTCAGCTCAGCAGCAGACCCTCGCCCCTAATTTTTAGATGGTCAGCTCAGCAACAGGCCCTCGCCCCTAATGTTTTTGAGGGTCACCAGCAGGCCATCAATCATAATTTTTCAAGGGTGTGTATGATGCCCTCCTTTATGTGTAACAAAGGGTGTATTGGAGTGCCGATTCCTTGTAATTTTTGGAAGCCCTTTCCCTTAGTGCATAGGCTTTATGAGTGTAGGAGTCCCACTACCTGAACTATTGTACCACAATGTGAATGAGGCCCTTTATTATGTGATATACAGGTTGTATCGGAGTGCCTCTTCCTTGTAATATTTGGCAGCACTTGCACTTTATATACAAGTAAATATACAGGAAAGAATGTTTCCTAACAATTTTTCCTCTAAAATAGATTTTATCTTTGGTTTTGTGCGTATTATTGTCAGTATTATTATTGTAAAAGTGGCGTACTACTCGGACAACATTGTTCCCAGCAGCGACCTGGGATTCCAAGATGCAACCAGACATCCTCCCCTGCTGTGGTGTTTCCATCAATTTCTGACCTTTCCTGTGAACCAGACACCCTCCCCTCTTCAGAACAGGTATGCCTGGTTTAATGCTTTGGTTCTCCTATTGACTTCAATTGTACTCTGGTGCTCTGTAGAGCACCCGAGCATCCCAATGTGTTCGGCCAGAGCACCCAAGCACTGTTAACATGTAGTGTGCCTGGTTCATCAGCAAATGGCGGCAACATTGTTAGAGTTAGTTTCCCTGGAGCGGAACCTTCTAGTTCCATTCCAGCCCTCTCTAGAGAGGGAGGAGTTAGTTCAGTCTAGCTAGTGAAGGGCAGTCTAACCTCCCCCTCCTTGGGGAGAGGTTATGTGTGAGTTCCAGCTTACTCCTCGTGGGGAGGTTGAGGTCCAGCTCGTCCCCTGCTGGGGAAGGAAGCAGGCCTTGTCCTGTCTGGACAGGCCCTTTCTGTGAGTTCCTAATGGTTGCATGTCCCCTCCTGGGCTTGCATTACCTAAAAGCCAAGCTAAGTGAGCTTGAAGTCAGGAAGACAGATTTCTTGAAATAAAGACAGATAAAGACAACGATACAGATCAAGATAACGACAGAGTCAGACTACAGAAAGCTAGGTTGCAGCCCACAGCAGAAGAGGAAAAATTCATATTTAATCCAGCCAGCATAGCAGAGCTGAGAGAGTTCAGATGTAGCAGAGCTGATTGCATTTGCCTGCCAAAAGTTAAGTCAAAGTCTGCTGATAACCAAGATAAAGCCTGAAGATTGTACCTTGATGCAAGTTTATGCCAAGTAAAGCCGTGTTCAATGTTAATAGTCTGGACTCCACTATTCCTTCACCATCCAAGTTAATCACCCCTTGTATCACTGCTTTGGATGACCACGTCTGGGATCCAAGGATATCTATGTAGGAGCACCGTGACAAGTGCAGAAGCCACATATAAGGGACACTTTAGGCAGCCATGGCACCACTCTTGCAGTCCTACACCTGGGTAACAACACTACTATACTTAAAGGGGACTCCATGTCCTCGTTGCAGAAATGCAACTGGCGTCACAACAACTTTCTCTATCAGAGGGACATATATCATAAAAACCTCTTAGAAGGGTAAGGGATACCCCAGACGCTGGGAGGGAAACCAAAAGATTTCCCTGTCCGTTGCACATGCTGGGAGTTCTAGTTTTTCAACCGCTTGTAGGTTTAGTTGACCCAACACTCATAACTGAAAATGATAAAGCCTAAAAAGTGTACCACCAATTATAAAGCAATGTTCCATGAACAAACAGTACAGGTGACCAGTAAAAGCCAGTTCGCAGTGTTCGCCAGCAAACACATACGAGCTGCCATCTTAACTCACCCATCCGGCGATGCACAGGTAAGTCCTTACCCGTGTCTGTGCGCGAGTCGGTCTGAAACAAATGCGGTCACCGGGAGCAGGCAGTTCCGAGAACAGCCGCCGGGGGCCTTCATCTGGCTGTTCTTGGAACTGCCTGCTCCCGGTGATCGCATTTGTTTCAGACCAGCTTGCGCACAGGCACAGGTAAGTTACCTGTGCATCGCCAGACTTGTGAGTTAAGATGGCAGCTCGCATGTGTTCACTGGCGAACACTGCGAACTGGCCATCACTGCAGGTGACTATAAGAAATTTTGTAATATATCTTGTTAATGAAAATGCTTCTATCTGCATTTATCAGGCTCGTTCATCCTTTTATCACTGATGTCTATAAAGAAGAGGGGGAGGAGTAGGTGCAGGATGAGACGCACACAAACTGCAGTTTCTTTCAGTTCTGCTACACTTGGCACTTTTGACTCTACTATATCTAGTAAGATAAGGCTCTACCTGTGTTTAAAGTGAGGTAATAAATCATATACTAGCTGGCAGCAGCCTTCTTATTCCTCGTCCTCTCGCCATAGACTTTTGTGTGTGATGATGGAGACAGGAGCTACTAGAGATAAGAGGTTGAATGAAGAGAAAGAGGAGGAAAGCACACTGAGAAGCCCAGGAGGAAGAATAATTCTTTAATAAGATATATTACAAAGTTTCCTATTTATCTGTACTATTCATTTCCGAAAACTTTAAGTGTACTTTAAAAGGGTTTTCTGGGATCCAGAAAATTTTCTGAAGGTCTGGAATGTTCTAAAATTGAAAAGGTACCCTTATTCACTTGCACCTCACCTTTCCTTACATATGAATTGGAGGATTAGGAGAAACAGCTGTCGGCTGAAACAATCGTTTGTCCGACATTGATCTTCTGTGTAAGTCTAGCTTTAGCTGTCCAATTAAGACAGATACATGTTCAGATTTGTCTTTCCACTTACCAGTTTTGTTGTTTTTGCGTTGGACGCATTATTTTCCAAATCTCCACTTTGTCCAGTGCCCTCTGCCATCATATCATATCCCGCCACTCGTTGTTCATTTTCATCCTTATTTTAAAATCTAATTTCCGTAAATTAAATTCTGCCGTGAAAACTTCATTTTTGGATTGTGCGTAGGGGCCCAAGAGCTTAGATATCAATTTCAATTCAATTTCAGCACTTAAGTGGCGTCCCCCTCCTCTGAGTTCTGAATAACACTGACGTTACCAGTCCCACAAGTGATTAATAAAGACTAACTTTAATTAGATAAGATGAAAAAGGCAGATTTGTCTGATTGTCTTTTTTTTTTTTTTTTTTTTTTTTTAATCTCTGGCCTCATTATTCTCGGGTTGAAATGGAATAAAAATATTAGAATTCTACCTGGTAATTTCTGCTCATTGGGCTACTTCACTATCCTAGTGTTTCATATACTTTTTTATCGGAACTGTTATTAAAGGGGTTGTAGAGTATTAGAAACGGCATCACACCTGTCAGCAGCTTGTGTGCGGTATCCCAGCTCAGCCTCATTCACTTCAGTGAAGCTGCAAAGGAGCCATTTTTGGAAAAAAAAACTGTTTTTCTTTGTGTCTCCATGGTGACAGACTACAAACCCTGTGAGTAGTCTGATCCTGCAGTCATGAAGATCCCTCATCAACTATCTGTAGGTTAATTCTGGCCACAGAAAGAAATGGAGTTTGGTTGTGCCAAGTGCAACGGTGACACCCTCATTGCAATAAATGCCTAATTTGCATATTAAGAAAAAGTATCATAACTCGGGAATGGAGCTTTGGACCAACAAAAGAAATACACAGCTATGTGTCTATGCAAACAGTTGCATGGGGAGATTGCTGGTGTCAGATTCCCTTTTAACTATAATCAAAAACATTAGTCTGCATAGCTGCTATATACACAATGACTTTTTTTTTTTTGTACATTAAAATTATTTTCGAAATTGCTTCATTTATATTTTAGATGTACTGGGGCAATAAAACATGGTTGTAAACATACATACCTTTTTTTAAAAGCCCCAATTATAAAGGCAAACTCCATATTTATTAAAGGGTTTGTAGAAGGTTAGCAAAAATCAACAGCTATTTTTGTTGCAAAAACAGTGCCATTTCTTACAAAAAGAGTGACACTTTTGTCCACAGGTTGTGGTATTGCAATACCAGACACAACCCATACCTAATGTGGAGTCATTTTTGGAAAAAAAGAAACTGTCTTCATGGTTACAGACAACAACAAAAAACCCTGTGTGTAGTCTGATCCCACACTCATGAGGATCGCTCTTCAAATTTTTTGATACGGTACAGACACCTTAAGAACAGAAGATATACATTTTCTCTTAAAACGTATTGTACAAAAAGTTTCCTAAAGAAACAATGAGTCTTGTAATGATATAAAATGTTCCATCGCTGGGCAAATAGCATTTGCTGCAGCCTCTGTGCTCCGATATCCACTGTCAGCATCGGGTTAAGGATATGAAGTGACGGTGATGAACGCCACTGTGCACCCAGCCTGGTCTCAGGGAGGAGATTAATTCCTCTGCTCGCTCCTTTAAGTCTATTTGCCGTATCAATTTCCTCTTCAATTTAATAATACACACAAAGTATTTAGCGATTTCTCCGCCACTAATACCCCCGTAATATTCTCTTTCTAATTTTAACTTTAGTCATTAATATTGATGTCCCCTACCACTGGATTGATTTTCACCTTTGGTGTGTGTCACATATTTCGAGGATCTTCATTTCTGTTGCTTTGTTTTGCCCTCTAATGGTCAAAATAGTGACTTTGCACCAGATCTCAAGAACACAATAATTGATCGGTTTAAAACATTTTTATCATGGTTACCTGTAGACAAAACCCAATTCTCCCACTAGGGATGAAATTGGTGGAAAATACTATCAAGGAAGTTGAAGTTCATCACCTGATCCTTTCTTTCTGGCAGGAGATGAGCCATTGCCGGTATTTGGCAATGGCTTTCTCCTCTCTTGCCATTAAAAATTAATGTAGACTATTGGAGGAATAGCTGTTGGCTGAACACTCAATCAACGGCCTTTGAAGGTATTTGTGCACTTTTACTGTGGTCTGTCCATATGGTCCATACTAAACAACGCTGTAATACTGGCCCTGTGCAGGAGGCTTTAGACTTTTTGTCTGTGGGCTTGCATATTGGAGGAACAGCTTTCGGCCAAACTCATTCAACAGCCTTTGAAAGTATTTGTGCACCTTAACTGTACACCAGTGGTCTGCAAGGAGTCCATACAAAACAATGCCTTGTGCAGGAGGGTTTAGACTGCTTAGGGTCCATGGGCTTACCATGAGAGCAACAGGTGTCGGCCAAACACTCTTTCAACAGCTTTTAAAGGTGTATAGACAACTTTACAGTACACCAGTGGTCTGCAAGCAGTCCATACAAAGCAGAGTTTTAATTCTGGCCCTGTGCAATAGGCTTTACATTTTTGTTGGTCCACGAGCTTGAGGTTGCCACACAATGAGTTGTTTAGCTAATCAACCAGGTAAGAGTCATGGACAACTTTACATGAGGGTCCGCCAAAAGCCCTTGTGTGTGCATAAGGTAGAAGAGCTTGTAGGCCTCCTCAGCTCCCAGTCCCAGTAATATTAAAACATTCCTTTTAAAGTTACCTAACAAGTTGCCAAGACTTCCCATCTACAACTTATTTCTGAAGCTGAAGTTACTGTCTAGACATTAAAATGCAGGCTTGTGTCAGAAGGCTTCTGAGCCCAGTGGAGCTTATAATTTGAGCTGCTAGTGAATTAGTACAATAGTCTCACACTTATTGCATTCTTAGAAGCGTTACAAGCTGGTTGTCTCTCAAATGACCCCTTTTCTCCTTCCCGTTATAACCGAATGTTATTTCCGCCAGTAATAAGGCTTTGCATTTGTACAAACTAATGATGCATTAAACGAGCCTACAGAAAAGGGACAAAAATTACAAACTGTAAATGTTCCAATGTGGATGCATTTCAGAGAAAAATGAAAGAGACGAAACTGGGAAAAATGAAGGTCGTGACATTAAAAGCAACATATTCTGTTATTATTAAGCAGGGAGACTTCATTCTTTCCGTAGAATTTCACCCGTGGGACTCATGATACACAGATTACATTAGAGAGACAGCATTTATGATACAATATTTGTCTTCTTAATGGCATTACCTCAGTATCGCCAAACACCTCTTCATTTCAGCTAGTTGGAGAAGTACAAGTAGTCGAAGACTATAGTAACAGGATAAGAATGCCTGATACATGTTTTCACAAATGCCACCTGGAGAGTCCAAAAGCAGAGGACTATGGAAGACTACCATCTTTGGCGTCTTCAGCCAAGGTCCACTAGTTGGGAACCCTACTGATCATTGGGAACCCTTCTAAGGGTGAAGGGTTGCATTCTTTGTTTTTAAGGGAGAGGTAGCTACACAAGGTTGGTGTCACGAGTAGGAGGTCCCAGGAGAGACCACCGCGTCGTCAAGCAATAAACAAACGGAAATGAGGTACATACACACAAGAGTTTATTGCACAAACAAAAACCAGGGAAGGCAGCACAGACAAAACATAAGCTCTATGTACCGTCAGCACAGTGGGAGCAAACCCCCACTGCGCCGCTGTCTAGTAATACTCCAGAGGGGCGTGACTAAGCAACTCCTGGTATTCACTAGGGCCCCAGATGGTAGGGTTAGACTTTGCAGCAGTAAGTTGCCAGGGTCCACTCCGGAGCGTGAACTAGACAGTGACCGCAAGAACGAATGGACAACAGGTACCAGAAGGTACCGACGGCACATAGGAAAACATAACATAGACAGGCAAATACAAACAGGGCAACTAATAACACAAGCAGGAATACATAGCAAGGAAACAGGAGTGACAATGAGCAGAGAAGGACTTTCTCCACCAGTAGTAAACTGCACGGCCTTGCGCATGGCACTCTGCTGCAAAGAAAGGTGCAGCAAGGGCTTGCTGAACAGAGACATATAACATGACAAACATAACTGGCAGAACAGATAACAGAAACACAGGAAAGAGGACGTCAATGAACAAGTAGGAAACCCACAGAGCACAGACAGACACTCACGGATCCCATGGGTCAGCAGCATGGGAGAGAGAGTACAAACAGGAGCAGGACAAGACAACACACACCAGGAGAGCTGACACAGAACTGAGGAAACCTCAGCCTAATATACAGGTTCCATGGGTGCAGCAGAGAGGCCACACCCATGGAGCAGACAGAGTATTGACTCCAAATAGGCACACAGGGGAGTTAACCCATAAAGAACCACAAATAACACAGGAACGAAACTTCAGCGAGGAGCGCCGAACGAGCAAGGACGGAAGGTCACAGTCAGAGGTAACGACTGTGACAGTTGGGCAATGACAAGAGAAGGTTCTCATGCAGTAACAATATATGGGTTCCTTATATTCAAAACCAATTTTTGATGACCACGGGTGCTAGCCATAGATCACCTCACTCATAGCTTTCGAGATTTTTTTTTTATGGAGGCATGGTTGAGAACGAGCGTTTACCCTTACATGTGATCTAACAGACAGTACAGAACTGTATTATTTTTTTCAAGGTGGGGCCCTGTGCAGATGTATAGGTGATACTTGTGGTATTTCCACCCCTGGGTCACTCTTCACCAAAATGGACAGTTATGGAGATATCATATCCATTTTTAAGGTGCTGCATGTATTAACTTGCAAGACTCTCAGTCATTTGATGTCTTTGTTTTGATGGAATTCCCCTTGGACATGTCTGTACAAATTAGGTTTTGGTGATCCAAAACTCCTGAAGGACCATCCAAAAATCCCATATTTTTGTGTTGATTTGAGAGGCAGAAATTCCAGTAGATCTTCAGGAATGCCAAATAGACATTTAAATATTAGATATTGATAAATTGCTGAGTGAAGACTGCTTACAATGGCAGACTTGCTCCCTGCTCCATAGACAATTGGAGGAGGAGGACAGAAGATGATGGCAACGATTGATGTCCACCACAGAGGGACAGCTTTTGGGGCAATATATTGTGCTACACTGTGTTATTTGGTTCCGCTGGGATTGTATTTTGCACCATGGTATTGTTGACCCTGCCATCTGTTAATTTGGACCTGCCTATAAAATGAGGCCCCTTTTTAGTTTTTTTTTTTTCAGGGCCACTTTAAGTTCCCAGTCTGCCCCTGCTTTATCTACATAATAAATGCCACTTGCTGAAGTGAGACAACCCCTTTAAGCATCCGAGTTTGAGAGTGCCTTGTGATTGCCCAAGAACCTCGAATATAGAAGTATAGTAAATATAGCAGTAATCCAATGTAAAATGATTCACATTACCTGTTTGCAGATATCTTAGCGCCCTGGGGTTTCGCTGCATCTTTTTATTTGCTTTTTCCTTAACAGTGAGAAGAACCTCTCACTTGAATTTCAGCCACTTTTGCCAGTACTAATATTGAAAGGTTAATAAATCACCAGGGCTATTCACAAAGAGAACAGAAGAGCATTTGGTCTAAGGAAAGAAATATGTTTTTGTCACAGAAAATTCCTGAGCATCTCTTTGTAGAGCATTGACAGGCGGCACTTACACATGATGTCCTAAATACAGCGGGCGACACTCTAGCGGGGCCTCTATTCTTTCTCATAGATGGCATTAAAGTTTTATGCCTCACAATACTCATCACCCGTTGACTGCACAGCACATGTTTTACTTAATTACCCATTGCTGTGCCACTTTGTAACAGCAGAGTGTTTTTTGTTTTTTTTTTGTTTTGTTTTTTTATTATTATTTTTTTTTACTGCATCCTCTATAGGAGAACAATGAGAGAATGCCCACTACCATTACCGGTGCACTATTCTACGGTTTAGTTTACTCTTCTACAGTCATTCTATTTTTGATTGATGTTCTCAGCTGCGCAACGGGAAAGCGCTATTCATTTTTTTTTTCTATAAAGAGTTACTAAGCTTTTGTAAAAAAAATTAATATGATGCCCCTAATGCCCTAATCATAGTTTATCTAATATTGGATTTTTCTTAGTCTCTTAGTCCCTAAAGCACACCATTCACTGTGCACTTAAAACTCATTGCTCTGTGCACCGCTGACGGCTCGGCGGTGTACGGAGTACGGGCTGTGAAATTTATGAATGGGGTCACAGCGGCGCAGGGAGTACGGGCAGGAGCGCACATTGCTGCTCCTGCTCGTGCCCCCCCCCCCGGAGGATTACTGGCTCCTGGCATAGCACATGGGTACTCTGTGCGGCTCCCGCTTCTGCCTGCTCCACTAAGCTAAGGCTACTTTCATACTTACGTTTTTGCCTGGTCCAGCTTCCATTACTGATAATACAACAATCTCGGTCCGTATTATCTGTAACATACCCAAGACGGATCCGTCATGAACTCCATTGAAAGTCAGTGGGTGACAGATTCGTTTTCTATTGTGTCTGAGGAAAGGGATTCATCCCCATTGACTTGCATTGTGAGTCATGCCAGATCCGTTTTGCTCCGCATCTCAAACGAAGAGCGATTCCCGCAAGGGACACGCTCGTGTGAAAGAGCCCTCATCAAAGTGGTGTAAAGGAAAACTGGCTTAGTCGTCTATAGCAACAAAACATATTCTACCTTTCATTTTTCAGGGCTGGTTTGGAAGACGAAAGGTGGAATCTAATAGGTTGCCATGGGCAGCTAAGCTAGTTTTCCACTTTGATAACACACCCCCTTAATCTCATATAATTTCCAGCCCATGGCCCTTTCCTGTTTAGAGTTTGCTACATTGTATCCAGAGTAGGTGGCGTCCAACTCTTTTTTTCTGTCCTGATATTTTTGTTCCGTGTACCGCATACGGAACCATTCATTTCAATGGGTCTGCAAAAAAAAAAACGGAAGTTACTCTGTGTGCATTCCCTTTCTGTATGTCTGTATTTCCGTTCCGCAAAAAAAATTGAATGTCCTATTATTGTCCGCATTACGAACAAGGATAGTACTGTTCCATTTGGACCGCAAAATACATACGGTCATGTGCATGAGGCCTTAAGCAAATGGCATTTATTATGTAGAGTAAGTTAATACAAAGCACTTACTAATGTGGCTGGCTAGATTCATTTTTCTATGACATTATACACTGCTTGTTTCCATGGTTACGACCACCCTGCAATCCAGCAGTGGTGGCCGGGCGAGCATACTATAGGAAAAAGCACCAGCCTATGTGTGCTCTCAAGATCTCAGCCGCCAGAGAGGCCGGCACTTTTTCCTATAGTGTGCAAGCACGGCCACCACTGATGGATTGCTGGGTGGTCATAACCATGGAAACGAGCTGTGTATAATGTGAGGGAAAATGAATCCAGCCAGTGAAGGAAGCAATATGGACAATCACAATAGTTTATTAAGTGCCTTGCAGTAACTTTCTCTACATAATAAATGCCATTTGCTGAAGTGACAACCCCTTTAAGTGTAGATTTCAATTTCTGACTTCAGGACTATCCAAAATGCAGCAAATTTTGAAGAAGCACAGACCTTTTAATGAATTTGATACAAATCGATTCAAGACTTTAATAAAAATAAATAATTATTAATTGTACTTTTATGAAAGACCAGTCATTATACATTGATTAGACAAATGATTAAAATATCCACCACTGAATACATTTCTGCTCATTTCAGTCTTAAAGTGGCCATCACACTGAGCTGCCTTTTTTCATAATCAGTATATTTTTCCGAAAGAGAGCTCCAAATACCCTGCATAGATCTGGCAAATAAAATAAAAGCCACCACTAGGGGGAGCGTAAGAGTTTACTGTATACAGAGTTAGGCCTCAGTCACACAGGCAAGTTTTCCGCGCGGGTGCAAAGCGTGATGTTAACGCATAGCACCCGCACTGAATCCTGACCCATTCATTTCAATGGGTCTGTGTACATGAGCGTTGTTTTTCACATATCACTTCTGCATTGCGTGAGAATCGCAGCATGTTCTATATTCTGCGTTTTTCACGCAGCCCTGGCTCCATAGAAATTAATGGGGCTGCGTGAATAAAGCATTGCATCCGCAAGCAGATTTTTCACAGATGGTTGCTAAGAGAGGTTGTTTGTAAATAGAGATGGCCCGGCGGTCGTTTCGTGGCGAACTTTGCACGTTCGCGATTCGCTGAACATACAAACATATGGCGATGTCCGCCGGCGCCATATTCTTTTGCATTGCGCCAAACTTTGAGCCATTAAACATACATCAGGTGGGACAAGAGACGTTTCAGCACATGGACACACCCCCACCCTATAAAAGAACCCGATCTGGCAGCAATTTTACATTCTGTGTTTTGCCAGTGTAGGGAGAGGTTCCTTTGTGGAGCGGCGACACAGACTGTTAGGGACACCAAACGCTAGCTAATAGGGCCACAAAAGTCCTTATAAGGACTGGTATAGGTGTGCTATCGATAGGTGTGATACACAGAGGGGTGTGATATACTTATAATATACTTTCTAACATAGAAAGTATATAGTGCATTTGTATTGTGCAGCAGTTGTGTGCGGTTCTGCTGCAATACCGCAGGTATATAGAGGGACAAACGCTATTGGAACAACTATTTGCAATGGGTGTGATATACCTGTTTCCCCCCAAAAACCTGATTGAGGGGTGCAATATACCTGCTTCCACAAAATACTGATTGAGGTCTGCGATAAACCTGTTGCCCCAAATAAACAGGGTGGTGTGATATCACTGTTGTGGCAAAAAAAATTATTGAGGCCTGCGATATACCTGCTTCCACAAAATACTGATTAAGAGGTTTGATATACTTGGTTCCACAAAATACTGATTGAGGGCTGCGATATACCTGCTTCCACAAATACTGCTCTTCTCTAGAGACTTAGGCACAGGGTCATTTTGAAAATGACAGGCAGAGGAAGAGGCAGGCCGTTCCGCAGGGGTGGTAGGGGTCGAGCAGATGCACCAGGCTGGAGCCTAAGTGAGAAACTGGAGAAGGTGCGTGCGATTACTTCAAAGGGCGCACCACAGTTGGTTGAGTGGCTCACTCAGCCTTCCGCTTCTGCACCCTCCTCATCCTCTGTATTTGCACCCTCCTCACTCTCTGCTGTGTCCACCCCCAAATACACCACCACCACCATAGCCCCTCTACTCAAGTCAGAGGAATTATTTTCCCATCCTTTCCCAGACCTTACCGATTCGCAGCCATTCTTGACATCAGATGAGGAAGAGGAGGTAGCAACGGCCGCCACCCAGCGGTCTGACGACAGTACCCAGTTCAGCCCAAGGAGGGAGGTCACCACTGTTGCTGCCTACTCCGAGATCTCAAATGTCAGTGGTGGTGAAGGGGACGATGATGACGTGTCGATGGACGTCATGTGGGTGCCCACAAGAGAGGAAGAAGAGGGGAGTTCAGAGGGAGAGACGGAGCAGCATAGAGGAAGGAGAAGGAGGAGAAGCAGGCAGAGCTCGCAGTGCACAGGAGGCAAAAAGCAGACTGCAAATGGATCTGGAGCGAGCCATCCACCGTCACTTCTGGTGCTCCCAGGACGCCGGCACATGGCTCCGCAGTGTGGGCTTTTTTCAACGTGTCCACTGCTGACAATAGTGTTGCCCTCTGCAGCCTGTGCTGTCAACACATAAGTCGCGGTAACTCAACACTCGCCTAGGGACGACCGCCTTAAGAAGGCACCTGGCCTCCCATCACCGAGCCCAGTGGGAGCAACGCCGTCAGAACCCACAAAGCCAGACTCCCGGTGCTCCACGTCCTGCCTCTTCTCCTTCTCCTCTCTCCTCTCATTTGTCCTCCACTTCACCCTCCACCGTGCCGTCCTCGCGTTCATCTGTCAGAAGGCAGACTTCCGTGCCCGAATGTTCGAGTGTAAAAAGTTGATGACGCCGGATAACCCTCTTGCCCAACGACTGACCGCTGGCTTGTCGGAACTGCTAGCCCGCCAACTACTGCCAAATAAATTGGTGGACTCGGAGGCGTTTAGAAAATTTGTGGCACACCGCAATGGAAAGTTCCTGGAAGGAAAAATTTCTCCCAGAAGGGCATCTTAGAGCTATATGGCTACGTTCAGCGGCAAGTGAATATATCTCTGGCACACAGTGTCGGTGCCAAGATACATCTGACCACAGACACATGGTCTAGCAAACACGGGAGGGGAAGGTACAGAACTTTTACTGCCAACTGGGTGAACCTTCAGACGGCCGTCAAGAATGTAACCCGTGGCTCCTGTGTGGATTTGGTGTTACCGCCAAAGATTGCATGCAGGCCTGCCTCTTCTTCTCCTCCTTCTACTCCATCCTCAGTCTCCTCCTCGGCTGACTCCTCCTTTTCCACTGCTACCGCCTCTTCCGCTGCGCCCCCCCCGAGCGACCCAGAACCTATTCGACGTCCCAGGTGAGACGTTGCCATGCTGTGCTGCGGCTGTTGTGCCTGGAAGCCAAGCGCCACACCGGTCCTGCACTGCTTCAGCTCTGCGGTCACAGGCCGATCAGTGGCTAACCCTGCTCAATTTTACAGTTGGTAAAGTGGTGTGCGACAACGGTGCCAATCTGCTGAGCACTCTGAAACAGGGCAAAATGACACACGAGCCATGCATGGCACACGTCCTGAACTTAGTCGTGCAGCGATTTGTTGCCAAATACCCCAGGCCATTTCTGGCCATTTTAGAAGATCTTACACGTCCATGGCTAGCCTTGCTGACGTTCAGTGGCGACACTACTTACCCGTCAGATGTCTGATTTGTGACAGCCCGACGCGCTGGAACTCCACCTTGTATATGCTTGATAGGCTGCTCCAGCAGCAAAGTGCTGTTAACGACTACCTGTACGAACTCTGCAGCAGGACAGGTTCTGGGGAGCTTGGTTTCTTTTCACCGCGCCAGTGGCTGCTCATGTGCGACGCATGCAGACTTCTGCGGCCATTTGATGAGATCACCAAACTGGTCAGTCGCAGCCAGGGCGCCATCATTGACATTGTACCTTACGCCTTCTTTCTGGAGCGTGCATTGCATCGTGTCATTGATCAAGCCGTCGAGGAGCAGGAGCTGGAAGATGAGGAAGTCGCAATGCTGGATGAATTCCCAGGGAAGGCTACTCCATCTGAGACAAGTCGGCAGGAGTCTGAAGAGGAGTCAGAGGAGGATGGTGGCTGGGGGAAGGAGGAGCAAGAAAAGCAGGCTTTGAGGGGGACTTTTCGGGGATCCCTGGTGTTGTCCGTGGCTGGGGGAAGGAGACCAAGGACGACATTCTCCTAGGCGATGAGCAGGAGCAAGGGCGCTCTGCTGCTTCCAATTTAGTGCAAATGGGGGCCTTCATACACCAGTGTTTGAAGAGGGACCCCCGTATAAAAAGCATAAATGGCAAGGACCAGTACTGGATGGCAACGTACTTGGACACCCGATACAAACACAAAATGGCGGACATGTTACAAGCATCACAGAGGTCTGTCAGAATGCAGCATTTCCAGGCCTTGCTGCGAGAGATGCTGCATTCTGCTGTTGCGGGCGCTGGCAGAGGAATTTCCACCCACAGAGAAACAGGTGCGGGTACCAATCCTACCACGCGTGCAAGAATAGGGCGGTTTGAAGATGTCTTGGTCACTTCGGATATGAAATCATTTTTGCAGCCAACCCATCGACAGCCGCCCTCCGGATCCAGACTCTGGGAACAACTAGACCAACAGGTGTCTGACTACATCGGGTTAACGGGCGATGTGGACGCTCTGAGAAGCGAGGAAACCCTGGACTACTGGGCGTGCAGGCTTGACCTGTGGCCAAAGCTGGCACAATTTGCCATGGAACTCTTGGCTTGCCCCTTATCGAGTGTCCTGTCCGAAAGGACGTTCAGCGCAGCAGGGGGGATCGTGACCGATAAGCGCACTCGCCTAGCTCACAACAGTGTGGACTACCTCACATTTCCAAAAATGAATGAAGCATGGATCTCGCAGGAAATCAACACCTGTGACAACCACGTGTAATTTAATTTCCTCATGCCAGCCCACACATATCCGCCACCACCCAGAACAAAGAATGCATATACAGCAGCATAAAAGGCCTTTTCTGTCAGGTGAATGCCTAATTTTTGGGGCCTGTACTGGCCTACAGTAAAATTTTTATCCAGTGACCGCCTAATGTACCTCCAGCCACATCATCACAAGTTCTTTTCTGTCAGATGAATGCCTAATTTTTGGGGCCTGTACTCCCGTGGCCTAAAATAAAAATTTTCTAGGCTCCAGCAGGGCACATTTTTGAGAGTTTTCCTTTAAGACGCATAAAAATGGCCCCTGATTAAAATACATATTTTTGTGGGAATTTTTGCCATTGATCCCCCTCTAGTATGTCACTGTCCATGTTGTGGGACTATTTGTGCACTTCAAGTAAGTATTTGGTGGCTGCAAATATGACCTGAAGGTTTTTCAGGTTCGTCTGCCATTATTGTCAATGGGACCCGCTGCGAACGCGCGGTTCGCGAACATTTGATCGTGAACGCACGTTTGAGAACCGTCCCGCCTGATGGTCGTCCATCACTATTTGCAAACCTTAAGTTTTTTATCACGCGTCAAAATGCATTGCACTCGTGTGGAAAAAACGCAACAACTGAACGCAATCGCAGACAAAACTGACTGAACTTGCTTGCAAAATGGTGCGAGTTTCACTGAACGCACCCGGACCTAATCCGTATCGTTCATGTGAAAGAGGCCTTAGGCTACTTTCACGCTAGCACGCTTCCGTTACTGATAATACAATCATCTGCATCCATTATAAACGGATCCGGTTGTATTATCTGTAACATAGCCCAGACGGATCCGTCATGAACTCCATTGAAAGTCAATGGAGGACGGATCCGTTTTCTATTGTGTTAGATAGTGTCAGAGTTAAATGGATCCGTCCCCATTGACTTGCATGGTGGGGCAGGACGGATCCGTCTTGCTCCACATCCCATGACGGAAAGAAAACCGCAGCTTGCTATGGTTTGCTCTCTGGTATGAGAACGCAACCAAACGGAATGGAATGCATTTTGGAGCACTCCGTTCTGTTACGTTTTGTCCCCATTGACAATAAATGGGGACAAACCGGAAGCCTTTTTTTTCAGTATTAAAACCCTATAACGGTTCTCAATACCGGAAATAGAAACGCTAGTGTGAAAGTAGCCTTATCGGTATGCAGTAAGCTCCTCAGCTCCCCCTAGTGGTGACTCCAGAATGTTGTAGTTTATCTTGAAGAGTATGCAGGGGATTTGGAGCTCTGTATCAGTGTTAAAAGGTGGAAGTTCAGTGGGTTATAAAGGAATTAGCCTTCTGATAAGGTATACAATGTGTGTGTGTGTGTGTGTGTGTGTGTGTGTGTGTGTGTGTGTGTGCGCGTATATATATATATATATATATATATATATATATATATGTATATATATATATGTATATAGATAGATAATGTGTAAATCTTTCCATTGGCTGTAGGTTTTTGCTAAATGATATTTTTGTATTCTGCACACACACGCAAGCAGTTGTCTGAATACATTACAATCCACAAGAGCCTGGTTCCTTACCATAATATACTTGCTCACCGCTCTAATTTTGACTACATGTTTAAGGCAATTAATTTATTATTTCAGTTTATGTATACAATGCTTACTTCAGCCCAAATCCAAGTGCTGATTAATGTTAATGAAAGGTGCAATTCTTAAGTTCTGCTTTAATCATTTCTAGAAGACACATCGTGGATCTCGCTCTCCTGCAGAATTCTAAACATCAAAGTAAATTAAAAGCGATGGCATCAAAGGATTCCACTGTCCAAACAACCTAGTGCATATCGTAGGGGCGAGCGGCGGATTAAGAGGGAGACAGGGGTTCTGCATCAATATGGATTTTTAAAGATGGCTCCAAAGAGTCCATAACTTCATTAAATGCATCGGCATCGTGAAATACGGGAGTACTTTAATGTATCGTCCAAATAGATCTGGATTATCTTGCAGGGACCTGAATGAAGGACCCCATAGTGAAAACACATGGACAACTTAGTGTTTCTCGATCTTGAGGCATTGACAGAAAGAAGGGTCCTATAAAGGGGTGCTCCCACATAAGTGAAGTGGCATTGACTGGCACTTCTTACGTGATGGTGCTCTCGAACTGACCACTTATTGTTGCGCACTTGAACTGTTTGCACCAATTAACTTAACTGGATATTCATGTTTTATGCATAGATTATGCCAATGTGTAATATTTTGCAGGTACTGTGCCTTTAAATGGTGTCTGTCATCAGGAGGTTTACTGAAAACAAGGCACAATCTCTGGTAGGGCTAGCTCAGCTGAATACACTGATACCCTTCACTTTGCGATCCATTGCTTCATTCTGGAGAAAAAAGGTCAATTTGCATTTGAGCTGCTAAGTGCACTGAGGGCGGTCCCAAGTCATTCGATGCACCCTTGCTCCACCTTCTTCCTCTGAAAGCACCTCCCTCTCCTGCATGTTTGACAGACCTGGTTTCTGCATTGTCATCTCGCCTGGTCATGTCAAGGTGGAGAGCATCACACCTCCCCAGAGCCTGTAGCGTTTGCCAAGACATCTTTAACATGTAAAAAAATTATTTTACATATATTAAAAAAAAAGATTCAGGCCTCAATCTTCATTCCTTCAATCATAATCAAACCCCTGATATTTAGATAATACATGCTGGCTCTGTGTGTTCAGGATGCTGTTGTTTTCCCCCTGCAAACTGCCTTGTGTTTGTTTCTTCTTCCTGTATGAGCCGCCCTTCTTGGATGCTTTCCTTGATCTCCACACTCAGATCTGCCATGTACAACCTCTCACCTCCTCCTTTGCTGCTGCTACCTGTAACACGGAGAGAAGGGAGGGGAAGAGCAGAGAGCCATCAGAAACGAGAACAGTGCCCTGATGAATTTATGTGCATTAACATCCACTTACTCCAAAGTGAGCTGAACCTTGTTAATTCTCCACGGTTCTCACAGTACATCCTCTCAGAAATGCAGATGAATGATGAATTTATGTCCGATTCAGCAGCACCAGCAGATAGATGAAGGACTTGCACATACTCTGCAGAAGCAAAGCTGCAGGAAACATTTTTAATGACGACTATTTAAAAAGTTGCTTCGCTTTTAACTAAGAATTAATAAGATTCAATGCAAAGGTGGTACCCGCAACAAAAACCGGCAGTCAATGTACATAAAGTACAGCATATGGCGTGAAACCAAACCTCATCCAGCTGCGTTATCTGAAGGGAGAAAGCGCTCTTTGTATTTTTCCACAAATGATTTACTTTCCCATTTACTGTGAAATGAACATCGTCTTCTGCACAACAGGTCGTCCTTGAGGGGCGATCCACTTGAGAGTCTGTCAGTCGCTGTGTACGGAAAGAAGCCTTACAACAATTAGTCGGTTGTGCATTTAGCTTTGTGCATTAATTATTCAGCGCTGGAGCAGGGGCTGCAGTTATTACATAGGATGCTGTTAAATATTCATCCTGACAATAGCTTTCTAAAGTATTTATGACGCAGGTGATTCTTTAATGCCTGCCTAGAAATCCCTTGCAGGCCATACAAGTAAATCTATCTGCAGAGTGCCGTGCCCTATATCTCCCAAGTGTCAACTTTTTGTAAACACGTCTGAATTAGTTCGCCTTAGTGCAAGAAGACATTAGGATTTTTTCTTTCTTCTTCTAATGATGTTGAGAGTTTAAAATGTACATGTCGATGCAAAATCTCTGGCTGCCTACTTATACAGTTAAGTCTTTTCTGGGATTATAATATTGATGGCCTATCCTTAGGTTAGACAGTGATCGGTGGGGATCTGACTCCAAAGAACCCCATCCATCAGCTGAAAGGAGAGGTGATGGCACTCCAGCGAGTGCCAGATCCTCTGCATTGTTTGTCACGTCTTACAAACGGTTGCATCAGTGCCCTGAGTGGGAGCCTCAGTACCTGGAACAGCCACACCTGAATATACGGCGCTGTTGTCGCTCTTTAACTTTAAAGAGGAGTAGGACCTCTCCCCGCTCATAACATGCCTATTTTAATAGCTACATGTATTCCCCATGTAATGACAATTCTGGGGCATCTATTCTTATGGCTCTATGTTGTGCCATTCCTTTATTATTTCTACTAGAAGTTATGAGTGAATTGCTAGCAGTCTGCAGTAAGGGTACAGGGGGCGGTAACCAGTTGGGGGTGTGTCCCTGCACAGACTGACTCTACCCAATCAGTGCTGCCATTTTCAGTCTGTGCAGGTACACACCTCCAACTGGTTACCTCCCCTCTGTACCCTTACTGCAGGCTGCTAGCAATTTATTCATAACTTCTAGTAGAAATAATAAAGGAATGGCACAACATAGAGACATAAGGATAGATGCTCCAGAATTGTCATTACATGGGGAATACATGAAGTTATTAAAACAGGCGTGTCAGGAGGGGTGAGAGGTCCTCTTTAACAAATTGATGTGGATGCTGAAAGTTGGATCACAGCCAGTTATTGATAGCTTATCCCACTTTTAAAGGGGTGGCCAATCATTGCCCTGTCAGTCTGTATGACCACTGGGAAAATAGTAGAAAAGCTGGGCCACATTATATCTTATTTGTTTCAGTCAGCTATCTCATCTCAATGGCTGACCGTGCCAACACCAAACAAAGACCCTGATTTATCAAGACTGCAGTGTGATGCATCAGTTTTGATGGGGTCTGGGCTACCGGAACAGGCATTTAATTTAATCTTTATTTATTTAAATGTGCAGGGGAGAAGGCGCTGAGTAGTCGCATTTAAAACATACTTTGACAAAGTTTTAACGGCAGAAATGATGTAGGCGAAAGATAAATTTCCCCCAAAGTGTCAAGACACATTCCATGAACTGCTGCCACTTCATTCCGGTAGACCCCCACTGATAGGACAGATGGGTGACAACACCTGAGAAAGTTTTAATGGCTGACACCTAGCTTTGTCTGGCATTGGCCTAGCCTACTTTTCCCTTTTTCCATTCGGATTGTATGTTTCACAAAGCTGAACACATGTAAATGGGGGAGTCGGAAGTGTTGGTCAAAAAAATAAAAATAATTTCAGCTGGCAATTATCTTGAGCAGCTTTAGGGGGTCATTTACTATTCTGAAATACGCCTAAATTAGGTATCTTTCAGATGGCAGCGCAACAGTTAGTTGCGCCGCTATCTGCGACTTTTCCCCGCTCACGACAGGTCTAAAATTGTGGGCGTGGTGGGGAAGAGGAAGGGGATGGGCCGGCGGGCCCCTTCTCATTCATCATTTTCTACACCCGTTTTAGGCGTAGAAAAAGGTCTAGATGTAAGACATCAAGGAAGCTGTCTTACATTGAGAACTGGCACTGGATACGCCAAAGTTATGGAGAGGCCGGCACCTCTTCATAACTTTGGCGGATCCACCGCCAGTGCAGGGGCTTTATTAAGACCGGTCTTAATAAATGTGCCCCTTTAGGCTTCAGAATTGCATTTTTGGGATGGCCAACCCAGAAATATGGGTTTGATGATTTGACCACCCCTGGAGGTCTTTAGGACTTGCAATAAAATAATCCAACTATCGTAACTAAAATTGATTTAGATGAATCACAGCAACATGAAAACAATAATACTAATAATGAAAAAATATATATATCAGTACAAACAATAATGAAATATAACAAGAATGATTAAAATCACAATAATAGAGAACAGTTAGATACAGTATAATTACAATAAACTGACCCTACCGATCCCGCATTCCATGTATCCTTCAGCTTATATTCCCAGAACAAGTTCCATACCTTGCTTGGGCGTTTCTGATTTAAGTGACTGTGAGAAAGGATGGTCTTGGGCACACAACTTCAATGGGTTTTAGCTTTACTGGACAATGGGGTGGAAGTGATCCTTCACTTTATAAGGAACCAAATATATTGGTGAATATTTGTGGTGTGGCATGACGAAAGCCACTTTACTGACGTTAGCCTTGGGCAATGGCCTACCCCTGAGAGCAGCAGTTCTAGTTTATGACATACCTGAATAGATATATTGTTGGGAAAGGTAATTGATATCTAGTGAGGCACATTCTCATTCGGGGTCAGGGTTGTGGAAATTCATGCAGATAAAGAGGACCTTTCACCAGGCCTGGCATATCCGTTTAGGTAAATAATTGTTTTCCCCATAGTCCAACAATATTAGAATATATTTTCTTATGAGTCTGTGTCGTAATGTCCCTCAGAAGTTTATGAATAAATTACCAACTGAGAGTCTCTACACACAGTCTGACAACATCCAATTAGACTCTGTTGAGACACAGCCTTTTGACAAGGGTATAGTCACACCTAGTTGGCAATATATTAAAAACATCTAATAGGATTAACAGAGGAATTGTACAACACAGAGAGAAGATGCTCCAAAAATGTTTTGTGTGGTATTCAATTATGTACTAAAACAGATATGTCAGAAGAGGTCCTCTTTCAGACTATGTTAATCTAAAACCAACCAGTTAATCTAAAACCATATAGATTACCTGAGGAGACAAAATGAAATGGGTGAGGTTATTGAGTAATTACTGTGGGTGAAAACTATTCAAACCACTGAGCTTTTAATAGCCCAATGTAACCCATTCTCAAGGTCGATGAGTCATGGAGAATGAATGTTTATTATCACGGCCTCAAAAAGATGGTTGCCACCATTGTCTGCCTCGAGTCCAGACCGTGATCATCGTTGAAGACATAATGCATCAGGAAGGTGAATATCATGGCATCGTAGACTTTGCCAATGCATTTTTCAGCATTCCCATTGCCCCAGAATGCAAAACCAATTGAACTTCACATGGATCAACACAGTACTAATTCCAGTATTTGCCATAAGAATATATTCAAAGCCCCACTTCACGCCATGGGCTATTGGTCAGAGACATGAAATTTATCAAACCATGGCTAAAGGAATGTGTGTTTTCCACTGTATGGACAATATGGAGATTATCAGCACAAAAGAAAAGGTGACAGAGACCCTCCTTATGCTAATCCATGACATGCAAAGCTGAGGATGGGCAGTAAGCCAAGAAAATGTACAAGTTCTGTCCACTGAAGTAACATTTTTGGGTGTAACATAGATGGGCTAAAGAAAAAAATGCCACAGAAAGCTTTTGTGGCATTTGCCATATTTTTTGCACTATAAGACTCACTGTTTTCGCTCAAAAGTGGTGGACTGATCTGAGGTCTGTTTGGGGGGTCTGGTTAACATTGAGGGTCTGAGCTTAGGTCTAATTTACATTGGGGGTCTGATCTGAGGTCTGTTCAGGGGTCTGATTAACATTAGGGGTCTGAGCTGAGGACTGATTAACATTGGGGGTCAGACTGTGGGTCTGATCAGAGGTCTGTTTGGGGGGTCTGGTTAACATTGAGTGTCTGAGCTCAGGTCTAATTAACATTGGGGGTCTGATCTGAGGTCTGTTTGGTGGTCTGATTAACATTGGGGGTCTGAGCTGAGGACTGATTAGCATTGGTGGTCAGACTGTGGGTCTGATCTGAGGTCTGTTTGGAGGGTCTGGTTAACATTGAGTGTCTGAGCTCAGGTCTAATTAACATTGGGGGTCTGATTTTAGGCCTGTTTGGTGGTCTGATTAACATTGTTCTGAGCTGAGGATTGATTAGCATTGGGGTCAGACTGGGGGGTCTGATCTGAGGTTTGATTAACATTGGTGGTCTGATGAAAAATATTTTTTTTCTTATTTCCCTCCTTTAAAACCTAGGTGCATTTTATTGGCAGGTGCATCTTATAGGGCAAAAAATATAGTAGTAGCAACAAGCAAGCTCAATCTTTCTGGGGAACCGATGGGCTTCTGGAGAGCCTTCAGAAGTAATTCTTATGCCCATACATAATTAAGTGAAGAAAAAGTCTACCCTTTACTTGGGAAATGAACAGCAGGCTTTTAAATCTGCCGAACAAGCCATAGTGCAGAATAAGTGGCTGGGACTGGTTCATCCAGACAACCCATTTGAACTAGAGGGCCACTGAGAACAACAGTATTGGTTCCTGGCTTTGAGAGCCAAACTATCTATGGCAGAATGAATGAGAGAAATTGGTCTGGATGCTCAGACAGGAGTGGTCCAAAATCAACCACTGATGATGTCGAAAGGATGTCAATTGTTTTTGTAAGACTATGAAGACTGCAGAAGTTCAAATTATAGAATTTTTATTTTTTTAAAAGGTAGCAGAATGTCTTAAAAAGTTTTTGAAAAGTAATAGTCATCTGAACAATCCCTTGCTTTTCCCTTTCTGAAGCATCCTGTATTTACCTTGCCTGTCTCTAATTCTTGGTCAGAAATGTGTCAGCTCAGCCCATCTGAGACAGCCCAAGGCTGTTGCCAGTATAGATAAAGTCAAGGGGAAGGGGCATAAAGTAGAGATCAGAGGGGTTTACCTGCGAAAGCATGAAAACAGGAGTGGCAGAGGCTTGTTAAGGTGAGTTACTTTTTCCACATTTTTAAGCCATCCTGCCCCTTATAAAATGTTATCCAGTCGCTCAAGCAGGGATAATTTTTTTTTTCTTTTTTAAAAATGAGTCTGGTCCCAGCTGCTCTGCACTACTTGTCCCGGCTCCTCACATCCCAAAGTGCTAGTAAAGGACCCCTCAGCCATCCAGTCAGGACAGGAAGTGCAGAGCAGCAGAGACTGGAGCAGCAGCAGAATGGCAGATCTGGGGATAAGTGGAGGTTAGTATTCTTTGTTATACTTAACCTCTGGCCATTTCTTTTAACCTCCCCATTTATCTTCTTTCACTTCTTTAATTGTAATGGAAAACTCAGGAATGTCACCCAGAAGTTATTAGACAAGGTCTCATTTTCTCACATTTCAAAATTATATATAGAAAAAGCAAACTCAGCAGCCGATTTCCAGACAAGTGGACATTAAAAGGCGTCTCTGACCAGAATTCACAAGGCTATGAACGTCTGATGTGAGAAATATTTATGATGAATGCGGGAGCCGGACAGATTCTTATAGGGTCAAGGAAGACTCCTACGCTGACGGCTAAAATTAAATTAAATGAAAAATGTCCTGAAATGTTTTTAGGTTTAATATGTACTAGTTAGGAAAAGTTATCAAGCTTACTTTTAGAGTCGTCGTCCCCCAGTATATGAGGAGTGGATGTCCCGATATCTGCTATAAGACTTAGGGCTTATGCACGCAAACTTATTTTCTTTCCGCTGCCGTTCCGGTTTTTTTGCGGACCGTATGCGAAACCATTCACTTCAATGGGTCTTCAAAAACAACAGAAGGCATTCCGTTTCCGTATTTCCGTTCCTCAAAAAAGTTGTGCATGTCCTATTATTAAACGCAAATCACGGTCCGATGCCCCGTTCAATTCAATGGGCCTGCAAAAATTGCAACGCACATCCGTATTTCTTCATACTGTAGAAATGCTATGCCCAGCCCATATCGCTCATGTGTTTGGTGATTTAATAAGTTACTGTTTCTGTTTCCGATCCGCCAAAAATGGATCGCATACGGAAACCATACAGATATGTTTTGTGGAAGAACGGAACGGAAGAGGACTTAAATCAAAGGGAAAAAAAACCTCAGATACGGAACAGCAGATCCGTGAAAAACGGACCGCAAAATAACAGGCGTGGGCAAGAGCCTTAGAGAGGAGTCCTGGTTCGGGTCACCCTATCCCCAAGTTGCCAATGGACAACATGGACATGCCTCCTGTAAGCACTGTACCAGTAAACATCGATGGGGTCAATTGACAATAGGGGTGTTGCATTCTCTAAGGGTACGAACCCAAGGTGCGGCAGATTTCACCCACTCATTGCAACCAACGGCCACACAATTTGCCCTAAAACCATGCTACCATTGGCTGTCATGCGGGGGTGCGGTTTGTCCTCCTGCAGCCAGCAGCGCTAAGGGAAATGGCCTCATGTGACGGGAGTCATAATTAATAAATGAGCTTTAATATAGGACAAAGGGGGTAATTTAGCATCAATCGGCTTTTTACGCCACTTTATGATATCGCCTAAGGCACGTGTCTTGTCATAAATCCAGCAATCCATGGGCCTCAAAAAAAATTGCGTAAAAGATTAGATTTGCCCCAGCCTCACAATCCCACCTTTTTCAGGAAAGTGTCGAGGGTGGCAAAAAAACGCCACTTGCATTATTATACATCCTTGGAATGAATGACTAGAATCCAAAATGTCCAGTAACATTTGACGTCTCCTCCTACTCCTGCTGCTCTCTGATTCCATCATCACGAGGCACAGTGACGGGGCTAAATGATGGGGAACGGCGATTACGCCCCCCCCTCATTGAACCCCTCAGGTGCTGAGTTCATGAAGGTTTTCAGGGGTTAATTGGTTAAAAAAAAAATATAATAATACTCATCTTATCCATTTCAGCTCGAAGAGGCCGCCGCAGCCATCTTGAGGATCCTGCGTGAAATCTTGCACGGTGCTTGATGACGTCATCACACTGGCTGGCGTGGTGACGTCATATGTCATTTACTCGGGATCTTCAATCAAGATGGCCACGGCGGCCTCTTTACACTCGAATGGATGAGGTGAGTATTATTTTTTTTTGTTTTAGATTATATTTCATTTTGTATTATAAAATTTTTTATAATGTAAATTTAGGGAAAACTGATTCGTCACCACAAAGCACAAGGAAATTCGGCTTCGCAACGAATCAAATTATACCTGAAATTCAGATCGAAGTCCGCTTCGTATACTTTGATTCGCTCAACCCTAGCCGTAATGTCTAAGCGGCTAGGACTGAGTCTGCTTTGATGATAGGCTACCGTTGGCTGACCTTTAGAAAAACATGTCCGCTTTCTTCTAAAAAAAGAGCACCGCATTTGTCCGCGGGTTGTATGGGGTATTGCAATTTAGCCCCATTCTCTTCAACAGAAGTGAGCTGTAATACCAGGCTCCACCCATGGGCAGGTGTGGAGCTGTTTTTCTAATCCTGCAGAACCGGACATTTTTCTTAAAGGGGGTATTCCCATTTTAGACAATGGGGGCATATCGCTAGGATATGCCCCCATTGTCTGATAGGTGGGGGTCCCACCACTGGGACCTGCACCTATATCAAGAACAGAGCCGGGAGCGCTGTGGCTGGGGGACCCCAGATTACCCGGGGTCCGTCCACCACCACCAAGCGCTAATCCCCGCCTCTCCCATAGAAGTGAATGGGAGCGTGTGCGGCCCATGCTCCCATTTATTTCTATGGGGCAGACGGCTCGGCTATTTTTGGCGGCCCCATAGAAATGAATGGAGGGCGACTGCGCATGCGCAGTGTGCTCTCCTTCACTTTCGGGGCTCCGTTCTCAATATAGGTGTGGGACCCGCACCTATAAGACAATGGGGGCACATCCCAGCGTCTGAGATGAGAAAATCCCTTTAAAGAAACTGATATACTGTATTATGTACAAGACCTGAGGGCGTGAGACATGACACGGTTATTCAAGAACCTGGAGTGCATCACTATATTAATAGGAACATTTGTAACTAAGAAGTCTGGGAAATCTAGGTAATGGCTACCTTGAAAACCATATTTGCTGTCACTAAATATGTAAATATAACTGAAAAATAATTAAAAAAGGGTATATCTCCCTAAATATTCTCCTCTTGTTGATCCCATCCTGTCATCCAAACCTGTAAGGCAACTGGCTGCAGCAGGAGCTCTCCCCCACTGTCCTGCCTAATCTATGCTTCAGGACCATCTCACAAACACAATGGAGTCACTTGAGGCGAGGACATCGAGACGGATGACTTGTTAGACCCGTCTTAAGTTTTCACCCATAGTCTCTATGAACAGACGAGCATTAGGTAACAGTTCCTGAGTTTGACGGATCGCTTTCCATTTGTTGAAGATTCGTTAGCCCGAGGCTGTGACACTTGCTGTTTCTCAAGTCAAATTATTTCTCTTTCTAAGGAGAAATGCCCTGGATGTTTATCCATGGGTAAATGGTGAACGTGTCTCAATTAATTTGCTTGACTAGAGCTGAATTTATTTCAGATACTTTACCGTTAAGTTCATCCTGATTGTGCTTTTCTTAAGACAATTTATCCATGAGACACACATGATTCATATGACTGGGCTGGCGCCTCTTAAGTAGTCGTTTCTGAGGGTTCTGCTCTCCTTATTGTGACTTTGAGACAAATGATCGCCCCTTGTTTTACATAATAGACGAGCTCGCTTTGATAACAAGATGTGACGGCTCATCGAACCGGTTTGGCAACAATATAAGTGACATAGACATAGCTCTAGGAGATGACCAGGCAAGATGCAGCACCTCCGCACGGCCTTCTGCTTCCGGTTTCGTTTACTGTTATGTTTCTGGTGCTGGCTAGTGTTGATCACGAATATTCGAATTTCGAATTTTTATCGCGAATATAGGTACTTCGAAAATTCGCGAATATTTCAAATATAGTGATATATATTTGTCATTTCGAATATTCAATTTTTTTTTAATCAGTACACATGATCCCTCCCTGCTTCTAGCTTGTGGGCCAATGAGAAGGCTGCAGTATATTTGACTTTAGGAGTAGTGTTTGCGAATTTTCGTAATGCGAATTTTTCAACTTACAACTATTAGACAAAGAAGATTATAGCACTATATTGGCTAAATTGCTCTATATTCGTTTTTTTTTTTTCGAATATTCGCTATATTGCTATATATTCTTGTTTTAGAATATTACGAATATTCGAAAAAACTAAGTTCTAGCAATATAGCGAATATTCGGAAAAAAAAGACGAATATAGAGCAATTTAGCTAATATAGTGCTATAATCTCCTTAGTCTAATAGTTGTAAGTTGAAAAATTAGCACGATCATTACCGAGTAAAAAAAAAATCGTAGAATATAATGAATATTCGAATTTGTGAATATTCGACCAATATTCTACAAAATATTTGCGAAATATCGCAAACTCTAATATGACCCCTGCCGCTCATCACTAGTGCTGGCAGCTGGTCAGGCTCAGAGACCACCAATCAGATACTGATGACCTATCCTGAGGACAGGTCATCAGCATCTAAACAGTGGAAAACTCCTCTAATATAGCTTCATCTCAGGCGGAGATCCATCTATTGATACCGAAACAAACTTGGTGCTATACTGTATTCTGCCAACCTAAACCAGATGTGTGCTGCAGTGAGATGTGCCTGATTTCCTAAAAAAATTGCTAAATTGAGTGCATCTTATAACAATCCGTGCACCAGAAAAGCTCATCTCTGGCAGCTATTGATCTCAATAATACACAGTATGCAGCGAGCTCCCCCTAGTGGTGACTGCCGGCAGCCAGAATTTTATGATTTTAAAAGGGAGGGTATTCCAGGATTTTAATATTGATAGCCTATACTTGGAGGGGAGGGGGGGGTCCAACAGTCCACACCCCAACCAATCAGTTGTTCAGCAGCAGCTCTGGTGCCGGACCTATACAGCTCCGTGCTATTAACTGCAGCGCTGCTCACATTCAGAACTACACAATGGACAGAGCTGAGTGGTTGGCGGTGGAGCTACTCTGAAAAAGCTGATCAGTGGTGGTCATAGGGTGTTGGACCCCCATTGATCAGTTATTGATGACCTATCCCGATGATATGACACGAATATCAAAATCCTACAATATTGATATCAAAATTGGAGCCCAACCTGCGGCCCTCCAGCTGTTTCAAAACTTCAACTCCCAGCATGCTCAGACTGCTTACAGCTATCAGCCTACAGCAGGGCATGGTGGGAGTTGTAGTTTTACAACAGCTGGAGAGCCGTAGGTTGAGCATGCCTGTCCTAGAATATGCCTTTAAGTGTAGATCTATCCAGAGGATTTGGAGCTTTGCGTCAGAAAACACGATGCAAACTGCTACAAAGATATTGTAAGACACAGGTCCTAAAAAAACATGGTGATAAAATGTTGATTTTCAATTTATGGGCCTTATTGACATAAGGCCATTAAGACTTGCTTTATATCCTGGTGCATAGTCAAGACAGGGTAAACCTATTAGACATTGAACATCTATTACCTATTATTTCTCTATTTTATTTTTAATTATTTCTGTATTTCTTTTCCACTTTTGTGTTCCTTTTATTTCCTTTATTTTTCTCATTTCCAATCTCGTCGCCGACGTCCTTCGCTCTCGAAGCTTCATAACTCTCCTTGAAAATAAAATCTGATTTAAAGCTCGATGTCAGAGCTTACTAATGTTCCAGTTCATTTGGAGATAATTGCCTGTGTAAATATGTACAACATTTAAATACAACCATAATGATGAAGATACATAATTACACCGCAGAGGGGAATGCATCACGGCTACACGGGCGATAATAAAAGAAGAAACAAAATGTATCTTGTAACCAATCAGTTGTACATGATATAAAAGTGTCCGGCTTCCACTACACTGGGGCACTCTCTGTATGGAAATTACATTGCCTTGCCAGGAGGATGCTTTTGGATGGGTTCTCAATGGGGAGAAATAGGCATTTTATGGATTTTATGGTTGTAATTTCTGGTAGGAGCCACCCTCTCCAGCTATGCTATAGGTTACCACTATAGTACTACAACGAGTCGCGTCATATGTGCCCAATCTAGAAGGCAAGGTGAGAAATTCATCTCAGGGCAAACCCTTCTCTGAAGGTATGGTGCAGCAGCATTTTATGGGGTTTCCTAGTAGTTTTTTTTTTTGCCCTATATGTACCTTAGTGCAGCCAGGATGACTACTGTAACAGATCCCCCTGTTTTAAAGATGGTTTTTTTTTTGCCAGGGCCTTGGATACCTACTCTTAACAATGGACACAGACATCTATGTGTATCAGGGACATAGGTGTAGACACACTTCCAGACATTCAGTCTGCTCTAACCACAAGACTGACCTACTTAATTACAATACACAAGATAACACACTGGTCCATTGTCTGGGTAAAGACACAGTGTCTACTTGCAAGCTATGTGCCCAAGCCCTTGTTTGTGAGTGCGTTATCTTTTACTGTATATTCATTGGTTGCTGTAGTTTGTGTTCCTGCATAAAAGGCCGAGCTGTGGCCATCAATAAAGTGAGTTCTTCCACCCTCAATCTAGAGTCTTGTCTCTTATTGGGGGTAACAAATATACAGCTATCACACTAGCGCTTGTAAGAGCTTCTTCACTTGGGTCACTACTGGATGCTGAGCAGACTCCTCAACGATCAGGAAAAGGACACCCTCCAGCGGTGGAAACCCCTCTACACTCGGAGGTAACCGCTACAGTTACAACTACCTCGGTCAAGTTTCAGATACCCTTTCAAAAACCATTGGACAAACACTTGGCTGATGGCTATTCCTCTCAACCCCCCACGATACACATGTATGGCTGAGCATGCATATGCATTCTCCACAGGGAAACTCATGGCAGCGGCTTATCCCCCATGAGAAGAAAGGATCCACCATGTTTAAATTTAATGTTCTCCATCCTTCTTTCCCCCAATATCATCTCAAGGGAGAGTCGGGAGGCCCCAATACACATCATGTAGTAAACCAGTCCCCTGAAGTTTGCCAACTTATGTTCATGATCATCTTTACTCTAGAGTGAGGCTATAGATGCAGAGGTAATCTTCCAAACCTCAGTTTTTAGGGTTGAGATGTTTCTAAATAAGCAGATCGCCAAAAAGGGTTCCCATGAGGTGTCCATACACATTATTTGGTCAAAGCCAGCAACTGGACTGGCCTATGGTACAGTAGGTGCCTCTTGACTCTTCACCAATGTCAGAAGGGTGACGACTGGACTTGTGATTCAAGAGAGGTCTAGCAGCAGCACTTTTTCCAAGCTGGACATGCACTGTATGTAAACAGGGGGGTTAAGGAGTTGGCCAAATGGTTGTTAGACCAAGAGCTAGCTAAAGTGTATGGTCAGCTTTACAGTAGGATGTCAAGACCATAGTTGCCAACAGTCCTGAATTATCAGGGACTATTTCTGATTTTCAAAAACAGTCTCTACAAGATTGTCCAGAGCTGAAAATGGGTTGGGCTTTGTAAGCCCTGTCTATAAATGGTTTGGGGGAATTCCTAGGGTGGTCTCTAATTGACCAACTGTGGTAAGTATATAAAACTAAACTAGAGGAACTAGCCCTCCAAAATGTCCTAATGTGCCAGTCAGGGAGCCTGAAGAAGCCCCGCCCTATTACTTCCTTAGAAACAATACACTTCCTGTCATGTGACCTCATCGCTTTGCGGAATGGCTGAGAGGAATCACACGCGATCGACCTTCACCAAGCTCGTACTTTGGGAGGCCCACTTGTCTTCATATAGCAGACCCTAAAAATGGCACAGTGTCCCTTTAACCAACGACAGTCGCTATAAAACATGTAAACTGATACATTTCCTTCATTTTCCTTGAATCTTAATTTCTTCCATGCCGAGCACAGCATGAGCAAATGAAGAAAAAAAAAAGGTGACATCTGTAGAAAAGGATTATGGAGTATTTGTAAAACACAAGCACAATGCCCCGAGGCCCAAATTATTGCATTTTATTAATTCTTTTTTGTCTAAATTGCAGCGTTTCTCGGGTTATTTGGTGTTTTGCAGCAATCAGTTTGCGTTATGAGAACCGGGCAGTGTAATTATGGAAATTAAGTTGAGATTTCAGTTCAATGAAGCCATCAGATAAAATCACAGCCTTTCTAGATCGGTCGTCTGGTTTCATGTCAGCACATTTGCATAAAGCATTTAGCTTAATGAAGAGTAAACAACAATGCAGTGCGGGATGTATTAACCCAAGGGGGTCTGCTCTGTCATAGAAGAAATATTAGGCTTCTGCTGTCAGCGCTGCCTTCTCCGTGCCTCCTGATAAATACACCAGGCAGAATGAAGCCCGTCACCGGCTGTAAGTCTTTCTGCGGAGTCTATTTCATCACCTGAGGAACAGAATCATTTTTCAGGTTTTTATTTATTTTCAGTCCCCTGTAAGCACAATGCGACATAATCTAGTTACCCAACTTGACAGGGCTGTGCGGCGGTGAGACCGGCTCGGAAAAATCTATCGGGGTCAGCTGCAGCAGGCGCACATTACCGAGGGTTGGAACATGTTCCATATTGTTAATGCACATGATCGAGTCACATTATTATGACCATGTGTCGCTCATGCAGTCACATGGCTTGGTGGGTATATAAGATGTGCAAGCTATCTGTTTGCAAGCTTCCGCCTTCTATTTTCTTTTAATCCTATCATCTGACGACTCATGTGGAAGTCTTTTCTATGATCTCCTGACCTTATAAATACTTAAGGGCTCATGCATATGACCGTATTTATTTTACGGTCCGCAAAAAATACGGATGACGTCCGTGTGCGTTCCGTATTTTGTGGAACGGAACAGCTGGCCCCTAATAAAACAGTCCTATCATAGTAATATAGTAACATAGTACATAAGGCCGAAATAAGACATCTATCCATCCAGTTCGGCCTGTTATCCTGCAAGTTGATCCAGAGGAAGGCAAAAAAAACTGTGAGGTAGAAGCCAATTTTCCCCACTTAAGGGGGAAAATAATTCCTTCCCGACTCCAATCAGGCAATCAGAATATCTCCCTGGATCAACGACCCCTCTCTAGTAGCTATAGCCTGTAATATTATTACACTCCAGAAATACATCCAGGCCCCTCTTGAACTCTTATAGTGAACTCACCATCACCACCTCCTCAGGCAGAGAGCTCCATAGTCTCACTGCTCTTACCGTAAAGAATCCTCTTCTATGTTTGTGTACAAACCTTCTTTCCTCCAGACGCAGAGGATGTCCCCTCGTCACATTCCTGGGGATAAATAGATGATGGGAGTAGGGCTGCAACGATTAATCGACGAATCCCGTTATCGAATAATCGGTCAATTCGCTGCTATGCGGGCGGGAGCGGGTGGTCAGGCGCTATGCCTGCAGGTCCTTAAACTTTAAATCACTGCATCTTTATTACCTTACTATGAAGCTCCAATAACAGGCAGAGCGGGCGGCGGCGTAACGTTACTTACTCACGTGACGCGCAAGCTCCGCCTGCTTCATGCATAAAGTGGGCGGAGCAGGCGCGTCACGTGATTAAGTGAAGTTATGCCGCCGCCCGCTCTGCCTGTTACTGGAGCTTCATAGTAAGGTAATAAAGATGCGGTGATTTAAAGTAAAAGTTACTGCAGGTTAAGGAACACTGCTGTGAGCGGCGGGACGGGGCTGTTATGGGGAGGGTGATCTGTGGATGGCACTGTTATGGGGAGGGTGATCTGTGGATGGCCCTGTTATGGGGAGGGTGATCTGTGGATGGCACTGTTATGGGGAGGGTGATCTGTGGATGGCACTGTTATGGGGAGGGTGATCTGTGGATGGCACTGTTATGGGGAGGGTGATCTGTGGATGGCACTGTTATGGGGAGGGGGATCTGTGCACTGTTATGGGGAGGGGGGTCTCTGGATGGCACTGTTATGGGGAGGGGGGTCTGTGGATGGCACTGTTATGGGGAGGGGGATCTGTGCACTGTTATGGGGAGGGGGATCTGTGGATGGCACTGTTATGGGGAGGGGGATCTGTGCACTGTTATTGGGAGGGAGGTCTGTGGATGGTACTGTTATGGGGAGGGGGGTCTGTGGATGGTACGGTTATGGGGAGGGGGATCTGTGCACTGTTATGGGGAGGGGGGTCTGTGGATGGTACTGTTATGGAGGGGATCTGTAGATGGCACTGTTATGGGGGAGATCTGTGGATGAGACATATAGCATAAGATGCTATATAGTGTCATCCATAGATCCCCCATAGCATGGTCACCCACAGGTCCCCCTCCCCATAACAGCGTCATCCAAAGATCCCCCTCCCCATAACAGTGCACAGATCCCCCTCCCCATAACAGTGCCATCCACAGATCCCCCTCCCCATAACAGTGCCATCCACAGATCCCCCTCCCATAACAGTGCCATCCACAGATCCCCCTCCCATAACAGTGCCATCCACAGATCCCCCTCCCCATAACAGTGCCATCCCCAGATCCCCCTCCCCATAACAGTGCCATCCCCAGATCCCCTCCATAACAGTGCCATCCCCAGATCCCCTCCATAACAGTGCCATCCACAGATCCCCTCCATAACAGTGCCATCCACAGATCCCCTCCATAACAGTGCCATCCACAGATCCCCCCATAACAGTGCCATCCACAGATCCCCCCCATAACAGTGCCATCCACAATTTGTTTTAATATGGCCTTTGAACATAATTTTTCAAGTAAAATCATATAAACCCCTTTTTTTGTCATTTTTGTGTTTTCTCCCGATTAATCGATTAATCAATGAAATTATCGACAACTAATCGATTATTCAAATAATTGTTAGCTGCAGCCCTAGATGGGAGAGATCTCTGTACTGACCCCTGATATATTTATACATAGTAATTAGATCTCCCCTCAGTCGTCTTTTTTCTAAAGTGAATAACCCTAATGTTGATAATCTTTCAGGGTACTGTAGTTGCCCCATTCCAGTTATTACTTTAGTTGCCCTCCTCTGAACCCTCTCCAGCTCTGCTATGTCTGCCTTGTTCACAGGAGCCCAGAACTGTACACAGTACTCCATGTGTGGTCTGACTAGTGATGTGTAAAGTGGTAGGACTATGTTCTTATCACGGGCATCTATGCCCCTTTTGATGCAACCCATTATCTTATCGGCCTTGGCAGCAGCTGCCTGACACTGGTTTCTACAGCTTAGTTTGCTGTTCACTAAAATTCCTAGATCCTTTTCCATGTCAGTGTTACCGAGTGTTTTACCATTTAGTATGTACGGGTGACTTGCATTATTCCTTCCCATGTGCATAACCTTACATTTGTCAGTGTTAAACCTCATCTGCTACTTATCTGCCCAAGCCTCCAATCTATCCAGATCCCTCTGTAGCAGTATACTGTCCTCTGTAGCATATATACAGTATACTGTCCTCTTTCATGTTAATTACACAGTTTAGTGTCATCTGCAAAAATTTTTATTTTACTGTGCAAGCCTTCTACAAGATTATTAATAAATATATGCGGACAATAATAGGACATTATTATTTTTTTGCGGAACGGACATGGAAACGGAATGCACACGGAGTAATTTCCGTTTTTTTTTTGCGGACCCATTGAAATGAATGGTTCCACATACTGTCCGCAAAAAGAACTGAAGGGACACGGGAAGAAAAAAAGTTTGTGTGCACAAGCCCTAAGCCATATTCTTATCAGTTTGAGTGTTTGAGGTCCGAAGTTCAGAGACAAGAGCTCCACATGAGCCGTCAGATGACAGGATGCAAACAAAAAAAACTGAGTGACAGCTTGCAAATAGACTGATTATAACCCCTGTATCTCAGAAACAGCCAAACATTTTTAATAAACACCAACTGAAAAAAAGATTTTTAGCCCAAGATGAGTAAAATGCAATCATTAAAAAAAAGAATTGCCCTGAAGGTGGCCATTGCCTTTAGCTTTAGTGATTAAAGCCAGGCAGCCGCTGCCAGGGCAAGTAAAATAATGGGGAGTGCCAAAAGAGGCATATATACTCTCTAATATTACCACTGATGAAACCCCATGTGGAGTATTATGTATAGTACTGGGCACCTGTATTTAAAGGGGTTGTCCCGCAAAAAAAAATTTCTACAGTTTTCACACCAGCACCTGCATCTGAATACTTTTGTAATTGCATGTAATTAAAAATTAACCATAGCCACTGAGTTATTCAATAAAATGTATCTGTAGAGCGCCACCTGCTGTTTTTTTTTTCTTATTTCTTTGTCCTGCTCACTGAGAAGGCCGCACATGCTCAGTTTCATCCTGCAACTGCCTCCTGAGCTGTGATAGGAAGAGCATGGACACGCCCCCTTAGCTGCAGCAGAAAAGACACTCCCCTTGAGCTGTCAGCTTGATATAAAGTAAATCTAGCATTGCAATAAATGAGGAGATCTCTGGATCCATGCGAGGTGCAGTGGCGTGCCCGGGCAGGGGGGGGGGGGGGACCGCCCCGGATGCCGGCTCTCACGCAGTAGTGAAATCCCGCTGCAGGTGTGCGCGATTACATTATCGCGTGCGCCTGTGCCGGGGCGCAGCAGCACAGTGAAGTGTGTGCGCCTTCCTCTGCGAGCAAGCGCCTGGACATAGGTGAGTATTTAGCTTTTAGGGGTTTTTTGTTTTTTTTCAACTTTGGGGGACACATGAGGACATGTGGGGAAAAAATATTATGGTGGGATACTGTGTGGGGCAGATTATTATGGGAGGGATTACTATGTGGGGCTCAAATTACTATATGGGGCAATGAGGGGGAAAATTACTATATGGGGCAGTGTGGGGGAAATTACTATATGGGGCAGTGTGGGGGAAATTACTGTGTGGGTGCAGTGTGGGGGAAATTACTATATGGGGCAGTGTGGTGTAAATTACTGTGTGGGGGAAATTACTGTATGGGGGCAGTGTGGGACAAAGTACTGTATGGGGGCAGTGTGGGGGAAATTACTATATGGGGCAGTGTGGGGGAAATTACTGTATGGGGTAGTGTGGGGGAAATTACTATATGGGGCAGTGTGGGGGAAAATACTGTATGGGGCAGTGTGGGGGAAAATACTGTATGGGGCAGTGTGGGGGAAAATACTGTATGGGGCAGTGTGGGGGAAAATACTGTATGGGGTAGTGTGGGGGAAAATACTGTATGGGGCAGTGTGGGGGAAAATACTGTATGGGGCAGTGTGGGGGAAATTACTATATGGGGCAGTGTGGGGGAAATTACTATATGGGGCAGTGTGGGGGAAATTACTATATGGGACGTTGCTATTGGGGGGAACTGTAGGGGCAATTCTATTATTTCTGGGGACACTATACAGGCATTATTACCTGGAGCATAATATAGGGTGTTATTATTACTGGGGGTCTCTAGGGGACATTATAGCTGCTGTGGACACTATAGGGACATTTGGGGTAATATATCAAACTGGTGTAAAGTAGAACTGGCTTAGTTGCCCATAGCAGCCAATCAGATTCCACCTTTCATATTTGACAGCTCTTTTGGAAATCCAGTTCTACTTTACACCAGTTTGATAAATGACCCCAATTATGTCTACTGGGGTCACTATTTTTTCAGCAGTATAGTACCTGGGGCATTGGGGGGCACAGTATTGGGGGTGGCAGCAGGATGACACTGTGGGGACACCAGGATGGGGGGGTTGATGGAAAAATTCAGAAATCTAACGTGTCTGTGTTGCAAACTCTGTAGAGACGAGATGCGGCTGAAAGAATTTGTCATGGTGGTCTGGGTCAAACGGAGGAGAAGAGGAAAGAGAAGGTCTACATGACAGGAGATGTCCCTGGATGTAAGAAGTATATGGTCAAGTATTGGGGGGCGGAGGAGGTGCCTTTACTGTAAGAGCAGTGAGACTATGGAACTTTCTGCCACAAGATGTTGCAATGGTTCATTGATGGAAGAGTTCACGTGGAACCTGGATGCTCGTCTTGAAAGTGAAAGAAAGCTGAATGTAAACCCATATGCAGGTTGAGATGTTGTCCTTATTGGTTGCCACCCAACTGTATATAAACCCGGGCTTTTTACCGTTATTTTAGAGACCCAGCCCTTTAAACCCTGGATGGTAATTGCTGCCGTTGTCATTAGCTGTGATTTGCATAGCATTAAACATGAGAATATAATAATTTCCAGATTATCCTTTGAAAATAGCAGCTCCAGGAGCGAACGCCAAGTATCCGAAGGCTATCGTCTCAATCTCCCCTATGAAGAACCCGCTCGTTGCGGCCACATCCACCGGAGAGCAGGTTACTTTGATCGGGGTCCTTCTACCTCCCAAGCAGAACGTTGTTGCTGGCACTTAGCTTATCACAGCAGTGCAGATGAGAGATGTGAAGGAACACAGAAGCCTCCTTGTGTCGATCAGATTGATTTCCTTTTTTTTTTTTGAAGGATAATTATTGCCGCCCATATTCTGCTTCCCCGCATTTTTTGTCTGCGCTTCAGAATGCCATGACGGGCGCCCGGCCGTAAATATCAGCGGATGTTTATTCCATAGATGGCTCCAGACACTCTCTATATTGTTTTCAGCATTATTTTGTCAGTTTGTTTTCTCCGCCAAGCCCCACGGGGACCCACAGTCTTCAGTCGGTCACAGGATTGTTTGCGGATAATGAATCAGAGACGTCAAAAATATTTCCAGCGCCAGACGCCCACCATGCCTATTAGAATGTAAATAACAGAGAGGGGCCCGGCTGCGGGCACGCAGGGCACCGCAGTAAATGACTTGTTATTTAAAGTAAAACACAGAGGAATTAACTGAGCATGTCAGGAAGAAACACTGTTAATTCTAGCGCAAGAGGAAACGCGCTACTAACCTCCTGTAGGAGACTGGGCAGATAGGAGGTTAATAAATGATGGTGACTTAGTGCATCCACATATGGTAGGCCATTAACGTGTAAAGAACATGGAATGTGTAGTTTCAATAGATAGATCGATCATGCGGAATTCAAGGATTAGAAAAACATGGCTGCTTTCTTCTAGAAACAGCGCCAAACCAGCCCACAGGCTGCGTCTGGCATTGCATCCCAGCTCCTTTAAAATTCATTTGGCAGAGATGCAGTTCTGCACACTACCCGTGAAGGAAAGCAGCCATGTTTCGCAAATCCTGGACCTGCCCTTTTAAAGGGATTCTCCGGGTTCTACTTTATTGATGGTCTATCCAATCCATTTCAGATTGGCGGGGATCCGGCACCCCCGCAATCAGCTGTATGAGGAGATGGCAAGCGCCGTATCCCTGTAACGTAATGTAAATTCAAAAGATTTGACAATTTAATAAGCTTACGCAGGCTAAGTGAATAAATATATGTACTAAGTGTGATATGAGAACACAAACAAATCACATACAGAATAATAAAAAGTAAATAATCACCACTAGCCTAAATATGGGGTAGAGATCCGGTCGGTCATGCTATAACCCATGGATGTCTACCACGTTATAACACATGACTGACACCCCAGGGTGTACAAGAGATAGGGCAAACAATACTTACATCCTACCTAGTCGAATCCCAATTAATTTGTTAGTGCAGACCACACTTATTCTCATCTGCCCCTACTCCAGTGTGCATCACCCATGTCTCTCAGATCACTCAGGAATGTGGTCTTATCAGCACAGTGGGGGATGGGTACTAACTCTCACCCACTTCATTACAAGGAAAACTTGTAAACTATTACACAGAATATTGAACAGAATTAAAGGGGACAGAACCAATCGGTACTTAAAAATACCCTTCTCTAGTCCTGCTCACTGCTACTTTGCCATAGACAGCAGCGGTGAGCAGGAAGAGAGACGGGAGGTGGCACGTGCACACTGCGTGCGCCTTCCCTTTCGACACCCGGCACCCCTCGCTGATCTGATATTGATGACCCACCATTCTGAGGATAGGTCGTTAATAACGGAGAGCCCAGAGAACCCATTAATGTTCAGACCACAAAAGTGGAACAAGAGTGCAGTGATGTGTGGTACAGAGACTGGTGTATGAGACATCCTGTATATAGGAGCATACAGATATGTTTGCATACAGCACCATCGAGTGACATTTCTAAACAACGTGGTGTCGTATAGCCATCTATCACCACAAATAAGTATACTTTATCTGGTTCACCACATTCACAGATATAACACCCAGATCTAGTGGTGGACACCAACAGAGGAACGCTGTGCATGACAGCATATGGCTCACTTGTATTCCAACCACTAGTTTGATGACCACCACATTCATGGCTGAAAACCCTCACCATGCCAAACCACGGTTACGAGCAGCAGGGATTTTCCTGTTGTCTCATCTTCTCCTATTTACTAACATTGTTTATGGTGGTTACTATGCGACTTTACACTTGCATCTGGGTCACCTTGAGTATTTTAAAGGGTTTATCCCATGACTAACATGACTATATACTCTGTGCATTGGTTTCTAGATTGCTTGTATTCCTAGGCTCATTTGCAAGCCTAAATGTGTTGTATCAGTGTAGCCTAGGACTTGTTGTCCTCTTGCCTTTCATTGCTCAGAGCACTGAAGTTGGTTGTTAGTTGTTTCCCTATGGATTCTTTTTCTTGACCGTTTGCTTAGTTCGTGACTTGTCTTTGGCCATCTTACTGGTTGAGTATTGAAGAGCAAGAGGGGTTCTTTTAGTACTCAGGAAATACGACTGCAATAGGTGAAGTCCAGTTCTGCGGTCTTGTGAACAACCGTGGTCGTTCGAACCACCAAAGATTGTAAGATCTAGACGAGCTTCTTACACTTAGGACCCTTTCACACGGGCGAGAATTCTGTGCGGGTGCAATGCGTGAGGTGAACGCATTGCACCCGCACTGAATCCGGACCCATTCATTTCAATGGGACTGTGCAGATGAGCGGTGATTTTCACGCATCACTTGTGCGTTGCGTGAAAATCGCAGCATGCTCTATATTGTGCGTTTTTCACGCAACGCAGGCCCCATAGAAGTGAATGGGGCTGCGTGAAAATCGCAAGCATCCGCAAGCAAGTGTGGATTCGGTGCGATTTTCACGCATGGTTGCTAGGTGACGATCGGGATGGGGATCCGATCTTTATTATTTTCCCTTATAACATGGTTATAAGGGACAATAATAGCATTCTTAATACAGAATGCTAAGTAAATTAGGGATGGAGGGGTTAAAAAAAATAATAATAATAATTCAACTCACCTCATCCACTTGTTCGCGCAGCTCAGCTTCTCTTCTGTCTTCTTCTTTGAGGACCTGGGAGGAAAAGGACCTTTGGTGACGTCACTGCGCTCATCACGTGGTCCATCACATGGTCCATCACCATGGTGATGTTCCATGTGATGAGCGCAGTGACGTCACCAAAGGTCCTTTTGCAGGTCCTGAAAGAAGACGATCCGGGCTGCGCGAACAAGTGGATGAGATGAGTTTAATTACTTATTTTTTATTTTTTAACCCTCCATCCCTAATTTACTTTGCATTCTGTATTCAGAATGCTATTATTTTCCCTTGTAACCATGTTATAAGGGAAAATAATAAAATCTACACAACACCGATCCCAAACCCGAACTTCTGTGAAGAAGTCTGGGTTCGGGTCTGTGTACCAAACATGCCGATTTTTCTCACGCACGTGCAAAACGCATTCAAACACTTTGCACTCGCGCGGAAAAATCGTGCATTTTCCCGCAACGCACTCGCAACGCCTGTGTGAAAGAGGCCTTAGACTATCAGACAGTAGGGGTGTGTGGGGTGTGAGCCACTGGTACATTCAATTTATGGGGCCCCATGCAGCTGCACTTGTAGCATATACTTCACAGGTAGGTATACTTCCCCCTGTACTGATCTATGTGAGTTTGGTACACGTATGTAGATTATTAAGGTACATGTCGTAGAACATTGCAGTAATATACAGAACTATCCAATAAATCCAACAAGGAGGGCAGACTGTATACAGCACAATATGCTTATTTGGTGCTTAGAAATGAAAATGAGGGGGCGGGGCCTGACACAGGGGGTCTGGGTTGTTGTTTTTTTGCATGTATACATGTGTAAGGCTCTGACCCTTTAGCTTTCCTAAGGAACAAAAGGGTGTATCAGTAGTCCTTGAAGTGAATACCAGATATACAAATTCACTTTAAAGAGCACCTGTCAGCAGGATCAACCCTATTAAACCAGGCAAACTGCTTGGAAGAATTGGCCCGGCTGATCAAAATTGGGTGTTGATAAAGAAATTCATTTTTTTTATGCAAATGTGGGTTTCTGTGTACTGAGAGGGGTGGTTAGCACTGCAACGCTGAGGGTCTGGGCACTTAAACTCTAATTTGCATAAAGAATGAACGTATTTTTTATTTATTTTTTCCCCCTTGGTATCCTTTTAATCAGCAGGAACAACCCTACCAGAAAGTAGACTTGGTTTAATAAAGTTGATCCTGCTGACAGTTGCTCTTTAATGGAGTTGAGCTGCAATACTAAATGCAATCTATGGACAGGTGTGGGGCACTGTTTCTAGTATAAAAGAAGCCAATTTGGTAGTGTTTCTGGCAGTTCTGGGGTTTTCCCAAGTGTGATGCTTGCAATTCTAGGTATTGCATTGTGTCAAGGGCTGCAACCTAATCTAAATATTGTATTCCATGAAAGTTAAAGGGGTTGTTCCACGAAAAATATTCTGCATGTTCCAAACCAGCACCTGAATCTGAATACTTATGTAATTGCATGTAATTAAAAATGTATTATTCAATGAGATCCATCTGTATAGCGCCACCTGCTGTTTGCCCTTTTGATAATTTCTCTGTCCTGCTCACTGAGGTTCCATCCTTCAATTGCCACCAGCTCCAGCACAAGGGACACGCCCTCTGAGAGTGCACGCCCCCTAAGCTGCCAGCTTGCAATGAATGGGGAGATCGCTGGATCCATGGGAGGTTTTTACCTGTTCTAAGTTGCCTGTTCTATATGATGTCCATGAATCATGGGAGAACCCCTTTAATGTATGACAACACATAATGCACAGCTTTATTATTATTTTTTTTCTTAAAGATGTCTGTCCCTTTAAGTGGAATGGTTGCATAAAATGTAAAAAACCAGCATGTAGTTATTGATGGCTGGCAGTGTTACATGAGTCCCCAGGACGCCGGTCCATATCCCAGGATGCACTGCTCCGGGTTTCCAGTCATTTGTTCTAGGCAGGAATTCGCATATGGCATGGAGTCACCGGAGAGGAGAATGATCACAGCCTTCGGCGGATCGGGAATGTCTGAGCGTCACCACTGTTCCCACAGTGCGACCTTTCCCTGATTAAATTAATCACAGATGGATGAGCTCGCAGGTGTCGGTGCACTTTGCCAGTCCCCGTACGTGACATCCTATATAGGATACGTTTTCTATGTATTTGTGCAGGATATTTCTGAGCCTCGTTGATGAGGAGGTGGATTACTCTAGTATTACAATTTATTAACAATTTAATTACATAGTGCACCCAAGAAAGAGAGTATTACATCCTGGATGTGCAAGCCCGGATTACAGCCGCCTAATTAAATCACAATAATTATAGAAGGATCCTAGAATGTAGCGGAGACTTTTCTACTGATCATCTATCCTCAGGATGGGTCATCAGTATCTGATCGGTGGGGGTCCGACACCCATGACCCCCATCGATCAGCTGTTTGAGAAGGCCTTCTCACCGCTTTGCCTAGGCCAGTGACGTCACGTTCATCGGACACATGGTCTGAGTGCAGCTCAGCCCCATTGCAGTGAAAGGTAATACCGAGCAAAGCCCCTATACAATGGAGGGCCCTGTGCCATTATCTGCCACCTATGTACAGTATGTCCCTTACCTCTGAACTACTAACTGCTCATAAACACCTATTTAAGCCATGTTCTTATCAGTAAGATAAGAAATGAGCTATAAAGAGTGTTTATGAGGTCAGGAGATCATAGATGAGGAGCTTTCAGCTGAGCTGTGGAAACAGTATAAACACAGAGTCTGGTAATGGAGAATCTCAAGGCTGCACAGAGAAAGGGGCTGAAAAGTTTTAATGAAGACCAATTGACAAAATGATTTTTGGCTCACAATAAGTATAATGCCATCATTTTTTATTTTATTTTTATTCCCGCAAATTCCATAGCCTTTAAACCCAACATGGCACAGATGCGTCAGCAGAGTGTCATGACACTGCCATACAGATTAGATGGTAGGCGGGTCTCTATGAAATTCATTAGTTTGGTTGATGTTCATTGAATGGCCTACATACTGCAATACAGTAGTGCCGCCATGTTCAGACAGTGTTGCTACCATACAGTAGTGCTGTATAGCTTACTGCATGTTTTAGTACTGAATTCTAGTTTGCATACATTAGTGACGCACCATTCTCTATACCCATGTCACTCTAACATAGTAACATAGTACATAAGGCCAAAAAAAGACATTTGTCCATCCAGTTCGGCCTGATATCCTGCAAGTTGATCCAGAGGAAGGCAAAAAAAACTGTGAGGTAGAAGCCAATTTTCCCCACTTTAGGGGAATAAAAAATTCCTTCCCAACTCCCTGGATCAACGACCCCCCTCTAGTAGCTATAGCCTGTAATATTATTACACTCCAGAAATACATCCAGGCCCCTCCTGAACTCTTTTAGTGAATTCACCATCACCACCTCCTCAGGCAGAGAGCTCCATAGTCTCACTGCTCTTACCGTAAAGAATCCTCTTCTATGTTTGTGTACAAACCTTCTTTCCTCCAGACGCAGAGGATGTCCCCTCGTCACAGTTCTGGGGATAAATAGATGATGGGAGAGATCTCTCACAGAGGTTATTGCCCCTGCAGCAAGTCCCTGAGGAGCCACAGCAGAGGATGGGAGTAGTAGTGGCCCTGATGAGATGTTGTGTCATAATGTACTCCCTCAGGCAAATATGTCCATTGTACCTTATATCTGAGTAGGCTTCACTAATGGTTTTGGCCTCATGCACACGACCGTTGTTTTGGTCCACATCCGAGCCGGCTCAGATGTGGACCCATTCACGTCAATGGGGCCGCAAAAGATGCGGACAGCACTCCGTGGTCCGCAAAAAAAATATAACCTGTCCTATTATTGTCAGTTTTGCGGACAAGAATAGGGAGTTATATTAATGGCTGTCCGTGCCGTTCGGCAAATTGCGGAACGCACACGGACGCCATCCGCAAAACGCACAACGGTCGCGTTCATGAGGCCTTTGGCTGATGGAAATAACTGACCAAATAACTGAAATGTGAACTTGGCTCAAGATGGGGAGGGGGAAGATGGATCAAAAATTTGTCCTGGGGCTCTAGTTAGGCAAATGAGCTCCAGTAGGTGACTTTCCACTTGACAAGAAGCCCGATCTGTCCAGTAAGTTGCGCTTTGGTCTGTGGCGAATGTTTCTCGTGTTTAAATTTGTCTCATTTTGCAGGATTACTATTCTGGGGCTGTAGCACCATCTGCTTTCTCACAGCAAGAAGTTGCTAATATGTGACCGTTCTGCATCCACTTGTATTACACGCGTTTAAAATCTACAAGACCTCATTGTGAGCGCTCAATAAAAGAACTTATCAATGGCCCTTCTCATATGACGCCTCGTAGGGGGCAAATGACAGATGGATTGGGAAGACTTAATGTCAATCTCTGCCCCACGGCTTCTGTATAATGAAGAGATCACATTATATGAAATGTGGGGAAATAGAAAGAAAATCCTTGAGAAATATATTGTGAGCTAGAGAAGAAAATCATCTGTAAAACTTTTAGGAAACTTTCCTACAGTCTAACATCTACCAGAGTATCAATGGGGCTCTTAAAGGGGCAGGAGACCCTTAGCTGATTGGCATTCACATTCGTGATTTCATCAATTGTGGCAGTAGAGCATTCAGGCCCTATGTACAGCATGTGGGGCAGAGGGTCAACCTTGGTAGTAAAGCATTTGGGCCCCTATGTCATGCATGGTAGTTGAGCTTATGGCGCCCTATGTCATGCTTAGTAGTACAGTATTTGGGGCCATATGTCATACTTTGTAGTGGCACATATTGTACCCTATGTCACGTCTGGTAGTAGAGCATATGGTGCTTTGTCATGTCTGGTAGTAGAGAATATGGTGCCCTATGTCATGCTTGGTACTAGAGCATGTGCAGCGAGCCAGAGCAGAGGATGGGAGTGGTAGAAGCACTGAGGATGATGTGTCACTGTGTACTCCCTCAGGCCGTCGCTTCCTAGGGTCAGTGCAGTGAAAGAGGAGCACCCAGTGTTTCTTCTTGGAACTCCCTGTAGCTGGGGCTCCTTGCCCGATGGTGGTTCAGGGGTGCCCTTGATGTTAATGTCTGCAATTTGCACAGCTGGGTGCAGATCCAAATGATACAACTGGCCAAGTTATTTCTGAAGTGTGTAGGGTGTCTTAATGTGGTTCCCCTCCATGGCAGCAGGGTCTGGAAAGCTTTATGCAGATAACCTTGTTGCCTGACTCGTCACTTGATGATGCAGATTCTCTATCTTGTCTTTCTCCCTTTCTTCCAAAGAGCTGGCAAAGATAGAAGTGGCTCCAGGGATTACACCCAGAAACCCTAAGGTGAACAGCACATAGTCTGCTGTCTACCTACAACTCACTAGATTCCACTACAACTCTCTAGCCCAGCCAATGGGTGGGGCCAGCCCTCATCATGAACTCCTAAGAAGGCCGGGCCAAGATTAACTTTGGCCATGCCTACCTCATGCATAGACACATTGAAGATCCTCTGATACTCTGGTGGTGTCACGGTCACTCCCAAGCTAGGTGTTAGAAGGTCAGAGAGGCTGTCTGCACGTGATGTCATCTGACAGCCTCTTTTAATTTCACTTTGTTGTTGATGGTAATGACCACACCTCTAGTCAGGTGCAGCATAGTGGTCATTGCTATTTAAGTTTGGCTACTCCCTTCACTCCTTGCGGTGTATAGCTTAATTTGCAAGTGGAAGAGCTGGTATGTGTTGTCTCCTCTGGTGTTCCTGCTCTTTCTTCTACTTCAGGAGTTAAGTGTCTCATTCCTTTGTATTTGTTTTGTGTTGTTTCCCCTGCCTTCTGGTATCTGGTCTGAGTCAAGACCCCTGTTCCTTCTGCTTAAGGGACGGGTCGTCTTTGGGCCCTATCACTACTTCAGGGCATTACAGGGTAAGTCAGGCTTTAGGTTCCAGTGAATGAACGGTGCTACCACTGAGGTCCGTTCATTCGGTTAGCAGTCAGGGCTAGGGTTAGGATTTATTAGGTGGTGACCTTTTCCATAGCTTCTAGGCCAGATACCTCCCCCCCCCCCCTTGTGTTTGGTGTGGTGTTCCCTCCCACACCTCGTCGTGACAGGTGGACCAGTCCACCCTTGCCTGAGATGTTGAGGTGCTCCTCAACACAAAAAAATGACAACACAGTGCTCCTGAGATGACGAGATGCTTCTCACCACAAAAAAAGGACAACACGGTGCTCCTGACACTCCTTGGGTGTTCCTCAACACAGAACAATTCAATGCAGTGCTTCTGAAATGATGAGGTGGCCCTCAATACAAATAACACTGCTCCTGAGGTGACAAGGTGCTCCTCAATGCAAAATATAACAATGCAATGATCCTGGGGCTCCTCAATGCAAAAAAATAATTAAAAACTTTTCTGAAGGTGTATAAAAATGATACAATTTTGCTAAGCAGATAAGCCATTATATTATGCTGCAAATAAAGGAGAAGTAAGGGAGAGGGCTGGGAGATCAACTGCCATGAAGACTACAATTAAATAATACATTGGATATTTTATTTTATATATTTTTTTAAATAAACATCAGTTTTAGAAGTAAACATCAGCGCCAAGGACTGTTCAGGACACAGGAGACAAAACGGCGCATTTCTAATTCGGTCTTCAAGAATCAGGCAGAAAACTCCAAGTCCTTTATCTGCAAAAAAAAAAGAGTGAAATACAACAAAAGCCTCTGGGTCAGCTATTTCCGTTGGGCCCATAGAAGTGAATGGGAGGGGTGGCCGGTCATGTGCGGTGCGCTCCCAGTCACTTCTATTAGGAGATTGCTTGGTGGTGGCCGGACCGGAGTCCTCCAACCACCACCTTGCGCGGCTTCGTTCCCGATATACAGTACAGACCAAAAGTTTGGACACACCTTCTCATTCAAAGAGTTTTCTTTATTTTCATGACTATGAAAATTGTAGATTCACACTGAAGGCATCAAAACTATGAATTAACACATGTGGAATTATATACATAACAAACAAGTGTGAAACAACTGAAAATATGTCATATTCTAGGTTCTTCAAAGTAGCCACCTTTTGCTTTGATTACTGCTTTGCACACTCTTGGCATTCTCTTGATGAGCTTCAAGAGGTAGTCCCCTGAAATGGTTTTCACTTCACAGGTGTGCCCTGTCAGGTTTAATAAGTGGGATTTCTTGCCTTATAAATGGGGTTGAGACCATCAGTTGCGTTGAGGAGAAGTCAGGTGGATACACAGCTGATAGTCCTACTGAATAGACTGTTAGAATTTGTATTATGGCAAGAAAAAAGCAGCTAAGTAAAGAAAAACGAGTTGCCATCATTACTTTAAGAAATGAAGGTCAGTCAGTCAGCTGAAAAATTGGGAAAACTTTGAAAGTAAGGGCTATTTGACCATGAAGGAGAGTGATGGGGTGCTGCGCCAGATGACCTGGCCTCCACAGTCACCGGACCTGAACCCAATCGAGATGGTTTGGGGTGAGCTGGACCGCAGAGTGAAGGCAAAAGGGCCAACAAGTGCTAAGCATCTCTGGGAACTCCTTCAAGACTGTTGGAAGACCATTTCAGGGGACTACCTCTTGAAGCTCATCAAGAGAATGACAAGAGTGTGCAAAGCAGTAATCAAAGCAAAAGGTGGCTACTTTGAAGAACCTAGAATATGACATATTTTCACTTGTTTGTTATGTATATAATTCAACATGTGTTAATTCATAGTTTTGATGCCTTCATAGTCATGAAAATAAAGAAAACTCTTTGAATGAGAAGGTGTGTCCAAACTTTTGGTCTGTACTGTAGGTGCGGATCCCAGCAGTGGGATGCGCACCTATAAGACAATGGGGGCATACCCTAGCAATATGCCCCCATTGTCTGAGATGAGACAACCCCTTTAACCTTTCTTTTTGATATATTCATCTTGGATGATCTCCAACACAACAATCCCAACACGATACATTATAACTTTGAAGTGGAGTGTGGGCGGGTAATTACCCTAGCCCCTCCTCCATTGATCAGCTGCTGGATCCTTCTGTGATCAGCTGCTATAGCCAGGGGAAGTGGTGGCCACTGCTGGGGAAATGTAGTATTACCAAGCACAGCGCCGTGCATTCCAGAGTGGCTGTGCTTGGTATTGCAGCTCAGCCCCATACACTTGAAAGAAACTGCAAAAAACGGGGAAATTGATTTATTGTTTTTCTCGTCTTAAGCGAGTCATTTTATGGACGTTCGGATGAAGAATTGCAAAATGATAAATATACCCAAGCATTAACCCCATCAGTACCACAGGCACTGTAATTTGGAACAGCAATCCCTTCACTGCAGAGGGAATTAAAGAACATTATGGTATAAGTGCAGCATATGGTAAATGGGACTTAGGAGACGCATCCTAAAATGTTATCAAGCGTTTCATCTTTTTCTAGCAAATGGCTTTCTAAACACTGAATAAAAGGCCAGTGCTGAATGGAGGTGCAGCATAAACGTGGGCCATGTGGACCTGAGCCACCCGTGGCCTGCAGTTTTCTCTACCTCATCCACCCCTTCTAGTGAGTAGTGCATGACACAAACTACAAAGAACACCAAAAGAGACCATCCCTGTGTCACACCCCTGCTCCTCAGATAGATACTGTGCTTAGATAGGTAGATATGCGAATAAGGAGGTAGTAGAGATGAGCAAACCAAATAAGATACATTTGAAATTTGTCAACTTAAAAAAAACAAAAAACATTTCGGGCATAAATAAATTCATCCCAAACCAACGAGAGAGAGACAGCAAGAGACAGAGAGACAACTACACAAATGTGTGTTTCTCAACAATATATATGCGTTGTCTGAATGATACTCTTTTTCATTATGGAGAGCCAATGGTGCACCTAGTACGTATGCACAGTATTGTACACCAGGCGATGCCCCTACTATGCCAAAGAGCCGCGTACGTGTGCGCAGGATTGTAGTCCAAGTGAGGTGCCTGGTACGCCGAGTACATGTGCGCAGTATTGTAGGTCAAGTGATACCCATGGGTTGCTGGAAAAGATATTCAAACAAGCTTTCCTAAACCTATCTGACACCGACATGATAATTTGCCTATATTTTACCCAGAAATCCAGAGGAGTGTTGTCTAGCCTACAATAGTTGCCATGTGTATCAACTGGTCTCCATAATAGAAATAGTACCCACTCAGAGGTTCCCCCTAAGGCCTTACAACTAAAAATGTTGTTCCCATCTGCTTTTTTCTGATTAAGGGCTTTTGTCCTGTGCATATCTGAGCTAGTTTTCTTGCTTTGCTACATAAGCGTCAAAAGTCAGCAAGGTGTCTCTGTTAATTTGCTGTGTGAAAATAATGCAGCACTCATTTTGCTGCTGTGTTCATCTGTCTCTCCCTCTCATTCGCCCGAAATGAGTCACAATAAATTCAGGCTCGACTGAATCCGAACATTTTGAGAAGTTCGGACCGAATCCTGAACCGGTAGAAACAGTTTGCTCATCCTTAGTAGGTAGGTAGATACTCTGGATAAATGGATGGGTAGATAGGTAGGTAGATATTAGATGGATTTCTATAGATAGATACTGTTAGTGTAGGTCCTGTCTGATGGAAGCCACTTTGTCGTTGGTAGATGGGCCCGACATATTCTTGATCGAAAATATGCACAAAGAGCTTCTAATCCTCATATAGTAAGTATAGCAATAATGCAGTTTACATTTCCTTCATGTTTTCAGTGTTTGCATGTGTCTTTGTGCTGTTACTTGTAGTCCTTGTTTGCTTTTGCATTGCAGTCATGGTAGCGTGCACCTGAGCTCCCTTTATACATAGTTTGGATGTGCTGGTCTAACTCTTTTGCATGAGAGAGAGACAGAGAAAGAAAGAGAGAGAGAAACCTCTTTCATGTGAGTTCATTTTCTGCTGTAAACACTAATGTGGTCATTTATCAAACTGGTGTGAAGTAGAACTGGTGTAGTTGCCCGTAGCAACCAATCAGATTCCTCCTTTCATTTTCCAAACGAGCTGTCAAAAATGAAAGGTGGAATCTGATTGGCTGCTATGGGCAACTAAGCCAGTTCTTCTTTTGCAGCGAGCTTCCCGCGGCGCTAGGGGTCCCTTTATAAGAGTTTTTTGTCGTGATACCAGTTGCATTTCAGCAACGAGGAACGGAGTCCCCATAAGTAGATGGTGATGGTGGTACCCAGTTGTAGGAATGCCAGAGTGGTGTAAGAGTAGCCTATGATGTCCCTTTAGGTGTGGCTGTCCACTTGTCACGGTGCTCCTACCTGGATATCCTGGAACCCCCCCAGGCGTGGTCGCAAAAAAAAAAGGAATAGATGATGCAGGGAATGATGAAATAAATTGAGTCCAGACCTTGTATAACGTTGAACAGCAGCTTTACTTGAATAAACTTTCATCAGGGAAACAATCTTCCAACTTTATCTTGGTCACCAGCAGGCTTTGGCTTAAATTCTGGCAGGCAAACACATTCGGCTCTGCTACATCTGTCACTCTTTAGCTCTGCTGTGCTGTCAGGATTAAATAGAAACTTTTCCTTCCTGCTGAACTTAGCTTTCTGTAGTCTGACTCAGTCTTTATCTTTCTCCTGTATCTTTATCTTTATCCAGGGAACCTTTCCTCCTGGCTTCTGAGGCTCTTGGCTTTTCTCTCTTGTTCCAGCGGAGCTGATGGTACTCTGCTGGCTCTGGCAGGGTCCGTCCAGTAGGGACGAGAGCCTGCTGCCTACCCCAAAGAGGGGATCCTCTAGAGACTGACCTTCACTAATTAAACTCCTCCGCTGCTTGGCGGCAATAATGGCAGAGCTAGTTTACCTGGAATGGAACCTTCTATCCATTCTATCACTCTCTAGATAAGAGTGATAGAATGGATAGAAGTTTCCATTCCAGGTAAACTAGCTCTGCCATTATTGCCGCCATCTGCTGGTGGACCAGGTACATTACATGTTAGCATAACATTACAGGGAAAGGAATATGCATATTATACAGGACCTGGGAATAAATACACATGCTGACACTAAATCAACCATAAGAGATAGTAGAGGGGCATGGATGGTGGTAATGCACTTCTAGGGCGTTACACTTTAAACCAGTTTGATAAATCTCAACATACATTTAAGCAAAAATTCTCCTAGCTGGCGATGTACCTGAGAACATGATGAACATCATCTGCAGGGTTCTGCGGCTGCACATAGAATGATCTTCCTATGAATATGCGTGATATAAGCTAAATTTCCTGAGAACTGTGACTCCTGTAAACCCGACGCACATTGTCCTGTGATTCTGCGGCTTCAGATGAGACCAATGAGTGAACTGGAGGTGGCTGACACCGCTCATTATCTGAAATAATTATGCGCACATTTTTTGTCATCTCCATGGTAACCTGCATATTCTCTATTTGCTGCCACCTTTCATTTTGGATATTTTAAACTTGGAGAACCGCTTGTGAGTCACTTCCTACGGCAGAGGTCCTTGTCCTCCTGTCTACTCAAGATATTAGACAAACTGGAAAGATGGACCCTGGTATTATAGCCAGTCAGCGACGATTCCTGTATAATAAGTGGATATCCAGGACTATGATCCTCGAGCTAAGGATAAGACCCATTCCACTTGGGGGACACTGTGGCTATGTAGCCTACTGGAGGAAGCACCCAAGGTGGAGAGCTGGTATCTGGAATAAGACAACTTAGGGAAGTATGTGCGTAGGGTGGAGTTTGCGCCACAGCAGAGCAGAGCCACTTTGTGGTGCAGTCAAGAGACCATAGGTCCTAGAGACAACCAAGTAGTGATGGATGGTCAGCAGAAAGATGGTGGCAGCCTCCTGGTCTGTTTGCAGTGTACAAAAGAGTAGTAGACCCTGCATGGCAACCGTATAACCCCTGGGTGAAATGTCCCCACCTTGTGCCCCAAAACCAGAAATTAAGGAGATAGGACAGACAGCAGCAGAGTCAGCAAGACATGCCTACAGAGACAACAAGTCATCCAGAAGCGATAAGTTATCTACGGGATGGTTAATATGCTCACTGTTGGGGAGGGGTCACTATGGCCAGCACTGTCAGAACTGTTGTAAATACCAATGATTGGGAGTACCATGGCTGGCTCTGTAAGGGGGCAGTGTGGCATCAATTCTTGCAGTCTAAGAGGTACTGTGCCCAGCTTTTTCAGGAGCACTATTGCAGATATGGTAGATGTGGACCAAATGCAGATGAAGAGAAAGATGGCGAGTGAGACATCGGGGTAGGGATGTATTGCAATTGTATTTGCAACCAAAAGGTTCACCTAGTCCACATTGGACTCCACTGTGTTTGGTGGGCTGCATAGATGAATTTAGGACCCCTCTTCCTGATACCTCTCTCAGCCGCAAACTAGAGGGCAATTTGTAGGGTGCAAACAGATGTTGACATGCCACCCACATAGTCCTTCTAATGATGTGGCACCTGGGAGAGAAAGACAATCGCTTCCTCTACATCATTTCCTTAGCTTTATATCTCGTGGACAGTATTGGGGTTGTGTTTGAGGTAATTTTGCACCCAAACTTCTAAAATTTTACCATCCAAGACGAGATAGATGATGAGAATGCATACATCCAACACATACAACACAAAGCCAAAAATGAAATGATGACAATTAGCAATTAACGCTAACGAGCGCTGTGCGAGGCAGTCTCCAGGATGAGAGAGGTGGCTCCTTTGTTTCTCAATAATCTTATTTTCCGTCCATAATTTCCCTGGTAAGATCCTTTCGGCATTGTTTTCTGCCTGGTTACATCCAAGCCAGGGATCCCCCGAGATGGAAAACCGACACTCATCTGTCCCCCTGCACTAATTACTGCACAATCTGCAGCGAGATTTAGGCATGATGACACAGATGTATTGGAACACCAGAAGCGTGCTAACTCTAAGGTGTATCGATTGATTATGTAGTACACAAACATCAGCAAGCGCCTCTGATCCCAGACAGCTGTTACTGCCGCTATCAGATGCTTTCCAACATTATCAGTGCTTTCATGTTCAAAACACATGAAGGATCAAAACACATTATAGAGACATCCAGCAGGAACGACGCCACGGAACGTGATCGTCTCAACTACTTTGATGCCAAATGCAACATTAGCTGCTTTGCACATCAGAAGGAGAACGTAATTTGATGGTGGTAGATGAAGCACATTGTCCAAGCTCAGCGGTGGTACCCTCGTGTCATAGCCCAAGGTCCTCCTAATCTCCATAACATCGATCTTCCATAGAGACCCTCTGTATCCCAATAGGGTTGACCTTTTCTTGTACAGGGCCAATTGCCTTCCAGTCTAGGGTGACCTTTCAGATCAAATTATCCGCACAGTATAAGGTAGGCTAATTGCTGCCTATTAAGTATACTTTTTCTCTACCCAAGATGCTTCATGGTACAGAAAATAAAAGACCGATTGTGAAATTTTCGAGCTGGTGACCTGAGGTTCATTGGCTTTTGAAATAAAAGTTTTAAGAACTGACATTCTCAGAAGTTGGCTATGTAATCTCAGAATTAATTTGTATTCTAGGGCTGGCCGGGGGTCAACAGAGAAGGCAGCTGCTTAAGAAGTGAATATGATTGTTTTCTTGCTAGAAGGTATCAGCAGGTAAACTCTGGCTTCAATGTAATATTTGTACTTAAAGAGGACCTTTCACTAGAATAAAAAATCTAAACTAAGCATACAGACATGGAGAGCGGCGCCCAGGGATCTCCCTGCACTTACTATTATCCCTGGGCGCCGCTCCGTTCTCCCGGTATAGGCTCCGTCCGGTATCTTCATATGTTCGGCTCAACCGGGTGGAGCCTGCCGGCATCTCCATCTCCCAGGCTGTAGCGCTGGCCAATCGCATTGCTTAGCTCATAGCCTGAGAGAGAAAAAAAACTCTCAGGCTATGAGCAGAGCGCTGCGATTGGCCAGCGCTACAGCCTGGGAGATGGAGATGCCGGCAGGCTCCACCCGGTTGAGCCGAACATATGAAGATACCGGAGCCTATACCGGGAGAACGGAGCGGCGCCCAGGGATAATAGTAAGTGCAGGGAGATCCCTGGGCGCCGCTCTCCATGTCTGTATGCTTAGTTTAGATTTTTTATTCTAGTGAAAGGTCCTCTTTAACCAGCTTTGCCGTAGATAAGTAGAGTTCAACTTGTGCCTCTCCAGCTGTTTGGAGTGGAAGTTTTGCAACAGCTGGAGATCTGCAGGTTGGATACCATGGCCACAGGTGATTGGAATCCTCAAAACCATTGGACATTCAAGCTGGATCAGTATGCGCAAACTGGTTAGAGATTTGGTTTAAACTTCTCAAAAAGTTTGGATTCAGACAAACCCAGGTTGAGGGAGAGACACAAATGTGTGTTGTCTGAGGAGTATTCATTCTCATTATGGAGAGCCCATGGTATGCCAAGTACGTGTGCGCAGTATTGGGCATATATTTTACCCAAAAATCCGGAGGAGCATTGTCTAGCCTACAATAGTTGTCATGTATATCAACTGGTCTCCATAATATAAATAGTAACCATCCACAGGTTCCCCTAAGGCCTTGCAACTAGAAATGTTGTTCTTATCTGCTTTTCTCTGATTAAGGGATTTTTGTCCTGAAAGAACTAGTTGCAGATGTGAGTCTGGCTTAGCCATTTTTCTAGCTTTACTACGTATGCATCTCTGCCAATCCACTGTGTGAAAATAATGCAAATCGCCTTGAATTGGGTATAAGAGGGTCAAGGATGTATGTAACCCAGAGGCCACCCATGTCGCTGCTATAGGATCCCTGATAACCGTAGGGCAATTACTGGCTGGTTGTAAGCCCATTTTAACCTACACGGGGCTGTGATCCTCATGGGTCTGGGTTCTTTATCTGGATCTGCACAGCCTATAACTACATTGACAGTTTTCTCATATAGGCTTGAGTTGGCTAAAGCCAGCCAGGTACATGAGATAAGATCAAGAGGGATAGATTGGATAAAAGGAAGAAGCAGCTTTCCTCTAAGGTAATATTGTCATGGACCAATAAGTGATGATAAACAAAGCAAAATAGCGGTAGAACCACTCATCTATTAGAGTTGTTCTGCTATAGACACAACACTACTTGTCATTGTATGGATGTTAAGCCCTGCCTGATGTCTTCCACTGCTGCCCTGCTGGAAGACATACTCCATAGGGGTAAGAAAGTTTATGGGTCCAGCGCCATGCAAAGTAATCCTGAATCAGTTTTGAGATCCTTGTATTAAACTGAAATTTTTTTAGCTTTTCCTCAGCATTTCAGGACCTGACAAAGGGACCTGTTTGGTCCTGAAACACATAGTCCAATCTCAATATAGTTCACTTCCCTTACGAACAAGAACTTCTATTGAATTATTTAGCCTAATGCCAAATCTCTAGACTCCAAAATTGGTCCTATCTACATATATGTACTGTTGGTCCAAGGTTTGATTCCTCATGGATACTGCCCGAAACTTTTGTCAGTAGTATGACAAAAGATCCTGTACACGGATCATTCTTTCCCCTGCAATTTGCTGTCAGAAGTCCCTTGTAGACATAGGCATGGTTTATCTAACTTTGATCTAATGTAAAGACCGACTTCAATGGGTTGTCCACTCTTTTGCAAGAGACAGCTTATTCTCAGAATAGGCTAACACTATCTGTTCGATGGGGGTTCAATTTGCAGAAGCTCTGGTACCAGACCTACACAAGTGCTTTAGTCACCAACTTTGTCCACTACATGTCTGGGACACCCAAAAATATAGGTGAAGACAGGACAACAGAAGCCTTGCCCGCCTGTCTGATCCCCCATCTTTTCAGTTCAATTGAGTGTGCTGCAGACATTGGTCTTTCATACCTGAGGAGCAAAATCACTAGCCTCAGCAGTCGCATCGGGTAGTCGGAGACATCTTCACCGTAGCATTGATTTCTCTGCAGTGATGATGTACCCAACTACTCCACGTGATCACTGAGGCCACTGGTTTGCTGGAACGATCACACGGAGTAGTCGGGCACATAGTCAATGCAGTGTTAGAAATACAGCCCTGTGTTGGGTCACCGGAGTGGTCGTACTGAAATGATGGAGGATCATAAAGATGAGTATGAGTTCTTCTCTAATTTTTTTAAAGTTTTAAAAAAGTGAAAAGATGGAAGTCACAAAATCCAGTACAGAACATACAAAAAGGATTAACTAAGTGTAGGATAAGGGTAAGATAAGGATAAGGATAAGTGTAGGATAAGGGTAAGATAAGGATAAGGATAAGTGTAGGATAAGGGTAAGATAAGGATAAGGATAAGTGTAGGATAAGGGTAAGATAAGGATAAGGATAAGTGTAGGATAAGGGTAAGATAAGGATAAGGATAAGGGTAAGATAAGGATAAGTGTAGGATAAGGGTAAGATAAGGATAAGTGTAGGATAAGAGGAGCTTTCATTACTCCAACATTTTGACCCACGCAGAGGTCTCATACCACCATGTCTTGCAGAACCAATGACTAGTTAGCAATTTTTTTTTCTTTTCATTAGTTGTTAATTATCAAAAATAAACTCCTAAGTGAAGCTGCTAATTGGTAAACACTTTAATTCTCTCTCAAACTTTTCCTTAATAAAATAATACCTCGAGCCATAAGGAAAAACTTTGGCGGATGACCTTACAACACATGGCATGAAGAAGAGTCTCGGTCTGGTGATGTTTTCGTGCCTGTCTGCACTCTGACCTCTCTACAGGAGATCCTAACAGCTGAGCGAAGGAAAGATACCGTCACATATTAACTGAATTCACTGCGTGGTGGAAACAGGACAGCGTGATGTCTGCAAAGAAGAAGTAAAAAACGGTCAATGCTAAAAGAAATCTAATTATTCACCTCTGAATCCCGATCTCAGAAAACAGTCGGTCTCTTCGAAAAGATGTTTTCTGACATTCACTTTAATTATTTGGGCTTTCAATAATTGTGACAAGCACGATTTGCTTTTCGGTGTTAAATAGACTAGGACGTTTCCAAATACTGTGCACATCAAGGATGACAGATGGCGGGGATTCCAGCTGCTTTTGTCATCTTGACAAGTTTCAAACTGAAAAATGTTAGACAGAGTAGAGATAATCAGCCATTCAAGCCAGACAAAAAGAGTATGCTAGGTCCTTCCGTGATTGTAACCCAAAAATGTTGATTAGATTTCCTAAAAAGACTTACAGTAGTCCACTTTGGGACAACTCTGTTTTTAATGCCCTTTTAGGAACATAATACCTAATGGGAATTATGACACTAAACCTACATCACCCCATGAAAGAATTTGTCCTATCTAGGACATTTATGGCATATAGCTAGGTTATGACATAAATGCTAGATAGGTGCAGGTCCCACCTCTGGTACACACTTTTAAAAACAGGGTCTCGAGGTGAACAGAGAGTACACCACACATGCACGGCTACCCTACATTCACTGCTATGCGACTTCCGAAAATAGGCAAGCAAGTGTACTCAGCTATTTCCCATAGCAGTGAATGAAGAGCAGCTGCGCATGTGCGGCTTCCTTTCCATTCCCTCTTGGGCCTAGTTCTGCAGATAGCAGAGGGTCCCAAATGTGGTACCTGAACCTATTAGACATTAACGACATATCCTACTAGCACTTCCAAAATCACAGGTGCACATCCATAAAGCTAGCATCTTCTGAGCAGAGTATAAATATAGCTGGTTCCTACACCGCCCTGAACATTGTAGACTTAGCTTAGGCCCAGGAGAGGTAGTTCTGTTAGTGTTAGGTACCCATCTGCAGAAACCACCTTGACGTTGGTAGATGGGTCCGACACACATTTGATCATTTTTCATGTGTAGTAGGTATAGTACCACTTTAATCCAGAATAATCCCTAATCCCTAGTTCTATTGTTTGCATGTGTAATGGTGTGCAGCCATTTTTTTTTATATCCTATTGTGAGTGCAACAATGTTAAGTGTTGTCAGTATTAACGTCCTTCTAGAATTATATTCATCTGTCTTCTTTGGTCTTGAGGCAGTCTGCAGATGTTCTGTAGACTATCTAGTCATGATTCTGGAAAGTGCGCCAGTTCTGGGCGTGCAGCCAAAGAGTGAAAAAGGAGACAAAAACATAGATAAGTGGAGTACATACAAGGGGTATGCAAGGGACTATCCTTCTTCTGTACCAATCAATATAAATTGCAAATGTTATGCTTATGAAGGTTGGCATGTATCCACCACCTTATCTGTAAAGTATTATATAATCTTATACACTGCTTCATTAAAGTGGAATGATCTTGTTGGACACATAGTGTTTGTGTCCCAAGTTATTTACCTCCGAGCTCGGTAACTTTCTACTAATTTGGATTTCACATGATAATTAGTGGAACCTGATAACACTATCAATATGCTATAAATGTCCCAGATGGGAATATCCTTTTTCTGGTTAAAAGAGCAACGTCCCTTATTTCTCTTGAAATTCAACATGTCTGGTCCTTTACTCCAGTGACACACGCCAAACGAAAGGTTGGTCAAGGATTTCATAAACATTAGATGGTCCTCGGGTCCTACTAAAATCGGTGGCTTTGGCCAACCTAAGCGTAATATGTATGACCACCTTTACAGCAGCTGTAAGATGGATTTGCTGTGCAATGTGATGGTTTTAGGCCAATTATACGTGGTCGTAATAAGGCTGTATTTTAAGTCACTCATGGGTACAAGAGCCAGACCCTCAAATTTAGATTACCATAGGGGTTCTGTGGCGAGCCAAGTTTAGGAATGGGGCAATATCTCTAGTTTTGAAATGGACTAGAATAAGAGGAACTAAGGAACTAAATGTGATTTTTCTATTAGTAGCAATAATAATAATAATTATTATTATTAATAAGAAAATCTTATGTCTCAACTCCTTTCATTCTAGCAGTAATTATCACACTGGGTGTGTAGTTGCCCAACAGCTGGAGATCCATAGGTTAGAAAAAAAATCCTATTCTCGATACGCGCCACGGGCTTTCAGCGTAGGGAAAGAAGTCATTATAAATATGCATTCACAGTTATGCAATTAATGATCCGGAAAGAGGATTTTTACGCTCTTACATTTATATTTAGATCAACTGTATAGTGTTTCTCCCTTATCAAAAAAAAACCAAAGGCCCTCTAAAGGACCTCTTAACACTGACTCCACCTGGAATGAACTGCTCTTCCTAACACATGTATCCTCACTTTGAAGGGTTCCCACTATTCTGGAGACTGAATGGGCTGACTTATGCTAACCAATGTTATTATCCAGGTATTCAACAACTAGGAAAGGGCTCTATAAAAATACACTAGACAAATTAACATTGAGACAATGCTATGAAGAACAAAGGCGGCAAAGAATTAATTTGCACATTCGATTTATATTCAAATGCAACAACATATTCATCAACGGTGGGAGAAAATCAAGCAATTTGGTGTCAAAGTAAATTGTGATTATGTCAATCAAAGAACAAATGTGGACGACACTTGTGGGAACTAAGGTCAAATTCTCCAAGAGTTACCAAGAGAAGATTCTTAGCAAAATATTTCCATCAGAAGATAATGTGCTATCTTAGCAGATTCTCAAAAACGGAGAAACTTTCGTTAAAATACAACAAGAAACTAGTCTTGAGTAGAATAAGCGTCAAATTTTGAGTTTTGGCCAGAACATTTATAATTATGTGATCCTTAGAAGACTTGATTTTAGTGCCAAACCCACCAGATCCACCTTTTCTGCAGAATCCCACATCAAGCTCACAAGTAGTGTTGAGCGAATCAAAGTTGACGAAGTCGAATTCGATCCGAATTTCAGGAAAAATTACATTCGTCTTGAATCTGAATTTCATGGCAACTTGTGGTAACAATTCAGATCTTTTTCTAAAAATGGCTGCTGCACGTGTTACAAAGTGAAAGTAAGAAGCCTGGGAATGAGGGATCACCCATAATGCCCTGCAGCCAGCCAATCCGCAGATAGCCAGCCCCTGTGATGTCACAACCCTATAAAAAGCCTCATCCTGCCCGGTCTCCACCATTTTCCAGTGAACTGAGCATAGAGACAGATGTGACAAGTGCTAGGGAATGTGGTTAGGAAAGACTTTATTTACAAAATATTAGTTTTGAACAGTTCAGGGACAGCACTGAGATAGTGTAGGGAGAAAATAGGGAGACTTTATCCACACTATAGGGAGAGTGCAGTGTAAAGCCTGGCTAATAGGAGCTATTCTATTACCCCTCACTGCACTAATTGGGGTTAAGGGTACTATCACACTTGCGGCAAAGGATTCCGGCAGGCAGTTCCGTCGCCGGAACTGCCTGCCGGATCCGTCAAAACGCATGCAAACTGATGGCATTTGTCACAAGGATCAGGATTCTGATCCGTATGACAAATGCATTGAAATGCCGGATCCGTCTCTCCGGTGTCATCCGGAAAAACGGATCCGGCATTTATTTTCTTCCCATTTTTTGAGCCCCGATGCCGGATCTGTTTTGCCAGAACACTCCGGCATTAATGCATGTCAACTGGAAAAAAATCCAGCATTCCAGCAAGTGTTCCGGAATTTTGGACGCAGATAAAACCGCAGCATGCTGCGGTATTATCTCCATCCTGAAAAGTCAGAAAGACCGGACTGAAGACGTCCTGATGCATTCTGAACGGATTGCTCTCCATTCTCAATGCATTAGGATAAAACTGATCAGTTCTTTTCCGGTATTGAGCCCCTAGGACGGAACTCAGTGCCGGAAATGAATAACGCTAGTGTGAAAGTACCCTTAAAGTGTTCTAATAGTGATTTTAGTTTTTTTGCATTCCTTTATACATAAGTAATTCCATTAATCCTTGATTCTGCAATTGGGGTAAAACTGTGGCCTGATACTACAGATTTTGGGGAGTTTATATACTGTATATAAGTAAGGGTTAATGCACACAACCGTATGTATTTTGTGGTCTGCAAAACACGGATACACAAAAAATAGGATGACGTCCGTGTGCGTTCCGTATTTTGCAGAACGGAACACCCAGTCCCTACCAGAACAGTCCTATCCGTAATGCGGACAATAATAGGACATGCTCAATTTTTTTGCAGAATGGACATACGGAGACGGAATGCACACAGAGTAACTTCAGGTTTTTTTTTTGTGGACCCATTGAAATGAATGGTTCTGCATATGGTCCACAAAAAAATGGAACAGACACGGAAAGAAAATACATTAGTGTGCATGAGCCCTTAATCTGTTAATCCTTAATTGTGTAATCGGGGTGAAATTACTACTGTAGTATTAGTGATACTACTGATTTTGGGGTGTTCACGTTGTTTTATACATAAGTAAATCCATTCATCCTTGATTCTGTAATTGGGGTAAAATCTGATACTACAGTTTTTGGGGTGAACAGATCCTGTAGAAATCTGTGGAATCAGCTAAGGACGGTGTAAAAGAAGAGCGCTCTATCACTCTATAGTAGAATCTTCGGCCACTGCACGGTTAAGACCTTTATACCCGACGCTATAATTGACCTGTGAGGATAAGTTCACACTTCACTTAATTGGTCAGTTACGGGACCAAAACTGGCCAAATAACTGAAGTATGAAGGGATTCTAAGAGTGACGCCTGTCATCCGTGTTTTTTTAAAACTTCGCTCCTCTCTACTCACAAGCTTGTGTTGGGGCTTTCGAAGAGCTGCTGTCCTGTGCAGTCCAAAAAGGACTGGATCTCAACACAAAGTAGAGGGTAAAAACTTCCTAAGGCAATACCTTTTGTAATACCTCCCTGTAGAGCTGGCCATTTTAGCTGGCCACTGAGGAAGGAACATGCTGTTCCGAAACGCGTCTGGTATAAGTCATCTGCAGTGAATAGACATTGAGCATGTTTTCTAGCGGCGGTTCGGAGACTCTATGAGCTGTTCGCATTCCGCTATCCACGCACTAATTCCCCAGCGGGTATCGAGCGCAACATTCCTTGACCACGCGGGACGCCACACATCGAGTCAGCGCGCACATTGATACAGATGCAACGTAACTGGCAATTGAGTTACAGCCCCGAGATTTCAGCTCCGACACGAATGTCAAGCATCTCCTGATTATACAAGAAGCCACATCAGCAAACCTATGTACCTATGATTTAGCGAGATTGGCACACAGAAAATCCAGAGAAACGCCATCATCTTCAGGATTGGTAGCGTAGTGCCTGTGGCTACATTACTTGTTACTAATAAGAGAGCATCAGCCATTTTACTACGTCGATTATTAGATTGGCAACATATCGTCTTGCAGCTATAGTGATTACTATCAACAGGAGGACATTCGATACTGTGCCTGTTAATTTCAATTGATTATATCCCACTGCAATTTATACATATGGCGAGCAGACAAGACTGTGTGGACATATACAAATAACTCGTACCATACAAGCTACTGGACTATAGGACTGAGTAATTGATTTAATTTATTTGTGGTTTTCATATTAATTCATTAAACATATTTATTTATCTATATCTTGTACATTCATACATTTACCAGATATCTGAGTGCCCCCGAATATTTTTTTTCATTTTGCCATTAAGACTACATATACGGTGGAGGTGCCGTGGGGTTGTGCACCGTGCCCCTGGTTCCTAGGCTGGTGGAGTCACTGTATTCCTTTTACATTTTAGATGTTTGTTTGCCAAGGTCATTGATTTTGGCTGGAATGGCCAACCATCCTTGATGGCAGATATCGGGGGAAAGAAGGGTCAGGCAAGTTGGATTTCAACACATTTGATAATTAGGTTCTCGAGGAGAAAAGCCATCGCCAGAGGACACTGTCAGCAGCTTAGTCTCCCCTCCCCATTGACAGAATATGTGTGCTTGGCCAATCTTTTATGTGAATGGGGTAGTTGGTAGAGAGAACAGCCAGAGAATGGATGTTAGCAATCTAATGTTCCCAAATCTTGTCCTCCTCTTGATCGAGAAGCATACGGAAGAGAGGGTCTTCCAAACGTGATGTGTCTCCACAGTTCATTGTAGGTCTCATCGTTGTTATCCTCTTTAATAAACCACGAATTTATTAAAAATTGATACAACAATGGTGCTCACACACCATTTTCACTTGATCTTAGCCAAAAGGCCAAGAAGCGATCTCACACACCATTTTCTCAAGCAGGTTACCAAAAATTTACTTGGCCAAAAGGTGACACTAGAGGGGAGCGAACTTTTGGAAAATTTGATTCGGCTGCTTTGCCAAGTTTTACAAAAAAAAATCGCTTTGTGATGAATTACTTCATAGCTGGTGCAATGACAGGGAGCTGCGATAGCGCCACCCCCCGTCATTGTACCCCTCACATGCTGCGTTCATACATGATGGCGGCATCTGAGAGTAGAAACAGTAGAAAATGAACAGAAAAATTAATAAAATCATACTTACCGCCTCCATTTGCTCGCGACGGGCCTGGTACCGTCATCTTGCTTGAAGACCTTGCACGAAATCTCACGACGGCCAGAGATGACGTCACCACGCACAGGATTTTGGCCGGGATCTTCAATCAAGATGGCAGCAGCCGGTCCGTCACAAGCAAATGGAGGAGGTAAGTATAATTTATTTGTTTGTTTGTTTTTTTTACACTATTTAAAGTTAAATCGATTCGCTACCACGAAGCACAAGGAAATTCGGCTTCGCGGCATATCAAATTTATCCTGAAATTTGGGTCGAATTCTACTTTGTTGGATTCGATTCTCTCAGCTCTAGGTGACACCAAACGTTGGTTATTATAAGAAGAAAAGAAAAAAAGTCCAGCTCTGAAGTATGACATCAATCACCAAAGGAAACTGGGGCCAAGCAAACCTACCCATCTCCTTTTTTTGCAGAACAGAGAGACTGAGTAGCTCAACCTTTTAAACTCCACAATGATGGACATATAAGCAGCCTCAGAGCCAGCAGTAATTCAAAGGAATCCACGAACAGCAGAGGAAGGCGATAAAAGATCGAGGTCGCCACTTAAAGATCTATTTAGGTAACTTTTTGCCACATGAAAGTAAAAGAAAAAAGTCTTGAAAGTGAATCATAAGGAAATAATTTAGGGTCAGACTAGACGGACTAAGTGGTCTTTGTCAGACTTCTATGCTTCTGTATTGCAGAACTCAAGTTGGATTAAGAAAACAAAACTTTTAACTTCTCATCGTCCTTCAAAAAGGTCTGAGATGACAAGCAGAAGAATATTCCTTCCCGTACATCACATATGAGCTGTTTGCTCAGCGTTTAGAAGCTTTTTAGGTTTTATGGTCATGGAGAGATGTTTTTCAAGGTGCAATTACATTCTAGTGAGAAATATAGTCTTTAGGGGATTCGGTGGATTTTTGGAGGTGTCAGGCTAAAACAAACAAAAATAATTGAAGGTTAATGGTGCTTTCATACCCAATCTCACCTTTTAACTTTTACTCTAGACCAGGAATGCCCAACGTACAGCCCTCCAGCTGTTGCAAAACTACAATTCCCAGCAAGCCTGGACAACCTACAGCTAGTAGGGCATGCTTGGAGTTGTAGTTTTTTAACAGCTGGAGGGCCGCAGGTTGAGCATCCCTGCTCTAGAGGTTTTTGTGAGCTGAATATGGACAGGGGCAGAATTTACCGCCACATAAACCAAGCACATGTTTGGAATGCCCAGACATCATAAAGTGTTGGCTGAAAAAAGGAGCAGACATACTTCCTGTGTAGGCGCCTTAACTACACCGAGCCCAACTGAGGAAGGGGGCCCTTCCCAGCTGTAGAGCAGTAGCAGGTGCCCAAGGGGCAGAGCTTAGTGGCACAATGGGAATGAGCTTAGAGGTGTTATGGATGGAGCATGATAGGAGCCACCAAATATAATTTTGCTTGGGGCCTCAGAAATGCCAAGTCCACCCCTCAATATGGGGCGCTCGTAGAGATGAACCTGGAAGCACAATTTGTGCTAATGGAAAATTTCTAACAAGGCCCCCACCTATCATAAAAAAACTTCATCCAGAATTTGAAAGCTGCATTATAATGAGTGACAAAGTAACAATGTTCAAGCAGAACCTTCATGCAACAAAATTTTCCTTTTTTGAAAAAAACATTTATTGTATTTCTAACCCTTTGCTCATTTCCGCTGCCCACAATGGAAAAATGAAGTGCTTTGTTAACATCTGTCAGGAAACAATTGCCTGTCAAAATGATTTTCCAATGTGTTGTCGGCAGACATCTGCTGCTTTCACGCATGAAATTGTATGATTAACACGTGCCTGGGAAATCTTTCTCTCCTATTGTAGCGTGTGTGATCAGCTTTTTCTGATAATGGGTAAAATCACTACAAAAAAGGGAACTTTGCAATGTTGTTGCCTTTAACATGATACTTCGGTGCTCCGCCACTGTGCAGAGTTCATGGTGCAAGTGATCTTTCATCCACGATGATGTCATCTAACCACCGGAGCCCAATTTCTTCCACAGGAAGTTTCAGGTTACATTGGTATGGAAAAATGGCTCCATGGCCAGCAATGATTGGGCATTTTTGTCACGCTGATGTCATAGTTGTATGGCACTGTTGAGGAATCTTTGAGTTTGGCACTCTAGTTGTCACTATTGTTTGCAATATGTAGATGGTCAGCATTAACTGGTAGGTGTTAAGCAGTAGATGTGGACCCACTGTGTCACTTGAACAGATATGGCTTAGCACTACTCCTAAGGGCGTTATCTAGATGCCCCCTTCTGGTATTCACCCTTTACCCACTATACAGGGACCTGGACTTTCCTGCAGGGGAGCCACCAGGCTGCTACCTCTTACAGTAATCTCTATTCAGTAGACTGCTGAGCTACGGGGGTCAAGAGACAGCTGTGCATCACTGAGGGGTCTGAGATAGGCCCAGGTCAGGACAGGCACTGTATGACCAATCTGATAAACAGTCAGAGTTCAAGGCAAGTAGTTGAGGGTCATAACAGAGCTCAGGTGTAGGTCATGTCAGGCAGCGAAAGGTCAAATTTGGACTACAGGCCGAAGTCAGTACACCTTTGCAGGGCAATAGCAGAACCTAGAACCTATTGCACAGGCACTATAGTAGACTAGAACCTATTGTGCAGGCACTCTTCCACAGGGAAAGGTTCCTTAAGTACCCCTTGGTTCCCAGCTATAGGCTAGGGAATATTTAGGTGCATACACTGACCCTTTAAGAGCTGGAGGGAGCACTTTATGTCTTATGGGCAATAGGGGAATGGCCTAGCCAGCAAGCAGCAGGCCACAGTCTGCATGGAGGGACAGAGCTACCCTGGTGGCTGGATCCACCAGAAAATACGGGAAGGGAGGGAATATGGTCTACTCTGCCAGAACCGGAGCACTGGCACAGGTAAGCAGTGTAGTGGCACCAATGGGCCACCACTGTAAAAGTGGGTGTGAGATATTCAGGCATTGTTTTATACTGTCCAATTCTTAGGTGGAAGAGGGACATCTAGGTTCCTTAGGAGTTCCTTAGCTGTATCTGCCACATTTGCACCCCCTATAGCTATAACCATTTCTAACATTCTTCCTCTTTCATTTCATCCAGTATACTGGATGCACCATCCACGATGCAAGAACCACACCTCAGGCAGCGCTCATCCATGATTTCAGGTGGAAGCATTTAGAGATACACAATCTGTCCATAAATTTCCTACCGCCTTTAAAGCAATCGGTGGGACTGCAAAGAGTAAACTTCTCCAGTTGCCCCAACTTTTAGAGGACATCTCCATGAAGTTTCAAGGTTCTGGGCGCACGTTTGATAGCTACGGTATAGACGCAAAAACCTTTGGTGATGTATGTGACTGCGACCAAAATGCATAGATCCCTCAAACCACTTAAAGCACCAGATGCCAAATGCAGATTTCAAGGTACAGACTTTGTTGTCTTCATCACAACCTTTGTCCTCCTCATCCCCCGGTGATGCCCCTCCTAGACTTTCCCAGCAGCTGATGAGATTCAGCTCCTCTCTTCATCGTCTGCCGCCTATTTTGTTGTTGTCTGCTGTTTCTGTGCTACAGAAGCATGGTTTGGAAGTTTATTATGTTTATTCGCTTGTAACCAATCCAAATTGGATCCTATTCCCCATGTAAAAGTCTTGGAGAGAGGCCTGACAAATTGTCAGTTGTGTAACGTACCTGTGAATGTGCCGCGCGCTGTGCAGAGGAATAATCTTTGAATTAATGCGATTTCTAACTCAAGCGAAACAGATCAGGGTCTGTGGTGTAGAACTGAATTGCTTCAATTGGCAGGAGCTGGAGAAACCAGGGAAGTCAGCATTTAAGGGGAGAATATCAAAACAAGTCTATTAGGCTTGTGTGTTTGAGCTCGGTAATCATTTCACTTACTGAGGGCTGCTCGCAGTAACCTCTGTCGAGTGCAAATCTACTTCTGCTTTTAGCCTGGGGTTTTCTATTAGTGCTATGGGGGCCCTTGGATCTTGATGGGCATATTAATAGCCAGTGAATCCCTTGCAAAGTCCTCTGTACAGGAGCATTCACAGAAATCACAAGAACATGTCCTAGACAGACAAGGTTTAGCTCCTTGCCCTAGAACTGTAGTTAAAGGCTATGGACATCTCCGGGGCAATTTTTTTTTATAATTGCATTTTACTCATTTCTTTTGGTCTGTTAGTGCTATGGGGGCCCATGGATCTTAATGGGCATATTATTAGCCAGTGAATCCCTTGCAAAGTCCTCTGTACAGGAGCATTCACAGAAATCACAAGAACATGTCCTAGACAGACAAGGTTTAGCTCCTTGCCCTAGAACTGTAGATAAAGGCTATGGACACCTCCCAGGGCAATTTTTTTTTTATAATTGCATTTTACTAATTTCTTTTGGTCTGTTATACAAATGTTCAGCCATTTTTGAGATACAAGGGTAAAAAATAAATCAGTCTGTTTGAGTAGTATCACTTCTCATTCCTGTCAGCTGACAGCTCATGTAGAACTCTTATCTCTGATTTCCTGACCTCATAAACATTCATTTAAGCCATATTCTTATCAGTTTCATAAGAGTTTAGCTATAATGAGTGTTTATGAGGTCAGGAGATTAGAGTTCTACATGAGCCATCAGATGATGGGAATGAGAAGTGATACTGCGCAAACAAACTGTTTTTTGTTTTTTTAACCCTTGTAACTCAAAAATGGTTGAAAAGTTTTAATAAAGACCAATTAAAAATTATTTTTTTGTCCAAAATGAGTAAAATGTAATAATAATTGCCCCGTAGCCTTTAAATATCCTGGCATCATGGCTATGTTGGCAAGTGCTTCACCAGCTGAACCCTTCCCATAACTAGGGCCTTAAATACAAGTGAGGGTCCAACGAGCCTGGTATGAAGGTAGTGGAGATGGGGAGTGTAATGCTGGATATCACTCGCTGCAAAGCCAGTCTTTGGGTAAGGAGCTACAGCCAATCAAGGGCTCCAAACAGGTGGGGGTACCATTTTGGTTTCTACCCTGCTATGAATTACTTGCCATAAAGTAGTTGTCCCCTCTTTGTCATATTGAAGTCATAGAGACCCCCTTCATGGTGCTTGGGGCACATCAATGAGGCAGTGAGAAGAGCTCTGTTGGACTTGAGGCCATGAAAATACATGGATACCTATTGGGTCACTAGCTGGACTAGGGATAATCAGCTGATTACTGGAGCTAGGGCTAGTGGGGCAAGTGCTCTAGTTGCTGGGTGTCAGAGGGGTGTCAACATGGCATTCTGCCTTGGGGAGGTTACTCAGATGCAGGGCTAGGACAGCAAATGTTTACCCCAGGTAAAGCTTCAGGGGTACTGGCTGTCCTTAAAGAGTTATTCACCCCTGGGGGCCTCTCTGGTAGACCCCCCCCCCCTCCACCCGCATGGCCAGACCTGTGGTCAGGAAAAATACTTACTGAATACCCGCTAGCGTGTTCCAGCTCTTTTGCTCCCCCGGGGCTTCTACAGTTCTCAGGTCTTCCCCCGTCTCAACATCTTGCGTCATGTCATTGGGTCATATAACACAGGGGAGTCATTGGCTGCAGTGGCCACGTAACCCACGTAAAACAGGATGTTGAAGCGAGGAGTCCTAAGCACTACCGTGGGGGGGGGAGAATGGGAGCGAAGGAGCCGGAACCAAGCTGTGAGCGGAGGAGCTGTGTATATACTGTGAGCGGAGGAGCTGTGTATATACTGTGAGCGGAGGAGATGTGTATATACTGTGAGCGGAGGAGATTTGTATATACTGTGAGCGGAGGAGCTGTGTATATACTGTGAGCGGAGGAGCTGTGTATATACTGTGAGCGGAGGAGCTGTGTATATACTGTGAGCGGAGGAGCTGTGTATATACTGTGAGCGGAGGAGATGTGTATATACTGTGAGCGGAGGAGCTGTGTATATACTGTGAGCGGAGGAGCTGTGTATATACTGTGAGCGGAGGAGCTGTGTATATACTGTGAGCAGAGGAGCTGTGTATATACTGTGAGCGGAGGAGATGTGTATATACTGTGAGCAGAGGAGATGTGAATATACTGTGAGCAGAGGAGATGATGTGTATATACTGTGAGCGGAGGAGATGATGTGTATATACTGTGAGCGGAGGAGATATGTATATACTGCGAGCGGAGGAGATGTGTATATACTGCGAGCGGAGGAGCTGTGTATATACTGTGAGCGGAGGAGATATGTATATACTGCGAGCGGAAGAGATGTGTATATACTGCGAGCGGAGGAGATGTGTATATACTGTGAATGGAGGAGATGCTGTGTATATACTGTGAGCGGAGGAGATGTGTATATACTGTGAGCGGAGGAGATGCTGTGTATATACTGCGAGCGGAGGATATGTGTATATACTGCGAGCGGAGGAGATGATGTGTATATACTGCGAGCGGAGGAGATGTGTATATATTGTGAGCGGAGGAGATGTGTATATACTGTGAGCGGAGGAGATGCTGTGTATATACTGTGAGCGGAGGAGATGATGTGTATATACAGTGAGCGGAGGAGATGTGTATATACTGTGAGCGGAGGAGATGATGTGTATATACAGTGAGTGGAGGAGATGTGTATATACTGTGAGTGGAGGAGATGCTGTGTATATACTGTGAGCAGAGGAGCTGTGTATATACTGTGAGCGGAGAAGATGCTGTGTGTATACTGTAAGCGGAGGAGATGATGTGTATATACTGTGAGAGGAGGAGATGATGTGTATATACTGTGAGCGGAGGAGATGCTGTGTGTATACTGTAAGCGGAGGAGATGCTGTGTATATACTGTCAGCGGAGGAGATGCTGTGTATATACTGTGAGCGGAGGAGATGCTGTGTGTATACTGTAAGCGGAGGAGATGCTGTGTATATACTGTCAGCGGAGGAGATGCTATGTATATACTGTCAGCGGAGGAGGTGCTATGTATATACTGTGAGAGGAGGAGATGCTGTGTATATACTGTGAGAGGAGGAGATGTGTATACACTGTGAGTGGAGGAGCTGTGTATAAACTGTGAGCGGAGGAGATGTAGATGTAAACCGTGTACCGGGGTGGGCTCCCCAGGATACAGCAAAGTCACGAACGAGGAAAGCAACCCCAACACCAGAATTTTACTGGGAACATACAATAAATTTACATACACCCAGTCCGAAGGCTGACACCCTTGTGCTGCATAGCACGGCACCCTCCGATGGATGCAGGAGGAAAGTGCAGTAATTTACCTACTGGCGGGCACAACTAAACTGCCACACCTTACCTGTTATTACCGTATAAGAACAAGAATCACTGTATGGGTATGTGGTATGGGCTAGCCTGCGGTGCAGCACAACAGCTTACAATCTTACACAGATCATTCAGCCTGCAGGCACAGATCGTGCTGCTGACCTGTGTGGGTGGAGCCTGCAGCCCGGAAATCTGCATAAGCTACGCCCACACAGTGCTGCAGCACGATCTGTGTCTGTAGGGGAGAGAGCACTGTGAGCTTCAGGAACGGGACAAGGTGAGTGGGTACTGTGTTTTTTTTATTTTTATTTAACAGAGGGCATTTCTACCATGGTGGGGGCACAGAGGGTATTTCTATCATGGATGGGGCACAGAAGGCAAAATTACTACAAAGGGGGCACGGAGGGCATTACTACTACAAAGGGGGCACGGAGGGCATTACTACTACAAAGGGGGCACAGAGGGCATTACTACTACAAAGGGGGCACAGAAGGCATTATTACTACAAAGGGGGCAAGGAGGGCATTGCTACTACAAAGGGGGCACAGAGGGCATTACTACTACAAAGGGGGCACAGAGGGCAATACTACTACAAAGGGGGCACAGAGGGCAATACTACTACAAACGGCGTTACTAGTATTAGTGGGCACAATGGCCATTACTACTATGGAGGGGGCACAACGGCATTACTACTATAAATGGGATACTATGGGCATTATAACTATGAAGTGGGCACAGTGAGCATTATTACTATGAAGGGGGCACAATGGGCATTACTACTATTAAGGGGACACAATGGGCATTACTACAATGAAGGTGCACAATGGGCCTTACTACTATGAAGGGAGCACAGATTGCATTACTACTGTAAAGGGGCACAGAGCATTACTCTTGTAAAGTGGGTGGGCATAACTATTATGGGGCACTGAGTGGGCATTATTACTATGAAGGGGCACAGAGGGCATTATTACTGTTATGAGGGCACAGTGAGGGCATAACTATAAAGGGACACAGAGGGCTTTACAACTGTGAAGGGGGCACAGATAGGGTATTACTACTTTGAAATGGGCACAGAGAGGGCATAACTACTGTGAGGGAGGCACAAAGAGGGCATTACAACTGTGACGGGGGCACAATGAAGGGATAAGTACTTTAAAGGGGCACAATGTGGGCATAACTACTGTGAAAGTTGTACAGTGAAGGCATAACTACCTTGAAGGCTGCACAATATGGGCATAACTACCATGAGAGGGCACATATCTGGACAAAACTACTGTGAAGGTTGTACAATGAGGGCAATACTACTGTAAGAGGGTACAATTTTTTTTAAAGTATTGGTGGGGGTGCCAGAGAAAGGACCCGCCCGGGTGCCAAACACCCTAGGCACGCCACTGTGTGTATATACTGTGAGTGGAGGACCTGTGTATAAACTGTGAGAGGAGGAGATGTGTATATACAGTGAGTGGAGGAGATGTGTATATACAGTGAGTGGAGGAGATGCTGTGTATATACTGTGAGCGGAGGAGATGCTGTGTATATACTGTGAGCGGAGGAGATGTGTACATTAGGGCTGCAGTAAACGATTATTTTAGTAATCGAGTATTCTATCGATTATTTTTTACGATTAATCGAGTAATCTAATAATAAAAAAATAATAGACTGTTTTCCTTTATAAAAACTCAGACCCCCTGCCATCAGTCCCCAACACCCTTTGTTCCCCCCTGTGCGATCAGCCCAAGTGCATCAGTTCCCCCCAGTGCCATCAGCTCCACTATCTCCCAGTGCTATCAGCTCTCCCCACCCAGTGCCATCAACTCTCCCTCACCCCAGTGCCAACAGCTCTCCCTCACCCCAGTGCCATCAGCTCTCCCTCACCCCAGTGCCATCAGCTCTCCCTCACCCCAGTGCCATCAGCTCTCCCTCACCCCCTTGTGCCATCAGCTCTCCCTCACCCCAGTGCCATCAGCTCTCCCTCACCCCAGTGCCATCAGCTCTGCCCCCTTGTGCCATCAGCTCTCCCTCACCCCATTGTGCCATCAGCTCTGCCCCCTTGTGCCATCAGCTCTGCCCCCTTGTGCCATCAGCTCTGCCCCCATTGTGCCATCAGCTCTGCCCCCATTGTGCCATCAGCTCTGCCCCATTGTGCCATCAGCTCTGCCCCCATTGTGCCATCAGCTCTGCCCCCATTGTGCCATCAGCTCTGCCCCCTTGTGCCATCAGCTTTTCCCCCATTGTGCCATCAGCTTTTCCCCCATTGTGCCATCAGCTCTGCCCCCATTGTGCCATCAGCTCTGCCCCCTTGTGCCATCAGCTCTGCCCCCATTGTGCCATCAGCTCTGCCCCCTTGTGCCATCAGCTCTGCCCCCTTGTGCCATCAGCTCTGCCCCCATTGTGCTATCAGCTCTGCCCCCATTGTGCTATCAGCTCTGCCCCCATTGTGCTATCAGCTCTGCCCCCATTGTGCCATCAGCTCTGCCCCCATTGTGCCATCAGCTCTGCCCCCTTGTGCCATCAGCTCTGCCCCCTTGTGCCATCAGCTCTGCCCCCTTGTGCCATCAGCTCTGCCCCCTTGTGCCATCAGCTCTGCCCCCTTGTGCCATCAGCTCTGCCCCCTTGTGCCATCAGCTCTGCCCCCTTGTGCCATCAGCTCTGCCCCCATTGTGCCATCAGCTCTGCCCCCATTGTGCCATCAGCTCTGCCCCCATTGTGCCATCAGCTCTGCCCCCATTGTGCCATCAGCTCTGCCCCCATTGTGCCATCAGCTTTTCCCCCATTGTGCCATCAGCTTTTCCCCCATTGTGCCATCAGCTTTTCCCCCATTGTGCCATCAGCTCTGCCCCCATTGTGCCATCAGCTCTGCCCCCATTGTGCCATCAGCTCCGCCCCCATTGTGCCATCAGCTCCGCCCCCATTGTGCCATCAGCTCCGCCCCCATTGTGCCATCAGCTCCGCCCCCTTGTGCCATCAGCTCTGCCCCCTTGTGCCATCAGCTCTGCCCCCTTGTGCCATCAGCTCTGCCCCCTTGTGCCATCAGCTCTGCCCCCATTGTGCCATCAGCTCTGCCCCCCTTGTGCCATCAGCTCTGCCCCCTTGTGCCATCAGCTCTGCCCCCATTGTGCCATCAGCTCTGCCCCCCTTGTGCCATCAGCTCATCCCCCACCCCAGTGCCATCAGCTCATCCCCCACCCCAGTGCCATCAGCTCTTCCCCCATGCTCCTCCTGACACCCGGATTGCACAGCATCACTGGTTTCTATGACGCTGTGCACTCCAGGCGCCTGGCCTTAGTTGCGCCCCCACCCCCTCGGTTTCACCAACTTACCTTTCCAGCAGGGGCGCTGTCGACACTCCATAGTTCTGCGCTGCTATGCCCCTGACGCCACACAGTGCGTCAGGTCACGGTGTGCGTACGTCAGGAGGTCAGAGCAGCGCGGGACCATGGACATGCTGTGTAGTGTCCGGAGGCCGTCTGCTGGAAAGGTAAGTATTCCAAGCGCCGCGGGAGACCACGGAGCGGGAGTAATAGCAAGCGCTTCACTCCCGCTCCGTGGTCACATGACACAAATGAATCTTCGATGGGTATCTCACGTGTCCCGTCAGGAGTCCTTTTAACTTTGCCGACACATTTTTGCTCACAGTTCTCATCTGGAATCCGCGGCTTGCTCCTCTGATCCTATGGGCCTGGATGGTGGTCGTCCCTGCTTCATCCTGAAGCTTCTTCCTCTGATCGATGATGTGGATCTTTGGGAGAGCGGCGGGACCATATCCGAATACAGAGGATCTCTCTCTAGCGCCTCCATCGTCTCGCCTGGAGAATGAAAGGTGTCGATCTTTCCATCTTGACGAAAAAAAGTCGCAGTGTTGCTGGGTACAGCAAGGCGAACTTGGCTTTATTCTTCGCCAGTGAGGAACAGATCTGTGTAAACTCTCTTCAGCTGAGTAGTCGCTGAATAATAAAATCTTGTTGCCCCGAACCATTAGGGGTTGCGAGTTGCGCCAGAATTTGCCAATATGGCTTCCTTGGCAGCGTAGTTCAGGTACTTAGCTATCGCTGATCTAGGGCGTATGTTGTTGGAGTTCCCTCCCGCGGACCCAGGCGGTGTGCCCTCTCCACTGTGAATGTACCTTTCTTTCAGCCCCAGCGCTTGTGGTATTTCTACTTCACAAATTGCCGCCAGCTGGTTCGGGGGGGGATCGATTCTGGCAATCCAATAATTCTCAAGTTGCTCCTCCTGGAGCGATTTTTTAAATCATCGACTTTCTCCTTTAAAAACTGGTTGCTGCGCAGGAGATCACTAATATGGCTTTGGGCTTTTTCTAATTCCTCCTCCACCAGCACCATCCTCTGCTGCACCTCGGAGATCTGGGAGGTATGGTGCGCCACTTCTGTCTGCAGTTGCTGCAAGGCTGTTGATACTGTGGCCTCTGGCGATGCCTTGATATCCGGGGCTAGAAGTTTGACCACCTCTATGGCCATTGCTTTACAGGAGGATGTAAATTCCCCGTTTGGGTCTTGGCTGCAATCCACTTCCTCCTCCTCTGAGTAAGAAGCCTCGGCGTTCCGTTCTGTGGATTGATAGGCGAACGGGTAAGTCTCTGTCCCTTGTCTTGCGCCGACGCCATCTTGCCCCCTTGCTTCTGTGCCCTTCTCCTGCCGGGTGCGTTGGCTGAAGCTCTTTCTGGGAGCCACCTCTGACCACAAATTTTTCCATGGGCTGTCCCCGACACTTTAGGGGGCAGTTGTGGGGGCTTCACAGTCCCGATTTGTGGCGGCTCTATGAATTTCGGGCCGAACATGCAGAGCTCTTCTCACTCGCGACTGATCATGTGCGCGCCGGAACCGGAAGTCCGTGGCTGTCACTATTATGGTATTACATTGTAGCATGTGGTACTGTTGTTGGTATTCTGTAGTATTCTCTTCTTAAGACAAGTTGCCATTTTACCCCCCTCCCCCTTCCTCCCCCACTTTTGGTGGAAACAAGTGTGTCTAAGGCCCCTTTCACACGTGCGAGTATTCTGCGCGGATGCGATGCGTGAGGTTAACGCATTGCACCTGCACTGAATCATGACCCATTCATTTCTATGGGGCTGTGCACACGAGCGGTGATTTTCACGCATCACTTGTGCGTTGCGTGAAAATCGCAGCATGCTCCTCTTTGTGCGTTTTTCACGTAACGCAGGCCCCATAGAAGTGAATGGGGTTGCGTGAAAATCGCAAGCATCCGCAAGCAAGTGCGGATGCGGTGCGATTTTCACGCACGGTTTCTAGGAGACGATCGGGATGGAGACCCGATCATTATTATTTTCCCTTATAACATGGTTATAAGGGAAAATAATAGCATTCTGAATACAGAATACATAGTACAATAGGGCTGGAGGGGTTAAAAAAAATAATAATAATAATTTAACTCACCTTAATCCACTTGCTCGCGCAGCCGGCATCTCCTTCTGTCTCCTTCTTTGCTGATTGCAGGAAAAGGACCTGTGGTGACGTCACTCCGGTCATCACATGGTCCATCACATGATCCATCACCATGGTAAAAGATCATGTGATGGATCATGTGATGACCGGAGTGACGTCACCACAGGTCCTTTTCCTGCAATCAGCAAAGAAGGAGACAGAAGGAGATGCCGGCTGCGCGAGCAAGTGGATTAAGGTGAGTTTAATTATTTTTTTATTTTTTATTAACCGCTCCAGCGCTAGTTTACTATGCATTCTGTATTCAGAATGCTATTATTTTCCCTTATAACCATGTTATAAGGGAAAATAATACAATCTACAGAACACCGATCCCAAGCCCGAACCTCTGTGAAGAAGTTAGCGTTTGGGTACCAAACATGCACGATTTTTCTCACGCGAGTGCAAAACGCATTACAATGTTTTGCACTCGCGCGGAAAAATCGTGCATGTTCCCGCAACGCACCCGCACATTTTCCCGCAACGCCCGTGTGAAAGAGGCCTTAGGGTCCATTCACACGCCCCTGGGGTTTACTGCAACGGTCTCATTCATGACTGCAGACTTGCCATATTTTATAAGCCGTTGCTTTGTTACCATGTAGTCCTCGCCTAGTAATGTTTTACAAAACAAAAATAAATAACATTTACAGAACTTCCAGAGTTGTCTAGTCCTTGTTTATCTGTAGTCCACAGATGTCCACCATGAGCATACAGGTCTGTCCTATACCATGCTTTGTAGCTGGGCCTCTGTATATCGGGTATTTTTCGGTGAGCAGATATCTGATAAACACATTGCATTACTAAAACGATAGTATTCGTGGCACATCACATTTCAGGTAAAAAAAATATAGAATTCCCCAGTGGCCCCAGCAGCGAGCGCAATCCTGGAATATTCCATTAACAGTGATATGTGATTTGCCTCTCAATCATCTTGTTTTTAGCAAGAACCTGTGGATTATGAAATATTAATACTGCACCTCTAGCCTAAAGAAAGATTCACAAAGGAACAGCCTCCACTTTATTCCAGCAGCTCATGTGTTACGCACCGGAATCTCTCATGTGCACATGTAAGGTTATAGGAAGGGGCAGCACATCAGAAAATGACCTATTGTTTAGATAGTTTTCATCTTAAAGGGGTATTCCCATCTTAGACAATGGGGGCGTATCGCTAGGATATGACCACCGCTCCCATTCATTTCCGGCCACCGCTCCCATTCATTTCTATGGGGCCGACGGAAATAGCCGAGCCAGCGCTCGGCTATTTTCGGTGACTCCATAGAAATGAATAGAGGGCGGCTGCGCATGCACAGTGCGCCCTCCTCAAGTTTCTCCGCTCCGTTCTCCTTCTCCGGACCCACATCTATCAGACAATGGGGGCATATCCTAGCGATATGCCCCCATTGTCTAAGATGGGATGACCCCTTTAAACATATATTTTTTTTTTTTTCCATGCCACTAGCTATATTTAAAAAAAATCCTAAATCTTACTACAGTTTTCACACTGTAGATTTCATTTCTCAGCAGTCATCTCATTATCATCACCAGCAGGATTACAATGCCAGGGATATGAGATGGATAGATACAGTAGATATGAGATAGATTTATAGATAGATATGAGAGAGATAGATAGATATCCACCACCCACAGTATAGTTTAGCTTTTATTACAGTCTCTCCCAGAACGTCCATGAGGCTCCCAGAAAAAGGGGAAAACTTCTCAGACTCCAGGAAGAGCCATGGGTTCCCCACATCCTCTGCTCCCCATTTCTGCTCTTCCTTCTGCTTCTAGGCACTGCTGCAGACAGCATCTTGACACTGAGTGGCACACAACGTAATCTGAGGTCTGTAAAGAGGTAGTTTGGGGTCTGCACTATTTTGGATCTAAATACTGTAAGTCGGGGAATGTCCCTTATAAATGGGCAGGGCATAAACAAGTCTCCAGAACCTTCCTCAGGTCCACTTTCTAAAGCTGCCACTTATGGTTTTAAATCTAGGAAAGGAATAATCCGTCAGCTGTTTTGATTAAAGGAACAGTCCAAAAGATACCATGTTTTATGTTTAGTACAGACTCCGCGGGGGCGGGGCAGGATACAAAAGGCTGAAGTTATGCACTGCCCCCTCGGTCCTGCACTATAAAGAATGGGGACAGAGCAGCTGGTTGCTGTGGGCATCTTGCAGCCGTCAAGGCAAGCTGGGGGGTGAATCTTCACAAATTTTATTGCACAGCCCACTGGGGCCCCCGCTGATCTCATGAACAAGGGCACTGTTTCCCTGTTTGAATGGAGGGGAGACATCCATGTATGTCTGACACTCCATTCGGCAATATGGGACTGTTGGAGACAGCTGAGAGCGGAATGGAGCGGTGGCCTCTGTTCTCATGATTGGCGGGGACCCCAGCAGTTGGACCCCCACCGATCACTTACAGTTGTAATGGGAGAGCCCCTTTAACCCCTTATTGCCCAATAGGATGTTGAAAAGGGGCTACAGCTCAGCTTACATTTAGAGGAGGGGACAGTTTAGACCTACTGCATGTAGCCTCGGAGTTAACCCTTGCCGTCTAGTGCACAGCGGCTGAAATCTTTTCCGCATTTTGCCTGATTCTAGCTTCCTTCTCCTTTCTTCATGGAGAGTCCCCGGGGTCCAATCTAATACAAATAGCATCAGGCTCATTACATAATTGTGCGTTTTACAGCACATTCTCGCAGAACGAAGCCTGGACTTACAAATCCACATCGGTGGCTGGAAATAGATGAAAAAGAGACATAAAATCTGGAAAGTGAGCATCGCACAAATGTAACGTACAGTCCAGGGAACAAAAAGGAGGCAGTAAAACATATTTCATGCAGGACCGAGCCTACAATAACCAGAAGCTGCCCCCCAGTGGGCAAAACGCAGCTTTTTTTTGCATTTAAATTTTTTATTTTGCCTAGTTTATGCGAAATTTGGATGTGAATTTTACTCCTAGTTTATACCTAGGCGGCATACCGATGCAGTCCCCACCCATGAGGTGTCATCCATTTAATTGCCCCCTTTCACGAGCAAAACTACAATTCCCAGCATGCCCTGAAGACCTGCACATTGACGAAAAATATTGCACCCAGATAGAAATGTTGGATTCCTGCAAAACTTAGTAAGTAAATTATTACAGGTGTGCTCTTATTAGACGCTGGGTCTTGCCACAAGAGGGAGTAAGAGTGCTTCTCCCACTGCCCGATCAAAATGCTCGCAGAGGATACTTTTGGGTAGTGTACCTGTCGGTGAGAGAGGGCTGCCTGCTAGACATGCCTTGATGATGCACTTGAAGATATTTTGTCTAGTTGACCGGCTTTGAGATGGGGCGCATCGTTGGACTGAGAGAAGCAGGATGGTCATTTTGACAAATTGTCCGCCATCTAGGCCGTTCTGACCTCGCTGTTTGGGCGTGTTGGGAACAGAGGTTACGTGAGGGCACAGACACATAGAGAACAGACTCCAGAAGGACCACCAGTAGAGAGGCCTCGACACGCACAGCAGCTCCCGTAGTTTCGGTGTCCACCATCTAGACACAGATGGGCCCTTCATTATATACCCCTGTCTCTGTCCCAGCTAGCTTAGCGCCCATTATGCGTACTGCCATTGATAGTTTACAGTGGTGTCGTGAATGAGAAACCTGGACTGCTCTGGACTGGAATGGTATCTTCTTTATTGATGAGTCCAGGTTTGAGATCCAACGATGGTCAGGTTAGAGTATGGAGGCCTTGTGGTGAGCGCTTCAGTTCTGCCTTTACTGTGGAGAAGCACACCGCTCCAATGGCTGGTGTGATGATCTGCGGAGCCATCGTATACGACAGTCGGTCACCCCTAGTAGTGATACGAGGGACACTAACAGCTCAGCGATATTTGCAGGACCTCCTGCCACCACATGTGCTCCTCTCACATGGTCAGGTTTCTCGCCAATCCAGCATTTATGGGACCAGCTGGGACGCCGACTTCAGGAACCTACGAGTGTGCAGGATCTACAGGCCCAGCTACAACATCTGTGGGCAAATGTGCGATACCGTACAGAACCTGTGTGCCTCCATGTCCAACCGTATCTTATATCCAGGCTAGAGGCCGCGTTTCGTCTTGCATCCAGGCTGGAGGTGATCCAAGAGAGTCCTAGAGCCTCCTTTCAATTGTACAGCTTTCCTCAATCCGTTTCTCCTTTTGCTCTAATATTGGAGTCACTCCTCCTGCTCTATGGCACGCCGCCTGCAGATTTTCATGGTGATAGGTTCCCTTTAAGGGCTCATGCACGTGAAGGTATTTTTGCGCGCAAACGATCCGCATTTTCTGCCGGTCGGATGCGGACCCATTCACCTGAGGACAGCACTCTGTCTGCATCCGCACGTTCGTTCCCTGCCGTCCGCAAAATTATAGAACGCGTCCTATTATTGTCCACATTATGGACAAGGATAGGACTGTTGTATTAGGGGCCAGCTGTTCCGTTACGCAAAATACGGAATGCACGCGGCCAGTATCCGTTGCAAAACAGCCAACAGTCTTGCGCGTGAGCCCTAACAGTGTTAGATATCTGGTGGCTTTTGAGGACACAACACAAGTCCCACTGACGATGGAACATTTTCATTTTAAGATGGGAGCAGTCACTTGCAGCTTCGCGGAGAAGCTTTCCATTTTCTATCCCATTAATTTCCGGAATATCCATGGACTGATCTGTTTCGGTGACGGCGAGGATTGTGCCGCTTCAGCTCTCCCTTCTCATATTGAAGAGTTTTGCACAATATCTCATAAAATTAAATTCAGATATAACGTGGGTCTAACCCGGACAATAGAATATATGATCTCCTTCCAGCAGCAGCATCTCTGAAGTTGTCTCACCCATTGATGGGAAGGTGGAGGAGCTCCGCACTGAGCAGCAGCACCAGCTCTGTAACACCGGCGATGCAGACTACCGACGAGAGGAAAGTGCATCGATAGACAACTCATCCAATGGACGGCAGTGGTTTAGCTGCAGGCATTTCTATGTCAAACAATCCAAACCTGAAGACAAAGAAATCTGCCCAGACAGAACATCTGCCTCCATAACATTATCAGTGAGTTAGTGCCACGAAAATATTGCCAGCTACAGCCAGTGCCTCCACATTGCCAGCTACAGTCGGTGCCTCCACTACATTGCCAGCTACAGTCAGTGCCTCCACTACATTGCCAGCTACAGTCAGTGCCTCCACTACATTGCCAGCTACAGTCAGTGCCTCCACCACATTGCCAGCTGCAGTCAGTGCCTCTACCACATTGCCAGCTACAGTCAGTGCCTCTACCACATTGCCAGCTGCAGTCAGTGCCTCCGCCACATTGCCAGCTACAGTCAGTGCCTCCATCATATTGCCAGCTACAGTCAGTGCCTCCATCATATTGCCAGCTATAGTCAGTGCCTTCACCACATTGCCAGCTACAGTCAGTGCCTCCGCCACATTGCCAGCTACAGTCAGTGCCTCCATCATATTGCCAGCTATAGTCAGTGCCTTCACCACATTGCCAGCAACAGTCAGTGCCTCCGTCATATTGCCAGCTATAGTCAGTGCCTTCACCACAATGCCAGCTACAGCCAGTGCCTCCACCACATTGCCAGCTACAGTCAGTGCCTCCACCACATTGACAGCTACAGTCAGTGCCCCCACCACATTGACAGCTACAGTCAGTGCCCCCACCACATTGACAGCTACAGTCAGTGCCTCCACCACATTGCCAGCTACAGTCAGTGCCTCCACCACATTGACAGCTACAGTCAGTGCCCCCACCACATTGCCAGCTGCAGTCAGTGCCTCCACTACATTGACCGCTGCAGTCAGTGCCTCCACCACATTGCCAGCTACAGTCAGTGCCTCCACCACATTGACAGCTACAGTCAGTGCCTCCACCACATTGACAGCTACAGTCAGTGCCTCCACCACATTGACAGCTACAGTCAGTGCCTCCACCACATTGCCAGCTACAGTCAGTGCCTCCACCACATTGCCAGCTACAGTCAGTGCCTCCACCACATTGCCAGCTACAGTCAGTGCCTCCACCACATTGCCAGCTACAGTCAGTGCCTCCACCACATTGACAGCTACAGTCAGTGCCTTCCCCATATTGCCAGCTGCAGTCAGTGCCTCCACCACATTGCCAGCTGCAGTCAGTGCCTCCACCACATTGCCAGCTACAGTTGGTGCCTCCACCACATTGAGAACCACAGTTTTGAAAGGATTATCAAAAAAAGGCTTTGGGTGAGATTCACAAGGAGTGGAATGCAGCTGAAGTCAGTGCTTCAAGAGCCACAACAGACAGACGCATCCAGAACATGGGCTACAATTGCCATATTCCTTGTGTCAAGCCACTCATGACCCAGAGACAACATGACCTCGGCTAAGGAGAAAAAGGACTAGATTGTTTCTCAGTGGTCCAAAGTCCTGTTTTCAGATGAAAGTAAATTCTGCATTTTATTTGGAAATCAAGGTCCCAGAGTCTGGAGGAAGAGTGGAGAGACAATCCAAGATGCTTGAGGTCCAGTGTGACATTTGCACAGTCAGTAATGGTTTGAGGAGCCATGTCATCTCCTGGTGTTAGTCCAAAGTCAGCGCCGCCGTCTAGCAGGAAATTTTAGAGCACCTCATGCTTCCCTCTGCTGACGAGCTTTATGGAGATACTGATTTCATTTTCCAGCAGGACTTGGCACCGGCCCACACTGCCAAAAGTACCAATGCCTGGTGTAATATCCACAATATCACCGTGCTTGATTGGACTGCCGGTAGGCCGAAGAGCCAACCATGCTCCCTTCTCCCCTCACTTCCTGAATCTAATGAACTTCCCACAAAAAACGCACAAAATACCTTTATGTTGGGTGGTGATCGGCCACAGCTTTTATTTTTTTCATTTGTAACCTCCTCAACCAAGAGAGTTAAACTGCTCCAAACCACTAACACGTGGCGCGGTATGCTGGCCGCCCAGCGGGCATGTCCGTCCTTTAAGCTTCGCCATGTATTCTGGATGTCTCCAAACCGCCAGCTGTGACTTTAGAAAAACCCGGAAACCAACTCCAAACTGGAATTAGAAAGGATATGAACAATCAAAAGGAAAACATCTGAACTTGAAGCAATTCAACACCATACGACCTGAAGTATAATATAAGGGAGGGCAGGCGGGCGGGACATCACGAAAATCCAAGGTCCGACCGCCCGGCCTGCAATCCGCTCTCTGGGCTACCCAGAAGACATATGAGTGACCAATGATCCAGACGGCTGGACGCGGGACCCCTGTAAGACAGCATAAACATCTGCATAACTATCAAAAATATTATTATTTTTTATTATAATAGGGATCGCGGAAATTAGCCCACCGGCAACAGGTCAGGACGGACATAGGTTGCAAAACACCTGGAGCGCCATTGACCGATCCTCATAACGTCTGCCTCAGAAAGGCCAGCCCTGGCCGCCTCGGTCGCTGCCCCAATCTGGAAAAAATGCGTCTCGAAATCACGAGTGTCGTACCCGATGGCTGCGAGGCAGCATTTGAAAATGGCGGTAAATTGAAACTTCGTGAGGGGGGAACAATCTTGGTGCACCAAAAAACTACTACCGCCGGGGTGCAAGTCGCTGTAAGTTGTGACTAAGCGAACTGGGCAAGCAGGACCCGAAATCGGGTGAAGCGGGATCCATGCCCCTTTGCCAAATGTATCAGTTTTTTAGCGCCTAATCTTGACCCGAACAGACCCATCGATCGATAAATCGTTGAAGAGGAGGCCTCCTGGCTTATGGCACAAAGGAGGCAGTAGCTCGCTGATGCGAAGGGCCCCGAAAAAAGTGAAAACGGATAAGAGGATAGCTTTGAACTGGGAACCGCAAACCGCAGGACATGACAAAAGCAAGCTGCAAAGTAATTTCGCTTGATAAAGACCAACCAAGGTCGAAACGTCGCTGTATTCTAGCTGCTTGAGTGAATAAATCACCAATTTTTCACCAACTACCGGCAAGTGCTGCGGATTATTGAAACCTTCCCTACATGGTCAGGTGCTCTCCAGGTAGCCTGACCTAAACCCCTTAGGGTATTGTTAAGAGGAAGATGAGAGACACCAGACCCAACAGTGCAGACGAGCTGAAGGCCGCTATCAAAGCAACTTGGGCTTCCATAACACCTCAGGAGTGCCACAAGCTGATCGTCTCCATGTCACATTGCTGCAGTAATTCATGCAGCACGGTGGCTCAGTGGTTAGTACCAGTGCCTTGCAGCGCTGGGGTCCAAGGTTTGAATCTGACCAAGAACGACATCTGCATGGAGTTTGTATGTTCTCCTCATTTTTGTGTGGGGGTTCTCCGGTTTCCTCCCACACTCCAAAGACAGACTGATAGGGAATAGGGATAAGCGAATTTGAAGTTCGGGTATACAGGTCCTTCTCAAAAAATTAGCATATTGTGATAAAGTTCATTATTTTCTGTAATGTACTGATAAACATTAGACTTTCATATATTTTAGATTCATTACACACAACTGAAGTAGTTCAAGCCTTTTCTTGTTTTAATATTGATGATTTTGGCATACAGCTCATAAAAAAAACAAAATTCCTATCTCCAAAAATTAGCATATCATGAAAAGGTTCTCTAAACGAGCTATTAACCTAATCATCTGAATCAACTAATTAACTCTAAACACCTGCAAAAGATTCCTGAGGCTTTTAAAAACTCCCAGCCTGGTTCATTACTCAAAACCGCAATCATGGGTAAGACTGCCGACCTGACTGCTGTCTAGAAGGCCATCATTGACACCCTCAAGCAAGAGGGTAAGACACAGAAATAAATTTCTGAATGAATAGGCTGTTCCCAGAGTGCTGTATCAAGGCACCTCAGTGGGAAGTCTGTGGGAAGGAAAAAGTGTGGCAGAAAACGCTGCACAACGAGAAGAGGTGACCGGACCCTGAGGAAGATTGTGGAGAAGGACCGATTCCAGACCTTGGGGGACCTGCGGAAGCAGTGGACTGAGTCTGGAGGAAGACTGGGCAGGGGGAAATGCCAAAATGCCTGAAGTCCAGTGTCAAGTACCCACAGTCAGTGATGGTCTGGGGTGCCATATCAGCTGCTGGTGTTGGTCCACTGTGTTTTATCAAGGGCAGGGTCAATGCAGCTAGCTATCAGGAGATTTTGGAGCACTTCATGCTTCCATCTGCTGAAAAGCTTTATGGAGATGAAGATTTCATTTTTCAGCACGACCTGGCACCTGCTCACAGTGCCAAAACCACTGGTAAATGGTTTACTGACCATGGTATTACTGTGCTCAATTGGCCTGCCAACTCTCCTGACCTGAACCCCATAGAGAATCTGTGGGATATTGGAAAGAGAAAGTTGAGAGACGCAAGACCCAACACTCTGGATGAGCTTAAGGCCGCTATCGAAGCATCCTGGGCCTCCATAACACCTCAGCAGTGCCACAGGCTGATTGCCTCCATGCCACGCCGCATTGAAGCAGTCATTTCTGCAAAAGGATTCCCCACCAAGTATTGAGTGCATAACTGAACTTAATTATTTGAAGGTTGACTTTTTTTGTATTAAAAACACTTTTCTTTTATTTGTCGGATGAAATATGCTATTTTTTGGAGATAGGAATTTTGGGTTTTTCATGAGCTGTATGCCAAAATCATCAATATTAAAACAAGAAAAGGCTTGAACTACTTCAGTTGTGTGTAATGAATCTAAAATATATGAAAGTCTAATGTTTATCAGTACATTACAGAAAATAATGAACTTTATCACAATATGCTAATTTTTTGAGAAGGACCTGTATGTTGAATTGCGTTATGGATTCCATTACCACGGACCATAACGCAATTCCATGACAGGATGCATAACGGAAACTGGACGGATCCGTTATGCCGGCCATAGACTTCTCTAAAGGCATTCCGTCATGGAATTGCGTTATCGTCCGTGGTAACGGAATCCATAACGCAATGTCATCCACAGATCCCCACAAGTGTCATCCACAGATCCCCCTAAGTGTCATCCACCACAGATCCCCACAAGTGTCATCCACAGATCCCCCTAAGTGTCAGCATATACCCGAACCCGAATTCAAAACTTGAAGTTTGCTCATCCCTAATAGAGAACTTAGATTGTGAGCTCCGTTGGGGACAGCGTGATGTTAATGCCTGTAAAGCGCCTGTAAAGCGCTGCAGAATAGAGAGATAATAAAAGGTGCCCTGACCAAGTATTTAGTGCATGTACTGGACAGACTTTTCAGTAGGAAAACATTTCAGTATTAAAATAAAAAAATATATATATTTTTTCATCGGTCTTATATAATATTCTAATTTTCTCACTTTTGGGTGTGAGAAATCATCATCAACATTAAAACGAAATAAAGGCTTGAAATGGATCCCTCTGTGTGTAATAAATCTATAATCTTTTTAATCATTTTTGATGATATTCTAATTTATTGAGATGCACCTGTATATTACTCAGCATCTGTAAAGTCACTGAACACTGTAAAGAGAGGATGTGGAGAAGCAGCGCTGCAGTATAAATCAACGCACTGTGCGCATCTAAATGGATTTGGAGTCTTGTCTGACAGTTGTGTCCTCGTCACCACGCAGGGGCTCTCTATGTCACCTGCGCGCCTGACAGCAGCACGCTGGGTCTCCTGTCACACAGGCACGACGCTGAACTCTCCGCCCCGCTGACCCCGCACTACATCGAGCGATTCTCTGTTTTTCTGACGAGCGCTGCTGAGCTTGAAATGCGTCGTACCAGAGGGATCCTTCACCGAGTTAATTTGCCATAACAACTATGCAGAAAACAGACAGTGTCATCTGGAAATTAACAGGAGCAGATTAGATTTCTCGTCTCATTTGTACGGTTTTGCAGAATTCTAATATACTTTAATAATTCGCATGAATAATTCAGAAGTTTCAGACCCAAGACCACTTTATCCTGGTAATGGCTCAACTTAAAGGGGTATTCCAGGACCAGAAAAAAAATATAAAGATCTGCTTTTTCCAAGAACAGCGCCACCCTTGCCTATAGGTTGGACCTGGTACTGCAGCGTATCCCTATTCAAGCGACTGAGGCTTAGATGCAATACCAGACACAGTCCGTGGACAGAAGTTTGTTACCCAAATAATGACTTTATTTTAAATTTTTGGACTACTCCTTTAAGAATATTAAAGCACCACTGCGGAAAGGTCTCATAGATTTTAGATACTGATATAATATTTGCCTACAGATGATAGAATATTCTAATTTATTTTCCCCCTGAACCGTAGCACTGTTGTTTATGGTGCATGAATAGAATTCAAAATTAACAGTGAAGACTGACACACAGCTTCACTACAGCTGGATGCCGTACAAGAATCCATTTTTGTTCCTCAGTGATTATACATTCGCTCCAACATTTTGTCTGTAAATTAAAGGGAACGTTCCAATCGCGTTGAGCAAGGTGTTTGGGTTGCAGTCGGCCTGAGGAGCCGAGGGGATCGACATATCATTTTGTGGGGAAAGATTCTTATCATCCTTGGCCATTTATTAATTTAAATCTCTGCTCTTTTGATGCTTAGGAGTCCAGTAGCCACAGAAAGAGCAGAGATTTAAATGAATAGAATACAAGTTCTACTGAATCTTTTCCCACAAAACTATGTATCAATCTGCTCCGCTCCTCCTGCTCTATAACTGGCCGCCTGCAAATCAAACACCTTATATAATTCATATAGTGCATTGTATCAAGACCAGAGAGTCCCTTGAACTTTTTCTATGCTTAAGACGTCCAGTAGGTGGTCCTATATATGGAAGATTACCAATAAATGATCAGGACCACCCACTGGACTCCCGAGCAGAGAAAGAGCAGAGATTTCAATAAATAGAATACAAGTTATACTAAATATTTTACCATAAAAAAATAATTATATATATATATATATATGCTCAGCTCCTCCTGCTCTATAACATGTTGCCTGCAAATTGGACACCGTGTCCAGGTTCCTCTTAATTGCTATATTGCTCTTTCTATGCTTAGGAGTCCAGTGGGCAGCCCTATCAATGGAAAGGTGGCGATCACTGAGCAGGACCATCCACTGGACTTAGTCCTAAGCACAGAAAGAGCAGAGATTTCAATGAATAGAATACAAATTCTACTGAAAATCTCTATATATATATATATATATATATATATACTCAGCTCCTCCTGCTCTATAATATGCTGACAAATGCCCTTTAACTGGTATATTGCACTGTATCAAGTACTGAATGTAAGACCGGAGAGTCCCATGAGCTCTTTATATGCTTAGAATTCGAGAGGGTGTCCTGGTCAGTGATCAACACCCTTCCACTGGACGCCTAAGCATAGAAAGAGCTCAAGGGACTCTCTGGTCATGCAATCCTTTGCTTGATACAATGCACTTTGTCATGGTGACAGCATGTTATAGAGCAGGAGGAGCTGAGCAGACATATATAGTTTTATGGGAGAAGACTTAGGGCTCATGCACACAACCATGCCGTTTTTTGCGGTCCGCAAATTGCGGATCCGCAAAAAAACAGATGCTGCCCGTGTGCCTTCCGCAATTTGCGGAACGGAACAGGAGGCCCATTATAGAAATGCCTATTCTTGTCCACAAAACGGACAAGAATAGGACATGCCTCCTAATTTTTGCAGGGCCACAGAATGGAGCAACGGATGCGGACAGCACACAGAGTGCTGTCCGCATCTTTTGCGGACCCATTGAAATGAATGGTTCCGTATACGGAATCAAAATACGGCCCGTATACGAAACGCAAAAAATGTTCATGTGCATGAGCCCTTAGTAGAACTTGTATTTTATGCATTCTGCTCAGCTCCTCCTGCTCTTATAAAATCTGCCTGCAAGTCGGACACCATGCTCAATGTGACGGGTGCCCTTTAATTAATTTAGTGCATGGTATCAAGCAATGAATGCAAGACCAGAGAGTCCCTTGAGCTCTTTCTATGCTTAGGGGTCCAATGGGTGGTCCTATCTACGGAGGAGGGTGGATCACTGAGCATGACCACCCACTGAACTCCTAAGCATACAACAAGCGGAGATTTAAAACCATAAAATAAAAGTTCTACTGAATCTTTTCCCATATAAACGATATATCAATCTGCTCAGCTCCTCCTGCGCTTTAAGGCTACGTCTACACTACGACATTTGTCGCACTAATGTCGCGCGACAATTTTTATAATGGCAGTCTATGGTGTCGCACTGCAACATGCGACATACTGTGACGCGACGCGAGCAGAAAAATCCATCTCGAATGGATTTTCCGCCACTGTCGCAGCATGTCGCATGTTGCAGTGCGACACTATAGACTGCCATTATAAAAATTGTTGCGCGACATTGGTGCGACAAATATCGTCGCGTAGACGTAGCCTAACTGGCTGCCTGCAGATTCAACGTGACGGGTGCCCTTTAATTGGTATAGTGCATTGTATCAAGCAATGAAGGCAGGAGCGGAGAGTCCTTTGAGTGGGGAGGGGTTAATCCTCCAAGCTGTCCTCCGGAGATAAGGCAGGCTATTACACGTCTCCTTATCTCCAGTCCTCCCTCTATTTTTAACTATTTCAAGAATTAATATATCTTCTGCTTGCCCCCTGAGGACCTCTAGAAAAATGAGATTCTTCATCTGAAGAAGGCTTTTCAGCACATCCATACATCTAGACCACAGGGCAGACAAAGAAGAGCGCGACGGAGAGCGCGAAGGGCCGCAGGGGTCACCTGTGCACAGATAACACGGCTGCTACATACCGCATCTGATATGTAATACAGTATGACAATAGATGGCCAGTAGAGATGAGCGAATTTCCGCTTATGAAATTCGTTTGCGATTTGCTTACTGGTAAAAGCAGAATTGCGTTATGGATTCCGTTACCACGGACCATAACGCAATTCTATGACGGAATGCCTTTACAGGTATTCCGGTATTCATTCCGTCATAATAGAAGTCTATGGGCTGCAAAACGGAACCGTCCCGTTTCCGTTATGAGGGAGAGGACTCCCCTGCATAACGGAAATGGGACGGATCCATTATGCAGTCCATAGACTTCTATTATGACGGAATGAATAACGGAATGCCTTATAGAATTGCGTTAGGGTCCGTGGTAACGGAATCCATAACTCAATTCTGCTTTTACCAGTAAACAAATCGCAAACAAATTTCCTAAGCGGAAATTCGCTCATCTCTAATGGCCAGCTTCCACGGGTACTTGCCTTAAGGCGTCATGCATATGATCCGCAAAAAACGGATCCTTGAAAAAAAAAAAAAAAGGAATGACGTCCGTGTGCATTCCGTATTTTGTGGAACGGAACAGCTGGCCCCTTATAGAACCGTCCTATCCTTGTCCATAATGCGGACAATAATAGGACATGTTCTATTTTTTGGCGGAATGGAAATACGGACATACGGAAACAGAAAGCACATGGAGTAACTTCCTTTTTTTGCGGACCCATTGAAATGAATGGTTCTGTATACGGTCCGCAAAAAAACTGAACCGACACGGAAAGAAAACACGTTCGTTTGCATGAGCCCTAACTCTTTCTACCCCAAAGGTTTTTTTGTTTTTGCGTTTTCGTTTTGCGCTTCCTGCTTTCCCAGAGCCATATTTTTTTTATTTTTCCATTCACATAGCCATACGAGGGCTTGTTTTTTTGCGGGACAAGTTGTACTTTCCAACGCCACCATTTAATATTGCATATGGGAAGCAGAAAAATAAGCAATTCCGCCACAGCTTTACTTTTTTTGTGCAATAAAACTGACCAGTTACTTTCATTCTACAGGTCAGTACGAATCCGGCGATACCTTTTATATGTATAGTTCTTCTTGCGTTTTGATACCGATAAAATAATAAAAAACTTGGAAAAATTCTGTTTTATTATTTCATTGCCAAATTCTGACCCCTATATCTTTTTTGCAGTTATGTGTACGGAGCTGTGTGAGCGATCATATTTTGCAAGGCGAGCTTTACTTTTCATTGATACCATTCTCAGGTGTTTACAACTTCTTGATCACTTTTTATTTATTTTTTCATTTTTATTTTAAGGAAAGGGGGGGTGATTAGAATTTTTATATTTATATATATTTTTTTTACAGTTCGCATAGGGAACTATAACAAGCAATAGTTAGATTGCTATACTTATAGACTCCAATGCATTAGCCGGTTTGACCACAGCATCTGAAGTGTTAAATGTCAGCGACCGGCATTATTGCTGGTTGTGGACATGAGCTATGGGTGTCTGCTGTATGAAATAGCAGGTACCCTGTGGCTATGGCGCTCGCTCCGCTCAGGAGCGGACACCATCTTTAAAGACCCGGCCAGCGCTGTACTAGTACAAAAAAAAACAAGGCTGATCTTTTCCAAAAAACAGTGCCACAGTTATCTACAGGCTGAGTCTGGTATTGCAGCTCAGCAGCATTCACTTTAAAGAGTCTGAGCTGCAATACCACACCATGGACATGTGTGGCGCTGTTTCTGGAAGCAAGCAGCCATGTTTTTCTAATCCAGGACACCTCCTTTACATATCACACCACACAAAGGTGACTAGTAAATCATGGAGTGATAAATTATAATGCATTTGCAGAGATTCAAATAAAAATGTCTAGGTCCCTTCTGGTGTCTACTTCCTGGTCTTTCTTGGAACACCGGAAATGACCAATCAATCACAAGAGGGACCCGGAAGAGTCAGTATAGGAGTAGCAAGATTGATGAGGTATCGCATTATTATATATTTATGCCATTCTAACATTTAAAAAAAAGTTACCAACTGGACAATCCCTTTAAAAAAGCAATGGGCAGCAGGAACAACCCTATTAGACCAGGCATACTGCCTGATAGGGTTGATCGTGTGGAATAAAACGATACCTGTCTTGTGAAAATCAGTTGTAGCGTTCCCGAGAAATAAGAGTTTTATTCTTTAAGCAAATGACAGCTTCAGTGCAGCAAGGGGTGGGGTCTAGACCCTCAGCTGTCCAGTGCTGGCCCCGCCCCTTAGTGCATTGAAGCCCTCATTTGCTTAAACAATAAAAGTTTTTTTTTCTCTGGAATGCCCTACCCGATTTTCACAAGACAGGTGTCATTTTAATCAGCAGAATCAGCCCTAGCAGGCAGTGTGCCTGATCTAATAGGGTTGATCCTGCCGATAAGGGCTTTTTAAGACGTAGTGTGACCGCTTATTGCTGATAAAACTACTGAAATCTCGCTCCTTCCCGCCTCAAAGCTTCCCAGAAATTCTCATTTCTAAAAAAAGTTGCAGAAACCTGCTAAATAAAAGATGTAAGCCGCTGTCATTTTATTGCTGCATGCTCCTTTTTATAGTTAAGGATTTCCATAAAGCGGGATATTAAAACGGTATTTCCACTCTGAGAACTGTATGAACAATATTAATAAAATTGAGTTTCTCCTAAAATGCTATTATTTCCCTTACAAAACAGGTCATGTATACAGAAGCTCAAGAGGACAACAACCCCCAGCATGTGGCCGGCAACCTCCGTGGATAGGTATGTACAATATAGTAGAGTTGGCTCTTCAGGCCTTGTTCTTGCAAGCAGAGATGGGTGACCATCAAAGAAGAAGTTCTCCCATCCCAACCAATCAGCTAGTTGAAGGGGCTGCGTGCATAGATGCAGGGGCGCACCACCAATGAGGCCAGGTGAGGCGATCGCTCAGGCAACATCAGGTAGGGGCAAGAGGGGGGCAGGGGGAGGGCCATGGGCAATGAGTGGCAATGGGTTAGCTTAAAAAATTGGCATGGGGGGGCGCTGTTTCAGTTTTCACCTCAGGCAGCGGAAAGGCTAGGTGCACCCCTGCGTGGATGAGCACCGCACTCTCTTGAAAGTATACCGAGCTCAGAGACATACATTGCATAGTGGCGGTACATGGTATTGCAGCTTAGTCCCATTTACTTGGCTGCACAAAGACCATGTGACTGTCACGGCCTTAGGTTTGCGCTGTGACACTGTTGCCACACTTGCGGTTGCCCGCGGCAACGTGTTGCTGTGAGTGCATGCGGTGGCAGTGTCTTGGCCTTCTGGGTGATTGCCGTGACATGGTTGCCACGCATGCTGTTTCCGGTGGTAACGTGTGGTTTGGTATGCTTGTGTGTGCACTTCCCCTTTAAGTGGGTTCCTTCCTCTGTCTGGTGTTGGAAGGGTTAACTCCCTTCCTAGTGTTTTGTGAACACTGGGTTTATGTGTGTGTGGGTGCGGCTGCTTGGGCTATTTAGCCTATGCTGGATGCCTGAAGCTCAGTGTTCCTCCAGCCTTGGTGTATGCTGGTGGTTCACTGTTCCTGGCTTTTACCATCTGTCCAGTGAGGGCCACCCTTGTGGTCATAGATGTTATTATGGTGTCTCTTTCCCTTCTTATCTTTTGGTTTGCGTGGGTTATGTTCAGTGTGTTGTATGTCTTGTGTGGTGTTACATGGCTGGTGATGTTTGGTGTCCAGCATGTTTGCTAGACATTCCCCTGTCTCACGTTTATTGCAGCTATGGGTGTCCTGGGTTCCTGTGTGGTTGTGGTTTGTGCTGTGTCCTTTGATGTTGGTGTGGACAGCAGCACTTGTGCACGGGTTCCAGTCAGTGTGTCTTTGGCAGGTAAGTGTGTTATGGGTTTCGCTTACCTGCCAACTCCATATACTGTATGTGTTCCCCTCTCCTTGCAGCCTGGCCTCAGATAGAGACTCCTGTTCCTCCATGACTGGGAAGAACAGGTCGTCTCTTCCCGGCTCCTTGGTGAGGGATTACCAGGGCGACTCAGGGTCTCTAGGAATCCAGAGTATGAGCCGTCCTACCATCGGGGTCCGCTCATACTGTGAGGAGTCAGATAGAGGATTAGGGATGCTGTAGGAGGTGACCTGCTCCCTTATTACTCCTTTTGGCCAGGCTGATCCCCTTTTACCTTTTGACACCGCACGGTGGGGGGTTGCCCCCACTCCCCATCGTGACAGTGACAGGTGGACGTGACATCCCAGGCTGATCAAGAGGCAGCAGCATTCACCTATAGCCCCTTTCAACAGCTGATTGGCAGGGGTGCTGGGAGTCAGACCCTCCCGATATGCTATTGATGACCTATCCTGAGGATAGCTCATCAGTATTTAATTCCCCCAAAAAACATTTAACTGCTGCCACTAGGGGGAGATGAAAAGCTTACTGTTTATGCAACGCCCCAGAGTGGCATTACCACTTCTGCACCCCGCTACTGTCTTTATTGGTTAACCTAATGTCATCTGTGCGTTTATTTCTAGGTCCTATATAATGTGCATATCTCTTTCCGTGTAACTGTTATGTTCAATTGTTATATGCCTGGTTCACCAGTAGGTGGCAGCATAAATGGCAGAGCTACAGGTACAGTAGGAGAGTGGAGCTTTCCTTCCATTCTAACACCCCCCCCCCCCCTTCTGTGGTGTGGTGGGCGTTTCCCACTTGCTGCAGAAAGAAGGGTGGGGACCAGGGAGAGTTGGTGGCAGTTAGGGGAAGGGAGCAGCTGCACGTCCCTGTTGGAGCACCTTCAGCTCAGCTGGACATGGAGGCAGAAGCTTGAAGCCAGGAGTAAAGTTCCTTGGACCAGTTTAGAGTCGGACTACAGAAAGAAGTTGCAACCTACAGCTAAAGCTAAAATTATACAGCTATCCTGTCAGCACAGCAGAGCCAGAGAGTAACAGGTGTAGCAGAGAGGAGTTTGCCTGCCACAGTTAATGCCAAAGCCTGCTGGGAACCAAGATAAAGTCTGTAAACTGTTTGGAGAAACGTTTATGCCAAGTAAAGCTGCTTTTCAACTTCATCACAAAGTCTGGACTCAATTTATTCTTCATCCCACCATACAACTACCCCTTTTGTTTGCTTTGGACAACAACGCCTGGGTTCCAGCATATCCAGGTAGGAGCACCGTGACATGCGCATAAAACATTAAGGGACATGATAGGCTAACAAAAACTTATACAAAGAAAGGGGTCTTACTAAACTCTCATACTGATGTAAAATTGAGAGATTAGCCAACATATCCTACTGTGGAGGACATGTCTGAGCCCGATCACCGCGCCAAGGTTTCTCAAGTAGCTCGGGGACCTAACGCTAAACCTACCTGTGCCGTATGGGCAATACCAGGAGCCAGTGGGCAAATTACAAGAGCGCAAGGTCTGACTCAGAGCATTATAGGCTACCCTACACCACTCTGGCATTTCTAGACCTGGGTACCATCTACTACATCACTAAAAAGGGCCCTGTGCCCTTGTTGCTTCACTGCAACTGGCATCACGAAAAACATGTACTTTAAGGGACCCCTGGCCGTTTGCTGTGCGTCGCATTTATTATTCATTTCAATGCAGTGATCTCCTACACTCCCTCTAGTGGTGGCTGACAGAATTGCATCACTAATGCTTTTTCTGTAGGGGATTTGGAGCTTTGCATCAGCAATAAGACTACATTAATAAGTAAATAAATTACTTCAGAATTTTAGATTGTATTCAAGGATGAACATTCACTTAGAAGCAGAACGATGCCTTGACATGACGCATCTGCTGGAGTGCGAATCATTATGTAAATCTATAGGAAAGCCATCTGTGAATAGGAACCGTACATTACTGGTTAATATAATCATCAGTTCTGGCTTAGACCAGTCAGAAATCCATATTTTTATTGAGCTCATGTGAGCCGTCTCCTAATTGACTTTGGCCTTGTCCATGGCCGTATTCAGACCTTGATTCCTCAATCGAGTCAGGGAGGCAGCAATTTATATACCAGTTCATGCGGCGAATGAGAGAGAGCAAATTATGTGTAAGGGGTCAGTAATGGTAAAGAATAGAGATGAGCGAGGTTCTCAAAAACTCGATTTGGCTGCTTCGCCGAATCTTACAAAAAAAAAATTCGCTTTGTGACGAATTACTTCGTCACGAAGCGCATTTCTTTGTAAATAGCGGGTGCAATGACAAAAAACGGTGCGACCTAACCCTCTCCTCCCCCTTCATTGAACCCATCAGATGCCGCGATTATCGCTGATCTGAAATGCTTGCTAAAAAAAATAAAAAATGAAATCATTATTTACATTATCCCGTTGGGCTCGAAGAGGCTGCCGCGGCCATCTTGCTTGCAGAGCCAGCGCAAAATCTTGTGCGGTGCGTGATGATGTCATCATACGTCGCCACGCACGAGATTTCACACGGGATCTTCAAGCAAGATGGCCGTGGCAGCCTCTTCACGCTCAATGGGAGAAGGTAAGTTATGATTTTTTTAAATAGTTTTATCGCCATTTCAGGGAAAATCGATTCGTTACCACCAAGCACAAGGCAATTCGGCTTTGCAACAAATCACATTTTTCTTGAAATTCTGATCAAAGTACACTTCGTGAACTTCGATTTGCTTAAAGAATGTGTGTCTAGAAAGATCTCCTAGTATCCTATAGATACCCCATATACCGCACATCCCACTGACCAATTTTTTGGAATGGGAAAACGGGGATTGCTCACGCTCTAGTGCTCCCATAACAATGGTCCCCTATACCAGCCACAGAGCCCCATAACAATCCAACCCATATTGATCACATAGAAGTATCAAAAACATTGTATCAAAAGTATCAAAAAAATCCAAAACATTACCCCCCCCACGACCAGTACCAGTCGCAGAGACCTCGTAACAATCCCACCCACAGTCATCACATAGAAGTATCAAACACAATGGCCCCCATGACCAGTCCCAGCCACAGTGCCCCCATAACAATCCCAGCCACAGTGACCATAAACAATTCCAAAACATTAACCCCTCATAACCAGTACGAGCCACAGAGTGCCCATAACAATCCCACCCACAGTCATCAGATAGAAGTATCATATACATTGCCCATGACCAGTATCAGCCACATTGCCCCCATAACAATCCCAGCCACTGTGGCCATAATAAAATACCAGAAACCTTACCCCCCATGATCAGTGCCAGGCACAGAGCCCCCGTAACAATCCCACCCACAGTGATCACATAGAAGTATCAAACAAATTGCCCCCATGACCAGTATCAGCCACATTGCCCCCATAACAATCCCAGCCACAGTAGCCATAAAAAAATACCAGAAACATTACCCCCCATGACCAGTAGCAGACAGTGCCCCCATAACAATCCCACCCAAAGTGATCACAAAAAAAATTCCAAAACATTAACCCCTCATGACCAGTACCAGCCGCAGAGTGCCCATAACAATGCCACCCACAGTCATCACATAGAAGTATCAGAAACATTGCCCCCATAATAATCCCAGCCACAGTGGCCATAAAAAAATACCAGAAACATTACCCCCCATGACCAGTGCTAGAAACAGAGCCGCAGTAACAATCCCACCCACAGTGATCACATAGAAGTATCAAACACATTGCCCCCCATGACCATGACCAGTACCAGACACAGTGCCCTCATAACAATCCCAACTACAGTGACCATAAGAAAATTCCAAAACATTACCCCCCCAATGACCAGTATCAATCACAGAGTGCCCATAACAATCCCATCCACAGTGATTACATAGAAGTAACAAAAACATTGTCCCCCATGAACAGTACCAGTCACAGTGCCCCCATAACAATCCCAGCCACAGTAACCACATAGAAGTGTCAGAACTATTGCCCTCCCCCCCCCCATGGCAGTGCCAAATACCAGTGACAGGCACATCACACCCAGAGCAGTACCACTCATAATGCTTATAAAACAGCTCCCTGATATTGTAATCCCTTGATATCCCTCCACAATATTGACTAGGAATAATTAAAGGGAAAGTGTCACTTAATTATTTTTAACTAATTAAAACCGGATTGTAAAATCTTTATTCATTTGTCTAATCTGTTTTTATTTTCAGATTATAGATATTCTTAATTCATTTTCTGTACATGATTGTGGGGTGAAGGAATTAACAGCATTTCGAGGTTTGCTTTACTGCGGTCACATCCGCAATGGACTGGAACTGTTTGTTTTACTTCTGTGGGAGAGTGTCGCGGGCATGCTTCGTGACCTGAGCAGAGGTCACTGTGCAGGGAGGGGGAGTAGATAAGATGTGACATCATCTATTGTGAATGGTGTATTCTGAGTCATCTATCTACAGGTGTTACCTGTCATTGTAATCCTCCCTGTGATAAGGAGATGACTGCTGAGTATTGAGCTCTACAGAACAGGAAGTGTCAGCCTGTTATCAGGCTCAGTATTAAAAATGTGAGATTTTGGCAATTTTTTTAAATAATTTAAATAAATTGATTACAAATAATATCACCAAAAATGATAAAAAAAAAATATTTTAACATAAAAACTTGATTTAAACAATGTCCTCTTCTACTGGCACGTTGGTCTTACCACCAAACATATTTCTTAACCTAAGACTCAAATTCTAGCAAGAATTAGTAATGGCACCAGGCAAGCAGGCAAACGGCCCAATGCTTCTGCCTACATTGTCTTGAGGATGACTTCCACCCACTACACTATTTAACTATTTACTTACTTTGCCATTGCCAGCACTACCTCCTACCATGTGACCGTGGCCCCAGCTGATGGCCATGTCCAGCTGCTAGGAATCGCATCCTCTGGCCATCCTTCTCTGGTTGCACAGCAGTGTTAAAATTAAGACCACCGGCACCCAAACATGACATTAGTCCTGGCAACCTAATTAAGATGGTCTTGGCCTGCCACGTTTGCCTGTTGATTGTGGTTCTTACCTTGTTCTGGCTTCACTTGAGTTCCTGGTTGACCCTAATCCTTACCTGACCATGTTGTGACTTGGAGACCTCCCCTCAACAAAGTCCACACCTCCTTGGAGAGGCTGAAAACCCATAGACTATGCATCCCAGAATCCACGTCTGCAGTATGTGACCCTATCGGACTTAATGATCTAGTCAACATTCCTATTAATCTTTTTGATACTCCAGACTGACGGGATCGTGATGTTACCAGTCATCCCCTTCTAATGCCATAATAATATATTTACACCACTGTCCCCTTCGCCAAATCACCAGCCTCCATTGCTACACTCATCACACAGATTATCTCTTCTAAACCTCACACAATTAACATAGACTGGCGGGATACATTGTAACACTGTCTCTGCTGCACCGCGCACTCGTTTTCACTGTTCATTGTTTTTTTTATTTTTGCCCAAGCCTATAATTACCTGTCCCCCGCTAAGATTTCTGCCTTTCAGTTTTTTTCTATTTTTTACTCAACAAGTTAATTATAAATCTGCTAAGTACTCTGACATTCTTTAAAATGTCAAATCGCAGATTTTAGCAAAAAAAAAAAGAAAAAATTACATCCAGGCGAAAAATGCCAAGTGACCAAAACATGGCCGCATTTACCGTCTGAGATATCTTCTAAGAAGACAAAGTAGCAGACGGAGACATCAACTTTCCCGGACATTTAAAAGGCTAAACTGCTTCATTTACAAATTAAATGGATTTTTCTCTGAAGTGAACAGCCTTAACGTTCCGCTACAATGTGCCACTGACCGTGCATTTCACTTCCTCAAATCTCAGACGGGCGAGGGAATTAATACAAAAAGTTCAACATTGTTTCTCATTTAAAATGTCATTCCACCCACACCCAGACTCCAACTACACTAGAACTGGCCATGCACGTGTTCGTTCGGCCAAAAGATAACCTTTACGATCCCCCACCAAGCACTGACCAAGCTGCAGGGGCGTTGCAAATGAGTGGCCAAATAGGGGTTGCAGTTCTCATGGTTCTGACACTCCCTGGGCTTGCGTGCAGTGATGGGAAGGGCGCACCTTTACTTCCCTTCGGGGCACAGTCCGGTTTTGGGGTTCTCCTGCAGTGTCCCGGCAGTGTCCCCGTTCCATGACGCCAACACTTGGCAGCGTAATAGTGGAGGAAGCAATGAGGAGGCTGTTGTGCAGCAGAACAAATTCAAGTGCAAACAGATCAGGACAGTTCTTATCATGCAGTGGACTGGCAATTCACAAAATGCCCTTTTCCAAAGTTGTTACAGCTGCACGGATAGGTAATAGGCCAAAGAGGTTCTTTAAAGTATTCTTCCTTATTCTCCACTTCACTAGCTGACTCTGACATCCTGACATGGGGTGTATATTTTAGACAATACAATGCAACCAAAGGGGGGTCCCCTCATGGTAGGCAAACTCTTCTGCACCTTTTTTTTGAGGTGCAGGTTGCTGTACTTACAGTACACGTCCTCAGAATCCACCTTGGGATGTAGAGATTTTCACAGTGGTCCAAATTGTGATTAGGTATGCTCAGGCACTGGTGCAACTCCTGAACATGGATGGCGTAGAGTCAATAAGTCATTTTAGACAGGTTATCTCTACTGGGCTTTCTCTAAGCCTCTCCTTTCATCTGCATTGCTTTTTGCAGTTGTTCTGGCCCTGTCCTGGGTGGTACCTGGTCTACAGACTGCTGTGCTGTCAGCATTACATCTTAGCATCTGTTCTGGTTGTTGTCCAGACTAAGACTGACTACACTAAAATGGTTTCACTGACTAGAATGTTCCTCTCTGTCAAGCCCCAAAAACCCTCCCTATAGTGGCAGCTGTGGATATGGCCTATTAATACCATGTGCAAATATAGACACATACAGACAATATATATATTTAAGCGAAGCACATTTTTAACTCTTTCCTATGCACTTTGTAGTGTTCTGCTATACTGGCGCAGGACTCTGCACCGGTACACATGCGTACTTAACTGTCATGCCCTGCTCAGGCTATGTACGGAGGTCTGCCAGGTTAGCAGCACGTGTGTAGCCTTTTGTTTTTGATTTGGAGTTGAGCTATATCCGCCTCCCTTCAGATGCACTGGGTGGGGTCGTTGGTTTGAGTTTAAATTACGCCCACTTCCAGTGTCCTGTGCGGGTTATAGCTTCTGTCTGGCTCAGAGGAAGGAAGGAAGGATTTGCTGTTCCTGCTCAGTAAAAGATAAGTTGGTTTTGTTTTCTTGTGGTTGTCTGTCTAGGCTGTTAGAGAGACCCCTGCCCCCTCCAGGTCCTGAGGGAGCTGGCTGCCTCTTTCCCCCTTTCACCATCTTAGGGATTTTAGGGAATCTTCAGCCTAGGCATGGGGACACATTTATTCCCACCTTCAGGGTCTGAACGTGGGCATAGAAGTCTAGGGAGAGCTGGTCGGGATTGTCCGGATGTGACCTTTATCCCCATCTTCTTGCCTAGACACTTGTTTGTTGATATTCTGTGTATCTTGTATCCTGTCCGCCGTGACATTAACTCCATCTGTGAATTCCTCTAATAGCAGCTTATTTCCCCAAGAACAATAGGACTGGCATTTCAAAATCCAAGATGCCCAATCCTTCTCTCCCCCAATGTCTGCAGTCAGGAGTGGCACCCATACACATAAGATGGTCAGCTGATGATGCCACCAAAATTGGTGAGTTCGGACGACATACATCTAATGTGCTCGATCAGCTTTAGGATTTTTTTTCCTGCCGTAAAGAGCTCTGATCTAGCAAGCCGATCGTCCCTTGTTTCACTCCATTTTCATAGCACAATCATCGGTGTTGCATGTGGCGGCAGCACCTGCCGACCAATGAGCTTTTCTTACATGCAGATTTACTTTGGGATTCACCTTTTGCAAAGGGTGAAATTTGCAGCAATTCCGGGTCAAAATCTGCTTCAAAATCTGCTATCGAAACAGTGAGCGCCAGAGCCTTCCGCTGTTTCCCGGCCGGGTGGTGGTCAGGACTGAACCTCACCTTGCCTTACTAACAGGGAGTATAGACAACCCCTTTAAAGAAAATGTAGCATTTATATCTTTTTAACTAATTAAGCTTATTATTATTATTATTATTATTATTATTATTATTATTATTAATAATAATAATACCAGCTATGACACATGGACCATAGGAATCCGTAGTCTGGAGATGATTCATTGGCTTATACAGGAGAGTGTTGTGGGCATGCTCTGTGCTGAGGTCAATGTGTAAGGATGGGATAGATAAGCTGAGACTTGACCTATTCTAAATTATGTTTTATATATATGTGTGTGTATGTGTGTGTTTATCTGTTATAATCCTGCCTGTGATGATAATCAGAGGACTGCTGAGAAGTGATCTCTACAGAACAGGAAGTGTTAGCCTATGATGCTGTGATGGCTGATCTCCGACACTCCACCTGTGCTAAAACTATGACTCCCAAGATGTTCACTTGCTTGGCTGTTCTCAGAACTCCATAGAAATGAATGGAGCATGCTGGGAGTTGTAGTTTCACCAGAGCTGGAGTGCCAGAGGTTAGTCATCACTGCTATAATAGTATTTAGTGGCCAGGGAGAAAAGAACTAACAGCGGGTGGCGCTATAGAGATACATTTTGTTGACTAGCTCAGTGGCTATACTAAGTTTTTAATTACAGGCAATTGCAAAAGTCTTCAGATCTTATGTTTCGTGACACAACAGCTGTAAGATAAAAACTTGATCTAAACAATTAACTTCTGAGGCCCTGCCCCTTTCGATAACATTAGATGTGCACATAAATTAAACCAGGTTTAAAAAATATATATATATAATGAAGAAAATCATCCAAAAATTATTTTAAAAATTTAGATCTAATAGGTCATTTTCTGTTGACACGTTCCCTATAATTGGCAGACCTGTCGATTTCTTATTCGTTTACTTTAATTATAAGAATATAATAAGAAACGGGTGCTCTCCATACTGAATATCCACACAGGAAGGATGGCGCCGACATTAATGACTTGGAATATTTCCTTTTTGATATATCTCACTGAATGATGCACAATGCAGCCCCCGCTGCTGACAGCCCTCGTCTCCTGAACCCGAAGATGATGATGATGCGGATGAGCTATTTCTTCGGGGCAAGGGAGTTGTAACAACTTACTCCTCGGGAATTTTAATCAGTTTAATTTAATATTCAGCAGTTTTTTTTTTTTGTGTTTTTTTCACTTTGCAATCAACATAACGACCCTTCTATCAAAATCATTCCCCCCGAGAGAGAGAACAGAGAGAGGCGATTGTTCTGCTGGTTACAATTAGGAGATTATGTAGAAGACGCTATTGTTTTATTGAGGCGGATCTCCTAATGGGCAGTGGTAATGGGCACTGACAGCTGTGGGGCTCCGATTACGAAAGGGTTTTTCTACGTTCCACTTCAGTTATCTTGGAATTCTTTTTAAGGAAAAAGCGTTATGAGACAAGTTACAGCAAAATTCGTAACAATGCCACGGACCTATCGTGGGCCAATTATAATACTACTTACGTTACAGAGGGGCCCTGGATGTGATTGCTGCGTCCGCACCCCCTATCACTGGGATGGCCAACCTGCGGCTCTCCAGCTTTTGCAAGACTACAACTCCTAGCATGCTCAGACTGCCTACGGCTATCGGCTTAGAGCAGGGCATGGTGGGAATTGTAGTTTTACAACAGCTGGAGAGCCACAGGTCGGCCATCCCTGCCCTATCGCTATACTCCGGGAGTTACAAAAATATTAGAGCTGATTGGCAACATACTTCACCAGCGTGCATGCCCCAACTATATATTCAGTAGGTGCAATTTTGCCCACTAGTTTGGTATTATTAACCACTTCCAGGTAGGCCACTTTTATCTCTGCAAGGATGTTCCTGAATATTCCTGCTAATCATGCAGGTACAGGAGCGGGGAGCCTGTTGTCAGTGACAGCAGGGCTCCCAATAGATTAGCCATAAGCAGTATTTCTTACTGTCCCTGCATTCTTCATCAATGTATACACAGAGCTCAATGAGCAATGGATATACTGATCAGCAAGCGGTAATGCTGCTTCCTGCTCCAATCCAAGTGATCTTGTGATTGCCGGGTAACTGCAGGAGCTGCTGGGTCTTACCACACCCAGCACTACAGGGAGGCTCCACAGACTATAACCCTAACCTTAAAGAGCCTCTCTCAGCATGATCAACTCTTTTAAACCAGGCATATTGCCTGGTAGGGTTGATCACGCAGAGTAAAATAATATATTTCTTTCCTCTCTAGGATTAATAAGTGCAGACGTATATTAAATTATGTAATCTAGGTATATGGAGCACCAGGGGGCTGGCCATAGGGCTAGGAGCAATGCTAGCGCAATGCTCTCTGTACTCCTCGCTCCCCTTTCAGTGACAGGGCTGGACATCTCGTCCAGCTCTGTGTTCTTACAGCAGAGAGTCACTGGGCCTCGGCACTTGCGTAGTGAATCAGGGGCTGCTTCTTGAGCTTGTGAAGCAGCAGAAGATCCACTGTGCAAGTGCAAAGTCAGCTTAGTGGTTCGGCACCTGCGCAGTGGATCTGAGGAGCTCTGCTTTTTGAGCTCATCAGATCCAATGTGCAAGTGCCGAGTCACTGAGCCTTGGTGCTGCCATGAGAACACAGGGTTGGATGCGATGTCCAGCAGAAGGCAAGCAAGAGGAGTGCAGAGAACACAGGACGCATTGCGCTAGCGGTGCTCCTAGTGCTGTGGCCAGCCTCCTGATGCCCCATATACTTAATTTACATAAAAATGCAAATTAATATATGTCTGCAATTATTGAGCCTAGAGAGGAAAGAAATATATTGTTTTACTCACCATGATCAGCCCTGCCCGGCAATGTGCCTAGTCTTATAGGGTTGACATCTGAAATTACAGCAGAATCCAGCAATAAAATAAAAAAATGTAATGCTATAATGCCCCGAAAAGTCTTGAATAGAGTTGAGCGAAGCGAGCTTCCGATGCTTCATCCAAAGTCGCTTCCTTCAAAACTTCTGAATAATACTCGTGTACTAGTCGGAACCGAAGTCAAGTTCGGTTTCAAGTCTTATAGTGGTTTTCCACTTTAACCCCTTTGCTACCAGCGCCGTACATGTACGGCGCTGGAGCGATGTGTAAACATGGCGCCCGCTGCACATGAGACCTGCGGCTAATTACCATGACCGGCAATAATGCCGATCGCGGTAATTAAATGTTTTAGATGCCGTGACCAAGTGTGATCACGGCATCTAAATGCGCAAAGACTCGCGCTTCCTGGCTTCCTACCAATCCCCCGTGTGGCCAAATGGGGCTTCAGTAGTTGCGCTGAACACTTTCAGCCTCGCTGACGAGGCTGAACGTTTTCATGCTGCAATTGTTATTTTGGCCACCAGATGGCAGGCCAGGATAAGAAATGAGCAATATTGAGTATCAATGGCATTTTAAAAATCCCTGATAAAACTAAATTAAAAATTAAAAAACATAATTTATAGGCTCATATATGAGCCACAAATTCATCACAAATTTTATTTTAAAAAAGTGTTAAAAAATATCTAAAAATGTTTAAAATATAAAAGTTTAAATCACCCCCCTTTCCGTATAATTAAAAAATAAATACCGAAATAACAATAAATATAAACATCATGGGTATCACTGCGACCGAAAACGCCCATACTATTAAAATAGAAAAAAAAATCCAAAACGGCGAATGGCGTAACGGGAAAAAAGGGTCAAAATGGCCGATTTGCCATTTTTTCATTGCTTCTCTAACCCAAAAAAAGTAATAAAATGTTATCAAAAAGTCATGCACACTCCAAAATGGTATCAATAAAAACTACAGATTTTTCCGAAAAACATGAGCCCCTACACAGCTCAGTAGACATAAGTATAAAAAAGTTATGGGGGTCAGAATATGGTGATGAAAAAACAAAATAAAATGATCAAAGTTTAAATTTATTTTTACACTATTTAGACATAAAGAACCTATACATATGGGGTATTGTTGTAATCGTACTGACCCAGAGAATGAAGGGCATGGGTTAGCTTTGCCATAAACAAAACGCTGTGAGAACCAAACCTTTAAAACGGTGGAGGAATTGCTTTTTTTTTTTCAATTCCACCCCATTTTTTTTTTTTTTTTCACCCCATCTTTGAAAATGAATTAGGAGAACAAAAACTTCTCAAAAACACCAAGTACTGGGCATAAAAAAAGTGACTCAAAAATGCCCTTCACCTCACCGCTAAACTAAACCAGAAAAAATACCCCTAAATTGCAACTTATGAACAGAGCCACAGTGATCAGAGAATACATGGTGCCCCATAGGCTCTACATGGAGTGGTCAGCAGAAGGTCCAAATTTTGGGAACAGCACGTTGCCCATATGCTGGTGCTAAAAAAGTGGCAAAAGCTTTTTTTAAATGCACAGAAGGCTATATTTTAAAGCTGGCCACACAAATTACATTAATGTTCCCGTACCATCCAATCATCTGTATACTGTATATGGAGGTGCCAACCCTCCCATGACTGCAGAAGTCGGATCGGGTTGTTGGATTTTAACATGCCGTCCTATTGTGGACACACCGATGAAGCCAGCAGTTGGCTAAAGAGGATTAGGTGACCATGGGGAGGACAAAAACCCCTGACTGGAAGATGAAAACACGGGAGCCAGTGCAGAGGACTGGAGCTGAACAGAGCAGGTAAGGATGATCACTTCAGTAGGGGAGGCCTGTTAGAAATGATGTATTCCCAGAAAACTCCTTTAAGGCATCCCATCTATCTTCTGTTTTTTATATTACTCTATGGATATTACTGAACTTGGTGGCACGTTAGAAGCTGGGTTGGCAGCCATTTTAGCATTTACCGTCAGCAAGCTGTCATCTCCTACAATCAATCAATAGTCCTGACTGATCGTCATCTTCATAAGTCTACTTAGATCATTGTTAGACAGTCATCGAAAGGCCCTCGTCTTCATCTTCTGCCAATTTCCATAAACCATCTATTTCCAGCTGCCAAATCTCACGACTGATGACTCCCTTTATGCCAGACAGAAGTGCTGACATACTGCGGTTTTAGGCTCATCCATTTCCTCCGATCGGGCAGGACCTGTAATTAAAGGTGTAATTTTTACTTTTGGATGAACCGTTTTATGTTGTGTGCACTCATCTTCATGATCGAAAGCACAGGAAACATCTGCTCATTGAGCACAGAGATTGATTCTCCACCAGACATATTGAACAACGCGTTACATCCCATCTCTCACTTTATGCAGACCCAGTCCTAGGGTCTGAGGTGTAGTTTATAGTTTATATTGTTTGTGTGGCAAGCAGAATACAATATGAAAACCTGTGAATCCAATAGAAGATCTGGAAAGTAGAGCTTCATAACCAATGTTCTTGGTTTTCCTCATATAGGTTGTCCTGTCAATTTTACCAGGAAGGTCACCGATTTTGGTGGGTTTAGTCAACAAATTTGTTTTCACTTACATTATTGCACCACTAAAGGGGTTCTCCAGGATTTTCATAGGTCATCAATATGAGATTGGTGGGATTCCGACACCCAGCACCCCCCGCCAATCCGCTGAATAAGAAGGCTGCAGTACTTTGTGACTGGTTTGGCCTCTTCCTAGGCCATGTGACGTCATGTTCATTGGTTACATGACCTAGGCGCAGCTCAGTCCCATTCAAGTGAATGGAGCTGAGCTACAATACCAAGCACAACTGCTATTCAATGGACGGCACTGTGTTTGGTAAGCTGTGAGGTGGCCACAGCGCTCACCAGAGCTTTGGTGAGCAACATGGCTTCCTCAAACAGCTGATTGACGGGGATGCATTGACAACCTATCCAGAGGGTAGGAGATCAATATGAACATCTCAGAGAACCTCTTTAATTCTGGGACTCTGTCCATATCGGATATTGTAGGATATTCTGAAGTGGTGGGTTTTCAGGTCACTTTTGAAGGTTTGAAAGTTTGGAGAGAGTCTGATCCTTTGGAGGTTCCAAAGTGAAGCCCTAGTGGAATCTTGGACATGATTGAGTAAGGAGCAGACAAGAGAAATAGGAGGTCTTGTGAGGATTGAGGGATATGTGTGGGGAGGCAGCAGCTGATTAGTTCTGAGATGTATGGAGGGGACAGGTTATAGATGGCTTTCCTTGGTATGTCAATGTTAATATTTTAAACTTAATTTTCTGGGCAATGGGTGAAAGGAGTGACAGAGAGGAAAGGTGGAGAGCAGAGTTGAGGGTGGACAGAGGAGGATGTTGCAGTAGCCTAGGTGGAAGGTAATGAGGGCAGGAACTAGCATTTTTGTAGACTCAAGGCTGGCCAATGAGTGGATTTGAGAAATGTTTTGAGTTGGCGGCAGTAAGGCCTTAGATGTGCAGTTTGAAAGACAGACCAGAATCAAAGGGCATCCCAAGACAGTCGGTTTGTGAGCCTGGGGAAAGTAAGTAGCCATTAACTGTGATAGATAGGTCTGGAGGAGGCTGAGTATAGGGGCGGATTGGTCATAGACCTTACAGGGAAATTTCCCGGTGGGCCCTCCTCACGACCTGCCAGTGGAAGTTTTTAGGGCTGTATTTTGTGCTTCTGGCAGTATTTTGGGATGGACTGTGGTATTTGGCTCTGTTGGGGTGGTATAATGTGCCACAATATGGTATTGCTGGCCCTGCCTTCCATCAATTTGCACCCAACTACAAAACAGGGCCACTTTTATTCATTTTTCCAGGGCCACTTTAATTTCCCAGTCTGCCCCTGGCTGAGTAAGATGGGGTAAAGATGATGAAAGTTCTCCATGTAGACACTTAGAAAGCAGGAGGAGAATTAAGATGATATAGCTATCTCATGTGTATGGGGGTTCTCAGAATGTCCCTTGATGTCAGATGTCTGAAGAACTATGTCTGGCAGCAGCTTATCCATTTTCCTCCACTCACCCTGTGCCTGTCGCAGTTCCTGCACTCCGGCAGCAGGCCCGGGAGTCAGTGTTTGTGTCTATTAGGGATATTCTTCATTGAATCTGCCATTCTGCAGTACTGCAAGAGTTAAAATCCTCCTTTGGCTCTGTGCGCAGCTGCTAGGCTGCATGCTAATCAGCTTCTGCTATATTTGCTGTGCTGTTTCTCTCACTCTTTGCCTGAGCAACAGGTTAATCTCGCTTGCTAGTTCCTGGGAAGGTAAGCTGTTCCGTTTGTCTGTCTGTTTACTGACCTCTCCCTGTTTACCGTTTCTGACATTCCACTCCCTGACCTGACTTGTGCCTGATTACCATATAGACCATTTTCTGCCTGCCCTGACCTCAAACTTGTTTCTCAGATTTTCACAAATCCTGCCTGCCCTGAACCTTGGCCTGTTACTGACTTATGAGTTTTGTCTGACCCCTCGGTGCTTCTCACGGGTGTCTTTGATCCACATGGGTCAGCTGTCAACCACACCAGGGTTACTCCAAGAGGTAGGGGCCTGGTGGCTCCCCTGTATAGAGGTTGAAGGATGAATGCTAGGGGACTGCTTAGGTTTAGCCCAAGATAAAACCATAATCCCAGGAAATCCACGGGCACGGCTAGATTCTGTATTTGGGGAAAAGTGCAGTGTGGCCGGTGCTACCTACGGATACAACTGGTGGCATTTAGCGATGTCAGCAGATGGTAATGACCCCACAGGTGCAGATATTGAGTCTGCAGCCTACGTTTGTCAGTTAATGATTACTCAATTGAGACATTTCTCTGCTATCCGGGAACTGCGGGTGTGGATATAGGTGATTACTTTAGGGTGATGGAAGTTAGCTTTATTCTCTTACAGAGTGAGCTTTATCTTCCTATAAAGTAAATGGAGACACAGATCCTGCAATAGTTTTGTCTAGAAAATGCAGGACCTTAGTCATGTGATGGTTGCTGTAGCAACGTTTACAAATAGGCCGCATGTGATCTCAGCATTCCGGTCACCTGATCCTCCGATCAGCTGACCTGTAGATCAGGTGATACATTCGCTCATAGAAGACTGCTTACACCAGGATGATTGCGGAAGCAACGTCGCGCAGTTGTTTCTACACCACGCCAGATCTCCATGTGCCGCTCGGATCCGAATCAGGTTACAAGCGTTCAACTATTGTTTTTAATTATGTCAGCTATTAGTTCACCTGGGTGTTAATGAATGTCTTAATTATCATGAAATATGACTTATAGTCTCTTTGGTATATACACTATTGTGGATATATACAACTATGTATACTTGGATTTTGAGACATACTTTTAGGAATTTTATCACTTTTTGTACTCAATCATGTTATTAATTAATTGATATGGAACATGCTATATATATGCTATGTGCACTCCCTCTTTGTATCACTGCTTGAAAAAGGTTCCGGTGTGCGAACCGAAACGTTATTTGGTGAATAAACTACACGCTTTTACCTAAGGAAGTGCCGTGGATTTCCTGGGATTATAGTTATTGGAAGCCTGGATCGCTTCATCAGCCGCAGGCACCCGTCATCATAGAATACTGCTGTGCTGTTCACATTTGTTTGATACATTCCAAGGTCAAGTAGACACAAGTGGTTCCACATCCAGTGATTATTACATGCTGAATTGAATAGCTGTAGGCCAAACGAGCACTTGGCCAACAACAATTGAAAGTGAATGGCCACCTTAAGTATGAGCTTACATAATGAACCTGCGGCCCTCCAGCTGTTGCAAAACTACAACTCCCAACATGCCCAGTCTGCCTACAGCTATCAGCCTACAGCAGGGAATGGTGGGAGTTGTAGTTTTACAACAGCTGGAGAGCCGCAGGTTGGCCAGCCCTGCTTTAAGGGGTGTGCCCGTCAGCATTGCACCTACAGATCCCAAGCAGCATTCAGAAGAATTTTCTATACAGCTGTGAATGTGCAAGGAGCATAAGACATGATCTCAAAATGATGAATACAAAACCAAGGTTTTTGTAGATCTGCACTAGATGTAATCAGCAATGCTTGTCCCTCAGTCGGGGGATCCTCCGATGACTGCTATGATCTAATCACAACTTCTAATGTGTTGCGCGACCAGCATGGATGTAAAGGTCGACACCAGCGGGAGCAAAACTGGAGGCTTATTGGTTTAATTGAAAAGGACAGTTCTGCCAATGCGGAGGGAGCACTGCTAACGTTACAATACCTATATATATATCCATATATCTACCCACCATACCTTCCAAATATGTTACTAATGAGTTGTAATCAAGTGACCGATTCTTCTAATGACAATGTGGTACTCTTGCAAACCGGGCAAGGACCATCTTGCCAGCACATAAATGGGCAGATATTAATTACACAGCGCCTATTCAGATGAATGAGTGAGTAAGTAATACATGGTGCACCGAGTCAGTCTTGGTCTCTCTCCACCCTGGCTGATAGAGGAGGCTTCCAGTAGCTACCGATCCATCAAGACACCATCCAGCTTAAGCTCCAGCAACTCTCCCAGCTTTTTGTTTCTCATGCACTAGCACTGGAGAGAAGGGGGTAAAGAATAGATACATACAGAAAATCTGTATCTTAACATTTTCCAACTTTGGCCAGTGTTGCTAGTTGTTTAGTCTTTTTGTTATCTCTCCCTTAAAGGGGCCATGCCCTCCCATATTATTTTTATATAACTCACCATGAAAAAGGTCTAATTTTGTCATTTACTGTGTTACAAAAATTCTCCAATTGTGAGATATTCTCTTTGCTTCACTATAATAGTTCCCCTGGTGTATAGTTTGTATAGTAATGTGTACATCCGCCTACTGAGGTGGTCACACATGCTCAGTTCCATCTTCAACTGCCACCAGTTATATCTGTTAGAAGCTGTGATAGACACAGGGAAAGAAAGAGATGCAGCTGAAAGGACACGTCTCCTGATAAAGGCCATGTCCCCTGAACTGCAACAGAAAAGACAAGTCTCCTGATGAAGGCCATGTCCCCTGAACTTCAACAGAAAAGACAAGTCTCCTGATGAAGGTCATGTCCCCTGAACTGCAACAGAAAAGACAAGTCTCCTGAGCTTCCATCCTGAAAAGAAGCAATTGGAGAAGTGAATGGGAAGATCTCTTGATCCATGGGAGGTACAGGGATGGTTCTTGCCTTGTTAGAAGCCATGTACTGTACTCATTTCATTACATTAATCATGGCGGAACCCCTTTAAGTAATAGTTGTCTTAATGGGTCATGCAAACAAGATTGTTTGGCCGGTTCTTAATTTATTTTTAATGGTCTTCTCAAGAGTATGGCCACCACTGAATGATCTGCTGTGTAATGCTTTCAGCTTACATTCCTCCTCCCATATAATGTCCTACAGTGCCTGTGTCAAACCTATGCTATGCAAAAATATTATACCATGCAGTACCCTCATAGTAGTGCCACACATGCACTGAACTAGCAGTGCTATATAGCAAGGCTCAGGCTTCATAAAGCAAGACTTAGATGCTAAGCCATTATTGGACCCTTCCCTTGAAAGTCCCCAACCCCTTTTTTGCCAATAATGCAGTTTTAGAAGGGAGTCACGCCCAAGTTCTTGCCACCAAAGCAGAGAAGATCAGACCAAGGCTGGTCATACACGAGATACGTGAAAAATCATTTGGCCGATACCTATATGTCCTGCCCCCCCTTGCACATGCATGCTTGGCTTAGTCGAGAATATGTTCTAAATGGGGAGGGAGTAGTAAGTCGCTGCCAGACTCCTCAGGTGGCTTATCTCACCAGGAAGGATTGGGCATGTTGAGATCAATTGCCATCGAGATGGAGAGTCAGCAAGCCACCAAATACAGTGGGATGCGAAGGTTTGGGCAACCTTGTTAATCGTCATGATTTTCCTGTATAAATCGTTGGTTGTTACGATAAAAAATGTCAGTTAAACATATCATATAGGAGACACACACAGTGATATTAGAGAAGTGAAATGAAGTTTATTGGATTTACAGAAAGTGTGCTATAATTGTTTAAACAGAATTCGGCAGGTGCATACATTTGGGCACCACAAAAAAGAAATTATATAATATTTAGTAGATCCTCCTTTTGCAGAAATTACAGCCTCTAAACGCTTCCTGTAGGTTCCAATGATAGTCTGGATTCTGGTTGAAGGTATTTTGGACCATTCCTCTTTACAAAACATCTTCAGTTCCTTCAGGTTTGATGGCTTCCGAGCATGGACAGCTCTCTTTAAGTCACACCACAGATTTTCTATTACATTCAGGTCTGGGGACTGAGATGGCCATTCCAGAACGTTGTACTTGTTCCTCTGCATAAATGCCTTAGTGGATTTTGAGCAGTGTTTAGGGTCGTTGTCTTGTTGGAAGATCCGGCCCCGGCGCAGCTTCAGCTTTGTCACTGATTCCTGGACATTGGTCTCTAGAATCTGCTGATACTGAGTGGAATCCATGCGTCCCTCAACTTTGACAAGATTCCCAGTCCCTGCACTGGCCACACAGCCCCACAGCATGATGGAACCACCACCATATTGTACTGTAGGTAGCAGGTGTTTTTCTTGGAATGCTGTGTTCTTCTTCCTCCATGCATAACGCCCCTTGTTATGGCCAAATAACTCAATTTTAGTTTCATCAGTCCACAGCACCTTATTCCAAAATGAAGCTGGCTTGTCCCAATGTGCCTTAGCCGACCTCAAGCGGAGAAAAGGCTTCCTCTACATCGCTCTCGCATACAGCATCTCCTTGTGTAAAGTGCGCCCAATGGTTGGACGATGCACAGTGACTCCATCTGCAGCAAGATGATGTTGTAGGTCTTTGGTGCTGGTCTGTGGGGTGACTCTGACTGTTCTCACCATTCGTCGCTTCTGTCTATCCGAGATTTTTCTTGGTCTGCCACTTCGAGCCTTAACTTGAACTGAGCCTGTGGTCTTCCATCTCCTCAATATGTTCCTAACTGTGGAAACAGAAGCTGAAATCTCTGAGACAGCTTTCTGTATCCTTCCCCTAAACCATGATGGGGAACAATCGTTGTCTTCAGGTCATTTGAGAGTTGTTTTGAGGCCCCCATGTTGCTACTCTTCAGAGAAAATTAAAAGAGGAGGGAAACTTACAATTGACCCCCTTAAATACTCTTTCTCATAATTGGATTCACCTGTGTATGTAGGTCAGGGGTCACTGAGCTTACCAAGCCAATTTGAGTTCCAATAATTAGTTCTAAAGTTTTTGGAATCAATAAAATGACAACACAGTGCCCAAATGTATGCACCTGCCGAATTCTGTATAAACAATTATAGCACACTTTCTGTAAATCCAATAAACTTCATTTCACTCCTCAAATATCACTGTGTGTGTCTCCTATATGATAGATTTATCGTAACAACCAACGATTTATACAGGAAAATCATGACGATTAACAAGGTTGCCCAAACTTTCGCATCCCACTGTACTGTACATTAGATAGTTGGCTGTTTCCATCAAAATCGTCTGGTAGTCCAATAGGCATGGCCAGCTTCACAAGGGCCCCATACCAGCGGTATATTCTGCTTCTTTTTTTCACCCTCGTGGCATAAAATTCATACAGTCATCCCAATTATCACCTTATTTCCGCCAAGAATTAAGATGTGACAGGTTCTGAGGGAAACAAGGCTTCGGCCATAAGACAACGGCAAACAAAATCGAAGACTCCTTTCATCTTTTCTATAAAGATATCAGCCATTGGAAAAGTGCGGTGCCCCCTTAATGTAACTTCAAAAAAACCAAATCCCCTTTCATATTTAACCTCGGCGCAGCATTTTCTCATTATTTAATTATTCCGGGAATCATCTGTTATTTTAAGAGACGTTATTAGCATGAAAGTCTGCCTCGCCTTTCATCTACAGAAAATGTCTGGTATCAGCACATTATTTCCAGTCGAAATTGCTGGAGGCTTTGGGTAAAGACGAGAGCTGGCATTGCTGGGACGCTCCTCAGTATTTCAAGCAGATTCTTGCCCTTTCCCTTCATCCGAAAATAAGTTTCCTACGTTTTAACGTTCCAGACAGATCTCGTCTCGTCGACCGATTAATGTTGAGTTGAGGCACCACTGGAGGCCAAGACCCTACTTCATTTAGGCAATGATGACTCTCGAGAAGCACGTTCCTGACCAGGATGAGGATGCCAATTCTGGAGAATGATCACAGAAAGCTTTAGGCTACATGTTCCAATATTTCATTGGACAGAGAAATATGTAACAAGTTGACTGGTATACAAAGAAAAGAGGATGCCCACGTAGCCCCTTTCCATTATCTTTGCCTCACAGTCCATCCCTGGTCCTAAAGCAGAAGGACTTGCTTGTTTGACTTGTGCCCCCCTCCAATATACCGCATTGTGGCACCCCTTGATGTGGCAATCTTTTGTGCTTCAATGTAAGGGATGGTTGCAGGATCGCCCAGGTCCTGAAGAGGCCCGTCTGCGACATAACTGGAAAATGGCTCTATAAAGGGGACCTTAAAAGGGTTATCCAGGAATTTGATATCCTCAGGACAGGTCAATATCAGATCATCTGGAGGTCCATCTCCCGTGATCAGCTGTTCGAAGAGGCCGCACCGTTCTATGAGCGCTTAGTCCTCTTCCTAGGCCAGTGACGTCACCGTACATCGGTCATGTGGCCTAGGTGCTCTTGAGTCCCATTACAAGTAAATGCCTGCAGCGGTTTTTATCTGACTGAATCCCAACCTTTTTGCCAGGTAGGTGGATCTCTGCCGGACCCCATTATAGTCAGTGGGTCCGGTGGGCATTCCGGTAACCTCCAGCAATGCTGGATCCAGGGAGCTCCAGCAGTGCGTTCTCTGCCGAAACCGCCTGCCAGAACTACTGCCAGCAGCGTGAAACAGGCCTAACACAACAGTAAGCGGCTGCGAATTCGAAATGATTTAGTTCCCATATTGAGGATAAACCATTTCCCACTCTGACTTGGTAGGTCGCAGTAGGCCCCCGACTATTACCTTTAAAGGGGTTTTCCCATCTCAGACAATGGGGGCATATTGCTAGGATATGTCCTCATTGTCTGATAGGTACGGGCACACTGAGAACGGAGCCACTAAAATTGTAGAGGGTGCCAGCCTCCATTCATTTCTATGGGGCCAGCAAAAATGGTCGAGCGCTGGCTCAGCTATTTCCGTCGGCCCCATAGAAATGAATGGGAGTGGTGGCCCCACAAGCGTGGTGCGCTCCCATTCCCTACTATTGAGAGAACGCTTGGTGGTGGCCGGACCCAGGGAAACCACCACCTTCCCTGCTCCGTTCTTGGTGTAGGTGCGGGTCTCACCTCTGGGGCAATGGGGGCATATCCTAGCGATTACAGAACATGTCCCATTCTTGTCTGTTTTGCAGAACAGTCATTTCTAGTGATGGCAGTGCGAAATACGCGGATTGCACGCAGCAGATGTCTGTATTTTGCGGATCTGTAATTTGCAGACCGCAGTATGGGCACTAGGCCTTATTTCCAGATATTTGCTTGCACTTACAGTGGGTTACAGCAATTGGCTAAGATCGAGCTTTAAGGGGTATTCCCATCTTGGATATGCCCCCAATGTCAGATAGGCGACCCGCAACTAAACTTAGAATGGAGCCCACAAAGTTTCAGAGGGCACAGCCGCCCTTCATTAATTTCTATGGAACTGCCAAAAATAGCAGAGCGTGCCCATTGAAATGAATAGGAAGCACACGGCACAAGCATGGCCACCGCTCCATTCACTTCTATGGGGTTTACGGAAATAGCCGAGCCAGAGCTCCTATAGAAATGAAAAGAGGGCGGCCAGGCATGCGCCCTCCGGGCACTCTGTTCTGAGAGTAGGTGCGGGTCCCCTCACCTATCTGACATCGCAGGCATATCCTAGCGATATGCCACCCATGACTGAGATGGGACTACCCCTTTAACACTAGAGGAAGAGTCCTCAAACAACCTCTTAACTGCGGAGCGCAGGTTCTGCAGATTCCATTGTGTCTGCGCTGCAGAATCGCTATTAATCATACCAATGTGCCGGTCCAGGATACATTGTATCGAATGCTTTCTGAAGACTTCTTTTGCATATATAATTTAAAAATAGCTCTGTATATTTATCGGGGCACGGGCCCACAAAGTTACCCCCTGGCTCAGCAGTAACACCCTTGTACCAGGTTCCACCGTTGATGCGCCGGCACAAAGAAAAACTGATCAAAGAAACATTGGAACAAAACTGGGACACCGATAATAGGTCGTTACATTAAAATGATGAGGTTACGCTTCTGTCATACTGTGCCAGGCTCGTTAGATTGCAATTTCAGGGCATCGTTACAGCAAGCAAAAATACATTTTTAAAAAAGCACATTTTTCAAATGGTTTTTTTCCTCGTTTTTTTTTTTATTATTCTGCTCAAGCTAATACCTACAAATGCAGCAGATCAAGACAATTTAAACTTGCAAGGATGATGTTTTTTTTTTTAGAGGGGCCAATGAATTAGGTACCGATCATAACAAGTCGTGTGTAACTTTATTTATAAGAGTGGCAGGCAGGGACGCAAGAAAATGGTACACTCGAGAAAGGTAATACACAGAGACACGAAAGCAGGCGCCACCTACCAAGTGCCTCAGTGTTTTCCAGTATAAACAGAAATATAGAAAATTAAAGGGAGTCTGTCACCAGCATTTCACTTTTTTAACCCTTCCCACAGCTCCCTGCTTACAGTTAATAAAAACGTTACCTCTGGCATCAATCCTGGACTTATAGAACCCTCAAAAACGATCTTTATAAGATATGCAAATGAGGGCTCGCAAGTGCCCAGGGCGGCGTTACTCTCTTAGGTGCCCTGCTTGCTCAGCCTTCTCATTGCGCCCCCCCGCCCCTTCCTACCCTCCGCCCGCCCATCCTTTCCCTCTGACCGCCTTTGTACTAACTTGTTATTCTGACGATATCCCGCGCCTGCGCACTCATTCCTTTGGCCGGCGCATGCGCACTGCGATGCCCATTCCTTGTACGGCATCACAGTAACTATTGCGCATGCGACGGCTAACGACGCCGATGGACCGCCTCCTTTGTTGTGTTTTCGCGTCGTTAGCCGTCGCATGCGCAATAGTTACTGTGATGCCGTACAAGGAATGGGCATCGCAGTGCGCATGCGCCGGCCAAAGGAATGAGTGCGCAGGCGCGGGATATCGGCAGAATAACAAGTTAGTACAAAGGCGGTCAGAGGGAAAGGATGGGCGGGCGGAGGGTAGGAAGAGGCGGGGGGACGCAATGAGAAGGCTGAGCAAGCAGGGCACCTAAGAGAGTAACGCCGCCCCTGGGCACCTGCGAGCCCTCATTTGCATATCTTATAAAGATCGTTTTTGAGGGTTCTATAAGTCCAGGATTGATGCCAGAGGTAACGTTTTTATTAACTGTAAGCATGCTAGGGAGCTGTGGGAAGGGTTAAAAAAGTGAAATGCTGGTGACAGACTCCCTTTAACTAAAGGTCTTTAAAATTCATACAAAGTCAATTCTAATACATAGGAGCAGTATTATAGTAGTTATATTCCTGTACATAGGAGCAGTATTATAGTAGTTATATTCCTGTACATAGGAGGCAGTATTATAGTAGTTATATTCTTGTACATAGGAGCATTATTATAGTAGTTATATTCTTGTACGTAGGAGCAGTATTATAGTAGTTATATTCTTGTACATAGGAGGCAGTATTATAGTAGTTATATTCTTGTACTGTATATAGGAGGCAGTATTATAGTAGTTATATTCTTGTACATAGGAGCAGTATTATAGTAGTTATATTCCTGTACATAGGAGCAGTATTATAGTAGTTATATTCTTGTACATAGGAGCAGTATTATAGTAGTTATATTCCTGTATATAGGGGCAGTATTATAGTAGTTATATTCTTGTACATAGGAGCAGTATTATAGTAGTTATATTCTTGTACATAGGAGCAGTATTATAGTAGTTATATTCTTGTACATAGGAGGAGTATTATAGTAGTTATATTCTTGTACATAGGAGCAGTATTATAGTAGTTATATTCTTATACATAGGAGGCAGTATTATAGTAGTTATATTCTTATACATAGGAGGCAGTATTATAGTAGTTATATTCTTGTACATAGGAGCAGTATTATAGTAGTTATATTCTTGTATATAGGAGCAGTATTATAGTAGTTATATTCTTGTACATAGGAGCAGTATTATAGCAGTTATATTCTTGTACATAGGAGGAGTATTATAGTAGTTATATTCTTGTACATAGGAGGAGTATTATAGTAGTTATATTCTTGTACATAGGAGGCAGTATTATAGTAGTTATATTCTTATACATAGGAGCAGTATTATAGCAGTTATATTCTTGTACATAGGAGGAGTATTATAGTAGTTATATTCTTGTACATAGGAGCAGTATTATAGTAGTTATATTCTTGTATATAGGAGCAGTATTATAGTAGTTATATTCTTGTACATAGGAGCAGTATTATAGTAGTTATATTCTTGTACATAGGAGCAGTATTATAGTAGTTATATTCTTGTACATAGGAGCAGTATTATAGTAGTTATATTCTTGTATATAGGAGCAGTATTATAGTAGTTATATTCTTGTACATAGGAGGCAGTATTATAGTAGTTATATTCGTGTACATAGGAGCGGTATTATAGTAGTTATATTCTTGTACATAGGAGCGGTATTATAGTAGTTATATTCTTGTACATAGGAGCGGTATTATAGTAGTTATATTCTTGTATATAGGAGCGGTATTATAGTAGTTATATTCTTGTATATAGGAGCGGTATTATAGTAGTTATATTCTTGTATATAGGAGCGGTATTATAGTAGTTATATTCTTGTACATAGGAGGCAGTATTATAGTAGTTATATTCTTGTACATAGGAGCGGTATTATAGTAGTTATATTCCTGTACATAGAAGGCAGCATTATAGTAGTTATATTCTTGTACATAGGAGCAGTATTATAGTAGTTATATTCTTGTACATAGGAGCAGTATTATAGTAGTTATATTCTTGTACATAGGAGCAGTATTATAGTAGTTATATTCTTGTACATAGGAGCAGTATTATAGTAGTTATATTCTTGTACATTGGAGGCAGTATTATAGTAGTTATATTCTTGTACATAGGAGCAGTATTATAGTAGTTATATTCTTGTACATAGGAGCAGTATTATAGTAGTTATATTCTTGTATATAGGAGCAGTATTATAGTAGTTATATTCTTGTACATAGAAGGCAGTATTATAGTAGTTATATTCTTGTACATAGGGAGCAGTATTATAGTAGTTATATTCTTGTACATAGGAGCAGTATTATAGTAGTTATATTCTTGTATATAGGAGCAGTATTATAGTAGTTATATTCTTGTACATAGAAGGCAGTATTATAGTAGTTATATTCTTGTACATAGGGAGCAGTATTATAGTAGTTATATTCATGTACATAGGGGGCAGTATTATAGTAGTTATATTCATGTACATAGGAGCAGTATTATAGTAGTTATATTCTTGTACATAGGAGCAGTATTATAGTAGTTATATTCTTGTACATAAGGAGCAGTATTATAGTAGTTATATTCTTGTACATAGGAGGCAGTATTATAGTAGTTATATTCTTGTACATTGGAGGCAGTATATTGTTGTATAGTAATAGTCACTGGTCATTCATTAATCAGTATTATATGTATCGTACAGTATTTTTGCAGTAACCAGTCAGCAGCCTGTGGTTCACTACCTCTCCATAGAAAGCCACAAGGATCATTCATAATTAACCCATAGTCATTAATACAGAATGATTGCACTAATGACAGCATATTACAATAACCTTTTGGTTTACATCTTTCCTAATTTGCTGAGGTTCATGAAATGCATATAAAGTGCTCTTTGATGGAGGATGATTTTAATTAGAAGTCACCCTAATAACTAGCGGCAAAATGTAATGTCACTGTAAATAGTCACATTCTCTTGTCTATAAGAAAAAAAAATTCACTAAAACAAAAGTTCTTATATGCTTACCATTACAGCTTTCATAGGTTTATCCATCTTTCCTACAGTCATATATGGTAAAGATAAAGATTCATAATTTTGCAGCATCTGTGGTATTAGGATGTGGAAGAGTGCACTATGATGCTCTGCAGCTGCGGAGGTGCGCATTATGAAGCTGTACTGCTGCAGAAGTGTGCATTATGATGCTCTGCAGCTGCGCACTCTGATGCAGAGGTGCGCTTTATAATGCTGTGCAGCTGCAGAGGTGCGCTTTATAATGCTGTGCAGCTGCAGAGGTGCGCATTATAATCCTGTGCAGCTGAAGGTGTGCATTGTGATGCTCTGCTGCAGAGGTGTGCATTATTAAGCTCTACTGCTGCAGAGATGCGCATTATGATGCTGTGCAGCTGCAGAGGTGCACAATATTAACCTCTACTGCTGTGGAGGTGTACATTATGCTGCTGTGGTGATGTGCATTATGATGTTCTGCTGCTGCGGAGGTGTACATTATGATGCTCTGCTGCTGCGGAGGTGCGCATTATGATGCTCTGCTGCTGTGGAGGTGCGCATTATGATGCTCTGCTGCTGCGGAGGTGCACATTATGGTGCTCTGCTGCTGCGGAGGTGCACATTATGATGCTCTGCTGCTGTGGAGGTGCGCATTATGATGCTCTGCTGCTGCGGAGGTGTGCATTATGATGCTCTGCTGCTGTGGATGTGTGCATTATGATGCTCTGCTGCTGCGGAGGTGTACAGTATGATGCTCTGCTGCTGCGGAGGTGTACATTGATGCTTTGCTGCTGCGGAGGTGCACATTATGATGCTCTGCTGCTGTGGAGGTGTGCATTATGATGCTGTGCAGCTGCAGAGGTGCACAATATTAACCTCTACTGCTGTGGAGGTGTACATTATGATGCTTTGCTGCTGTGGTGAGGTGCATTATGATGCTCTGCTGCTGCGGAGGTGTACATTATGATGCTCTGCTGCTGCGGAGGTGCACATTATGATGCTCTGCTGCTGCGGAGGTGCACATTATGATGCTCTGCTGCTGCGGAGGTGCACATTATGATGCTCTGCTGCTGCGGAGGTGCACATTATGATGCTTTGCTGCTGCGGAGGTGTGCATTATGATGTTCTGCTCCTATGGAGGTGCGCATTATTTAATAGTTGAGGGGTATATAATGTTCTGCAGAAGTTGAATGTCATAAAGTGTTGTGGCAGCTGAGGTTTGCAGTAGTTTGTTCTGTATTTGATATAGCGCTCATCTCTTTTGAGGTGGTTTTCTCAGGACCTGTCGTCTCCTGTTTTAGTAGCTACTTGCATTCCCTATGAAATGACAATTCTGAGGCATATTTTCTAATAACTGTGTTTTGTGTTGTTCCTCTGTTATTCCTATTAGACGTTTGTGAATAAATTGGCAACTGAGTGTTACCTTTCCCTTTATCAATGAGGTGTGTCCCTGCACTGACTGCACACTGGCAGACTCTGCAAGGGAACACCCCCAACTTGTAACACCCAGTTTTCAATTTATCCATAAACTTCTAATGGGAATCAGAGTCAAAATCAGAAAAGATGCTCCAGTATTATTATTTAATGTGGAAAACAGACGTGTCAGAAGTGGTGACAGGTCCTCTTAAACGGTTTTTTGGGACCTCAAAAAATGTGGGAAATGCTACAGAATAGAAACCTTACTCAAATGATCAATTACCCACTGTTCCGGCACTGCCACTCCATTGTTTCTGGTGGTCTATGCTTGGCATTGCTGCTCTCAGAGCTTCTGGTGGTCTACGATTGGCACTGCTGCTTCGGGGCTTCCGGTGGTCTACACTTGTGATGGTTCAGCAATGAAATGTCCCAATACTCAACATGACTGCTGCAGTCAACTTAGGTACCTATGCTCATCAAATGTCCATTAGGTGGCTATGCTGTCTAAAGAAGGGTGTCACCTTCCTTCCCTCACATCCCAGAATACAAATATGTGCAAAATGTCAGCTCTCCAACTTTATTCAAAGGCATGGCTTATTATTACCTTGTGGGTATTAAAATAAAAATACATACATTTAACCTTACCTGTAGATGAGGTCAGAAACAGCACCACACCTGGCCACAAGGTTGTATGTGGTACTGCAGCTCAGCTGCATTTACTTCAATATCAGACTCAACTCGTACACTTAGAAAACTGCTGACAGATGCCCTTTATCTATGACACTGGCTGACCTGTTACATGTGCACTTGGCAGCTGAAGGCATCTGTGTTGGTCCCGTGTTCATACGCGCCCGCATTGCTGAGAAAACTGATGTTTTATTATATGCAAATAAGCCTCTAGGAGCAACGGGGGCATTACCATTACACCTAGAGGCTCTGCTCTCTCTGCAACTGCCGCGCCCTCTGCACTTTGATTGACAGGGCCAGGTGTAATGATATTTTCACTGCCTGGTCCTGTCAATCAAAGTGCAGAGGGTGCAGCAGTTGCAGAGAGAGCGGAGCCTCTAGGTGTAATGGCGTTGCTCCTAGAGGCTCATTTGCATATATTAAAACCTAATTTTTCTCAGCAATGCAGACACATATGAACATGGGACCAACACAGATGCCTTCAGCTGCCAAGCGCACATGGAACAGGTCAGCCAGTGTCATAGGGACAAAACTGCTGACAGATGCCCTTTAACCACCTCCGGACCGCCTAACGCAGGATCGCGTTCCGGAGGTGGCAGCGCTGCGCACAGTCACGCATATACGCGTCATCTCGCGAGACGCGAGATTTCCTGTGAACGCGCGCACACAGGCGCGCGCGCTCACAGGAACGGAAGGTAAGAGAGTTGATCTCCAGCCTGCCAGCGGCGATCGTTCGCTGGCAGGCTGGAGATGTGTTTTTTTTAACCCCTAACAGGTATATTAGACGCTGTTTTGATAACAGCGTCTAATATACCTGCTACCTGGTCCTCTGGTGGTCCCCTTTGTTTGGATCGACCACCAGAGGACACAGGTAGCTCAGTAAAGTAGCACCAAGCACCACTACACTACACTACACCCCCCCCCCCCATCACTTATTAACCCCTTATTAGCCCCTAATCACCCCTGATCACCCCATATAGACTCCCTGATCACCCCCCTGTCATTGATTACCCCCCTGTCATTGATCAACCCCCTGTAAAGCTCCATTCAGACGTCCGCATGATTTTTACGGATCCACTGATAGATGGATCGGATCCGCAAAACGCATCCGGACGTCTGAATGAAGCCTTACAGGGGCATGATCAATGACTGTGGTGATCACCCCATATAGACTCCCTGATCACCCCCCTGTCATTGATTACCCCCCTGTCATTGATTACCCCCCTGTAAAGCTCCATTCAGATGTCCGCATGATTTTTACGGATGCACTGATACATGGATCGGATCCGCAAAACGCATCCGGTCGTCTGAATGAAGCCTTACAGGGGCATGATCAATGACTGTGGTGATCACCCCCCTGTCATTGATTACCCCCCTGTAAAGCTCCATTCAGATGTCCGCATGATTTTTACGGATGCACTGATAGATGGATCGGATCCGCAAAACGCATCCGGACGTCTGAATGAAGCCTTACAGGGGCATGATCAATGACTGTGGTGATCACCCCATATAGACTCCCTGATCACCCCCCTGTCATTGATCAACCCCCTGTCATTGATTACCCCCCTGTAAAGCTCCATTCAGACGTCCGCATGATTTTTACGGATGCACTGATAGATGGATCCGATCCGCAAAACGCATCCGGACGTCTGAATGAAGCCTTACAGGGGCATGATCAATGACTGTGGTGATCACCCCATATAGACTCCCTGATCACCCCCCTGTAAAGCTCCATTCAGATGTCCGCATGATTTTTACGGATGCACTGATACATGGATCGGATCCGCAAAACGCATCCGGTCGTCTGAATGAAGCCTTACAGGGGCATGATCAATGACTGTGGTGATCACCCCATATAGACTCCCTGATCACCCCCCTGTCATTGATCACCCCCCTGTCATTGATCACCCCCCTGTAAAGCTCCATTCAGATGTCCGCATGATTTTTACGGATGCACTGATAGATGGATCCGATCCGCAAACCGCATCCGGACGTCTGAATGAAGCCTTACAGGGGCATGATCAATGACTGTGGTGATCACCCCATATAGACTCCCTGATCACCCCCCTGTCATTGATCACCCCCCTGTCATTGATTACCCCCCTGTAAAGCTCCATTCAGATGTCCGCATGATTTTTACGGATGCACTGATAGATGGATCGGATCCGCAAAACGCATCCGGACGTCTGAATGAAGCCTTACAGGGGCATGATCAATGACTGTGGTGATCACCCCATATAGACTCCCTGATCACCCCCCTGTCATTGATCACCCCCCTGTCATTGATTACCCCCCTGTAAAGCTCCATTCAGATGTCCGCATGATTTTTACGGATGCACTGATAGATGGATCGGATCCGCAAAACGCATCCGGACGTCTGAATGAAGCCTTACAGGGGCATGATCAATGACTGTGGTGATCACCCCATATAGACTCCCTGATCACCCCCCTGTCATTGATCACCCCCCTGTCATTGATTACCCCCCTGTAAAGCTCCATTCAGATGTCCGCATGATTTTTACGGATGCACTGATAGATGGATCGGATCCGCAAAACGCATCCGGACGTCTGAATGAAGCCTTACACGGGCGTGATCAATGACTGTGGTTATCACCCCATATAGACTCCCTGATCACCCCCCTGTCATTGATCACCCCCCTGTCATTGGTCACCCCCCTGTCATTGATCACCCCCCTGTCATTGATCACCCCCCTGTCATTGATCACCCCCCTGTCATTTAGCACCCCTCTGTAAGGCTCCATTCAGATATTTTTTTGGCCCAAGTTAGCAGAATTTTTTTTTTTTTTTCTTACAAAGTCTCATATTCCACTAACTTGTGTCAAAAAATAAAATCTCACATGAACTCACCATACCCCTCACGGAATCCAAATGCGTAAAATTTTTTAGACATTTATATTCCAGACTTCTTCTCACGCTTTAGGGCCCCTAGAATGCCAGGGCAGTATAAATACCCCACATGTGACCCCATTTCGGAAAGAAGACACCCCCAGGTATTCCGTGAGGGGCATATTGAGTCCATGAAAGATTGAAATTTTTGTCCCAAGTTAGCGGAACGGGAGACTTTGTGAGAAAAAAATTAAAAATATCAATTTCCGCTAACTTGTGCCAAAAAAAAAAAATTTCTATGAACTCGCCATGCCCCTCATTGAATACCTTGGGGTGTCTTCTTTCCAAAATGGGGTCACATGTGGGGTATTTATACTGCCCTGGCATTCTAGGGGCCCCAAAGCGTGAGAAGAAGTCTGGTATCCAAATGTCTAAAAATGCCCTCCTAAAAGGAATTTGGGCACCTTTGCGCATCTAGGCTGCAAAAAAGTGTCACACATCTGGTATCGCCGTACTCAGGAGAAGTTGGGGAATGTGTTTTGGGGTGTCATTTTACATATACCCATGCTGGGTGAGAGAAATATCTTGGTCAAATGCCAACTTTGTATAAAAAAATGGGAAAAGTTGTCTTTTGCCAAGATATTTCTCTCACCCAGCATGGGTATATGTAAAATGACACCCCAAAACACATTCCCCAACTTCTCCTGAATACGGCGATACCACATGTGTGACACTTTTTTGCAGCCTAGGTGGGCAAAGGGGCCCATATTCCAAAGAGCACCTTTAGGATTTCACAGGTCATTTACCTAATTACCACACATTAGGGCCCCTGGAAAATGCCAGGGCAGTATAACTACCCCACAAGTGACCCCATTTTGGAAAGAAGACACCCCAAGGTATTCCGTGAGGGGCATGGCGAGTTCCTAGAATTTTTTATTTTTTGTCACAAGTTAGTGGAAAATGCTTTTTTTTTTTTTTTTTTTCATACAAAGTCTCATATTCCACTAACTTGTGACAAAAAATAAAAACTTCCATGAACTCACTTTGCCCATCAGCGAATACCTTGGGGTCTCTTCTTTCCAAAATGGGGTCACTTGTGGGGTAGTTATACTGCCCTGGCATTCTAGGGGCCCAAATGTGTGGTAAGGAGTTTGAAATCAAATTCTGTAAAAAATGACCTGTGAAATCCGAAAGGTGCTCTTTTGAATATGGGCCCCTTTGCCCACCTCGGCTGCAAAAAAGTGTCACACATCTGGTATCTCCGTAATCGGGAGAAGTTGGGGAATGTGTTTTGGGGTGTCATTTTACATATACCCATGCTGGGTGAGAGAAATATCTTGGCAAAAGACAACTTTTCCCATTTTTTTATACAAAGTTGGCATTTGACCAAGATATTTATCTCACCCAGCATGGGTATATGTAAAAAGACACCCCAAAACACATTCCTCAACTTCTCCTGAATACAGAGATACCAGATGTGTGACACTTTTTTGCAGCCTAGGTGGGCAAAGGGGCCCACATTCCAAAGAGCACCTTTCGGATTTCACAGGTCATTTACCTACTTACCACACATTTGGGCCCCTAGAATGCCAGGGCAGTATAACTACCCCACAAGTGACCCCATTTTGGAAAGAAGAGACCCCAAGGTATTCGCTGATGGGCATAGTGAGTTCATGGAAGTTTTTATTTTTTGTCACAAGTTTGTGGAATATGAGACTTTGTATGAAAAAAAAAAAAAAAATCATCATTTTCCACTAACTTGTGACAAAAAATAAAAAATTATAGGAACTCGCCATGCCCCTCACGGAATACCTTGGGGTGTCTTCTTTCCAAAATGGGGTCACTTGTGGGGTAGTTATACTGCCCTGGTATTCTAGGGGCCCAAATGTGTGGTAAGGAGTTTGAAATCAAATTCAGGAAAAAATGAGGAGTGAAATCCGAAAGGTGCTCTTTGGAATATGGGCCCCTTTGCCCACCTAGGCTGCAAAAAAGTGTCACACATCTGGTATCCCCGTACTCAGGAGAAGTTGAGGAATGTGTTTTGGGGTGTCTTTTTACATATACCCATGCTGGGTGAGATAAATATCTTGGTCAAATGACAACTTTGTATAAAAAAATGGGAAAAGTTGTCTTTTGCCAAGATATTTCTCTCACCCAGCATGGGTATATATAAAATGACACCCCAAAACACATTCCCCACCTTCTCCTGAGTACGGAGATACCAGATGTGTGACACTTTTTTGCAGCCTAGGTGGGCAAAGGGGCCCATATTCCAAAGAGCACCTTTCGGATTTCACAGGTCATTTTTTACAGAATTTGATTTCAAACTCCTTACCACACATTTGGGCCCCTAGAATGCCAGGGCAGTATAACTACCCCACAAGTGACCCCATTTTGGAAAGAAGAGACCCCAAGGTATTCGCTGATGGGCATAGTGAGTTCATAGAAGTTTTTATTTTTTGTCACAAGTTAGTGGAATATGAGACTTTGTAAGGAAAAAAAAAAAAAAAAATCATCATTTTCCGCTAACTTGTGACAAAAAATAAAAAGTTCTATGAACTCACTATGCCCATCAGCGAATACCTTAGGGTGTGTACTTTCAGAAATGGGGTCATTTGTGGGGTGTTTGTACTGTCTGGGCATTGTAGAACCTCAGGAAACATGACAGGTGCTCAGAAAGTCAGAGCTGCTTCAAAAAGCGGAAATTCACATTTTTGTACCATAGTTTGTAAACGCTATAACCTTTACCCAAACCATTTTTTTTTTACCCAAACATTTTTTTTTTATCAAAGACATGTAGAACTATAAATTTAGAGCAAAATTTCTATATGGATGTCGTTTTTTTTTGCAAAATTTTACAACTGAAAGTGAAAAATGTCATTTTTTTGCAAAAAAATCGTTAAATTTCGATTAATAACAAAAAAAGTAAAAATGTCAGCAGCAATGAAATACCACCAAATGAAAGCTCTATTAGTGAGAAGAAAAGGAGGTAAAATTCATTTGGGTGGTAAGTTGCATGACCGAGCAATAAACGGTGAAAGTAGTGTAGGTCAGAAGTGTAAAAAGTGGCCTGGTCTTTCAGGGTGTTTAAGCACTGGGGGGCTGAGGTGGTTAAGTGGGAGCAGCACTGCAGTACCACTCACAGCCACCACCCAATATACAGCGGTGTATTTCAGCAGGAAACCTGCTCTTGATCCCATGGGTACATTCGCAGTGTCCACACCACCATAGTCCTCCCGCCTGCGCCATAATGTTAAGGGGTTAAATTATGCATCGCTGTGCCAGGAATGTGAACACGCACCGTACCACATTGCCGGAGGGAAATTGCTGATTATTCTTTACTTACACAAAGGCAAACAATGAGACGAAGGCGACTGGTGCAGCGATGTCCAAACCTACCGTACGAGAATCCCCCGGAGGCCAGGGCGACGTGACAACGCACAGTATGCTCCGTATTTAGAACTCATTAATCATTGTTATAGGAGGGATCCGGTGACAAGTCCTTCTTCTGGAAATAGGAGTCACTGACGCCTCATTAAGCTCCCCGGAGTCTCTCCCAGCGCCTTCCTCATAAAGAATAAACACTGGTATCAGCATCTCCGCCGCCGTCCGTCAGACGCCTACAGCTCATTTACTAGGAGATAAATCGCTCCGCACAAAAATCTGTGGGTGCACGTGGAAGGGGTATCGACTCCTAAATCCAAGAAACGTGAGTCCATGGAACGAGTGAAGATTCTAATGAACCAGTGATACAGTCTGAAATGCGACACCCTATAGGCCATTTTGGATATATTAGGAATAGTATTGGTATGTGCTTTCTGACACTTAGGCCTCATGCACACGACCGCTTCCATATTGCAGGCCGCAAAATACGGACACCTTCCACGTACAATCTGTATTTTTCTCACTCCTGTTACTAGAAATGACTATTCTTGTCCACAATACGGACAAGAATAGGATGTTGTATAATTTGCAGAACAGACACATGGATGCAGACGGTACATGCATGACGTCCGTGTGCTGTCCATTTCTTGGATGCTTTGGCCGCCGGGTGACTGCTGTTTTAAAACAGCGGGCATCCAGGACTAATGTATGCGATTGACGATAACGTTGATCGCATGCATTTAACCCTTTGGATGTCATGGTCAAATGTGACTAGGGCAGGGATGCCCAACCTGCGGCCCTCCAGCTGTTGCAAAACTACAACTCCCAACCTGTGGCCCCTTCAGCTGTTGCAAAGCTACAAGTCCCAACCTGCGCCCCCCCCCCCCCCCCCCCGAGCTGTTGCAAAACTACAAATCCCAGCATGCCTGGGCAGCCTATAGGTATTATGGCATGCTGGCAGTCGTAGTTTTGCAACAGGTGGAGGGTGGCAGGTTGACCATCCCTGGCCTACGGCATCTAGGAAGTTAAAGACCGGGAGCACAGTTAGTTCTTATGGAGCTGCATTGGTGTCTAGGAGAAAAGCAATCTAAAGTTTGCTTGTTATCGTTCCCTAGGGGGGGCTACTAAAAAGTATAAAAAAAATTAAGTTTCACTGCACTCATCACACACACAAAAGACAACAAGAATAAAGCGTCTCCTGGGCGCCTGGTTTTTTTTATTTATGAAAAAAGTGCAGGTTTTTGGAGGTTTCTTTGCCTAGTCATCCCCTCTCCATTCTGCATGAAATGCGCCATGTTACACCCCGCCCACAAAAGTGTCCACCAACTCCCCCGTTAAAGGGGTACTTCCCATTTCATTGGCAGTGTATGCCTTCACTTTCTGATCAGTGGGGGCCCTCTGGGAATGAAGAGGCCACAGCAGTGCTCTCAGCCACATTCTCAGGATCAGTGGGGGTCCCAGAAGTCGGACCCCCTCCGATCATAAAGTGATAACATATCTTAGCAAGGTGTCATCGCTTTAATACATGCAGGCTTTGTAGAACATTAGGGTTTAATTTTTTTACTTTCTAGAAACGGCGCCATCCTTGTCCATAGGTTGTGTTTGGTATTGCAGCTTAGACCCATTCAAGTGGAGCAAATGTTGAGCCGCGATACCAGACACAGCCTATGGACAAGAATGGCGCAATTTCCCCCCCAAAAAATTTAAATACCCTCCAATAATTATCTATCCATCACCAGGAAGTACATTCGATGCTGGCAGTGGGTTCACATGAATTTTTTTTTTTTTTAGCAATGAAGACAAATAAAAAGTTTGTGCAACACAAAAGACTTTTAGGCTGTAACTCGTCAGGAGGCGCCGACCGATTAGCGCCAGTCTTTTATCTTTTGAGAACTTTCTCTGCTCGCCGCGGCTTGCGGATGTATCACAGGGATCGAGCGTCCTTTTGATCAGCTGTTCACCGAGGGCCGTATTGATTTCCATACAGGAGCTGCTAGTCACGTACCGCCGCCGTCCGCTCCTGGCAGTCCCTGGTATTAGAGAGTCAAATATGCACAGTGTAGGCAGGACGTATTTAAAACCGGAAGGAAGGGGGGGTGTACAGAAATTTTAAATACCAAAAAAAAAGACTTTAAAGGGCCCCTGGCCCCCAGATTTGCACCTGAAACTGGCGAACCTGTTACATGTGCGATTGGCAGCTGAATGTTTGCGTATAGTAAAACATCCTTTTTCTCAGCAATGAGGGCACATATGAACATGGGACCAACACAGATGCCTTCAGCTGCCAAGAGGGGATGCAAAGGAGCTGTTACCATGCACCGCCTCTGATGCCACCAGATGTAAGGCAGCCATCATATAAGTCAATGTTTGACCCTTTTAATAGGTCTTGAGATATGACTCGGATATTAAATAAGCCAGCATCTCATCTGCAGACAGCTGCTTCAGGATGATTGCCCCTCATCAGTGCAGAGCAGAGAGCACTGGCTTAACTGGGTGAGAGGCCTAGGTCAGGATTTGGGGGGGGGGGGGGGGGGGGGGGGCGCGATGCGACTCTCTCCTTAACTGGTGTGAGGAGTGTATAGGCCATACATGCTCCTCCTCAGGGAAGAAGGGATGAAAATTAGCTTTGCCTCTGATGTGACCAGATCCTGACCTAGGCCTCTCTCCCAGTTAAGCCAGCACTCTCTGCTTGCACTGATGAGGGGCAATCACCCCAAAACAGCTGTCTGCAGATGAGATGCTGGCTTATTTAATATCTGAGTCATGTCTCAAGGCCTATTTAAAGGGTCGAACATTGACTTGAGCTAGCTTACATCTGGTGGAATCAGAGGCAGAGCTTGTTAAGAGCTCTTTTGGCAGCTGAAGGCATCTGTGTTGGTCCCATGTTCATATGTGTCTGTATTGCTGAGAAAAAGGACGTCATGGTAGCTGCAAATACAGTGAAGGAGTTTAAGCATGCATGGGATAGGCATAAGGCCAGCCTTCATAGTATTCAGTATATTGGGCAGACTAGATGAGCCAAATGGTTCTTATCTGCCGACACATTCTAGGTTTCCATATATGCAAATGAGCCTCTAGGAGCAATGAGGGCGTTGTCATTACACCTAGAGGCTCTGCTCCCTCTGCAGTTTGACAGGGCCAGGCAGTAAAAGCAACATCACGTCTGCACCTGTTAATCAAAGTGCAGAGGGCGTCCCAGATGCAGAGCCGCTAAGTGTAACGACAACGCCCCCGCTGCTCCTAGAGGCTCATTTACATAGGTTAGAACTATTTTTCTCAGCCATGCGGGCACATATGAACATGGAACCAACACAGATGCCTTCAGCTGCCAAGTGCACATGGAACAGGTCAGCCTGTTGCCCGTTAAAATGCATTTCCTGCTTTTTTTTTGCCATTTTTACACCCTTTTTAAACACCTCTCCCTAAACAACCAATGTCTACACACCCAGCCCTTGCTGGAGATAGCCCCCAATAGGACTTATTAGGGCAAATGGATGTATCAGTAGAAGGGGTCCTCCACTTGAGGCTCTCTTGTTCCAAGTATGTTACGTGGTCTGTAATGCTTCATTTCACCTGCAGGATTTAAATATTGATGACCTATCCTCAGAATAGATCATCAATATCTGATCAGTTGGGGGGGGCTCAGACTCCCTGCAGGGGGTGAGCGCTACAGCCTCTACATAGTATAGAGAGAACAGCGCTGTACATTGTATAGTGGCTGTGGTTGGTACTGCAGCTCCACCACTTCTCCTGTGCTGTGATGCCCCGTCCACCTGTACATCCCTGGGTGCATCACTGTGGTACACCCTTTTGGGGAATATGGGAGTAGTAGAGGGTGGTCCTCTGTTCAGGAGTCTCATCTCTTGCCAAAGTGGGGAACGGATACAATATCTCCTGCTCTGGAGGAACTGTCCTGTCCTGCATTATACAAACAACCCTTGGACTTGAACGGACGTGGTGCAATGCTCCTTTTTTAAGAAGACACCTTTTTTAAGAAGAAGGGATTGTCCTCGGCGGAGAACCCCTTTAATGTACTTAGACTTATCTGAATATTTAGATGCTCCTGAAAAAATAAAGCAGCGGTGTGTACTAGAAAACCCAAACCATTACAAGAAGACATACATTACTGGGGTTCTCCAGGATTCCAAAAAAAAACTACAATAGCACCACAGCTGTCCACAGGCTGTGTCGGGTACTGCAGCTCAGCCCCATTAATTTCAATGGTACTGAACTGCTATACCAGACACAACTCGTGGAAAGGTGTGGGGCCGTTTTTTTGTCTAATCCTGTACAACCCCTTTAATGAAATTTACATTACCACGCTTACAAGACACAAATTCCTTCACTTTCACCATTTTAGCGTCAACGACGAAAACTGTACAGGATTAAAAAAATAATAATAATAATAATACTGGACAGTCCCTTTAAGGGCTGTCCCGAAAATTACATAAAATACATTGAAAAAAAAAAAAAAAGTTACTAGATTGAATCAGAAACAGTATGCAAATGAAATCAAAACCTGGCGAGTCTCCGGTTCATCGGCCAAGGCCCAGCGTTAACTATGATCATCATTTGGCAAGATAGCCAGTCAATGGTCACCTACTGTCTGGTAAGTAGGCATCGAGCAGCAGAGGCGAGGAGCCAGGACCTGCGGGCTCATTACCATTTACAATTTGCTATTTTGTCTGAATTGGGAAACCAAGTTGAGAACTTGTTCGGAGGCCTCGATATGCTTCACCCGGAGGTATCTAACACTGTTGACGGAGGTGTTCTCCAGGAAGTAGCGGTAGTTGACCATCATCCCGCAGGAGGATGCAGCTCCCCGTGGACTTGTATCGGCCATCCAGTTCAGTCTCCACAAGACAGCCCCGTTCTGCAAGTGGAAGTTGGCCACCGGGTTTAAGGCGAAACCCCGAAGCTTCTCTCCGTACAAGTACCAAGCGCAAAGCCTCATCAACGGGGCCTCCAGAGCCTTGACCAGTCTTTCACACTTCATCCACTCATTGCTGGTGAAGAGACGCTTCAGGGTCTCAACGGCCGGTGCCTCTGTGATGTACGATATCTCCTTGCACTCAGATTCCAAAAAGAGCTCAGTCCTCCCCATATCTTTTATTTGTGAGTTGAGCGCACCAAGGAGCCACTTTGTAAATCCAGGGATCGGCGACAAACTGGAGAACTCGGAGATTTGGCAAAACTCACCCTGCAAAATATAAAGCATAGTATAATTACATGACGTCTGAATGCAGAAGCTGCTGCCGAGTCCCTCTTGATGAGATGTAATAAATATTTAATTGGATAGCAGCGCCACCACAGGGGAAATGAAGAATTACACCTCCTATTGAAATCAATTGGAGGTGCGTGTAAGATACAGGGGTGTTGGGTCTTCCAATACAAAAACTCCTCTCTGTAGTCACACTTTGCTCTGTCTAATTGATTAAAGCCCGGTATAAGGAAACTACCTTTTATTAACTTAGAATTCCATAATACGATGATAAAACGGGTTTCTTAACCTTTGAACCAGAAGACAAACCACAGGACTTTAAATAAAATACATTTCCAAAAATAGCATCAACCCCCTTATATTTGGCATCCCCTTAACACTTACAACATGGTGGAATGGTGGTGAAGGGGGAGGGGGGGTTCTTGCTTGTTCCCCCCCCCAAATTAAAGGCAAACACATTAACCCTGAAGTAGTCAGAAACTGCACCCCAGCAAGACAAGACCCCTTATGGCTGTGATGATACACAAATATTATTATTATTATTATTATTATTATTAATAATAATAATTAAAAAAAAGCTATTTGTTTCACAAAATCTATTGGCACTGAAGGCTAATTATGGTCTGTTCTCTAAAGGGTTAAGCAAGAGGATACCCATTTATATACTATGGTTTAAGAAAGGAGGTCCCCCCCAGTCAGGATCTACAAAAAGCGCCCCAACATGTCTATATATTACATGAACAGCCCATTGATTTCAATGAGAACCGTATAATACTTCATTTCTCCTGTGGTGGCGCTGCAGAGGAAATAAACACTTGCTCCGTGGTGATCAGTTGTGATCTGTGTGGAAATCTGGTGACACGGTGTAATCAGTTCCTCCTTGGAGGACCTGTGTAATACTTCATTTCTCCTGTGGTGGCACTGCAGGGGAACTGAACACTTGCTTTACGGCTAGTATCCCAGCGATCAGCTGTGATCTGTGTGGAAATCTGGCAACATTGGGTAGATTTATCAACGCTGGTGTAGAGAGAAAACTGGCTTAGTTGCCCATAGCAACCAAACAGATTCCACATATCAATTTTTAGAGCTCCTTTGGAAAATGAAATGCTCTGGACACTTTCTCTACTAGATCCCAGAGATCAGCTGTGATCTGTGTGGAAATTTGGTAACATTGCGCAATGTTTGTCATCGGGGGACCCATGTATGCTGAGGTATCACGCATTGATGCTCTCGGGAAGGGATGGTAAGGCATGGTGTACCCCAAGGGGAAATAAGTCCACAGAGTCAGGGTTTGCAGCAAACCAGTGTGCTTCTTTACTGGAGGAATTCAGGTGCAAAACAATACAGGCTAGGAAAAGAGCTGGCTTCTCCAGTCCCGTCCCTGGCAGAAGAAGGGTTTGATGCTGAGGAAAGGCCTGAGCTAGCTGTCTGTCTCTCTCAAAAGGGTGGAGGTCCACAGTCTATGGCTCAGTAGTTTGGGTGGCTCCTGGGTCACAGGGTTGATGACCCATGGTCTGTGGCTCAGCGTCCCCTTCTAGTCACTTATGCAGACTGACATAAGTCCAAGCACTGATCCCTACCTGCAGAACACAAGGGGCTCTGACTGCTCTCCTTATATACCATTTCTAGCTAGACTGCAACCTTCTAGTGGGATGAGAAACTCAGCACAAACAGATACAAAAGTTACCACTCCCATCTCTCATAGACTGACATTAGAGACTCAATGGCAATGACACAGCAGTTTTTCCAAACAGAAAAAGGTTTCCAGACATGACAACAGAGCTAAAACCAGACATTCAAAAGGTCAGTCTGTCTGGTTTTGGTGGTAAACAAGACTGGATTTTTCCCTCCAAAACAGGCTCTTCTTTAAAACCCTGTGGGAGAAGTGGAAAATTACCAGCTTCTCATTCAAAGTCCCAAAAGTCTCTCAGTATTCATTCACCCTTTCCACAGAACCTTGCAAATAAAGCACAAATGAACAGGACATATATCCCAATATACATATAAAATGCAATTAAACAGTATTAGGCCTCATGCACACGTATTTTGTTTCCGTGTCCGTTCGGCTTTTTTTGCAGATAGGATGCGGACCCGCATCAGTATGTCCGTTTCGTAGCCGCGCAAAAAAAAAAATAGAACATGTCCTATTCTTGTCCGTTTTAGGCATTGTTACAATGGATCCACAAAAAAAACAAAAAACGGATGTCATCCGTTTTTATTTGCGGACTGCAAAACACATACGGTCGTGTGCATGTAGCCTTAAACAGAGTAAGTTAACCCTTTCACGTGAAATAAAGTAAGACGTTTATAACTTTGCTTTGAGGAAATAGAGGAAATGTCCAGACTTCACAGAACCCCTGCTCCAAGGCACTACACATGTAATACTTAGGGCGTTTTCACACAAGCGGATGTCGTGCGGGTAATCTGCTGCGTGAAAAAGAGCCAAGCCCTGTTCCGGACAGCAGAGATAATAATGCTCCGTGCCTCTCTCTGATCTTTTTACTACAAAATCACTGTGAGATAGATAAAGTTCTCACTGTGATTTTGTAGCAAAAAGATCAGAGAGGCATGGAGCATTATCAATCATGTTAATGCTCCGTGTCTCTGCTGTCCGGAACGGGGCTTGGCTCTCTTTTACGCAGAAGATTACCTGCACGGGATGCGCTCGTGTGAAAGAGCCCTTAGTATCTCCTGCGGTGGCACTGCAGAGGAACTGAACACTTGCTCTACTTCTAGGATCCCAGTGATCAGGTGTGATCTGTGTGAAAATCTGGTAATATCGTTGTGGGACATGTAATACTTCATTTCTCCTGCGGAGGCGCTGCAGAGGAACTGCTCCACTGCTAGGATCGAAGTCATCGGCTGTGATCAGTAAGAAAATAGTGGTTTCATGTGATTGGTTTCTTATTGGAGGAATCTTCTAACAAAAAGGGGATTGTACAAAGTTGACTAACCCTCTAACATTAACATGAACTGCTCCAAAAATTTGTGTGTCAAACAAGTCACAGTGGAAAGAATAATAATAAAAACAACCTATTCTTGTCTCCATAGAGCCTGTCACTTCTCCGCCTCGCTCGAGTCAAGAATGTACTTATCTCTATTCTGTATATTTTAGCAGGCGGCACAAAAATATTTTTGCATTCAAGGTCCTGTTCCACTTAAGAGGAGTCGTTTTTTGCACGCTCTCCGGCCTTCAATCAGCTGACTTGTTTTCATCGAATCCCTAATAACCGCCAGTAAGGAGCAAGCATGCTTTCATTAGAGCCGTCATTAATCAGACCCGAGGGAGGAAATAACAGGAACGGCACATTACACTTAACTTTTATATTCCCGTCTAATGGTCACCATGGACACCACTTACCTTTTAAAAGTTTCCACCCAGTTCAACGCAGAGCTTTCAATTAAAATAAGCTTTTGCCAAATGGCCGTTGACATTTGCGATGTGAAAACTGGACTTTTTTTTTTTTTTTTCCATTTAACCCATGAAAACATTACAGATCAGAAGGCCGGTTTTATAAAAGCTCAGCCATGTCGGCGGTGCGGTCAGTGTGAGAAATCATAGATTGAAAATAAAGTGAAAGTGCTTAGACTTAAAAGGGGTGATCCGGATAGTTACAATTTAAATAAATTTATTTAAATACAATACAAAAAAAAAAATATATACATTTAAATGAATACAATACAAAAAATACAGTTATACCTGATGACCTATGCTCTGTTTAGGTCATAAGCATCTGATCGGTGGGGGTTCGACACCTGGGCCTCAGGCGCGTCTTTGTATAAGCGATAACATGCATATATATATATATATATATACGCCACTGCTGCAGCCAATCACTGTCCTCGTAGGTAAAGAGTCGCACACCACTGAGGACAGTGATTGAGGGCCGTACACCTGCATTCCAGCGCTGCGGCCTTGTATACAAACAGCGGGAGAAAGACAAGAGCTGCGGTGCATAGGGCGGCAGGGGAAAAGAAGGTGAGTACAGGGTGTTTTTTGTTTTGTTTTTATTTCAAAGAAGTTTTCGGGTTTGCATCAACATCCTTTAAAATCACAATTTATGAAAGCAGCAGTAATTTTGTAATCACATCCCGTTCTGGGCTGTGGATACATGACCTTGTCCATGCAGCTTTCTCTTATTTCCTGTGATGTTATGTCCATTGGAACTAGACGTGGATATGACTACTATACAGAGGTGGATACACTACTACAGTAGTCATATCCACGTCTAGGTCCGTCCCACCCAGTCACCGATACTGCTAGATTTACATACTAAAAGCCAACACTATTCCCCTATATTCTTGCAATCCTACCCTGCTGTTTTTCCCTACATAAGATCTCTCCCCCACACGCAGTAAAAACTACGAAATACCGGCTCCAACATTTGAGAACCGCTCTCCCCCGCTGTTACACCAACCCAGCGCTTCCACTGTTAAAAATAAACCCAGCGCTCACACTACTGTTAATGTGAACCCAGCGCTCCCACTGTTAATGTGAACCCAGCGCTCCCACTGTTAATGTGAGCCAAGCGCTCCTACTACTGTTAATGTGAGCCCAGCGCTCCTACTACTGTTAATGTGAACCCAGCGCTCCCACTGTTAATGTGAACCCAGCGCTCCCACTGTTAATGTGAGCCAAGCGCTCCTACTACTGTTAATGTGAGCCCAGCGCTCCTACTACTGTTAATGTGAACCCAGCGCTCCTACTACTGTTAATGTGAACCCAGCGCTCCTACTACTGTTAATGTGAACCCAGCGCTCCTACTACTGTTAATGTGAACCCAGCGCTCCCACTACTGTTAATGTGAACCCAGCGCTCCCACTACTGTTAATGTGAACCCAGCGCTCCCACTACTGTTAATGTGAACCCAGCGCTCCCACTACTGTTAATGTGAACCCAGCGCTCCCACTACTGTTAATGTGAACCCAGCGCTCCCACTACTGTTAATGTGAACCCAGCGCTCCCACTACTAAAATAGAACTGGCATCCAACTCTGTAACCAGCCCTCTGCAACATAGTATCCTTTTAACAAGCCCAGGAATGAAGTCTAGTACCTGCAGTACTCCTCTACACAGCGCAGTAGATCGCTTCATACAGAAGGAGCAATACACAGGATCGCGATTCACATTAAACTCACTGACATACCGCCGAGCTAAAATCTAAATAAAAACTGAATAAATGGACTTAACGCATGTAAATTCCCACAGTTTTATTAGACTACTAACATGCTGACTTATCAGATCCTTAACATACTGAATTATGCAGAAACACGCCTATGGCTGCCCCCCCCCCCCCTCTTCTTCCACCCTCTGGCTTGAATGCCAAAAATGCTTTAAAAAAATCACTGTCTGCTGATGTCATGTGTATTATCGTCCTGAAACGCGTTGACCTTAAATAAATCATCTGTCTTTTTTTCAATACTTACCTGGTACTGCATCCCTGCGGACCGCGCCGATACAGGAGGTTACAATCGTTTTTTACTCTCTCACTGATCTCTTCATCCCGACAACCGCATCTCCGGCACGGGTAGGATTACCCAGGCAGCAGCGCGGGCATCCCGTATGCTGGTCGAGCAATACCAGCAAAGCAAAACATAGTAGTTGTGACTCCTCACAACTATAGAGGGTAAGCGCAACTATTTTTATGTCATTCTCTAATATCAAACAGCACCACACATGAGGCGCTGCCTCCTCTCCTTTTTCCCCCTCTTGCTTGGACAGTGACAGGGGAGTACCCCCTGCAAGGGGAAGGCTGTGTGCCAGCCAGCGGAGCCTTTCTGCTCTGCTAGGCCCAGAGGTCAAAGCTGAATGCCTCCAGAGTCAGGAGTAAAGATTCCTTGAATAAAGACAGAGATAAAGGCAAAGATACAGATAAAGATAAAGACTGAGTCAGACTACAGAAAGTTAACTATAATACTGCCTCCTATGTACAAGAATATAACTACTATAATACTGCCTCCTATGTACAAGAATATATCTACTATAATACTGCCTCCTATGTACAAGAATATAACTACTATAATACTGCCTCCTATGTACAAGAATATATCTCCTATAATACTGCTCCTATGTGCAAGAATATAACTACTATAATACTGCTTCCTATGTACAAGAATATAACTACTATAATACTGCCTCCTATGTACAAGAATATATCTACCATAATACTGCTCCTATGTACAAGAATATAACTACTATAATACTGCTCCTATGTGCAAGAATATAACTACTATAATACTGCCTCCTATGTACAAGAATATAACTACTATAATACTGCTCCTATGTACAAGAATATAACTACTATAATACTACCTCCTATGTACAAGAATATAACTACTATAATACTACCTCCTATGTACAAGAATATAACTACTATAATACTGCCTCCTATGTACAAGAATATAACTACTATAATACTGCCTCCTATGTACAAGAATATAACTACTATAATACTGCCTCCTATGTACAAGAATATAACTACTATAATACTGCTCCTATGTGCAAGAATATAACTACTATAATACTGCCTCCTATGTACAAGAATATAACTACTATAATACTGCTCCTATATACAGGAATATAACTAATATCATACTGCTCCTATATACAGGAATATAACTACTATAATACTGCTCCTATGTCCAAGAATATAACTACTATAATACTGCCTCCTATGTACAAGAATATAACTACTATAATACTGCTCCTATGTACAGGAATATAACTACTATAATACTGCTTCCTATGTACAAGAATATAACTACTATAATACTGCTCCTATGTACAAGAATATAACTACTATAATACTGCTTCCTATGTACAAGAATATAACTACTATAATACTGCTTCCTATGTACAAGAATATAACTACTATAATACTGCTCCTATGTACAAGAATATAACTACTATAATACTGCCTCCTATGTACAAGAATATAACTACTATAATACTGCTCCTGTGTACAAGAATATAACTACTATAATACTGCTTCCTATGTACAAGAATATAACTACTATAATACTGCTTCCTATGTACAAGAATATAACTACTATAATACTGCTCCTATGTACAAGAATATAACTACTATAATACTGCTCCTGTGTACAAGAATATAACTACTATAATACTGCCTCTTATGTACAAGAATATAACTACTATAATACTGCTCCTATGTTTTCTGTTTGTTTGTTTTTTATACTTTTAAAGCTTGGTGGATTCTTAGTTTTTCAGCTTTCTTTACTACCCTGGAACGTTTTCTAAACCTGTAACCTGACGAGTTATTTTTATTTTCAGTAATGGAGTAATATATGACAGTATCATTTCACATAGAGTACTGTGCCACTCTCCTCTGATGTTCACCGCCCCATCCTCCATGGCTGCAGCTAAACCTTCCATCCACCGGTAAATGTCCAATACGGATCCTAAATCGCAGAGAACAATTTGACTCACCGCACATTAATGAACACTTAAAGCAGGGACATGCCATTAAAAGTAGCAATACCCATTAGCAGTAACGTATGTCCAAAAATATCAAATACCGCTGTGCAGTACATTTCGAGATGTAATGCAAAAAAAACACCACTTCCCAAAGTGCAGAGCAGCAGAACAAGTTGTCTGTTTACTGGCACTGAACCTGCAAGAGATGGCAGCAAGAAATAAGGTTACGGACCTGAAAAGGTGAAAAATTCTAGATGCAGCTCTGGTTGGGAGTAGAGTAGAAGACACAAAAGTAGCAGAAAACTGAAGGGCAACCATTGCCCCGGTGGACTACAAGGTTGCATTTGACTGCAACCACACCTGCTTTCCAATGGTGTATACTGGCACCGAACCAGCAGAGGGCGGTCCAGTGTGCTGAAAGGTAAGAATTCTACATGCAGCTCTAGATGGGATTGGAGTAGAAGAAAAGGGCGGTCCTGTGTTCTGAAAGGTAAGAATTCTGTCCTGTGTTCTGAAAGGTAAGCATGCAGCTCTGGATGCGATTGGAGTAGAAGAAAAGGGCGGTCCTGTCTTCTGAAAGGTAAGAATTCTACATGCAGCTCTGGATGTGATTGTAGTAGAAGGGCAGTCCTGTGTTATGAAAGGTAAGAATTCTACATGCAGCTCTGGATGTAATGGGATTAGAAGAAAAGAGCAGTCCTGTGTTCTGAAAGGTAAGCATTCTACATGCAGCTCTAGATGGGATTGGAGTAGAAGAAAAGGGCGGTCCTGTGTTCTGAAAGATAAGAATTCTGTCCTGTGTTCTGAAAGGTAAGCATGCAGCTCTGGATGCGATTGGAGTAGAAGAAAAGGGCGGTCCTGTCTTCTGAAAGGTAAGAATTCTACATGCAGCTCTGGATGTGATTGGAGTAGAAGGGCAGTCCTGTGTTCTGAAAGGTAAGAATTCTACATGCAGCTCTGGATGTAATGGGATTAGAAGAAAAGAGCAGGCCTGTGTTCTGAAAGGTAAGCATTCTACATGCAGCTCTAGATGGGATTGGAGTAGAAGAAAAGGGCGGTCCTGTGTTCTGAAAGATAAGAATTCTGTCCTGTGTTCTGAAAGGTAAGCATGCAGCTCTGGATGCGATTGGAGTAGAAGAAAAGGGCGGTCCTGTGTTCTGAAAGGTAAGCATTCTACATGCAGCTCTAGATGGGATTGGAGTAGAAGAAAAGGGCGGTCCTGTGTTCTGAAAGATAAGAATTCTGTCCTGTGTTCTGAAAGGTAAGCATGCAGCTCTGGATGCGATTGGAGTAGAAGAAAAGGGCGGTCCTGTGTTCTGAAAGGTAAGAATTCTACATGCAGCTCTGGATGTGATTGGAGTAGAAGGCCACAAAGTGGCAGAAGTCTGAAGGATAACCTATGCCTTCATTTTTATTTATTTATTAAATTAGGGTTCCCCCTGGTGCAGTACAAGGTTCCTATACAACTGGTGTAAAACCCAAACCTCCCATAATGCACCACAGCATGGAATAAACTGTACAGACACTGAACCAGCAGAAGGCAGCAGTGAGCTGTGATGCCCTGGAACAGGGGGATAGGGAAATTAGCAGGATTTTGATTGCAGCTGTAGGTGTGACTGGAGTAGAAAATCTGAAAATTACTCTATATTTGTACTTTAACATATTTTTCTCTACATTTTTTCTCTGCAGCGCCTCTCATTTTTCCGCAAGGTGACTAGGTAAACATTTGCACGCCCTGAAAAACACTGGAGCCAGGGATAATGAAGAGGACGCGCTCAGCGGGCTTTAAAACCAACTACTGTGTCACATGTTTGATATACGTCTCCGTTTTACAGTTCATCCTTGGCAGTCGGAGGGAAAGACACGCTGCGGTGAACGAGCGTCTACGGCCAACAAAACACAACTGTGGACGAGGCTTCGGGTGGATACAAAAATATATAGCAGCTTGTCGAAAAAGCAAGCACCATTAAAAACCGTCTCCCAACGAGGCCTGACGGCAGGCGGCTTCTGAGCCCCCCAGACTGTGTCACGTCTTGTATTAGCTGAACAAGCAAAACCGAAGCACAAGGCCGGAGTTTGTCACAGATGATAAAAAATAATAAAAATGTCCAAAAGGAAGGTAAAATAATTGATGTGCTGTAAACCCTATACCAAACCCAGAATAGATATAAAACACATACGTACAAGACACAAGGAAAAACATTCAGATAAAAAAGAAAAAATAATGCTGTATATGAGGGGTATGCTGTCCCTGTAATACACAAGCTACAAGTATAGACCATGTCCATAAAACACCAGGCTGACTATTACAGGCTACATAAACTATGGCACTGAAATGTTTTCATTTGCTTCCTAAATGCAAAAGGGAGTAACTGTCTAAATATCCTTCATTTTCACAATTTTCTACTCTTTTTGCTTCTGCGGAGTTTGCACAAGTCCTTCACCTGGCTGCTGATGCATCTGACATGACCCCATCAGAGGTCCTCTTTCTAACAGTTCTCTCTGCTTTCCTCTTCCAATCGGTTAGTGTTAGAGATAGCAGCAGAGAGGGGAAGGAGGTTGTACATGGCAGATCAGAGTGTAGAGAGGGGGGAAAGAATCGAACAAGAGCAGATCACACCGGCTATACATCGGGAAGAAAGCACAAAGTTTGCAAAAAGATTCCCCCCATTTATACCTACAGTATTTTATCCATACTAGCATAACTATACCTTTCTGCATTAATTATTTGCTGCAGAGCGGCACTACTGCTCCTCAAAGTCCAGAATTGTATCAAATCTAGCTTAGAAAAGCCATCGTGGACATTTACCTACTAGGTCTTTCACCTAGCTGCTGCAGAGTTTGGCTTATGTTTCTGACTCTCTGCTCTTGCCCTCCCTTCTCTCATATGTTAGAGATAGCAGTGGAGAAAGGGGGAAGGTTGTACATGGCAGATCAGAGTGTGGAGAGGGGGAAGGCACCCAAAGAGAGCAGCTGACATAGCCTGTAGATAGGGATTAAAGTGCACAAAAAAAAGTTTGCAATAGGAAGGCAGCAGCATCCTGGACACACAAGTCCAGCATGGATTATTGGGAGGGACACATCAAGACAGGAAAAATCTGAGACGAAGGTCAGGTTGTAAACTCAATATCAGGGCAATGAAGACTGCAGACTAAAGCTTGGGGCAACTTTTTACTCAAGGTGGATACTAACATACATAGCCATTAGGTTTAAAAGACTATTTAGGGCAATAGTGGTAAATTGTGTTATGCCAAAAGCAAAGCATAAGAGAGTGGAGTGAGACCAGAATCATTGAATCATGTACCACCCCTTAAAGGGGGTTGTATTTTCATAAACATTGGTGGCATACCGCTAGGATATGCCACTAAAGTCAGATAAGGGCAGGTCCCACCTATCCCCAAAACATGACCCCCTAAAGTGAGCGGAGAGCACTCGCACATGTCTGGCCACCCTCCATTTGTTTCTATGGGACAGTCGAATAGAAGTGAACGGAGCAGTGGCCGTGCTCGCAGTGTGTGCTCTCCAGTCATTTCTATGGGACTTCCGAAAACAACTGAGCTCGCTCGATTGGCTATATTCATTACTCATAAAAACGAATGGAGAGAATGTTGCTTACGTGTGATGTCCTTTTCTTCACTTTCGGGGTTCCGTTCTGGAGATCGGTGCGGGCCCCAGAGGTAGGACCCTCACCTATCTGCCATTGGTGTCATATCCTAGCGATATGTCCAAGATGAGACAAGCCCTTTAAGGGTTCCAATTTACAGTATGTGATTGAAAAGGGCATGACCTACCGCTCAAGTTTTGCGACATTTATATAGTGCCGCCCACCACCACATTAACTGGCCACTGATCGTTAACGCACTGGTTGACAACAATAGTTGACGAATACTTTTAGGACAAGGTCTTAAAATAAACAAGAAAACCCCGGTCCAAAAGTCTGATTATGGCACACAGAAGTCATTGAGTGGCGCCCCCGTATGTCAGGTGGTATATCCGCAGCAAACACTAAGATTTCTTCCGCAAATGCCTGGTGGATGTGTAATCGGAGCTGCACCAGGATTAGCCCCATTCAATGCAGAAATGATAAACATACTTATTATATAAGAGGCAAAATCCATGTGAAACGGGTCACCAAAAAACAATTTACTTGCATTGGAGGTGCATCATGGGAGCATGCGATAAGATTACACACCAAAACCATCTAATACGGATCAGGTAAAGTTTAAATGGGTCTCAAGAAACGGAGCCCTCCACTTGTTTGGACTTGAAATGATAACACAAGATGCAGTTTGGAAATTTTCTTGGCCGAGATACCGCTATCGATGAGCTGGATGAGGCAGTTTCTCTTTTCTTGGGAAATCTTCTTCATGGTGGCTCCCGGGTTTGACCCAGTGACCTTTCGCTTGGGAATCAACCTAATAACACACTGAGCTATTAGGGAAGGTGAGAACAGGTTGTAATCTGTAGTATCCAAGAAGAAAGAGATTGTTCCACCACCAGGAGCAAAACACTAACAATGCGGTTACCGTATTTTTCGCTCCATAAGACGCACTTTTTTCCATCTTATAAAGCGAATACTAGTGTGCGCTTCCATTATGTAAGCGCTCACTAATATGCATTAGGTGCCGGGAGCGGGGAGTGAAGCGATTCCTGGGGCCGGTGCTGCACTTCCCTGACCCGGTACAGCGTCAGGATGTAGTGCGCACACTATGACCTGACGCTGCGCGCAGTCAGGTGGCCGGAGAAGACATGGGAGCGTGACTGCTGCCGGAGATGGAGAGGAGCTACGGCACAAGAGAGGTAAAAGGAGTTTTTATTTTATTTTATTCTGATCTGAGGTCTGATGGTTCCGGCGAGGAACTCTGATTGGGGGGGGGGGGGGGGCTGACATTAAGAGCTGATCTGAGGTCTGATAGGGGTCTGAAATAAAGGGCTGATGGGGTTCTGACATGGAGGGCTGATATGGGGGTCTGATGTGATGTCCTGATGTGGGGGTGTGATCCGATCGATGTCCTGATATTTATGGGGGTCTGATCTGATATGAGGTCTGATGAAAAATATTTTTTCTTATTTTCCTCCTCTAAAACCTGGGGTGCGTCTTATAAAGCGAAAAATACGGTACATGACAAGAATCTGCATAACTAATCATATGCTAAATAGCTGCAAGTCCCATTTATGTATGAGATAGCCAAGATGAAGGTCTATAAAATGATGGTGGTCTCACGTTCGAAGCTGTGGTGGATGGTGAGATATGGAGCCTGAAAGTCAGAAGCTCAAAACATTGTTACCCTTTTGCTCGTCAGTGTATGTAAAATAAAATTGGCTATAGACAGTCAAGTTTCGCGAGACCAGCTGCTAATCTAACGTCCAAGGCCACTTTCGGTGCATAATTGTTTTATTTCCACCCAAAAAACGATGGCAAAAATCCCACGGCCTTAGAGTTGAGGAGAATGAATGGTGATGGCGTGTCTTCATTCAAAGCTCATTAGGATTCTTTCCACATCCAATCTGCATAATTGCCTGGCCCGACAATAGCGTGCAAAAACAAACCTCTCCTTTTTTCGGGTGGCTCTTTTTGCTTCTCTCGGTCGTTAAAACATAAATAAAAATAATTAAAAACATCCAACGCATTTATCTCACCTGGAAACTCATCAACTTCAAAAGGTCGCGGGCGTTTGTCACTTCTGCTAATGGTACACAGCTGTTAGCCAGAGATAGAAGACCGTCCCTTTAAATACGGCTAAACACGCTGTGGGGAAAGTGTCCTCATGACACCCCTCTGTCCTCTCTGAAGGCTTTCAGCGAGTCAGTGCCGGGCACAAAAGCCCTTTGCAGATGCGAGGCAGTTACTAAGAGAGACAGAAAGGCACATCACAGGCGCTAAATAACTTATCGCGCCCACAAAGAAATGACAGCAGAAGCCGGCCTTTGATGTTCTAGTGGTACTGACAACTGCAAATGTCAGCACTAGATTAGTTTTTACCATGGAAAAGTACCGGGGAAAATGCATTAACCCTCTCACTGATAAATAATATTGTCACACACCGTGCATAGGAGGAAAGAGGGACAGGGAATCAGGCCTGAGAACTAGGGGTGGAAAATGGACACCTCCTAGTGAAAACCCTAACCAAAATCCCTACTGACCAACGGTATGAACAGACCCCAAAGGTAGGCAAGTTCATACCCAGGAATACCTAGAGTCCTATCCAGCCCTATAGGACCCTGGTAGTAATGGCAGGGGCAAGACTACCTGTTCCTCCAAAAAGGAAGGACGAACAGGAGTCTTCTTCAGGCCTAATACAAACAATAGGAAAATGCAACACACAGAACCCAAACAAAATACAAAAAGGGAAAGGAAAGACTTAACTTCAAAAGGAGCAATGGAAGCACCAGGCACTCCGCCGAGATCCAACCCCTAACTATCCAAAAGGTCCAAACAGAAGCTATAAACCGCACAGCATTGTGGGAGAAGCAGCTATAAATAGAGAAGGTTAAATGACCCCAATAGCCACACCTGGGGAAAGAACCCAGACGTCATTTCATCCAAACGGAAAACATGTCAGATCAAACCATGTGTTGCCAGTCTCACCGATCTCCTGCCGCCTGTCGCGGGAACGTCCGTGACAAATATACTCTCTCACAGCAAAGTGCCCATCGCCTGGCATCAATGCAGGTCTATGCTGACAGACTATTGGGTTTTTTGACCCCTACAACAGGGCGAGTACAAAATCTCCATTCAACCCCTATAGCAGGAATCAAGATATTAAGCCCTATATTGTTTTCTTCTGCAAACCCTAGGGCTATATCATCTTGGTGGGTTCAGTAAATCCTCAGTCTTATAAAGCAAGATTTATTGGTTCATTCATTGGTGACTTCAGAGGTGACTCTACACCTCTTCGTCGGTGGATGCTGGTGACTTCAGAGGTGACTACACCTCTTCGTCGGTGGATGCTGGTGACTTCAGAGGTGACTCTACACCTCTTCGTCGGTGGATGCTGGTGACTTCAGAGGTGACTGTACACTTCTTCGTCGGTGGATGCTGGTGACTTCAGAGGCGACTCTACACCTCTTCGTCGGTGGATGCTGGTGACTTCAGAGGCGACTGTACACCTCTTCGTCGGTGGATGCTGGTGACTTCAGAGGTGGTTGTACACCTCTTCGTCGGTGGATGCTGGTGACTTCAGAGGTGACTCTACACCTCTTCGTCGGTGGATGCTGGTGACTTCAGAGGTGACTCTACACCTCTTCGTCGGTGGATGCTGGTGACTTCAGAGGTGACTCTACACCTCTTCGTCGGTGGATGCTGGTGACTTCAGAGGTGACTCTACACCTCTTCGTCGGTGGATGCTGGTGACTTCAGAGGTGACTCTACACCTCTTCGTCGGTGGATGCTGGTGACTTCAGAGGTGACTCTACACCTCTTCGTCGGTGGATGCTGGTGACTTCAGAGGTGACTCTACACCTCTTCGTCGGTGGAAGCTGGTGACTTCAGAGGTGACTCTACACCTCTTCGTCGGTGGATGCTGGTGACTTCAGAGGTGACTCTACACCTCTTCGTCGGTGGAAGCTGGTGACTTCAGAGGCGACTGTACACCTGTTGTAGTACCAGGCCACAAATGTAGAAGAATCAAAAATGTTTCCTGGACTCAAGCTTCTCTAGTCCATCAAAACAACCACAAAAGTGTGTAAAGGTGGGGGGTTTGTGACAAAGTCTCTGGGATCTAGTTTCTCCTTACCACATAGTGCTCCCCAGGAATAAGGATATGCAGATTAGCTCCAGAAAAAAAAAGCTCTGTAGTGCCACCTAGTGGAGGAAGTTACCCTATAACATCTATGTCCAGCTTTTTAATGGGCTATGCAACATGACTAAAGATATTAGTCTTCGTACAGTATTATAACAAATTTTTTAGCGAAGCAACTTTGGATGTAGCATCAGAAGTCGCTTCGCTCATCTCCAAAAACGATAATTTATAAGGCAAGATTTGGCACTTTTTTTTTTTTTGGACTGTCCAGGTCTGCCCTATTGCGTGGCTCAATGCGAATCCAAGGGGGTGTCTACACCCTACAGACAGCATCTGAAGAGAGCATGCTATGTGTTTGGTGGGGGAAGGGGCGATGATCAAAAACAGGGTGGACTCTATATAAAATGTAACAAAAAACACAGAAAGCATAAACCCATTTTTGTGAAAATTCAATAAAAAAAATTAAAAAAAAGAGAGAAAGAGAACTTGTTATTGTGACGCTATGAATGCCATTTACGAAGCATCGCGATTTGGAGCGCCTTATATCCTGCGCCGAGAAGATAAGCTTCGGGAAGAATGAAGCAGATTGTCCGCGGCTGGGTGAAAATCTCTTATCTACAATTACATTCATATTTGGAGGGGTGGGGGACGGGATCACTCATCCGATAACACTGACCCGAGGACGCAGCGTCTCGCAGTGTGTATGAGCGGAGAGCAGAATCCTCTTACACGAAAGGTCAGAAAGTTCCTGAAAATGATCTTTCCTGCCTCAGTTGGTCTCTTGACAGGTCCCCGACCTTGCTTTTACATTTTTTCCCCTCTGTGAAGAATAAGAGAAGAATACGACCAGCAGCTGTCAAGTCCACGAGACGTTACATATAACGGAAGGAAAAAGCGAAATTGCATCCCAAAAAGGTAGCCAGCAAGGATGTATACATACTGAATAAGGGCTCGTGTGAAGCCCGTGCTGTGGACCGAAAATTGCGGTCTGCAATGCACGGGCACCGTCCTTGGGGCAGCCACATGGGGATCGTGGACCCATTCACTTGAATGGGTCCGCGATCCCTCCGTTCCGCAAAAAGATAGAGCATGTTCTATCTTTTTGCGGTGCGGAGGCACGGAACGGAAACCCCAGGAAGCACTCCGTAGTGTTCCGTTCCGCGTCTCCGGATTTGCGGACCCATTGAAGTGAATGGGTCCGCACCCGTGATGCGGAATGCACACGGAACGGTGCCCGTGTACTGCCGATCCGCAGATGCAGTCCGCAATACGGCAACGGGCAGCAAACCAGGAACTGGATCTGAATACTTCCGTAATTGCATGTAATTAAAAATTCTAACATAGCCGCTGAGTTATTCTATGAAATCTAATCTGTACAGCGCCACCTGCTGTTTGTTCTGGTTTTATTTCTCTGTCCACTTTGCTGAGGTGGACGCACATGCTCAATTCCATCCTGCAACTGCTCCTGAGCTGTGACCGGGACAGAGCTGCAGCAGAAAGGGCACGTCCCCTGAGCGGTGGCAAAAAAATAAAAATATGTGCTCCCTAAGCGGTCAGCTTGAAATAAATTTGGCCTAACAATTGAAGCAATGAATGTGGAGACCTCTGGATCCATGGGAGGTCCAGGGCTGGTTCTAGCTTCGTGATGATATCAGATTTTAATTTTTAACATTAACCCTTTCATGACCAGGCCTAAAACAAAAAAAAAAGGCTTGAATGTCCACGCAATTTTTTGTGATTTTGTGCACGTGGTGGTTTAGTGACCCTAACTTTTTTATTTGCTTGACTACCAAAATAATTTTTGCGTTGTTTTTTACGTGACACTTAGGACTTTTTATTAGCATGGGTTTCCCCCCCCTCCCCCTTTTTTAGGTTTAATTTGGGGGGAAAACCGCAAAGTCATAAAAAAAATAAAAATAAAATTATAGCTTTTTATTTCTTAAATATTAAAACCGACAATTTTTTTTTGCTATGTGTTCCCTATTTTGTGATGATCGTTTTGATATATAAAACATGTATAGGTTTGAGTGAACGGGGGCGAATACGGTGACGGTTTTTCGCAGCGTGGCCGTCTCGCCCATCGCGATTGAAGAAAGCAAGCAAAATCTCATGCAGGCTGCCATGATGACGTCACCACAAGCGCAGTGATGTCATCAACACTATTAACAGCCATTTAGGATCTTCATGTATGTGCTCAGCCATCGCACTGATATAACTGGGGCGACCAATCACAGTTAAAAATCAAAAAAGGGGCAACAGATTTGCACGAGCCTCTAAAAAAAACGTACAGGATATAAAACCCGTCCTCGGCTTGAAGGTCTCAGCCGCAGATGGCGAACCCCGGCCGCCTATTACTGGGAGATCATATTTGCTGCTAATGCACACTACTCCATCAGGGTGACATTAGGCAGCACAAACACAAGCCCCCCTGTAAAATACGCCTTCATTTTGTCAACAGCGAAGCGCAAATGTGCCGGAGAGAAACAAATAAAGCCGCTTTGTCTGCTGAACAATGGCGAGGAGATTACGCCTGCATTCACGAAGCTCTGTAATTGGGCAAAATTAGTCTCTGCAAGTTCCTGCAGCCGAGTTCACAGCCCTGTGTGCAGCTCGGCGATGAGCGTACGGCATTGTGTCGCGCGAGGAGCAGAGATAAGTTGGAGACGCGGGCTCCGGGTCTTTTATGCAGAAGGTTGACGCGCTGGGGTCTCCGCCATTATGGAACAGGACTGCGAGCATTGCTGAAAGGGAACCAAAGGCAAGTGAAAAGCCTGGAGGAAATTTCAGCAAATGGATGTAGGGTAATTGGGAACGTACCGCGCTATTCACCCTCCGGTCAACAATCAGGCGTCATTATCTAAAGCTGATAAAATCTTAAGGCTAAAAAGGTGTGGGGGGGGGGGGTCATTACAGTAAATAGACGCTATTTTACGGCGGAATCTCTATTATAAGCAGTAGCGTATAGATACGAGCCACCCAGAGGAAAAATCTGCAATGCATGTTATTAAAAGGAGCCACTTCCAACACTCATCCGTCATCCATAGGAGAGGTCTGACTGCGGGGGCCTCCGCTGATCACAGGAACGGGGGGAGCGTGTAGAGCTGGGGTTACACATGACCCCCTCCCGACCCTCTCAGCGCTAGGGGACTGTCGGAGATAGCCGAGTACAAGCGCACACCTGTCTGTGGCAGAATTGAACGTCGTGGCGGCACGTGACCGCCACTCCGGGAACACGGGGGCCCCCCATTCTCGTGATCAGCGAGGCCAGCGCTCGGATCCATGCCAATTAGATTATGGTCTGTAGTGCATTTTCGTTTGTTTGCGGTTATTTTTGGTCACTGGCATGTTTTATCCTGATGCTTTTCCCCACGAGCCTCTCTACCGGACGAGGAAAACAGCAGGAAAGACTTATGTCTAAGGCTACTTTCACACTTGCGGTAGCCTTTTCCAGCAGGCTGTTTTGGAAGGGGAATAGCCTGCCGGATCCGCGCTACCGCTAGCCCACCGTTCTGCCGGAAGTCCGCTCCGGCCAAATTCACTATAATGAGGTCCGGCCACAGCACGGAAAACAAGTCGAGAGGTGGCCGGACAAAAACCGCAGCATGTTGTCGTTTTTGTCCGACTGCCTCTCAGCATGTTTGCCGTGCTGCGGCCGGACCATTATAGTGAATGGGGCCGGAGCGGACTTCCAGCGGCACGGTGGACTTGTGGTAGCACGGATAGCAAGGCTACCGCAAGTGTGAAAATAGCCTAAAATTATACCAAATAAAAAAAAAACTGGTGTTTTAAAATAAAAAAAATGTCATGAATGTGCATTTGCCACGCCAGAATCCATGACTCCGCGGCTGCCACGAATGTCACCTAAAGTATGCAGCCGGATGCGGTGGCTTTTCCGCAGCAGCGACATCTGAACCATTAGTTGCGGAATCCATTGCAAAAAAAAAAGCTGGAGATTTGCTGCAGATTTCATCCTCTACATTACAGAAATCTACATCATAAATTAACCTGCGGTGGATTTTGATACGGGAAGTACCCGCTCTTCCCTGATCCTGCAAACGCTGCGGATTTTACACATGCAAATCATGAAAAATCTGCAGCGTATTCACCACTCAAAAAAAAGGGTTTTAATTTCTCGGATATGCCATGCCTTCATCAGTGGCGGTCTGACCTCTGCAACCCTCCCCCCAAAACGTGCCTGGCGTCCTGCTGTGCAGACAAAAACTGCAAAGGGGATCCAGCATTAAAGGGGTTAACCCACAAACAACATTATTCACCACATAGGTGACAAATGTATGACCCTTGGATGTATGCCACTGGGACCCCCAGCCACAAAAACGCCCCCAGTTCAAACAGATCCACCGTTCCATTCACTTCAAAGGGGCTCGCAGGAAGTGAATGAAGCAGTGGTCTCCCATGCGCGCCCCCTCTCTTCCATTCCCACAGTGGACTCCAAGATCCCGATTTGTGTGACTGGTGGGGTGTGGAGCTGCAGCGATCAACTTTTCATCGCCTAGCCCAGGGGGTGGCCAACCTGCGGCTCTCCAGCTGTTGTAAAACTACAACTCCCACTTTGCCCTGCTGTAGGCAGCGTGGGCATGCTGGGAGATGTCGTTTTGCAACAGCTGGAGAGCCTCGGGTTGGCCATGGATGGGGTTCCTGTGCCAACCCCTTTTAAATCAGCTGAAGCCCCTTCATTCTCAGGATAGGTGGGGGTCCCAGAGGTCAGATACCCAATGATCATAAAGTGATGGCATATCCTAGCAATGGGAATAACCCTTTTAATGGGACCAGTCGCTGACAGCAAGCAGAGATATCAAAAACGGTGATAAATTCAAACACGAGGTACATTAGGAAGTTGCAGAACTTTTTAGATATGTTTAGGGAAGACTGGACGCCCTGATGTTAGATAAGCAATTCATGGCGAACACTAATCACTAGCACCAAATATACAAGGGGACCAGTAAACCCCCAGGACCAGTGAACCCCCAGGACCAGTGAACCCCCAGGACCAGTGAACCCCCAGGACCAGTGAACCCCCAGGACCAGTGAACCCCCAGGACCAGTGAACCCCCAGGACCAGTGAACCCCCAGGACCAGTGAACCCCCAGGACCAGTGAAACCCCAGGACCAGTGAAACCCCAGGACCAGTGAACCCCCAGGGATGCCCTTCTGTCATTAACGTGCCCTATAGACTTTACCAACCTGCAATTCCTTCACTACTCTCTTGATGAGATAGTTGCCCAGCTCCACGCCCTGAAGACCTTGCTGCGTGGAGCTAATGGAGTAGAAGATGGCCGACTTGATCTTATTTCCATCTTCGACCTCGGACGGAGGGATCTCTTTCACGATCGCCTGTGCAACAGAGGAAAAAAATACAGACAATTTACAATGCAGTATACCTAGAATAAAACAATCAGCATCGGTCAGTAGGTGGCGACAAAGAGCACAGGACAAAGCTCCGCCCAGGAGAGGGAGAAGAGAACACGCGTGCTCTCCCCTGAGAGGGATTAACAGCATTGAAAAAAAAGCGGGTCCGCAGCGCTATTTTCAGAATTTCTCTCTTTTATATAAGGCACGGAGGTTCGCTGTATCGTTCAAGCTCATTACAGCAGTCACTGGAACGGCCCTTTAATAATCTAGTCATGTACGTCAGATAACCCTATGCTTGCGGAAGTACGCCTTGTGATGCAAATGAGCTCATTATCCATTAGTCACGGCAACTCCTGTACACTGACAACCCCAAAACGCTTCATTATTTGGGCAATTTATCCCCACTCACTAATTGCCCAGGCATATGCACATTTAATGGGTTCCTCCTCGCCCGGGGGCAATGGCGTTTACTATTTTTTTTGGGCAATTACAGACATAGCAGGGACACCATTACGTTTTTCTCCCTTCTGATCTCTCCGCGGAGGTTCGTGACCTCTATCATCATAAAACACTTTCACTCGGCGGTAATTTCCCTGGGTGGCGTCATCGCAGCGGGCACCGCGCAGTCGGCTCACACCTGACTCGCTCCAACTTCCAGGGGTGAAGTCAACGGCTTGGCGAATTAGCCGCACTTCCCTTTCATTATTTTTCAAAAGGCTTCTTATTAAATCAGGAACTTGAGTGGCGTTTGCTCTGCGCGGGGCCCCCCCCCCCTGCAGGCGTAATTGCTGGCGGCGCTGCGGCTTTATTTTAGGCAATCAAACCCCTTCGTTACCGCATCGATTTCTGACGGCAAATGCTTTCCAGAAATAAACCTAGTGAATGCATCTATTTATAACGAGCAGCAGGGGGTCGGCAAGCTCCAGCAACTCCAGCTGCTGTAAGAACTACAACTCCCAGCAGGCACACTCATAGGTTCTCAAAACTTCCCATAGGCGCTTGTTTGACCGTTATGGCCAACTCAACACAATTGGTCGCGTCCTCACATTAGATTGGCCCTGGCCATATCTATAAAGCCGACCCCCCCCCCCCCCCCCCCTTAATAAAGGGGAGTATGTGGTCCAGCATTGTTAAGAAGCTTCACTGACCACTCATATGTCTCTGTGCTATGAGCACAAGGATAATTTTTTTCGGATGCGGACAGCACACGGAGCGCTATCCGCATCTTTTGCGGCCCCATTGAAGTGAACAGGTCCGCACCCGAGCCGCCAAAACTGCAGCTCGGACGCGGACCAGAACAACGGCCGTGTGTATGAGGCCTAATACTGATGACCTATCCTCTCGATAGGTCATCAGTATCTGATCGATGGGGGTCCGACAACCGGGACCCCCGCCGATCAGCTGTTTGAGAAGGCTGCCAGACACGCAGTAGTGCCGCGGCCTTCTCTCCGCTTTTTCTAGGCCAGTGGCAACACGTTCATCG